>NC_071387.1:89283582-90587179 GCF_022682495.2 Desmodus rotundus | reverse complement strand
CAGGACTATTTTTGCAAGTATCTTTCTCAATGTCTTAGGAAAGGACAATGGAGGGAGGGAAAAGGAAAGTTGATCATTGCTAGGCAATGCTTCTCATCCATTCATCTGGACTTTGCTCTGTGGGGAACCGTTCCAAGTGTGGGAAATGTGGCTCAGCCCCCACTCGGAAAAGCCAGTGGGGAGCGAGGTTGGCGGGCAGGACCCGCGTCCATGGATAAGTTCTCCAGTGGGAAATCAGGCCTGCATTGTACCCAGACTGCTATGAGTCTTGCTCTTGCTAAAAAAACTCCCTCACCCTGAATTGAGTAAGCAAATGTTTACTCAGTATTTTTATCTTTACAGAATCTGGGCTAGACCCCCCAGGTATGGGACATAGCCCTTTGGACTATTTCTCCTTTTACATTGCAAATGTCCTCCTTTGATGTATTCAGCGACACCCTCTCCTGTGTCTGCAAAGATAACCACCCAAAACAAACCTTTGTATAGTAAAGAGGACCTTCTTTGATGTTAAGGGCCTGAAAAACCTATAAAGGCTGGTCAAGGCAAGGCTCTTGGCGCTCCCCCCTTGAGGGAGTGGCCAAGGCCATCAGAGGCACTCTTCTCTTGAGAGAATGGCCGTGCTGTCCCTTTCCCCCCACAGGACCTCTGTAGTCCGTGTGTATGTGTATTGGAATACTGAGACCTCAACAGCAGACCTTGCGGGCCGAGATCTGCGTCATTGCTCCACTTTGGTCTCTATTCCTTTGCTGCTCTGTGTTTTGTTTACATCAGCTGACCTGGCTCCTTTAAAATACCATGCCTTCTCCTGCATGTTCTATGTATCACCTACAAAAGGCATGCCTACTCACTATTCATGGTCTTATTCTTGAACCACTCTAGTCCAGTCATTGCACCTGGCTTCAGCCTGGGCTTGACTCCTCTGGCTATTTGCTTAGCATTCTCCAATTTGTCTCTTTCCCTCACCCTTCAGATTCATACCAACTTGGTTCTTCTAAAACATTCTTTTAAATTCTTAAAATTTTCCACCCAAGCTACACAGTCCTAGATTACCACATGTGGTTCCAACTCCTAGTTCTTTCTGGTAACCTCCCTCTCACCCTTCCTATTCCACCATGCCTGCAGGTAGCAGCCCCAAAGGAAAAGACTGGGGATTTCTTCTAAAGGAATCCTACCCTGAACTGGAGAAGAGAAACAGGAACTTGGAAGCAAATGTTCCCCACTAACGAAGGTCAGAGCTACTAGACTTCAGCCTAACACCAAGTCAGCTGCACAGTTCACTGGAAGTCCCTGAGCTATGAGCCTACAGAAAAGGGCCTAAGTGCCTGCCAAGGAGGGCAAGCAGTGATAACCAGGCTGGCTGGATCTCTGCTGTCCACAGTGCTGAACCCTGCCAGCTCTTTGCCTCCGTTAGAGAACAGGATCAAGAAGTCCACATGAAGAAAATTTAAACTAATGGCTCTGAAACCTCAGGAGGGTACATATTATGAAGTTAAGGTCTATTAAACTGCAGTTATTTGAGGTCATCTGGATGGGCTCCAGGTTCACTGAACAAGTAGAAAGGACACAATAGTGAACACCTGGGCAGGCACTATGCTTGATATCTCAGCTACACTGTTTATCTTAATCTTTAAAATCACCAGCAGGGTAGTCGTATTATCTTCACTTTACTAATGAGGAAATGCAGGCACAGGGAAGTTGCTCGCTGTATAGCCAAAGTCATTCAGCTGCTAAGTGGTGGGACCAGGGCTCAAACACAGAGGTACCCACTCCTAAAGCTGGAACTGGTGACATAAGACCCATATGCCCCTAAGGTTAATGCCAGTGCTGACTTTTGTGCAGTTCACCAAATCTCATGTTTTCTCCCTGGGGCATTTCAAATTTCAATTTTTTGTACTCTGAAACTATAAAGCTCTTCATTGTCACCCTAAAACACCCACCACCCCATACAAATGAACAAGCTTCGTTTACTTCCTCACTTATGGGAAAAGAATGTGAACATAAGCAAGACATTCCAATTAAAATGGGCCATTTTCTTGTAATTGACCTTTGATTCCCAACTCACCATCTCCCCCACATTCCTGCTGTGGCCTCTTCCATCCCTCTCTGTGCTCTGTGATTCATCAGGCCTGAGGCTCAGCAGCTGTAATTGGTTTGTAACTTCCTGGAATGTCAAAGCCAAGATGAAAATTTTATGTATCACTCCACCAATTCCATCCTGGTTTTAATACTATGTTGGCAGAAGGGCAGGCAGATTTACAGTGGGAAAGAAATGTAATCAGATTTGGAGGTGAAATGCAATAAGTACAAGTGCTAGTTTTTACTTGGAAGCTTCCTAGATAAATGTGATTGCACCCAGCTCCCCAGCCAAGTCTGTTGTTTCTTCTGGAGTTGGGCAATGCCCTGTGGAGTAACAATTCTCACAGGGAGAGTTTGTGTCCAAGATTCTCTCACCCCAGCCCTAGCACAGAGCCCCTGATGGACTGGGAAGCAATGGTGGGAGAGGCATGAAGAGCCCATTAGGGAGACAAGGCTTAATTGGAGCCCCTGAAAAACTGAAGAGCAGAGGAGAAGCAGAGATAAGTACTTTCTGGGCACTGCAGGAAGTGCCTGACATGTCTTACCTATCTGGGTTTCATGGCGGCCCTGCAAAGTAAATAATGGACTTCTTCCCATTTTATGGAGGAATAAAGGGAGGCTGGGGAGGACTCTTAGCTGTAGTTGAGTGAGGCTACCATTTGACCCTGAAGCTTATATTATAAAACCCCTCTCTTATAGGAATAGTAAGAGGTAATGTTTCTTGAGTATGTCCTTCTTTGTGCTTCTTGAGAACTTTCACAGCATCTCTGTGTGATAAGTAATCTTGTTACTATTATCTCCATTTATCAAGAAGAACTTTCTTCAGGTTGATCCTGTAGAAGTCAGTGGAGTCACACGATGTTCACATTGTTAGCCATCAGGGAAAAGTAAAACCACAATTAGATGCCACTATGTATCTGTCAGGAAAGTTAAAATTTCTAAAAATAGTGAGAACACCAAATGCTGGTGAGGATGTGGAGGACCCAGATCACTAATTCATTGCTGGTGGGCATGTAAAATGAGGCAGCCATGCTCAAAAAAATTATGGTGGTTTCTTATGAAATTAAACATGTGCTTACCACATAGTCCAGCCACTGCATTCTTGGGCATTTGTCCCAAAGAAATAAAAACTATGTTCACAGAAAAGCCTGTACATGAATGTTTATGGCAGCTTTATCCATAATAGCCAATAATTGGAAACAATGAATGAGTGGGTAAATCCACTGGATAACAACCAGACTCTGAATTACTAGTCAGCAATAAAAGGGAGCACACTATTGATACATGTGACAGCTTGGATGGGTCTCAAGGGAGTCAGGATGAATAGGAAAAAAGACAATCCCAAAAGATCACATGGTGTATGATTCCACCTATGTAATGTTGTTGAAGTAGCGAAATTATGGAAATGGACAACAGGTTAACGGTTGCCATGGGTTAGGGAGCTTGGAGGGAGGGAGTCAGTGGTTGTGGCTCTAAGGGGGCAGCACAGGAATTCTTGTGGTGATGGATCTTGACTGGGGCGGTGGTCACACAAGCCTACACGTGGGACAAAATTGCGTAGAACTAAACACATGCATGCACACACACATAAGTGCGTGTAAAACCGGTGAACTCTGAATAAGGTTTGTGGATCTTATTGTATCTATTGAATCTGTGATGTCATTCAATATTTATGGAAGATGTTATCATAGGGGAAAATTGGGAAAAGGATCTATGATCTCTCTCTATTGTTTCTTAAAATTGCATGTGAATCTAAAATTTCTTAAATTAAGAGATCTTTAAAATAAGAGATTTCTTAAAATAAATAAGAGATTTTAAAAAATGTCAGTGAGAGAAACAGATGGGGACAGCCCAGAGGCAAGCAGCAGAGGCACCTGCCCAAGTTCACACACTGGGCCATTGGACTCCAGAGTCTTGGGCTCTGCATCCCCTCCCTTCTAAAAGAAAACTGTTACTCTCTTTGTTTCTAGGAACATCCTCTTCCTTTCTTCACCTGACTACAGTGATGTGATTCACAAACAAGCCTTGAAGCACAATTAAAAGGCCCATGTTCTTTCTCACAGTCGAGACTGGCCATGTGAGTTCTCCCACATGGAGAGGGAGGGGTACACGGAGGCTGGGGACCACAGTGGGGACAGAGTCCTTTCAGAGGAGTTATCATGGACACTGAGAGAGAGAAACTCTTCAGTTCTGAAAGAACCATTGAAACAGGAATTTGAGTGCCATTTAGAAATAGTATGTGAGAATATAATAAACACAGAGGAAATCAGAGGCCAGGAATGGAGGAAGAGAGGCAGAAACCTGATGATGAAAATGGAGCATCTGTGCCTAAATCTATACCTACACCTATGTTATCTATATCACCATATCAATATATCTATATGTATGTCTATGTCTGTATCTATGTAACTAAGGCATCCAAACACATGAACTTCTTAGGTGTTTGAAACAATATACTTATACTTTTGTAAGTATAAGTCAGTGTCTAAGTCACTAAGTAACTTTGAGTACCTAAGTCAGTTTGAGTACCATTTCTATTACTTGCAACCCAAAGAGCCCAACACCCGCACCCCTGCTTTCTCTGTGCCTCCCAGCACTTGGCCCCTTCCCAAGGCCTCCTCAACCATGGACTCATTTGTGAACTCATAGCCCTGTACGAGCTGAGACCTGGGCAGCTTCCAGATGCTTGAGGATTCCAATCCGAGCTTCCATCCATGGAGTGTCCTGAGCTCAGTCTGAGGAGGAGAGAGGGCAGCTGTGTCCTCAGGTGGAAGCAGTCCAACAGCATGGATTGAGGGTAGGAGAGGAGTGATTCCCCACCCTGCCAAAACTGGGGGGCTCCACACCAGAGAAGGAGTTAATGCTAAGAGGGCAGAAACAACATGCTTCCTCCCCATCCGCCCCATGTTCCCACCTGCTGAAGCTGGGCTAAGTCTTCTTTTACTGTACCAGACCAGCCCCAAGCCTGAACCAAACCAGAATGAGGGCAGAGAGCCTGATCCTGTGAGGCAAAGAACAGTGGTGTCATCCTCTGGTTTGCTGATCATCAGGATCCTGGAGTCCTGGCCACCCTTCTGTTGAGATGCTCCTAACTGATCAAGAGGCCCCTGGGTCCAGTCCTGAGCTCTCTCCTCTCTCCAGGTTACAGAACAAGGCTTCTAGTCTATTTCTTATCCTGTGTTCCTGCTACAAGTACTGGTCCTCCAGAAATGGAATTGCAAAATGGTGGTTCACAGACAGGTTTTCTTGGGCTTGTACAACTTTTTATAGAAGTAGAATTCTTTGACATCATTGAAAAATAAGGATACTGCATTTCAAAATTTAGACTTTTGGATTGTCTTGACAAACCTGGAGGACCTTGTGTGGCAACAGCTGAGCAGTGGCTGCCCCTGGTGGGGAGCAGGGAGGTGTCATCTCTGCCCACTCCAGTCTCTAGGGTTGCCTGCTGGTCTCCAGTGTTGCCCACTGTGTGCACTGGGCTGGGGTCCCTGCTCTGTGGGCCTGGGTCTACCTCCATTTATCAATCCTCCCCCTTGGAGCGAGGTTGTCTCTGAAGGCTGGCCAGGCTTCCTCTGAACTGAGATCACAGATTCCATGAGGAACTTCCTTTCATACTCTGCTGGGTGACCTTGGGTGGGCCGCCAAAGCTTTGGGACTCAGGTGCCCCCAGGAAAGAGACAGTGAGATGAGAGATGGGAACATCTTAGCAGGCACAGTGCTTAAATGCATGGCTGGTGACTTGGCTCAGACCCCATTTTTAGGTACCTTGGGCTCATTTAGGTTCTGGGGAGGTTGAAAAGATGTCGAAGACCCGTCTGGCTGGCAGTGAATTGAGGGAGTTTACTATCACACGTATTGAGTGACTTGCTCCAAACTTATTTCCAAGGGGATGACTTTTGCCCGAGACTTATAGACCATAGGCAACACCTCCTCCTGGGGCAATAATGAATAGTCTCTTCTCCTGTTTAGCCACCTTTCTGCAGCATGGTAACTGGCCACACTGTAACTGGGCAGGAGGTAGGCTGCAGAAGGCATGCTCTGTCCTGAGCAGGTCCCCATCTTCTGAACTCATCACATTAGGGTTCTTAATATCCACTTAGAATATTTAGAGGATAAAGGCTTTTAATAACCATTGTGGAGCTTGGATCCCCCTGCTCTGACCTCATGTCATGCTGAATACCAACATTAAATGGATCCTTCACAGCCATGAGACTGACATTTCTCATAGTGGATCTGTACCCAGGCGTAGCCCCACACCCACTGCCCCCAGGAACCTGTATTTTACTAAACCCTACCTAGCCAGGTAAAGTGGACTCAAGTGAAAGACTGAGGCTTAACTGATATAGACCCAAAATTTTAGAGAAAAGTTAAAAATATATATAGGCAATGGAAGTTGAGTTTTTCACTAGGTGGCTTTACTTTATAATTAAGATTTGGCAGAAAGGACAGCTGCAGTATTTAAGGCTGGGTTTAAAGGCTTTAAGAATTGAAAAAACTATGTTGTTCCCCAGATATGCCACTATAAATGCAAAATAAAAACAACACTCAAGCATAAAATGCAAAGTACATGTAGCAATAGCTTCCTTCTAGATGTGCTAATTAGCAAAGATTGAATGCATTTAGTGAAATGGAAATGGTCTTATTTTGGGGCTGCCACTGCTTAGCTGGTATCCACTGGTTCCTCATGAGTCATCTGGCTCTGGTAACATCCATCCATCCATCCATCCATCCATCCATCCATCCATCCATCCTTCTATCCACTTGTGCACTGAGTATTTATTGAGCTCACCTTATATTCTAGTGTGTGAGAGATAGGCAAGAAACAAAGTCAATACCTAAAATATATGGCATGTTAAGAGTGATAAGCACTTTGGAGAAAATAAGGCAGGCGAGGGGGACAGAAGTTCTGGAGGTTGGAGGAAGCATAACCATGGAGGGTTTCTCAGAAGGTAATGTTTAAGAAAAGTCCAAAAGAAGTGAGCGAGCAAACCAGTGGCCCTGGAGGAGGAGGGTCCAAGCATAGGGACAGAACTATGCCTAATCTGGAGCATCCAGGACACAGGACTCCTGAGCATGAGAGGGAAGGCCTGAGTGGCTCCAGGTCCAGAGGGAAACCATGCCAGGCCATCAGTTCAACTCATTGGACCTGCTTTTCACCAGCAGGTGGCCTCTAGTTCTTTTCTCTCTTATCTCTGGAGGCCAAACCCTGCTGACAGTACCACCTTCCCCTTGTGGGGCCAGGTCAGATTTGTTCAGTGGACACCAAAAAAGCACTGATTCTGTGCCTGAACCTATGCCAGGAGCCTGAAGGTTAGACACAGGAAATTGGAGCCCAGTATGAGAGGCAGAGACGGGGCCTGGAGCCCAGCCTGTGGGGTGGGCTCAGGTGCCTGCCATGTCTTTGGCCTTCTCTCATGCCATTCCCACCTTGCTCACACTTCCCAGGCACACCTGTTTCTAAGTCTCAAGATGCTAAGTCTACTTGCGTCGGGGCTTCTGTGAGTTCTTTCCCTGAATTCTCTCTCCCCAGACCTTACAGGGGGTAGTTCTCACCATTCAGGCTTCAGGCAAATGCTGCCTCCTCAGGAAGGCCCTCCAGAACTGCCCTGTAGCCTACATCACCGTCACACTGTGTGTTCTTCTTTTTGTCCTCCCTGTACCACCATCTTAAATGGCACCTGTTGGTACCCCCTCCCCCATCCTCTGTATGAGAGCTGGGTCCCAGTTTCTCTCATTCTCCCTCTATCCCAGGGCCTGACAAATAGGAGGTATTCAAACAATATTGGCAAGAAAATTTATTTAATGCACAAAGGCCTGCCGATGTATTCTTGAACAACCTGCACCACCCTCTGCCTGTGGTTGGGTTCCACATGATACATCCTCAGATGCTGCCACTGGTCATGGAGGACTATTGTCATCCATCCTGTGAGACTCAGAATTGGGGATCTAGGTAGACTTGCTTTGACCTCTGGCTCTGCCACTTTCAGACTCTGTGCCCTGGGCAAGTTAATTAACCTTTCTGAGCCTCTATTTTCCCACCTAAGCAGAGGATGCTTCCAGGAAATGGTAGCCTTTGTTTTTCTGCCCAATGTTTACCAGATTCCTCTGTTCAGAAGTGTAGCTTGTACCACCTTCCTGAGATGAGAGCCCTGGCCTAAGCTGGAGCCTCAGAGCCCTGCTGCAGAGACACCAACCAAAAAAAAGAAAGGCCAAACTCAGTGATCATGCCCTAGGGACCAGGAGCTAATGATCTGGCACTGTTAATGAGCTTGCTCCTCTGCTCTTCATTCGAAGGTTGTGTGGCAGCCTTCCAGGTCCAGTGGCTGCTCCCGCACCTGCCCCTCCACATCCAATTTCTTTGCAGTGTCCTAAAAAGCTAACCAAGCTGAAATCGCTTATAGCAAGGCTCGAAAACTCTTGCACTGTTATTCAGTGTTCTCCAAGGTCCCGGCCTTGTCCCTGCCTCCCAGTCCTTTCCATCTGTTGGGGGCAGTACAAGGACTCAGTGAAGAGAACTGCTGAGATAGTCTTTTCAGTGGTCTGCTTGAGGCTGGAAGGGCAGAATGAGGCTGTTCTGGAGGGCTGGCTTTAGTTGTGAATTCCTGCAGTGCCCACTCTCATCCATGGTGGGCAGTTCTCATGCATGTGGACAGTGTCCTACCTCAAGTGCCTGCCTTCTCTCTGCTTTTCTGCCTCCATGAGAGCTGGCTCAGCCCTCAGGCAGGCAGGGGAGGTAAACCTTCATGGACCTGGGAGATGGTGGATAAACATCCCAGGCTCCTGTTTTTCAGAGGGACAATCACTCAGAATATCCATAGTGGGACTGGGACCTAGTTACCTACAGCAGTAATCAGGTCAACAATACACAGTTATTGCCTTTTTGTCCTTCCCCTATTCTCTCCTGCTTCTTCACTCTTACTTCTTGAAATCATCTGTCAAATAACTACTGTCACTTGAATCCTTGCCTCTGGCCCTGCTTCAAGGGATTCCAAACTGAGACAGTCACACAGTGCTGGGAAAACAAGGGTATTGGCCCCCGGGTCAGGGCAGTGCTTTCTCTGCTGATTCCCAGAGCACTGGGTGAGCTGGTACACAGGGACCATGGCACTCAGGTCATGGGCAAGTACAGGTGAAACATCCCCCAGGGCTCCCAGCAGAACTCAGGGTGGTGCCACATTGCCTCCTTATTGCTTCCCAGAAGGTATTCTTTCCTTCTTTTAGTAAGAAGACTCCCTAGGCTGCCTAGGGGAGGTTTCATTTCCCAGCCTCCCTTATAGCTAGGTGTGGCCATGTTCTTGCCAATGGAATAGGAGAGCAAGTGATGTGTCTCTTCCTTAAAAAGAAATTACTTGGCCTCTAGTTCTTCTCTTTCTTATCTCTGGAGGCTGGAATGTGGACTTAGAGGTGGTGCATGAGCTCTGATTTGAATGGGAATAACATCTCAGAAATCAACAAGGTAGAAAAAACTTGGAACCCTGAGTGACTTTGTGGAGCAGAGTTACCTCCCTCCACAGGACACCATTCATTTCTGGGATGTCACTTGAGAGAGAAAGAAAGTATTCTGCTTTAACTACTAGGTTTTTGAGTCTTCCAGCAACTTATTTTGTGCGCTAACTAACATAATCAATCTGAAGGGGTCTGAGCAAGCAAATTATGAGTATAAATGCTGATGTGACCTCATTTGTGCCTTAAGGCTGTGAGGCCTGGGGGCATTTGGGTTACATAATTTTTCTATGTGGTTTGAAAAGCACCATAGGCAGAGCATCTGGGAGTTAGCTGGCCCCCAGGCTACTCTCTGACTTGTCACAGACTTTAGGGGCTCCCTTCTTACCTTGTGTGCCCTTTCCTGTAATGCTGTCTGCTTCCATGTACTTTCTCCCAATGCCTCTCCTCCTGGGGCTGGCTGTGCATTGGGGCTTGGGTGGTCCCATATGGAGTTGGCTTCAGAGGGAATTCTCAGCCAGCTTTGGGGAAGTGGGCCCCACAACAAATAGGCAGCAGTTCTGGAGCAAACATGTCCTGCCTTGTGTTTTCTTATCTTTGTTCTTCAAGTTTCTCAGTCATCCTTTGTCTCCTTATCTATCAAACAGAGCCCAGTGGTGATAACTTGTAGTATTAGTTTTCTGTTTTTGTGTAACCAATACCACAAACTTGGTGGCTGAAAATAGCACCCATTTATTATCTCGTGGTTCTGTGGGTCAGAAGTCTAGATGGACTCAGCCGGGTCCTCTGTTTCTGTCAGCGGGGTTGAGCTCTCATCTGGAGGCCCTGGAGGAAAAACAACTTCTAGCCTTAGAGTTTAGTTCCTTCTGGTTGTAGGACTGATGTCCCAGTTTCCTGGCTGGCTGTCGGCCCCTCTCTAGTCCTTACACATTGTCCTTTCATATTTAAAGCCAGAAATGACACGTTGAGACTTTCTCATCTTTGGAATGTCTGATTTACCCTTCTGCTACCAGCTTGAGAAAATGCTCAGCTTCTAAAAGGCTCACAGTGTTAGATTAAGCTCACCAGATAATAGTTTTTCTTTAAAATTGTTGTTCAGTTACAGTTCTCCCTCCTTTTTCCCCATTGCTCTCCCTTGCCCTGTCCTCCTCCTACTCCCACAGTCAATTCCCCCTCCCCACACCATTGTCCATGCCCATGAAGCCTCTGCTCATGTTCTTTGACTTGCCCCTTCCCTTTCTTTCCCCTGTTATCCTCCTCCCCTCTCCCCTTTGGTTACTGTCAGTCTGTTTTTTATTTCCAAGTATCTGGTTCTATTTTGCTCATTTGTTTGTTTTGTTCATTAGGTTCCACTTATAAGTGAGATCATATGGTATTTTGTCTCAGTTTTTTTTAAATTAACTCAAAGTCAAGTGGTAAGTAACCTTAATTATGCCTGCAACACCTCTTTTTCCATGTAAGATAATATGATTTTGCATTATATTTGCAGTCTTGGGGATTAGAGCAGGGAATCATGGGGGCCACCTTGGAATCCTGCCCACTACATGTATGGCCCCTTGAATCTTAGAATGTTTAACCATCATCTTTTCTCAAGGGAAGGAAAGGTGATCTCTTGTTGCTAGATTTGGGGAAAGACACTCCCCCCACTATGGCAAGGTGTCCAAGGGCGCTTGGAATAGGTGGAATTAAGAGCCAGAAGGATGGGTAGTCTTGGTTAAGGATGAACAATTTATTTGCTTATGCAGCCATATTTATTGAGAATGTGTAGCTCTACACTAGAAGGGTCAGTGAACAGAGCAGAGACAGTCCATGCCCTCATGGAAATGAGGGCCTTCGTGGTGTAGCATATGTTAAAGGTGATGAGTGTTCCCCAAGGAGAACTATGGGGTTCAGTGGGAGGGAAACTGAGGCTAATGACAGCTAAGGGTGAAAGTTCAAGGTTTGACACAGGGTTGAGGTAAAGTTTTATAGCTTCTGTGAAGAATGGGAAGGACACTATCTGCTAGGGGAGGTTAGAGCTTAGACACTGACAGGCAGGTCTAATGTGCACTGAGTCCTTCAAGAATCCTGAGTTCTCCTCGAGTCCCATGGATCAACAAGGAACTCCAAATTTTAGCTTATTAGCTTAGCCTCAGAGTCACTAACTTGAGTAGAAATGCCTACCAGGGTAGGAACTTAACATAAATACTTGAAGCAGTCTGCAAGTTAACAAAAGAACAGGGCACATGTGATGGCAGATGGTGGCTGGCCCTTGGCCTCAGTGTCAGGAGGTAACAAGGAGAGGTATGTGGCAGGGGGTGGGAGGTGGTGTTTAGCACGCTGGGGCAAGGGCATCTATCTACAGGAGAAGCCAGTATTTTGTCCAGCTGATTGTGCCATTGGGGACAAATAATCAGATCTGACTTTTAACTAATTCAGATGATTTTGTGAAACATCCCAGATTTTTACAATTTAAGCAATTTAAAGTTTAAGTAACTTTAAAAAAATATAAGGACCTCCAGAGAGGTGACATATGAACAAGTGTTTATGGCCCTGGGGCCAGTCTACAGGCTTCTGTTTGCGACCTCCAGTTGAGCTGCCCTCACTGAGTTGTGTTTGGATTCCCTATCATCATTTTAACTGGGAAAAGTTCTGAGATTGCAGGTGACCTCTGCATCTCAGGGTTCCCGTCCTGAAGTTCTACATCAGAAATGCCTTTGAGGTATCAGTAGAGGATGTCTTGTGTCTCATCCTTGAGGTTTCCCCTGCTTTCTTCTCTTCCACTATGACCGTGAGAACAATCAAGAGCCCTCACTGCCATGCACATTAGAAGCCCACTGTTCAATTCAATTTACCGCTCCTCCAAAATCCAGTATTTTCTCTCCCTCTTCCTCCTCATGGTTTCATCAACTCAGGCAACTGTTCCATTTCCTAGCACCTACTGTTTTACTCTGGGCAAGAGAAGTTAAGTATTTTATCTACCTCTGCATCTACAGTGACTGGTACATGGTTGGTACTCAATAAATATTTGGGTGTTAGACAACTGGTGTGCTGACTGTTGTTTTTGGTTGTTATAGGAAATGAACATGTGTCAAAGGAACTTTTTGATTTTGTAAATATTGTATTATTATTGAGAACTCATTCCTTGCATTGATTACCCAGTGTCCCTTAATTAATTAGGGTGAAGCAGTCATTTCAATTTACCCAAGACTGAGGGGTTTCTTGGAATGGGGGATGTTCAGTTTTAAAACTGGGATAGAGAGGTTTCCTGAGACATAAACTTCCATTGCAAAACTGGTCAAGCCCTAGGGAAATTGGGACAAGTTGGTCCCCCTGCTCTAAATAAAGACCAAAGGAAAATAAGATTCTATTTAAAAAAATCTTTTACCTATTTACTTTTAGAGAGGGGGGATGGAGGGAGAAAGAGAGGGAGAGAAACATCAGTGTGTGGTTGCCTCTCTCACACTCCCTACTGGGGACCTAGCCCACAGCCCAGGCTCCTGCCTTTACTGAGACTTGAACTTGCAACCCTTTGGTTCCCAAGCCAACACTCAATCCACTGAGCCACACCGGCCAGGGCAGAAAATAAGATTCTTTTAAAGTTCAAAAAGTGGGAAAAAGCCATTTTTCCTGCTACACAGGTTGTTTCATTTTATCTGCTGGTGGGAGCTATGAAAGCTCTCATGTTTTTGTCTTTGCCTTGACCTCAAGGAAGTTCCAACATAACTTGTCTGGATAAAGTCAATAGCTTCTGTAACCCCAGATTGTCTGAAATAATTGCCTCCTTTCTCTGCCTTGCTTTTTATTGTCTTTTTTCTCTTTAAGAATTTTAACATGGTGCAAATTGCACCCAGAATTACTTTAAATGACTCTCACCATGCAAACATGAGAGAATGCCTATGTCTTGCCTTTTTGCTTCTCTTCAATTGGCTATTTCACTCTATGTGTGTATTATTTCAGGGGTTGACAAACTATGGCCTGTGGGTCAAACCTGGGGCAGCTACCTCTTTTTGTAAATACAGTTTTATTAGAACACAACCCTGCTGATTAATTTATGTGTAGTCTATGGCTTTTTTGTGTGCTATAATGGCAGAGTTGTGTACTTGCCCAATGAGATTTTGTGGCCCACAAAATCCAAAATACTTAATATATATAAAGTTTGCCAACCCTGCATGATATCACAAACCTCAAATCCTTTTGAAAAGATTTATATAGAGTTTCAAATTTTACATATAAATGTATAGTTTTTGTTCCAAAGTTTATAGTTTCCATATACATTTTTCTGTTTACAAAAGTAATATATGCTCATTATAAAACTAAATCACAGAAATATGTAAAGATGATAGTAAACAGCCCAGTTTAAACTCCTTTCCTGTTGGTGGCCTGATCAACTAGTCAGTGCAGATTTTTCCTCATGCCTTTCAGTGCCTAGACTAATCTATACATCTCATAAGAATAATACTAAGAAAGAAATAAATCTCTATGTGAGCAAATTCTTCTGGGTAAGCACTCTTAAATTCTCCATCAGCATTTTTCATCCACATCTCCACTGACAGATTTGCAGACATTTCCACTCATTGTTTCCAATATCCTTCCTCATTGATCTCATTTAATCAAAAGCCTGTTCTCACTCCTCTTCACACCAGCAACATCATTGCGAGTTCTAATTATTCCTGGTCCTTCTCATTATACCAATTATTCTTTTTTAAATCATTATTAATTGTGGTTACTTTAAAAATCTCTCAGAACCAATTGTCACTTTGCTTCCAAACCATCAAGCTAAGTAAGTATTCAGGACAGTAGCGTCAGCTGATCATCCATTTGCTTCTGTGAGATGATTGGGACCCATGCCCTCACAAGGTACACATCTAATTGCATCTCTTGTCCCCAGAATTCCAAGTCTTCTAGGGCACCTGTCATCACCCAGAATCTTAGACCCACAGTGTGTTCTACATCTTGATTGGACTGCCTTGCCTTTTCCACTTTCCTCTCCAAACTTTCCTCTGTATCCTCTGGAAATCTGTTAGTAGAGCAGACATTCCAGTATTGTCAACCTCTTCTCCAAATATTTTCTTTCATTTCTTGCCTTAACTTAAACCCAAGGGTTCTCCCTCACCTTCCGGGTCATCCTTCTCGATTTTCCAATAGGTTGCTTTTCTCTCTCACCTCATGTACCTCAGGGCTCCCTTTTGCTGCTTCCAAAACATTTTCCCTCTCAAAAAATCCCCAGATCTTTCCAGAGAAGTCCTTAAATTATATGAGTAATATCAGCTGCTACTACTCAGAGTGGTCCTTTACCATCCCCTGGATCATTCAAGACTCTAGTGCCTAACTAGTAGTCACTACCTTTCTTTCCATCTCAGTCTCATCATTCTTAGTGATGCCAACATTTGAACAGATAGCTCATCCAACCCTTTGATTTCTCCATTCCTTGGCCTTCCCACATACCCATGATTCTTTCCCTCATTCTTCCTCACTCTTTCCTACAACTTTGCTGGCAGTAAATGTATAGCCTTAACCCTGAATTTATAGTCTCCCAATCTCAAGATTTCTTCTCTTACTCTAGTACCTCCACTCTGAACATTTCCCAAGTTAGCAAGACCTTTAGTCCAGCCCTGTCATCATAGAAATATGATGCAAGTCACATATATTTAAAAAATTTTTCTGGTAGCTACATTAAGAAATATAATATAAACAGTTAAAATTAACTTTAATGATATTTTTATTTAACCCAATAGATCCAAAATTTTATCAGTGTAAACAATATAAAATTATTAATGAGATGTTTTTTACATTGTCTCATACTGTCTTTGAAAGCTGGTGTGTTACATTTAGAGCGCATCTTCTACCAGCCACATTTTAAGTGCTAAATAGCCACATGTGGCTGGTGGCTGCCATATTGGACAGAACAGCTCCCCGCCATTGAGCTAATTAAGCTTCCATCCATTCTCTTGAATGTCCTCCCAATCTGTCTTCTCCAATGTAGATGATGTATCCCTTTACTATCAGCAAATGTCCTTCACTCTCCAGATGAATAGATATTCATCTAGAAAAAAACTCATTATTGGTTGGACTAAACCACCCATGTGTCCTCAGACAACTGAATACTGCAGGAGAAAATCTCACATCTGGGCTGCTCTGCTTCACCTTTGCTTCATGACCACGAATTTCCAGTGGACACATGATGTTCCCCAGGAGCCTCATCACGTGATCCTCATTAAATTTGCTTAATCTCTCTCTGAGACTACTTCAAATGTTTCCATCTTTCCTCCAACCTCCCTTCTTTACCCCTTCTCTCCCTCTCAGCTGATGACCAGCTTTATTAGTCACTAACTGACATCACAAATGTAACATGTCCAAAATGGAGCGCAACACTTCCCAGCCTGTCCAGTTCAGGGGATTGTGCCATCACTGAGGCCAAAACCCAGGAGTCAGCTTAATTGTCTCCTCCCTTCTAACTCACCAACATGTCCCATTGTCCAAAAGGAATCTAGAGCCTGTCCCCTTCTCTTTGAATCTGTTGCCACCGACTTGGATCTAGCTGACACTGCCTCTTACCCAGACTTCAGGGACGCTAACTGGTCCTCCTTTTTTCCACTCTGCCACTTCCCAACCCATCTTCTACTCAGCAGCCAGAGCAGTGTTTTAAAAACATAAATCAGAGCATGTCACTCCCTGTTTCACAAGTCCTCGTTTCCATGGCTACAGAGGTCCTACACGATGGCCATTTATCACATCTTCAATGACATTTTTCATTGCTCTTCTCCCTGTGCCCCACACTATTGTCACATGGGCTTGTCTCTTGCTTCTGGAACATATCAAGCTCTTTCATGCCTCCTGGCTTTGGCACTGCTATTCCCGCTGCCTGGAAAGATCTCCCCCTAGTGTGTCTCATGATTGATTCCTTCTCACCTTTTGGCTTTTAGAGAAATTTTCACGTAAAACCCCATGCAAAGCCCTCTTCTCCCCTTCACCATCAGTTACTCTCTTATCAGGTCTTCATTTTTTTTCCTTCATGGCATGCAGTGTCTGAATTTACCTGTTTATTTCTTTGTTTAATTTGTCAGCTGTATATCCACTAAAAGGATGTTGTCTTGTTCTCTATTGAATTCTCTGAGCCTGGCTCAGTACCCAACAGAGAAACTCAATGAATATTCACTGAATAAATGAATGGATGAGTCAGGGAACTGGTTGACCCAGTATTTCAGAACCCCTTTCATTACTGTGAAATGCACAGGCTCACAAGAGTGACCTTAACAGCCCTAGCAAGATCATTAATCTATAATCTGGGTCACTGAGATTGACACAGTACCCCTCCCCCCACCTTAATAGAGCTCATGTCTAAAAACACTTTTGGGTGTTTAAGCTCTTTAAATGTGGTAAAACAGCAAGTCTAAATATACTGCTTTCCTGACAGGGTTGGGTCAACAGAATATATTATTGCAGAGAGGCAGATGGGGGGAAGCCTCAGGGCTGCATCAGCTCCAGAGCTCAAGAGATGTTCATTATGCAGGCTGTACACATAGGCTGGAGCCTAGTGGTAGTTCTGGAAACTGACCATATACTTGCTTAAAAAATTGTGCTGGTTTCCATGTGGAGGATGGATTGGAAGGAGGAAAAAAAGGGTAGGGGGCATTGTTTATAGTATTTAATTTGCAAGTGACAGAAATTTAACTCCAATTGGTTCCAGCAGTAAAAGAATGTATTGGCTTATGCAACTGAGAAAGCTTGGGTGTTTGGCTTCAGGTATAGGTGGATCCCGGGTCTTAAAACTACTATTAACCAGGATGTGGAGTTTAATTACCTCTTCTCTCTTGAGCTTAGGCTGGACTTAATGAGTTGCTTCCAAAAAACAGAGTGTAGTAAAGGGAAAAGAACAAGCTGACTCAGAGGACACCTGGCAAACATCAACAGTGACAAGTCATTTTGATAATGCATACCCCCTGCTGTGATGTGACTGGGAGGGCATTTCACTTCTAGGGTAACCCCCCTCCAGGTCCTTAACTCCAGTCTAATTATGAGAAAAACATCAGAAAAGCCCAAATGAAGGGATATTCCTCAAAATATCTGACCAGAACTCTGCTAAGGTCTCAATGCCCGGAATACAAGGAAAGACTAAGACATGGTCACGGACTGGAGGCACCTAAGAGACATGACAACTAAATGCAACATGGTTCCCTGGATGGGGTCCTGGAACTGAAAATATAGTTGGTGGGAAAGCTGGGGATCTCTGAGTGAAGTCTGGACTTTAGTTAGCCATATGTGCCAGTGCTACTTTCTTAGCGGTGACAGTGCACTGTTGTAACGCAGGAGGTCTAGTGCTGGGGTCTCTACTATTCGCCCGGATAAGCTGAAATATCCACAAGGAGGACTGGGTGGAATAGACATTGCCTTCATTATTCACATTGCCAGGAGCTCTGATGGTGGTGGGTTGACAAGCAGGACCGCATTCCCCTGGGTCTGAGACTTGTTTTAAGGAGTCCCAAACAAAGGAGGTACGTGTCCTATGTGTGACTCTAAACTACATTACCTCAGTGTAAAAAAAAAAAAAAAAAAAAGGTCAAAAAGCAGTCATAGGACAGGAAGCCACTCCCCCAAAGTGATAAGGTAGAGGTTACAATGCATTTCCAAAACCACAGACATTCCTTCTGGCCAGGGGCCCCCTGTTCAGCCCTCAGTCATGGGAAGGGGGAGTGACCCCACACTCCACCCCAACATTGTTTTTTAACTTATACTTTTGGCGTTAATTTTTTCAATAGGGGACCTGTGTGGTGAGCATGTTGGCATATTGTGTTCATATACTAGAGACACAGTAAAGGCTACACCCCAAGACTAAAAGCACACGATAGAAGCCAAAGAGATCCAGGCTAGGAGGGTATACTACCAATAGTCTGTAGCAGTCAGTACCGTAATATTCTTGCACAGGGTTGTTGGCATTCACCTTATAAGTTGCATAATTTCATTTGCAGTCCTGTTCCTGTGTTCAATACATATGGGTACAGGGTGTCATACTTCTACCTGTAATGCTGAGAGTCACTTCACACCATCCCAAACTGTGTATGTGAACTATGGCTTGGTGTGGTTAGCCTGCTTTCTTTTGAGGGAAAACACCTTTTTATGTACTTTTTTAAAGAAGGGACCAGAAACCTTCCAGCCCTGAAGCCTGTCCCAGCTTGTCTGGTTCACAGGGTGGATCCTCCATGGCAGGCCAGCAGAGGCCATGGTCGGGAACTTTGTGCAGACCCAACAGTCTGAGTGCTAGTGCTTAGTGGTCAGCATCCTGCGCATTAGAGGAAGGTGTTGCTTCTGTAGGATCCAACCAGACAACCCTTGAGAATTAGACAGAGAAACCAGGTAAACAAGGTTATAGTGTATATTTTATGAAAACAGAAAGAACATAATGGTTTATGAACACAGAAAATCATAAACTGGTTTCCGAGTCTGCAAGAGTGTCAGATGAGAAGACTCCCAAATGCAAGGCTTTTGCTGGAATGAAGTTAAGCAGTGACAATTTGATATACTTTTTTACCTGTAGTTTAAATGTTTTTGGTTATATTATTTGGTGCTTAGGTATATTCTGTAAGGTTGATACTGCACCAGCAGTTTTCAATAATTTTAAATTAAAGGATGAAGGAAAAATGAAACACTAGTATTCAGTCTAGTTCATAGGTGAGAAATAAAATTTTACTGACAATATACTGAATTAAAGTTAATTTCCATAATTGTGTATAAGAGATTTTATTTAAACATAATTAAAAAATATTTTCATTTTTATTAAAGAGTCAAATTAAGACCAATGTATTTATTGTATTAAGTTCAGTTTCAATTTGGTCTGATTATTTGCATAAACACAACAGGAATAACAATTGATCATGTAGGCTGTTACAGACTGTTTGCTGGAACTTACTTAAGGAACTTTTAGACTGAGTTTTGGTCAACCATCCAGGGCACAGAAGCCGAGCCACACAAATTTGTCATCAGGCTTTGCGTGCACTGTTTATGTTCCTCGAGTCCTTGAGGTTTTCATTGTGTTTTGAGTTTTTTTCCTTGCTATTTTTTAGGAAAACAACTTTCATTCCTTATTTGGGAAGACTGCCATGAACTGTACAACCAAACACAGTACCAGGCTATTTTTTCAGTGGGCTTTTATTGGCATTGAAAGTCAATCTAAGTTCCTCAAGGCTTTCTGGTAACGACCAGAGTCCAGGCGTGCCTCCTTCAGCCATGACATTCGGTCCAAATCTTGTTTAATAAAATCACAATTGGAAACTGGCTTTATGTGTTCTGTTATGAAGAAATCAGACTCCTATTGGATTATGCAAACAAATATGTTATCATGGAAAGAATAATACTTATTAAGAATTTCCAAATTTTAGAGAGATTAGGCAGGGAGGAATATATAAATACCTTAATATTGTTTATGAAATTATATTTCACTAATTGTTTTAAGAAACAGAAAGTTTTCTTATGTTTGAAAAACAAATGATTAAACATTAGCAATATTTTTCAACAAAAAGGTTATAAAAGTTACAATTACTTTTAGTTTCTTATGTTCCATAATTAAGTTTTGTTTATTTTGATTATTTATAAGCACCTTTATAAATTTAGTCATTTTACAGAGCTTCAGCAATTTTTACTCAGTTCAAAGGTATGATTAAAAAATCCATTGTTAGAAATATGCAGTTCAAAAAGTCAGAGTCCTCTTCATGAACCCTTTCCAAGGCACACTATATCGTTACAACTGTGTTACAGTATAACAATGACTGTTTACATATAAATGACAAAACTTAAAAAAACATGGTTACAGATTTGAACATAATGTAATTTACAAAGGAATTTTCTTTCCTGTATCTTTATTTTAAGATAACAATTAAAATTACAAATGAGAGTGTATTGAAACCTATATAATTTTTAGAACATTTATTTTAATAATATGTGTATACAAAGAGAGTATATTTATTATTTTTTTATTTGACAAAGTTCTCCATATATTTTAAGCATATTAAATAGATCTAATTAGTTCAAAAACTTCTCTTTTATAAAAAGGGAGAACAAATCCTTGAGGTATTTCAGGGGACCATTGGAATAACTTAAGGTCATTTTTTAGTTAAAAAGTTTCTTAAAATTTAAACTTAGGGAAGGCTGTCAAATAAACTTAACCAAAAGAGCATAACATAAACTTTTTGTAAGACAACACATTTTTATGGTAATAACTTTAAAAGACATTAGTTAAACTTAAAATCAGTTTTCACATTAAATAATTTGTCTAGACCACAGGATTTTGCTTAATTTATATGACTTTAATTTTTTAGGCCAATAATATATTACACTCTAGTAATGTTATTTGGAGGCAGAAAATGTACCACATGTAATATACAGACAAACACATAGTACATATAGACTATACACATAAAGGCTATACATATGAAGAACAAGATTTTATTTGGTTGTTTTTTCATAATTGTTTAACTTATACAGACCTTTCGTAATTTTTCTAATTCCTTTTAGTTTGCCATTTTAATGCATTCAGGAATTACAACAATTTACTTTTAATTTTATTTTTTAAAATATATTGTCATAATTTATACTTTTTAGTACCAAAACCATGTAACTTGTTTTTAATTTAATTTAAATTTTTAACTTTTAGAAACCTTAATTTCCAATGATAACCAAAAATAAGCAGCCAGTGTTCCCTAGATTGACTTTTATGAACACATTTTATAATCTGTAGAAACATAGTTTCTTCTATTGGCAAATATATTTACTTATAAGAAATATACCTTTAACAAAGATATTTATTGACAAGACACTCATTAACAGCCCCAAATCCACTCCACAGCCTTTCTGCAATAAAAGCCAAAAGCTGGTGAACCCAACACTTATCTAGCAGTTAGCGTTTTAGCATTTCAAAATATTTAGATGTTCAATAACTTTAATTAAAATTCATTAATTTAGAAAGGAATACCATAGCTGAAAAAATTGATTTAATTAGATATAGCTAAGGTTTTTCTTCTTTAACCTTTTTGATAAGATTTACCTTCCAAAATTTGCATATTAAGAGATGGTCCAGATTAAGAAATTGCATATTAAGAGATTGAGACCAAGTATTTGCACTTCAAAGACAGACCTTGGTTTTGGAGTTGTAGAGGGTAGAGGAATGGGGTGTTGGCCTTTATTAGCCTCAGAAGCCTTCTTTAGTTCAGAAACAGTCTTTAAAATTTCTTATTACTTAAAAAAAAATTTACCTGTGCTCTTCCTAAAAACTTTTAATTTCCAAATTAACATATGCTTCCCATTTATTAGACCTTTGTCCAAAAGGGAAATAAGAACAATATTTAAAGCAAAGACAAAGAAAGTTTCAAGGAGAGCTTATTTTCTTTTTTTTTTTTTTTTTAACTTAAGTTAACCCTTTAATTGCCTTAATTTTGCTCTGGCTGATTCTTTCTTTTCCCCTCACAGGCCCTCTGAAAAGACCACAGGATTGTTGGGGGTGTACCCCCAATACTGGGCACCACCCTGGCTGTACTCCTGACCATTATCCATTCTTGGGATTTCCCCTGCTCTTCCCCACCCGGCATGTTGTTGTTCACAGTCTACTCAACTCAGGGATTTTTCAGGGTACCCAAATCCTGCCAACTATGCCAATTGTAATGCAGGAGGTCGGGTTCAGGGATCTCAATGGTTCATTCAGATAAGCTGAAAAATCCACAAGGAGGACTGGGTGGAATAGACATTGCCTTCATTATTCACATTGCCAGGAGCTCTGATGGTGGTGGGTCAGCAAGCAGGACCGCATGCCCCTGTGTCCGAGACTTGTTTTAAGGGGTCCCAAACAAAGGAGGTATGTGTCCTATGTGTGACTCTAAACTACATTACCTCAGTGTAAAAAATAAAGGTCAAGAAGCAGTCACAGGACAGGATGCCACTCCCCAAAAGTGATAAGGTGGAAGTTACAATCCATTTCCAAAACCATACATTCCTTCTGGCCAGGGGCCCCCTGGTCAACCCTCAGTCGTGGGAGGGGGAAGGGCCATGTCCATTGACCCCATAACAGTATGATGTAAAATACTGACACTGGGGTGCTTGGGGAGGGTTGCATGGGAGCTCCCTGTACTACCTTTACAATTTTTCTGTAAATCTAAAACTGTTGCCAAATTTAAGGTTTATTAAGTCCTTGGTATTTACCCAAAAGAGTTGAAAACATGTCCTCACAAAAATGGGCACACGTATGTTTATAGCAGTTTTATTCATAATTGCCCAAACTTGAAAGCAACCAAGATGTCCTTCAGTAACGATGGATAAATAAAGTGGTTCATCCAGACAATGGACTATTATTCAGTGCTCAAAAGAAATGAGCTACTAAGCCATCAGAAGACATGGAGGACCCTTAAATACATACGACTAAGTGAAAGAAGCCAATGTGAAAAGACCACATACTGTATGATTCCAATTATATAACATTCTGGAAAAGGCAAAATTATGGAGACAATGAAAAGATCAGGGGTTAGGAGGGAGGGAGAAATGAATCGGTGGAGCATAGAGGATTTTTAGGGCAGTGAAACTACTCTGTATGAGACTGTAATAATGGATACATGTCATTATACATTTGTCCAAACCCATAAAATATAATGTACCAAGAGTGCACTTTAATGTACACCATGGACCTTGGTGATGATGATGTGTCAGTGTGGGTTCCTCTATTGTCACAAAGGTACCACCCTGCTGTGGGTGTAAACAGTGGGGAGGCTGTACTTTAATGTGTGCAAGCAGGAGGTATACAGGAACTCCATGTACTTTCCACTCAGTTTTGCTGTGTACGTAAAACTGCTCTAAAAAAATAGTCTTCTCTTTAAAAAATTTATTAAAAAACAAAACTGTCAGCAGAACCTGGTTTCTATCTAATTCTGAGTCTTGTTCTCCCTGCTGTCAGCTCTTGTCATGTAGAATGAGCAGTCTCTCTGGTTTGACTGTGACGGTCCCAGTGTTTGCTGGTTGTGCAGCATAATTATTAATAGCATCTCCTTTTACTCTCAAAGTGTTCCAGTTTAGATGATGAATTATATGGTCACCCAGCTCTCTCTGTGGGCCTCTGGGCCAGTGCTCTGGGACCATATCCTCCCAGCTTTAAGGCCAAGAGACAGGAGAGGTCTCTGTTTCTCAGACGTTCTGACATAAGTCCCAGCGCTGTGTCTGTCCCTAATTGAGTTGGGAGACCAACAAGGAAGCAGTGATCAGGCTGGGGGTGGATCATATCCCCACGGCCCAAGTCTGGCCATGTGCCCATGGGGGCAGTAGGACTGGATCAGCTGTACCCCAATTGCTTTAGAAGGATGGAGGGCTTGTATCAGGGCTAAACTGGAATGCACACCAGGCAGGCAAAAGCACAGATGTCACCCAGCAGGGGATTGATGAGCTTTTCAAATGGTTTCCTTTGCATCTTCCCAAACCAGAGTGGTGTAAGGTTGTACTCTTTTTTTAAAAAATATATTTATTGATTATGCTATTACAGTTCTCCCATTTCCCCCCCTCACTCCACTCCATCCTGCCCACTCCCTCCCTCCCACATTCCCCACCTATAGTTGATGTCCATGGGTCATACTTATAAGTTCTTTGGCTTCTACATTTCCTACACTATTCTTACCCTCCCCCTGTCTATTTTCCACCTGTCATCTATGCTACTTATTCTCTGTACCTTTCCCCCCATCTCCCCCTCCCACTCCCCTGTTGACAACCCTCCATGTGATCTCCATCTCTATGGTTCTGTTCCTGTTCTAGTTGTTTGCCTACTTTGCTCTTGTTTTTGTTTTAGGTGTGGTCGTTAATAACTGTGAGTTTGCTGTCATTTTACTGTTCCTATTTTTTATCTTCTTTTTCTTAGGTAACTCCCTTTAACATTTCATATAATAAGGGCTTAGTGATGATGAACTTCTTTAACTTGACCTTATCTGAGAAGCACTTTATCTTCCCTTCCATTCTAAATGATAGCTTTGCTGGATACAGTCATCTTGGATGTAGGTCCTTGCCTTTCATGACTTGGAATACTTCTTTTCAGCCCCTTCTTACCTGTAAGGTCTCTTTTGAGAAATCAGCTGACAGTCTTATGGGAACTCCTTTGTAGGTAACTGTGTCCTTTTCTCTTGCTGCTTCTAAGATTCTCTCCTTCTGCTTAATCTTGGGTAATGTAATGATGATGTGCCTTGGTGTATTCCTCCTTGGGTCCAGCTTCTTTGGGACTCTCTGAGCTTCCTGGACTTCCTGGAAGTCTATTTCCTTTGCCAGACTGGGGAAGTTCTCCTTCATTATTTGTTCAAATAAGTTTTCAATTTTTTGTTCTTCCTCTTCTCCTTCTGGCACCCCTATAATTTGGATGTTGGAACGTTTCAAGATGTCCTGGAGGTTCCTAAGCCTCCCCTCATTTTTCTGAATTCTTGTTTCTTCATTCTTTTCTGGTTGGATGTTTCTTTCTTCCTTCTGGTCCACACCGTTGATTTGAGTCCCAGTTTCCTTCGCATCACTATTGGTTCCCTGTACATTTTCCTTTGTTTCTCTTGGCATAGGCTTCATTTTTTCATCTGGTTTTCAAACAGATTCAACCAATTCTGTGAGCATCCTGATTACCAGTGTTTTGAACTGTGCATCCGATGGGTTGGCTATCTCTTCCTTGCTTAGTTGTATTTTTTGTGGAGCTTTGAAGTGTTCTGTCATTTGGGCCATTTTTTTGGGGGGGGTCTTGGTGCGTCTGTTACTTTAAGGGGCGGAGCCTTAGGTGTTCACTGGGGGTGGGGTAACGCTGTTCAATGCTCTGTTATGCTTACGTGGGGGAGGGGTTGAGAGGGAGCAATGGCGCCAACTCCACTCTCCACCGGATTTCAATATTTCACTCCGCTATCCACAATCAAACTGGGCCCCTCTGGTGCTGGTTCCCAAGTGGGTGGGCTTGTGCACGCCCCAGGCCCCTGTGGGTCTCCAACGACCCCTCCTGTGAGGCTGGGAGTCTCTCCTGCTGCTGCCCCAACCCCCACGGGCGTTTTCAATCAGAGGTTTGAGGCTTTATTTCCCCGCGCTGGAGCCCTGGTTGTTTGGTCTGCTTCGCTCCCCGCCGTTTGTCCGGTTTATCTGTGTGCGAATGTGGGGCCGCAGGGTCTGCTAGTGGTCAGACTGCCTGCCCCGTTCGTCCCACACTCCACCAGTCTCGGTCCCGCCTTGGCCACGCGAGTCCTCTCCGCACTGGTGCCCGTCTCCGCCCCTCCTACCCGTCTGGATGAATGTTTATTTTTTATTTCCTTGGTGTCGGACTTCCTTGCCGTTCGATTTTCTTTCAGTTCAGGTTGTGCGGGGAGGTGCAGTGTGTCTACCTACGCCGCCATCTTGGTTCTCCAGGTTGCACTCTTAAATGCAAGGCTCTCTCTCACTTTTCATCATGGTTAGTGTGCTAAGAATCACACATATCACAGACTGTTTTGGCCACAGTTCACAGCGATGGATTGTTTCTGTGATGTTGTTGTCTTCACTGTGATACTGGACTGCTTGTGAGTTATGATTTATAGTTCATTCCAGTTTCTTTTACACTTTACTCGTGAGCAAAGTAGACATTTTGCTCTCTATGGAGGTATATTGTGAATTCTACCTAACATATGTGTCATTGGCGGGGAACGGGAAAGAACCTCCATTGCCATTTTCCATAACTAGAGGTCTCAGGACCACCCAGCAGGGCCTGCACAGTCCTCAGCACGTTGGGTTGTGGGCAAGTCCACCCACTTAGGCAGTTGAAATAAACACTGGTTAAGGTCATAGACTCAGAGGGAGGACAGCCTGTGTCCTCAGGACTGTCAAAGCTGTGTGACCTCGGCAAGTTAATCTCTCTGAGACTAAATGAGACTAATAATCATGCTCCCCTCATCTCTCAGCACTGCTTTAAGATTAAGATAATGCATAGGAAGTACTTAGTAACTCACAGTAAGAGCTTGATAAATATTTGCTGTTATTTTTACTATCCATGTACAACTCTGGAGGCCCGCCAACAAGAAGTCTGCATGCCAACACAGGCTGCCTTAAGGCACTGCAACTCCAAGTGTGGTCTGCAGCCCCGAAGCTGCAGCTGGGGGCTTGTTAGAAACACAGACTCTTGGGCCCCATCTTACACCTGTGAACCAGAATCTTTGGCACTGGGGTTTCAGTGATTTAGATGCATGCGAAGTGTGAGAATTACTGCCTTATGGCGCCTTTGCGTGAGTCCTTCACTCCGGAACTCAGTGCTTCCAAGCCATGGACTTACCATTGTGGAAAGTGATAGGAGGAAAGAAGGTAATGCAGAAGGGATGATGTTGGGGGAGGGAAGCATTGGCGCTTGAGGAGTACTCTCCAGCTGCTGGGACCTAGGCTCTGTCTGGAGGTGCAGGAGGATCTTTCCATAAAAATGAGCAGACTCCTGGGGCCACACTTATCAGGAAGATGTCAGGATGAGAAGAAGGAGGTTGGGTGGCTATTCTTTGATGAAGCTCTTACTTTGTGGAAGTCTCTCTCTCTCTTGTCCTGATTTTCCTCCCTTGCCCTCAAACCTGTTCTCAGGATTCCATTCTCAACCCTGTCCTCCTCATGCAGGTCTATCTACCTATGTGGTGCCACCCATGCCCACAGCCTCAGCCACCGTTCTTCAATGTCTGGAGCCTTTACTTCTCTCTGGAACTCAGGTGAGAGCTTTTAATGCCATCAGAACTTTGCACCAGGCCTCTCAGTCACCTCTGATTTAAAACACCCAACGCAGACACAGTGACCATCCTCTCTCAAACCTGATTTTGCCTCTGTATTCCTTGCCCTGTTGAATGACTTCTTCCAACTATCTTTCCCAATCCCACACACCTTCTACTCCAGCCATACTAGACTTATCAGACTAGTAGCAGATTCTCAAACATGTACTGAATTTTCCTCTCTCCATGGCTTCAATAGCACCTCCACCCAAATATTTTCAGTTTGTCATTTGCCCAGGTATTGCCTACTCAGTCTTCTTCCTCTTTCTAGTCAGTGGTACCACTGTCCATTTAGTTGCTGAAGCCCCAAATCAGAGAGTCATTATGGCCTCGGTGGGGTTTTTTTTTTCACCCACACCTAGCAGAACATCCGCAGGTCTTGCTGTCTGTCTTTAGTATATTCCCAGGATCCCCAGTTCTTTCTCCTCTGCCACCAACTTAGCCCAAGTCATTATCACTTCTAACCCACATTGTGATGAAACTTCCTAGCAGGTCTCCCTACTTCTGTCCTTCCTTTACCTAACAACCAGAACCATCTGTTCAAACTGCAGAAAATATTACTCCCTAGATATAAATCCACCAATAACTTTCCATCTGACTTAGAATAAAATTCATGTACCTAATCTTCAAGGCTTAATATGATCTGGGCCCCACTGGCCTTTCTCTCATGCCCACTCTTGTTTTGTCACATAGGTCTTCATTCTGTTCCTTAAACACACCCAGCTCATTCCTATCTCAGGGCCTTCACACTTGCCATGAACATCTGACTCTCATCCCCATGTCTGCACATGGCCGACCCCTTCAAAATTTTGGAAAGCCAAAGGAACCTGTCCCTGACAATTGCTAGCATATAATTAGCTGACACTATTTCCTTCCTCTTAGCATTTATCACTGGTTGAAATTATCACTGGTTGAAATACCTTGTTTGTTTACTTGCTTATAAGCACAGTGACCAGATCTATCTAGTTAGCTGCCACAGCCCCAGTGCCGAGAACAATGCTAGGTCAGAATAAGTAAGTACTCAGTAAATATTGGTGGGATAAATGTCTAAAATGTCTTTTCTAATTTTCTAGCTTGAATTAATTCCTTTGCCCTTTATATCTGGTCATAGTTTGAGTTTCAAGGAAAAAGACTCCGAGGCAGAGATTTGCAGTAGGAAACACTGGAGGTCTTGGGTGTAGCACCTGTGAGGGAGCAAGATAAGCAGGAAAGGATGGAGTTGCAAGTGAGACCTCAGCTGATCCAAGGGGGACTCATAGCTGGGGTGGCCTTTCAGACATGTCCTTAACTGAGGCAAGGCTCCTGTAACCCCATATATGCCAGTACTTTCATGTCTTTGCAGTCCCTAGAGAGGGGTATAACCTTTAGCATGGCAGATTTGCTGGCTGAGGGCAACTCCTGGAAAAGGACCCAGCTGTGAGCTGATGGCAACCGACATTTCTGGTGCTAAGGGAAGGAAGTCATGCAGGGGCAATCTGGGCAGCCCATGTGTTGTTCACTACCCACCCCCAGGATAGCATTCTGCAATATCTGCTGCATATCACTTACTTGTGTAATCCACCTCTCTCTAAATTTATCAATCCCTGGAGGCTAGGAACTGGGATTTTTCCATTTTTGTGTCCCCCTTAATGTTTGACACATATCATGTGTTTAGTAAATGGTATTTGGATTTGATTTAGCAGGAAAAAAATGTAGCTAAGAATTGCTTTTATGTTTGGGAAATTATCAGTGTAGATTCTACAAAAAGGTTAATGAAAATTCTCTTTCAGTTGGAGAGGGGAGGCCCTCAACAGGTTCCCAGAAAAGTAAGCATGGGAAAGAACTGAGCAAGCAAATCCCTTGCTTAAGGAATAAGTTTCATACTCCTAGTCATTGGGCACCTTCCTCTTTGTGAAAAGCAGAATATGAGCAGGTGCTGAGAATCACATATTCGGACTTCTTGCACGTAACACCTTGGGGTAAGAGTGTTGTTATAAGATGGAAATTTTGGGAGCAATTCAATGTGTTTTGCTGCTTTCCATCCAGATATAACACCCAGAATACACAGGCTTGAGGAAGGAACCAGAAGGAAGAGGAATAATTGAGAAGAATAATGGGTTTCAAGCCTGGTTAGTAAAAACTTTGATGTCTCTCTAATGGATGAGTAACTGAGAAGAATAAGACAGGGAATGCTAAGCATAAGGCTGTTGACAAGGATTATCAGTTTAGCGTTGAACTATTTCAGGTCCATCCTGGTGCCAGACTCTCCACCCAGCTGGAATGGCTTCTGTCTCTCTCACTCCTTGTTTCTCAGTCTCACAGCTGTTGGGGTCTTACCAGCTCTATTCCCACCGAATGAGGACAGTGAGAGGTGGCAGGGCAGTGGCAGAAGGAGTCTGATTGATTTAGGAATAGGAGGAGCAGCTAGAATGGAGAGACAAAACCAATCTACCTGGATTGTGACAAGATGCTGTGACTGTGTCCTTTTTTGGACTCCAGGATTAAACACAGAAAAGGCAGAGACCAGAGTGGAGCACAATACCTTTGAGGTTTTATTAATGTCATGTACTTTTATACCATGGGAATAAGATTATGATGTCCCCAGCTATGTGTATTTGAAATCACCAACCAATTCAGCCAGCTTCCTGTTTTTCCTTTTTATTGAATTTATTGGGGTGACATTGGTTAACAAAATTGCAGAGGTTTTCAGTGCACAATTCTATAACACAACATCTGCACACTGTGTTGTGTGTTTACCACCCCAAGTCAAGTCTCCTCCCATCACCATTTATCTCCCCTTTACCCTGTTCTACCTCCTCCCAACCCACCCCCTTGGCAATCTCCACACTGTTGTCCATGTTTATGAGTTTTTCTTCTTTTTAAATTTTTGCTCAGTTCTTCCACTTTCCACACCCTTGCCCCTGACAGCTGTTAGCCTGCTCTATCTGTGAAACTGTCTCTATTTTGCTTGTTAGTTCATTTTGTTCAGCCATCTTTTTAATAACCTCTCTTCCATGTCAAGTGGCAGGGCTGTACCTTATTCATCAGAGAATGTGGTTTAAGCAAATTTCACATACATTATGGCTTTGGATAGTTTCTTTGCATTTCCTGTTTTAAAGGTCTTAGGGACTTGGTACATGCTGAGCATAGAGGGCAGTTGACTGGAAGGCTCCAAGATTTATTCAGCAACTTTGTCCCAACAATCTCACCATATCCAGCATTAATCAACCAGACAAACACTGAAACTGGAGTCTGGCCAGATTATGAAGATTGACAATTGGGGTGGCTGGGCAGGTACTAAGTGTCCTGGGGCAGGGCAGGCTCAATGGGCCCAAGTGTGTGTCCTGGGCATCTCACATGAACTTCTGGGGCCTTGCAGGTGAGTGGAGCCCGATGGTGGTAGAGACAGACCTGATGATACAAGAATGACCATTTGGAAAGTGGGTGAATCTTCTCAGGGAGACTTTCTATTTTGGGTTGAATTGTATCCCCCCTGCTCTGCCCCCTCACAAAAGATATGTTGAAATCTTAACCTCCAGTACTTTAGAGTGTGAACTTTTGAAAATATGGTCTTTACAGAGGTCATCAAGGTGAAATGTGGTCATCAGGGGGGCCCTGATCCAATCACTGGTTTCCTTCTAAGGAGAGATTTGGACACAGAGACAGACATACATGGAAGGAGGATGATGATAAGACCTACAGGAGAAGATGGCCATATGACTGGAGTGATGCCCCTACAAGGCCAGGAAGGACAAAGGACACTGGGAAACCTCAGGGTTGACAGCAGGGCAAGGGAGGACTTTCTCCCAGAATCGTCTGAGAGACCATGAACCTGCTGACACCTTGATATTGAACTTTTAACCTTGAGAACCATAAGACAATACATTCTGTTGTTTTAAACCACCTAGTTCTTGGTACTTTGGTATAGCAGCCCTAGGAGACCACTATGATCTCCAAGAAAAACTGGCCAAGAGAATGAGGACAAGTAGCACATGACATAGTGAGAAGCAGGCTGTATTAGGGAAACTCACAAGTGTAGAGTGGCCAAAAAGGGGCAATAAATACCTCCTCCTCCTCCTCTCATCCCACAGAGTGGTTAGGACACAACATGGGCTGTACTCTGGGGGAAGAGTCAGGTCCTCTGTGTCTCCACGTTTTTACAGTATCTCTATATAAGCAGCCTTATGTGGGAAATAGAAGGCTCTGGCACAGGCATCTATGTTTAGATGCTAGTGGTACAGGGACTGCCAGCTTCTTGTAGTTGGAAGCTTGGTAGGAGTTGAATGTGAACTGCAACCCTATCTCTGAGAGCAGTGGAAACTCTGATCTCTATCACTCACTGCTGGGAAGCCTGAATTACTAGGCCCACTTACTGGCAATCCTATTTTCTCTGCAGGTGGAATCATCCTTGACATGTGCTGGAGGCACGATTCAGGGATATGCTGCTATTCCTCAGGTGGTGCCAGAGCACAAGAGGCAGGCAGGAGTGCTGTAGATAAAACCTGGGAGGGTAACAACTCAGGGCATGGTACACTGCCCAGCAGTGATGACTGGACACCAGATTTCAGATCAGAGCCGCAGAAAAGTAGATGGGGTGTAAGGAGAGAGCCTGGAGGTGAACACTGGGGCACCCAGACCTCAAGTCTGGGTCTGTGACTAGTGCTGCATTCCAAGGGGAGGAAAAAGAGGCTGTGGGCATTGCTGAAGAAGTTCAGTTCACAAAAATCAGTGCGCTCAGCATACCTTAAGGATGGTTCTTACAGGACTGGTTCAGGTTCTGGGGAAAATGGAAGGAACCTAAACCTGCAAACAGAGGAAGGAGTGGGTGGATGGGATGGGAGGGGGATGGGGAGACAGCTGGCCAGTGACAGACCACTCTGTGGGAATACAGAGGCAATGGGAAAGAGACAGGTGAACAAACTGGAATCAGAACTTCACATGGAATTAATCTTGTTTACAGTGATGATTTATATGGATAACATCTTCTTCCAGTTTGCTTAGTTTTTCCATGAAATCCTCAAGGGCAGAGACCAAACTTGGTGTATCTTTGTCTTCTCCATGCCTGAGTGAGTACTGCCACATAGTAGGTATACAAAAAAAGTTTAATGTTGTGTGGATTACTATTATGGCTACTGCATGAATAAATTATTTCTGTATTGTGGCCTTGGAGAAAAGAGGTTCTAGTATGATTTCTTCCTCATTTGTATGGAAGGTGAGCTCCCATCTCCCCCTACAGAGATGGGGTAGCTGACACAGTGTTGGATGGTGATTTTGGAGTTCAGTGGAAGTCAAACATTGAATAACACCTTACTTCAGAAATCCACACTGGGCAGAGACATTTGGATGGGACTGGACATAATGGCGGGTCACTTTTCCCAGAACTGATTAGTTCTCAAAGGATGTGATAGGCCAGGTTCTGCCTGAGGCAACAACCCAGCATTTGAATGGGTAAGAATATTTCTGAGGTGAAGCTAAATTTCATAACCATAAAATATCTTGTGAGGTCCCAAGCTGTGGAGGAGTAAGTGGAAGTTACACTAACCTCCTCCAGGACCAATCTGGAATTACAACTAAACTGTAACGAAATCATCCTAAATAACCAACTGAACACTAACTGGAGAGAAGCCTTATAACCATAGACAGAATGAAGAAACCACTTCACCACATGTGGCTGGTATGGAGTGCAGAAGAGGTGTGAGAGGGCTGGCTGCGCTTCTGCAGGCGGCAGCTGAAGTTCCAGAGGGATATTTCAGCAACCAGGGGGGTTCCCATGAGGACTGTGGGATCTAAACCCTATGCTTGTCTCTCCAGCCTACAACAGCACCAGTGCTGGGAAAGGAACCCAGATAACATCCAGCTGTGAAAAGCAGTAGGGTTTCTGTCTGCCAGGAAGAAACAGCTGGAGACACAGAAAGCCTCTTAAAGGGCCAATGCACAAAATTTCATTTGTAGCCACTTACTCTGGGCTCTGTCAGAAGGAAGGCACAGTGAACTACAGACAAGTGAGGAGAATCTGGGGCTGGTGGCTCTGGGGAAAATAAATGAAGGAACAGCCACCAAGATCCCTGTGCTGTTATTCCCCATACTGCAGAAACATCTTTCACAGGCAGAGCACTCCCTTCCAAGTGGCATCAGCCTGAGAACCAATAGCCCTGCCCACAGGAATTACTCTGCCCCACCCTGTGGAGCTTAAGCTGAGCTGCTGATTACAGCTGGAAGCTATATCACTGATTAAGTTTAAAAACTAAGGTGGATATCTAGGTGTTCTGAGCCTTTAGCTGACCCTCCCCTGGTCCTGGTTCTGGTAAAATATGGCCTTGGTGTACAGCTTGGTACTTTCTGTACACACCAAGGCCCAATAGAGGAAGCCACAAGCTGTGTATCATTGATACCTCCAAACAGGTTGCCCAGGGCAACCAGCGAAATGCCTAGCTGATGTGAGAAACAGAGTGAACAGCCAATGGTATTCCAGCATATATGAAGATCGGAGACCAAAGATAGAGGACACTGAAAGATCAGACGGTGTGACAACAAAACCAGGAGCTCTGAAAAGCCCAGAGTTAGACCCTGTTAGACCCATAAACGTCAGCTCAAGACTAGTGAGCACAGGAGAATAAGGACACGGCACCACTGAATCCCACTGGCATTCTACCATAGAAGTTCATACCATAAACCCAGGGAGTCAGAACAGATCAATTTAAGAAGCACAGGCTAACAAGAAGAGTCTCACAAACAATGGGGAGACAAAGAAACAATCCCCAAATGAAAGGAAAGGAGGAAGCCTCACAAAGAAACCTAAATGACATAGAGACAAGTCAACTATCAGATACTGAGTTCAAAGCAATGGTTATCAGGAAGCTCACTGAGCTCACAGAGAACTACCAGAAACTACAGGGAAACTACAATCAACTCATTGCAAACTATATCAACATGAAAAAGGAAATAGAAACTATCAACAAGGACCAAGAGAAAATGAAGAATACAATTTCTGACCTGAAGAACACAGTAGAAGGAATCAAAAGCAGACTTGCTGAAGCAGAGGATCAGATCAGCGAGCTGGAGGACAAAGTAGAAAAAAACACCCAGAAAGAACAAGAAGAGGAAAAGAGGCTCAGAAAGAATGAAGAGGGCTTAAGGGAAATTCAGGACAACATGAAATGTAATAATATCTGTATAATAAGGATACCAGAAGGAGAAGAAGAAGAGCAAGGGATAGAATACCTGTTTGAAAAAGTAATGATGGAAAATTTCCCTAATCTGAGGAGAGAAAAAGTCACCCAAATCCAGGAAACACAGAGAGTCCCAATCAAGAGGATCCCAAAGAGGCCCACTGCAAGACACATCCTAATTAAAATGGCAAAATTCCAAGACAAAGAGAGGATCTTAAAGACAGCAAGGGAGAAACAGGAAGTAACACACAAGGGAGCCCCAATAAGGTTAGCCACTGACTTCTCAATGGAAACGCTCCAAGTCAGGAGAGAATGGCAAAAAATATTCCAAGTAATGAGAATCAGAGGCCTGCAACCAAGGCTACTTTACCCAGCAAGGGTCTCAATCAAGATAGAAGGTCAAATAAAGAGTTTCCCAGACAAAAGAAGTCTAAAAGAATACAGCTCCACCAAACCAGCTCTGCAAGAGATGCTAAAGGGACTGCTTTAAGGAAAGGAAGGAAAAGAGAAAGAGAGAGAAACACAGGTAGGAAAAAAAGGCAATGAATAACTACCTATCGATAATAACCTTAAATGTAAATGGATTAAATGCTCCAATCAAAAGACATAGAATAGCTGAATGGATAAGAAAACATGACCCACACATATTCTGCCTACAAGAGACCCACCTCAGGACAAAAGACCTACACAGACTGAAAGTGAAGGAATGGAAACAAATTTTCCAAGCAAACAGACAGGGAAAAAAAGCAGGGCTGGCAGTACTCATATCAGGCAAAATAGACTTCCAAAGAAGGGCCATAAAGAGAGACCCAAAAGGTCACTTCATAATACTCAAAGGAAGAATCCACCAAGAAGACATAAACATTATAAATATATATGCACCCAACATAGGAGCACCCAAAGACATAAAGAAAATCTTGGAGGATTTCAAGAAAGATATTGACAGCAACACAATCATAGTAGGGGACTTTAACACCCCACTGTCAAAATTGGAAAGATCTTCCAAACAAAATATCAACAAGGATATTGTGTCACTTAACAATACCCTAGATGAAATGGACTTAACTGATATATATAGAGCTTTTCATCCCAAAGAAGCAAAATACACATTCTTTTCAAGTGTCCATGGAACTTTTTCAAAGATAGACCACATGATAGGACACAAAGCAAGCCTCAACAAATTCAAGAAAACTGAAATCATATCAAGCATTTTCTCTGACCACAAGGGACTGAAACTAGAAACCAACCCCAAAGGAAAAAACCCCAAACACTCAAAATCATGGAGACTGAATAGCATGCTATTAAACAATGAATGGGTCAAGAACGAGATTAGGGAAGAAATCAAAAACTTTCAGGAAACAAATGAAAATGAACTCACAACAACCCAAAACCTATGGGACACAGCAAAGGCAGTCCTGACAGGGAAGTTCATAGCAATACAAGCCTACCTTAAGAAGATAGAAACATTTCAAAGAAACAACCTAACCCTACGCCTACAAGAACTGGAGGAACAACAACAAAGACAGCCCAGAGCAAGCAGAAGGAAGGAAATAACCAAGATCACAGCAGAGTTAAATGACATAGACACTAAAAGCACAATTCAAAGGATCAATGAATCCAGGAGCAGGTTCTTTGAAAAGATAAACAAAATCGACAAGCCTTTAAGTAGGCTCATCAAGAAGAAAAGAGAGAGGATCCAAATAAACACAATTAGAAATGAAAGAGGAGAGATTACAACTGATACCACAGAAACACAAAGGATTGTAAGAAATTACTACGAAGAACTGTATGCCAAGAAATTTGAAAACCCAGGTGAAATGGACACATTTCTAGAAAAATATAACCTTCCAGAACTCAGTGAAGAAGAAGCAGAAAACCTGAACAGACCAATAACAGCAGAGGAAATTGAAGCAGTCATCAACAAACTCCCAACACACAAAAGCCCTGGACCAGATGGTTTCACAGGAGATTTCTACAAAGCATTTAAGGAAGAACTAACCCCTATCCTTCACAGACTGTTCGAAAAAATCCAAACTGATGGAAGACTCCCAAACTCTTTTTATGAAGCCAGCATCATCCTAATCCCAAAGCCAGATAAAGACACAATGAAGGAAGAAAACTTCAGGCCAATATTGCTGATGAACATAGATGCTAAAATTCTCAAGAAAATATTCTCAAACTGCATCCAGCAATACATTAAAAAGATCATCCACCATGACCAAGTGGGATTCATCCCAGAGATGCAAGGATGGCACAATATTCGCAAATCAATAAACATAATACATCACATAAACAACAGCAAGGATAAAAATCACATGATCATATCAATAGATGCGGGAAAAGCATTTGATAAGATACAGCACCCGTTTCTGATAAAAACACTCAGCAAAGTGGGAATAGGGGGAGCATTCCTCAACATCATAAAGGCCATATATGAGAGACCTACAGCCAACATCACACTCAATGGACAAAAACTTAGAGCTTTCCCACTAAGATCAGGAACAAGACAAAGATGCCCTCTCTCACCACTCCTATTCAACATAGTATTGGAAGTCCTAGCCACAGCAATCAGACACGAAAAATAAATAAAAGGCATCCAAATTGCAAAGGAGGAAACGACACTGTCATTGTTTGCAGATGACATGATAGTGTACATGGAAAATCCTATAGACTCCACCAAAAAACTACTCGACCTAATAAATGAATTTGGCCAAACAGCTGGATACAAAGTCAATACTCAGAAATCAAAGGCATTCCTGTACACCAACAACGAAACTGCAGAAACAGAAATCAGGAAAAAAATCCCATTTGATATAGCAACAAGAAATATCAAGTACCTAGGAATCAACCTAACCAAGGAGGTAAAAGACCTGTACTCAGAAAACTACACAACACTGAAGAAAGAAATTAAGGAAGACACAAACAAATGGAAGCATGTACCATGCTCATGGATTGGAAGAATTAACATCATCAAAATGGCCAAACTACCCAAAGCAATTTATAGATTCAATGCAATCCCTATTAGAGTACCCATGACATATTTCACAGATATAGAACAAACATTTCAGAAATTCATATGGAACCATAAACGACCCTGAATAGCTGCAGCAATTTTGAGAAAGAAGAACAAAGCAGGAGGGATCACAATACCTGATATCAAAATGTATTACAAGGCCACGGCAATCAAAACAGCCTGGTGCTGGAATAAAAACAGGCACATAGACCAATGCAACAGAACAGAGAGCCCAGAAATAAACTCAAGTCTTTATGGTCAATTAATATTTGACAAGGGAGGCAGGAGCATAAAATGGAGCAAAAACAGCCTCTTCAATAGATGGTGTTGGTAGATCTGGACAGCTACATGCAAAAAAATGACACTCAATCACCAACATACGCCACACACAAAAATAAATTCCAGATGGATAAAAGACTTAAATATAAGTCGTAACACCATAAAAGTCCTAGAGGAAAACATTGGCAGGAAAATCTCAGACATTCCATGCAGCACCATCCTCACAGACATGTCCCCTAAAGCAAGGGACATAAGGGAAAGAATAAACAAATGGGACCTCATCAAAATAAAAAGCTTCTGCATGGCTAAAGAAAACAGCACCAAATTACAAAGAGAACCAACAGTATGGGAAAACATATTTGCCAAGGATACCTCAGACAAGGGCCTGATCTCCAAAATATATAGAGAACTCACACGACTGCACTCCAGGAAGACAAACAACCCAATTAAAAAATGGGCAAAGGACTTGAACAGACAATTCTCCAAGGAATACATACAGAGGGCCCAGAGACATACAAAAATATGCTCAGCATCACTAGCCATCAGAGAGATGCAAATTAAAACCACAATGAGGTACCATCTCATACCAGTCAGAGTGGACAACATAAACAAATCCACAAACAAATGTTGAAGAGGATGTGGAGAAAAGGGAACCCTAGTACACTGTTCGTGGGAATGCAGACTGGTGAAGACACTGTGGAAAACAGTATGGGATTTTCTCAGAAAACTAAAAATGGAACTGCCCTTTGAACCAGCAATTCCGCTGCTGGGATTATACCCTAAGAACCCTGAAACACCAATCCAAAAGAACCTATGCATCCCAATGTTCATAGCAGCACAATTTACAATAGCCAAGTACTGGAAGCAACCTAAGTGCCCATCAGCAAATGAGTGGATCCAAAAACTATGGTATATTTACACAATCGAATTTTACACAACAGACAGTAAGAATGAGCTTATACGTTTTGCAACAGCATGGATGGAACTGGAGAGCCTTATGCTAAGTGAAATAAGCCAGACGGTGAGGGACAAATGCCATATGATCTCACCTTTAACTGGAACATAATCAACAGAAGAAAAAAGCAAACAAAATATAAGCAGAGAGAATGAAGTTAAGAACAATCTAACAATAACCAGGGTGGAGTGGGGAGGGGACAGTGAGGAGAGGGGATTACAGGAAGTACTTTAAAGGACACATGGACAAAATCAAGGGGGAGGGTGGAAGTGGGGGAGGGAGGGAGGTTCAGTTGGGATGGGGTGGAGGGATGGGGAGAAAAGGCATACAACTGTAATTGAATAACAATAAAAATTTTTTAAAAATGTAATTGCCTGTTTGCCAGAAAAAATTTCATTTTCAAAGTGGAGAAATCAACGCATATGTTTAAATTTATCTATGTAAAGAAAATTAATGAAATAAAAAACTCATACAGAAATGTTCAAAGAAATATGCAAATAGGTAAATAGTTTCATTTATAAAAAATGTTTTAATTGAATATTTATCTATACCAATTATGTGTATCATATATTGTTAAGAAAAAATGAAATAAGACAATACAGGACTTACATTTCCAATAATCTAATGGACTTGATATCCTGAAAAACAAATCTCTGACACAAAACACATAGAAAGGTTTTTATTTTAAATACATAAGCTAGCATGCAAATAAATAACAGAAATTCCAAGGTGCCAAAATATAAAGTAATGGCTAAAAATCAGAGTGGCAAATTGACATTGAGGCTATCATAGGCTTGGGAACACTTGCCCATCCTAGTGACCAAGAGATTTTTACAGTTTTACAGATTTTAGCAATTACATGGGGACAAATAACCAAAGGCATAGACGTACCCATGGTGGGAAAGGATTATTTTCTCGGTAAAAAGTTTCACTAGAGAATAATTCACCCCCTAGCAAAGAGACAACACTGAGGAATCTCTTGGACTTGGTCTTGGATCTGAAAAGGAAACATTTCCCTGAGAATTCATAACCACAGAGTTATTCTCACATGCATTTGGGATCTAAACTGTGCTACCTACATGGTCCAGAAAACACCAAGACAAAAAAATTAGTGGAGTGATGCCAGGTTGGTAGCACTTCTGATGCCTAGAAGAAGGAAGTGCCATTTCTCTCTAGAGGTACCCACCCTCAACCCCAGCCTCCGGAATCTATAGAAAACACTTCAGTAAACATTAGCTCACTACTCAAAACCAAAAAACTCATGAATAAATATGCCACCATTAATGGAAATAAGCAAAAACCATAAACAGTAGAATTAGACCCCAAGAACTTCATAACATAGAATTGTTGAATTCAGATTACAAAACTATGTATTTTTTAAAGAAAAAATAAAATATAATCCAGAAAGAACAGAGGAAAGAGTGAAAATAATCAAATATCACTTTTGGAAGTAAAAAAATTTTAAGTGAAAAACTCAATGAACAGATAAATCAGCAGGTTAGAAACAAATAAACAGAAAATAATGACATAGAATATACATCTGGAAAAACCACCCAGACTATTGCAGTAAAATGATAAATGGCAAAGAGATACTGATTCTAGAACATACTATCTAATCGTATTTCCAAAAGAAGAACAGGAAGGTGATGTAAGCAAGATGGTGGGTAGGAGATCCCAGCCCTCAAACCCTCATAGATATGTCAATTCTGACAACCATCCATAGACAAGAACACTTCTCTGGGAATGTGGAAGCCAGTGGAGAGATTCTAGCACCTCATTCAAGCAACAACAACAACAACAACAAAAAACAGGTACACTGAAGAGGGGAAAAAGAAGAGTATCACTCTACCTGCATCATTCCTCCTTCAGGATCGCACAGCTCAGCACCAAGAGAGGCCCCTGGCCAGCAATTTCTCCTATGGGAAATAGTGAGAGCAAACCAAGTGCCTGGTTTCCCTAACCTCTTCCTCCCCAAGAGGCCCACTTCTGCCTTGCCCCACCCAGGTTATTCAGGGGACTAGCATGCAGAAGGAGCAGGGAAAAGGCATAGAGGCTCACCATAACCACACTGTGGATCCCAAACACTGGCCACAGATCCTACTGACTGGTTCACGAACTCCACCAAGAAGCCAGCCCATAAATCCCGTGGAACTCCACCTGCATTCTCACCATCTGGCCAATTCAGATCCCAGTACTCCAGATACACTGCCTTGACAGTGCACACGAGCCTCCAAAGATGATGTGCAGGGGCTCCCCAAAGGGCCCACACAAACCCCTACAAACAATACTGGGATATTAACAGCAAGCTCAACTCTCTGGGGTTGGGAGAAGCCACACAATCTTGAACGCTTCAGGGCACTGCCCTGGGGAATATAAACAGACTCTCAGCTCCTGGCTTAACATTGTGGAATGGAGAGAAGGAACACATCCTAAGACTTCCACCCCACCCTTAAACAAAAGAAGGAAATAGAATGAATGGAGAAAAGAAATCCCTAAAGAAATAATGACTCAAAATTAATTGATTAATTAATTAATTAATTAATAGATAAATACATTAATCCTGGGACTCAGCAAGCAAAACAATTTTTTAATTCATTTCTGTGCACATCACCGTGGAACTGAAGGATACTCAAACTACCCATCCCCACTCCCCCACCAAGAGGAAATCTTAAAAGCAGCCTAAAGGATAGAAATGTAAGTGGCAGACTGATCAATAGCAGCAATGGAACCCTGTAAACAATACAACGAGATCTCAATGGGCTAGAAGAAAATACTGTCCATTTAGAATTGTATATCTAGCTAAACTGTCATTCTCTAACAAGAACTAAATAATGCCATTTAAGACCAACCAAATAAAATTATGTCTTCACTAAGGAACTAATTTTTTAAAAGTATTTCATGAATTAAAAAACAGTGAATCCAAGAAAAAAGGTCTAAAATGCACAAAGACATGTACATAGAAGCAGGTCTGTGGATTTCGTGGTGTCCATAAGTGTGGTCAGGATCACAACAGCATAGGGCATCTGATGGTGCTCTAAAGCAGGATGGTCAGGTGATCCTTTTGAAGATGCTAACACATGCAGAAACTCTTGCTCTGCAACATGTTGGTTCAGAAAATCTTCTGCAACCAGTTTAGAAAGACTTTTCTGATGGATACCCCAGTTACTTCACTTCCCCTAGGGTACTCTTCCCTCAGAATGAACTCAATCCACAACTTAACTTCCCTTGTAGTTACAGAGCTGTTAATTTTCCAGACAATTCTTCAAATCCATATGCCAGCTTTCTACCCAACTCATGAAAATTCTGGATAAATCAGCCTGATTCCTCACATAAGTAGCAAATGCCTCACACTTACAAGTATATAAGTGCCTTAAACATAAATAAATAAGTGCCTTATTTAAGGCACTTAACCACAATGTTTCCTTTGCCTAGGGAAAAATAAGGCTGTTGGAAGCTTTTATTAATTTTTCTTATTAGTCATTGATTCATGGGTAGGATTTTCCAAGATCTAGGAACTTCAGATAAATCTTTGGGCGTTAAGTATCTAAAAGGGCTGTATTTCACTATAAAAATCAGAGAACATAGGACTAGTTTGGAGGCAGATCAAATATCCATATTTTAACCAAGTCCCTTAGTTTGGACTTTGGTAACCTAGTAGATTGCTTCTCCATGAATTGAGTCTATACTGTTCTTCCATAGCAAATAGCAAGAGAGAAGCACATACTGAGAACATGGTTTTATTATCCTGAAGATTTATTTCCATGGACCTCATGAGACAAGTAACTCAGTTACTTAACTGCAATCATAAAGATGTAGCTCAATATCCATCTTGCAAAACTGAAAATTATTGTCTTTGGTACATTCCTCAAATTCATTTGATCAATGTTAAATACCAAGTTAACATTGCTGGGTATCTGTTATATTTTGCTGCTAACTTGACCCAACAAACACATAGGAAGACTGTTTGTCTATATTAAAAGTCATTTGGAAATGTGACTGAGTTTTTCCTAGTCCAGGCAAAAATGATAGCACACAAAAACTCGTGAAGACAAGAAACAACATGGTTTGCTCAGGAAATATAAATAGTGCTGCCATATAAGTGTTGGTGTAGTGATTTCTGGATATTACTTTGTATCCTGCTACTTTGCTGAATTCATTGATCAGTTCTAGTAGTTTCTTGGTGGTATCTTTGGAGTTTTCTATGTACAGTGTCTTGTCATCTGCAAATAAAGCCAGTTTTACTTTTTCCTTTCCAATTTGGATGCCATTATGTCTTCTTGTCTGAGGGTTGTGGCTAGGACTTCCAGTACTAGGTTGAATAAGAGAAGTGAAAGCAGACATCCCTGTCTTGTTTGCAATCCTAAGGGGAACAATTGCAGTTTCTGCCTGTTGAGTATGATGCTGGCAGTAGGTTTGTCGTATATGGCCTTTATTATGTTTATTATGTTTACTATTCCCACTTTGCTGAGAGGTTTTCTTTTATCATAAATGGGTGCTGGATTTTATCAAATGCTTTTTCTGCATCTATTGATATGATCATGCAGTTTTTATTCTTCATTTTGTTTATGTGGTGAATCACATTCATTTATTTGCGAATGTAGTACCAACCTGGCATTCCTGGAATAAATCCCACTTGATCATGGCATTTGATCTTGATGAATTGCTGGATTCAATTTGCTGATATTTTGTGTTTTTTTTTTAATTTTTTATTGTTATTCAGTTACAGTTGTGTGCCCTTTCTTCCCATCCCTCCACCCCACCCCGGCTGACCCCCCTCCCTCCCCCACCTCCAACCCAATTAAAAAATGGGCAAAGGACTTGAACAGACACTTCACCAAGGAAGACATACAGAGGGCCCAGAGACATATGAAAAGATGCTCAGCATCACTAGCCATCAGCGAGATGCAAATTAAAGCCACAATGAGGTACCATCTCACACCAGTCAGAGTGGCCAACATAAACAAATCCACAAACAAATGTTGGAGAGGATGCAGAGAAAAGGGAAATTTGCTGATATTTTGTTGATGATTTTAACATCTATGTTCATCAGGGATATTGGCCTATATTTTCTTTTTTGTAGTGTCTTTATCTTGTTTTGCAATTAAAATAATGCTGGCCTCATAAAATGAGTTTAAGAGTCTTCCCTCCTCTTGAACTTTTTGAAATAGTTTAAGACAAAGAGGTGTTAGTTCTCAGAATGTTTGGTAAAATTCAACTGGTTCAGGGCTTTTGTTTGTTGGGAGTTCTTTGATTACTGCTTCAATTTCACTAGGTGTAATCTGTCTATTCAGATTCTCTACTTCTTCCTAAGCAAGTTTTGGAAGATTACATGTTTTTAGGAATTTATTCATTTCATACAGGTTGTCCAATTTGTTGGCATATAGTTGTTCAGGATATTGTCATACAATCCTTTGTATTTCTTTGGTGTCAGTGATTATTATTCCTCTCATTTCTGATTTTATTTATTAGGGTCCTTTTTTTCCTTGATGAGTCTGGTTAATGGTTTTTCAATATTATTTATCTTTTCAAAGAACCAGCTCTTAGATTCATTGATAGTTTTTATCATTTTTTTAGACTCTATTTCATTTATTTCTGCTCTGATCTTTATTATTTCCTTCCTTCTATTCACTTTGGGCTTTGTTTGTTTTTGTTGTTGCTTTTCAAGATCCATTAAGTGTAAAGTTAGGGTGTTCATTTGAGCTTTTTCTTGTTTTTTGAGATAGGCCTGTAATACTGTGAATTTCCCTGTTTCCCACAGATTTTGGATTATTGTGTTCTCATTTTCATTTGTTTCAAGGTATCTTTTGATTTCTTCCTGATCTCTTGGTTGACTCATTCATTGTTTAATAACATGTTATTTAGCTTCCATGTCTTTGTGTGTTTTTCAGTGTTCTTCTTGTAATTGGTTTCTAGTTTTACAGCATTATGGTTGGAAAAGATATTTGATATGATTTCAATCTTTTTAAATTTATTGAGACTTGTTTTGTGTCCTAACATGATCTGTCCTAGAAAACATTCCATATACACTTGGAAAGTATGTATGTTCTGTTGCTTCTGGATAAAATGCTCTGAAGATATCAATTAAATACATTTGATCTAGTGTGTCATTTAAGGCTGCTCTTTCCTTGTTGATTTTCTGCCTGGAAGATCTATCCATTGAAGTCAATGGGGTGTTAAAATTTCAGACTATGGCTGTATTTCTGACAATCTCCCCTTTTATGTCCATCAAGATTTGCTTTACATATTTATGTGCGCCTATGTTGGGTGCATAAATGTTTACTAGTGTTATATACTCTTGTTGGATTGTTCCCTTTATCATTATATAGTGTCATTCTTTGTCTCTGTGCTATAGCCTTGGTTTTAAAGTCTATTTTGTCAGATATAAGTATTACTACCCCAGCTTATTTTTCCTCTCCATTTTCATGAAATCTTTTTTTCTGTCCATTTATTTTTTGTCTGTCTGTATCTTTCAATCTGAGATGGGTCTCTTGAAGGCAGCATATATATGGGTCTTGTTTTCTTACCCTTTCAGCTACCCTATGTCTTTTGTTTGGAACATTTAAACCATTTACATTTAAGGTGATTATTGATAGATATGTATTGAGTGCCATTTTATTGTTAGACTATTTTCCTTTGGTTCTTTTCTTTCTCTTTTTCTTCTTCTTTAGCCTTTGTTGCAGTACTGGCTTGGCATTAACAAACTCCTTTAGATTTTTCTTGTCTGGGAAGCTCCTTATTTCTCCTTTGATTTTAAATGATAGCCTTGCTGGGTAAAGTAGGCTTGTTGAAGGTCTTTGCTTTTCATCACCTTGAATATTTCACATCACTCCCTTTTGGCCTGATATGTTTCTGTTGAGAAATCAGATGACAATCTAATTGAAGCTCCCTTGTAGGTAACTGCCTGCTTTTTCCTTGCAAATTTTAGAATTGTCTGCTTGTCTTTAAGCCTTGCCATTTTCATTATGATGTGTTTGAATGCATACTTCTTTGGGTCCAACTTGTTTGGGACTCTCTGAGCTTCCTGGACTTGTGTGTCTTTTTCGTTCACCAAATTAGGAAAGTTTTCAGTCATGTTTCTTCAAATAGGTTCTTGATCCCTTGCTCACTCTCTTTTCCTTCTGATATTCCCATGATGCAGATGTTGTAACACTTCATGTTGCACAAATGGTTTTTAAGCTCTCCTCATTTTTTAAAATTCTTTTTTCTTGTTGCTAGTCTGCTTGGGTGCTTTCTCTACCTTTTCTTCCAAACCACTGATTTCATCCTCTGCTTCATCTAATTCATCATTTATTCCTTCCAGTGTATTATTTATTTCAGATATTGCATTTTCCATTTCTGACTGTTCCTTTTTTTATGGTTCCTATGTCTTTTTTCTTGCTCTTGAGTATCTTTTTTTTTCCTACAGGTATTTATTTATTTATTTATTTATTTATTTATTTATTGTGTGTGTCTGTCCTTTGTTAATTTTTCTTTCTTTTTTCCTTTTAGTTTTTTTACATTAATGCATTTAATATTTCTGAATTGGTATAATAGAAAAGAAAAGAGAATTTTAGTCTTTTTATACTGTCTTTCTTTTTTTTATTCTTTTTTAAAAATTTTTAATTGTTATTCAATTACAGTTGAGTGCCTTTTCACCCCATCCATCCACCCCACCCCAACCGAACCCACCTCCCTCCCTGACCACCGCCTTCCACCCCACCTCCACCCTCCCCATTGTTCAATTATTGTTATTCAATTACAGTTGTATGCCTTTTCTCCACATCCCTCCACCCCACACCAGCTGATCCCACCTCTTTCCCCCACCTCCACCCTACCCCTTGATTTTATCCATGTGTCCTTTATAGTACTTCCTGTAATCCGCTCTCCTCACTGTCCCCTCCCCACTCCACCCTGGTTATTGTTAGATTGTTCTTAACTTCAATGTCTCTGGTTATATTTTGTTTGCTTTTTTCTTCTGTTGATTATGTCCTAGTTAAAGGTGAGATCATATGGTATTTGGCCCTCAGCACCTGGCTTATTTCACTTAGCATAATGCTCTCCAGTTCCATCCATGCTGTTGCAAAACGTATAAGCTCATTCTTTCTCTCTGCTGCATAGAATTCCATTGTGTAAATATACCATGGTTTTGGATCCACTCATTTGCTGATGGGCACTTAGGTTGCTTCCAGTACTTGGCTATTGTAAATTGTGCTGCTATGAACATTGGGATGCATAGGTTCTTTTGCATTGGTGTTTCAGGGTTCTTAGGGTACAATCCCAGCAGCAGAATTGCTGGGTCAAAGGACAGTTCCATTTTTAGTTTTCTGAGAAAATCCCATACTGTTTTCCACAGTGGCCTCACCAGTCTGCATTCCCACCAACAGTGTACTAGGGTTCCCTTTTCTCCCCATCCTCTCCAACATTTGTTTGTGGATTTGTTTATGTTGCCCACTCTGACTGGTGTGAGATGGTACCTCATTGTGGTTTTAATTTGCATCTCTCTGATGGCTAGTGATGCTGAGCATATTTTTGTATGTCTCTGGGCCCTCTGTATGTATTCCATGGAGAATTGCCTGTCCAAGTCCTTTGCCCATTTTTTAATTGGGTTGTTTGTCTTCCTGGAGTGCAGTCGTGTGAGTTCTCTATATATTTTGGAGATCAGGCCCTTGTCTGAGGTATCCTTGGCAAATATGTTTTCCCATACTGTTGGTTCTCTTTGTAATTTGGTGCTGTTTTCTTTAGCCATGCAGAAGCTTTTTATTTTGATGAGGTCCCATTTGTTTATTCTTTCCCTTATGTCCCTTGCTTTAGGGGACATGTCTGTGAGGATGGTGCTGCATGGAATGTCTGAGATTTTCCTGCCAATGTTTTCCTCTAGGACTTTTATGGTGTTACGACTTATATTTAAGTCTTTTATCCACCTGGAATTTATTTTTGTGTGTGGCGTATGTTGGTGATTGAGTGTCATTTTTTTGCATGTAGCTGTCCAGATCTACCAACACCATTTGTTGAAGAGGCTGTTTTTGCTCCATTTTATGCTCCTGCCTCCCTTGTCAAATATTAATTGACCATAAAGACTTGAGTTTATTTCTGGGCTCTCTGTTCTGTTGCATTGGTCTATGTGCCTGTTTTTATGCCAATACCAGGCTGTTTTGATGACAGTGGCCTTGCAATACAGTTTGATACCAGGTATTGGGATCCCTCCTGCTTTGTTCTTCTTTCTCACAATTGCTGCAGCTATTTGGGGTCGTTTATGGTTCCATATGAATTTCTGAAATGTTTGCTCTATATCTGTGAAATATGTCATGGGTACTCTAATAGGGATTGCATTGAATCTATAAATTGCTTTGGGTAGTATGGCCATTTTGATGATGTTAATTCTTCCAATCCATGAGCATGGTACATGCTTCCATTTGTTTGTGTCTTCCTTAATTTCTTTCTTCAGTGTGGTGTAGTTTTCTGAGTACAGGTCTTTTACCTCCTTGGTTAGGTTGATTCCTAGGTACTTGATATTTCTTGTTGCTATATCAAATGGGATTTTTTTCCTGATTTCTGTTTCTGCAGTTTCGTTGTTGGTGTACAGGAATGCCTTTGATTTCTGAGTATTGACTTTGCATCCAGCTGTTTGGCCAAATTCATTTATTAGGTCGAGTAGTTTTTTGGTGGAGTCTATAGGATTTTCCATGTACACTATCATGTCATCTGCAAACAATGACAGTGTCGTTTCCTCCTTTGCAATTTGGATGCCTTTTATTTATTTTTCGTGTCTGATTGCTGTGGCTAGGACTTCCAATACTATGTTGAATAGGAGTGGTGAGAGAGGGCATCTTTGTCTTGTTCCTGATCTTAGTGGGAAAGCTCTAAGTTTTTGTCCATTGAGTGTGATGTTGGCTGTAGGTCTCTCATATATGGCCTTTATGATGTTGAGGAATGCTCCCCCTATTCCCACTTTGCTGAGTGTTTTTATCAGAAACGGGTGCTGTATCTTATCAAATGCTTTTCCCGCATCTATTGATATGATCATGTGATTTTTATCCTTGCTGTTGTTTATGTGATGTATTATGTTTATTGATTTGCGAATATTGTGCCATCCTTGCATCTCTGGGATGAATCCCACTTGGTCATGGTGGATGATCTTTTTAATGTATTGCTGGATGCAGTTTGAGAATATTTTCTTGAGAATTTTAGCATCTATGTTCATCAGCAATATTGGCCTGAAGTTTTCTTCCTTCATTGTGTCTTTATCTGGCTTTGGGATTAGGATGATGCTGGCTTCATAAAAAGAGTTTGGGAGTCTTCCATCAGTTTGGATTTTTTCGAACAGTCTGTGAAGGATAGGGGTTAGTTCTTCCTTAAATGCTTTGTAGAAATCTCCTGTGAAACCATCTGGTCCAGGGCTTTTGTGTGTTGGGAGTTTGTTGATGACTGCTTCAATTTCCTCTGCTGTTATTGGTCTGTTCAGGTTTTCTGCTTCTTCTTCATTGAGTTCTGGAAGGTTATATTTTTCTAGAAATGTGTCCATTTCACCTGGGTTTTCAAATTTCTTGGCATACAGTTCTTTGTAGTAATTTCTTACAATCCTTTGTATTTCTGTGGTATCAGTTGTAATCTCTCCTCTTTCATTTCTAATTGTGTTTATTTGGATCCTCTCTCTTTTCTTCTTGATGAGCCTACTTAAAGGCTTGTCAATTTTGTTTATCTTTCAAAGAACCTGCTCCTGGATTCATTGATCCTTTGAATTGTGCTTTTAGTGTCTATGTCATTTAACTCTGCTGTGATCTTGGTTATTTCCTTCCTTCTGCTTGCTCTGGGCTGTCTTTGTTGTTGTTCCTCCAGTTCTTGTAGGCGTAGGGTTAGGTTGTTTCTTTGAAATGTTTCTATCTTCTTAAGGTAGGCTTGTATTGCTATGAACTTCCCTGTCAGGACTGCCTTTGCTGTGTCCCATAGGTTTTGGGTTGTTGTGAGTTCATTTTCATTTGTTTCCTGAAAGTTTTTGATTTCTTCCCTAATCTCGTTCTTGACCCATTCATTGTTTAATAGCATGCTATTCAGTCTCCATGATTTTGAGTGTTTGGGGTTTTTTCCTTTGGGGTTGGTTTCTAGTTTCAGTCCCTTGTGGTCAGAGAAAATGCTTGATATGATTTCAGTTTTCTTGAATTTGTTGAGGCTTGCTTTGTGTCCTATCATGTGGTCTATCTTTGAAAAAGTTCCATGGACACTTGAAAAGAATGTGTATTTTGCTTCTTTGGGATGAAAAGCTCTATATATATCAGTTAAGTCCATTTCATCTAGGGTATTGTTAAGTGACACAATATCCTTGTTGATATTTTGTTTGGAAGATCTTTCCAATTTTGACAGTGGGGTGTTAAAGTCCCCTACTATGATTGTGTTGCTGTCAATATCTTTCTTGAAATCCTCCAAGATTTTCTTTATGTCTTTGGGTGCTCCTATGTTGGGTGCATATATATTTACAATGTTTATGTCTTCTTGGTGGATTCTTCCTTTGAGTATTATGAAGTGACCTTCTGGGTCTCTCTTTATGGCCCTTCTTTGGAAGTCTATTTTGCCTGATATGAGTACTGCCAGCCCTGCTTTTTTTCCCTGTCTGTTTGCTTGGAAAATTTGTTTCCATTCCTTCACTTTCAGTCTGTGTAGGTCTTTTGTCCTGAGGTGGGTCTCTTGTAGGCAGAATATGTGTGGGTCATGTTTTCTTATCCATTCAGCTATTCTATGTCTTTTGATTGGAGCATTTAATCCATTTACATTTAAGGTTATTATCGATAGGTAGTTATTCATTGCCTTTTTTTCCTACCTGTGTTTCTCTCTCTTTCTCTTTTCCTTCTTTTCCTTAAAGCAGTCCCTTTAGCATCTCTTGCAGAGCTGGTTTGGTGGAAGTGTATTCTTTTAGACTTCTTTTGTCTGGGAAACTCTTTATTTGACCTTCTATCTTGATTGAGACCCTTGCTGGGTAAAGTAGCCTTGGTTGTAGGCCTCTGATTCTCATTACTTGGAATATTTTTTGCCATTTTCTCCTGACTTGGAGCGTTTCCATTGAGAAGTCAGTGGCTAACCTTATTGGGGCTCCCTTGTGTGTTACTTCCTGTTTCTCCCTTGCTGCCTTTAAGATCCTCTCTTTGTCTTCGAATTTTGCCATTTTAATGAGGATGTGTCTTGCAATGGGCCTCTGTGGGTTCCTCTTGCTTGGGACTCTCTGTGTTTCCTGGATTTGGGTAACTTTTTCTCTCCTCAGATTAGGGAAATTTTCCATCATTACTTTTTCAAACAGGTATTCTATCCCTTGCTCTTCTTCTTCTCTTTCTGGTATCCTTATTATACGGATATTATTTTGTTTCATGTTGTCCTGCATTTCCCTTAAGCCCTCTTCATTCTTTCTGAGCCTCTTTTCCTTTTCTTGCTCTTTCTGTGTGTTTTTTTCTACTTTGTCCTCCAGCTCGCTGATCCAATCCTCTGCTTCAGCAAGTGTGCTTTTGATTCCTTCTACTGTGTTCTTCAGGTCAGAAATTGTATTCTTCATTTCCTCTTGGCCCTTGTTTATATTTTGTATTTCCTTTTTCATGTTGATATAGTTTGCAATGAGTTCATTGTAGTTTCCCTGTAGTTTCTGGTAATTCTGTGTGAGTTCAGTGAGCTTCCTGATAACCATTGCTTTGAACTCAGTATCTGATAGTTGACTTGTCTCTATGTCATTTAGGTTTCTTTGTGAGGCTTCCTCCTTTCCTTTCATTTGGGGATTGTTTCTTTGTCTCCCCATTATTTGTGAGACTCTTCTTGTTAGCCTCTGCTTCTTAAACTGATCTTTTCTGACTCCCTGGGTTTGTGGTATGAACTTCTATGGTAGAATGCCAGTGGGATTCAGTGGCACCGTGTCCTTATTCTTCTGTGCTCAGTAGTCTTGAGCTGACGTTTATGGGTCTAACAGGGTTTAACTCTGGTCTTTTTGGAGCTCCAGGTTTTATTGTTTCACGTGTGGGAAAAGGAGAAAGAGGAAAAAAAAAAGAAAGAAGAAGGGAAGGAAGGAGAAAGGGAATAGAAAGGGAGTGGAAGGAAGGAAGGAAGGAGGAAGGAATTAAAAAAGATCGGAGGAAAGATAAGAAGAAGGAATTTTATCAAAAATTAAAATAAAAAAAATAAATAAAAGAAGGCAGGAAGAAGGAATAAAAAAGGTAATGGATGGAAGGAAGAAGTTATAAAAAAAGAAAGAAGGACAGAAAGGAAGAAGGAATTTAGGGGGAAAGGAGGATAAAGAAAAAGAGAGAGAGAGAGAGAAAGGGAGAAAAAAAAAAAGTCTTCTACTGACTTTAAACCAGTCAGGTTAGTTCTGCTGGTCTTCCTGTGTGTGAAAGGGGAGGGAGTGGTTGGAGGGATTTCTTTCACTTTTCTCCCTTCCTGTGCCACACTCTTTGCTGCTGTTCAGCATCCAGTCCAGTTCCTCAGGGTCCTTCTGCTCCCCCTAGGCCTGTAGTTCACCAGTTGGGCTGTCCCTGAGGTGCACCAATCAGGGCAACTCACACTCCACCTTTCTGCTTTTTTTGTTTTAGATGCTAGGGGCTCTTGGTGCTCCTTCAGGGTAGTTCAGCCCCCTACTGGGTCAAGTCTTTCCAGGGACTGCAGTCTCCCCTAGCCCTGCAGCTCCCCTCTGCTAGGCATTCTGCCTTCCTCCTAGAGAGGGAGTGGGCCCTGCAGGACTCTGTGCGCAGGGGCTAGGTGGGAGTTGTTCAGAACTGGTGCTTCAGTTGTGGTCACCCCCCGGCAGCCAGGCCATTGATTGGGTTGGGTGGCCGATCCCCGGCTTTGGGCCTGTGCTCCAGGGCAGCCAGTCGCTGATCTGGGTAGCACCCATCGGAAGATTCTGGTGTGGGCGCCCACTTGGGGTTTCAGGTGTGGGCGCCCAGGCTGCTGATCGAGGTGTGCGCACACCCAGATGCTTTGGGTCTGTGCACCCAGACAGCAGGGCCACTGATCTGGATGCCCACTGAATCCCAGCTTTGTGCTTCCCGCCCCAGGGCAGCAAGGCCGCTGATCATGTTGCGTGCCCACCCGGGGTTTCAGGTGTGGTCCCCAGGCCACTGATTGGGGTACGCACCCACTGGGGTGCTTTGGGTCTGTGCGCCCAGGCAGCCGGGATGCTGATCAGTGTGCGCACCCACCCAGGGTTTCACTTGCGGGCGCCCAGTCTGCTGATCTGGGTGTGCACCAACCTGGCTTCAGGTGTGTGCTGGGGCTGCTTATCCTGCGTTCACAGTCCAGGGGCTGAGGGTGTAGTGTCCCAAGAGGCCATGGCTGCTGCAGAGGGTTCTCTAACTAGCCACTGAGTGCCTCTATTTTCTCTTTTTCTTTTCAAGAAGTTCTTCCTATTTAAGCCCCCCTGGTCCAAACAAGCACCTGGCCTCTCGCACAGCGCAGCCTGGCTCTCTCCCAAGAATTCTGCCACAGACCCTGTGTCCCGGCCGGGGGCTTCAGCCACCCTGGTCCCCGCGCTGGTCCCAGGGACCTTATTGTCCTTAAGCACTCTTCTTACTGTCTGATCTTTCAATGTCCTCTATCTTTGGTCTCCGATCTTCATATATGCTGGAGTACCGTTGGCTGTTTGCTCTGTTCCTCAGATCAGCTAGGCGTTTTACTGGTGCCGAGGGGAAGTGGACTCCGCTCCCACCTAACTTGCTGCCATCTTCTATTTTTACTTTTTAAATTCAATTTATTGGGGTGACATTGGTTCACAAAACCAAACAGGTTATAAGTGTACAACTCAAGAAAACCTCATCTGCACACTGCATCACTTGTCCATTGTGCCAAGCAAAGTGTCTTTCCACCCCCATTTACTCCCTTTTGCCCACCTCCACCTTCCCCACCCCCTTTTCGTCTGGCAATCACCACACCATTGTCTGTGTCTATGTGTTTAACATATACACACACACACACATATATGTATATGGGTTTTTTTTTTTTTTTTGCTTAGTCCCTTCACCTTCTTTTATTCAGCCCTCCAACCCCGACCCTTACAACAGCTGTCAGTCTGTTCCATGTGTCCACGTCTTGGTTTTTATTTTGTTCATTAGATTCCACATATAAGTGAGATCATATGGTATTTGTCTTTCTCTGATCAGCTTGTTTCAGTTAGTATTACAATCTCCAGGTCCAACCATGCTGTTGCAAAAGGTGAGATCCTTCTTTCTTAAGGCGGTATATTCCACTGTATAAATGTACCAGAGCTTTTTTATCCTCTCATCTACTGATGGGCACTCAGGCTGCTTCCAATACTTGATTATTGTAAATAATGGTGCCATGAACATAGAGCTGCATATATGCTTTCAAATTAGTGTTTTGGGTTTCTCCAGATACATTCCCAGAAGTAGAATCACTGGGTCATAAGGCAGTTCCATTTTTAATTTTTAGAAGTAACTCCACACTGTTTTCCACAAAGGCTGTACCAGTCTGCTTTCCACCAACAGTACACTAGAGCTCTCTTTTCTCCACATCCTGGCCAGCACTTGTTTGTTGATTTATTGATGATGGCCATTCTGACAGATGTGAGGTGCTATCTCATTGTGGTTTTAATTTGCATCTCTCTGATGATTAATGATGCTGAACATTTTTCCATATGTTTATTGGCCATCTGTATGTCCTCCATGGAGAAGTGTCTATTCAGGTCTTTTGTTCATATTTTTAGTTGGGTTTGTCTTCTTAGTGTTGAGTAATATAAGTTCTGTATATATCTTTATCATATGTATTATTGGCAAAATTGTTCTCCCATTCAGTGGGTCTCTTTTTATTTTCTTGATGGTTTCTTTTGCTGTGCTGAAGATTTTAGTTTGGTGTAGTCCCATTTATTTATTTGTTTTCTTTGTTTCCCTTGCCTGTGGAAATACATCAGCAAAAACATTGCTATGAGATGTCTGAAATTCTATTGCTGATATTTTCCTCTAGGATTTTTACTGTTTTGCAATTTATATTTAAGTCCTTAATCCATTTTGTGTTTATTCTTTTTTTTTCATGTAGCTGTCCAATTTTCCCAATAGCATTTATTGAAGAAATTGTCTTTACCCTGTTGTATGCTCTTCCTTCCTTTGTCAAATATCAATTAACCATAAAGACATGGCTTTATTTCTGTGTTCTCCATTTGATTCCAGTGATCAAAATAGCCTGTTCTTGTGCCCATAATGCTGTTTTGATTCCTATGGGCTTGCGGGTTAATTTGACATCAGGTAGTATGATACCTCCAACTTTGTTCTTTTTTCTCAAGATTGCTGAGGCTGTTTGGTGTCTTTTATGGTTCCATATAAACTTTTGGAGTATTTGTTTTTGATCCGTGAGATATGCCATTGGTATTTTAATGGGAATTGTGTTGAACATGTAGATTGCTTAGGGTAGTATGGACATTTTAATGATGCTAATTTTTCCTATCCATGAACCCCTGGGATATGCTTCCACTTATTTGTATTTTCCTCAATTTCTTTCTTTACTGTCTTATGATTTTTTGAGTACAGTTTTTTACATCCTGGGTTAAATGTATTCCTAGGTACATTGTTTTGTTTTGTTGCTGCAGTAATAGAATGGTATTGTTTTCTTTCTTTTTTCATGACGTTGTGATAAGGAATGGTTTATTAAGCCTTGTGATCTTCTGGCCAAGACAGAGGCATAGGTAGATACATTGTGCCTCCCCCCACAACCAAAAGAAGGATAACAACAAATTTAAAAATAAAAAACAACCAGAACGTCCAGAAAATCGAACTGTATGGAAGTCCAACAACCAGGGCGTTAAAGAAGAAAAATTCATTCATACTGGTAGGAGGGGCAGAGATGGGCAACTGGGGTGGAGAAGACTTGTGGTGAGGTGGTGGCTGGAGGAAGAGGAGAGTAGGGGTGTGTGCATGAGGCAGCTGTCGGTGGTCCCATATTTGCATGCCAATAAACTGGGAAGAACAACTGGGGAGCAAGACAGACCACTCAACCCAAGATTCCAGTGTGGGGAAACTAAAGCCTCAAAACCTCTGACTGTAAAAATCTGTGGAGGTTGTGGTGGCAAGAGAAAATCCTAGCCTCACAGGAGAGTTCGCTGGAGAGACCCACAGAGTCCTAGAACATATACAAACCCACCCACCCAGGAATCAGCACCAGAAGGGCACAATTCACTTGTGGGAAGTAAAGGAAGTGACTGAAAGATGGCCAAGAGCCCAGCAAGAGGCATTGTTCCCTCTTGGACCCCTCCCCCACATACAGCGCTGCAAGGCAGCAAAGTGGGTTACTCCAACCTGGCAAATACTTAAGGCTCTGCCCCTTACAATGTAACAGGTGCACCGAGACAAAGAAATATGGCCCAAATAAAATAATAGATCAAAACTCCAGAAAAAGAACTAAGCAACAAAGAGATAGCCAACCTATCAGATGCAGAGTTCAAAACACTGGTAATCAGGATGCTCACAGAAATGGTTGAGTAGGGTTCCAAAATAAAGGAAAATATGAAGGCTATGCAAAGTGAAATAAAGAAAAATATACAGGAAACCAACAGTGGAGGGAAGGAGACCGGGACTCAAATCAATGATTTGGAGCAGAAAGAAGAAAGAAACATTCAACTGGAATAGAATGAAGATACAAGAATTCAAAAAATGAAGAGAAGCTTAGGAACCTCCAGGACAACTTTAAATGTTCCAATATCCAAATCATAGGGGTGCCAGAGAAGAGGAAGAGCAAGAAATTGAACACTTATTTGAAAAAATAATGAAGGAGAACTTTCCCAATCTAGCAAAGGAAATAGAATTCTAGGAAGTCCAGGAAGCTCAAAGAGTCCCAAAGAAGCTAGACCCAAGGAAGCACACACCAAGGCACATCATAATCACATTATACAAGATTAAAGATAAGGGGAGAACCTGAAAAGCAGCAAGAGAAAAGGAGACAGTTACCTATAGAGGAGTTCTCATAAGACCATCAGCTGATTTCTCAAAAGAAACCTTATAGGCAAGAAGGGAGTTGAAAGAAGTTTTAGAAGTCATGAAAGGCAATGAGCTACATCCAAGATTACTGTATCCAGCAAAGCTATCATTTAGAATGGAAGGGCAGATAAAGTGCTTCCCAGATAAGGTCGAGTTAAAGGAGTTTATCATCACCAAGCCCTTATTATAAGAAATGTTAAAGGGACTTACCTACAAAAAAGAAGATAAAAAATACGAAATGTACAATGACAACAAATTCACAGCTATCAAAACCTGAACCTAAAAAACAAAAACAAACTAAGCAAACAACTAGAACAGGAAAAGAACCACAGAAATGGGGATTACATGGAGGGTTATTAGCATGGAAGCAGTGAGGGGAAAATGAGGGAAAAGGTACAGGGAATAGAAAGGATAAATGGTAGGTACAAAATTGACAGGGGGTGGTTAAGAATAGTATAGGAAATGGAGAAGCTAAAGAACTTATATATACAACCCATGGACTTGAACTAAGGGGAGGAGAATGCTTTTGGGGGTGTGGTGCAGGGCAGAGGGGAATAAAGGGAAGGAAAAAAATGGGACATATATATAATAGCATAATCAATAATATATACTAAAAAAAAAAGAAATAAGGCCATTCAGTTTGGGGATGGTTTATTATGTAGCCCAAGCTAACTGATACAACTATGCTGCACATTTGTTTAGGTTGAAAGTTTAGCCTCATCATTTAATTCTTTAACCTGAGAAAAGTTTCTTAATCTCCTTGTGCTTTAGTTTCCTCACCTGTAAAATAGATCAGGTAGCCCTGACCAAGTGGATTACTTGGTTGGAGTTTCATTCCATACACCAAAAGGTTGTGGGTTCAATTCCCAGTAATGGCATATACCTAGGTTGCAGGTTTGATCCCCTTTTGGGGAATGTATGGGAGGTAATCAATAGATGTTTCTCTCTCACATTGATGTTTCTTTCTCTCTCTCTAAAATCAATAATAAAAAATATCCATGGGTGAGAATTAAAAAAGAAAAAATAGATCATATAATTTTAAATGTTTAAGCATTAAATGAGTTAATATTTAAAAAATTCTCAAAATGGGGCATGGTACACAGTGCTATGTGCAAGCATAGCTAGTATAATAAATTATATTCTACCACTCATCTCATGTGTAATGAAAACAAAAGTTTAAAAATTTAATATATGTAAGGATGTCTACAAAGTGTGTTTTGGGGCTATTGAATGCAAGGTGCTATTAGCATTCCCCATACCCCCATTTTGTCTACACCTTCCATGCTTTGCCCTGTGGTTCTAATCTGGGGAGCCCAGCTGGGAACCCCTGGATGGAAAGATTCTCCCCTGTCTCCTGGCAGATGTTACAAAGGATAAAATGGCCCCTCCTTACAGCAGCCGCTATGGTTCAGAGGCTTCATCTGTATTCCAGCTGGGGAACCACAGCACAGACAAGAAACTCTAAAGCTAGCCTGAGACCCATGAAGCCTGTTCTCTGGGCCTTGATCTGTAGGACAGACAGAGCCCTTCCTGCCGACCCAGACTGTGCCCTTCTTCCTTGGGGGCTGTGCTTGTGAGAGAGGAGCTCACTTGCTGGGGTGCTCATTGGGCTGGCCAGGCTCTGGCACATGCTCTGCTTACATAGGCTTGTAGGGCCCAGAGGGTTACAGACCCGGGCCTTTGCCCACTTCTTCAGCTGCACCAGCTGATGCAGGTATTTCTCTTTAATAAATTTCCACTGAATGGTATGGATAGAGATAGAGCCAACTCCCAGTCCTTGTTCTATGTGATATCATGAAGTCATCCCAAGGGGTGCAGGGTGTCATTGGGAGCAGTCATCTTCTCCTTTATAGGCCTTTGGTTCACATCCAGCTCACTACTTACCAGGCCCCCAAACCCCCAAAATGCTGAACAGAACAAATGTGAAAGTATAAGACAAAGAGAGAGAAGAAAGAAATTCTATGGACTGTTTCAGTATTTCTCAACCCTTTAGTTTTTGTTTTCTTCCTGGGCCCACACACTGTGGCATAGAGAAGGGTTTCAGGAGATGACTTAGAGCTGAGGCTTTGATGGCAAACAGATTTGTGGCCACATCCCTGCTGAGTGACTTATTGGCCATACCTCAGTTTCCCCAGCTGTAAAATGAGGGTGACACTTCTTCCTATTGGATACAGCTGTTTGAGGATTAACAGAAATAAGGTAGGTATTCTCTGCCAAAGTTGACTTGCTTTTCCTGTCTTAGATTCCGTATTTCCTTCTTCCTCTGCCTTCTTCCCATGGAACTACTTCGTTCTATGCAGGAGGAGACAGAAAGGCTTGAGCTCGAAGCAGGTTGCTCCAGGTATCATACAAATTAGTGACAAAGCCATTCGTGGGTGCAGGTCCCTGATCTTCAAGCTCTTGACTTGTTACTCTGCCTGCCCTCCCATTAGGCCCTCTTCACATGAACCTGGTGTTGGCCTTCTAAGTGTTGATGGGACGAGTGCTAGACACCTGGCCTGAGAGGTGGCCCATCCATTCTTGTTGCCAGGAATTTGCCTGGGAGATTCCATTTCAGTTGAAGTGGTCAGTCTACATTTAGAGAAGTTGTTGTGTTGAGTAGGGGTCATGAGAGGGAGGAATGTGTGTCATGAGCAACAGGGTTCATACTGTAGAGGAAAGTGAAAGCATAAACCATGAGGACATAGTGGGAAGCATCAAGAGATGCAGACACCTGGAGAAATCAGATACAAGAATGTAGCTGGGAGAGCCTAGTCCAGAGTGGGCACTTGTCAAGTGTTTATGGAATCAGAAGGGGAAAAAAGAAAACTTTGGAATGTCCTTAGGCTCTGCTCACTCCCATCTCTCAGTTTCACTAAGGCAGGCCAGACTATGACTTTGGCTCTTGGATTTCTCGGAGACTTGCAACTCTGAAGGTCCTTGGGTATTCTGAACAAACCTCCTCCCTCTGCCTCTTTTGTAGGATTCACTCTACTCTCTGTCACATGAAAGGCACTGCTGCAGAGGGAGGGGCAGGTAGTGAGGGTGAAGATTTAAAAGGAGGACAGCATGGTCTTAGGACAGGTGGGAGGATAACCAGGAATACTGACAACCTCATTCAGGGTGGACACTCTTCTGGTTATTTATTTTGCTGTAACAAATCACCCCAAAACTTACTGGCTTAAAACAACAATTTATTTCTATCTTTCATGGTTCTGGGGGTTAATGGAACTCAGACAAGTTCTTCTTACTTGTGATCTTTTGTGAAGGGAGATGGCAGCTGAGTTGTAGTCAACCAAAGGCTCAGCTGAGGCAGAAGTCCAAAATGGCCCATGCACATGGCTGGCAGCTGATGCTGGCTGATATCTGTGAGCTCAGGTGGAGCTCGAGGCTGGGGTGCCCACATTTGATCCCTTTGTGTGTCTCAGGTTTCTCACAACATGGCAGCTGGATTTTGAGAAGGGGCATCTCAAGGGTGAGCATTCCACAGGATCCAAGTGGAAGGTGAAGGGCTTTTTATGATCTAAGAAGCATCATTTTGCTACATTCTATTGGTCATGTAAGTTGCTAAGAGCATTCCAGATTTAAAAGCAGGGGACTCAGACCCCATCTCTTAATGGGAGGAGTGTCAAAGAAGTTGTGTTCATCTTTAATCCATTGCAGAGGCCAAGCCAAACAAATAGGAAAATGTCTCTCCAGCATTCTGGCAGAAGATTGGAGTTTTGCAGGGCAGGCGAGGTTCAAAGGGTGTAGGAAAAAGGAAGGGAAACAGTAAGGCAAGTTCCCAAGGTCATCATCATCATCATCATCATTGTCTGCTTAATAAAATTAACACTTATTGAATGCTTCCTATGTGCTAAGTGCTCTCCACAACAATCCAATGGAGACTGTTGGATTCCCGATTGGCTATTCTTATCCCCATTTGAAGGGGGAGAAACTGAGCCACAGAGGCACCAAGTAAATAGGTAAGGTCACATAGCCTGTGAACAATAGAGCTGGGCCTTAACAAAAGGAATCTGGCTCTAGAGTTTATGCCACTACCCTACACTACCTAACATTATTGCCCAACTATCTATAATTGAGCACCTACTATGGTCTCAGGCCCTGTTTTTAGTCCTTTCTTATCTCATTTTGTACCAAATGAGGATATGGCTGAAACTCAGCTCTGTCATGAGTATCTGGGATCCCACAGTGGGTATAATTGCCACTAATTGCACCGGTTTGCCTCCCATGCCTTTATTTCCTATTGCCTGTACCTGGAATTTGCTGTCTGGGGGAGGGCATGAGTGATCATATCACAATGTGAGTACTAAATACAGACAAGTCAAGTGAGCCCCATCAGTCAGGCCACCAGGGTGTGACATGGCTCAGGGTTTCTCAAGGCAGTCATGTGGGCTGAGTGTTGGAATGATCTATGGCCTGATGGCTACAGCTCAGTTGGATCTAGATAGTGTAGCTGTATCACTGTTTAAGGAATTCACGTGTAACATTATATACATCTAATAAGAAAGTTCATATGTGTTTATACTGGTAGAAAAAGCTTGTCTCTTTTTGATCTCCTTAAGCATCACTTCCATGGACCAGGTGAGTAAGTCTTGCCCATAAGCAAAGATGTTGGTGTGCTCTTAGTTCCCAAAGATGGGGAGATCTGGTGTCAAAGAGTTAAGAATGCCTCTGGACACGTGAGCTGGCATTGCCTCTGAGTATAATCCCTCCATGCAAGCACAACCCCTTGCTTATTGGTCATTGTGCAAGGACACAGTGATCAATGAGGGTCTGTGAAGAATGAACTCCAGGCTCCCCCACAAGGTGGTGAGAAACTGATTCCAAAAGTCTCTAAAATGATCCCCAAGGCAATGGCAACAGCGTCATAACCCACAGACTCTATTAAAACAACCTTGTTGCTGTTCGGGTCAGAGGCAATGGTTGGTTTTACCTTTATTACCTTCTAGGTATAAGCACCACCTATCTCATTCCTTCTAGAAGTACCAGCTGTGTCCAAAATTGTGCTTACAGATGTTTCCCGAATGGTGAGGGTCTTCCTTGTGGACACTTGACCCTCTCGTAACCACCCATCATTTTTACTCTGAAACACTTGTGGGGGAATCATTATTTTAGATATTAACCAAGGATTTCCTGTCCCTCCTTGATCATTAAGTCGGTGTCTTTTAGTGCTTCACAGGAGGAATGGTATGGCAGATAAGCATGTGAGTATATGCTATCTGGGGAGAAAGGTTTGGAAATAGCTGAATGACTGAGCAGTGTTACTGCCCCGCATGGACAGTGGAGGGCAGCCAAGACAGTACAGGAGCAGGGTGGCTTGGCAGATGCCAGCATGGGCAGTGGACACTGACCAAGGACTGGATTCACCTTCTGGCACTGCCTTTCTGACCCAAGAATGTATGTGCCCTTCTCTTCCAGAAAACAAGCGGAGGTGCTCTCTGAATTATTCAGACTGTTTTCCCACCACCCCCAGAAAATGGGGTTTGGGAGAGCAATAAAGATTGGCTGTAGAACTATCCAGAAAACTCAATTTCTTGTACCCCTAATTTGTGGACTGAGATTGCATGCATGCACATCCTAATAGCAAAGGTTAGCAATAAAGCCCATGTTACCTCAAAGAAACACTGCAGCTCTGAGAGACTGGTGAGCAGAGGTGAGGTGGCTTTCAGAAGTAACTGCTGGTTTTCAAACTGATGTTACCTGTGATCAAAACGAAGGAGACTAGCTGAGCAGAACCCAAAGGAAAGACAAACAGAGAGGGAAGAACACTGCAAGAGATCTCTTTTGAAGGTGGAGTTTTGGAAAGAACCAGATCTTTCACTGGAGAGGGCAGAGCCAGGACATCAGGACAGAAAAGATTCTGATGTCAAACCAGACCTGCCTGCCTCTTAGGTTTTCAGAATGGGAGCTGTTGGGTAGTCCAGAGAGGAGCAGGTGTCAAAAGTCTCCCAGGCATGGGGCTTTCAACGGTGAAGCTGGTGGTCAGGGCCCTTGGCTTCAGGAGTGCGGCAGCTATCATAAGCAGTCTCCAGCCCTGAGTGGGGATTGGAATAGCTTAGACACAAATGCCACATTCCCGATTGACTCATTTCCATTGAGTCCATACCTAACAGGGATCTGTTAGTAATTACTGGGCTCCACTTCAGCCCTGGGAGCCTGTGTTCCGCAGGAGAAATGAGTCTGAGTGGCCTCTCTGGCAAAATAAACAGACCTGGGATGGGCACAAGGGCACTGGCTTCCTCTCTCAGTAGGGGAACTCAGGCTTCAAGGACTACAGAGAGACTCTGGATTACAGGCAAGCTTTAATGCTTTTGTAAAGCTGTAGAGGAGTAGAAGCATTGATGTCCCTAAAGTCTTGATTATTTTGCATGTTTGGAAAGGATTGAGATTAGCTCTCAGTTACTGGGTGACAGACTCTGAGCTAAGTGCTTTCTGTGCATTGTTTTGTTTAAAACTCACCACTACCCTTTCAGCTAAGGACCACTCATTGCCATTTTACAGATGAAAAAAGTAAGGCTCCCAAAAAGTGATGTCATTTGCCTGGTTGGTTAAAGATAGAACTGGTTGTCCATTTTGGGATGCTAGGGAGGGGGCAAGGATTCTGGACAGGAGGGCACAAATAACGTTTTCTTGTTGTTTCTTTGCCCTTAGGTTTGATGAGGGGGTGTCTATTTCAAAGAGATAAAGGCAAAGTAATATTTTCATATATGAAATTTTTGTCATAGTTCCTCTGTCTCACAGGAGGAAGACCTCAATAAAATCTCCTAACATGTGACTGTTAAAAAAATCTTTGTGTTCATGTAATTTAGTACAAGACCCCAAAATTTCACAGCCCTCAAGAGTAGCAAAAGGTCCTAATAACCACACATACAATATCTAGGAAAGAAAGTGACTTTTAAGATAAGTAGATTTTTTGAAAGGAAAAGCAACAAATAACAATATGCACTAAAGATTGGAAAGATGGTAGAATTTTAGATGATTTTTAAAATAATAAACCTATTTTTAATATAAAATAATCTCTGAAACAGTTATTTTAAAAAAAACACAACTGCAACCATAATAATTTTCTCCTAAAAGCCCAGCAGTGGATATAAACCATTTCAAAGACAGTGGGAATGAAAGGCAATATTTTTGATTTTATGAGGTAGGCTAGCGCTGAATTCAGGAAAAAATATTGTCCTAAATGCTTTAGCCATTAAACAAGTAAAAAGTGAAAATAAATGAATATTGACCTCAAGAACTATGAATAGAGTTTCCTTCTGGCCAAGATGGAGGCATAGGTAGATAAACTTTGCCTCCCTGCACAACCAAAACGAAGGACAACAACAAATTTAAAAGCAAAAAATAACCAGAACTGCCTGAAAATTGAACTCTATGGGAAGTCCAACAACCAAGGAGTTAAAGAAGAAACATTCATCCAATTGGTAAGAGTGGCAGAGATGGGCAGCTGGGTGGAGAGGACTCAGGGAGACGTGGTGGCTGGAGAACTTGGGTGGGTGAGGTGGCTGGCAGACGGGCAGTCCCACATTTGTGTGAGGATAAACCAGGAGAAACAACCGAGGAGCCAGACAGACCACACAACCCAGGCAGGTTCCAGTGTGGAGAAATAAAGCCTCAAAACCTGTGTCCAAAAGAACCCTGCGGGGGTTAAGGCGGCGGGAGAAACTCTTAGCCTCACAGGACAGTTTGCTGGAGAGACCCACAGGGTCCTGGAACATAAATGAAACCACCCACCCAGGAATCAGCACCCAATTTGCTTGTAGGTAGCATAAGAAGTGACTGAAAGCTGGCAGAGACCTGAACAAGCAACATTGTTACCTCTCAGACCCCTCCCCCACATACAGAGCCACAACCCAGCAACGTGGGTTGCCCTACCCTGGCGAATACCTAAGGCTTCGCCCCTTATTACATAACAGGTGAACTGCCGAGACAAAAAAAATATGGTCTAAATGAAAGAACAGATCAAAGCTCCAGAAAAAATACAACTAAGTGATGAAGAGATAAATAACCTATCAGATGCAGAGTTCAAAACACTGGTAATCAGGATGCTCACAGAAATGGTTGAGTAAGGTTCCAAAATAGAGGAAAAAAGGAAGGCTATGAAAAGTGAAGTAAAGGAAAATGTACAGGGAACCAACAGTGACAGGAAGGAGTTCGGAACTCAAATCAATGATTTGGAGCAGAAGGAAGAAAGAAAAATTCAACCAGAACAGAATGAAGAAACAAGAAAATTTTAAAAAAAAAATGAGGAGAAGCCTAGGAACCTCCAGGACAACTTTAACTATCCCAACATCTGAATCATAGGGGTGCCAGAAGGAGAAGAAGAAGAGCAAGAAATTGAACACTTATTTGAAAAAATAATGAAGGAGAACTTCCCCAATCTAGGAAAGGAAATAGAATTCTAGGAAGTTCAGGAGGCTCAGAGAGTCTCAAAGAAGTTGGACCCAAAGAAGCACACACCAAGGCACATCATAATCACATTATACAAGATTAAAGATAAGGAGAGAATCTGAAAAGCAGCAAGAGAAAAGGAGACAGTTACCTACAAAGGAGTTCCCATAAGACTATCAGCTGATTTCTGAAAAGAAACCTTATAGGCAAGAAGGGAGTTGAAAGAAGTTTTAGAAGTCATGAAAGGCAAGGAGCTATATCCAAGATTACTGTATCCAGCAAAGCTATCATTTAGAATGGAAGGGCAGATAAAGTGCTTCCCAGATAAGGTCAAGTTAAAGAGTTCATCATCACCAAGCCCTTATTATATCAAATGTTAAAGGGACTTATCCAAGGAAAAGAAGATCAAAAATACGAACAATAAAATGACAACCAACTCACAACTATCAACAATTGAACCTAAAAAAATAAAAACAAAAACAAACTAAGCCAACAACTAGAACAGGAACAAAACCACAGAAATGGAGATCACGTGGAGGGTTATCAGCAGGGAGGGAGAAGGTACTGGGGGAAAGGTACTGGGAAGAAGAAGCATAAATAATAGGTACAAAATAGGGGGAGGTTAAGAATATTGTAGGAAAGGTAGAAGCCAAAGAACTTATATGTACGAACCATGGACATGAACTAAGGTGGGGGAATCCTGGTGGGCGAGTGGGTACAGGGTGGAGGGGAATAAAGGGGAGAAAACAATGGGACAACTGTAATAGCATAATCAATAAAATATATTAAAATTTAAAAAAGAAAAGAATTAGGAATGGAGATCAACAAAATACATACAAGAAAAGCAGGAAATAGCACTTAAAAAAAAGAACAATCTTAAATTGATCTAGAAAATCTAAGACCAATAAAAATTGATAGGTACATCCAAGACCTGGTTCTTTAAAGAGACCCGTGAACTGACCAGCCTCTGGGAAATCTAAGAAAACAAGCAATATTCAGAAAGGAAAGGGAATAAGAAATACGGAATTAGAGGATATTTTTCAAGAATTATCAAAGGATATAGTAAAATACAATGAAAGTGAATTTGAAAATCTGGATGAAATAGATTCTTTTTAAGGAAAATACAAATGAATAAAATTGGCTAAAGGAAAAAGGGAAAAATGTAGATGTACCAGTAGTTCTGAAAGAAAGAAATAGTAAAAGCAGTAAGCAGACAAACAAAACCCCACTTCTCCACAAGATTCCGAGCTCAGCTAATTTTATTGGCAAGTTCTTTTAAACACACAAAGAATACATCATTTGTAGACCACTTGAATAGAGAAGATAAAAAGAAGAAAAGTTCCTCAAATTGTGTTATGAAGCTAGCATACCCGATAGTAACATCTGATAAAAACATCACAAAAAGAATATCACCAAACTTCTTTATGAATATTGACATAAAAATCCTAAATAAAGTTAACACCTAACTAATTCTAACAAAACTGATTTGAACATTATACTAAAAGTACAATAAAGGATGACCCAATGAAGCTTAGTCTTGTAATGCAAGGAAAGTTTAATATCAGGAAAGTTATAAACTTATTAGATTACATCAATAAGTACAAAGAGGGAAGCCAAATGACCAACTCTGTAGATGTTATTTTAAAAATTTGATAATCATTAATATTCATTTTTCTTAAGAACTCCAGGAAAAATTGGAATAAAGATGACAGCTGGTGGGGTGGCATTAGGGGGTGGAGGGACTGAGCAAAAAGGATAAAGGACTCATGGACTCATACAACAGTGTGTGACTGCTGGGAGGAGTGGGTATAAGGGGACTAAATGGTAATAGAAAAAAAATACAATAAAGATCAAATTGAAAAAATTGGAATAAAGTATAGTTCCCTAATGTGATAAAAAATTTCTATCTTAAAACAACATCTGCATGAACTTAAAAGAAAAATACTAGTTATAATCTAATATGGTCAAGGACAAAAAAGATGCCTATTATAATCCCCATATTATCAATATTTACACTGCCAATTTTTTATGCAAAGATTTTCAAAGATAATATCTTGTCAGAGATGATCTGAGAGGTGGTCTCTTCTGAGCATGCCACAGCTTGGTGCCTCATCAAATCTAATTTAAAAAAAGTTAAACACTTAAATTATACAAGTTGTATGTTCTCTTTGAAACAATTCAAACAATAGATGTAATTCAAGTATTTAAAGTAAAATTTTTAATCTTATCTTCCCCTTTACAAACTAATATGTAATAGGCACTGTTAAAATGTCATATGTTATTTTCCATATTTTCCTTTGTTTATATAAACATATGGAAACATATAAGTGCTTATGGAAATTCCCTTTAACAAAAGTAGGGAATACAAAAGATACTCTTCTCTGGCTTGCTTTTATCAATTACCAGTTTACCATGGATGTTCTTCTAGTTAATGCAAAATACTCTACATGATTAAAACCAATGTTCATTAAATGTTTGTTTGTTCAGCAGTTAAAAAGCACAGTGGCTACATACTATGTGGGGAAGAATGAAGAAGCATAATTTATAGTAGTTTCAGCCTCTCTGTCCGTGCCCTAACAATTTAGCTCTGGCCCTGAACTTGCATGCTCCATTAAGCAAAATAAAATCCTCTAGTTATTTGGACTCACCCTCCTCAGAGAGTAGTTTAATGACCATCTATTTTTTCCTCAAGTAATCCTCCTGAGGGGCCTACTTCACCTCTACAAATGTCTCAGTGTAACAGAGCAGCCTGGGGTCCAGCCACTTGCCACCGTGTACAAGCATAACACAAAGATTTGTGGGGAAGGAAAGTAGTTTTTATTAACAGAGTACCCAATTTGGGGGAGCTGAGAGGATATCTGCTCCAAGCCAACCTCTTCTGCAAAGCACAGACATCCCCATGTTCCCAGAAAGACTGAAATGCAAATCTATGCTCAGAAGTTCCTCTTTATTGCTTATCTGTCCTTTTGGAGCTCAAGATGCCTACACAAACAGGTCTCCACCATCAGGCTCGCTCCCTCTCTCTCTCTCTCTCTCTTTCTCTCTCTCTGGTGCACACTTGTGCCTTTTAGTGTCACCATCATCTTATGTAGCTCTCTCTCCTGGGGGTCTGTGGTGTGCTGCCAGATTGCTTCAGAAGGTTGTGCAAGGGAAGCTCTATCCATGGGGCCCTGGTGCCCAAGGTTGCCTGTGCCCCTGGGGTCGAGGAATATCCCCCAGCTTGCTCATCTATGTGCTGCTCTCAGGGAGAGAAAATGGAAGCAGTCCAGGACCTGTGCACTGTGCTACACAAGGTTGCAGTGTCCCAAGGGCTGGTGCCTGTCAAGGCATGTCACAGCATGGACTCCACCTCTGCGAGCTGGCTCCTACCCGTGTGAGGCCTAAGCCCCGAGTGGCCTGGCATCTGCTGGCCCCACAAGCACTCCCCAACTGGGGGCACAAGGCTAGGAAGAGAGAGAGGCTTCTGCGAGTGTTCTGTTTTAAAGTTCCCTCCCCAAATCCCAAGTACTGTGGGAGTGTCCAGCTTTTCAACCAATGTGGGTCAATGTCAGCCACATTTGTCAGTTGTCTTTAATCCTCTTCTGGCTGCCGGTTTCCCAAGGGGGCAAGGTATCCAGTCACACATAGGAGCACTGGGTCTCAGCCTGGTGAAGGGTGTCGCACGCCCTGCTGTGGCTTGCTGACCTCCACCATACACATGTTTTGACCTTTTCAGCCCCGGACAGCCTCAGTACAAGCTCCCTCTGGCTGGGTCAGGAGCTGCTCAGCTGCTGGGGCCATGCACGCCTTTTACCATTGCCTCAGGCAGAAGCCTCTTCTTGCAGCCCCTTCCCTGTCCAGGAAGGCATGGGTTCTGGCAGACTGCTGCTTTAATCCATAGCCCTTGGCATTTCCCTGCTCCCCCAACCCTCTGGGGTCTCTCCAGGGAAGTGTAGGTTCTTCTGTTAATTTGGGGATGCCTTTCCTTTGTCCCCAGTGATCTGGCTTGACCACCCTCTTACATCAGCATATTCCTTCAACTGCGTAAGAACCTCTTTTTGAGAGGAATTTTGGTGAATACAATGTTCAGTAATATGTGGTGCTTTCATTGATACCTCAGGTGTTTAGATGTCTTGCCTCATAATCTAGGTCTAAACCTGTGAATGAAGGGGTGGGAAATGAACACTCATACGTAGTATGTGGAAATTTGGTACTGTATTTATGTAGAGTAACTTGTGCTTCAAAATTAGTATACTGTTTGACCACATAGTTTAACATACAATAATATAACATAGATACACTTATAATATAAATAAAATAATCAGAGTTATGGGGAAGATTTTCTGGACAAGGATGTTTACCACAGATTGTATTTACAATGTCAAAAAATTCGAAACAACCTTAATGTCCATCAACAGAAAATATAATTATGGCACATTCACGAAATGCAGTTCTATGTGGTTGTTAAAAATAATGTTATAGAAAAATATTTATTTTCCCAGGAAAATAGTTATAATGTGTGGCTGCATGAAAGAAAAGATTTTGAAATATTAAGTATTGTGCATGCATACTCATACACACATAGATAAAATGCTGAAAGGGTATTTACAGAGTTCCTCCCTTTTATACCTAATGTTTTGCTAGAGGTATCTTTGGAAGTTGGCTCTCTGAAAGTGGAAAAGTAGGCTCACATATTACAAAGGATTTCTATTGCTAGGGAACTAGAAATAATAAAAATCCTGACTCACGGTTGCTACAAATCCCATATGGCTGGGAGTGTTCTACAGAGGAGCTCTGCCTTGGTCAAAGGCAGGAGGTATTGACAGTGTGGATGCTGCCCTCCTCCCTTCACTCAGCGGTGCTCACTGGGTGCCTGTGATGTGCCAGTGCCGCTGATGCGATTGGAGACGCCAGGGAGCGGAAGCAGACACATTTCTTATTCTCATGTAGTTCCCAGTCCAGTGGGTGCAATACATCCTAATGAAGTAATCACATTGACGAAGTTCCCTCCAAGAATAGAACATATCAACTGTTCCTCTAGCAGGGACAATTGATAAAATGGCTTTGAGCTACTCCCCTTGTAGCTGAACAAACTGGGGCTCGGCATGTGGCACCTTGACTCATGACACAACAATTAGTGTTGAAGGAAACAAGTTTTTATTAACAGGATTCCAACCTTGGGGGCGAGGGGCTAAAAGCACTCCTGCTTGGAGCTCTGTTCTTTCATGAGACCCAGCACTTCCCTTATTCCCCCCACCCCCAGGCTACGAAACCATGCCCAGTAGTCCCCCATATCATTCTCTGCTCTTAAGCCAGCTGTGTAAGCAGATCTCCATCCTCTCTGGAAGGTGCCCTTGTGGGTTTCAGAGTCGCCATCCTCTCTCAGCAGCTCTCTCCTTCAGGGTCTGGGGTATGTAGTCCTCAGCCTCCAATATAGTGGTTCAGGGAAACATGTGCCATGTTACACTGGATCACGATGGAGTCCAGGGAGGCACAGGTCCCAAGAGAGTGACTTCTCCGTATGTCCTTCAGAGAAGCAGAAGTCTGCAGCTCAGCATTCCCAGTCACAGTTCAGCTCCAAGCATCTGCCACAAATCCATGCTTGGTTAGGCTGCTCTCTGCACAGCTCTTCATCTCTCTCCTTACACACCAGACCTCATGGTTCACTGAATCCTGTCTGATACCCTTTTAGACCACATGGCTGCTTCTTCTCTCTCAGCCCATATGGCTTCTTTTTCCTTCTCTCTCAGCCTGCCCTTATTTTAAATGCTTGGCCCAGAACTTCCTATATGACCTCATAGCCAGCCCCCTCCTGTGATGTGCCATTTTTGCTAATTCCCTTGTATCTTTTACCTTCTTTTAGTTGCCATCATTAGTCAGGGCAAGAGTTCCCTCTGACACAGGGACATCTGCCTCACCTGGCTATGTCAGAAGTCACTATATGTTTTTTTTAATTTTAAAAATATATTTACTGATTATGCTATTACAGTTGTCCCATTTCCCTCCCTTCACTCAACTCCATCCTGCCCACCCCCTCCCTCCCACATCCCCCCCCTATAGTTCATGTCCATGGGTCATACTTATATGTTCTTTGGCTTCTCCATTTCCTACACTATTCTTACCCCCCCTGTCTATTTTCCACCTATCATCTATGCTACTTATTCTCTGTACCTTTCCCCCCTCTCTCCCCCTCCCAATCCCCTATTGAAAACCCTTCATGTGATCTCCATTTCTGTGGTTCTGTTCCTGTTCTAGTTGTTTGCTTAGTTTGCTTTTGTTTTTGTTTTAGGTGTGGTTGTTAATAACTGTGAGTTTGCTGTCACTTTTACTGTTCATATTTTTTATCTTCTTTTTCTTAGGTAAGTCCCTTTAACATTTCATATAATAAGGGCTTGGTGATGATGAACTTCTTTAACTTGACCTTATCTGAGAAGCACTTTATCTTCCCTTCCATTCTAAATGATAGCTTTCCTGGATACAGCAATCTTGGGTGTAGGTCCTTGCCTTTCATGACTTGGAATACTTCTTGCCAGTCCCTTCTTGTCTGTAAGGTCTCTTTGGAGAAATCAGCTGACAGTCTTATGGGAACTCCTTTGTAGGTAACTGTGTCCTTTTCTCTTGCTGCTTCTAAGATTCTCTCCTTATCTTTAATCTTAGGTAATGTAATTATGATGTGCCTTGGTGTGTTCCTCCTTGGGTCCAGCTTCTTTGGGACTCTCTGAGCTTCCTGGACTTCCTGGAAGTCTATTTCCTTTGCCAGACTGGGGAAGTTCTCCTTCATTATTTGTTCAAATAAGTTTTCAATTTTTTGTTCTTCCTCTTCTCCTTCTGGCACCCCTATAATTCAGATGTTGGAATGTTTAAAGATGTCCTGGAGGTTCCTAAGCCTCTCCTCATTTTTCCGAATTCTTGTTTCTTCATTCTTTTCTGGTTGGATGTTTCTTTCTTCCTTCTGGGCCACACTATTGATATGAGTCCCAGTTTCCTTCTCATCACTATTGGTTCCCTATACATTTTCCTTTGTTTCTCTTAGCATAGCCTTCATTTTTTCATCTAGTTTTCGACCAAATTCAACCAATTCTGTGAGCTTCTTGATTACCAGTGTTTTGAACTGTGCATCTGATAGGTTGGCTATCTGTTTGCTGCTTAGTTGAATTATTTCTGGAGCTTTGAATTGTTCTGTCGTTTGTGCCTTTTTTTTTTTTTTTTTTTTTTTTGTCTTGGAGCATCTGTTACTTAAAGGGGCAGAGCCTTAGGTGTTCCCCGGGGTGGGGTAATGCTGGTTGCTGGGCTGTGATGCTGTACGTGGGGAAGGGGCTGGGAGGGAGCAATGGCGCCTGCTCCACTCTCCACCAGATTTCAGTCACTCCCTCCACTACCCACAATCAAATTGGGCCCCTCTGATGCTGATTCCCGAGTGGGTGGGCTTGTGCACACTCTAGTCCCCTGTGAGTCTCTCCAACGACCTCTCCTGTGAGGCTGGGAGTTTCTTCTTCTTCTGCCCCAACCCCCACGGGTGTTTTCACTCAGAGGTTTGAGGCTTTATTTCCCCTGCGCTGGAGCCTGGGTTACGTGGTCTGCTTCGCTCCCTGCCGTTTGTCCCGGTTTATCTATGCGCGAATGTGGGGCTGCAGGGTGCTACCTGCTGCTCTGCCGGCCCGTTCTCCGCCACTCTGAGTCCAGCCCTCTCGGTTTATCTGTGCACGAATGTGGGACCGAAGGGTCTTGCCCCATTCGTCCCACACTCCGCCAGTCTCGGTTCTGCCATGGCAATGCGAGACCTCTCCACCCCGGCTACCCGTCCCTGCCCCTCCTACCAGTCTGGGTGAATGTCACACTGCGCCTCCTCGCACAACCAGAACTGACATAAAATCGAATGGCAAGGAAGTCCGATACCAAGTTGATAAAAAAAGAAACACTATATGGTTTTAAAGTCAGTACACCTTTTGCCCTAGGTGGTAGTCCTCTCCCTTCAAGAAAGGTACAGCTATTAACTTTCCATTGTTATGCAAAGTGTCTTAAACACCATATCATCCACTTCCCCCTACCCCCAACCAAGGGCTATGGGGTTTTCTCCTATTTTCAGGGTACCCCTCTCTGCATACTGTTACAGCCTGACTCAGGCCCTGCTGACCCTTCCCTCCTAACTGGGAGCCAGGGCTTGTGGTTGGAGCCTCCCACCTTAAATCTTACAGTTAACCACTTATCTGAGGCATTATTCAAAGCATTGCTGGGAGACTCAACTGTACTGATCATTGTATTCAAAATTCCTTTCAAAGAATAGTTCTTGTATGGTTGGAAGTGATATGTTGCTGAACCATTTGTAGAAGAATGATGAAATGTCAGGGAAGAAGAAGATGACAGTCTTCCCTCATTATCTTAGTGACAGGGGATGAGCATCACCTTTGCTGACTGCTCCCCACCCTTCACTGCCCAAGCACAGACCAATCAAATGGAGGCTTCTGGGCCATTCCCCAGAGAAAGTAGGGATGGTGGGGCAAGAGTTGGGAGAGGGGAGTATCTTGGTCAGGAGAGGGGACAGCCCTGGGAGGACCCAAAATCATATTCAGTCACTAGACATCCCGCAGTCCAGATTAAGACAGTTTGTTTTGCACAGTAGTTTTTTGAAAATTGAATTAGTTACTAACATTTAAAAATTGGGTGATTTTATTTAAAAATCCAGATCTCTAGCCCGTTTTGAAAAATCAGAAGATTCTGACACTACTGGTCCCCACATCCATACATGTAACAATTTCCAGGAGATGCCCTGGCCCTTTACTTTACCTGTAACTTTCTTTGTGTTGTCTTCCCAGGACCTGGGCACAGCCACCAAGCACAGCAGCACAGACTGTGCACTGCACAAGTTCAGAGTCATTCTGTCAGCTAGTAGCAATGGTGTCCCTGGAAGTATGCAATGTGGTGGTCCTGCCCTTGTTTTTACTTGTATTTTGGATCTCTGAATTAGGAATTCTGACATATAATGTGTAGTTTGTGCCCAAGTCATATTTTAAAAAGTCAAGACTCCCTCAGACCTCCATATATTAGCACTACTTATTTCTGGCTGGTGGCATATTCCTTCTTTAGTCATAGAAGGGAGAAAATGACAATAAATGTTACATCAAGAAAACAGTAAATGAGGTGTCTTGAGATTTGGCAGGCAGGAGAGAGAGGCCAGCATTTCTTTCAGGCAAGAGGCTGGAAACAGGCAACTGGAAGATTTCTAATGAGGCCAGGAGTCCAGGGAATGTGCCACAGGCTGGGCCATGATTACCCTCTGAATCTAACAGGCTCCTTTAGAAATAACTAAGTGCACAGTGTCCTGGGGACACAGGTAGATGGGCAGCTAGCATGAGAGCAGGGTACACTGCCCTAGGAATGAGGGGTGAGGTTTGCTTGCTTTCTCTCTCTCAGTGAGAGGGAATGAACATCGGCTTGAAGCCTGGGAGAAGCTTGATTAATTGTCAAGCTGGGGCTAGTGAGTACAAGTTCAATTAGAATTGCACTAATGAAATCCAAGTGTTGGAGCCAGAAACAGCAGAAGCAGTCCTGTGTTCTGAAACCACAAACCAGGAAGCTGGAAAGGGCGGGTTGGGGTACTGGAGGGAGTGGTTAGGTACTCCCTAGCACTGGAAGTGCTGTGGGCCAGAGGGGTTTCCCGACAGGCTTGGCAGCAGTAGATTGTAGTCAAGTGTGTAAACTATAAATCTCTTCATATTCTACTCTCCTATTCTGTAAAGTGAGGATAATAATACCATTTTCACAGGGTTATCATAGAAATGCAATATTTTGGCTTTAAAGGAGTTAGTTTCTCTCTCTCTCTCTCTTTTTTTTTTTAAAGTCAGTATGTTAAGTCCTTATAGAGATCAGCAGAAGGAGGACCACTATGGTAGACAGGGGGTTAAATACAGCACCATATTCTGTATGTATGTGACCTCTTTTGACATCACCTTGACCCCAGGAAATGAATAATTTATAATAACTTCATCTTTTAACTTTTCATTTTGAAATAATTTTAGACTCACAGGAAAGTTGCAAAAACAGTATAGAGAGTTCCTATTGTACCCTTCACCCAGCTAGTCCTGATGTACCATCTTACATAACCATAGTCCCATTTCTAACACTAGGTTGTTAACACTGGGGAAGGTGTGCTAAGTGAACCACAGACCTTACTTGGATTTCAGCAGTGTTTCCCCTAATGCCCTTTTTCTGTTCCAGGACCCTGCGTTGGATTTGGTTGTTGGGTCTTTAGTTTCTTCTAGGCTATGACAGCTTCTTGTCTTTCATAATCTTAATAGTTCTGATGAGCACTTGTCAGTCATTCTGCAGAATGTCTCTCAATCTGATTTTCTCTGATGTTTTCTCATGATTAAGTTAAAATATTCGATTACACATTTTGGGCAAGAATATCACAGAAATGATATTGCGTTCTTTTCAGTGCACCCTACCACACTGATCATGAGGTCACTGTGTCTTCTAATAACTTTTTAAAAACAGATAAGTCCAAGTATGGAGATTAAATAACTTACCTGATGTGGGGAACCGTTCCACGCGTGGGAAATGTGGCTCAGCCCCCACTCGGAAAAGCCAGTGGGGAGCGAGGTTGGTGGGCAGGACCCACGTCCATGGATAGGTTCTCCAGTGGGAAATCAGGCCTGCATTGTACCTAGACTGCTATGAGACTTGCTCTTGCTAAAACTCCCTCACCCTGAATTGAGGCAGCAAATGTTTACTGAGTAACTTTAACTTCCTAAAAATCTGTGCTAAACCTCCCAAGTATGGAGTGTGACCAGTTTCCCCCTTGAGCTGTAACATCCTTGTCTTTGAAGTAATTAGCAGTATTCTGTCCTGTGTCGTCCTTAAAAGGTAATTACCTGTGGTGAACCTGTGCATAGTAAATGAGGACCATCCTCCATGTAATGTGCCCAGAAAAACAATAAAAACCTGTCCAGGCGGGGTGTCTCAGGGCCCTCTCTCTAACTTGGAGAGCGGCCATGCAGCCCCTTTTTCTCCATAGGATTTCTTTAGTCTGTGTGTATTTGTATATTGCCGCCACAACACAGGATCCCACGGGTCGGGATCTGCATGAACATGAGGCCCACAGTTTTGAACCAAGCAGAATCCCAGGCTACATAAAAATGGTCTTGGGAGCAGGAAGTGTTTACAAATGTTAGAAATGTAGGTAAGAGAAGATGGTGGAGAGATAGGTGGGAGCAGAGTTAACTTCGCCCTGCACCTGGGTGAAACACCTACCCACTCTACTGAGAAACAAAGCAAACAGCCAAAAGGAGCCCAGCGTTTATGAAGATAGGAGACCAAAAAGTACAGAGGACACTGAGAAAACAGAAGGTAAGGGGATTGCTTCAAGACAAAAAGGTCCCTGGGACCAATGTGGGGACCAGGGCAGCTGCAGCCCCAGGCCCGCCCATGTGGGGCCTGCCACAGGACTCCTGGGAGAGAGCTGGGTTAACGGCCCCCTCCACTGCCAAACAAGGCCTGAGCAACACAGTGAGAGACCTGGCTGCCTGAAGTCGCAGGGAGGGGAATAAGGAAGAAGTGGAAAACCCAGGGAGACCCGCAGGCACTGGCCAAGGAGAGTTGAAAGTTGGGCCGCGTGCGATCCTGACCAGGACAGCCCCCGGCCTAGCTGGAGAGGTGGGCTGTGTGAGAGGTCAGGCCCTTCCTTGTACGGAGGGAGCCACAGGATTGAGCGGGAGGATTTTTCCCAAAAAGAAAAAGACCCTCTGGGGCACTTTGGGAAATTCCCCTGCAGCAACAGCTCCGGTCTGGGGGACTGTGAGCACCTCATCTTGCAGGGAGCTGAGACTACAGGCACCACCCGGGGGAGGGTACCCAGTGAATGGGAGTGTCTGCACCTCATCTCGGAGGTAACTGAGACCACAGGAACAAGGGAGAGTGCGAATCAAGGAAGGCTCTGCACGCACACCCATAGCCCGGAGAAGGCCTACCATAAAGAAAGAGTGGGTAGAAGCTGGGAACACCAGGATTCCTCCTGGAAGAGGAAACCCACCAACAAAGGAATCACCAACAGATAACAGAAGAAGGTGAAGGAGGAAGTGGAAGTCACACTAACTCAATGAAGGACCTATCTGGAGATACAACTAAAAGTGAGAACAAACAACTGAACAAGAGCAAGAGAAAAACCTCAAAACCTTGTACACATGGAAGAACCAGCTCCAACACAACCTGCCCACACCTGCACAACAGAAGACAAGAGGTGGGGGACACACTGACCCTCAGATAACCAGCTGGTGGGAAAGACCCACCAAAGAAAGACCCAAAAAGAACCAAAAACCAAAGGCATACACAGAGCCAACAGAAACCACAGCCCAAGATCAGTAAGATCAGGAGATCAAGGAGACCGTACACAAAATCTCAAAGGTATTCTACCACAGAACTTTACACCAAAAATTCAGGGGGTCAGAACAGAGCAACTTAAGAAGCAGAGGCTCACAGGAAGAATCTCACAAACAATGGGAAGACAAAGAAACAATCCCCAAACGAAAGGAAAGGGTGAAGTCTCAGAAACAATGCTAAATGAAAAAGAGGCAAGTCAACTATCAGATACTGAGTTCAAGGAACTGGTTATGAGGAAGCTGAATGAGCTCACACAGAATGACCAAAAACTACAGGGAAACTACAATGAACTCACTGCAAACTATATCAGTATGAAAAAGGAAATAGAAACTATCAACAAAGGCCAAGAGGAAATGAAGAATACAATTTCTGAATTGAAGAACACAGTAGAAGGAATCAAAAGCAGACTTGATGAAGCAGAGGATCAGATCAGCGAACTGGAGGACAAGGTAGAAAAAAAAACCCAGAATGAGCAAGAAAAGGAAAAGAGGCTCAGAAAGAATGAAGAGGGAATAATGCAAGAAAACATGAAATGTAACAATATCTGTATAATAGGAATACCAGAAGGAGAAGAGGAAGAGCAAGGGATAGAAAACCTGTTTCAAAAAGTAATGATGGAAAATTTCCCTAATCTGAGGAGAGAAAAAGTCACCCAAATCCAGGAAACACAGAGAGTCCCAAGCAAGAGGAACCCAAAGAAGCCCACTGCAAGACACATCCTAATTAAAATGGCAAAATTCCAAGACAAAGAGAGGATCTTAAAGGCAGCAAGGGAGAAACAGGAAGTAACATACAAGGGAGCCCCAATAAGGTTAGCAACTGACTTCTCAATGGAAACGCTCCAAGCCAGAAGAGAATGGCAAAAAATATTCCAAGTGATGAGAACCAGAGGCCTGCAAACAAGACTACTTTACCCAGCAAGGCTCTCAATCAAGATATAAGGCCAAATAAAGAGTTTCCCAGACAAAAGAAGTCTAAAAGAACACACTTCCACCAAACCAGCTCTGCAAGAGATGCTAAAGGGACTGCTTTAAGGAAAGGAAGGAAAAGAGAAAAGAGGGAAGAACACAGGTACAATGAATTGGTAATGAATAACTACCTATCAATAATAACCTTAAACTTAAATGGATTAAATGCCCCAATCAAAAGACATAGAATAGCTGAATGGATAAGAAAGCATGACCCACACATATGCTGCCTACAAGAGACCCACCTCAGGACAGAAGACCTACACTCACTGAAAGTGAAGGGCTGGAAACAAATATTCCAAGCAAATGGACAGGAAAAAAAAGCAGGGGTAGCAATACTCATATCAGACAAAATAGACTTCAAAAAAAGGGCCATAAAGAGAAACCCAGAAGGTCACTTCATAATACTCAAAGGAAGAATCCACCAAGAAGACATAAACATTGTAAATATATATGCACCCAACATAGGAGCACCCAAATACATAAAGAAAATCTTGGAGGACTTCAAGAATGATATAGACAGCAACACAATTATAGTAGGGGATCTTAATACCCCACTGTCAAAGATGGACAGATCTTCTAAACAAAATATCAACAAAGATATTGTCGCATTGAACAAGGCCTTGGATGAAATGGACTTAACTGATATATAGAGAGCCTTCCATCCCAAAGAAGCAAAATAAACATTCTTTTCAAATGCACATGGAACATTTTCAAAGATAGACCACATGATAGGACACAAAACAAGCCTCAACAAAGTCAAGAAAATTGATATCATATCAAGCATTTTCTCTGAGCATAAGGGACTGAAACTAGAAACAAATCTCAAGGAAAAACCCCCAAAACACTCAAATACATGGAGATTGAATAGCATGCTATTAAACAATGAATGGGTGAAAAATGAGATTAGGGAAGAAATCAAAAACTTTCTGGAAACAAATGAAAATGAACTCACAACAATCCAAAACCTATGGGACACAGCAAAGGCAGTCCTGAGAGAGAAGTTTATAGTGATACAGGCCTACCTGAAAAGAATAGAAACAGCTCAAATAAAAAACCTAACCATACACCTACAAGAACTCAAGGAACAACAACAAATACAACCCAGAGCGAGTTGAAGGAAGGAAATAACCAAGATCAGAGCAGAATTAAATGACATAGACATTAAAAGCACAATTCTAAGGATCAATGAATCCAGGAGCTGGTTCTTTGAAAAGATAAACAAAATCAACAAGCCCTTAAGTAGGCTCAACAAGAAAAAAAGAGAGAGGACCCAAATAAACAAAAACAGACATGAAAGAGGAGAGACTACAACAGATACCACCGAGATACAAAGGATTGTAAGAAATTACTATGAAGAACTGTATGCCAGAAAATTTGAAAACCTAGATGGAATGGACACATTTCTAGAAAAATACAACCTTCCAAAACTCAATGAGGAAGAAGCACAAAGCCTGAACAGAGCAGTAATGCCTGATGAAATTGAAATAGTAATCAAAAAGCTTCTGACACACAAAAGCCCTGGATTAGACAGTTTTACAGGAGAATTCTACAGAGCATTTAAGGGGGAGCTAACCCCCATCCTCCACAGATTATTTCAAAAAATTCAAGAAGATGGAAGACTCCCAAACTCGTTTTATGAAGACAAAATCATCCTAATCCCAAAACCAGATAAAGACATAACAAAGAAAAAAAACTTCAGGCCAATATCACTGATGAACATAGATGCTAAAATTCTCAACAAAATATTGGCAAACTGCATCCAGCAATACATTAAAAAGATCATAAACCATGATCAAGTGGGATTCATCCCAGGGATGCAAGGATGGTACAATATTTGCAAATCAATAAACATAATACACCACATAAACAAAAGCAAAGATAAAAACCACTTGATCATTTTAATACATGTGGAAAAAGCATTTGATAAGGTACAGCACCCATTTCTGATAAAAACACTCAGTAAGTGGGAATAGGGGGAGCATTCCTCAACATCATAAAGGCCATATATGAGAGACCTACAGCCAACATCATACTCAATGGACAAAAACTTAGAGCTTTCCCACTAAGATCAGGAACAAGACAAGGATGTCCTCTCTCACCACTCCTATTCAACATAGTATTGGAAGTCTTAGCCACAGCAATCAGACATGAAAAATAAATAAAAGGCATCCAAATTGGAAAGGAGGAAATGAAACTGTCACTGTTTGCAGATGACATGATAGTGTACATGAAAAATTCTATAGACTCCACCAAAAAACTACTTGACCTAATAAATGAATTTGGCCAAACAGCTGGATACAAAGTCAATACTCAGAAATCAAAGGCATTCCTGTACACCAACAACGAAACTGCAGAAACAGAAATCAGGAAAAAAATCCCATTTGATATAGCAACAAGAAATATCAAGTACCTAGGAATCAACCTAACCAAGGAGGTAAAAGACCTGTACTCAGAAAACTACACAACACTGAAGAAAGAAATTAAGGAAGACACAAACAAATGGAAGCATGTACCATGCTCATGGATTGGAAGAATTAACATCATCAAAATGGCCAAACTACCCAAAGCAATTTATAGATTCAATGCAATCCCTATTAGAGTACCCATGACATATTTCACAGATATAGAGCAAACATTTCAGAAATTCATATGGAACCATAAACGACTCCGAATAGCTGCAGCAATTTTGAGAAAGAAGAACAAAGCAGGAGGGATCACAATACCTGATATCAAACTGTATTACAAGGCCACTGTCATCAAAACAGCCTGGTACTGGCATAAAAAGAGGCACATAGACCAATGGAACAGAACAGAGAGCCCAGAAATAAACTCAAGTCTTTATGGTCAATTAATATTTGACAAAGGAGGCAGGAGCATAAAATGGAGCAAAAACAGCCTCTTCAACAAATGGTGTTGGTAGATCTGGACAGCTACATGCAAAAAAATGACACTCAATCACCAACTTACACCATACACAAAAATAAACTCAAGATGGATAAAAGACTTAAATATAAGTCGTAACACCATAAAAGTCCTAGAGGAAAACATTGGCAGGAAGATCTCAGACATTCCATGAAGCAACATCCTCACAGACATGTCCCCTAAAGCAAGGGACATAAGGGAAAGAATAAACAAATGGGACCTCATCAAAATAAAAGGCTTCTGCATGGCTAAAGAAAACAGCATTAAAATAAAAAGAGAACCAACAGTACGGGAAAACATATTTGCTAATGATACCTCAGACAAGGGCCTGATCTCCAAAATATATAAAGAACTCACACGACTGCACTCCAGGAAGACAAACAACCCAATTAAAAAATGGGCAAAGGACTTGAAGAGACACTTCTCCAAGGAAGACATACAGAGGGCCCAGAGACATATGAAAAGATACTCAGCATCACTAACCATCAGAGAGATGCAAATTAAAACCACAATGAGGTACCATCTCACAGCAGTCAGAGTGGCCAACATAAACAAATCCACAAACAAATGTTGGAGAGGATGCAGAGAAAAGGGAACCCTAGTGCACTGTTGGTGGGAATGCAGACTGGTGAGGCCACTGTGGAAAACAGTATGGAATTTCCTCAGAAAACTAAAAATGGAAGTGCCCTTTGACCCAGCAATTCCACTGCTGGGATTATACCCTAAGAACCCTGAAACACCAATCCAAAAGAACCTGTGCACCCCAATGTTCGTAGCAGCACAATTTATAATAGCCAAGTACTGGAAGCAACCTCAGTGCCCATCAGCAAACGAGTGGATCAAAAATCTATGGTACATTTACACAATGGAATTCCATGCAGCAGAGAGAAAGACAGGAGCTTATACCCTTTGCAATGGCATGGATGGAACTGGAGGGCATTATGCTAAATGAAATAAGCCAGGCGGTGAGGGACAAATACCATATGATCTCACCTTTAACTGGAACATAATCAATAGAAGAAAAAAGCAAACAAAATATAACCAGAGACATTGAAATTAAGAACATTGTAACAATAGCCACAGGGGAGTGGGGTCTGTAGGAGCTACTATAAAGGACACAAGGACAAAATCAAGGGGGACGGTAGAAGTGGTGGAGGGAGGTGGGACTGGCTGGGGTGGGGTGATGGGAAGGGGATAAAATGTAGACAATTGTAACTGAATAAAAATAAATAAATTAATTAAAACAAAGAAATGTAGGTAAGAGAGTGGGACTGTACTGGGACTTAAGTTGTCATTCGCATGTAGGTGTAAACTAAACTATGACCCCGTCCCAGGAGAAAACATGGAGGTCCAGGATCACCAACTGATTGATCAGAAGTCAGTAACTTTAGGAGGGCAGGTGGACACAGTTGGAGCAGGTGAATCCTATCTAGGGGCGGCTCTGCTCAGGGGAGCTGGCTGTGTCCACAGAGGAATGCAGGCCCAGTGTGGCCAGATTTTCCAGTTTTTAAAGAGCATCCTGCAATCTGATTCCCACAAGAAATGGCCTGATTTCTAATATTTCCCCCAGTTTTATCAAGATATAATTCACATATAAATTGTGTGAGTTTAAGTTGTACAACATGATGATTTGATACACGTATCTGTTTCAAAATGATTACCACAGTAAGGCTAGTTAACACATTTATCACCTCACATAGTTACAATTTTTTGGTGTGTGGTGAGAACATTAGAGATCTCCTCTCAGGAGTTCTCAAGAATATCATACAGTCTTGTTAACTATAGTCAACGTGCTGAGTATTAGGTCTCCAGAACTTATTTGTAGAGTTGAAAGTTTGTATCCATTAATCAACATCTTCCCATTTACCCCACTCCCAACCCTGGCAACCATCATTGTACTCTCTGTTTCTATAGGTTTGGCTTTTGTTTTAGATCCCACATATAAGTGAGATCATACAGTATTTGTCTTTTACTGACTTATTTCACTTGGCATAATGCCCTCAAGATCCATCCATGTTGTTGCAAATGGCAGTATTTTCTTCTTTTTATGGCTGAATAATATTCTATTGTGCATATATAGCGCATTTTTAAAATCCATTCATTGGTTGACAGACATTTAGGTTATTTCCAAGTCTTGGTTATTGTAAATAGTGCTGCAGTGAACATGAGGGTGCAAATATCTCCCCCAGAAAGTGATTTATTTACTTTGGATATACCCCGAAGCGGAATTGCTGGGTCATATGATAGTTCTATTTTAAATTTTTGAGGCCTCTGTAGTATTTTCCATAGTGGCTATACTAATTTACATTTCTACCATCATTCATGAGGGTTCCCCTTTCTCCACATCCTCATCAGCACTTCCTATCTCTTCACTTTTTGATGATATCCACTCTAACAGGTGTGAGGTGGTATCTCATTGTGGTTCTGATTTGCATTTCTCTGATGATTAGTGATGTGGAACATCTTTGCATGTATCTATTGGCCATTTGTATGTCCTGTTTGGAAAAATGTCTATTCAAGTCCTCTGCCAATTCTTAATTATTTGCTATTGAGCTGTATGACTTCCTTACATATTTTGGATATTGACTCCTTATCTGATATGAGGTTTGCAAATATTTCCTCTCACTCTGTAGGTTGCCTCTTCATTCTGTTGATTGTTGCTTTTGTTGTGCAAAGGCTTTTAAGTTTGATGTAAATGCATTAATTTAAAAACCATAAGATCAACCTTATAAGAGCCAAACAAATCACATCTTTTTGCTGGACATGGTTCACATATCACCTCTGGGCAAGGAAAGCAGAAAGCTTAGAGATGATCTTTGAGGTGAAGGAGGGGGAAAGAAGCCAGCCCCCAAGACGTAGAAGTCTTGGTCTGCTGGCCTATGCAGCAGGTGAGGGCAGCACCCCAAAAGGCAATTGAGGGGGGTTAGGAGAAGGTACGGATACCAACACTAAGGAATGCTGCACAAAGGCAAAGAACAGTGAAGTAGAGACTGCCAGAGGCCCATTCCTTCTGAATAACAAAACACTGATATTATTAGGGCTCATTGCCACTTGGAATAAAAGGCTATCTTCCATTCTCTCTTCTAAGTAATTATGGCCATTGAAATGTAAGAGGAAGTGTGTAGGGTTTCCAGGAAATCTCCTTAAGAGAGAAGGGGCACATCCTTTTTTCTTCCTTTCGTTCTTCTGGTTGTATGAAATATGGATACAATGGCTATGCACAAGCAACCATTTTGGACCATGAGGTGATAGTGGAACATCAGGACCGAAGGAGTCTGGGTCCCTGGTAACCATGGAGTTATTTGAGCAGTCCTGGACTCCCTATCTCAAGGCTTATTATTGCAAGAGAAAAATTAATTTCTCTATTGTTTAGGTCACTGATATGTTGAGAGGCTGGGTTGCATGTACCTTGAGCAATAAATGAGGAAAGGTCATTTAGTGTGAAAAGGATCCAGATAGCAAGTTCCATCTGAGATTAAATCAGTATTTCTCAAAATGCTCCTTCTTCCAACCAGACATCAAGGTCACCCTGTGGTGACCATGTGGATGGGGAACCAACAACCCCAAATCTTCTAAATCAGCCTCTGTGGAGGTAGATCTTAGAAGTTGCATTATAACTTGTTCTCCAGTGGTTTTATGCACATTAAAGCTTGTGATCTAAAGTAAAGAAAGAATGTATAAGGTGGAGAGAAGGAAAGTAGAGTGCTGACCATTTATCTAAATCTTATTTGCCTTGAAGAGGAGGGTTGTTATGTGGTGCCCTCCTTCCAGGAGAGTTAGACATCTCTGTCTTGAGGAACTGAGGCAAAGCAATGAGATTTGCTTCAGTCAATCAAATGTGAGCAGAAGTGACATGTGTCTCTTGTAAGCAGAACCTCTTAATACGAGCACGTTTTACCATGGCTCAGTAATATTACAAGTAGAGGCTATCCTATCAGCATGGGTCCGGGTATCAGATAACATGGAGAGAGCCTCACTCAACCTGTGCTGCATATAACTTTTCATGTTAAGCCACTGATATTTGAAGGTCATTACTGCAACAGAACCTAACCCATTCTGACTGATAGCAGCTAAGTTATCTAACGCTAATTCACCTAGTTGCCTGTGCACCTAACTATAAGGATTATTTTCTTTAATAAACATAAGGGAATTTTTTACTTAATTTAATTTCTTTGAAACATTTTCTAAATGTGTACTATTTGCATTCTTGTGGATGTCTTTTTAATCTTCTGTCTTCTGAATAACCCTTCTTTAATATGTATGTTTCTCCCAATAAATATTTTGAGACCTGCAGCATTTTGTACAGGATTTACCCAATTCATCGCTTTTGATTATTTTTGTCCCTTTCTTGATTTTTTTTGTTTTGTACTGTGAATGCCTGAGTGTACTTCATGAACTCAACCAAATTAATATGTAGCCAGAATTCTCTCCTGTTTAAGAAGGCATTGGCAGTTTACCAGGAAGGAGGAGTTTCAAAATTGTGTTGAATTTGACTCTATTTTATTTTTCAAGATACTTAATTCAAAAAGGCATTCTTAAATTGTGAGACACAATGATACATATAACATTACTACCAAGTACATTCATTATTAAATTATAAAAATTTGCAGAAAAGATCTCTAGATAAGCTGGCAAAAAGTCATTAAATTGTTTGAACATTCATTCATTCAAAAAATATTTACCTAATGTCTCTAGTCTACCACAGGACAGCAGGGAATGGCAGGCAGCTGCCCTTGTAGAGGGTTCATTAAAACGAGATGGTTAGAAAGAAGGAACTCCTACCCTTTGCAACAGCATGGATGGTACTGGAGACTATTATGCTAAGTGAAATAAGCCAGTTGGTGAAAGACAAATACCATATGATCTCATGTATAAGAGGAATCTAATGAACAAAATAAACTAACAAGCGAAACAGAACCAGAGACACAGAAACAGGGAACAAACTGATAGCTGCCATAGGAAGGGGGTGGGGATAATGGTGGAAAGAAGGGGAAGGGATTAGTCAAAGAACATATATGAATGACTCATGGACATGGACAATGGTGTGGGGATGGACTATGGGAACGGGGAGTGGGACAAGATGAAGAGGGGCAAAGGGGGAAAAATGGGATAGCTGTAATAGAATAAACAAGAATTTTAAAAAAGACTAGATGGTTAGAGGAGGAGTAGGGCCACTGGCATGGCTGAGCAAGTCACTTCACCACCTCCCCCTCCCCAGAACCTCAGTTTCTTCACCTCTAAAATGCAGATGGTCATAATTCACATGGTTATATGAGAAATGAGTAAGTTCATGTATATAAAGTGACACAAAGCTAGCCAAAAGCAAATGTTCATGGAGTAGTAGTCTTGCTGACCTTAGACATGTATGCTAGAGTGAGGATGCAAGTTTTATCAACAGAGGTTGCTTTTTTTGAGAAAAGTGTAGCAGTGGAGAAAGAAAGACGATGGCAGAGCTGAGGGAAAAGGTCGTTGGTTTAACTCAAGACAACTGAGTGTACTTATTGGCAGAGGGAGAGTGAAAAAATATAGATGACTCCAGAGGTGGGACAATAGGTGGAACTAAGCCTTGGAAAACCTAGACTGGTGTGGAATCTGAGGCAGAGAAATTAGACTCAACCCAGAGAGGTGAAACTGCTTCTTCCGAGGCAGCAACAAAGCTTAGAACAAGAGCATGGAGATGCCCAAGACTCCTGAGGGAGGGAGGCAGGGTGGAGGGCTCTCAGCTAGGGGTCTCTGCAAGGAGGAGGACACTGATGAGGCAGCTGGAAGCAGCTGGGAAAGGTTGGCAAATAAAGGCAGTTCTGGCCTGACCCTTCCTGCTGGTCCTGCCCCAGGGCTCAGCAAGTGCTGGGAGACCAGTGGGATGACGCGAGGTAGAAACATCCTCCCCTTCCCTGGCTTTTTAAAGACTGACTTCCGTCTTATGATCTCACCTTTAACTGGAACATAATAGATAGAAGATAAAAGGAAACAAAATATAACCAGAGATATTGAAGTTAAGAACAATCTAACAATGGTCAGGGGGGAGTGGGGAGGGGACAGTGAGGAGAGGGGATTATAGGAACTACTATAAAGGACAGATGGACAAAATCAAGGGGGAGGGTGGAGGTGGGGGAAGGAGGGGGGGTTGGCTGGGGTGGGGTGGAGGGATGGGGAGAAAAGGCACACAACTGTAATTGAATAACAATAAAAAATTAAAATTATTAAATAAATAAATAAATAAATAAATCCTTCATGTCGCAGATGAAAAAATAAATAAATAAAAAATTAAAGATTGACTTCCTTCCTTCCTTAAAAAAATATATTTAAAACAACCCATAAGATTTTTAGTCAGAGAAGCATGCTTTTTTTAAAGCTCCAGGCTTCCTAGGAATATAAAAGCAGCCAGGCTGCCACTCTATCCTCAGGGACAGTGTGGGAAGGAGAATCTGGTCACATCCCTGTCCCTGAGTCCTTCAATGACTAGTCATTTTCCTTTTGCCTAACAAGGGCCAAACAAGTTAACCTGTTTACAAGGCCCTTTAAGACCTGGTCCTGCTCCTCTCTCCCAGCGCACCTCACCACCCATCCTCTCCCCTACGGTGCCACATGTGTTCTTATGTAGAAGGCCGTACAAGCTTTTATAGTAGCATAAGAACTTATAACACTTTGCCTAAGACGCTACCACCTCCACTGAGACGCGACCATCTCAAAGACTGGAGGCGGTGGGACCACAGAAAATACAGAAGCTGCACTGTGGTGACTGATGGTGGAGATCCTGTGCTGTGCCTCTGCTTGCCCCTGGGTCTTCATTCATGCTCTTCCCTCCTCCTGCAACATAATTATAATTTCTACTCATCCACTTGCATGTGGGGAGTGGGAGGAGCATTTAGGGGCCAACAGAGGTGGGGGAAAGAAGCAGCGGGGGTGGGGGGAGGCGGGGGAGCAGGGGCACGCCCAGGCTGGTAATAGTTCCTTACTTGGGTTAGGACTGAAAGTCCTTTCACCTCTGTTGCTGAAAAACCATGTTGTACTTATGCAGCTGGCTTTTGAGGCTGAAGTGATGGATTCACCTTTATCAAAATGTGGGTTCTGCAGAGAAATCTCGTGATTGAGGCCGTTGGCTTTGGAATTGGAGTATCCTGAGTTTTAATCCCGCTTTATTACTTATCAGCTGTGAAATTCATTTTAGCAAGTCACTTAACTTCCCCTGAGCATCTAAGCAATGGGCGTGATGGTAATAGCCACCCTCTCTAAGAGGTGCTGCAAAGGTGGGAGGGGGAACGAGGCGTTCAGGGCTCCTGGCACAGGGCAGGGCACAGGCTGTCAGCAGGTGATCAGTATGAAAGCTGGGGGTGGGCTTTGTGAACTGACTTCCAGGGAATTTGGGGGCATCTTGCTCCCCTCCAATGCTCCCGGGCAGTGTGGTGGTGCTCGCCAGGCCTGGACCACTGCACACAGCTTCCACAACCTCTCCCGAAGGCCAGGAGGGGCAGTAGAGGTTCCGGGGTTTTCAGCCTGATTGGGGCCTGGAAAGGAAGCTCCAGGTCTTGTGGTCCCTTGACTTCCGCTGCTTCTCTCTCCCTCTGGTGAAAGCAGCTCTGCAACTCACAAAGTAACCCTTTTAAAAATGTTTTTTGCAGCAGCTAAAAGTGCCCCCGGTGGCAGCAGGGTCCCTCCTGCGCCCTCTAAGTGGTGGTAGATTGCACCTCTTGGCGGAGGTGGCTGCAGAGAGTGCCTGGATCAATAGCAGAGCCCTCCCTGGAGTCACTCTGCTCCGGCCTGCTTTCCCACCCTGCCGTGGGGTGGGCAGTCCCGGGAGCAGGTCAAGGCCAACACGGGCTCTGGACTGCTGGACTGGGTAGGCAGGACCCAACCAGACAACCACCAGGCATTGTCCTGTAGGATCTTTTGCATCCTAGGCGTCCTGGATGTTGGTGGGAGTATGTAGGGAGTGATGGAATTGGATCCAGGAGCTGAAGTGAGGCTGTAGCCCAATAGCCCCCATTACCCTCTTTCCGCCTGGTGTCCTATTTGGTGGCTGTCATAATAAGATGGTGATTGCCAGCATCAGCCCTGAGCTCAACAAACAGGTATGTGATTCAAGCTTTGCCTCTTGCTAACTATGGCTTTGGGGAAATAACGTATTTGGACCTCGGACCTCAGTTCCTTCATCTGCAAAATGGAATTGTTAAAGTAGCTTCCTCAAGTTGATGTGCTGTTATAGGTTTGGTATATTCGGTTCACTTCCAACCTGTGTGGACTGAATGATTGTGTCCTCCCTGCCCCCCAGTATCCGTATGTTGATAACCTAATGCCCAATGTGATAACCTTAGGAGGTGAGGCCTTTGGCAGGTGCTTCGCTGATGAGGATGGGACCCTGATGAATGGGACTAGTGCTCTTTTAGGGATCCCAGAGAGTTCTCTCATCCCTTCTGCTCTGTGGGGTCAAAGGTAGGTGAGGGCTATGAGACTTGAAGCAAACCCTCACTAACATCTTTGCCAGACACCAAATCTGCTGGTGCTTGGACCTTGGACTTCCCTGCTTCCAGAACTGTGAGAAATAAATTTCTGTTGTTTGTAAACCACCCTATTCATGATTTTTGTTATAGCAGCTGAAGGACTAAAACACACTACAGCCCTGCAGACATGACTAATCAATGGCAGTATTTTTCCTGCTGAGCCCAGAGAGCCTCAACTATTGTCCCTAGTGCCTGTTAATCAATGAGGGCTGATGTTCAGGATGAAATCTACAGGCCATCATGCACTTGGAGCTTTGCCAGACCAAGGGTTTTAAGCTATATCACAATGGCACCCTTTTCACCTCACTTAAGACTGAATAACCTGCAATTATTTCAGGTAAGCACATTCTAGCTTTCATTGCACTGGAAAAGTTTGCATAAGGCAATATACTTACAAATCAATGTGCATATCTTCCCAGTCATTTAGAGGAAGACAATGTATCTGGGAACAAACTTTGGTGTATCATTTGCCAGTTAGGACCTATTATGATGATGTGAGAGCTCATCAGGTTTTGACAACTAGGTGAAATAATGTAGGTAAAGTACTTACGTACAGTACCTAGAATATGGCATTGCTTGATAAGAGTTAGTTATCACTAATAGCAAGATATCAGTGACTGCAGCCCACAGGGTGTGAGCATAAATCATTGTTTAGTTAGGATTAGGTTTTGCTGCATAAACAGAAACTACTCTGCTTGATGGCATGCCCATGATTTACCCCCTGTTCTAGTCCTACTTTCCTGGCAGCATGTTTAATAAATGACTTTCACATGAATCCTTGTTTTGAGGCCTGCCTCTGGGGAACCTAGCGTGGGACAACTGCCATCACTGATATTGGAACCAGTTTGATACCAAGTCAGTTCAGCCAATCAGAACTCAGCAGCCCCCTTGTCCATCCTGGCCTTCTTATATCACTAGTCGCTAACACTTGTTCTGGGCATAGATTAATTGATTGAATCCTCACAGTAACTCTATGAAGTTGATACTCCTATCATCTGCATTTCTAGATGAAGAAACTTAGAACCAGAGAGGTCAATGACTTGCTCAAAGTCTCACAGCTAGTCAGTGGCAGAGCCTAAATTCAAACCTAGGCAGTTTGGCTCTTAGCATCTGGGTCTTAACGGAACACTCTATAGCCCATCACTACCAGATATCCAAGAAGACTCAGTAACTGAATGGCAGGAGTTGTTCATGTAAGCAAAAGATCAGTTGGGAAGTGAATTATCCAATGCTAATAAAATAATTTGGTTGGAAAAGCAACCAAAATGTCTATGAGAAGAAATTTTGGATAAGGCTAGGTGAAATAAATTTTTAAAAGTGAGTGATTTTTTTAAAAAAATACAAGTTTGTTTACAATGTTTTCCTGGGGTCTTGCTGGTCCTTGATTGAGGTCACCTCTGACTCTGGACATCCTAGCTCTGGGGTCTTGTAATCCCAATCAGAAATAGTTTCTGTAGGGCCTCCTGCCTGAAGACCTGGGTTGTAGGTGAGTACACATGTAATGCTCCCCCCCACACACAACCCACACACACCTAAAGGCTGGAGGTGCCATCTTAAGAAACCTAAAAAGGCCCAAGCTATTCCCATGAGGCCCCTGTTGTCTGATTCCTCCTCACAGAAGCTGAGGTCATCTCATTGAGGTGATGGTTCAAAGAGATGGTATTGGGGGTGTCACTGAAGGCTGGAGCTAAAGGTAAGGAAGGCACAGAATGTAAGGCAGGGGACTGGAATGTTCAAGATGGCATCTTCATTCTCACAATGGCTGTATGGCTGACAGAGCAGGATGCTGGCCATCACCTCTCTTTGTCTCTGTCTCTGTCTCTGTTTCCCTGTCTCTTTCTCTTTTAATATGACCTCTTTTCATGGCTAGCTTGGCCTTCCTTGCAGCATGGAAGTTTCATGGTAGTCTGACTTCTGATATGATGGCAGGCTTCCACCCAAGATTGCAAGCATAAGTTGTGCACCTCCTAAAGGCCAGGCCTAGATCTGGCACAGCATCAATATTGCTAAACTCCATTGGTCAAGCCAGTCACAGGGGTTAACCCAGCTTTGAGGGGAGGGGAAAAAGGCCCATGGAGTTTTAGGTGGAGGATTGGCCAAGATTTACTCTGCCATGGACTATATGATGTAAAGAAAATATAAAGTTTTATAGTTAAGCTACTAGGATGTTGGGGTTGGTTGTTACAGCAGCTGGTCTGTGCTGACTAATACATCCTGCCATAACTCATGTGGAGGGCTTATCGCACCTTCCCTCAAAAGAAGTCCCTTCCACAAGGACCATCTAGTAAATGAAGCAAGAGTGAGAGACAATGGAAAACACTATACAGAAAATAATATTTGGTTCTTGTAAAGACCTCAGTTTTCTGATTTCAAACTTTTTTTCATTAAAGGAAAATAAGTTCAAGCAAGAGATATATGGACTCATATTCGGTTCAAATAACAGGTGTTATTAGGGAAATCAAGCTGATAGTAAAGATGATTTCTAGCCAAAATAGACCATCTTGGAAGTAATGAGCTTCCCACCACTGGGGAGCACTGCCTAGTGTCACTGGGATGTTGTTGGGGGATTCCAGTCATCATTACTTCCATTCTCCAGACAAGTTTTTCTCAAACCCAGGGAGATCCCAGCATGATGGGAAATTTTCCCATTCCAGGAGACCACCTGGTTAGAATCTAAGCTCTGGATCATACCAAGCAGGCAACTAGGGAGTGTGAATAGTCATCTTGCCATTCTGTACATTTGACCCTGAGAGATCAGTTTGACATGAATCATGTACTCTCCTAATTCAAATTCTCCAACAATTCCTTGTGGTACTTGGAAGAGAGTTAGAATTCCTGCTGTGACTAGTAGCTCCGCAGGCTCTGACTCTTTATGTCTCATTAGCTTCATCTCCTACCCTCATCCTTAGGACTTGTCCTCAGCCACACTGGCACACACTTCGCACAATCCCACTGCTTCCTACTCTGACAGCATGCTATTCTCCCCATCAAATTGCCATCTTTGTCCCCACTCAGGGTCACCTCATCAGGGGACCTTCCTTGATCAGCCTAAGTAAAATAGAGGCCCCCATCATTCTCCGTCTGCCTACTATATTTCATTTTCTGTCATCAATTTATTTGCTTACTTGTTTATCTTTTTGTCTTCCCTCATAAAGTATTATTTCCATGAGACACCTTGGTTATCTCACATCCGCTGTTGAATCTCTAGAGACCAGAACAGTGCCTGGAACAGAGCAACCATTCAAGAACATCAGTGAAACACATGGGGAAAGGAAAGGATATTTGGAGCTCTCACTGCCTCTGGCACAGAGTGGGCAACCATTGACTTCATGGATGACTGAATGGATGGGAAGATTGGCTATGACTTCACACTGTCACTTAAATTATGGATACATGCAGCACGGTGGTTTTATTCTTCAGAAGGGTCTCTGAAATCCAAGAGACAATGATATGGGAAACTGTAGGATGGGGTCAGCCCACGAGGGCTCCTGCTTAGCTCTGTCCTGCACTTCCTAAAACTCTTCCACCTACCTCCTCCATGGGCCACCACACGTCCTCCAGCATAGATGTCTGATCCAGCAAGGAGCGGGTAGGCAAGTGTCTTCAAGGTCTGATTCAACAGTCCATCAACACTCTGGGTGTATAGGTGAGCTGCTAAGAGGACAGACCGTCTGGGTGGATGTAACATGTAGTCAGACTTGTTTGGATAGTGTTGTGAAAGGACTTTTTCCCTTTCTCTTTCTCCTGTGCAGGCAGGTGGCAGGCCTGGTGTTGGATTGCCTTGGGGAGGAATGTGTCAGGGCTGAGGGCAGAAGTATCCTCCAAGATTTCTGTTGTTGTTGCTGAAAACCTAAACATATTGAGGGTAGGTTTGTGGGAGGAACAGAGTCGCTTGGAAGGCTCAGGAAGGCAAGAGAGGCACTTCTCTCAGACTAAGAAAAAGAGATATTTGCTGGCTGGGGAAGATGCCAGAGGCCAGTGGGTCCTGGAGCAGTGGGAAGGCAGAACAACCCCAGGGAGAAATTGACACATGGTGTGTGTCCATGGATAGAGACTGGAGGGACCTGGGTTCCCAGTCTTGCTACATGGCTCTGCACCCTGGTGTCCCACAGGGGTGGAAGCAGCAGAGAGAACCCAGAGCTGAAGCCACCACACAGATGGAATGATGGAACTCTCAGGGAAGTTTATGACTGAAGATCCTGTGCCCTATGCTTTGGCTGCATAAGACCCCTTGACACTACAGCCTGGGTTGAGTGGAAGGAACCCCTAAGACACTGAGGTGGAGGTTCCTGCTAGCACCATGAGGTTCAGAATGGGAAACTAGGACATTTATGGATAGTAGAGAGAAGTGACAGTCCTTGACTTTTGAGACAGGGATTCAATCCACTCTGATTATTTTCGGTGGGCTAAGCAGTGAGTGAGGGAGAAGATTGCCAGGAGGATGGCAATGTTTCTGGTTGGTTAAGGGGATGGCAGAGTCTGTACTTGGTATCTAGGGTGTCCTTGAGGAGTTCCAGGGAAGTGACTTCCCCTGTGCTCTTGTGTTTACAGTGAGGAGGTGATCCATGCCCAGTGGTTTCAGAAGCACCATCATACCTTCCTTTGTGTAAATAATGTCTGATAGAAATGAGGTATGAGCAGCTGTTACAAAGAACACTTCACTGTGAAATGCTCTTCTCTGGACACTATTGACTTTCCTTACTTAGAGCTATCCCAGCAGAGAGCCTGTATCTTCATTGGTTCCTGCCAGCTGCTGGTCTCCTTGTCTAAGTCCAGAAGGGAAAGCCTCAGGTGCCTCTCCAGGACCAGCCACTCCCCATGGCATCACTGGCTTCCACCTGGTCAGGAGTCAACGTGGAAAATGCTCATCTCCTCCTCCCTGGACTGGCCCCAAAGCTCCTTTGCCAAGTGAGGCAGTAACAGTTCCCTGACCTGGGTTTACCTGCTGGTGTAGAAGCCTGTGAAGGCGAGGGGTAGCCTAAGAAGACAGTACTAGAGAACCTGGGGTGGGAGGGTATTTCTTGCCTTGAAAAGAGGAAGTAGGGTTAGTGACTAAGGTAAAGAGACTGCAGTGACTATACGGGACTGTGACAGACCAATACTGACACTAACATTAATACTAAGAGTAAGACTGGCTGTTAATCTTTATCGAGTTGTTTGCAGTGTACTGAGCACCATACTAAGAACTGAAATGCATCATCCATTTAACCTCATCCCAGCCCCATGAGGTGGGTCTTGAGTAGGCAGTATTGATCTGCAGGGAATTCATTTAGAAGAGGAGACAAGATACTGTGGCTGCTGAGTGGAAGTGAAATGAATTATGGGAGTACATTCAGGAGAAACCATGAGGTCAGCTAAGTCTTGTCTGGAGAAAGACAAAGTGAGGCATGTGGAGAACTAAGGAGAACTAAGGCATGTGGAAGTGCAGGATGTTTTTTGCCCTTTGACCCCAAGAGTGCATTTTAATCAAATGGAATTTAGGTGTCAGTAGAGACTGAACTTGTACAGACATCATTCCTGGTGCCTCAGTAATAGGACTCTCACTTTAGGATAATAACCTTGTAACGAGAAAATGCAAATGAAATAAGTGGAAACTAGAGAAAGAGCTATGTGTGTCTCTGTTAGCACTACCTTAGGGGAAGGCAGGTAACAGAGGGCAGGAAGGAAAATGCTTGTGTCATGTACAAGAATTGACCTGAGTGAATTTGGCATTGCTTCTGCAGGGCAGGTAAGCTCAGGGCCACCACCAGTGATTCTGGCAGTCTGCTGCTTAGATTTTTCTTCCTGTTCTTACTACCAGAGGGTTGGGCATGTCCCAAAGGAGTAATGGGACTAGGCCAATGCATCAGAAGTCCTTGCTATTGACACCACTGCCTAAATGAGAAAATTGAAGTCCAGAAAGGCCATGTCATACTAGAGCTGATGTTAGAACCCAAATATTTCTGAATCTAGTTCAAGCATATTGTTCCTTCTAGCCTCTTATGTACCTTCTCAAAACCAAAGAGACTGAAGGAAGACAAAGAAGATTATAATAAACTGAGTACAGAAAATGGTCACAATTCTTCCCTTCTCTGAATCCTTTTCTTTTGCAAGGTGATTCTGAAGTTTTTCCCATCAAGAGACACTTCACTCTGAAACCGGAACTGGCCTTGTTACTCCCTCTGTTGGTGTGTCAGGTCTGAGCCCACACCTCATGGCTCTTGCAGGTTTCCATGCATTTCTTAGAACCCTGTCACTGCCATGGGAGGGCTGGAGGGTGAAGAACCCTGTGGAGCAAGCTGAGGTCCCCAGCTGGCTGCAGATGCACTAGATCAACAGATAATGGCCCAGATCAGCAGAACAGCTCAGCCAATCAATGTTTATTGTCATACACCCTTGAAGTCCTATGATTGTTCATCACACAGCCCTATTGTGGCAATAGATAACTAACACAGAAAGCTGTGGAAAGACACACTATATATAGAATATAGGGCAGCAGGCTGCTCTCAAGGACTCCAGGAATCTGAAACCCTCTGAGGATTCTGCACTCAGAGATAGACAGAAAAAAATAGATATCATCTATTACCATCCTCAGAGATGTTGCCCTTGGAGAAAGAAAAAGGAATCCAACATTCTGCACTAGGCCATTGAGATTCACTGTTCCTTTTTCCCCTCACAGCTACCCTGTGGATACTGTTTCACAGCTGAGGGAGGGAAGGGATGTGTTCAAGGTCACACAGCTAAGAAGTGGCAGAGTATGGATTCTCCACCAGGTCTGATGGACTCCAAAGACCACTTTCTCCTTAATTGACTCTGAGTTTTCCATCTAGTTATGGAGTGAGCTTTTGTTATGCTGTGCCCTGTGCCAATCTTGGGATTTCCTAGTTGAATGGATGATTGTTTCTTTCCCCAGAGAATGGGAAGTCCGTGAGAAATAAGGTGTTTTGGGGTGTTATGAGACAAGTCTATTTAGAGTTCAGCTTTCTTCCAGTAGAGAAATACTGGGTCAGAGTGTTCTGGATTGAGGTGATGAATAATTTTATATGATGGTTTCCAATAACTTGGATGACTTTGACTCCTTCTTATTCCTTATCCTGACATAGGCTTGGGACTTGAGCCCTGGTTGTGGACCTAAGGCAAGACTTGATTCAGGGCTATTATTCCACTGAGTTCTGGATTTGGCCACGTTTTAGAATGGGTTACAGAGAGGGCTCTAAGGTTATACTTAGATTAAACTTTAGTTTGTGTCTGAATTTCCTTGGAATTGCTGGTTTGTCGCCTAGCTAAGCTTTTTGTTTGTTTAGGTTCTATATTTGGCTTAGGACACTAGGGTCTTGGCTGAGCTGGTATCTGAGATGGATAAGGCATGTGGGCTTAGGACAACCACCAGATAGTGATATCCCCTCTTTGATTGTCCTTTCTCTCTCTTGCTCAGCCAACCCCTAATATCTCATCTCCTAGAAGGTCTTCCTTATTTTCTTTAGAAGAAAGACACACTTTCCCTTTCACCCTGGAGTGGACATATAAAAGCATGCTTTGCATGGTGCCTCAATCTATTTGCCACTTCCCCAAACAACATTATACCACTTCCCTGATACTTGCTATTGGTGAATCCTATATCAATCTATGTCCTAGAATCTAGAGCAGGAGAACTCTAAGGACAGGTTCTGACTGCAAACTGCTAAGGCAGTCTTTCCAAGATCCTGTAGCCTCTGGGTCAAAGGTCACCTTCGAATGGGCTGTGGTCGTCAGGCTAAATGCTATGGGGTTCAGTTTGTGCCAAGTGAGCTGAATAAACCTGGAGACCTGGGATACTCTCTTGGCTGGATTTTTTTTTGGGTGGGGGAAGGGTTTCCCAAACAGAAAAGTTGGTAGCTGTCCTATCTCTGCAGGGTCTAGGCCAGTGGGTGGCTGTCCACCTATGTTCAGTAAAAAGCCATAAGACCAGTAGCAGGTTTATGGAATTAAATGCCTAGATTCTGGGCTGGAGAAGACAGCATTGACAGATATGGGGCCTCAGCTGGAAACTACACTGAAAGAAGATAGAGGGGCAAGGAGAGGAGAAACTTAATAACCACATTAAAAAATTAAACACCAGGCTCCAGTGGTTGTTGCTTTCCATCCACTGGGATGCACAACACTTGACATCCAATTATAATTGTGGGTTCCTATAAAACAGCCCATTAACTGCAAGTATAAATTATTATTGCTTATGTGGAGTAGGCTGCTGGCTTAGTAGCTGATACTGAGGATTACAGAAATTATTAATAAGCAACAGTGTCTCTCTGAGTCCTCTTGCTCTGGGGAGGATGTATGGACCCTGGAAGAATGAATACAGCCGTCAAGGAGTCTGGAACTACATTGTTCTGCCACATGTACAGCTGTCTGTGTATTTGATGGAAGGAGAGCTTCTTTCTCCAGTACTCCTCAAATGTCCATGTGGTCACCTTCCATAGACAGGAGCTACATGGCTGTGTCCAAGGACTGGGAACACACACACACACACACACACACACATTCTGTAACTTCTGCTCCTACTTTCTGAAGGAAAAACCAACGTACACCATTGGATCCAAGGAAACATTTTTTAAAATTCTAGAAGACCTTATTTCATCCTTTATCTGTTCCAGGGTCAGCAGCTTCCTCTCCCTCCCTATTCTTCTCTCAGACAGCACTGCTTCCTGGGAGGGGAGGGCCAGTGGCTAAGGATTCTGGCAACACCCTCCCACGACCCCGCCCCATTCCCCTGCCCCCTCTGCAGAGCACAAGCTCAGTCTGAGGGAGCCTTCTGTTAGGCTGTCTGCATCCATTTCACATCTTCCAAGAATTCCCTAGAGTCTCACATCTATTGATCATAGCTTTCTCTCTCTTCCAGAATTACAAAGGTTTTTGCTTACCATCTCAGTGGTATTTGGAAAGAGAATAGAGGTAAACATGTAGGCTAAATTCACCTCTAGAAAACAGAAGCTGTTCATTGCATTTTAAAATTTGGTAAGTTTTTTTTCCTTTCTTAAACAAGCAAAAAGAGTACAAGTATGTAATGTTAGTGACTGCTTTGCCAAACATTTGACAGATACCAACACAGCCATCTTCTAGAGAACATTGTGACATAGGAATTATCATTATTAGCCCTTTTTACAGATCCATAAACTAAGGCATAAGGCAGTCAAGCTCACACAACTCATAAATGGCAAAGTCAAGATTTGAACTGGGTTGTCTAAATCCAAAGCCTGTCTTTTTAACCTACCCTATAGCCTTCTTTTGGCTAAAAACAGTATTCCTTAATTCCATCTTTTAACAAAATGTGTCTTTGAATATCAAGAAAATGTGAAATAGGAATGATTATCATATGCTTTTCCACTTTTCTTTGCTTAAGTCTAAGAAGAACTTTCTTGCGCAATCTTTATTTAAATTTCCGAATCTTTTAGTTCCTCACCCCCTCCACCTATAATTTTTCTCTCCTTGGGCATCTTTACAGAGGGGGATCTCCTTGTCCATTCCTGGGTTTAAAAAAATAAGTCAGAGATCCTGCAGGTCCTGGGTCAGCCTTTTTGTTTCAGGCAAAGGGGAAATGGAAAAACATATTTTTGCAGTTTTCTTTTGCTGGATTGGGGCTTTGGTTACCTGTGATGAGTAGGAAGCAAGTTTCCAGGGGAGTGAGCATTGCAAGAGAGGAGTTCATGCTGGGCAAAGCAGTTTCCTTTCTGAGTTTATTTTGGCAGCCAAGCTAGTAGGGTACTGCCCTTCCCAATAAGGAGCTCGCTGAGGAAGGTCATCTGACTGGCTGGGCATGCGTCTGGGGATGTGCCAGGGCCAGCAACTCCATGTGTCCTGCCTTGTCTCCACAACCCAGAGCTTGGGCTTCAATGTGGGAATCCTGCATTAGGCTTGTTGCTTGGTAAACTTCCCTGTTTGTCAATGCTGATGAAGGTCTCCTCCCACCTAGCCATTTCTATTTATTTTCCTGAGCCTATTTCCATTGGAATTTATGAAGAAGAGAAATTAAAAGTATGTACTTCAATAATTATAATACAAATGCAAATTTTATATTTCCTTTTTTGAGTACTAAGGGTTATTTTACTTCTTCCTCTGTGTAAAATCCTTATTTTTGAATACCAAGTAATTATTTTATTTTATCAATCAGACAGATAACTGCTAATCGGTACTTCAGGCAAACATAGGATGATGGTGTTACCACACCGAGATAATATAATTTCAGTCAGAAGTGAAGAAGTGTTTAATAAGAAAAGAGACTGAAAGGATAAATACCCAAAGATACATCTATCTGGGTAGCAAAATTACAGATCATTTTTATCCTTTTCTTTATATTTTTCTCATTTTAGTTGGGCACCTACTATTTTTACTTAACAGATTTTTTTTTATCACCCTGGCTGGTGTGGCTCAGTTGATTGGAGAGCTGTCCTGTAACTGAAGGGTTATGGGTTTGATTCCTGGTCAGGGCACATACCTAGGTTGTGGATTCGATCCCCAATCCAGGAGCATACAATCCCTGGCACGTACAGAAGGCAACCGATCAATGCTTCTCTCTTACATCAATGTTTCTCTTTCTTCTTTCCTCTCTCAATAAAAAGCAATGAAAAAATGTCCTCAGGTGAGGATAACATTTTTTTTAAATAAGTTTTTTATCTTTTAATTTCAAATTTTGGAACATATAGGAAATAATATGTCCAGACATCCACATACCCACCACAGAAAGTTTAATGCTGAACCTTTTTAAAGGCATCAATTCCTTTTATAATGAAAGGCTTCAATACTTAGAGAACTCAGGGACTTGCTAAAGTCCTTCTGGAAAGACTCATTTCCTGACAGTGGAACAGGAAGCTGACACTGTCAATGGGAGGCCCAGTACCTAACTGTTCAGAGACACAAATCAGATTTGGGATACTGCCCCTGGTGTCACAGCCCTTCTGAGGGAGGGAAGTTAGGGGTGTATGCCCAGCTCTGATGCCTGGAAGCTGTCTCTCAATCCGAGTCTAGTGATATCCATGCCCTTGTTACTCAAAGTGGGGTCTGAAGTATTCACTGGCAGATTTTTTTTGTGGGGGAGAGTCTTTGAATACAGACGTTATTCTACAGCTTTATTGAAGTATAATTATATACAAAAACCCTGAACATGTTTAATGTACACAATTTGGTGTGTTTTAGCCTGTGCATATACCCATGACACCATCACCACCATCAATATATCCATCACCTCCAAAAGTTCCCCTGTGTCCTTTTTTATTTTTAAAAAATATTATTGTGTGTTTTTTTTTAAAGATGTAGAGTAGGTGTAAGCTGCACTCACCTCCTCCCATGATCCCATCAAAATTACAACTAAATTATAGAACAATCAACTGGAATAACCAACTGAAGACCAGCTGAACAGTCTTATAACTAAGAATATTCAGAAGTGTTCACTTGCACAGCATGTATATTAAGGATATATAGAAGAAGCTATGTTGAGACAGGTAGGAAGGGTGGAGACAAAAAAAGGGCTGGTCCTGCACCCACGTGTGGTGCTTGAGAATCCAGATGGATATCTCAGCTGTAAATGTTCCCCTTGAGAAGCAAGGGGTTTCAACTCCAAGTCAGGCTCCCCAGCCTGGAGCAACAGTGCTGGGAAGAGGAGTCCACCTAACATCTCACTGTAAAAATTAGTCTGTCTGCCCAGGAGAGATGGAAGGCTGCTGGAAACCCAGGTGTCTTCTTAAAGGGACAGCACACAAAATCTTGTTCACAGGTACTCACCCTGGGCTCCAGTGGAAGGACAGTGGCTCAGAGTGGATTAGAATCATACAGGGAGGGACTGAGTTATGTGGTTTTGGGGAGAAGGCTGGGGCGACAGTCACCAATGTCCATGTTTTTAGTTAGTTCCTTTCTTGCACCACCCACTGATGCCATCTTTCCTGGGTTAAGCACTCTTCCTATACAGCATTAGCCTGAGAGCTACACTAGCCCCAACCTGATGAATCCCAAAGCCTCACGCTACCCAGCTTGTATTCATGGTTTTAAGCTTTGTCAGAAGTTACTAGCTTGGGCTTGTATTACAGTCTTTCTTGAAAAACACTTGAAGAATTCTGGGAAAGCTTGGGACAGGGCAAGGGGTGCCACAGACACAGAGAGAGAGACCGAGTTATGTTTCTTTAGGGTGAGGACCATCTTACCATGTTCCTGACCAGTACCATCATTTCTGCACTGGACTCTCCCTCCACATAGCAAAATTTTAATTGTCTATAATCTAACGATCTCTACTGGTTCTATCCTGAGGACTCCCCAAGACATCACCTCCATCAGAGGTCCATGGGCCCCAGGAAGGTGGTGGCTGGCCTTGGTGTACCCTGAGACTTTTGCTGAGTGGCCTCAAACTCAGCACTGACACCAAGTTTGAATCTCTATTAACCTGGTGAACACCACTTGCCTTTACCTGATGATTTCTTGTGAACCTGCCTTTTGAAACTCATGTACTGCCTGAAGCTCTTTCAGTGGTTGAACCAAATGGGAAGCTGGCAGACAGCAGCAGTTCTTAGGGTGTATTGGGCCTTGTGCTGACCTGCTTCAGGCCTGGTACTAGTGGCATCTAGGATTGGTATGCAGCTTGGCCCCCTCCATGTGCACCCAAGCCCAGCACAAGCAGCTACCATATTGGATTGCTTTGTATCTCCCAACAAGTAACCCAGGCCAAGTCACAGGAAGTATCTGACATTGACCTGCACCACAGTTCCTCCCAAGGGGCCCCAGACCCAACACACCCAGTGGTTGGCTTCAGACTAAACAAAGCACAACCTGATTAGCTCTGCAAGTAGCACATGCAGAGAGAAGTCTCAGCAGGCACAAAAACCTACTGGGGAAAATTCCATGTCATGGGGTCAGCTCATGAACAGAAGCTTATACACTGGTCATGGCCAATCCTCACAGCCAGCCAGTCTGAGGGTCAACCCTACCCACAGACAAGCCAACAGAAATCAAGGCTCAACCAGAACAGGAAGGCACACATAACTCACACAAGGGACACTCATGGAGCACCCAGCTCAGATGATCAGGGAGACTATGCCACTGGGCTCCATGGGACACCTACTACATAAGGCCATTATGCCAAGATTAGGAGGCATAGAAGATCTACCTAATACACAGAAACAAACATAGAGAAACAGCCAAAATGAGGAGACAAACATGTCCAAAATGAAAAAAAAAGAACAAAACTCTAGAGAAAAAACTAAATGAAATGGAAGTGTGCAATCTACCAGATGCAGAGTTCAAAACGGTGGTTATAAACATGCTCAGGAACTTAGTGAGGACTTCAATAGCATTAAAAATGGCATAGAAACCATAAAAAAGAACAAGTCAGAAATGACAAATACAGTAAGTGGAATGGAGAATACACTAGAAGGAATCAACAATAGATTAGATGAAGTAGAGGACTGAATCAGTGATTTGGAATACAAGGTAGCAGAAAACACCCAATGGGATTAGAATAAAGAAAAAGACTTTTAAAAAATGAGAATAGTTTAAGGGTCTTCTGGGACAACACCAAGCATAACAACACCTGCATCACTGAGTTATCAGAAAGAGAAGAGAGAGATCAAGGGATTGAGAATCTATTTAAAGAAATAATGTCTGAAAATGTCTCTAACCTGGTGAAGGAAAAAGACACACAAGTCCAGGAAGGGCAGAGAATCCCAAATAAATGAATCCAAAGAAACCCACACCAATACACGTCATAATTGAAGTGGAAAAGGTTAGCCCTGGCTGGTGTGGCTCAGTGGATTGAGTGCCAGCCTGTGAACCCAAAGGTCACCGGTTCAATTCCCAGTGAGGGCACATGCCTGGGTTGTGGGCCAGGTCCCCAATAGGGGACATGAGAGAGGCAACCACAGATTGATGTTTCTTTCCCTTTTTCCCTTCCCTCTCTCTAAAAATAAATAAATAAAATCTTAAAATAATAAAATGGCAAAGGTTAAAGATTGATAGAATCTTAAAAGCAACAAAAGAAAAACAGTTAGTTACCTACAAGAACACTCCCATAAAACTGTAAGCCAATTTCTCAACAGAAACTTTTCAGGCCAGAAGGGATTGGAACAAAATATTCAAAGTGATAAATAGAAAGGACCTACACCTATGACTACTCTACTCAGCACGGATATCATTTAAAAGAGATGCCCTGGCTGGTGTGGCTCTGTGGATTAAGTGTTGGCCTGTGAACCAAAGGGTCATTGGTTCGATTCCCAGTCAGGGCACATGCCTGGGTAGTGGTCTAGGTCCCTGGGGGAATGTGAGAGGCAACCACACATTGATGTTTCTTTCTCTTTCTTTCTCCCTCCCTTCCCCTCCCTCTAGAAATAAATCAATAAAATCTTTAAAAAATAATAAATAAATAAAATAGAAGGAAAACAAAAAACTTTCCAGGCATGAAAAAACAAAAGTTATTCATCATTCATCATCACCAAACCAGCATTATAAGAAATGTTAAAGGGACTTCTTTAAGAAGAAAGAAAAATAAAAAAAAAGATGTAAATATGACTCATAAAGTGGCAATAACTACATACCTATCAATAATCACTTTAAATGTAAATGGATTAAATGCTCCATTTAATCAAATGACAATAGATAAATAAATCAAAAGACATAGGCTAGCTGAATGGATAAGAAAATAAGACTCATATATATGCTGTCAACAAGAGACTCAGTGCAGATGTAAACACACACACAGACTGAAAGTAAAGGGATGGAAAAAAATATTTCATGAAAATGGAAATGAAAAACATGGGGAAGTAATACTTATATCAGACAAAATAGACTTTAAAGCAAAGGCTATAATAAGAAACAAAGAAGGACACTACATAATGATAAAGGGAGTAACCCAACTGAGGAAATAACCTTTGTAAACATTTACGTACCCAACATAGGAGTACCTACGTGTGGAAAGCAAATATTGATGCATTTAAGGCAGGGATCCCCAGTAATACAATTTTAGTAAGGGAGATTAACAAACCATTGGCATCAATAGATAGTTCTTCCAGACACAAAATTTATAAGGAAACAGCAGCTTTAAAAGACACATTATAACAGTGCATTTAATTGATATTTTTAGAGCATTTCACTACAGAGCAACAGAACATACATTCTTTTCAAGTATACATGGAACATTCTCCAAGATAGATGGCCTCTTAGGCCACAAAACAAGTCTCAATAAATTTAATAAGATTAAAATTATATCAAACATCTTCTCTGACCACAATAGTGTGAAACCAGAAATCAATCACAAAAACTGAAAACCACACAAACACATGGAGGCTGAATAACATGTTTCTAAACAATGTGTGGGTTATCAACAAGATCAAAAGGCAAAATCAAAACTATCTTGAGAAAAATGAAAATGAAAACACAGCAACCCAAAATCTACAGGACACAGCAAAACAAGCAAGCAAAATATAACCAGAGACATTGAAATAAAGAACAAACTGATAGTAACCAGAGGGGAGGTGGGAAGAAATAATGGGGATGAAAGGGGGAATGGTCATCAAGGAACATGTATAAAGAACACATGGACAAAGCCAAAGGGGGGTTGGATCGAGGGTGGGAGATGAGGATGGCTGGGGGTGTTGGGAGTGGTGGGGAGACAATGGAGACAACTGTACTTGAACAACAATAAAAAAGGGAGAAAATTAAAATGAAATAAAATTGGCTAATATTAAACATAAATAAAGAAGTAAAAACTCATTATTTACAGATGACATGATACTGTATATAGAGAACCCTAAAGATTCCACAAAAAAACTACTAGAACTGATAAAGAAATTCAGTAGGACAATAGGGTATAAAATAAATATTCAAAAATCAGTTGAATATTTATACACCAATAATGAATTATCAGAAAGAGAAACTAAGAAAACAATCCTATTTACAATTGCATTAAAAAAGAAAACTATTAAAAAATTAACAAAGGAGGTAAGAAAAGTTGATTTGAAATATTATAAAATACTAAAGAAAGAAATTGAGGAATATACAAATAAATGGAAGCATATGCCATGCTCAGGGATAGAAATACTTAACATCATTAAAAGTCCATAGTACCCAAAGCAATCTATGGATTCAACACAATCTCTATTAAAATACCAGTGGTATTTTTCGCAGAACTAGAACAAATAATCCAAGGTTTTATGGAACCACAAAGACCCCAAATAGCCACAGCAATCATGAGAAAGAAAAACAAAGTTAGAGGAATCACTCTAACTGATATCAAACTATACTACAAGGCCACAGTAATCAAGAGAGCATGATACTGGTATACAAACAGACATACAGATCAATGGAAGAGAATAGAAGCCCAGAAATAAACCCACCCTATACGGCCAATTAATATTTGACAAGGAAGACAAGAGCATACAATGCGGTAAATACAATCTATTTAATAAATGGTGCTGGGAAAATTGGACTGATACATTAAATAATAAAACTTGACTACCGCTGAGACAAGATGGTGGAGAGATAGGTGGGAGCGGAGCCCACTTCCCCTCAACACCAGTGAAATACCTAGCTGATCTGAGGAGCAGAGTGAACAGCCAACAGTATTCCAGCATATATGAAGATCAGAGACCAAAGATAGAGGACATTGAAAGATCTGACGGTAAGAAGAGTGCTTAAGGACAATAAGGTCCCCGGGACCAGCGCGGGGACCAGGGGGGCTGAAGCCCCCACCCAGGCGCAGGGGCTGCTGCAGGATTCTTGGGAGAGAGCCAGGCTGAGCTGTGTGAGCAGCCAGGTACTTGTTTGGTCCAGGAGGGCTTGAATAGGAAGAATTTCTCAAAAAGAAAAAGAAAATAGAGGCACTCAGGGGCTAGTTAGAGAACTCCCCGCAGCAGCCACGGCCTCTGGTGCTCCTCCCCCCTCAGCCCCTGGATGGTGAATGCGGGATAAGCAGCCCCTGCACTCACCTGAAGCCCAGTTGCATGCACCCAGATTAGCGGAGTGGGGGCCCACCCCTGAAACCCCAGCGGGGCGCCCACACCTGAAACCTTGGGTGGGTGCACAGCGGGAGCAGAGGCTAGCTGCCCCAACTGAAGCAGGGTGCAGCCAAGAGGAGGGCCCCAGGAAGGGATTTGTGATGGGGTCCAGGACTTGGGGTGTCCAGGAAATATTAGAAAAATGTATGTAGGATGTCCTCACCCCCACAAGCCTGAGCCAGGGGGGATGGGACACATGGAACAGGGCCATTCAGAGCTGTTTTGGGTATCAAGAGCTTTGCAGCTAACCCCTGGCACAGTCATTTAACATATCTATAACCTTTAACTGGTTTCATGGATGTGTTAAGTAGCTGTGGCCATGCTTTGAGCCAGGGGGATGGGACCAAATTCCACCCAAGATGGGACTGGGAAGCAACTCCCCCTGGTTACAGGGCCTGTGGGAGAGCTTGGAGATGATTGGCTCCATGCCATGGGGCCACACCTGCCCAGACTTACTATGGTAGCCCAGTGAAGCTGGAAGAATACAAGGGTGCTGACAGGTGTAACTGACTAGGAGGAGTCAGAAATGGGGCTGCAAAGGAAGATGGGCACTGGGATTTAAACCTAGGCCCGGCAGGCATAGAGTGGAGGAGACCACGCGGCTCCAAAGTAAATGGGGAGGAGACCATGCAGCTCTGAAAGAAGGAGTAGACCACGCGGCTCTGAAGTAAATGGGAGAACCACGAGGCTCTGAAGCAAGTAGATAGATAGAGGTCCATGTGGTTCTGAAGTGGGGAAAAGGACTACAGGGTTCTGAAGGAGAGTAGAGAGGACCACGAGGTTTTGGAGTGCTTCTTTTTGCCACGCAGCTTAGGCAGCAGGAGACACTTTGCAGCCACAGAGAAAGGGGAGAGAGGACTCTTGCTGCTGGGCCATGAGAAGGTGCCACATGGCTTTGGATTAACTGGAGATCGCAGCAGCCACACAGCTGATGGTGCCGGCAGCCTGAATCACGGACTTCTACTTCTTTTCCTGAGACACTGTACCCCGGACTGGGCACAGGGAGAGGGAAGGACTGTGCATCTGTGGGTATTCTAGAGGACTTTAGTATCTTATTGAAGACATTAGGTCATTACTCTTAAGTTTGTGTAACTTTTAAATAAACAATTCCTTTCCTTTTCACCAGTCTCTGGCATTGAGAGACGTCTTTCCTCTGGCAGCGGGCATTTCGAACCTAGCAGGTGGGCGTGGGGGAAGGAACCTCCAGAGACAGAAAGGGGGATCCTTTCTGTAATAATTTATCGTGAACCACCCCCTGCCCTTGCACTGTAACACAACCACAGGCCCAAAGTGGCGGATCCGAGGGCCACGTGACTCAGTCCCAAAGAGGCTGGATCGGCCCAGAGCTGCCGACCAGCCAGCCGTGCGCCACCCAGGCCCAAAGTAGCAGATCAGCTGATCAACGGCCTGGCTGCCTGCCAGGGACCACACCTACAACTCCTACCTAGCCGCTGGCACAGAGCCCAGCAGGGCCTACTGGCTCTCTAGGACTAAGGCAGAACACCCAGCAGAGGGGAGCTGCAGGGCTAGGGGAGACTGCATTCCCCGGAAAGACTCGACCCAGTAGAGGGCTGAACTACCCCACAGCAGCACCGAGAGCCCCTAGCACCTAAGACAGCAAAGAGCAAGAAGGTAGAGTGTGAATTGCCCCTAACTGGTGCAATTCAAGGACAGCACAACTGGTGAACTAAAGGCCTAGCGGGGAGCAGAAGGACCCTGAGGAACTGGACTGGAGGCTGAACAACAGCGAAGAGTGTGGCTCAGGAAGGGAGAAAAGTGAAGCCAATCCTTCCAACCACCCCCTCTTGTTCCACAGACAGGAAGACCAGAACTAACCTGACCGGTTTAAAGCCAGCAGAAGATTTTTTTTTTTTTCCCTTTCCTCCTTTCCCCCTGAATTCCTTCTTCCTTTCTGTCCTTCTGTCTTTTTTCTTAATTCCTTCTTCCTTCCATCCTTTACCTTTTTTATTCCTTCTTCCTGCCTGCTTTTATTTATTCTTTTGTTTTAATTTTTGTTAAAATTCCTTCTTATCTTGCCTCCAATCTCTCTTTATTCCTTCGTCTTTCCTTCCTTTCCCTTTCTATTCCCTTTTTCCCTCCTTCCCTTCTTTTTTTTTTCTTTTTTCCCCCCTTTCTCTTTTTCCCACAGGTGAGACAACAAAACCCGGAGTGCTGAAAAGACCAGAGTTAGACTGTGTTATACCCATAAATGACAGCTCAAGACCAGTGAGCACAGGAGATTAAGGAGACAGCACCAGTGAATCCCACTGGCATTCTACCATAGAAGTTCATACCATAAACCCAGGGAGTCAGAATAGATCAATTTAAGAAGCCGAGGCTAACAAGAAGAGTCTCACAAACAATGGGAAAACAAAGAAACATTCCCCAAATAAAAGGAAAGGAGAAAGCCTCAGAAAGACTGCTAACTGAAAAAGAGGCAAGTCAACTATCAGATACTGAGTTCAAAGCAATGGTTATCCGGAGGCTCACTGAGCTCTCTGAGCTCAAAGAGAACTACCAGAAACTACAGGGAAACTACAATGAACTCACTGCAAACTATATCAACATGAAAAAGGAAATACAAAGTATCAAAAAGGGCCAAGAGGAAATGAAGAATACAATTTCTGAACTGAAGAGCACAGTAGAAGGAATGAAAAGCAGACTCCATGAAGCAGATGATCGGATCAGGGAGCTGGAGGACAAAGTAGAAAAAAACACCCAGAAAGAGGAAGAAAAGGAAAAGAGGCTCAAAAAGAATGAAGAGGGATTAAGGGAAATGCAGGACAACATGAAATGTAACAGTATCCATATAATAGGAATACCAGAAGGAGAAGAAGAAGAGCAAAGGATAGAAAACCTGTTTGAAAAAGTAATGATGGAAAATTTCCCTAATCTGAGGAGAGAAAAAGTCACCCAAATCCAGGAAACACAGAGAGTCCCAAGCAAGAGGAACCCAAAGAGGCCCATTGCAAGACACATCCTAATTAAAATGGCAAAATTCCAAGACAAAGAGAGGATCTTAAATGCAGCAAGGGAGAAACAGGAAGTAACACACAAGGGAGCCCCAATAAGGTTAGCCATTGACTTCTCAATGGAAATGCTCCAAGCCAGAAGAAAATGGCAAAAAATATGCCAAGTAATGAGAACCAGAGGCCTGCAACCAAGACAACTTTACCTAGCAAGGCTCTCAATCAAGATAGAAGGTCAAATAAAGAGTTTCCCAGACAAAAGAAGTCTAAAAGAATACACCTCCACCAAACCAGCTCTACAAGAGATGCTAAAGGGACTGCTTTAAGGAAAGGAAGGAAAAGAGAAAGAGAGAGGAACACAGGTAAGAAAAAATGGCAATGAATAACTACCTATCAATAATAACCTTAAATGTAAATGGATTAAATGCTCCAATCAAAAGACATAGAATAGCTGAATGGATAAGAAAACATGACCCACACATATTCTGCCTACAAGAGACCCACCTCAGGACAAAAGACTTACACAGACTGAAAGTGAAGGGCTGGAAACAAATTTTCCAAGCAAACAGACAGGAAAAAAAAGCAGGGGTAGCAATACTCATATCAGACAAAATGGACTTCCAAAGAAGGGCCATAAAGAGAGACCCAGAAGGTCACTTCATAATACTCAAAGGAAGAATCCACCAAGAAGACATAAACATTATAAATATATATGCACCCAACATAGGAGCACCCAAATACATAAAGAAAATCTTGGAGGACTTCAAGAAAGATATTGATAGCAACAGAATTATAGTAGTGGACTTTAACACCCCACTGTCAAAGATGGACAGATCTTCCAAACAAAATATCAAAAAGGATATAGTGTCACTTAACAATACCCTAGAGGAAATGGACTTAACTGATATATACAGAGCTTTTCATCCCAAACAAGCAAAATACACATTCTTTTCAAGTGTACATGGAAATTTCTCAAAGATAGACCACATGATAGGACACAAAGCAAGCCTCAACAAATTCAAGAAAACTGAAATCATATCAAGCATTTTCTCTGAGCATAAGGGACTGAAACTAGAAACCAACCCCAAAGGAAAAACCTCAAACACTCAAAATCATGGATACTGAACAGCATGCTATTAAACAATGAATGGGTCAAGAATGAGATTAGGGAAGAAATCAAAAACTTTCAGGAAACAAATGAAAATGAACTCACAGCAACCCAAAACCTATGGGACACAGCAAAGGCAGTCCTGAGAGGGAAGTTCATAGCAATACAGGCCTACCTAAAAACGATAGAAACATTTCAAAGAAACAACCTAACCCTACGCCTACAAGAACTGGAGGAACAACAACAAAGACAGCCCAGAGCAAGCAGAAGGAAGGAAATAACCAAGATCAGAGCAGAGTTAAATGACATAGAGACTAAAAGCACAATTCTAAGGATCAATGAATCCAGGAGCTGGTTCTTTGAAAAGATAAACAAAATCGACAAGACTTTAAGTAGGCTCATCAAGAAACAAAGAGAGAGGATCCAAATAAAAACAATTAGAAATGAAAGAGGAGAGATTACAACTGATACCATAGAAATACAAAGGATTGTAAGAAATTACTACGAAGAACTGTATGCCAAGAAATTTGAAAACCTAGGTGAGATGGACACATTTCTAGAAAAATATAACCTTCCAGAACTCAATGAAGAAGAAGCAGAAAACCTGAACAGACCAATAACAGCAAGGGAAATTGAAGCAGTCATCAAAAAACTCCCAACACACAAAAGCCCTGGACCAGATGGTTTCACAGGAGAATTCTACAAAGCCTTTAAGGACGAGCTAACCCCTATCCTTCACAGACTATTCGAAAAAATCCAAACTGATGGAAGACTCCCAAACTCTTTTTATGGAGCCAGCATCATCCTAATCCCAAAGCCAGATAAAGACACGACAAAGAAAGAAAACTTCAGGTCAATATCGCTGATGAACATAGACGCTAAAATTCTCAACAAAATAATGGCAAACTGCATCCAGCAATACATTAAAAAGATCATCCACCATGACCAAGTGGGATTCATCCCAGGGATGCAAGGGTGGTACAATATTCGCAAATCAATAAACATAATACATCACATAAACAACAGCAGAGACAAAAATCACATAATCATATCAATAGATGCGGAAAAAGCATTTGATCAGATACAGCACCCATTTCTGATAAAAACACTCAGCCAAGTGGGAATAGAGGGAGCATTCCTCAACATAATAAAGGCCATATATGAGAGACCTACAGCCAACATCATACTCAATGGACAAAAACTTAGAGCTTTCCCACTAAGATCAGGAACAAGACAAGGATGCCCTCTCTCACCACTCCTATTCAACATAGTATTGGAAGTCCTAGCCACAGCAATCAGACAAGAAAAAGAAATAAAAGGCATCCAAATTGGAAAGGAGGAAATGAAACTGTCACTGTTGGCAGATGACATGATAGTGTATATGGAAAATCCTATAGACTCCACCAAAAAACTACTCGACCTAATAAATGAATTTGGCAAAACAACTGGATACAAAGTCAATACTCAGAAATCAAAGGCATTCCTGTACACCAACAATGAAACTGCTGAAACAGAAATCAGGAAAAAAATCCCATTTGATAGAGCAACAAGAAAAACCAAGTACGTAGGAATCAACCTAACCAAAGAGGTAAAAGACCTGTACTCAGAAAACTACACCACACTGAAGAAAGAAATTAAGGAAGACACAAACAAATGGAAGCATGTACCATGCTCATGGATTGGAAGAATTAACATCATCAAAATGGCCATACTACCCAAAGTGATTTATAGATTCAATGCAATCCCTATTAAAGTACCAATGACATATTTCACAGATATAGAACAAACATTTTAGAAATTTATATGGAACCATAAATGATCCCGAATAGCTGCAGCAATTTTGAGAAAAAAGAACAAAGCAGGAGGGATCACAATACCTGATATCAAACTGTTTTGCAAGGCCACTGTCATCAAAACAGCCTGGTGCTGGTATAAAAACAGGCACATAGACCAATGGAACAGAACAGAGAGCCCAGAAATAAACTCAAGTCTTTGCGGTCAATAATATTTGACAAAGGAGGCAGGAGCATAAAATGGAGCAAAAACAGCCTCTTCAACAGATGGTGTTGGGAGATCTGGACAGCTACGTGCAAAAAAATGAAACTCGATCACCAATTTACACCATACACAAAAATGAACTCAAGATGGGTAAAAGACTTAAATATAAGTCATAACACCATAAAAGTCCTAGAGGAAAACATTGGCAGGAAGATCTTAGACATTCCACGCAGCAACATCCTCACAGACATGTCCCCTAAAGCAAGGGACATAAAGGAAAGAATAAACAAATGGGACCTCATCAAAATAAAAGCTTCTGCATGGCTAAAGAAAACAGCACCAAATTACAAAGAGAACCAACAGTATGGGAAAACATATTTGCCAAGGATACCTCAGACAAGGGCCTGATCTCCAAAATATATAAAGAACTCACACGACTGCACTCCAGGAAGACAAACAACCCAATTAAAAAATGGGCAAAGGACTTGAACAGACACTTCTCCAAGGAAGACATACAGAGGGCCCAGAGATATATGAAAAGAGGCTCAGCATCACTAGCCATCAGAGAGATGCAAATTAAAACCACAATGAGGTACCACCTCACACCAGTCAGAGTGGCCAACATAAACAAATCCACAAACAAATGTTGGAGAGGAATCGGAGAAAAGGGAACCCTAGTGTACTGTTGGTGGGAATGCAGACTGGTGAGGCCACTGTGGAAAACAGTATGGAATTTCCTCAGAAAACTAAAAATGGAACCGCCCTTTGATCCAGCAATTGCGCTGCCTGGATTATACCCTAAGAACCATGAAACACCAATCCAAAAGAACCTATGCACCCCAATGTTCATAGGAGCACAATTTATAATAGCCAAGTACTGGAAGCAACCTAAGTGCCCATCAGCAAATGAGTGGATCAAAAAACTATGGTATATTTACACAATGGAGTTTTATGCAGCAGAGAGAAAGAAGGAGCTTATACCCTTTGCAACAGCATGGATGGAACTGGAGATCATTATGTTAAGTGAAACAAGCCAGATTGTGAGGGACAAATACCGTTTGATCTCACCTTTAACTGGAACATAATAAATAGAAGAAAAATGGAAGCAAAATATAGCCAGAGACATTGAAGTTAAGAACAATCTAACAATGGTCAGGGGGGAGTGGGGAGGGGACAGTGAGGAGAGGGGATTACAGGAACTACTATAAAGGACACATGGACAAAATCAAGGGGGAGGGTGGAGGTGGGGGAGGGAGGGGGGTCAGCCAGGGTGGGGTGGAGGGATGGGGAGAAAGGGCACACAACTGTAATTGAATAATAATAAAAAATTAAAATAAAAAAAGAAGTATTCTGGAAATTTTAATGCAAGGTGCACATTTCAGTAAAGTTGCTTAACTTGCACACAAAAAAATCTTGACTACCCTCATATGTGATATGCAATAATAAACAAAATAGTTTAAAGACTTAAATTTATATCTGAATCCATAAAACTTCTAGAAAAAAAACATGGGCAGTAAAATCTCAGACATTTCTCTTAGTAATATTTTTTCTGATACAGCTCCCCAAGCAAGGGAAACAACAAAAATCAACCGATTGGACTACATGAAACTGAAAATGTTTTGCCCAGCAAAGGTAACCATCAACAAAATGAAAAGAAAACATATTGGATGGGAGGGAGTATTTACCAATAATACATCTGACAAGGGGTTAATATCCAAAATTTATAAAGAATTCATATATCTCAACATGAGAAAAACAAACAATTCAATTAAAAAGGTGACAGAGTACCTGAATAGACACTTTTCTAAAGAGGACAAACAGATGGCCAATAGACATAAGAAAAGATGTTCAACGTCACTAATCATCAGAGACATGCAAATTAAAAACAATAATGAGATATCACCTCACACCTTCCAGAATGGCTCTCATCAATAAATCAACAAACTGAGTTGTGAGATGAGAGGGGCATGGGGGTTTGTGTAAAAGGGTGAAGGGACTGAGAAGTACAAATTGGCAGTTACAAAATAGTCGTGGGGATGTAAAGTACAGCATAGGAAATACAGTCAATAATATTCTAATAACTATGTCTCATGGTGCCAGGGCATGCCACTGGGAGTCAGGAGGGTGGGGCTAGTGGATCTCCTGTTGGGGGATGGGTATTCCTGGTACCTCTCTGGTGTGCAGTGCCCACTCTGGTCTTCATGGTGCAGGTGTGGGAGAAATGGCCCCCACCCCGGAGTTGCACAACTCAGTTTCTGACATCTCTTGAGTTTCCTCTCAAGAGCCCTCCAAGAAAGTCTACACCATGGCCCAGGCAGCTGATTCCTCCACAGGACCTGAGCTAGATGGGGCAGGTGACAGGGAGTTGGGAGGGTGAGGTTATTACATTCCCCCAGGCTGATGCAGTTTGAAGGAGAGTGCTCCACCCAAGAAGGATGGTGTCTGAGGGCAGTGTGGGAGAGGGACTCAGCATAGGCACCCTGCTGGCTATCCCTTCAGCTCTTTCCCAGAGCTATACAACCCAGTGTGTCCTTGTACGATTCCAGTCAATCCAATCTGTCCTCTCTTCTTCATGTTTGTTAGGATTTGAGGGAGCCCAGGGTGAGTGGCTGTGAATGAGATTTTGTGCTTTGGTCCTTTAAGAGAGTGCCTAGGTTTTTAGCAGACCCCCACCTCTCTGTGGTGGGCAGATTTTTATAGCCAGATGTTATGTGCATGCTTTTTCTCAGCTCTGTTGCTCCAGGCTGGGGAATGCAACATGGCACTGAGAGCCCATGTTTCTCAGCAGGGACATTTGCAGGTGAGATAGATATCCCTCAGGAATCTCGACCACCACATGTGGGTGTGGGGCCAGCCCTCTTTGCCTCTCGGCTCTTCATACCAGTCTGCAAGTGGCTTTTTTTTGAAATCCTTGGTTATAAAGCTTTTGTTAAGCTGTTCTTCAGTTGGTTATTCAGGCTGATTATTCTATATTTTAGTTGTAATAACAGTTTGAATCTGAGAGAAGGTAAGTGTAGCTCCCCACTTCTTCACTGCCATCTTGGATCCCCTGTTGTACTGGTTTTGAAGTCTGAATATTACCCTGCTCCTGAAGAAAACATTTGGCCTCCAGAATGCTTTAGATTTTGGTCTCAGTTTTTATTGCCCCAATTATTACAAATTATTATCACTAGTCTTTGGATGAAGTCCATCAGGTTAAACTCAAAATATAATCTAGTCTAGCTAGAAAAGATATATAAAGCACTACAACTTACCAAATCATTGTCTAATATTTGAAAATAGGAGGAATATCTCATTGTTGGTACATTACAAGATTTTAGGTAGCATATTGATGATTTTTAAATTTTTCTTCCCATTTATTAGGATTTGAGGGACCCAGTAAAGTACTATTATTATTTTCCTCTGAATTCTGAACCAACTGAGAAAAAGACCAAAGTACAGGCAAATGGGAGATTACAATAGCCTTCTCACCATGATAAAGGCTAAAATGGGACCTGGTTTTGTTAGAGTGAGAGGACTTACTGAAACCCTCCCCTCCTCGCCCCACCTGACCACCTGAGGGGATGTGTGAATCTGAGAAACAGACCTTTTACCTAGATCACTGCCTGACTCCAGTCTGGGTGGAGAGGGAAGGAGAAAGAGACAAAACCAAGGATTTTTGATAGATTAGCTCCTGCTAATTGAGAAATGTAGACCAATGACTGCCTCCACCAACCAGGTAAATTCTTACCACCTCTGGGAAGAGGAGAGAGGACAGACAAGAATCTTGGAATGTTTGTGGAAATCCCTTCTCTTCAAAACCAAAGGGATGGGGGTGGGCAAAGACACTCCCTCATAGTAACAGTTAGGCTTTTGTATTTTAATGAATCAGGGTTAGTGAGACTGATTTTCCATGTATGATAGAAATATAAGGTTTCCTTTTTAAATAAATGTAACTAAATAAGAAGGAGTTGATGAAAAGGAAAAGATTAAGGTAATAATAGCACAGGTGGTATGTGGATATGACCAAAATTGTCAGGATGATACTTACATGATCAGGTTCACAAACATTAGGGTTTTTCATCCTAATGCTCTCTGGGTGGACAGCAGCTTTAGTTTACTTATCTGAGCAGTGGTTATGGCTTGACTGTTTCACTCAGCAGAGAGTGGTTAGAGCAAATAACCTAATACATGATTGGCTACATTATTGGCTTTCATTTCATATGTATAAATCATTTATGGGTCTAGGCATATGGTCTAAATCCTATTATTGATGTAAGGGTTTTAATTCCCTCTCTCTTTTTCTCTCTCTTATTTTTTCTAAATTCAGCAAGAATCAGAGTGGGTAGAATAGTGAATTTGATTTTTTAAAAATGGCATAAAATGAGGCTGCCCTTCAACAATTTGATGTCATTTCTATGTAAAGATAGAATTTGATGTCATTTGATGTCACTTTGATGTGAATTAGAAACATTTTCTATTGTTACATTGAACGGGTAAACTAGTATTCTTTATCCACTGGATTTCAAGGTTATAATCACATGTTCCAGGGGACAACATGAAACAGCCAAACCTGTTGACTAAATGGTGCCAGGTAGAATAAGCTAAATGTGCATTATGCCAAAAAGAAAACCTGGAGGTGGGGGAGGGAGGTGGGACTGGCTGGGGTGGGGTGGAGGGAAGGAGAGAAAATACAGACAATTGTAACTGAATAAAAATAAATAAATTAATTAAAAAAAGAGAAAAGAACATATCTTTGCCTGTCAAATCCAAAACTTCCAGCTTAAAAAAAGTTTTATTGAAGAGTTTGACTGCATAGTTCTCTTAAGAGCTAGAATTATTAAAAATAATTAGAGATTGGAAAAAAACAAAAAGAAAACCTGCATTTGGAATAAAAAAGTCTTGGCCTCCAAATGGGAAACATTAAGTTGTCCTACTCAGAAGTTACATTCACTCAATTACCTAAGGGTCATTTTGCTGCCAGATTTTCCCAAAAGGTTAATGGCTGTGCACTTGGGCTCAAAATTGAAAACTTATCTCTGAAAATGCATATGTATGAGGTGACAGCTCCCCCCATGAAAAAGTCCCTCAGAAAAAATAGAGTCATCTTATGGTTGAGTCCTTATAAAGTCTCTGTATAAAAGGACAGTCTTTACATGACTTTACTTTGAACCATGAAGGACTGTTGGGAGGAAACTCAGTGCTAATTTGGAATGTTAATATAGGTCACCGGTTGGATTGGGGCATGTGTTGAATTTTTTAATTAAGGACCACTTGGGAGACACAGTCCTGGCTCCAACAGTAATTAACTCTAGCAATCCTCTTTTTACAATAATCAAGCTTTTCATTGTTTTTATTATAAATTATAAGTTCTGTTCACAATTTGCCCAATTTCTTTTTAGAAGGTCTTATTTCACATGAAGTCATAGAATACTTGTCTTTTAGTTGCTCACTAGTGACATCATTAGTGGGGAGCCATTAACAGGTAATGCCAGAATCAGATGGCTGATATTCTAAGAAGGATTAAAATAATTATTCCCTCTCAGAATTTCCAGGCTTTATCCCTCTGTCAATTCGTACCAGCCATCACTTGTAATTCTGCACAATGTCCCCTGGATCTCCTACAGAATGCCCTTCCTGGCCCCATTATTCTATACTCTTACTATTTCATGTTTATCACTATTTTATGTAAGAAAGACTAGCATGTGGATTATCCCAGGATTTCCTGCAAAAATAATTATCAAGGATACATTATGTTGACCAGCAGCTCTTATGTGAAGAGCCTCCTCAGAAATTGGTCCTCTCTCCTCTGAGCTCACATCATTGGCTTATATAAGGCACACTACTCACTGATTTTCCTCTTTGCCTTGCCTCTTAAGAAACTCAGAGCTATGTTTGAACTCAATGACCTTGCATCGTATGTCACAAACATTTCTTGACATGATCCTATCTCTCTCTTGATGAGGGAACTTTGATCTGGAATTTTACATTGATCTGTGCAGCAATTCTGCTCTCCAAATGTCAGTTTAATTTCTGATACATGCTTGGGTCAAACCCTTACCCTTCTCTGCTTCCATTTTTCCACAAACAAGAACACCAGGATTTGATGCCCAATTTCTTATTATTATCTCCATTTCTCAGATATTAGTATACAGGACTAAAAGACAACGCATATCTGTTCTTCATTCCCAGATCTAACAAACTTTGTTGATGTCAAATTCGCCCCAGAATACAACTTAAATTTTAGTTTCTTCCTCACGAATACAAGGAATTTGGAGTTAGAAGTTATAGATTTGAGTCCTGGCATTGTTAATTTAGATAAGTGGATTTTTAAAAAGATTTTATTTATTTATTTTTTAGAGAGAAGAGAAGGGAAGGAGAAAGAGAGGGAGAGAAATATCAATATGTGGTTGGCCCTCCTGCACCCCCAATTGGGGACCAGGCCTGCAACACAGGAATGTGCCCTGACTGGGAATTGAACTGGCGACCCTTTGGTTTGCCCACACTCAATCCACTGAGCTATACTAGCCAGGGCTGACAAGTGGATTTAAAAAAAATCTCTGGGTTTCAATTCCTTCCCTCTGCAAAATGAGAACAAAAATCTTAGTTATTACCAAGAGAAAATGATGTGAGGTATATGAAAAGCTTTTATCGTCTTAAACCAGTTTACAAGTTATGTAATTATTATTAAAAGTCAGGAGGAAGATCATCAGAGTCCCATATAGATAACTTTGTGTCCTGAACACTTAAAATATCTTTGTCTCCTGAATACTTTGCCTGTGCCAGTTTATCATTGAGTCTCTGTGTTACCCAGAGTCTCCTTACTCTGCTTCTGCCCAAGGGCTCTGAATGGATACAGCCTCTGGAGAGAAGGTTCTGGACTCTGAAGGGGGCATGAGATGCTTTTAAAGCTACTTTGAGGAACCTGGAACTGAACCCAATGAAAACTAAGTTTTTCTGGGTAGACTGAATAGCAGGGCACATGCTGGGCTCCAGAGAAGCCAAATACCCAGCATGGCAGGAAGATCAGGCCAGGGGCTGAGAGGCAGCTGCAGGCAAGCTAGAAAGGCACCCTTTTCTCTGGGCCTAGAGCGGAACAGAGCCCCTTCCCAGAGGCCTGAGAGCAGGACTGCAGACCCATCGGTAGGTGTCAAGATGCCAGCCCCACTGCAAAACTGGGCATGTGTCAGTCAGACTGATACTCCTCAGACAAGCTCCAGGCCAAGGTGTCTGGGTTGCCCAGACCCACAAAGCAAGAGTCAGGTGGCTGTGATTCAATTAATGACATGTCAATCATGTTCTGGCCAGATGAGGCTCAGCAGACCCATGTCAGTTGCAGAGGCTCCTCTCCAGTTGTTCGAGGCACACACACACATTTTCATGGAAAACTCTGCTGGGTGCAGGAGGGGTGTCAACCATGTGCCCACAGAAACAAGCAGGAGGAAGGTTGATGCAGGAATTAAGAAGCTACTAGAAGGCCTTCCATCCACCCCTGCTTTTCTCTTGCCACTTTTCATTCATGGTTGACATTTCTGTTGCATTCTGAGTGTGTGTGTCCACAAGGGATGCAGATGCCACATGATGGAGGAGAATAAGTGGACTTGCCTCTCACTGAGAGATTGGGTTATAGAGTCAATAGGCCACCTGACAAAGGCAAAGACACCTTGAGAAATCCCCTTGATTCAATACTACCGTTTATCTGCCATTGCTACGGATTTGTTTATTTATCCCATTGGGCATGTGAAGAAGGAATCGGCTTGCACTTAGGGGCTGTGGAGTATGTAAAATAAGTGATAATCAACAATAGAACCACAATCAATGAAGCAAAATGGTCACACCGTGATGGGCAGCAGGGATGGAGGAGCAAAAGGTCCATGATGCCTTGCCATGGTCACTGGGTTATACGTTCACAGGCAAAATGTCAGATAAAACTACTCACATGATTTCAATCACTCCTCTCTGCTCTCTACCAGAATATAATTGAATTTAGGTGAACTACATGCTTAGTTATGTGACTGACCTCCTCACATCATTAGGTGAAACACAATCTGACTGGTTGCAGAGTTGTGAACATCTCTCAGTCCCACACCTAGATCGCAGGGTCAATCCCAGCACCAGGCACAAGTGCATCAGGAGCGCCAGGGCCTCTGACTCTTTCAGGTGTTGCCTGTGCTGGGGAGCTGGGAGGAGGAGATGATGCAGGGTGTGCACCAGAGCCAGATCCTGCTCACTCCTGAGAGCTGACTCTGCCCTCAGGGACATCACACCGGGATAGCTTGACTTGGCCCACATTCAAGTGCTGGCAGGTAGAACTTGATGCTGGGAGCATTTGCCTTGAGAAGTGGAAGGGATAGGGAGACAAGCTGGAGATCTCTAATGTGAGAGGTCCTGGAGCCATTTTGAAGATTGATTGGGAGATATTGGTAATCTAAGAGACAGCTTCATTATAACAGAGACTGTTAATTGCCTTCTCAATAACCATTCACTCCTTTTTCCTTAACATCAAAATCCTGGCTGTCAGGGAGAAATGTGTACAGCTAAGAGATTATATTTTCTGGTCTCCCTTTCATCTAGAAGTAGTCAATGTGATGGAAGTATAAATTACTGGATAGACTTTCTGGGAAATCTCCAGATGAGTTTGACTTTGTCATGAGGAATATTTTCCTGACTTTTTTCTTTCCCTCTTTTTTTCTGACTGAAACATGGGTGTGGTGGCTGGAGCACCAGCATCTGTTTTGGACCATGAGGATGAAAGCCAAGGACTAAGGACTATGTGTCAGAAAGACAAAGGAGCCTGAGTCCCTGATAATATAACATGATGGAGCTACTGTATCAGACCTGCACTGTCCAGTTCAGGATTTCTTTAATTGATCTCCTTCATTTGAGAGAATAAATCCCTAATTTGTTTAAGATACTATTGTCAGTAAAAAGCAGTGAGGAGTATAGATCCTAACTAGCACATTCATACTTTGTTTCTCAATAGAAAAATGGAACAAAATTTGCTCTAAGTTTGTTTGGGGGGTTGAGGTATATATGCTCCCCCCTTTTTTAATGATAAAAGCAACATGTTCTCCTTACTTGCCAGGAAGCCAAGTTTATGAAGAGCCAGGTTCATTGTCACAGTGTGAGGAACCCCAATGGGACACCTGTTTAGCCATCTGAATTGGTTCTTCAGCTGTCTGGTGGTGTGTGCTGTGAGGTGGGGTGAGAGATGAGGAGATTACATATGTCTCAATGAATCTAAGTTGAGTAGTGGCCCATCTTATCCTGGAAGAAGAGTGGGTCTGCATTTCTGCCCTTAGTACCAGGTAGGGAGGTATGAGGTACACTCTGAATCTGGGGAAAACTGACAGTCTCTTCTGAACTGGGTGTGGTGTAGATGGGCCCATGGTCTGACCCAGTGACCAGAATTTAGCCCAGTGCCCTTAATCCTTGGTCCCAGTTGACCCCATCTAGAAAAATCATGCTCCAGGGCATTTCAGACTCTTCTCCAACAGAGGAGTTCCTACTCATCCTTTAAGACATGGCTCCCTTCCTACTTCCCCTGGAAAAGTTCCTGCTCTCTTCCCTGTGCCCCTCATCACATGATTTCAGTTTGTTACATTGGAGAGTAATTATTTGTTGATATGGCTATGATCCTCACTAGTCTGGCAGCAGGAACAAAGTCTAACACAGTCATGCATCCAGCTTCTCTTGCAACTAATGAGACCAAGTAACTGAATTCTGCCCAAGGGGAACATGAACAGAAGTAATCCCACACCTTTGCACAAACCTAGGAGGTACCATTCACACATAATGAAGAAGCTGTGAGTAGAAAGGATATTACAACCTCAAATGGAAGAGGCTTGTTCTGCCCAAGCTGCCACTTGCTCTCAAGTAGCTGAATAGTCAACAGCAAGACCATATATGACAACAGAACTCTGACCCACAATCTCTGCAGTGCCTGTCCCACAATGGTCAGGACTCAATCAAAGATGCCAGGTTTCCTATTTTCTTGTGTCTCTGCTTCCAACTCAGAACCAACCAGAGAAAGTCATATATGCCTGCAAACCAATCGTATAGGATTCCTGTTTCTAGTCAGTCTCCTTCTAGCTTGCGTCTGCCGATGACTTCCCATCAGGGCACACCTGGAGTGTTCTCAACGCAGACTACTCGCTGTAGCGAGCTCTGAGTCCATAGACTTTGCTTGTTCTCTTTTGGTCAGTCTTCATCCATTACTGCACTCCCTGCTTCATGCAAGGCAGAATGGGCTGAGCACTGGGATGGAAGGAGCCAGAATCCCTGATATTGTGGAATCACCATACACCCTGTACTGGTAGTGAGAAACACACATGCACACACACATGCAAATGCACACACAAATGTCCGGAACTTGTGCAAGTTTGCCCTGGGGCGGCCTGGGCAAAGGGTACATTTACATTTGTACTGGATTAAGAATCAGAGTTTGCTGAGCAGATTCATGTAAACTAGTTATCACTTAATTAAACCAGGACTTTTAAGGTAGTTGAGCATCTTTCATTTGCATACAATGATCCCTATGCTAATTACAGTAGACCCTGACCTATTCATTAATATTAGGAGGCTGCTTAGTCTGGGTGGTCTGAGAATGCTTGTAGTGCAATGGAATGAAGCTGCCTTCATGTACACAAAATTCAGAATTTCCATCTCTTCTGAATGGATTCTCCTCAATCAGGATAAACAACCTATCTCACCAACTATTTCTGGGGGTTTTCCTTTGTGTCCAATGTCATTCTGTCTTCCTTTGGATACAGCTTTGGCTACCAGATGGCCCAGGATCACAGGACACCAAGTACTTTTGGATAAAGAATGTAAGGGCTATTCATCAATGTCCACATTCAACCCATCCTTCTTCTGGTCACCATAGCTTCAGGGCCCCAGCTTTTGGGAGGTGGTGGCTCTCACAGCTTTGGTGTCCTTTTGCCATGCCCACAGGGGATGTACGATGTACAGAGGGGAAAAACTCCCAGGACTGGCTTCTGGTACTGTCATTTGATCTCCTATGAGATGTTTGGGGCAGGAAGATAGGCCACCAAGACACAGAACTAACATCTTAGGGTTTCGTATCCTCCAGTCTTATAAGCCAGACTCACATTTTCAGGAAAATTCCATGATGCCTGGTGGAGCAGACAAAGGCAAAGTGGCCCTGGAGGTTCAGCAATCTTTCCTAGCCACCTGTGGGTACTATCTGGGAAGTATATCAAAGTACAGTTCTTTGAGGCATGCCTGTCCATGCCCGTAGGCCTCTAACATCCCTACAACCATTTACAAGTTCATCCAGCAAACATTTCCTGTGTGCCTACTACATGTTAGCAAGCTACAAGCTTGACTCTCAAGGAGTTCACAGTGGAGGTGCAAGATGGCGGTGAGATAGGTGGGAGCAGAGTCCACTTCCCCTCAACACCAGTGAAACACCTAGCTGATCTGAGGAGCAGAGCAAACAGCCAATGGTATTCCAGCACATATGAAGATCGGAGACCAAAGATAGAGGACATTGAAAGATTTGACGGTAAGAAGAGTGCTTAAGGACAATAAGGTCCCTGGGACCTGTGCGGGGACCAGAGTGGCTGAAGCCCCGGCCCGGGCACAGGGTCTGCTGCAGGATTCTTGGGAGAGAGCCAGGCTGAGCTGTGTGAGCAGCCAGGTGCTTGTTTGGACCAGGGGGGCTTGAATAGGAAGAATTTCTCAAAAAGAAAAAGAAAATAGAGGCACTCAGGGGCTAGTTAGAGAACTCTCCGCAGCAGCCACAGCCTCTGGCGACCCTCCCCCCTCAGCCCCTGGATGGTGAACTCGGGATAACCAGCCCCGGTACACACCTGAAGCCCAGTTGCATGCACCCAGACTAGCAGACTGGGGGCCCACAACTGAAACCCCAGCTGGCCGCCCACACCTGAGACCCCAGCGGGGTGCCCACACCTGAAACCTTGGGTGGGTGTGCACTGGGAGCAGAGGCTAGATGCCCCACGCACAGGCCCAAGGCAGCAGACCGGCCGACCAAGCACGAACCAGGCCCAAAGCGGCAGATCCGCTGATCAAACACCTGGCTGCCTGCCAGGGACCACACCTAAAAGTACCAGTTCTGAACTACTCCTACATAGCCCCTGTGCAGAGAACCCTGCAGGGCCTACTGGCTCTCTAGGACTAAGGCAGAACACCCAGCAGAGGGGAGCTGCAGGGCTAGGGGAGACTGCATTCCCCGGAAAGACTCGACCCAGTAGAGGGCTGAACTACCCCACAGCAGCACCGAGAGCCCCTAGCATCTAAGACAGCAAAGAGCAAGAAGGTAGAGTGTGAATTGCCCCTAACTGGTACAACTCAAGGACAGCACAACTGGTGAACTAAAGGCCTAGTGGGGAGCAGAAGGACCCTGAGGAACTGGACTGGAGGCTGAACAACAGCGAAGAGTGTGGCTCAGGAAGGGAGAAAAGTGAAGCCAATCCTTCCAACCACCCCTCTTGTTCCACAGACAGGAAGACCAGCAGAACTAACCTGACCGGTTTAAAGCCAGCAGAAGACTTTTTTTTTTTTTCCTTTCCTCCTTTCCCCCTGAATTCCTTCTTCCTTTCTGTCCTTCTGTCTTTTTTAATTCCTTCTTCCTTCCATCCTTTACCTTTTTTATTCCTTCTTCCTGCCTACTTTTATTTATTCTTTTGTTTTAATTTTTGTTAAAATTCCTCCTTATCTTGCCTCCGATCTTTCTTTATTCCTTCTTCCTTTCTTCCTTTCCTTTTCTATTCCCCTTTTCCATCCTTCCCTTCTTTCCCCCAACTCCCTTCTCTTTTTTCCCACAGGTGAGACAATAAAACCTGGAGTGCTGAAAAGACCAGAGTTAGACCGTGTTACACCCATAAACGTCAGCTCAAGACCAGTGAGCACAGGAGATTAAGGAGACAGCACCAGTGAATCCCACTGGCATTCTACCATAGAAGTTCATACCATAAACCCAGGGAGTCAGAATAGATCAATTTAAGAAGCAGAGGCTAACAAGAAGAGTCTCACAAACAATGGGAAGACAAAGAAACAATCCCCAAATGAAAGGAAAGGAGGAAGCCTCAGAAAGACTGCTAACTGAAAAAGAGACAAGTCAACTATCAGATACTGAGTTCAAAGCAATGGTTATCAGGAAGCTCACTGAGCTCTCTGAGCTCAAAGAGAACTACCAGAAACTACAGGGAAACTACAATGAACTCACTGCAAACTATATCATCATGAAAAAGGAAATAGAAACGATCAACAAGGGCCAAGAGGAAATGAAGAATACAATTTCTGAACTGGAGAACACAGTAGAAGGAATGAAAAGCAGACTTGATGAAGCAGAGGATCAGATCATCAACCTGGAGAACAAAGTAGAAAAAAACACCCAGAAAGAGGAAGAAAAGGAAAAGAGGCTCAGAAAGAATGAAGAGGGAATAAGGGAAATGCAGGACAACATGAAATGTAACAATATCCATATAATAGGAATACCAGAAGCAGAAGAACAGCAAGGAATAGAAAACCTGTTTGAAAAAGTAATGATGGAAAATTTCCCTAATTTGATGAGAGAAAAAGTCACCCAAATCCAGGAAACACAGAGAGTCCCAAGCAAGAGGAACCCAAAGAAGCCCACTGCAAGACACATCCTAATTAAAATGGCAAAATTCCAAGACAAAGAGAGGATCTTAAATGCAGCAAGGGAGAAACAGGAAGTAACATACAAGGGAGCCCCAATAAGGTTAGCAACTGACTTCTCAATGGAAACGCTCCAAGCCAGAAGAGAATGGAAAAAAATATTCCAAGTAATGAGAACCAGAGGCCTGCAAGCAAGACTACTTTACCCAGCAAGGCTCTCAATCAAGATAGAAGGCCAAATAAAGAGTTTCCCAGACAAAAAAAGTCTAAAAGAATACACCTCCACCAAACCAGCTCTGCAAGAGATGCTAAAGGAACTGCTTTAAGGAAAGGAAGGAAAAGAGAAAGAGAGAGGAACACAGGTAAGAAAAAATGGCAATGAATAACTACCTATCAATAATAACCTTAAATGTAAATGGATTAAATGCTCCAATCAAAAGACATAGAATAGCTGAATGGATAAGAAAACATGACCCACACATATGCTGCCTACAAGAGACCCACCTCAGGACAAAAGACCTACACAGACTGAAAGTGAAAGGGGGGAAACAAATTTTCCAAGCAAATGGACAGGGAAAAAAAAAAGCAGGGCTGGTAGTACTCATATCAGACAAAATGGACTTCCAAAGAAGGGCCATAAAGAGAGACCCAGAAGGTCACTTCATAATACTCAAAGGAAGAATCCACCAAGAAGACATAAACATTGTAAATATATATGCACCCAACATAGGAGCACCCAAATACATGAAGAAAATCTTGGAGGACTTCAACAAAGATATTGACAGCAACACAATCATAGTAGGGGACTTTAACACCCCACTGTCAAAATTGGAAAGATCTTCCAAACAAAATATCAACAAGGATATTGTGTCACTTAACAACATCCTAGATGAAATGGACTTAACTGATATATATAGAGCTTTTCATCCCAAAGAAGCAAAATACACATTCTTTTCAAGTGTGCATGGAACATTTTCAAAGACAGACCACATGATAGGACACAAAGCAAGCCTCAACAAATTCAAGAAAACTGAAATCATATCAAGCATTTTCTCTGACCAAAAGGGACTGAAACTAGAAACCAACCCCAAAGGAAAAAAACCCAAACACTCAAAATCATGGAGACTGAATAGCATGCTATTAAACAATGAATGGGTCAAGAACGAGATTAGGGAAGAAACCAAAAACTTTCAGGAAACAAATGAAAACGAATTCACAACAACCCAAAACCTATGGGACACAGCAAAGGCAGTCCTGACAGGGAAGTTCATAGCAATACAGGCCTACCTAAAAAAGATAGAAACATTTCAAACAAACAACCTAACCCTACACCTACAAGAACTGGAGGAACAACAACAAAGACAGCCCAGAGCAAGCAGAAGGAAGGAAATAACCAAGATCAGAGCAGAGTTAAATGACATAGAGACTAAAAGCACAATTCTGAGGATCAATGAATCCAGGAGCTGGTTCTTTGAAAAGATAAACAAAATCGACAAGCCTTTACGTAGGCTCATCAAGAAGAAAAGAGAGAGGATCCAAATAAAAACAATTAGTAATGAAAGAGGAGAGATTACAACTGATACCACAGAAATACAAAGGATTGTAAGAAATTACTATGAAGAACTGTATGCCAAGAAATGTGAAAACCTAGGTGAAATGGACACATTTCTAGGAAAATATAATCTTCCAAAACTGAATGAAGAAGAAGCAGAAAACCTGAACAGACCAAGAACAACAGAGGAAATTGAAGCAGTCATCAAAAAACTCCCAACACACAAAAGCCCTGGACCAGATGGTTTCACAGGAGAATTCTACAAAGCATTTAAGGATGAACTAACCCCTATCCTTCACAGACTATTTGAAAAAATCCAAACTGATGGAAGACTCCCAAACTCTTTTTATGGAGCCAGCATCCTCCTAATCCCAAAACCAGATAAAGACACGACAAAGAAAGAAAACTTCAGGCCAATATCACTGATGAACATAGACACTAAAATTCTCAACAAAATACTGCCAAACCACATCCAGCAATACATTAAAAAGATCATCCACCATGACCAAGTGGGATTCATCCCAGGGATGCAAGGATGGCACAATATTCGCAAATCAATAAACATAATACATCACATCAACAACAGCAAGGACAAAAATCACATGATCATATCAATAGATGCGGAAAAAGCATTTGATAAGATACAGCACCCATTTCTGATAAAAACACTCAGCAAAGTGGGAATAGGGGGAGCATTCCTCAACATCATAAAGGCCATATATGAGAGACCTACAGCCAACATCATACTCAATGGACAAAAACTTAGAGCTTTCCCACTAAGATCAGGAACAAGACAAGGATGCCCTCTCTCACCACTCTTATTCAACATAGTATTGGAAGTCCTAGCCACAGCAATCAGACAAGAAAAAGAAATAAAAGGCATCCAAATTGGAAAGGAGGAAATGAAACTGTCACTGTTTGCAGATGACATGATAGTGTACATGGAAAATGCTATAGACTCCACCAAAAAACTACTCGACCTAATAAATGAATTTGGCAAAACAGCTGCATACAAAGTCATTACTCAGAAATCAAAGGCATTCCTGTACACCAACAACGAAACTGCTGAAACAGAAATCAGGAATAAAATCCCATTTGCTATAGCAACAAGAAAAATAAAGTACCTAGGAATAAACCTAACCAAGGAGGTAAAAGACCTGTACTCAGAAAACTACACCACACTGAAGAAAGAAATTAAGGAAGACACAAACAAATGGAAGCATGTACCATGCTCATGGATTGGAAGAATTAACATCATCAAAATGGCCATACTACCCAAAGAGATTTATAGATTCAGTGCAATCCCTATTAGAGTACCCATGACATATTTCACAGATATAGAACAAAAACCTCAGAAATTCATATGGAACCATAAACGACTCCAAATAGCTGCAGCAATTTTGAGAAAGAAGAACAAAGAAGGAGGGATCACAATACCTGGTATCAAACTGTATTGCAAGGCCACTGTCATCAAAACAGCCTGGTATTGGCATAAAAACAGGCACATAGACCAATGGAACAGAACAGAGAGCCCAGAAATAAACCCAATCTTTACCGTCAATTAATATTTGACTAAGGAGGCAGGAGCATAAAATGGAGCAAAAACAGCCCCTTCAAAGATGGTGTTGGGAGATCTGGACAGCTACATGAAAAAATGAAACTCGATCACCAACTTACACCATACACAAAAATAAACTCAAGATGGATAAAAGACTTAAATATAAGTCGTAACACCATAAAAGTCCTAGAAGAAAACATTGGCAGGAAAATCTCAGACATTCCACACAGCAACATCCTCACAGACATGTCCCCTAAAGCAAGGGACATAAAGGAAAGAATAAACAAATGGGACCTCATCAAAATAAAAGCTTCTGCATGGCTAAAGAAAACAGCACCAAATTACAAAGAGAACCAACAGTATGGGAAAACATATTTGCCAAGGATACCTCAGACAGGGCCTGATCTCCAAAATATATAAAGAACTCACACGACTGCACTCCAGGAAGACAAACAACCCAATTAAAAAATGGGCAAAGGACTTGAACAGACACTTCTCCAAGGAAGACATACAGAGGGCCCAGAGATATATGAAAAGAGGCTCAGTATCACTAGCCATCAGAGAGATGCAAATTAAAACCACAATGAGGTACCACCTCACACCAGTCAGAGTGGCCAACATAAACCAATCCACAAACAAATGTTGGAGACGATGCGGAGAAAATGGAACCCTAGTGCCCTGTTGGTGGGAATGCAGACTGGTGAGGCCACTGTGGAAAACAGTATGGAATTTCCTCAGAAAACTAAAAATGGAACTGCCTTTTGACCCAGCAATTCCGCTGCTGGGATTATACCCTAAGAACCCTGAAGCACCAATGCAAAAGAACCTGTGCATCCCAATGTTCATAGCAGCACAATTTACAATAGCCAAGTACTGGAAGCAACCTAAGTGCCCATCAGCAAATGATTGGATCAAAAACTATGGTATATTTACACAATGGAGTTTTATGCAGCAGAGAGAAAGAAGGAGCTTATACCCTTTGCAACAGCTGGATGGAACTGGAGAGCATTATGTTAAGTGAAATAAGTCAGACGGTGAGGGACAAATACCATATGATCTCACCTTTAACTGGAACATAATAAATAGAAGAAAAAAGCAAACAAAATGTAACCAGAGACATTGAAGTTAAGAACAATCTAACAATGGTCAGGGGGGAGTGGGGAAGGGACAGTGAGGAGAGGGGATTACAGGAAGACTATAAAGGACACATGGACAAAATCAAGGGGGAGGGTGGGGGTGCGGGAGGGAGGAGGTTTGGCTGGGGTGAGTTGCAGGGATGGGGAGAAAAGGCACACAACTGTAATTGAATAAGAAAAGAAAATTTAAAAAATAGAAGTTCATTGTCTATGTTAAAACAGGCATTGAACAAATAATGATTATCTAGTGTAATAAGAGCTATAAGAGGTGTGTACACACTACCAAGTGAACACAAAAGAGTGAGCAGTTCACTCATCTTGGTTGTGGAAGGCTTCACAAATATCTAGCAAGGGACACTTGACTAAAGTCTTCTGGGAGCATGGGGTTTCCATTAGTTGGGAATGCAGGGTGGAAGTAACTGTCCAGGCAAATGCATGGAAGAGTCAAGAAAAGGCCTGCAGTTCTTTGCGACTGGAGCAGAGGGTGAGGGAGGAGAAGCAGGAGAGGACCAGAGACTGTCAATTGGGGTTGTTTGGGCACCATCTGAACTTTATTCTGAGGTTACAGTACACACCCAAAGTAGGGCTGTGTACTCAAATGCCTGCAGGGGACAGGCGGATGATTAAATCATTTAGGCGTGTCAGGTGGGGACTGGAAGACGGGGGAGTGCAGGCCCATCCAAAGGTGGTGCCCATTGTTGCCATGGTGGAGTGCAGGCAAGTTTCCAGTAAAAAAAATCTGGACATCATATTTTTACATGAACCTTCCCAAGTTTTAAATGTTGGAAATTATTTCAAAACATCATGATGGCCTAGCAAAAAAAAATCTGATGTCCTCTTAGCCCCTGGGCCTCTAGTTGGGCATTTGAGATGCAAAGCTTAAGCAGGGAGCTGACACAGCCAGACTTATGTTTCAGAAAGAAGATGTCCCTACAGATCTCTCCATGCATGATATTTATGCCCCAGCCTCTGCCAGCAAGAACTTCTTTTCCCCACCCACTCCACACCCTTGCTACACCCACACATCTCTATATCCTCACTGCTCTCCCTGACCGTCCCCGACACCAGCTCCACCTTGCATGGAGGCCCTGAATTAATGAGACATGCTCCAATCCCACTTACAGAGAAAAGTCCACATTCAGGACATGAGAGAGCCACATTTATTTCACATGGACAACCATGATTCTGTCACATGCTGAACATGAAAGCTCACATGAGGCAAGTACCCATAACAGCAGAAATTATGTGCTTTTGTCCACAGGGAGCAGGAAGAGTCACAAAGTGGTTTTCAGAGACAGTCACCCTTCAAGCCGAGGTGAGACCATGGCCTTGGAAAGCTCTGGTTTGTGGCATTATCAAGGGGTCTGTCTACTAGAGGTGGCTGGGGGAACTTCTGCTCTGCATCTCTGAATGCACTGCCGAGGGCAGGAGGGCGAGAATGGTCTCCCATGCCACTACCCAAGCAGCTCAGGAGAGCTCAGCACAGGGGGGAAGTATATGACACTCAGAATCAACAAGCTTATGCTGGGGTGGACAGTGACAGGGACAGACTGCTGTGTTCATAGCAACAGAACCATCACCATTTATAATAGCTATCATAATGGGAAGATCCACTCTTCTTAAAGAAATTTCCCAAGGCAGCTTATGGGCTGAAGAGAAAGCATTTGGAATTGACTGGACATTCCAGAGGCAGATCTACTTTTTCTAGACACACTGGGGAGAGCTAGTAGCAGGGACCCCCAGTCTCTTGACCTTGGCTGGGCTTCCTGGTTCCGGGATGATGGAATCCAAGATGGGAAGGGGGTTGGGGCCTGGTTTTGCTGGGATGAGAGGATGATAAGCTCTAAGAACAAACCTCATGGAAGAGACAAACAGAAGAGCCTTTGTGTGTTGGAGGTTTATTCCCACCTGAAGTCCTGCCCAACGGTTTCATAAAACTTAATGTTATAAGGTCTATAAAATTCCCGGAGCTGGTCTATCACTTCAGGATCAATCTGTACATGAGTTCTACCCTTCGATTTGCCCAGACATCGAGGCAGGAGGCTCGATTCTGTCTTTTTCAAGCAAGGGAACCCTTTGGTCTTGTTGAAGTAGAAGTGCTTGTCTGTGATGAACCTCCTAATGCCCAGGAAGTCCTGGACCCGCCCCATTTCACCAGCGGGGTCGGTGATGAGCCTCTCGCCACTAACAAAGTGGATCTGAGCCAGGGGGAAGTACTGCAGCCAGCTCTCCAGGTGCAGCACGTACAGGCCGATGCGGATGGCGTTCCACGACACGTCCACCAGGCCTAGTGTTCGGTTCCGGAAGGACAGGCCCTCGAAGGTGGGGATGTCTGGCTTCTTGGACAGCGTTTGCGTGTAATCAGAGATGGCGCGGGTCACAGGGTTCCGCACCACCACGATCAGCTTGGTGTCTCGGGACATGTTGAAGATCCGACGAGGGGCCTCTTGAGTGACAAAATAGCTGGGGGTCTTCTCCAGTGTGATCTGGCTCTCCAGGGTCCTGGGCATCAGGCTCCTGTGGGCAGAAGCAGCACATCATCAGACAGGGCTCCCCTGAGAGCCCTGAGATCATTGCCTTACACCCAGCTCCCTGGTTGAGTCCTCCTTCTCTCCTCTGTGACATCTGAGGCTCACTTACTCTCACCTAGTAAGAAATCCACGTTATCTCTTGTTGATTTTTATTTTTTAGTTTTTAACAGGTTTGCTTTAAGACAGGACATGTCCATCAGTATGGGTTAAATAATGATGGAATAGCCACTTCGTAGAGTCAGGTAGATCTGAGTGTACTAACATGGAATGATTTCCAAGATAAAGCATTAAATGAAAAAGGGCAAGGCACAGCACCTTCATCTCCCGCAAGGTACCAAGAAACTGATAAAGTCAATTCTGGGGAGGGGATAGGAGTAGAATGAGGAGGTAAGGGATGGATGCGAATGACTTTTTATTGTATAACCTTTTAAGCTGCTCAAAATTGTTAATGCAGTTATTACGTATTTAAAAGATATGAAGGAAGGCACTGAATATTGTTCTGGCAAAAAGGGACTTATCCAAGTATATTAGAAAATCTTTTTTTGGGGGGAAGGGCTTGTTTTATAGGAATAACAAGTATTTTAGAAATGAGTTCTAACCACTATGCGGTACACCTGAAACTAATGCAAAATAGTATTGAATGCCAACTGTAATTGAAAAAAAAATAAAATCCCTCATCACTGAATTAACTGAGAACAAAACAGAAATTCTCGGCACTTTCACCCCACAAGAAAAAGAAAAAAGAAAAAAAAGAGTCTTGGTGACTTTTCTTGCTGAAATACATCCTCGGAAAAGCACAGAGGGACAACTCAGTGGGACCTCAGGCAGAAGCTAGGTACTGCAACCTCTCATTCCCTCACTTTTTGATTTCCTGGCTCTGCTTGAGATTCTGGGGTATGATGGTGGAAACTCCTTCCCAGATGCATCTCTTTCAGACCCTGATGGAGGGGAATATCCCTGGCTCTGAGTCATTAGTTCTTTCTGAAGGTCATGTTTTACCTTAAACTAGTTTTTCTAATGCTGGCTACACAAGGGACCACCCAAGGAATTCTAAAAATATAGATGTCTGGGCCCTATCCAGGACCAGCTGATTAAAACTCTTTGGAGTTGGGTACTTTTTTAAAGCTCCTCAGATCATTCTAATGGAAGGCAGAGCTGAGAACCACCAATAGAGGGTCCTCACTCCTAACACTATGATTGACCAACTCTCAAAGCATCCATCTTCATCCTCTGGATTATAGACTCCTGGTTCCTAGTTTTCTTCATCCCAAGTCCTGGTATCATCCCTATTCAATAACCTGGTGTCATAGTTCTTTGACCAAGTATCTCCATTTTCTCTTCTCTTTTAACAACTTTTACTCCTGCACACCTTGGGTCTTATCATTGGAATTGCCCTAATTCTGAAATGGTTCACTCTGAAATTCTACTCTGGACTATGTATTGGGTTGAACGGTAACCCTCCAAAAGATGTGTCTTCCCAGAACCTATGAATGTGACCTTATTTGGAAAGAATCTTTGCAGATGTAAGTTAAGGATCTTGAAATGATATCCTGGATTAGGGTGGACCCAAAGTCCAGATGAGGAATATGCTTACAAGACAACAAAAGCGGAGAAGAGACACATGTAAAAGAAGGCGATGTGAAGACAAAGGCAGAGCGTGGAGTGATATGTGTATAAGCCAAAAAAATGCCAATGAAATGAATACAGACTGAAACCTTATTTCTTTATACATTTACCGCAGTCTCAAACTCATTGTACTTGATCTTCAAATTCATCTATGATCCTCTTGATTTCACTTTCTTCCATACCTTCTCTAGATCAAATGAACAATCATTTCAGTTTCTTCTTCCTGTTCCTGTTCTTCCTGTTCATCATCATCATTGTTGTTACCATCATCACCATCATTATCAATTTCTTTCTACTACTTGTTCTTCCAGTCCCTAACAATACATCTACCCAACCTTTCATCATTTCTAATTTTGTCTCTGCATTGCCAAACAGCAGGAGAGAAAACTGCTAACCCTAGCAACTGGATCCTTCCTATATTTATTAATTCTATCTTCCACTGAGCCTCAACACTGCTCTGTAATTGGGTATATTTGTTTTTACATATATTCTTAAGATTCTTCATAGTACGTGTTCCAAATTCTCACCATAAGCTCCCAACCCTATTCCTGATACCCACTCTTAACATGCAGTTAGTCTCCCCCTACACTAGAAAGACAAAAACTGCCACACAGTCAACTTTTCTCTCCTCTATCCTGAAACTGTCCCCATGATCTGTACCCATGCTGCACCCCTCTCACCAGTCTCAGAGGAAAAGGCAAGCAAGGGCTCACCTGTGCTCTCAGATCTCTTTCTCTACTGCCTTACCTGCAAACCTGCTCAGACCCCCTTGAACTTTCAAATTCACTGTGAAACTGATTAGCTGATACAACTGATATTTTGCTTCCAGGCTCAATGTTTATAATGATCCCTTGTGATTGGAATAGGCCATTTTTTTAAATTGCATGCCATTATTAGCAAACAATCACAATGCACTAGAATAGAATTCTTTGGCTAGCTTTTCTTAGAAATCTGGCTATATTAGATTATGACCTTGGCATACATTGTAATTAGATGTTGGTCGTTATGATGAAAGTAGATAGAATCATATAAATACAGCAGTACATTTAAACTTACGGAGTTTTCAAACTCTGTGGGGGTTATTGTGTTGGTTTCTCCCAACACAAAGAAGTTGACTTGACAAGCCATGAAGCAGATTTTTCTGCAATATCCTTTCATACACTAAAGACTATCCAAGAGAGGAAGTGAGGATGCAGCATTTTCCAAGCTTATTTGACTAGAGTTGTGAACTCTTGCCAGGGGCACAAATGAACATCTTTCTGTTACCAGTTTGGAAAACTATGACCAGTTCCAGTGATCTTCAGAGTATCACACATGCCCTGGCTGTAAACTGAAGTGAAGCTCCACTCTTCTAATTCCTAACTGACATGTCAGCTGTAAAACCAAATTATAAATACTAAGGATGATACAGACACCACACTAAACAACATCACATATGTAATTGTGCCATGGGTCAAATGGCTCTTGTGTACTTCAAATTTTCTCTCTCCTACCAAAGAACACCCTTACAATAGAGTGTTGAGGCCTAATGATGATAATGTGCAAGGAGACTGGCTATGCATCTCCCTGCTCTGTCCCCATGTGGGAGGCAGGGATTCAACTTTTCCTTAAGGCTCATTTTGTGTCATCATGTCATTGTTTAAATTTTGCTTACTTGTTTCCAGCTGCTAACACACAACTCAAATTTTCTCTCACCCTGTAACACTCTTAAGCTTCAGCCTCTTTTATTTTCTATGTATCTGCAAAAATTACTGAAATAAACTGACATCATTTGGACTTACCTCCTATCTGTTATTTTAACCTGCTCAGCAACAATTTCTCTACATCTGATAAGAGCCCCACATTTTTCTTTGAGGAACCACCACTCCTCCTTTGGATAAAATCTTGATGGGTGAAGGGGTGGGTGCATGACCAAAGTAAGGCCAATTAGTGCCAGCTGTGTCATAAACTCTAACAATGTATTATCAAGACTGAAAATGGTTGGACTGAACTTTCCCACCAGGTGTAAGAGCCTGGAAAAGCCTCCTCATCAGCATCTCTTACCAAATCCCCTCAGCTCTTTTGATTCTTGCCCTGAGACCTGGTTCTTCCACTTTGGTCTGTATTCTGTGAGTTACTACACATCCTTCCAATAAATTATGACTACTTTGAGTTAGTCATGGTTGGTGTTGCTTCCAACCCAAGAACTCTAACTCAACTTCTAGAACCTGGCTTCCTCTATGTGGAATCTCTGCTCACCCCACTCAGACCTAAACTCCATGAGGGCAGCATGCACCATACCTATATCTGTATCTTCTGAGTCCTCCACAAACCATGGCACAAGTAAGGTCTCCATCAATACTGTTGAGGTTCCAATGAAACCAATGACCTTTCTAATCCACTTATGCATTGAAGCCTTCAGTCCCTTTTCAAATTCTCCACACTCTTAAGACCATTCTGGATCTGTCCATTGGTGTGTCCCCCACTTCTCTCCTTGTGGTGCTGAACAGGGAACATGACTCGGATCCCACCCTTTGCCTCCTTCCATTAACATAAGTGGTGCTGTGACTGGGATCCTGACTAGAATCTCACCCTTGTCTCCACCCATTTGGAATGTAGTAAGTGTGATCTCACCAGCAAGGTTTTCTTGTCTTTCTCACCCTTTGGGATAAAGGAGATGCTGAGCTGTGGGGGTAGGGCTAGGCCTTTGTTTGGAGGTAGAAACAATGAGATCTGAAATGAGTGCTCAGATTTTGCTCCAGCTCTGAAGACAACAGAGGCACTTCCTCCCTCCAGCGGAGTTCTGAGGCATCCCTAGCTGAGTGGGGGCCACACAGAGGTACCTGGGGTCAATCCCAAGATGTGCAGGGGCCTCATAAGGAACTCCCATCATTATGTAACTTTGGCTCATTTGGGGACCTGCAAAATAAGGGCTGGTCATCCAGAACTATGAGCCCCCTTGGCTGAGAGTGAGGAACGACCAAAGGGGTAACGGCCTTTGGGAGCCCTACTCAGAAACAGCACATTTTGACCCACATGGATTCCTTAGCCTTTTCTGCCTCTAAACCTGGCTAAAAGTCAGTTTAAGCTTGCAGCTTCTCCCCTAGGTGGCTTCTAGCAACTCAATTTGCATCTGAATACCCCTTGCGGGAACTTCGAGGAGGGGCTGTGTTACTTTTGCCTGGTGAACGTCTAGCTCTCTCCCTCAGCAGAAATTGCCACACCCGGGGGCTGGGGTTAAAAGCCCTAAGAAAACTTGCTGCAACAAAGACACCCATGGGAGGAAAAGATGGGACCTGGACCTGGACAGAACGCTAGGTTTCCTGCCAGCTGCAAGCAGAAGTCCACACAACAAGAGGATCACTGTAAATGCAATCACACACCCACCACTGAGGCGCATTACTCACTTAGTTTTAGTTCTCAAGAGGAGAAAGCAAGATTTTAGCCTGTAAAGGAAAGCTCCGGTCTTTCCAGGTCCTGTTCTCCTAACTAGGACTTTTCATTCAAATTTGCCTCATTCATAAGTCTTTTTCCCCTTTCTCTGACTGCTCTCTTTACATATCTACCACTCCCTTGTCTATCTGTTTTACAAAGTAATTGCTGTGTTTGTTTTCCAGCTGAGTGACATTCCAGTCCCCGTAAGGACTAATCCTTACCTGCCTAACCCAAGCTCTGCATTCAACTCCAGCTTCAAATTAGGCTTGGCCTCACTGCACCCAACTTGACTGGGAAAAAGGATACAAAGAGGGGAAAATCTCATCTCCTCCAAGACTGTAGAACTCAGAAAGAAAAATAAGGAGGTAAGTCTTTGAAACACTGAATTCTAAACCTAGAAGCTACTAGTTCCTGGGAACCATAGGGTAATTAACTCCCTACTCAAACTCAGTACTGGTTGTGGAAACAGCAGGGGACCTGCTTTCCTCAATGCAGAAAAACAAAAGTAACACTTTTAAACTGCAGCCACTTTTCCACCACCACCTGAGGCCTGAGCGTGCCATCTCAGCCACTTTTTCTCCAGCCTCTGTCCTGAGCTGAGCAGGGGAGGGATGGGGTGGGGGCGGGGGGAGCATTCTAACAGCAGATGATCCAGCTTACCAGCTCACTCCCTGAGCACCCTCCCCCCACCCCCCCAGTCCACCTGGTATTTTACAGAGATAGGCTTGGCTCTCCTCCTTAGATACCTTCTATGTTTTAATCCAAAAGACCCCTGAGACCTGAGCGACCCAAGGCCCCATTGGTGGCAAGTATTTTGCCACAGTAGGGACCTCTCTCACTGGGTTGAACAATATGATATCTGCCTTCAGTCCTTGCAGGAAATACACCACGTAACTAGTGCCATCTTCTTTCTCTTCAACTCCTTGCCGGTGAGGAGCCAAACTTATACAAGCCTCGAGATCTGTAGAAAGGGTCCAGTTTAATTGAAGCCATTGACTTGACAGTAGCAAAGGGGATATTAAGTCTCTAAGGAAAAGGTCCAAATTTCCAAAAGATTATAAACTATTTAGGAAAAATCCTAACTCCAGGACCTAGGCAGCTGTCACCAAAGAGAATAAAGGCCGTTGCCTAGCTAACACCACCTGCTACCAAACAGCAGCTCCGCTCTTTCTTGGGAATGGCTGGGTTCTGCAGGATTTGGATCCCAAACTTTGGGCTAATTGCAAAGCCTTTATATGAGGCTACTAAGGGGCTACACATTGAACCCATTATATGGGGAAAAGAATGTGATCAGGCTCTTAATAAAATCAGGCAGGCTCTAGTCAAGGCCCCAGCCCTAGGAATCCCTGACTTAAATAAACCTTTTTCTTTATACATTGCAGAAAAGGGAATAGCATTAGGGGTCTTAGTCCAGTGACTAGGAAATGACCTTCACCCGGGGATTGCATGTTTCTTCAGAAAGCTGGACAATGTAGCAACCAGATGGCCTCCATCCTCAGAGCAGTTGCAGCCACAGCCACATTAGCAGAGGAGGCTACTAAGCAAACTCTTGGGCAAAAGTTAAAGGTTCTAACTCCACATCAAGTCCAAAGTGTATTAGAAATGAAAGGGTACCTGCGGTTGACAGGAAATAATTAACCAGATATCAGGCCCTTCTCCTGGACAATCCTGAAGTAACTGTAAAAACCTGCAATACCTTAAATCCAGCCTCCTAAATGGATCATCCCCAGATTTAGCTCATGCCTGCTCAGAGATTATTAATCTCACCTATTCCAGCAGGGTTGACTTGTTGGACCAGCCCTTGGATAACCCTGATGAAGAGTGGTTCACTGATGGGAGCAGTTTTGTACAGAGTGGGCAATGAAGAGCAGGATATGCAGTGGTTAGTTTATATGTCACCATTGAGGCACAATCTCCTCCACCCTCCACCATGGCCCAGAAGGCAGAGATTGCAGCCCTTACCGGATCTCTCATTCTAGTACAAGGAAAAAAGATTAATGTTTATATAGATTCCAAATATGCCTTTCTTGTTCTACATGCTCATGCTGCCATCTGGAAAGAGCGGGGACTCCTTACTGCAAGGAATTCCGCCATTGAGCACAGGCAGGAAATTTTAAACCTGTTAGAAGCAGTTAGATTCCCTAAACAGGTAGCTGTAATGCATTGTAGGGGTCACTAGAAGGACATGTCCCCTATTACCAAAGGGGACATCAAGGCAGACCAAGGGGCTAGGAAGGCAGCTCAGAGGCCAATCGCAGAATTGTCACTGTTCCCTTCCACAGACAATGCTAACCTGAAGCCTGATTACTCATCTGAGGAGAAATCTTGGGCTGTAGAGGGTGGGGGCACTCAAGAAGGGCCCTGGATTTACATTGACCAGAAACTTTTCCTTCCCCAGGCCTTTCAATGGAAGGTTTTAAATGCCTTGCATGACTTCTTCCACATAGGAAGAGATGCTACCACAGCAGTAGTTAATAAATTATTTACAGGCAGAGGACTAACGACTACTATAAAGAACATTTGCCAAGCCTGCTCTCTTTGCAGTTATAATAACCCTGGGTAAAAGCCATTCTTTCCCCCACTGCTGAAGCCAGGAGAAGACTGGCAGATTGATTTTACCAAGATGCCCCCCTGTAAAGGATACGAGTGTCTACTAATTTTGATAGACACCTTCACTGGGTGGATTAAAGCCTTTCTGATCAGGACAGAGAAGGCCACAGAAGTAGCAAAGGCATTCCTAAAAGAAATAATACCCCAGTCTGGTCACCCATGCTCCCTGAAAAGTGATAACAGGCCTTCCTTTACATCTAAGATCACTCACTCTCTGAGGCCCTAGGCATAAAATGTTACCTCCATTCTGCTTGGAGACCCCAGTCTTCTGGGAAGGTAGAGCGGGAGAATCAGACTTTAAAAAGAACATCAGCAAAGCTCTGTCAGGACACTTCTGAGAACTGGGCTAAATTACTGCAGATAGCCCTCATGGGAATCAGGGGCTCCCCTAATTCCCCTAAGAGGGCTTAGCCCTTTTGAAATGCTATATGGCAGGCCATTCCTAACTCTGGATTTAATATTTGATGTCGAGACCCATTGAGCCATGAAGCATATAATAAACCTGGGGCAGGTACAGAAAGCATTGTAAGAATATGGGAATAAAGTCTTGGCTTCTCCCAGAGGAGAACTCCAGGCCACTATCTCCTGAGAAGGATCCCCTGCAGACCAACTTAGCCCTAAATGGAAGGGACCCTACCAGGTTGTTCTGAGTACCGCCTTGTCTGTGAAACTATTAGGGGTCGATAGTTGGGTTCATATTTCCAGGGTGAAGCCAGCTCCTGTTGATCCAGATCACTCCCCGGACCAGCATAGGAATCCAGACTCCACCTATACCTGTGAACCCCTCGGAGTCCCTCAAGTTCCTATTCAAAAAGAAGATGACTCAGACAGCAGGATGACACTGTATACTCCTGTGAGCCAGCAGAGGACGTCAAGGTCCTTTTCCACAGGACTGTTCCTGAGTTTGATAAGTACCTTCCTATTTCACCCCTCAACCCCTTTCACTTATGCTAAATCTCCACCTAAAACTGCCTATGAATTAGACAATCATATGGCCCAATCTTTAAAATTAAATTCTTCCTGTTGGCTTTAACTTTCCACCCATAGCTGGGCCTATGCCCAGCCATTGGCACAGGAACAATGGGGAAACATCTCCGTTACCCTGGATGAAAAGACTGTACATTTCAGACCATGGGACAACATAGTTACTCAAAACCTTGCTAAACTATTGCTCAGGACTCTCTCCACTAGCAGTCAATGCTCCCTAGAGGGCCTCTATTTTCTCACTTAATAAACCATCCACAGGTCAGCTACCCCTTCTGCATGTCATTAATGCCCCAGGGGACACGCTTGTGGGGAGGCTTGCTGACAGCCAATACTGACAAGATTTTCTAATCCTAGACCCCCCTCTCACAAACATTAGTCATGGAATTTTCCTCACTGCAATGCCCTATGTCTCTGGAGGAGTTCCTAAGTCAGGGGGTAAAAGAAATTTCTAACACACCTACTTTCCAAAGCAGGCTGTTCCTAGCCCACCTTTAGACAAAAACTTCCAAAAACAGCTTACTGCCAAGGCAGGCCATCCTATCAAGTTAATGAATTCCCCCCACTCTGGACCACAGCTCTCCAGTCACCATACATTTTGGACTGAAGAGGGCCTCTTTCTCTACCGAATTTATAAATAGCACAAGTTTCCACAACCCCGTGATAGACCCCCTGGTCACAGCCTCACTGGCAGCACAAGGATTACAATGGTGGGGCACTAAATACCCAAGGACCAAACAACTAGTCAATGGCAGATACATCTCTGTAGAAACCAAGCCAGTTAAACTGGCAGAAATTGCTTTGATGGCAGAAATACTCCCTTTGACAGGAGTCTGTTGGATTTGTGGGTCCCAGGCACACTGGACCCTCCCTCCACAGCAGAGGGGAATCTGCTTCCTTGGGTATATTCTTCCTGATGTTTCCATAGTGTGGGAAAATACCTCCCTCCTGTTCCTGTTATGAGGACAAAGACATCTTTTCAAAAGGGCTGGTGACTTTTTCTCTAATATCACTTATTGGGATTCTCTCTGCCATGGGGCAGTGGTAGGGGGAGCTTCATTAGAAATCCACCACTGCCTATCACAGTAAACAGCTGAATCATTAACTAAAACAGGGAAATTTCTTGCAGCACTCCAAGAACAACTGGACTCATTAATTGGAGTTGCCATCCAAAACTGAAGGGCATTAGACTCCTCGCAGCTTCAGCAGGAGGAACATGTTTGTACCTCAAGGAAGAGTGTTGATTCTATGTTAACAGATAAGGACAGGTCCAGCAAAACATCCAAAGCATCTTTGAATCCTCATCTAGGATTACAACTTCAACGTCTTTTTGGGACTCAAATTCATGGCTTATCTCTTTACTTCTTCCCTTTCCAGCACCATTATTAATTATACTAGTAATATTACTATTTGGATCCATAATAATCAACTTACTAACTAAATTTATCTCTTCTAGAATAGAGGGTAAAAAGCTACAAATGATCATCACAAACAACTCTTGAACTGTGGGACCAGAGGCTTCCAGCATCTATCATGGGCCAGTGGAAGGACACTTCCCTCCACTTCCTCTGACCAACATGCAGTGCCCCTAACAGTCTCAGGAATTTTTCACCAACTTCAGATAGAATAGGACGAGAGTTTCATGGTTCACAATAGGCAGGGTCTACTGTCCCATTCAAACCTGAAGTAGCTACAGAAGACAGACTGTCACCCCTCAGCAACCCAACAAGGAATTTTTGAGAGCCATGCCTCTCAGAGGGGAGTTGAGGCAGGAGATAGCATAGGAAGAACTCTGAGACTGCCTTGCTGGCCAGTGTCCAGTGTCCTGTTTGCCAGGAAACACCTTTTAGTACTTAGGCAGTAAACCAAGGCAGGGAGGAAGAGGGAGACATGTCTCACCCACTAACTCAGCAGTCCTGAGCCTGATCTGATAATTTTTCCAGGTATTCCAACATCACAAGAAATACAATGTTAGCACAGGAGAAGGGAAGCCCTTGAAATTCTGTGTATCATTTCCACTACTGGGAAAGAAAGCCTTGAAATTGTGTATTAATCCCAAGGCCTACAAGGAGGAAGAAGAGGGGATCCACAGTGCCCAAAGAAGAAGCCCATAAAACAACTCTGGTTAACTGCCTACTTCTAGACACTATCTCCTTTATGAGAGAGTACCTAATGCTTACAGAAAGAGCCCATAAATAACTTTGGGTAACTGCCCCAACTTTAATTAACTGCCTCCTGTCATATATCTGATTTACAACAAAGTTAACAAATGGGGACTGGAGCAAGATAAGGATTCAGGCTAACAGACCCCACATATACCTGGTTTGTGTGATCACATCACCCTGGGAAAGCTGGCACCATATTTACCCACAAATCAATATGTAACTTCTTCACCCCCATCCTGCCAACTATGTAAGTCCTCAGAACAAAGGACCTGATGTTCTTGCCACCCCTGCCCTTGCCACCCTGGCTCTTGTCTTTTTCCCCCACCTCAGCAAGACCTGTTCTCTTTCACAAGAATGTATAACCAATAAACCCTACTTGGACACTAATGGACTTGCTGATCTGTTATTCTTTACTTCATCAGCAAGAACCAAGTTTCTTGTGTAACACTTGCATATGATCTTCCTGGATGACCTCATTCCTTCCCCAGTCTTTAACCACCACCTGGGAGCTGCTGACTCATGTCTGTAACTGCACCTCCCACTTTCCCATATTATAGACTGGAATGCCCAGCTGTCTGTGGACTGGACATCTTGCCTCAGCAACTGGACTTGCCATTTGCCTCCCCAAACTTAATGCTCTCCTTTGCCTGTTTTTACAGATGATATCACCATGCATCCACTCACAGAGGAGAAAAACTATGTCATTCTTGACTCCTTCTCACACCTGTCTTTCATCCTCATAAGCTTTACCTCCCCAACCTTCTCAGGTCTCCCCCTTGGGCTCTTGTCATCTATTCCTCAGAAAACAGAGTCCTTTCTGACCTCCAGGCTTTCATTCTTCACCCTTTTAATCCATTCACATCCTGTGTCCATCGGAGAAATCTTTCTAAAGCAAATACAATCATGTCAACCATCAATTATTCTTTTGGATAAAGTCTGAATTCCTTGACTTGGTGCTCAAGGCCACTGCTTACTTTCCTAGAACTAATCTCTTGCTGTTTCCTGGAAACCCAAATCTCATGCCCCGCTGGACACAAAATTGTGCTCTTTCAATTGCTGTTCTTTCAAATTGAAGGTTTGCAATTGCTGTTTTTCATTTTTATCCTTTAAGACTCAGGATCATCTTTTTTTTGTCTCCCTCATTGTGGTGAACCTTTATTCATCTTTGCAAGTCTAACCCAAAAGTCACATCCTCTGTGAATCCTTTCTTGTAGTTTCATGGCACTTTGTGCCTCCAATGACTAGGACCCTCAACCCATGTGTGGAACTTATTAGATAGGCATCCATTTATATCAACAGGTTGTCAGGAACTTGGGCATGTTTCTTATTCATTTTTGCCTTCCTAGCACAATACCTGGCACACCATAGGTACTCAATGAATTGATCAGAGATCCAGTGTCAAAGGTATTGAGAGGTTACCTTGAGTTCTCAGAAATAGCCAGTGTTAGTTTATGAAGCGCAGGCTTTTCTTGGCATTCTGACCTTGGGCAGAGGAAGGATTCAGCAGATAGTCCTGGGGTGGGGGAATCACTGTGCCATTGTTAAGATTTCATCATGACCACAGGTGCTCAGGCTCACAGACTAAGGGGATTCCAAGCTCCAAATATAAGAAGTCAAATGAGATGGAAAGGAACACATCTTGTGACATTTTTGCTTGGCTCTCTGCACACTGTCCTTCACCCAAGGTCCCCCATGGTGTTCAGGGAGGACAGAGATGTGGTCACTCTGCAGTGTGTCCGGGAGGTGAGGAGGTGGGCAAGTCACGCTGCACACTGGGACCCCGTGGAGAGCCTTTGGAGGTATGCAAACCCTTTAATCAGAGACTCCAGGCCTGCACCAAAGCCAGGCACCTGTGATTTTGAAGCTCCCCAGGTGATCCCAATGGGCTACCAGGGGCTAAGAACCTCCGTTGCAGACTGAGTGTTCCTTTAGCCACTCAGCTTTTAAAACAGTTGTTCAAGTATCAACCCAAGGCGCGACTTGGAGAAAGAGAGTCCCAGGACCATCCCTGTACATTCTCATTCAATGGCTTTGGGGTGCAGTCCAGGAACCTCTATTTCTAACACCCCCAACCCCGCCATGATTCGTACAATTAGAGAAGCTTGGGAAGTGCAGTCTTAACAAATGCACTCTCATTAGTACCATGACGGCACACATTACTACATACTAGGTCACAAGTTTATTTGTATGTTTCTGTCTCTGCCCATCCCCGCCCCCAGCTGTTAGACTACAAGCTCCAGGAGAACAAGTTTGGTGTCTGTCTTGGACACAGCTGTATTCTCAGCACCAAGGAGATGATGTGGACTTAGTAGGGCTGAAGTAAATATTTGTTGAAGGGAAGACACAAAGGCAAGGCTTTAATTTGGGCACGATGAAGAAGCACATTGGTGTGAGCCAGAGGAGACTGCACCTCATCCCCAGGCCACAGAAGTCCATAAAATCACAGACTTTCTGTGGCCCCTACAGAAAAAGAAACAACCCCAATGCTTTCTTGTTGGCTAGGAAATGATAGTTTTGACCCATCCAGTGGGGCAGAAAGTGTTCCCATGGCCACCCCTCTCCATACAAGGGACATCCTGCGTGTGTCAGCATGCAGGAGCCCATGTGAGTGGGGCCTCTGAGGAGCCCCCAGAACGGACACATCTTTGATTATTGCGAGTAGGATTCTTTGGAAGATCTTAGTTTCTGCTAAATTTGTGCACCCATGTATGTGTTTGGAAGACCTGGCTGCCCAGGGGTCTTTGGTGACTTATTAGCTCTTAATTAGGCAACCAGGCTCATTAAAAACCATCAGTTTCCAGAGGGATAATTAGGAGCCAAAGAGGAAGGAAAAGGCTTTATTGCAAGAAACTGGTTCTGACAACAAACCCCACTCACCCTCCATGTGCGGAGCCAAGTGCAGGCACAGAGCGTGGCTGTCTACCTTCCTCAGGCTGAGAGTCCACAGCCCTCCAATCCTTGGGCTTCTGTGACCCAGGAGCAAAACACTAGGTCCCAGCTTGAACTATTACATCCCTTATTCATCACTGCTCACAGGATAAAGGCCTTAACAGGATTTATGTGGCTTTTCTTAATCTGGCTGGTGGCCACCCCAGGTTCTGGCCATAATGGTCTATTCAGAGTTCCCAGATTCTGCATTTTTCAAGCTAAGGGACCTTTGACATGTTGTGCTTTTAGGATGAAGTGCTCTGTAGCTTGTCAGGCAAAACTTCTCTCAGCTCTCAGCTCATTATCGCTTCCACCAGGGAGCCTTTCCTTACCTCACCTTAATTATTTTCCCCTTCCCAGAAGAGTTAGGCATTTGTTGAGCCAGTGATTCCATGATATGCATTACAGACATCTCCCATTTTTGACACATTATCACGCTGCATCTATCATCACACTGGAGTGCAAGGCCACAGAAGGCAAGGCCACATGTCTGTCACACCTCTGTACTGACAATGCCTGTCTTGGGTCTGGTATGCATTCAGTGGAAGCCTCCTGTGTGCCAGGGTTGAGAAGATAAGCAAGGTGTAGTCTGTGCTCAAGCAGTTAACAACCTCTACACCACAGGGGTGAGTGGGCTCTCTTAGCTCTGTGGTGTTAAGAGGGAAGTTGATGGAGTTGTGAGGGCAGAGCCCCTTTCCTGGAGTTTCAGCCTAGTTTGTACAGGCCCATGCGTGTCCCTCAGGGTGATGGTGAGAAGACAGAGTAACCCACACCTGCCTCTTCTGTTGAGACCCTTGGCTGGCAAGTTCCCGCTGGGAATGCCTATTTCTTCCTCCCATACCTTGTGCATTATGGGATTGGTCCTGAATCTTCTCTTGTGATAGATGGAGACTAGAAAGGGATCCTCCTTGCATGATAGAGCTACACAGAGATGGTCAGGGTAGTGGGCTACTTCAGTGCCTGGTGGTAAGGGATTTAGAATGAAAGAGACCTGAGTTTGGATTCTGTCACTTGCTAACCATAAGAAAAGGGCACGCAGCTTACTTTACAGAGAATCAAGTCCTCCAGGCTCATCCATATTGTTACAAAGGCAGGATTTCCTTCTTTTCATGGCTGAGTGAAATAAGGCAGACTAGAAACACACATACTATGTGATCTCATTTATATGTGGAATCTGTATGTCGAACTCAACTAGAGAGTACAATGGTGGTTGCCAGGGGCTGAGGAGTGGGGGAAATGGGGATGTTGGTCACAGGGTACAAACTTGCAGTTATAAGATGAATAATCTTATCACTGGGGTCAGATGTACAGCATGAATGACTACCACTAATAATACTGTGTTATACCCTTGTAAGTTGCTAACAGACTAGGTCTTAAAAATGGTGACTATGTGAGGTGATGAGTATACTAATTAACTTGATTGTGGTAATCATTTCACAATGTGTTTTATATTACATCATCATGGTGTATATCTTTACAAAAAATGGGCACACAGCATATATCAGCCATCCACACAGTCTGCTGTGGACTGAATGTTAATATTCCTCCAGGAACTCACACATCAGTGTGATGGTGTTAGGAGCAGTCATGAGGGTGGAGCCCTCTGGAATGGGCTTAGTGCTCTTATAAGAAGAGACACAAGAGATACAACCTCTCCCTCTCTGCCATGTGAGGATACAGCAAGAAGGCAGCCATCTGCAAACCAAATAGAAAGCTCTCACCAGGAACCATGCGGGCTGGCATTTTGATCTTGGACTTTCAGCCTCCAAACTGTGAGAAATAAATTTTTCTTGTTTAAACCACTCAGTCTGTGGCATTTGATTAATAGCAGCTCAAGCTGACATGGCATTGATGTCCTGGACATAAACAAGCCACCAGCTAACAGTGGCTGGGCCTGAGCCACCTTGCTGCATTCACACCAACTCAGTGAAGCAGGCACTGTCACCAGTCCCATGTGTGGGCTCAGGAAACTGGGACACGCAGAATGAAAGCCAGTCACCAAAGCAACACAACAAGTTGCAAACTCTGGATTCGAGTATGACTCTTGCACTAGAAGGTAACATGAAAATGTAGGATGAGTCTTGGCACAAGGACGGCCTTTCTAAGCATAAGACAAAAATCATGGAGAAAAGACCCAAAGTTAGACCATATAACAAACATAGGTCTGTGGGATGGAAGGATATGGTAAATAAAATAAAAGGAAAATGACTAGCTGGAAAGGTATTTGAATATATGATAGAGAAACAAAGGATAATTTCACATTCACACACACATATTTAAATACATTTTTCAAAGATCTTGCAAATCAATAAGAAAGAGAGAAACAGCTGGTAGAATAGGAACAGAAGCTATGAGAAGAGTTAATAGAAAAAGAACTATGAGTGGAATATAAATATATGAAAAGGTACTCCCTCTCTCTTAAAACTAAAGAAATGCAAATTAAACCTATCACGAATAATATGATTCACCTGTAATAACAGTTGTTGCTGGCAAGTGTGTGTAGAACTTACTCTTTAATATTGGTAGCAGCATATATCAATGCAGTCTTTAAGGAAGGTAATTAGATAGTATCTACCCACATGTAAAATGCATGTAGCCTTTAACCCCACAATTTCATTTCTGGAAATTTATTTGTACAGGCACATAACGACTGTGTGTGAAGATGTTTGTTGCCGCATTTGTGGCAGAGACAGAGAGACGTCCACCAAAGACTCCTGCTCCTCCCTGCTGAGTATAGCTCTGTTTCTAGAAGGCAGCTGCCCAGCCAAGGACTCCATTTCCCAGCAACCTCCTCATCCATGTGTGGTGATGTGGCTGGTTGGTAACATGGACAGTGAGTAGTACAGTGTGTTACCTCCAGGCCAAGGTGCTCACAAAGTAGGAGTGCCTGCTTCACTGTCTTTTCTGTCCACTATCTCAGCGATTTTCAATCTTTTTCATCTCATGGCACACAAACTAATCACTAAAATTCTGCAGCACACCAAAAAATGTATTTTTTGACAATTTGACAAAAAAGGGATAATTTTGATTCATTTGAACTGGACAGCTATTGTGTTGGCTGCTGTCAATTTTTTAAATTTGACAACGTAAGGGAAAAGAGGTCAGCACCCCTGAATAAATAGTCAAGTGCAAGTTTTAAAATTCTAGTGGCACACCTGTTGAAAACCGCTGCACAAGCTGAATGCAGAGAACTTTGTGGTCCTAGAAGAGAGTGGGTCCAAAAGGTAGAAGGGACATGAAGACCACTTAGAAGGAAGAAAACACCCCTTGGACTATGATGAGAAAGAAATACACTTTTTATCTCCAAGTTTGTTACAGCAGCTGGCATTGACCTAACTACTGAAACAATGTTTGTATTTGCAAGAGACCAGAAACAACTTACATTCTTTAGCAGGAGGTTGGTTAAATAAATTTATAGTGAGGCCAGATGAAAGATGATTACATGGATGTTAAAAAATGAAGTGGATCTACAGATATTTTTTTTTCACAGAAAGGAATGCTAAATGTATTATTTAGTGTAAAAAGAAAGTTGCATAACAAAGAGTTCCATATGTTCCATTTACATATACAATATGCACACATGTACTAGTACGGATATGCATAAACCATCTTTAAGTGGATACGCAATCTTTAAATGGATACACAGCAAACTGTTACCAGTGATTACCTCTGGAGAATAATCTTGGGGACCCTGGGTTGGACTAGAGAGTAGAACAGAACTTAATTTCTATGTTTACGTTCCTGCACTCATTGGATTTTTTTTTTTTTTCTGTAATGAGCATGTTTTCTTTGTAGTTACAAAAATGAGCTCATGAGCCCTGGCTGGTGTGGCTCAGTGGATTGAGCACAGGCCTGAGAACCAAAGAGTTGCTGGTTCGATTTCCAGTCAGGGCACATGCCTGGGCTATGGGCCAGGTCCCCAGTTGGGGGCATGTGAAAGGCAACCACACATTCATGTTTCTCTCCTTCTCTTTCTCCCTCTTTTCCCCTCTCTCTCTTTAAAAAAAATGAGCTAATGAAAAACTGTTTAAAAGTCCCTATTGGTACCAGTCTGGAGGGGCTGCAGTGCAGGTGGGAAGCAAGGATGTGGGAGATGGAAAATATGGCTCCTTTCTTGGAAAGCCGGGTTTGGAAAGGAGGGAGGAGGCAGGAGAAGTGGTCATGGGTGTTGAGGGAATGGTTTTTGCTCTGATACTTTTCCAGGCAGCTGGACCTCAGTTTCTCAGGTGCCATGTGCGGCTAGCCTGACCCGACATGGGGACACTATCAGGGCATTTTCTGGGGGTAAATGCGTCACTTGCCTTCTTTCTCAGTCTGGGCTGAGCTCCTTCCCCACATGTAAGCCTATCTCCCCTTTCTCTGGAGTGGGTCCCTTAAGTCAGAGCATCTCACACATTAACAAGCATTTAAATGCCTGGGTCTTTTTGAAATGCAGATTCTGTATTTGTTGGGAGAAGGCCTAAGGTTCTGCAGTTCTAACAGACTCACTGTGGTTGACCTGCTAGTTCGTAGACCACACTTGGAGTCACAAGGTCTTTCTAGGCAACATTGGCACAGATGGCCATGTCCGTGGGTGTTAATTGCATTGAATGGAATTGGTTAATTGATGTTGGGTGGGGAACCGTGGATGATCTGAATTCAGAAAACCCAGATTTGAGTCCAGCTTTTCCATTTCTTGGCCTTGTAACTTTCATAGTAGTTTCTTCATTGCACCAAGTGGATGATGATGATGCAGACTGCACCTGGCTGTTGTGAGTTTTGGGCGAGTCCCATGTACACCAGGAAGCACTGTACCCAGCCATTCATGGGTTCCTCTTTCTCTTCCTAATTTAGTTCTCCTTTTTCTTTTTTGTTTATTTACGTATTTATTAAATATAATTGACATATAAAGTGTATGAGTAACATGATTTGATATTTGAATATATTGCAAAATAATCACCGCAATAAGTCTAGTTAACATCCATCACTACACAATTAAAATTTATTTTCCTTGTGATCAGAACTGTTAAGATTTCTTCTCCTAGTAACTTTCAAATATATAATATAGACTATTGACTATAGTCACCATACTGTACAGTTTAAGTCTTTTATTTTTAAAAAGCCACTCATCCAACCCTTCACCTTCCCCTGCTACAGCCCTATGTGCCTCATTTTCTTTCCAAAGTTCTCAAAGGCTCCACTTCTTCTCTTTACATTCATCCTCAACTTGTCACATCTGCCTGCCACTCCATCAGAAGCAGCTCTCTGGGTACACCCCCAAACACCTCACCTTTTTGTGGCATCTGAGGCATTAGCACAATTCCAATTCATCTCATGTGTCAGTGAATGGCCTCGCCACCACCAACTGTCCAGAAACACCCACATCTGGTCTGTAACCAAATCCAACTGGTATCCTCCTACCCAGTCTCACCTGACATCCGTCCCAACCGACTCAGGACCCACTGAGGTCCGTCACTCATGGTCAGCTGTAGGGAGCAGCTCAGTGCTTTTCTCTCATTAGGCTCTACTTTCTGGCATCCATTCTAAGCCCTTCTGGCTCTTGTGTGACACTCCCCAGTGACATCAACATTAAGGAAGCAAGATGGTACCTGGGCACTACCAGGTGGTGCCAAGGCAACTGGTGATGGTACCAAGTGGAGCCCTAGGAGATCTGGTGCTGCTGGAGACCATCTGAAAATGTCAGGTTGTCCACTACCAACGCCCATCACCAATACCAGGGGCCACAGCACAGCCAGGAATTCTGTGTTCCTCTTGCCAACTCCTTCTTCCACTGTGCACTATTTCAGACCTTTTCTACTCTCTGCAAATGATCAAAATCTGCCCTTTCCTGTCCTTCTGGACAGATGAGCTCACATCACACTTCATAGAGAACGTAAAACCGTTCAATATCGTGCTATCAACACATAGACCAGCCCCAGGTGGAGGATGGAGCTGGCCAATCCAGCGGCTTTCTGAGGCTATTCTCCCAGCCTGTGGACCTCCCTGACCTCGAGGGCTCCCTGCCCGCAGTGTCCACCTGCAGCAGATTCTACCTACTCTAAGGACCTTTCAGTCCCTTCCCCCACCCCGGTTCTGAATGCTTCCCAGACATCAGCAAACTTCCTTTTTTTAAAAAAAGATTTTATTTATTTATTTATTTTTAGAGAAAGGTGGGGAGAAAGAGAGAGAGAGAGAGAAACATCAATGTATGGTTGCCTCTCCTGCTCCCCCAGCTGGGGGCACCAGCATGTGCTTTGACTGGGAATCAAACGGGTGACCCTTTGGTTTGTAGTCCGATGCCCAGTCCACTGAATCACACCAGCCAGGGCTGGATGAGTTTATGTTTAATACCAAGCTTTTCAACCTCACATTCCAGAGTCCCCAGCGCTGAGAGGTTGTGCAGGGAGGCAGTCTGCAAACCTGTCCCACTTCCTGCAGCATAACAGTGCCCTCTAGTGGGAGGTGATCCAACTGCCGCTGTGGGAGTGAACACCTGCTTGCCCCTCTGCCATTCCCTGTTGCCTCCCTGGGAGAAATCAGCCTCTGACTGGAGTCTTTCCCATTGTGTCTCCCACAGATGCAGGTATAGCAGAATACATTAAGCTCCATGGTTGCAAAGAGTTAGCAGGAGTTGGCTTGCTTGCTGATCATGCAGGGAGCAAGAAGAGCAGTGGGCTGTGCAAAGCACCAGGAGTCAGGTGCTCACATACCATCCAGGCCTCTGCTGTGCCAAACCTACGTGTATGCTTGTTGAGTCAACAGCACTTCTTTAGGGTCCAAGTCCCATTTAAACTATACAAATCTGACCTAGTGTCCAGGCTATGATGTGGAATGACCCCACTCTGCATTTCTGTTCTGGAAGGCATTCAGGACACCTGGCAAGATGAGCAGACACTCTTGAATCTCCCAGCCCTATCCTTTCTGTCTCCAGGACTTTGCTGTTCTCTCTGCCTGAAAACTTTCCCCTGGCTTTTTCCACAGCCCAGTCTTTCTCATCCTTGGCTCTCTTCAAATGCCACCACTCTTAAATGTAACTCTAACCCCATGGTTTATTCCCCTCATAGCTCTAAGCACAGTCTGTAACTATCTTGCACATCTATTTATTTAAGCCATTGGCTTCCACCCAGTAGTCTGCAAACTCATCAGGAAGGAATGGTGTCTTCCTTGCTGACTGTGGTATCTGCAGTCCTTGTCACCATGCCATCCCATCACAGGCAGCCCCAGGGAATGATTCATGCTGATCAAATGAATAACATGGAAAGGAACCAATGCCTAAAACTGGAAGACCTGGGCTCCTTCAGGAAATGCAGCAGCCTGAGCTCTTCAGAAAGGGTTTCCCAAAGTGTGGTCACATAGCATCTGGGGTGCAAGTGATGTATGGACCGTACTTACATATTTTTATAGTTATGTCTTCATTTGAATGAATTTTAGAAAATTGGAACTAGGACATCACTTTTATTTCCAGATTTTGTTGCTTAAGATGAGGCTTAGAGACATAGTGAATGTAGAAAATGTGAAGTGATTTAAAGACAAATATTAAGTAAATGATGGTAAAATGGTACATGAATGTGGTGAAAAGGTGATCCTTCAATGATGAAAGTTTGAGAAACTCTGGATCAAAGCAGTGTGGGCACATCCAAAGGCAATCCAAGCCAGAGTATTGTGAACATGTACTCATTCAACAAATAATTATTAGGCCCCTACTGTTTTCTAGCCATTGTGCTATGCACTGAAGTTGTGGCTCTAAATAAAAAAGATGAAGCATTTGTCCTCATGAAGCCTCTCGTCTGGTAAAGGACATAATAGAAAAATGCATAAACATACAATTACAACTTGTGTGAAAGAAGAGGAAAGCAAGTGTCACGAGGGAGCCACATGCTCAGAGGAACCCCAGAGGGGACATTTGAGCAGCAGGTCAAGAAGTGAGCATAAGCTTGCATGAGAAGACAACAGAATAAGACATAACCAGGAACGGACAAGATAGGATGCTACAGCAGATAATCTAAAAATGCACTAGTGCTTGGGCGCAGAGTCTATGTGGGCACCATTGTGGAATGGTGCACCGTGGGGTGCCCATGGTGGACCTGCAGCAGCTTTGGGTGATGGAGGCAGTGGACTCCATGGTGAAAAGCCTGGAGAGAGAGAGACTATGCAGAAGATGCAGGGCCTCATGTTCTGGTGCAGTGCTGGCTGTTGTGAGGCGATCATGCAGCATGTGCACCGGTGCACTGAGCCCTGCCACATGCCCCTGGCACAAGCCCAGGGCATGATTACCAGTGAGCTGGAGAAGTTCCAGGACTGCCTGGCCCAGTGCACCACGCATTGCAATGACAAAGCCAAATATTCAATAGATGCAGGGAGTAAAGAGCTTCACGTGAAACGGAAGCTGGAGAATTGTGTGACCAAGTGTGTGGGTACTCATTGTGGATACCATGTGAACCTCATTCCAACCATGACCAAGAAGATGAAGGACTCTCTCTCACTCATTCAGAAATAGAAGCCTTTGCCATTGACCATTGAGGCTGAGGGCAGAATCGATTTAAAATGAAGAATGAGAATTTTGGTCTTTTAAGCAAAGTTTATGAACGAAGAAATTAAGGTTGGCAGCAAGGTTAAGGCATGTGTCAGTTCCCTCTGGATACTAATTCTTTTATGTTTTAATCCTAGAAAGTGAAATGGAAAAAACTGGTGCTAAAATTTGAGTCAGAGAATTTTTGAGAGCCTAAATTTTATGTGGCAAATGCTTATCCTGGCAGCAGGTATTTCCCTCAAACCAAGCTAGAGCCCTCTGAGTCTATCAACAGGCTCACAGGTTCCTTTAACATGCCAGGGATCTGGTGGAATGTGAGGAGAGGTGTTTCTGTTTGTTGTCAATCTCCTGTTTACCAGAAGCAGCACCACACCATTTTTCATAAGCTATAAAACAAAATCCATGAGGTCACTAATTTAGAAAGGGAAAAATGGTTTCTGGGTATTTGTTTTCCTTCTGGGTTTTGTTTTACATACAAGGGCAAGAAGTTGACTGAAGATGTGGAGTTGGAAGAAGTAGTTTGGATAAGAACTTTGAACGATTCCTTTTGGATATCTGTTTTTGTCCACCAAGATGTAGATGCACACTTCTTAAATTCTCACACAATACATCTTTCAGCTTGGAGATCCTCCAAAAACATGAGCGGCAATGTCACACTGGGTATGGGAAACAGACCTTCCCTCTCACTGGCTGCTGGGGTGGGCCCTGAGGTTATCTGCAGCAGAGTGACAGGACAATCTTGCAGTGGTACCCTCCCTTGAAGGGAAAGGGGATTTTGCTTGTGCTATATACCAATATCCAGGAATGAACAATGAAAGAGGAACTGTAGTCTGCTTAATTAAGAGAGTTATCAAGTACTGGGTTTGGAAAAAACCTGGTTTTCAGAAATGAAACCTAAATCCAGTATTGCTAACTTAGCTCCCTAAAATAACAGAGCCCTACTGAAACAATCATTTGGCAACAGGAAGGTCAAGGTAAATCAAGTAAGCAACTCAGGGAGCTGTGGCTCCTTTAGAGCAAAAGAGAAGCTGTCTCCCGCCCCTCCCCCCCCCTTACCAAATACCACTTTTGCCTGGGGGCTTTGCAACATGCAGTGTTCCAACCCCAGCTCAGGCACCTTACCATTTTGATAAGGACTTTGTTGGGTGTTTTTTCTTTGTTTTCCAACTTACTACGTATTTTGCCATGCGTAATGTGAACTTTTTTGCCCAAATTTTTGAGGCAAAAATAAGGATGTGCTTATACATGGGTAGTACTAATTCTGTATCTATGTAAATTTTTAATTCTTTTATTTATGCTTATGTGTTAAAATGTAACTCTAGAAAGCAATAACAATATCCATATGCAAATAATGTCCTGGAATATGATCATTGTTTTTGTTTCTAAATATGAACAAATAAATAATTGAATTAAAAAATTAAAATGAAAGATTTTCTTCCTGAAAGTTTGGGTCAAAAACATGGGTGCACATTATACATGGCAAATATGGTACTTGAAATGGTAATACAGCCTTTCTGTTTGCTGTTTCAGGACTATGAGACATTTTACTAGTGGTCTGGTTTTAAAAGATAAATAAGGTTTAAATTTTCCTTCAAAAAGTAACAATAAAAATGCATAGTAAACTACACAGAGAGCAGTAAATAGTAAAATCAGTGATGTAGAAAGTAATAACCAGAACCAGCTTGAGCCTGATATTGTGCTCCTCACGTAAAAGTCTGTAAGATGGAACTGATGGGACAGAAGGCGACATGGAAGATGGAGTGTCGCAGGCAATGTGCAGTGTGCAGTGTTATTGAAGAAAAAACCTGAAACCAATTGGACAGAGGTACAGGTAAACATTTAATTAAAGAGACATTTCCAGAGACAGAGGATGGCTATTGGGCAGACCAAAAAGCCAGCTTAGTCAGAACAAAAATAAAACCCACATCCATGAGGATCCAACCATCCATCCATTCATCATCTATCTATATAAACATGCATAGGGGCAAACATTTCATAATATACATAAAATGCACAAGTTCTATAAGTATTATATCCTCTATCCAGAATGGATAAAGCAAACAAAATAACTTTTCTACAAATACAAGCCAGATGAGGACTTTGTAGCATAATTAAATGCTAGAAAAACACAGATTATCCATAGAGTTTTGGAGAAAAAAGTTTGTGACTCCCAATATCTAGTACTTAGCTGATTTGCTTGTGAAGGAAAAGCAAAGAATTACAAGACATGCAGCAGCTTGAAAGGCATTCCACCTTCCTCTCCAAAAAGTTCCTTAGAAATAAAAGGCAATGACCTAAAAGATGGTGTGGAAGAACTCAAGAATGAGCAAGTTGTGAATTAAAGGGTAGTGATCGGGATCGAAGAAAGCTCTGAGTCCAGACAACAAATAATTTAACTTTTAATATCAAGATTTTCCTTTAAAATAAGATATAAAAATTAATAATTTATACCTCAATAAAGTTGAAAAATATCAGCAAGTTGATAAATCAAATCTGAAATCCCAGCTTGAACTGACAAAGACTGACAGGTTGGCAATAGGGAAACAAGGGGAGGGAAGGGTATATGAGATTATTTACCAAAAGTCACTCATTTTCTCTGCCATAGAAATGTAAAATGAGGAATTAAAAACTGGACACATACTTTCCAAAACACTGGAAAATAAAAAAAGCAATGAAAATGTAGCTCACGTAATAAAAGAGACAGGGAGAGGAAAGCAAGAAAAAAAATAATAAAAATTGTAAAAGTATAGAAGTGGAACTGATTGTATTAATATGAAAAATGATTGGAAATAGGCTAAACACCATAATTTTTAAATAGCAACAATAAATAAATACAACCTAGTCATATTTGTGTTTACGAGACCACCCTAGAATATAGGGACAGAAACATGTTATATGCAAGTGGAGAGGTTCAGATACATCAGGAAAATGCCAGTCTAAAGAAAGCTAGAGTCATGATATCAACAACAAAAGAAGTAGAATTCAAGGGGAAAAAAACATTAAATGGGACAAAGAGAATCATTAATATTGATAAAGGGCTCAATTCATAGCAGTACTTCCATACAACATGGTCAGTCAGTGTTTATCTCTACTCCTGCCGGGGTCAGCACTCAATTGACAGATAAAAGGTATATCCTGTAAAGTCAACATATTGAGAGAAAGTATGAAGAGTGGGTGGTGGCCAACAAATGGAGTCATATTTTTGGGAGAAGGAGGGCTGACATATGAAAGGTATTGGACTTAGAATACTGAAACTTAAGTGGCTGTGGGAGAAAGGGGGTCTCATTAATGAGAAGAAAGTGGATTCTTGCCATAGAATCTCCCAATAGCTCTGGAATTGGAGGCACCCTGGTGGGGTCAGAGGTGCGAGCAGAAGCACAGTCGATGTTAGAGGTCTCTAGAAAGAGCAGCTAGATCTACAGAGCTTCCCCCAACCCTACAGCCAGGTCACTGCCTGCAGAGGAGAGGTGACGCCTCAGAGCTACTGAGCCAGAGGGCAACACGCCTGCAGAATGCTGCAGGCAGCTTACCTGCCACAAACTGGCATGTGCATAATCCTTCTCTGGAGAACTGACCAGTCAAGATTTTAAGTAATGGCCACCAAAGCACCATTTATTAAAGGAAAAGCTCCCATATCCCATTGAAATCTGTATCATTACATCTAATACAGAATCATAATTCAGCACAGAAATGGGTCAAAGGAAAAAAATGGTCATCCTCAACAGATTCTGAAAAGGCACTCAGTAAATTCAACATTCACTGCTAGTTAGAAAAGTAACTTTAAGAGCTCATTTAAACCTTGTGACAGTAGCCAGCATCAGGTAGGTATAGTATTATTAGTCTTATTATTCACATAAGGAATTTAGGCACAGAGAAGTAACCTGTCCAAAGTCCCAAAGAACTGATGGAGGAGCCTGGATAGAAACCCAATTGTTTTGGTTCCAGCACCTGTACAGGTAACTTCCAGGCTATGAGTCCCATTAAAGTTCAGCAAGACAAAGATGCCTGCTAACACAATTAATATTTATTATTGTTCCATAATTTATAGACACTTCAATTAAAATGTTAATAAGTAGGATGAAAAGCGTCATAATACAGTATTAAAAAGACATCTATTCTTCTCAAATTAATCTATAAATAACGTAATTCCAATCCAAACCCAAGAGGATTTAAAAAATTCAATTGGACATTGCAACGATAAAGTTTCTTTTGAATAAATAAATTAAAGATAAGATTGTGTTAGAAGGAAGAATCATGGGAAGGAAACTGATGTCACAGTATACTTTACAAAGCTGTAGTCATTTGAACAGTGTGGCTCAGGAATAGGTGAATAGATTAATAGAAAAGAATATGAAACCAGAAATAAGCACAACTATCAACAAAACACATGATAAAGATAGCATTTCAATCAGTTGGGAAATTATGGATTATTGGGACAATCAGCAAATCAGCTGGGAAAAAATGGAATCCGGTTTCCTCATTCACACCTCCAAAGGTATAAATTCAAGATGAAAGAATTTCTTTCAATATTAAGAACACAATGGAATAAAAGATTAAAGTGTGAGTAAATATGTGTATATTCTTTAGAATTGGGAACGTTTTGTAACCGTGATGCCAAAGGAAGAAAGCAAAGACTTAACATGTGACCATATAAATAGTTGAAAGTTTGGGAAGATGAAAAATCACAAGGGGAAATAAAATGCAAACTAATAAACAAACAAAAAAACAAAAAAACCCAAACCCAAAATCTGTGTTCCATATATAATATACAACTATTTAATATCTTTAATAAGTAGAGTTTTTATAAATTAATAAGAAAAGCACTGCAATAGAAAACTGAAGAAGATTCATAATCAATTCCTGAAAGAAGATATAAAATTGGCAACATATCCACATTCGCTAGATTTCAAAGAAACACAAATTAAATCCAAATAAGATAGCATTTTGACCTATTGCAAAGTTGAGTTATTTTGTTTTCTCCATCACACAGAATAGGCACTCTACAAATAAGTTTATGTTTTATGGAAGGTATTCTTTAGAATTTATCGTGTTGAAATGTTGATATTTGCAGAGAGATATATGTTATAAAAAGATGATCAACACACTATTATTTATTTAGAGTAGTGAACTCACAGAAACAACCTAAATATATACAATACTACATAGATTACATGGCCGTTGATGCATTTGGTGAAATTCTAATGCTGTGCCCTGGCTGGTGTGGTTCAGTGGATTGAGTGCTGGCATGTGAACCAAAGGGTCGCCCGTTCGATTCCCAGTCAGGGCACGTGCCTGGGTTGCAGGCCATGTCCCCAGTAGGGGGAATGTGAGAGGCAACCACACATTGATATTTCTTTCCCTCTCTTTCTCCCCACCCTTCTCCTCTGTCTAAAAGTAAATAAATAAAATCTTAAAAAAAAACAGAAATTCTAATGTGATAATCAAAAGCATTTTAGAGAATGCTTAAGGCCTGGGGAAAATGCTGCTATTAAATTGTCAGCAGGAAATATCTATGTACACATCATAACTGGTCTCCGTGTGTTCAAGTGTGTCTGTACCTGGGTATCCCAAGGAATAACACAGTCCCCCATTATATTCTAGTATCTTCTCACTCTTCTTACTATACAGGGTGGGTAAAAGTTGGTTTACAGCTGTGTAAACCAACAAAACACCAAGTATATTCTTGTTTTATTATTTATTATTTACTGTATTATTTTCCATACAAACTGTAAACCTACTTTGCTCACCCCATACAAGTATATAAAAATATGTGACCTGCTATGCATGGTGACTTTTCCTGAAAGGTGTGTAGAACAGCCTGGGCTTGTTGGTAATCCTACAAAAAAACCTTCCCCACTTAGCTTCTAAACATTTATAAATTCTAAATAGGAAACCTCAATACAGAGCCACACAGTCCATTTCAGCCAAACAGCTTGTAACAACCACTTCAAAGAAGAAATAAGCAAGAGACACACAGAACCTGAGCCTGGGAAGGGAAACTGTGGGGAGGGCTGGCAGGAAATTTTCCATTATATGGCCTTTTTGTATCCTTGGACTTCTTTTGTCAAATGCATTTTTTTTTAATGAGAGTGCAAAAGGGGGGAAAATACAGGCTTTGGAGACAGTCATGTCTAAGTTTGAACCCCTGTTTTGTCACTCAGTGTAGAAAGTCATTAACCTCTCTCTGAGCCCCAGTTTCCACATTCAAGTGGATAAAATAAAACTCACTTTGCAGGGTTGTGGGAAGCACTGGAGATGATGTGTGGAAATTTCCCAGGATGTTGACTGTCGCACAGCAGGTGCTTGTGAGCTGTAGCTATGATCACTGAGCTTGGACCTTCCTGAGACTGTAGGGAGGACCAGGGCAGAATGAAATTACCCATGCTGGGACAAAGCCAGGATGCCCGAGTCTCGAAAAACATGCTGTTGAATGTTCAATCAAGATATGTAGGTACACTCAGCTGCAGAGCACACTCAGTGCTTTCCCCCAGGGCTTGGGAGGTAAAATGCATTTTACCACAGCACATCTGTGTTTTTTAAAATTCCTAAACCAATTAACCAGAATCCTCATCAGCAATCTCCATGTGGATTAACTAAACACGTCAGCAAACCCTGGTCCTTTTCTGTTAAACACAGGTGATTTCTTCTACCCACTGGTGCCTCCAGCAAGAAGCTGGGTGCCTGGAAAGTGGAACAGCAAAGTCTCACTTTCACTTAACCTGCTGGAAGGCTATTCTCAGACAGTTGGTTAGTTGGAGAGCTTTTTAAAATTAGGAAAGCACAGTAACTTATTGATTCAACCCACAAACTCCAGAATCAGCCTGACCTGGCTTCTAACTAATTGATCCCCTGTTAACGAGAAGTAACAGGTAAGTTATCTAACCTCCGAAGCCCAGTTTTCTCATCTGTTAAATGGAACCAATTATGGTGCCTACTTCACAGGATTATTGCAATAATTAAGGTTGAGGGTGAGGATGAGAATTAAATATATTTTGCACAGTGTCTGGTGCTCTGCAAGGCCTCAAAAACTGATAACAAAACAAAAACAAATGTGCTTTTTCATTAGAAGATCCAAAGGGAGGAGGATAATACCTTTGTGAAGGTAGTGGAGGGGTCACTTATTGCAGAACTACATATGTGGCGGAACCCTGTAATGATCAGAGAAAAAGAGTTGCAAGAACATTCACATTGTCCACTGTGTTAGGCTTATAATTAAATATCCTTAAAAGAAAAATGTGTTGAAAACTGTTTAAAGTATGATTCCATTATGGTTGAAACATTTCAATAGTTTAAAAAAATACAGCAATGCTCCTTCAATAAAACTCCTTTAGAAAACCCCAAGTTGGGACTTCTAGTCAAGACGGAGGTGTAGGTAGACACACTTTGCCTCCTCACACAACTACAAAAAGAATTACAACTAAACCTCAAAACAAATGACCCAGAACTGTCAGGAAAGCAAGCTGTATGGAAGTCCGACAACCAAGGATTTAAAGAAGCCACAGTCATCCAGGTGGGTGCCTTTTTGACGACAGGCCATGCTACTAAGACAGGGAGTAAAAGCAGCTCTAACTAATACACAGAAACAAACACAGGGAGGCTGCCAAATTGGGGAGACAAGAGAAATATGGCCTAATTGAAAGAACAGAACAAAACTCCAGAAAAAGAAAAAGGAAATGGAGATAGCCTACCCTATCAGATGCAGAGTTCAAAACAATGATGATCAGGATGCTCAAAGAACACACTGAGTATGGCAACAACATGGGGAAGAAATGAAGGTTACACTAACTTAAATAAAGAAAAATCTACATGGAACCAACAGTCAAGGGAAGGAAGCCAGGATTAAAATCAATGATTTGGAACATAAGGAAGAAATAAGCATTTAACCAGAACAGAATGAAGAAACAAGAATTCAAATCAAAACAAAACAAAACAAAAATGAGGAGCATAAGAAACTCCGGGACATCTTCAAATATGCCAACATCTGAATCATAGGGATGCCAGAAGCAGAAGAGCAAGAAATTGAAAATTTATTTGAAAAAATAATGAAAGAGAAGCTTCCCTAATTTGGCATAGGAAATAGTCATACAAGTACAGAAAGCACAGAGAGTCCCAAACAAGTTGGACCCAAAGAGGATCATACCAAGACATATCATAATTAAAATTCCACAGGTAAAAGATAAAGAGAGAATCTTTTTTTTTTAACTTTTTAAATAACTTTTTAAAAAATTTTTGTTATTCAATTACAGTTGTATGCCTTTTCTCCCCTTCCCTCCTCCCACCCCAGCTGAACCCACCTCCCTCCCCCACCCCCACCACCCCCCCGATTTTGTCCATGTGTCCTTTATAATAGTTCCTGCAATCCTCTCTTCCCACTGTCCCCACCCCACTCCCCCCTGGCCACTGCTAGACTGTTCCCAACCTCAATGTCTCTGGTTGTATTTTGTTTGCTTTTTTCTTTTGTTGATTATGTTCTAGCTAAAGGTGAGATCATATGGTATTTGTCCCTCACCTCCTGGCTTATTTCACTTAGCATAATGCTCTCCAGTTTCATCCATGCTGTGGCAAAGGGTATAAGCTCCTTCTTTCTCTCTGCTGCGTAGAATTCCATTGTGTAAATATACCATAGTTTTTGGATCCACTCGTTTGCTGATGGGCACTTAGGTTGCTTCCAGTACTTGGCTATTGTAAATTGTGCTGCTATGAACATTGGGATGCATAGGTTCTTTTGGATTGGTGTTTCATGGTTCTTAGGGTATAATCCCAGCAGTGGAATTGCTGAGTCAAAGGGCAGTTCCATTTTTAGTTTTCTGAGGAAATTCCATATTGTTTTCCACAGTGGCCTCACCAGTCTGCATTCCCACCAACAGTGCACTAGGGTTCCCTTTTCTCATAAAGAGAGAATCTTAAAGGCAGCAAGTGTAAAGCAGTTAGTTATCTCCAAGGGAGCTCCCATAAGTATATCAGATGATTTCTCAAAAGAAACTTTGCAGGCAAGAAGGGACTGACAAGAAATATTCAAAGTGATGAAAAGCAAGGACCTACATCCAAGAGTACTGTATTCAGCAAAGCTATCATTTAGAATGGAAAGACAGATAATGTGCTTCCCAGACAAGATAATGCTAAAGGAATTCATCATGACCAAGTGATTAGTACATGAAATGTTAAAGGGACTTAAGAAAAAAAGTTCAAAACTATGAACATTAAAAAGGCAACAAATTCATAACTATCAAGAACTGGCTCTAAAAACAAACAAACAAAGTGAACCACCAGAACAGGAACAGAATCATAGGTATGGAGATCATTTGGAGAGATACCTGGGAGGGGGAGAATGGGAGAAAAGATTTTCATAAATTAAAAAGCATAATTTGTAGGTAGAAAATAGGGGAATGTTAAGAATAGTATAGGAAATGAAGAAGCCAAAGAACTTATATGTACAACCCATGGACATGAACTAAGGGGGGAGCATTGCTGGAGGGAAAGGGGGTACTGGAGGAAAGGGGACAAAGGGAGAAAAATTGTAATTTTAACTTTAATTACAATTTTAATAACATAATCAATAAATTATACTTAAAAAAAGAGAAAAACCCAAGTCAGGTTATTACTGTGATTATATAATGGGATCTCACATGTCAACATTTTATCAAGGGGTGGGCTGTCATATAAATGTAATTAATTATTTTTTAATATATTTTATTGATTATGCTATTACAGTTGTCCCATTTTTTTCTCCCCTTTATTCCCCTCTGCCCTGTACCCCCCCAACCAGCATTCCCTCACCTTAGTTCATATCTATGGGTCGTACATATAAGTTTTTTGGCTTCTCCATTTCCTATACTATTCCTAACCTCCCCCTGCCTATTTTGTACCTACCTTTTAAGCTTATTATTCCCTGTACCTTTCCCCCATTCTCCCCTCTCCCCCTCCCCACTGATAACCCTCCTTTTGATCTCCATTTCTGTGAATCTGTTCCTGTTCTAGTTGTTTGCTTAGTTCGTTTTTGTTTTTGTTTCTGTTTCTGTTTCTGTTTTTTTAGGTTTAGTTTTTGATAGTTGTGAGTTCGTTGTCATTTTACTGTTCATAGTTTTGATCTTCTTTTCCTTGGATAAGTCCCTTTAACATTTCATATACGTATTTTTCAGACTTTAAGACGCACTTTTCCCACCCCCGCAATTTGGGAGGAAAATGGGGGTGTGTCTTATAGTCCGAATGTAGTTTACCTGGCTCCGTGGTGGTGGGGGGTGGCGGTGGAGCAGGGCTTTTTTTTTCCTATTTTCCTCCTCTAAAACCTAGGTGCATCTTATGGTTTGGTGCATCTTAGAGTCCAAAAAATACAGTAATAAGGGCTTGGTGATGATGAACTCCTTTAACTTGACCTTATCTGGGAAGCACTTTATCTGCCCTTCCATTCTAAATGATAGCTTTGCTGGATAGAGCAATCTTGGATGTAGGCCCTTGCCTTTCATGACTTGGAATACTTCTTGCCAGCCCCTCTTGCCTGCAAGGTGGCTTTTGAGAAATTAACTGATAGTCTTATGGGAACTCCTTTGTAGGTAACTGTGTCCTTTTCTCTTGCTGCTTCTAAGAGTCTCTCCTTATCTTTAATCTTGGTAATGTAATTGTGCTTTGGTGTGTGCTTCCTTGGGTCCAGCTTCTTTGGGACTCTCTGAGCTTTCTGGACTTCCTGGAAGTATATTTCCTTTGCCAGATTGGGGGAAGTTCTCCTTCATTATTTGTTCAAATAAGTTTTCAATTTCTCGCTCTTCCTCTTCTTCTTCTGGCACCCCTATGATTCAGATGTTGGGATGTTTAAAGTTGTCCCAGAGGTTCCTAAGCTTCTCCTCATTTGTTTGAATTCTTGTTTCTTCATTCTGTTCTTGATGAATGATTATTTCTTCCTTCTGGTCCAAACTGTTGATTTGAGTCCTGGTTTGCTTCCTTTCACTGTTGGTTTCCCGTACATTTTCCTTTATTTCACTTTGCATTGCCTTCACTTCTTCCTCTATTTTGTGACCATACTTAACCATTTCTGTGAGCATCCTGATTACCAGTGTTTTGACCTGTGCATCTGATAGTTGTCTATCTCTTCATCACTTAGTTGTATTTTTTCTGTAGCTTTGATCTGTTCTTTCATTTGGGCATTTTTTTTTTTTTTTTTGGTTTTGGCGCACCTATTAGGTAGTAAGGGGCGGAGCCTTAGATATTTGCCAGGGCAGGGCAATCCACATTGCTGGGTTGTGGCTGTGTATGTGGAGGAGGGGTCAAAGAGGGAACAATGCCACTTAATAGGCTCTTGGCCAGTTTTCAGTCACTTCCCCCTCTACCCACAAGCAAATTGGGCCCTTCTGGTGCTGATTTCTGGGTGGATGGGTTTTTGTACATTCTAGGATCCTGTGGGTCTCTCCAAGGAACTCTCCTGTGAGGCTGGGGGTTTCTCCTGCCACTACAACCCTTACAAGATTTTTCAGTCAGAGGTTTTGAGGCTTTATTTCCCCAAACTGGTACCCTGGGTTGCTCAGTCTGTCTTGCTCTGCAGTTGTTCATCCTAGTTTATCTGCATGCAAATGTGGGACCATTTGGTCCTCCAGCCACTGCCTTGCCACAAGTCCTCTCTGCCCCGGTTGCTTGTGTCCACCTCTCCTACCAGTCTGAATGAATGTTTCTTCTTTAATTCCTTCATTGTTGGACTTCCATATAGTTCAATTATCTGGCAGTTCTGGTTATTATTTTTTTTAATTTGTTGTCTTTCTTTTGGTTGTGCGAGGAATCAAAGTATGTCTACCTATGCCTCCATCTTGGTCAGAAATCTCAAATGTAATTAATTAGTATTTAACTCCATGCACTTATTAGAAAAGTAATCTTGTGATTATCAAGGAGGCCAAAAGTAGATGTCAGAGCTTTTTTTCTTTTTGATTATACAGGATTGTAATGGAGGGTATGCGGGTGTTTCCTTTTTATACCAAGAATTGCGGCATGGAATAAAGTAGACACTATTTAACTGCTCTATCTTGAAATCAAATCTAAGAATAGTCATTGCTCCGAAGGCAGCTCTTTAGTCTGTTTTATTTTTATTTTCAAAGAAATATTCTTGTACCACATCTTCTTTATGCAATCATTTACCAAATGATACGTTGGGTTTTTTCCATATCTTGATCTTTGTGAATAATTCTGCAGTGAACAAAAAGGTACATATACCTTTATGAATTAATGTTTTCAAATTTTTCTGATAGATACATATGGAATATTACTCCGTCGTAAAAAAAAAAAAGATGAAATACTGCCATTTGCAACAAAACGGATGGATCTTGAGAATATCATGCTACAAAAAATGAGTCAAACAGAAAAAGTCAAGAACCATATGATTTCACTCACATGTGGGATATAAAACTAAAGGCAACAAATGATCAAACAAGGCAAACAAACAAAAACTCATAGACACAGACAACAGTAGGGTGGTTACCAGAGGGAAGGGGGATAAAAGGGGTCAAATTTGTGGCGATGGAAGAAGACTTGACTTTGGGTGGGGAACACACAATAGAATATACAGATGATATATTTGTTGTATTATAGAATTATATACTTGAAACCTATATTATTTTATGACTAATGTCACCCCAATAAATGTAATAAAAATGTTTTTTAAAAAGAAATATTTCTGTCCAAAGTTCATGATTTTCCAGAAAAAAAATGGGTTTTAAGCAATTCCCAGACTCTCAGGTCTTATCCTACGTCCTACTTGTGGTAAAAACCTGTTGTGTGTGTAAAGCACAACCCACAAAGAACTGTTGCAGGGCAGTGAAACACTCAGGCCTAAGTGGGGATCCAATGCGGCACACTGAGCAGGTCACTTCTACTCAGTTTCCACATGTATACAATGGAGAAAGTAATCTATTTTTGCAATGGATAATTTTATGGGCTAACTTGACTGGGCAAAGGGATGCCCAGGTAGCTGGTAAAACATTGTTTCTGGATGTGTCTGTGAAAGTTGAAACTTGGGGACTGAGTAAAGAAAATCCCCTCACCATCTTGAGTGGGTATCACTCACTCCACTGAGGGCCCCAATGGAACAAAAAGGAAAAGGAAGGGTAAATTTGCTCTCTCTTCTTGAGCTGTAACATCACCTTTTCCTGCCACGGAACATCAATGTCCCTGGTACTTGTACCATTGGCTCCTCTGGTTCTCAGGTCCCGCCATGTATTGAATTTTACAAGCTTACAGACAGCAGACTGAGTGACTTCTCACTGGCTTCTGAGTGGCTTGTAAACGCACAAGCCAATTCCTATAGGAAATCTCCTTTTTTAATGTGTCTCTCATGTATCCTACTGGTTCTGTTTCCCTGGAGGACCCTGACTAATATAATTTCTTACAGGGTTTATGTGGGGATTAAATAAAACATATGTACAATGTGAGCCCGGCGCCCTGCATGTAAGCCATAGAAGGTGTTGAGAGAGCAAGGTCAGTCACTGAAAGGCTGAGAAGTGTCATATAGAAGATCCGAAGATGGACAAAAGGTTTCAAAGGACCACAGAATGGAACAGGGAGGTCACAAGGCAGACACAAGAAATCTTCTCAGGAATGCTAGGGACTCAGATGAAGTTTGTGGCTCATAATTCAAAAGTGGAATCAACCTTTGTGGGAGCTATAAACCAGAGAAGAGTGAAGCAAGTATCTCCTCAGGTTCTTGAGTTTGTTTTGTGTTTTTTGAAATCTGTAAAACAGAGGTCACTTTGTGGGCCCATTATTGAAAGTTTGTGTAAGCCATTTCATGCCAAGGATAACCAGCCAAGGGAGATATGGAGTGAAACCCTGTCTCTTCCTGGTTAACCAAGCCATCTCCCACACAGCTGGGGTTACTAGGAGTGGCATACCTGTCTCTTTCACACAAAGCTGGAGGTGGTCCTGAGCCTCCTATGAGGAATCCCTTCACCAGGGTTTGGGCCAAACGTGGACCTCCAACGATGAGTCTTCCAACCTCTGTGTCCAAGGGAGTGATGGAAACACACTCTCACCTTTCAGTACCCCTTCCCCAAGTTGTACTTCCCAAGAAAGGTTTTCTGCCCATTGGTATCAGAGAGAGAAAAGAAAAGCTATATTTCAGTTTGTTTATTGCTCTAAAGCATCTGTTACTTGGCTATGTTTTGCTGGGAGACTTGGCATTTCATATTCATAAACAGGCTGCTTTGGGTTTAATTGTGCAGCTAACTCAAGCTATAAAGTGGGATCCATGGCGGCCTGGAAAGGTTTTTGAGGGAGAAGTGAAGGAGCCTCCAGGGCTCTTTTGTTTTAGAAGATAATCTTTGTGTTAACTGATCCCCTATAAGTGATGCACACTTGGCTCTCAGCCTTGGGGTGTGAGGGAGCCTGGGCTCCCTCACAAGCCACAAGAGTAAGGCTGTTTTCTGATTACCTGACCCTTGGAGATGGTGAGATGGGCCAGAGATGGTCCATTGGAACCTCTGACCCCGAGCCTTTGGCAACCAAAGGCCTGGCCACCATGTGCCAGACATTCCACTTGGTGTTGTGCTCAAGTCTTCTCTTCTTCCTGACACACCAAGGTGAGGTATGTGCTGTTCCTCTAGGGAAGGGTCTACACTTATCCCCAGTACAGGAGCATCTCTGGATTGAGTTGGCATCTGGGGGATTGTCCTGAATTGGAGACTTAGGAGAATAAGGGTCAGGTAGGTTTTCCTCTTCCAAGACAGCTCTCATGGAACCTTAAGTTAAAGAGACAAAAATGGGTGGTGGTGGTGTGCCATATAAGAGTGAAGAATACAATGGTTTAGGGCTGATGATGTACCTGGCAAAAAAGAATCAAGGTAGATGTCCAGATGGGATTAGACTTTTTGTTGACTTTTCACAGGGGAGAAAACTGACAATAGATAGTTTCCTTCCACTTTACAGATGGAAAAACTGAGCTTAAGGAAGTTACCCGGAGAGGACCAAGATGGCAGCGTAGGTAGACATACTGCGCCTCCTCGCACAACCAGAACTGACAGAAAATCAAATGGCAAGGAAGTCTGACACCAAGTAGATAAAAAAGAAACATACATCCAGACTGGTAGGAGGGGCGGAGACGGGCAGCCGGGGTGGAGAGGACTCGCGTGGCAGTGGTGGGAATGAGACTGGGGGAGTGTGGGACAAACAGGGCAGGCAGTCTGACCACTAGCAGACCCTGTGGCACCACATTCATGCACAGATAAACCGAAAGGGCCGGACTCAGAGTGGCGGAGAACAGGGCAGGCAGAGTGGCGGGTAGCACCTCACGGCCCCACACTCGCACACAGATAAACCGGGACCAACGGTGGGGAGCAAAACAGACCTCGTAACCCAGGGCTCCAGCACGGGGAAATAAAGCCTCAGACCTCTGATTGAAAGTGCCCATGGGGGTTGGGGAGGCAGCAGGAGAGACTCCCAGCCTCACAGGAGAGGTCGTTGGAGAGACCCATAGGGGCCTAGAGTGTGCACAAGCCCACCCACTCGGGAACCAGCACCAGAGGGGCCCAATTTGATTGTGGGTAGCCGAGGGAGTGACTGAAATACGGTGGAGAGTGGAGACAGTGCCATTGCTCCCTCTCGGCCCCTCCCCCACATACAGCCTCAAGGCGCAGTGACCAGTGTTACCCCGCCCCAGGGAACACCTAAGGCTCCGCCCCTTAAAGTAACAGATGCACCAAGACAAAAAAAAAAAAAAAAAAAAAAAAGGCCCAAATGACAGAACACTTCAAAGCTCCAGAAAAAATACAACTAAGCGAGGAAGAGATAGCCAACCTACTGGATGCACAGTTCAAAACACTGGTTATTAAGACGCTCACAGAATTGGTTAAATTTGTTTGAAAACTAGATGAAAAAATGAAGCCTATGCTAAGAGAAACAAAGGAAAATGTACAGGGAACCAATAGTGATGAGAAGGAAACTGGGACTCAAATCAATAGTGTGGGCCAGAAAGAAGAAAGAAGCATCCAACCAGAAAAGAATGAAGAAACAAGAATTCAGAAAAAGGATTGAAGATGGCGGCAACATAGGTGGGAGTGGAGTCCACCTCCCCTCAACGCCAGGGAAATACCTAGCTGATCTGAGGAGCAGAGCGAACAGCCAACAGTATTCCAGCATATATGAAGATCAGAGACCAAAAGATAGAGGACATTGAAAGATCTGACGGTAAGAAGAGTGCTTAAGGACAATAAGGTCCCCGGGACCCGGGTCCTGGGTCCGCGCGGTACAAGGGCTGCAGAAACGCCAGCCCAGGCGCAGGGGCTGCTGCAGGAGTCTTGGGAGAGGGCCAGGCTGAGCTGTGAGTAGCCAGGTGCTTGATTGGACCAGGGGCGCTTGAATAGGAGGAATTTCTCAAAAAGAAAAAGAAAATAGAGACACTCAGGGGCTAGTTAGAGAACTGTCCGCAGCAGCCGCGGCCCCTGGCGCACCTCCCCCCTCCGCCCCTTGACTGAGAGCACCAGATAAGCAGCCCAGGCGCTCACCTGAGGCCCGGTTGCGCGCACACGATTAGCGAACTGGGGGCACACACACATGAAACCCCGGAGGGGCGCCAACACCTGAAACCTCCGAGAGCATCTGGAGCAGAGATTAGCTGCTCCACCCACAGGCCCAAAACCTCGGACCGAGTGCCCTGTGATTCAGTCCCAGGGCGGCCCCGCCCGCCCGAGAGACTCAAGCCCAGGGCAGCTGGATCGGCAAGCTGCGCGCTCCAAGCACAAAGCCGCTTGAGAGCCTCACAAACCCAAAGCGGCTGGATTCCCCTGCTGCACGCGCAAGCGTCCCAAGCGAAAGCGGCTGGAGGGGAACAAAGCTGCTGGATTGGCTGATCAACGGCCTGATTGCCTGCCAGGGACCACACCTACAACGCCTACCTAACACCTTCGCACAGAACTCTGAAGGGCCTACTAGCTCTCTAGGACAAAGGCAGAACACCCAGCAGAGGGGAGCTGCAGGGCTAGGAGAGACAGCAGGCTGAACATCAGTGAAAAGTGTGGACCAGGAAGGGAGAAAAGTGAAACCAATCCTTCCAACCACCCCCTCCCATTGCACAGACAGGACGACCAGCAGAACTAACTGACCGGTTTAAAGCCAGCAGAAGATATTTTTTTTCCTTTCCTCCTTTGCCCCTGATCCTTCTTCCTCTCACTTTTTTTTTCTTCATTCCTTCTTCCTCCCATCCTTTACCATTTTTATGTCTTCTTCCTGCGTTCTTTTATCTATTTCTATGTTTTAATTTTTGTTAAAATTCCTTCTTATCTTGCCTCCGATATTTCTTTATTCCTTCTTCCCTCCTTCCTTCCTTTCCTCCTTTTCTATTTCCCTTTTCCCTCCTTCCCATCCTTTTTTGTTCTTTTTTCCCCCTTTCTCTTTTTCCCACAGGTGAGACAACAAAACCTGGAGTGCTGAAAAGACTGGAGTTAGACCGTGTTAAACCCATAAACGTCAGCTCAAGACCAGTGAGCACAGGAGAGTAAGGAGACAGCACCACCGAATCCCATTGACATTCTACCATAGAAGTTCATACCATAAACCCAGGGAGTCAGAATAGATCAATTTAAGAAGCAGAGTCCAACAAGAAGAGTCTCACAAACAATGGGAAGACAAAGTAACAATTCCCAAATGAAAGGAAAGGAGGAAGTCTCAGAAAGAATGCTAACTGAAAAAGAGGCAAGTCAACTATCAGATACTCAGTTCAAAGCAATGGTCATCAGGAAGCTCACTGAGCTCTCTGAGCTCAAAGAGAACTACCAGAAACTACAAGGAAACTACAATGAACTCACTGCAAACTATATCAACATGAAAAAGGAAATAGAAACTATCAACAAGAGCCAAGAGGAAATGAAGAATACAATTTCTGAGTTGAAGAACACAGTAGAAGGAATAAAAAGCAGACTTGATGAAGCAGAGGATCAGATCAGCGAGCTGGAGGACAAAGTAGAAAAAAACACCCAGAAAGAGCAAGAAAAGGAAAAGAGGCTCAAAAAGAATGAAGAGGCAATAAGGGAAATGCAGGACAACATGAAACGTAACAATATCCGTATAATAGGAATACCAGAAGGAGAAGAAGAAGAGCAAGGGATAGAAAACCTGTTTGAAAAAGTAATGATGGAAAATTTCCCTAATCTGAGGAGAGAAAAAGTCACCCAAATCCAGGAATCACAGAGAGTCCCAAGCAAGAGGAACCCAAAGAGACCCACTGCAAGACACATCATAATTAAAATGGCAAATTTCCAAGACAAAGAGAGGATCTTAAAGGCAGCAAGGGAGAAAAAGGAAGTAACATACAAGGGAGCCCCAATAAGGTTAGCAACTGACTTCTCAATGGAAACGCTCCAAGCCAGAAGAGAATGACAAACAATATTCCAAGTAATGAGAACCAGAGGCCTGCAACCAAGACTACTTTACCCAGCAAGGCTCTCAATCAAGATAGAAGGCCAAATAAAGAGTTTCACAGACAAAAGAAGTCTAAAAGAATACAGCTCCACCAAACCAGCTCTGCAAGAGATGCTAAAGGGACTGCTTTAAGGAAAGGAAGGAAAAGAGAAAGACAGAGGAACACAGGTAGGAAATAATGGCAATGAATAACTACCTATCGATAATAACCTTAAACGTAAATGGATTAAATGCTCCAATCAAAAGACATAGAATAGCTGAATGGATAAGAAAACATGACCCACACATATTCTGCCTACAAGAGACCCATCTCAGGACAAAAGACTTACACAGACTGAAAGTGAAGGGCTGGAAACAAATTTTCCAAGCAAACGGACAGGAAAAAAAAGCAGGGGTAGCAATACTCATATCAGACAAAATAGATTTCCAAAGAAGGGCCATAAAGAGAGACCCAGAAGGTCAGTTCATAATACTCAAAGGAAGAATCCACCAAGAAGACATAAACATTGTAAATATATATGCACCCAACATAGGAGCACCCAAATACATAAAGAAAATCTTGGAGGATTTCAAGAAAGATATTGACAGCAACACAATTATAGTAGGGGACTTTAACACCCCACTATCAAAAATGGACAGGTATTCCAAACAAAATATCAACAAAGATATTGTGTCACTTAACAATACCCTAGAGGAAATGGACTTAACTGATATATACAGAGCTTTTCATCCCAAAGAAGCAAAATACACATTCTTTTCAAGTGTCCATGGAACTTTTTCAAAGATAGACCACATGATAGGACACAAAGCAAGCCTCAACAAATTCAAGAAAATTGAAATCATATCAAGCATTTTCTCTGACCACAACGGTCTGAAACTAGAAACCAACCCCAAAGGAAAAAACCCCAAACACTCAAAATCATGGAGACTGAATAGCATGCTATTAAACAATGAATGGGTCAAGAATGAGATTAGGGAAGAAATCAAAAACTTCCTGGAAACAAATGAAAACGAACTCAAAACAACCCAAAACCTATGGGACACAGCAAAGGCAGTCCTGAGAGGGAAGTTCATAGCAATACAGGCCTACCTTAAGAAGTTAGAAACAGTTCAACAAACAACCTAACCCTATGCCTTCAAGAACTGGAGGAACAACAACAAAGACAGCCCAGAGCAAGCAGAAGGAAGGAAATAACCAAGATCAGAGCAGAGTTAAATGACATAGAGACTAAAAGCACAATTCTAAGGATCAATGAATCCAGGAGCTGGTTTTTTTAAAAGATAAACAAAATCGACAAGCCTTTAAGTAGGCTCATCAAGAAGAAAAGAGAGAGGATCCAAATAAACACAATTAGAAATGAAAGAGGAGAGATTACAACTGATACCACAGAAATACAAAGGATTGTAAGAAATTATTATGAAGACCTGTATGCTAAGAAATTTGAAAACCTAGATGAAATGGACACATTTCTAGAAAAATATAACCTTCCAGAACTCAATGAAGAAGAAGCAGAAAACCTGAACAGACCAATAACAGCAAAGGAAATTGAAGCAGTCATCAAAAAACTCCCATCACACAAGAGGCCTGGACCAGATGGTTTCACAGGAGATTTCTACAAAGCATTTAAGGAAGAGCTAACCCCTATCCTTCACAGACTATTCAAAAAAATCCAAACTGATGGAAGACTCCCAAACTCTTTTTATGAAGCCAACATCATCCTAATCCCAAAACCAGATAAAGACACAACAAAGAAAGAAAACTTCAGGCCAATATGGCTGATGAACATAGACGCTAAAATTCTCAACAAAATATTAGCAAACCGCATCCAGCATTATATTAAAAAGATCATCCACCATGACTAAGTGGGATTCATTCCAGGGATGCAAGGATGGTACAATATTCGCAAATCAATAAACATAATACACCACATCAACAACAGCAAAGACAAAAATCACATGATCATCTCAATAGATGCGGAAAAAGCATTTGATAAGATACAGCACCCATTTCTGATAAAAACACTCAGCAAAGTGGGAATAGAGGGAGCATTCCTCAACATAATAAAGGCCATATATGAGAGACCTATAGCCAACATCATACTCAATGGACAAAAACTTAGAGCTTTCCCACTAAGATCAGGAACAAGACAAGGATGCCCTCTCTCACCACTCTTATTCAACATAGTATTGGAAGTCCTAGCCACAGCAATCAGACAAGAAAAAGAAATAAAAGGCATCCAAATTGGAAAGGAGGAAATGAAACTGTCACTGTTTGCAGATGACATGATAGTGTACATGGAAAACCCTATAGACTCCACCAAAAAACTACTCGACCTAATAAATGAATTTGGCAAAACAGCTGGATACAGAGTCAATACCCAGAAATCAAAGGCATTCCTGTACACCAGCAACAAAACTGCAGAAACAGAAATCAGGAAAAAAATCCCATTCGATATAGCAACAAGAAAAATAAAATACCTAGGAATAAACCTAACCAAGGAGGTAAAAGACCTGTACTCAGAGAACTACACAACACTGAAGAAAGAAATTAAGGAAGACACAAACAAATGGAAGCATGTACCATGCTCATGGATTGGAAGAATTAACATCATCAAAATGGCCATACTACCCAAAGCAATTTTTAGATCAATGCAATCCCTATTAAAGTACCAATGACATATTTCACAGATATAGAACAAACATTTCAGAAATTCATATGGAACCATAAATGACCCCGAATAGCTGCAGCAATTTTGAGAAAAAAGAACAAAGCAGGAGGGATCACAATACCTGATATCAAACTGTATTACAAGGCCACTGTAATCAAAACAGCCTGGTACTGGCATAAAAACAGGCACATAGACCAATGGAACAGAACAGAGAGCCCAGAAATAAACTCAAGTCTGTACGATCAATTAATATTTGACAAAGGAGGCAGGAGCATAAAATGGAGCAAAAACAGCCTCTTCAACAGATGGTGTTGGGAGATCTGGACAGCTACGTGCAAAGAAATGAAACTGGATCACCAACTTACGCCATACACAAAAATAAACTCAAGATGGATAAAAGACTAAAAGACTTAAATATAAGTCGTAACACCATAAAAGTCCTACAAGAAAACATTGGCAGGAAAATCTCAGACATTCCACACAGCAACATCCTCACAGACACATCCCCTAAAGCAAAGGATATAAAGGAAAGAATAAACAAATGGGACCTCATCAAAATAAAAAGCTTCTGCATGGCTAAAGAAAACAGCACCAAATTACAAAGAGAGCCAACAGTATGGGAAAACATATTTGCTAATGATACCTCAGACAAGGGCCTGATCTCCAAAATATATAAAGAACTCACGCGACTGCACTCCAGGAAGACAAACAACCCAATTAAAAAATGGGCAAAGGACTTGAACAGACACTTCTCCAAGGAAGCCATACAGAGGGCCCAGAGACATATGAAAAGATGCTCAACATCACTAGCCATCAGAGAGATGCAAATCAAAACCACAATGAGGTATCATCTCACACCAGTCAGAGTGGCCAACATAAACAAATTCACAAACAAATGTTGGAGAGGATGTGGAGAAAAGGGAACCCTAGTGCACTGTTGGTGGGAATGCAGACTGGTGAGGCCACTGTGGAAAACAATATGGAATTTCCTCAGAAAACTAAAAATGGAACTGCCCTTTGACCCAGCAATTCCGCTGCTGGGGTTATACCCTAAGAACACTGAAACACCAATCCAAAAGAATCTGTGCACGCCAATGTTCATAGCAGCACAATTTACAATAGCCAAGTACTGGAAGCAACCTAAGTGCCCATCAGCAAACGAGTGGATCCAAAAACTATGGTATATTTACACAATGGAATTCTACGCAGCAGAGAGAAAGAAGGAGCTTATACCCTTTGCCACAGCATGGATGAAACTGGAGAGCATTATGCTAAGTGAAATAAGCCAGGCAGTGAGGGACAAATACCATATGATCTCACCTTTAACTGGAACATAATCAATAGAAGAAAAAAGCAAACAAAATATAACCAGAGACATTGAAGTTAAGAACAATCTAACAATAGCCAGGGCAGGGGGGGTGGTGCGTGGACAGTGGGAAGAGGGGATTACAGGAACTACTATAAAGGACACATGGACAAAACCAAGGGGGAGGGTGGAGGTGGGGGAGGGAAGTGGGTTTTCCTGGGGTGGGGTGGAGGGATGGGGAGAAAAGGCATACAACTGTAATTGAATAACAATAAAAATTAAAAAAAAAAGAAAAAGAGATTAGTTGTAGCTGATCTCTGTCTTTAGAATCTTAACCACTTGAACGCTAACTTACTTACCACTAACTTGTCCCCCTCTCTTATTAATTATAAAGGTGAACTAAAAGTCTCTGAGCACCTTTGCTGAAAATGCCCATATGATCTTTGAAACACTCATGGGTGTTGGAGAACATGTATTAATGGAAAAATGGTTTTCTCTTTGAAGGTTCAAATGTTTTTGTTGGAAAAACTATTAAGTAACACACGGCTTGGGCTGCTACCATATTTTTCGGACTATAAGACGCACTAGATCATAAGATGTACCTAGGTTTTAGAGGAGGAAAATAGGAAAAAAAAAACCCGTTCCATCTCCCCCCACCCTCAGGTGAGCCAGGTAAGCTACATTCAGACTATAAAATGCACCCCCATTTTCCTCCCAAATTTGGGGGTTGGGGAAGTGCGTCTTACAGTCCAAAAAATACAGTAATTATGCTCTATGTATAAAATTTTTTAAAGTTAAATATTTCAACATGGAGATGAGTATATTTATTGGAGATTATAATTTTGGATGCCTTTCCATTTTTACTTCTTATAATGAGATAGCAGCTGATTCAAATACACAGCATTTCAAAAAAAGTATTTTTTCAAATTATTAATAAATGTTATCATGAAAAAATCTAAAAAAAAAAAGAATTCAGAAAAAAAGAGGAGAGGCTTAAGAACCTCCAGGACATCTTAAAATGTTCCAACATCCAAATTATAGGGGTGCCAGAAGGAGAAGAGGAAGAACAAAAAATTGAAAACTTATTTGAACAAATAATGAAGGAGAACTTCCCCAGTCTGGCAAAGGAAATAGACTTCCAGGAAGTCCAGGAAGCTCAGAGAGTCCCAAAGAAGCTGGACCCAAGGAGGAACACACCAAGGCACATCATAATTACATTAGCCAAGATTAAAGATAAGGAGAGAATCTTAGAAGCAGCAAGAGAAAAGGACACAGTTACCTACAAAGGAGTTCCCATAAGACTGTCAGGTGATTTCTCAAAAGAGACCTTACAGGCAAGAAGGGACTGGCAAGAAGTATTCCAAGTCATGAAAGGCAAGAGCCTACATCCAAGATTACTGTATCCAGCAAAGCTATCATTTAGAATGGAAGGGCAGATAAAGTACTTCTCAGATAAGGTCAAGTTAAAGGAGTTCATCATCACCAAGCCATTATTATATGAAATGTTAAAGGGACTTATCTAAGAAAAAGAAGATAAAAAATATGAACAGTAAAAATGACAGCAAACTCACAGTTATTAACAACCACACCTAAAACAAAAACAAAAGCAAACTAAGCAAACAAGTAGAACAGGAACAGAACCACAGAAATGGAGATCGCATGGAGGGATATCAATAGGGGATTGGGAGGGGGAGAGAGGGGGGAAAGGTACAGAGAATAAATAGCATAAATGATAGGTGGAAAATAGACAGGGGGAGGGTAAGAATAGTGTAAGAAATGTAGAAGCCAAAGAACTTATAAATATGAACCATGGACATGAACTATAGGGGGGGAATGTGGGAGGGAGGGGGTGGGCAGGATGGAGTTGAGTGAAGGGGCAGAAATGGGACAATTGTAATAGCATAATCAATAAATATATCAAAAAAAGGAAGTTACCCAATGTCCACCAGTTGGCAGAGGTTTGAAGTGGCTCTGTCTGACCCAGAGCCTACCCTGAGGGTGACACTGTGTGCCCTGCTCCTTGGGTCCACGGAGAAGGCAGGAAGTGAAGCTCCTTCTATTATGAAGTCCTGTGCCAAAGGCTTCTGCTTGAACTAAGCGTCCTCTTGTTAAAGTATCATGAGTGAAGCTTCTGCTGTTCCTTGTATCTTGGCAGGAGCTCCAGTTTGGAGTCAGATGAACCTGGGTTTGAAGCTCAGCTCAAACTCTTAGTAGTGTGTTTCTAGGCAAGCTACTTTACTTCTTTGCTCCTTGAGGTTCTTATCTATGAAGGGTGACAATACTAGTAATGCTTCATGGAAGAATACTAGTAATGTTCCTTGAGGGTTGGTACAAGGATTAAATAAGATAATATAGTGAGATAAATCAGATCATGAGAAGCCTTTAGAATAGCCTCTGAGACATAAGCACTCTGTTAAATGTCAGAATTGACATTTATATGGTGACATTTGGGTCAACTATGGCTTGCTTCTTTCTCAACCCTGTATTTCTCCCCCCTCCATCTCTCATTGCCGAGAAATGGTGCCTGGGTGCACTGGGGGAAGCATCTGTTGTGATTTCTAGAGTCAGGCATGAAAACCACCCCTCTGGCTTTCTCCACTAGACCCAAATGAAGCTGAAGCAAGCCCAGATCCTTTCTGTGGCTGGTGTGGCAGGCACCCCAACTTTTCCTGCAGGCTGGCCCCAAAGTCATGTGTAAGAGATGGCAGTCAGTTGTAGAATGACTAATCTTGCCTTGACCAGGAATACAAGTAGAAATTCTATTTTCATTTCCACCTGCATCCATTCTTTTTATTTTTTTGGAACTAGGAAGTGAGGAGGGGTGTGATCAATTGCTAACTTCAAACTGCCAACAGAAGGAAGTATACAGTTCAACTATCATCTAATATTTTATCATCAAGCCACAAAACAAAACAAAAATAGAACCCCCTCCCCCCCAAAACAGTTTAGTGGTTATTCCAGCCACTCTAATGACTTTCCCAAGACAGCTTGCTTTGGTTTTTTTTATAGTGATGATTGTGATGCCTTGAACTTCCCATCCATCTTCTATAGCATGGGTGGGCCCTCCATGAACAGATCTCCAAGGAATGGCTTTTCAAATACTTCTGTTTTAGAACTCTATTGTCCTAGCAAAATAGTTCCTATTCCTTCAATTCCTGCTCATTGGACCAGTTTTTTGTTTGTTTGTTTTCTTTCGCCTTTCCAATTTTCTGACTTGCTCTTAAAGGATGCAGAAGTCTTGGCATTGCTGAGCTGCTGTGCTGGACAGCACCTGCCTGACACGCTGTGTGGGACATGTGCCCTGAACTTGGCTATCTCTTCCTTTCATCCATGACTCTCAGAGTGGGAAGCATAAACGGTCATCGTGCTCAGGAACTGGCATCTCTTTGCAGATTATAACATTCTGCAAGTGCTATAAAGTGATCTGAATCAGCCCCAAATGGAGCATATGGTTAGCAGGAATGTTGCTATAGTCTGAGAATCTGAATGCAGCAAGGTTTGCCTCCCTCGCTGATCCCAGGATGCCCTTTGCAAATCTCACATATGCTATTACTTTTTAAGTCAAATCAGAAATAAAGATTTTCATGGGAAATTTCTCAATTATAAATTTTCACAAGTGGTTTTACATAAAATCAACAGTGACAAAAACATGATAAGAACTGACTCAAACATGTTCCTTGAAGCTACAACCTGCTGGCTTCGCAACCTGTGTGCCTCCACTTTCTTCCTCCTTCTACCAGATGTTTATTAAGCGCCAATTAAATGCTGAGAACTTGAGGATCTTGCAAAATGTTAAATTAGGCAAAGAACCTTTGGCACCAGTTTCTGAGATGCCAAGTGTCTGCTCCAGCTTCCCAAGTTCACAGGAAACCTCTCTGTCCTCATTTTGGTGAGAAGGTAGAATTCTGCCAAGGAAGTCATGCTGTCTCTATGTAAACCTCTGTTTCTCCTCCTGTCAGCTTGCTGCATGCTCTACTTTCTCTCAGTATGATTTCCTTCGATCTTACCATTCTGACATGGCTAGACTGCACTCTGGTGCCCTCCTTAGGGCATGCAGGGGCTGGTGACTGAGAGCAGATGGGGAAACAGAGGAAGGGGGAGAGGCAGTGCAAGAGGCAGGGCCTGACAGCACCTCTCAGAGCTTTACTTTGCAGACCACTCTCTGGATGTGCCTGGTAAAGCACAGATTGAGATCCTATAGGAAAAGGAACTTATTTCTATCAGGGTCCATGTGTAATATCTTAGGAAAATTTTGATTGGCTCATTCTGAGTCACATGCCATCCCTGAACAAATCACAATGACCAAGGGAGAAATTTCCCTGATTGACCATCTTATGGAGCTCTGTGGAGCTGGGAGGATCCTGGTTCTCTCTCACCCAGATCCACCCAGTTCATGACTGACAGTCATGGTCTCCCTCCAGGCCTGTGGCCACTAAGCCCTGTCTCAGGTGCTTGGCCATGGAAAATTCCATGATTTGGTGGCATAAGATAAAAGTGACTGCCTCACCCACTGTAGGAGCCTAGGAAAAGATTTCAAACTCACACATAGTTGGAGAATTCAGCAGTGGAGTTGCCACCTCCAGATTAATTTACACTCCAGCTGACAGACTGATGGTGGTGCCTGCCGGGCGTGTAGCCCCATTAATGCTGCCGCAAACTCAGCTCATTAGCTCTGGGTGCTTCTCCTTCCCTCGCCATACCCTTAGACACAGTTAATCTCATGTAAAATTGGGTCAGCTAACTAGAGCCATGTGCATTCATGGCACATCCCTGGGGCAGATTCCTAACTGGGCTACCAACACAGCAGAGGGTGCTCAACCCCTCCCTACTCCATCCACTATCTTCCATCATCCTCCCAAGGGCATGGCGCAGACATGCAGATGCCTGGCAAGAATATATATACTCCATAGGGGAGCCCAATTCCCTTCCTCCCGGAACTCACAAACAGTTCAGAAGACAGTAAAGCTCCTAACTCCACAGTCCCATCCTGCAGGGCTTTAGGTATTGAACTTCCTGTGGTGGTCTATAAGATGCTAAAACTCTTGGTGGCTTCTGTTGGAATCCCCCCAAACAATAAGTCAATCTGGCTACTTGCTCAGCAAGCAGAGAATGAGTTTGGAGCTGTCTAGATAGACACAGACACCAGGCTGGTGATGACATTGTACTAATGTTGAGTGTGTAGTCAGAGCCCAGACATCTGCTTTGGTGGTCCTGGGACTGGCTGGTGAAGGCTGGTGCTCATCTTGTGAAAATGAAGTGCAAAATGGTTGACTAAATTTTCACCTTCTCCCCTAAAACTTGCAGGAATATGTAGCTAGAGCTTGGGGCAAATGCCAACAGACTATTTGTACTCTCCTTACTTCTGACTTCATCTCCAACCATTTCCCATCTCCCATGCTCTGCTCTGGCCTCACTGTCTATTTTGCAGTTGAACATGCCAGGCACATTCCTACCGCAGAGCCTTTATACTTGCTGTTCTTGTTGGATGGAAAGCTCTTCCTTCAGTTCTCCATGCCTCCCTCTCCTTCTTCAAGACTGTACTCAGACGCACCTTTTCAAGGAAAACATCTCTGACCAACATATTTAAAATTGCAATGCCCTCCCCCAGCACTCCTTATCCTCATTTATTGTTTTATTCCTCTGCATCACTTACCAATTTTTTTATTTAAATATATTTATTGATTATGCTATTACAGTTGTCCCATTTCCCCCCCACTCCACTCCATCCTGCCCACCCCCCTCCCTCCTACATTCCCCCCCCATAGTTCATGTCCATGGGTCATACTTATAAGTTCTTTGGCTTCTACATTTCCTACACTACTTTTACCCTCCCCCTGTCTATTTTCCACCTATCATCTATGCTACTTATTCTCTGTACCTTTACCCCCCTCTCCCCCTCCCACTCCCTTATTGACAACCCTCATGTTCTAGTTGTTTGCCTAGTTTGCTCTCGTTTTTGTTTTATGTGTGGCCGTTAATAACTGTGAGTTTGCTGTCATTTTTACTGTTCCTATTTTTGATCTTCTTTTTCTTAGGTAACTCCCTTTAACATTTCATATAATAAGGGCTTGGTGATGATGAGCTTCTTTAACTTGACCTTATCTAAGAAGCACTTTATCTTCCTTTCCATTCTAAATGATAGCTTTGCTGGATACAGTAATCTTGGATGTAGGTCCTTGCGTTTAATCTTGGGTAATGTAATTATGATGTGCCTTGGTGTGTTCCTCCTTGGGTCCAGCTTCTTTGGGACTCTCTGAGCTTCCTGGACTTCCTGGAAGTCTATTTCCTTTGCCAGACTGGGGAAGTTCTCCTTCATTATTTGTTCAAATAAGTTTTCAATGTTTTGTTCTTCCTCTCCTCCTTCTGGCATCCCTGTAATTCGGATGTTGGAACGTTTCAAGGTGTCCTGGAGGTTCCTAAGCCTCTCCTCATTTTTTTGAATTCTTGTTTCTTCATTCTTTTCTGGTTGGATGTTTCTTTCTTCCTTCTGGTCCACACCATTGATTTGAGTCCCAGTTTCCTTCTCATCACTATTGGTTCCCTGTACATTTTCCTTTGTTTCTCTTAGCATAGGCTTCATTTTTTCATCTGTTTTTCGAACAGATTCAACCAAGTCTGTGAGCATATTGATAACCAGTGCTTTGAACTGTGCATCCGATAGGTTGGCTATCTCTTCGTCGCTTAGTTGTATTTTTTCTGGAGCTTTGAGGTGTTCTGTCATTTGGGCCATTTTTTTGTGTTTGTTTGTCTTGGCGCATCTGTTACTTTAAGGGGCAGAGCCTTAGGTGTTCACCAGGGCGGGGTAATGCTGGTGGCTGCACTGTGACGCTGTACGTGGGGGAGGGGCCGAGTGGGAGCAATGGCACCCGCCTCACAGTCCTCCGGATTTCAATCTTTCACTCCGCTACCCACAATCAAACTGGGCCACTCTGGTGCTGGTTCCTGAGTAAGTGGGCCTGTGCACACTCTAGGCCCCTGTGGGTCTCTCCAACAACCTCTCTTGTGAGGCTGGGAGTCTCTCCTGCTGCCGCCCCAGACCCCAGGGGCGCTTTCAATAAGAGGTTTGAGGCTTTATTTCCCCGAGCTGGAGCCCTGGGTTGCATGGTCTGCTTCGATGCCCACCGTTTGTCAGGTTTATCTGTGGGCGAATGTGGTGCCGCAGGGTGCTACCCTCCACTCTGCCTGCCCCACTCTCCGCCACTCTGAGTCCGGCCCTCTGGGTTTATCTGTGCAAATGTGGGGCCGCAGGGTCTGCTAGTGCTCGGACTGCCTGCGCCATTTGTCCCACACTCCGCCAGTCTCAGTCCTGCCACAGCCACGCGAGTCCTCTCCACCCCTGGCTGCCCATCTCCACCCCTCCTACCAGTCTGGGTGTGTTTATTTTCTATTTCCTTGGTGTCATTCCCCCTTGCTGTTCAATTCTCTGTCAGTTCTGGTTGTGCGAGGAGGCGCAGTGTGTCTACCTACGCCGCCATCTTGGTTCCCCCCCTTGTGAATGTTTTCCACTTACCAATTTTTAATATACTTTATGATTTACTTCTTTTGTTCATATCAGGTGATGTCCTACAGTGGTTCACCATGGCTTATGGGTCTCCCATAGGATGGGGTGATTTGGGTGGTCCTTGGGCTCAGCATTAACACTGATTCACAGAGAAGAACGGTTCATTTATTTCCAATTGCTCCTGTTAAGGACAAGGTCTCAGTTTGGTGTTAGTGTGTCTCTAACACATTATTCTCTATTTTTTAATAAAGAGAGAGTAAGTCTTAAGCTCTGGGCCACGAGTAGGCAACTATGACCAACCAGAATTGAATAGCTTCATTTTTTTTGTTATATTTACTTCTTTGACAAAAGATACCAGTTTTCCATTTACCATAGTGATAAAATTTCACTTACTAATTAAAGTAAAAAAATCATGAAGGGGCTATAAGAATGAAGAAGTTAAGAAATTGTAATTTATACAACAAATTCTAAATAACCTTCAAGAATGCACTTGACCTTTCATGACTGGTACTTCTGGCCTCTTACTTTTGTTCATGAGTCCTTAACTACAAAAACGCAGGAGTATTAAGGTTCTCCAGCACTTTGTGCAGTTTTCTGCAGCTCTACCCAGAGTGGATGCTCCAACATCATCTTCTGGGTGAACTCCTGCTCATGCTTCAGAAGCCAGCAGCAGCATCACCTCCTTTGAGAAGCCCTCACTATTTTTCCATGCAAGACAACATTCAGTCTTTGCTTCTCTCTGTGGCTATCTTGCTTATAGCTTTCGTATTGCACTAACTCCGAGACCCTGTCTTCCTTGTTTAAGCAGTTGTTCTTTGAAGGCAGGCACTGCCCTATTCCTCTTCATATCTACCATGCCCAGCCCTGCACCTGGCACATATGAGATGCTAAGGAATGTTGAGTGAGCCATTACCTCATGGACACTCTCTAGGATAATCTGATTGCCTGGTACTTTGGGGTCTGGAATTGGTCTGGGATGAAATCCATACTGATACTGGCCTGAAGCCTCTGCAGGGTATGTCATGACCCTAGGACTCCCTGAGATTTTCAGATCCTCTCCTCTATCCAAGTGAGAAACTCCCCACCTGGCACAAAGGAATATGCCTTCTCCCCTGTACACTGAGTCACCTGGCCAACCAGACATGTTAGAAGGGACCTCCATTTCCATGCCCACTTATAACCATGTGCAAAGGCTTCAGTTAGACCAACAGTCCTGGTCTCTCTTCCCACCCTCAGTCACTCCTCATGTGGACTTAACCAGCTGGCATGTTTGGAAGAAGTTGCCAACTATGCTGTGGTCCAGAACCAGCTATTCTCAAGCAAAGGTAGTCTCCATTCCTTTGAACCATCAATGTCACATTGAGGATGCCCACAGCCACCCAGCTATGCTGGTGACCATGTGGGTAAATCTAGCTCAGCAGGATGATTAGCATGCTCTTCTGACTATATTTGGAAGCCACCTTTATCAGTGACAGAGCCGACATTCTGATCATCATCTGTCTGACTCAACTTGATTAGTTCTGAACTTGGCAAGGGAAGAGAGAATACGATCCTTATATATTGCCCTCCTCACCATCCCAACTTTCAACAGAGTATAAAATCTCAGAAGTCTGAAGAGGCCAGAAGTCACACTCAGGCAGAAGATGTGAGTTGTTCCTAAAGGGACCCTGTACTCAGGACTCAACTGGGGTGCTGTCAGAAGACTGTCCCAGGTCAAAGCTCCAGAGTCACAGCCTGTTTAAAGGAATGTGATTTGTGTGACAATCCCACCATAGTGAGAGTCTGCCATTTCTGGATTACCTCATCTCCCTTTTCCACTTTTGCCCTTCCTGCTCCAACTCCAACCTCATGATCTCATTCTTCCAACTCTGGCAGCAGCAGGTGCAGTGAGTAAGGGCCCTGGAGTCAGACAGACAGACTAGGGCAGCAGTTCCTCAACAGTTTTGGAACCAGGGACTGGTTTCATGGAAGACAATTTTTCCACAGACCAGGTTGTGGGTGGGGAGACAGGAGGTGAAGCTCAGGCTGTAATACTAGTGGTGTCCACAGAGGGGAGGAGGGAGGTTGGGGACCCCTGAACTAAGGCATGTTTCTCATTCCCTCCACTGACACCTGGCTAAGCCAGCACAGGGACTGCATCTCTGGTGTCTCAGTTTCCCCTTCTTTAAAATAGCAACACCGACAATACCAACCTTGCAGGGCACATGCTCATCACAGTGCCTGGTACATGGTCAATGCTTTGTCAATGCTGCTGCTGTTGTGAGGGCTCCACTTGGGCATGCTTCTGCAGCCTTTTCTCTGACATTTTTTCTTGTCCTTGGTATTGACCCTCATGCTCCAGCTGCAGGTTAGAGACTTGCCCTGGGAGAAACAGACTGTAGGGATTTGCCCATGGTGCCTCCTCACTGGGTTTCTAGAAGGATCAGGCAGGCCTCAAATTGTCCAGATACTTGCAACATTCCTGGGGATGTAAACCCTGGTGAATCTCTTCAAAGGATCTTGAGGACTCAGAACACTAGCTTCCTTTGGTGCCAGTGGCCTGGGGACATGGGACCCAGAGATCTGAGGAGAACTAGGAGATCTGTCGTTGGTCCAGCTGGTTCAGCTCCCTGGGGCCTGTAGGTACACAGGTCCAGTACTTGTCCTGACTATGACAGGTCCCAGTCCCAGCAGCTGCCTCTGGCAGTTCTCAGCAATGATGTTTCCAGTGAATAATGCCTTTTCCCAGACAGCATATGGCCTTGGCAGGGTTTGGCATTTAAGCAGCACAGACTCAGCCATATGGGCCCACTACCTAAGCAACTCTGGCCACTTAGGGAAGCATGGGCTGGAGGGCTGAAGGGCGGGAATGGGTATCACTGTGGAACAGGTTTGAGGAGAGCAATGCAAGGCTGGTTGTGCAGTCGCCAAGGAACAAATTCCTAATAGGTCCAAGAACCTGGAGATGGGATGCTGGGGAGGAACACTCACCTTCAGGGTTTTCTACTTAATACAAGTTGAGGGAGCAGGTTTGCAGGTAGGCTATCAGTCATGGTGGGGTCGATTATTGCAAAACTAGCTATAGTAACTCCCCTTCCTGTGTTCACCCCCTTTGGCAGAACCCTTCCACATGACTCCAAACTTGGCCACATGACTTGCTTTGGCCAATAGGAGTAGCAAATGTGACACATGCAGACACTTGAAAAGTTCTCGTGCATCAAAGCTTGCCCTCTTGCTGCTCCTGAACCCCATGGCCGCCACTGAGTGTGCCCAGGCTAACCTCCTGGAAGATGGGAAACCATGTGGAGGCGGGGCCTCCATCATCTCAGGCATAAAAGAACTGCCCAGGTGAACTCAGGCCAAACTATCAACCTGAAGAGTAGTTGAGTTTAATAAATGCTGTTCTTTTAAGCCACAAAGTCTTGGCGTGGTTGATTACACAATAAAAACAAATTGAAAACACAGATTTTGTGTTGTTAGAAACTGCCAGAGTAGACATAGTTTAATTCAGCTAGACTCTGATATATCCATCCAGAACACTCCAGAATGGTCAATTACAAGATTTAAAGAACAAAGGAAGTGGTTATGTATTCAAAACTACCAGTACCAGGAACAAAAACCATTGTCCATCTCACCTTGTTTTGTGGTTTAGGTTATCTGTTACCCAAAAGTTTTAGTCAAATAACCATATAAGTAGAAGTCAGGGGAAAATGATCCAAGAAACTTGTCATTAAAGTGAGATGAGGTTTAATGGAAATTTAAATGTCCACTATGTGCCAGGCTTTGAACTTGGTGGTTTGAACCTACTAGGTTTCATTTGCCTTCACCAGCCTCATTTAGTAACCTATGAAATGGATTCTGTGTCCACAGGTTCTAAAGCCCAGGCTCAGAGAAGTGGTGTTGTTCTCCCTAGGAATGGAGGAGCTAGGCTTTGAAGTCTGCTCTAAAAACTCAAAATTCAAGTGTTTTTATGACAACACAGGATCCTTCTTCTGGCAATCACTTGTCAACCATCACTCATGTGCCCAGCGGTGCTTTCCATGAATACTTTAATCCTGAACTCTAACCCACTGATGTACTGTTATCACCTTTTTACAGATGAGGAAACTGAGGCATGGAGAGGTGAAGAAATATGTGCACAACCACATGTGTGATGAGTGTTGAGCCAGGCCTTCTTCCTCGAGAGCCCATGTTAGCCAGATTGTTCAATGTAAGTGGCTAAATGTCTGGAAATCATATAAGTAGCTCCTTCTCATTTTGCTTCTTATAAACCAATGCGAGGGTCCTAGGCAGGGATGCAGGTTGCCTAATAGGTTCATATTTTGGATTCTTTGGGATAAATTTTGGAAGAACCTTCTATTATGGGGTCCAGAGCTGCCCCCTCCTCTGTCCTCAGCAGAGCAGCCCACCACCCTGGGAGGATGCTAGAATTGCCAGTTCAGACACTTCTATGGGTCAGGCAGGTAATAGTGGAATGAGCTGGGTAGGCCTGGTGGGGGAACCCTAGGCTGCACAGGAGCCCTGGGCTGCACACCTTATCTAACGAGGACACCCCTACTTTCCAACTGATTGTTAGCAAGCAGGAGTATGGGTCCACTGCTGTCCCATTTCCCCATTTTTAAAGACAAGCCAGAAATTCAATTTTGTGGGGTTTTTTTAGGTTGGCACCCAATAAATTTTTTCCCCTCAAATACCATGTGAGCAAAACAAAATTTCTCTGGGCCAAATATTGCCCAAGAGCACCATTTGCTGTATTTGGTACAGGAGATAAAACTCAGGGTAAATGACAATAAAAATCAGGATGAGTTCAGGGGGGACTTATCTTTTGGAAAGTAAGTGGAACAATCATCTTTAAGGTCAATATGAGAAATGAGGGGTGGGTTATTAAACAGTTTCTCACTTGGGTTTATCTCCAGCTCCTCCACTTGACACCCTAATGCTCAGTTGACAAATTGGAAGACTGTCCCACTTTCGTGTAGAGAGCAGATTTACAAGCCAAGTTCTGAAATTTCCATCTGAATGTCTGTGTGCTGGCAACCCTTTGGGCATCTGCAATACACAGCCCTCATTTCTATCAACAATAGCAGACTGCCTGGAGAGGCACAGCCACCATCTGCAGACATCCCACTGGCACCAGTGAATGTCTGCCCCTCCCAGGTCAGCCACTCTGACCCTGTCAACATCAGAGTCTGAGCCACACGGATGTCCAGCCCAGGAAATGTTACTCATTTTGACTGCTTCCAGTGTGGGAACCTTGCTAGCTTCCCTGGGAGTTTGCATCCAAATATCAGGGCCCTGTGGGAGAAAGATATTGTACCAGGTTCATTCATCAAATATTTACTGAGCTTCTACTATGTGCTATGCACTGTTCCAGAATCCAGAGGTGGACTGAACAAGAGACAAAGATCCTTGTCTTCATGGAGATTGTGTTGCTATTAGGAGATGGACAATAAACAGGATGAATAAAGAAAATATACAGCATGCTAGACACATGCTAAGGAGAAAAATGAAGCAGGGACGGGGAGGATGGAGGGTGAGGGAGGTTGACATTTTACAAAGGTTGTCCAGGGGAGGCTTTACTCAAAGGAGTTTTTGAGCAGAGATTTAAAGGAAGTGAGAGAGCTACCCACGAGACTTTCAGAGGAGCAAGCATTCCAGATGGGGCAAACAGAGGTGCACAGTACCCAGGGTGGGACTGTGCCTGGTGTACGCTAGAGACAGTGAGGAAGCCGGGGTTGCTAGAATGCGCTGGGGGTGGGGATAGCGGGAGAGGAGGTCAGAGAGGCAGTGGAAGGGGCAGGGGTGTGGAATGTGGGAAGTCATAGAAAGACTTCTGAGTTCCCTCTAAATGAAACAAGAGGCAGAGGAGCGACCTGATGTAACTCGTTTCAGCACATCTAGGCTGCAGTGCTGAGGACAGAGAGGAGAGGAGAGGACAGAAGCAAGAATCATTTGGGAGGCTGTTGAGAGTCATCCACAAAAGAAACGATGGTGGCTTGGCCTAGAGTGAATAAAAGTGATCAGATTGTGGATACATCCAAATCCCCAAATCCTCAATGTTATTGCCAACACGGCTTATTGAGTATTCCTGGTGGGCTTCAGTGGTGGTCCATGGATCCCCTGGATTGTCTGAAAAATGCTGTTTTGTGTACGGTAAATATCTGGGAGGGTCAGCATAAGACAGTTGATCCTAGAGGTTGTAAATTGTGCTCTGCAGTCAAATGGCCTGAATTCAAATTCAATGTGAGCCACTTCCTCTCTACATAACCCTAGGCAGGCTTTTAAACCTCTCTATAAGTCTCAGTTTCCTCACCTGTAAACTCAAGGATATTAATAAATCTACCTGATAGATTTTATGTGAAAATTTGTAAAATACTTCATAGTAAGTGTTCAATACACATTAGCTATTTTAATCTAATTTTCTTAAGGGATCAGTGGCCCAAATAAGGCTGAGACTCTAGCAAGGGTGTCCAACCCGTGGCCTGTGGGCCACATGTGGCCTAGGATGGCTATGAATGCGGCCCAACACAAAATCATAAATTTACCTAAAACTCTTTTTTTTCTCATCAGTTTTCATTAGTGTTTGTGTATTTAATGTGTGGCCCAAGACAACTCTTCTTCCAGTGTGGCTCAGAGATGCCAAAAGATTGGACACCCCAAGCTTTGCCTTCAACCTAAGCTGGATCACAGATGATAAAAAAAAAAAGGGCTCCTTTTGTTCCCCTGGCCTAAATGAAAGGGATTTTGAAGATCTAGGGTTTTAGCTTAGACCCACTCTATAATCTTGAACCAGGAAACTGAGTCTTGGGTAGGCCAAATAATTTGCAATAACCTGCCCATAGTTACAGAGCTAGAAAGTGGCAGAGCTGGCTTTGAACCCACAGCTGGCTGATGTAGAGGTCACCCCTTTGCAATACCACATTGCCCCTCAATGTAAGGGCAGACCTCTTGCTCAAAGACTTGTCCAGTGGGACCAAGGCAGGAGGCCTCCATCAGATGGCACAGTCAGTCCTGCCTTGGCGGGCTAGTCATACAGACCCCCAGTTCTGCCTTCACTGGGTCTCCTTCTGTTCCAACAATGTAAGTCCCAGCGGCATGTCTCACTGTTTAATATGGGCCAGTAAAAGGGTGTGCCACTGTGCCACTGCTGTTCTGATGACAAACACGTCAATCAAAATCCTCAGGGAGCAGCATTTGTAAGTGAGTCTCCCCATGGACTCTACCTACAGAGCCTCCTAAAAAGGACTGTTTCATTAATGGGCCATCTTCACATTTGCTAATGCCTAATTACTGACACTAATGAATCCATGCATTTTAAAAATGAAATCATAGGTTTTATTCAATTAGGAAAAGCACTAAAATGCTGAATAAATCTGGCAAGGGACACAAAGGACTGGTATTTAGACAGGCACCCCTGTTCAGGAGACACCAGGAGGTTGTGGAATTGTAAGATGGGGCCCAGTGGTGGGTGGATTCATCTTCAGATTAACACCAGCCCTGGGCAGGGCCTGGGCTCAGAAACACATCTGAAACTTAATTCCCACTGACCTGAAAATACCTCCTGATTTTGCATTCTCTGCCTGGTTTACATGGAAATAACACATTGGATAAGTAAAAAAGAAAAAAAAAATACGATCCTGTATAATCCCGCCATACAGAGATGAACACTATTAAGTGTGTTTTATATTCTCCCAGACTTTTTATGGTTCTATTTGTAGGATTTTGTGTACATATAGCATTTTTCAAAAAGTAAATAGATTCCACTAACAGAACATTTTAAATAAATATTTTATTTATTTATTTTTTAGAGAGAGGGGAAGGGAGGGAGAAAGAGAGGGTGAGAGGCATCAATGTGAGAGAGAAACATTAATCAGTTTTCTCTGGTACATGCCCCACCTGAGTACTGAACCCTCAACCCAGGCATGAGCCCTGATGAGGAATCAAACAGGCAACCTTTCGCTTTGTGGGACAATGCCCAACCAACTGAGCCACACCAGTGAGGGTGTTAATATACAATGGATGATATTCCATGTTAATAGTTTACATCCATGTACTTCTCATTAAAACAGTTGTCCAGTATTCCACACCAATCTCCTACATTGGAAATTTGTCTGCCTTTTCAAATATTCAAACAAACTTACTAAACATCCTTGAGGTGAAACACCCATCTACTCTTTATTTCCTTGAAATTATTTTCTAAAAGCAGGATTTCTGGGTTTGACTGACCGAGTCCAAGGCTTTTTCCTTCCAGAGCAGTTGTACCAGTTGACATTCACATTAGGGCAACAGGAGAAAATTTTCACATTTTCCCACCTCATATGTGAGAAAAAGCTATCATTATTTTATGTCTTTTTTTTTGTGACTACAAAATTGAGCATTTTTCCTTCATTTGTAGATTGTTCATTTGAATTTCTGCTCTTGCACATTGCTTATTCATGCTCATTGCCCAATTTGCTATTAGAATATCTGTCTCTTACTTGTATGTTATCAACCTGTACAACTTAAGGGTATTTAATTCTTGACCATGTGTTGCATATATCACTACCTGTTCTACTTTACCTTTGTAATTTTTGTTGTGTAAAATTTTTTTTACCTATTTGTGGAGCCAAATTTCTTAGTCTTTTCCTTCATGCTTTGTTGTGGGTGTCATTCTTAGAAAATTTTTTACTATTCAACAGTGATAAAGTGGTTTCCTTATCCACAGCTTTGCTTTCCATGGTTTCAGTTACCCTGGTCAACCACATCTGAAAATATTGAACAGAATATCCAGAAATAAGCAATTCATAAATTTTAAATTGCACCTCATTCTGAGTAGCATGATGAAGCCTCCCTCATGGAGTCCTACTCTATTCTGGCCAGGACATGAATCCCCCTTTGCCCAGCATGCCCACGCTATAGGTGTGGCCTGCCTGTTAGTCATCCAGTAGCCACCTCAGTTATCAGTTATCAGATCCACCGTTCAGGTGTCACAGTGCTTATGTCCAAGTCACCCTAATTTTACCTAATAATGGCCCCAAATCTAGTTACATAACTTTTATTGCAGTGTATTATTATAATTGTCCTGTTTTATTAGTAGTTATTGTTGTTAGTATCTTACTGAGTCTAAATTATAAATTGAACTTCATCATAGGTACACTTATATAGGGGAAAAATAGCATGTATAGGGTTCGGTACTATTTGTGGTTGCAGGCATCCACTGCAGGTCTTAGAATGTATCACCTATGGATAAGGGGGCACTACTGGTTTGGTTTCTTTTCCCCAGAAAAACCAGATTTATTTGGGGAAAAAGGAAGCATTGCAATCTGGTATCAGCAACCATGATGAGCCATGTGCAAGTCTCCAGGAAAACAAAGGAGAGGCAGTTTTCACACAGAAGGGAAGAGGAAGTGGAGAGGCTGTTATAACCACACAGTTCTTCCTATAGGGCTTTTGCAACTGACAGAGGCCATGAGAGCTCCTCTCACAGGCCCTCCTGATTCCTGTCTCAGTTAAGGTCTTTATGATTGATTTGAACATTTACCCCTTTCACTTGAGGATTTTCTCTGAAAGCGTCACTGGTTAGCAGTCAGGTCTTCTGATTTCAGTGGCCTTTTGTCTCTCAAAGCCAGGAAGGACCTCTTCCAGGTGTCTGTTCCATGTCAAAGGGAAGGCACATGGCCCCCAAACCACTCCCCTCCAGGGATGACAAGCACCAGGGACAGTGCTGATAGGTAGCCTTGCAACAAGGCTGGAGGAAATCTTTTTGGAGGTGTCTTTTCTATTAAAAAATATCTCCAGGTTGAAGAGTATGGTGTTTGGGGTTTTTATCTCTTCAGAGCACACATGTTCACACTTTAAATCTGAACCATCTGTAAACGACGAGCAGTCAGCGTTACCCAGAGGAATTTCCTGCAGATCTTCATGAGGGGTCAGGAGACGATCTGTCAGTATTCAGCAATCGTGAGGAACTGGGCTTTGGAAAACTGCAACTTTTCCTTAGAGAATTTATGTCCCTTTAAGGCCAAAAGTTTTAACAGCTGTCTTCCTGTGAGGACACCTTCAAGCTTCTGAGTTGGGATGAAAACCAGCAAGCTCAAACGGCTCTGTAGGCACCACACCTGTTTGCTCACCAGCCCCAGAGCTATTGGGGGATCTTCTCTGGAGCCTCTAAATGTGTTGATGGTAAACAAGAAAGTCACCCAGGTATTCCTCAGCAAAAAGATCTATTCATTAAAAAATGATTTCAATCTGGTACCTGCAACCATGGTAAGCCGTATGCAAATCCCTAGCACTGCTCTATGTTTAACATTTAAATATGTAACCACATTGAGACATGTTGATAAATGTCAAATGCCTAGCCAGTTGTCCCAACGCCATTTCCAACAACATTTGTTGAATAAGTCTTCCCACTGATTCAAATGTCACCTTATCATATGTTAAATTAAAAATTTTAAATGGGCCCTGACTGGTGTGGCTCAGTGAATTGAGTGCTGGACTGTGAACCAAAGGGTCTCTAGTTTGATTCCCAGTCAGGGCAGCTGTCTGGGTTGCAGGCCAGGTCCCCAGTGGGGGGTGCTCAAGAGGCAACCACACATTGATGTTTTCTCCCTCTCTTTCTCCCTCCCTTCCCCTCTCTAAAAATAAATATATAAAATCTTTTTAAAATTTTAAGTGGATTTTCTATTCTATTCCACTAATCTTTCTTATATGATAGTACTATACTTTTAATTATTATAAACTTATGTTTTAATATAATAATCTTATTCTCCATATTCAAAATTTTGTTCAGTGTTCTCACTGATATCCAGGGATATTTCGTGGAACTTTGAAAGTCAACATTTTCTTTTTAATTGAATGAAAGGAATAAATTAATTTGAGTAGAACTGACCTCTAGGTACAGGCCACACCCTCCACTTATTCAGATCTTTTGTGTACACAGATCTTTTGTGAAAGTACAGTTCTGTTGTTTTCTTCATATAGATATTTTCTGTGCATTTATTTATTTAACATTTTTATTTCCATTGTAAACACCACTGCTCCCCTAACATGCACAATATTGTCGAATTGGTTTGTGTGTGTGTGTGTGTGGTTTTGTATGTATTTTCTCCTCTGCTAAACTCTCTTATTAGTTCTAATAGAATGTGGGTTGATTGTCTTTGGTTTTGTGGGAAGACTATACCATCATCCATTAATGATGAAAAATAAAAATGCCTTCAGGATTTATGACTATTTTCTCTTTTTTCTTGTCTTATTACGTTGGTCGTATCATACCTTTCAGAACAATACTAAATAGTTGCAGTCATTTTGGTGTGGTTCTGGGCTTTAAATTTAAATGCTGTTTAAATATAATGTAGGATCCTGGTCAGATTAATAAAACAGATATCCTCTAGTCCTAATTTAGCTTTGTCTTCATAAATGACCACTGATTTCCATCAATGCCTAATTTAAAAGCCATCCAATTGACTGTGCATTATTTCTTTGTTTTGAGCCACTATAGTGCTCTATTTGTGCCATTGGGCACCCTAAAAACAAGCCATTCTTAGCATTCTTGGAAGAAATCCTGCTTGGATACAATACATCCCCTCCAAATTCCCCAGACACATATTTCCTTTTGTTAATTTAGCTGAACATTATTTGCTCCTATGTCATTCAGGTTTTATGCATCTGTATTCAAAGTCTGGTATGAGGGCAGTCTCATTACTTGCTAGTAAAATAAATAGGAACACATTTTTTTATGTGTTTCAACAACATAGCTTACTTCCTTGAACATTTGACTGAACTCATACATGGAATCTTTTTGGTCTTGCTGCTTTTTTTGGACATGATTTTCAAATACATGCAAGGTTGTTAGCATACTTTGTTTTTCTGTATCTTCTTGAGTCCATTTTCCCCTAGAAAACCATTTACTTAAATGATATTTTATCTTTTAATAAGTGCAATATATATATAGTAAAAAATCTGCTATTTTAAGTATATTTTATTGATTATACTATAACAGTTGTCCAATCTTTTTTTCTCCCCTTTATCTACCTCTGCCTTGCACCCATCCCTTCCTCCAGCATTCCATCCTCTTAGTTCATGTATATGGGTTGTACATATAAGTTCTTTGGCTTCTCCATTTCCTATACCATTCTTAACCTCCTCCTGTCTATTTTGTATCTACCAATTATGCTTCTTATTGCCTGTACATTTTCCCCATTCTCCTCCTCCTCCTTCCTTCTGATAACTCTCCATGCGATCTCCATTTCTGTTATTCTATTCCTGTTCTAGTTGTTTGCTTAGTTTTTGTTTTCATTTTCGTTTTTTAGGTTCAGTTGTTGATAGTTGTAAATTTGTTGTCATTTCACTGTTCATAGTTTTTGATCTTCTCTTTCTTAGATAAGTCCCTTTAGCATTTCATACAATAAGGGCTTGGTGATGATGAACTCCTTTAAGTCAACCTTATCTGGGAAGCCCTTTATTTGCCCTTCCATTCTAAATGAAGGCTTTGCTGGATAGAGTAGTCTTGGATGGAGGTCCCTGCCTTTCATGATTTTGAATACTTCTTTCCAGCCCCTTCTTGCCTGCAAGGTTGCTTTTGAGAAATCAGCTGACAGTCTTATGGGCACCCCTTTGTAGGTAACTGTCTCCTTTTCTCTGGTTGCTTTTCAGATTCTCTCCTTATCTTTAATCTTGGGTAATGTAATTGTGATGTGCTTTGGTTTATGCTTCCTTAGGTCTAACTTCTTTAGGTCTCTCTGAGCGTCTTGGACTTCCTGGAAGTCTATTTCCTTTGGTAGATTGGGGAAGTTCTCTTCATTATTTGTTCAAGTAAGTTTTCAATTCCTTGCTTTTCCTCTTTTCCTTCTGGCACCCCTATGATTTGTATGTTGGAACATTTAAAGTTCTCCCAGAGGTTCTTCAGCCTCTCATTTTTTTGAATTCTTGTTCCTTCATTCTGTTCTGGTTGGATGTTTATTTCTTCCTTCTGTTCCAAATCATTGATTTTAGTCCCAGTTTCCTTCCCATCACTGTTGGTTCCCTGTACATTTTCCTTTATTTCACTTTGTATAGACTTCATTTCTTCCTTTATTTTGCAACCGTACTCAATCATTTCTGTGAGCATCCTGATTACCAGTGTTTTGAACTCTGCATCTGATAGGTTGGTTATCTCCCTGTCACTTAGTTCTCTTTCTGGTGTTGTGAGCTGTTCTTTCATTTGAGCCATATTTCTTTTTCTCAGTGCACCTGTTACATTATAAGTGGTGGAGCCTTAGGTATTCGCCAGGGTGGGGCAACCCAATTTGCTGAGTTGTGGTGCTGTATGTGGGGGAGGGGTCAGAGAGGGAACAATGTAGCTTGCTAGCTTGCTTGACTCTCTTCCCACTTCCTGTCACTTTCCTCACCTCCCACAAGTGGATTGTGCCTTTTCACATGCTGATTCCTGGGTGAGTGGGCTTGTGCACGTTCTAGGGTCCCATGAGCCTCTCCAACAGACTCTCCAATGAAGCTGGGAGTTTCTCCTGCTGCCTCACCTCCATAGGTTTTTACAGCCAAAGGTTTTGTGGTTTTATTTCCCCACACTGGAACCTGGGGTTGTGTGGTCTGTCTCACTCCCCCGTTGTTCCTCCCATCTTACCCACACGTGAAAGTGGGACCACCCAGTCCACCAACTGCCACCTTGTCACATGTCCTCTCCACCCCAGCTTCCCATCTCTGCCCCTCCTACCAGTCTGAATGAATGTCTCTTCTTTAACTCCTTGGTTTTCAGACTTCCATACAGTTTGATTATCTCACTGTTCTGGTTGTTTTTTGTTTTTAAGTTGGTTGTTTTCCTTCTTTTTGGTTGTGCGAGGAAGCAAAGCATATCTACCTGTGCCTCCACCTTGGCTGGAACTCTACTTTGTTTTTCTAATGTTGTATATTTGAGATTCATTTTCCCTTGATTTACTTATGAAGACATCTATTTTGCCTTTTTAAAAAAGCAGCACTTGGGCTTATTTATTAATTACAGTGTGTCGAGGGCCACATTCCCAGAAGTAGTAAATATGTGATATGTATTCAATCACTAAATAGATATATTGTGGACTTCCACATCTACATCTTCCTTCCTGCACACAGCCCCTTCACCTGTAGGAGTGGCCCCTGCAGCCACATTTGTGCTGAACTGGACCAGCTGTAGTCTTGGTTTAAACTACAGCAGTCAAACAATCTCTCCTGGGAACTTGGAACTAAGAACCAGAAATGCTGGTTAAACTTTGTCATTTGCTCAAACAGATAATGACCTCCTTGGTTCTTGGCTACAGTGTTTCAGAGTTTCTATCACATTTCCCATACTGGGTTCCATGACATATTCCTGTAACTTTATAATAAATCCTCTTTTTCTGATTTACCTAATTTGAATATGTTTCTGCTATTTGTAAACAGATGATACTTGACTAAGAGAGCCACCAAGGGCCAGAAATCCATCACATCACCACCTCCAAAAGTAGAGAAATTATGTGCTGTCCATGATGGTGTGCCCTCAGCTAAAGGAACAATGTGCATTGGATGACTCTGACAGCCTCTCTATGTTTTTAGTTTTTAAGTTGATAGTTCTTATGTTGATCACCTAAGACTTCAATTTTCACCCTGCTTACTAAGAGAACACATGTCCTATACATTTTAGGTTACCCTGGTGTGGGCATTTAGCTCAGCTATTCCATGCTATTGCTACCTTGACATCCATTTGTTTGGCCAAATGGCCTGAAGGGGCCTTAAACCAACATTAGCACCATCAGGCAAACGCACACCTAGATAACAGGTGGCAGAGTCATCGCAAATGTAAGTTCTTGATATGACTTCCCCCTCAGTCCTTCTGATCAAGTCTCCCTGCCTCTCAGGGCCTTCCCTTTGATAAGACCCCATGGAGCTTACCCAAATCCTGCTCTTTTGGGTTTGAATTGACCAATCCAGCCTTAGCCCAGAACCCCCAAAAACTCCCCACACAGGCCCTAAAAAGGCATGGGCCTCAGGTGCTCCCTCTCCCTCTTCCTCCACCTGCCATGACCTCCTGTGTGGCCCCTTGAGATGTGCCATGTACTTCTTCCAGGACCTGTGAATAATTAACATCTCTATTTTCATTTCTCACATGCTGTTTTGTTGAACCTCCTCACCATCTGGCACCCTGTACTGCACCTAACAAATCTGAATTAACAAAGTCATAACACCTGGTCACATGAGCTCTGTGACAGGGGCTTCATGTAGAATGAGGAGGAAACTTAACATAGGAGGGAATAGTGGGGCCCTGTAGTGAATGCTGAGAGCTGAAGAGGATGAGAGGAGAGGGAGCAGGTATTTGCCACTGAGCCTCTTGACCAAAGAACTATGGATTGTACTAAAGGGGCCAGAATGGCTGTCTCATTGATGGAACTTCCAGGCACTTCCTTTTGTATGAGTCTTGCTGTGAGCAAAAGCTGCTTTCTGGATGAGGCGCTATGGCAGGAGATGATGATTTTAAGGGTGTCCCACAGACAGGTCCTTCAGAAGGTCTGAGCCTGGGAGATCAGAGATTTCTGATGCTTCTCAGAGTCAGGAGACACAAGTGTGGAAAGACAACAGTGAGTGTCATAGCCATTTTCATGATCACATCTACAAGAAGAACATCATTATGGCCCCAAGGTGGGTACAAATCAGTGGTAACATGTCCTTGTGGGATATTGCAAAAGGTAGGATTCAGGAGGCATGTCATTCTCAAATATGTGCCATGAGTCCTGTTCTTTGGAGGCACTAGTGGGGCTACCAGGAACCCCAGAAGATCTTATAGAAGGCCCTTGGAAACTTCTTTTGTCTCACTACTAGGAAGTTTGTGTGTAGTTGGTGGAATAGTGGCACCAAAGACATCAAGGCATAATCCCAGGAGCCAATAAACCTTACTGCATTTAGAAAAGTAGTCTTCGCAGATGTGATGATGTTAAGGACTTAAGCTGGGAAGATAAGAGGTGTGTCTGGAAAAAGTCCAATCATTGTTAATATAATGAGAATGGTTTTTGCAACATTGATGTAACCTGGCAGCCAAGGAGAGTGAACTGGAATGCGCATGCGTGAACAACAACTTCCTTCTACTAGTCAGTGGGGGTGGTAGAAGCCGTTGAGTGAGCATGTGTACTGTATGGCCATTGCATTCAAAATAACTGAACAAGTAGAGCAACAAATCTGCATTAAATTTTGTGTTAAGCTTCAATGTGCCTCCGTGGAAACTATTCAGATGATTCAGAAGGTGGCAGCTATGGACAACTGGTGATTGGCAGCTTCATCATGACAACACGTCTGCTCACACATCACGTCTCGTGCAGAGATTTTTTGGTGAAACATCAAATAACCCAAGTGATTCAGTTCCCTTACAGCCCAGATCTGGCACCCTGTGACTTGTGACTTTTCCCAAAACTGAAAGCACCTTTAAAAGGGAAGAGACTTCAGACTATCAGTGAGATTCAGGAAAATAAGACAGGGCAGCTGATGGCGATTGGGAGAACTGTGTGAGGTCCCAGGGTGCCAACTTTGAAGGGGACTGAGGTGTCTTATGTACAGTGTTTCTTGTATCTGGTATCTTCTCCAATAAATGTCTCTATTTTTCTATTACACAGCTGGATAATTTCTGGACAGACCTCATTTCCTGCACTGTCAGGGTGGGCTCTAAATGCAGTCCCGTGTACTGTAAGAGGGAAGCAGAGAGATCTGACACACACAGAGGAGAAGACTAAACTGTGCTGGGTGCTGAGAATATTAGCACTGGACAAAACAGACCTGGTTGCCGCTCTTAGGCGGGTCTCCTGTATCCCCACAGGAGACGTCCCAAATCTTTACTCTTTACCCATTTTTCTTTCTTCTTGGTTGTCAACCTTGCTCAACCTGTCCATAAAGATGAAATATATCAGCATACCTTGCTAACCCCTGAGCCTGGGACCATCACAAATATGTGAGAAGACTGGTTCCTACGCCAGATTCCTGAGAACACACTCTAATCCATGGGGACAACAGTAGAAGCCACAGAAGGTATCTGAGTGTTCTGAGTCCAAATGATCCAACAGCCCAGGGAAGGTAGCCCAAATGCTGCAGGAGCCAGGCAGGTAACAGAAATGTGTGAGATGGGAAGAGTTTAAGGTGATTAATGCTAACCAGCTGCCACTGCAAAAATAAAAGGGGCCTGGTTAGTTTGCCTTTAAAACACTTGGGAAGGCCAATCAAACCATTTCAACAAACCCACAGGTTCTGTCTTGCTTCACAGTCTACCAGCTAGCAACCTCTGCTGCCAATTCTGCCTTGTGCATGAGACACACACCACATCAGTTGCCTTTACATCATAACACGAGTATGCCTAATTGCTTGTTGGTGCATCCATTCATTTATTCATTCTACAAATGTTCATTGAGTACCTATGATGTGAAGGATGCTGTGTAGGCATTAAGGCCACAGTAGTAAATGGAACCCCATTCTCACAGAGCTCACATTCCCAAGGTGGGGAGCAGGGAGACAGGTTGGAGGGCAGGAAGACAAGAAGTGAAAATTAAATAAGTAAGCAAGATATGTTACAAATAAGTTAAACAGAATGGGAGAGTACTTTAAACAGGGAAAGTCTCTCCAATGGGATACGTTGGGCTCAGGTGTAAACGAAGAGAGGGTGCCAGACTGGGAAGCAGAGCACCTACGAAGCAAGTGCAAAGGCCCTGAGGCAGGAAGATAGAGCTCAGGTTTAAGACACAGAACGGGCCCCATGGCGGAAATGTGGTGAGCAAGGAGGGAGGAGGAGATCAGGTGCAGAGGCTGACAGTGGCCCAGATCTTAGAGGCCATGGTAAGAGGTTTGTATTCTATTATTTTAAGTTCCATTGACCCATGGCTCCTGGAATGAGGCTCCCACCCAACTCTGGATTAAAAATTTATTAGTATTCAGATGAATGTGCAGAGGCCTGCCTACAAGAGACAACAGAAGCTGGTCCTGGGGACTGTAGCCCCTCCAGGTCCCCTGTCACCTCGTATCCCCACAAATCTTCCAGGCCTGTCTCCAACAGAAGCCACCTCCCCAGCAAGCTCATGGTATCAACACCTGTTTGCACCAGCAGCCTGCTGGGTCCAGTTCTGCTTGAGCATGTAGCTGGGGTGGCAGCCCCCAGGCCACAAGCAGAGACAAGGGTGAGAGGCTGGTGCCCATAAGCCTAGAGTCCCTGAGGGATCCGGAGAAGGCTGAGACTCTGGAGGCCAGAAAAACAAGTTACAGAACCAAAGCCTGTGTGTGACTGGACTGTGGATGCTTCATTTGTTCCTCCCAGAGATGTTTACTGGGAATGTACAATGTGTCAGAATGGTTCTAGGTGCAGAGCACTACAGAAAGTCCTGCTTAGAGGGGGAAAGAGACCCTTCCCCAAAAGTAAATTATAGAGTATCAAGTAAGAGCTGCTATGAAAAAAAATGAAGCACAGAGTGGAATGGGAAGTTTTGGTGTGTGCTGGGGTGGTAGGGGAAAGGGAGAGTTCCACTCACATTGAGGCAGAGGTTTGAGTGAAATAGGGGAACTAGCCAGGTGGCTGCCTGGGGGAAGAAAATTCCAGGGAAAAGAGCAGGTACAGAGGCTTAGGGCAGGGTGTGCTGGACATGTGTGAGGACAAGCGATGTGGCTGGACGTCAGGTGGAGGGTCAGGCGCAGCTAGGGTGCACATCAGAACTCTTCTGTTCCTGCTCACTTACCACCTGCCCAAATCCTGCCTCTACGTCAATCTCAGGTCAGTCTCCACCTCCTGCAAGAAACCCTCTGGGACCAGACCAGATGAAGGTGACTCTCCTTCAGAAATACGGGCTTCGATTGCTGCCACCCCCATCTGGTAGTGCTCAGCTTTTGCCAGAGATGAGTGTTTCAGGTTTTATTCAGCTCTGGGTTACAGATCCCAGACTGCTGGAATTTTGCATCAAGACTGGCAGTGGGAATTTGGAAGGCAGAAGCCAACTCTGATGGGAGAGGACCACTCTGGCCCAACCAGGACTGTTAAGGCAGGATGAACATGTAGATCCCTGAAGCCCACAGCAGAAAGGCTGGAAGGAGGTCTGACAGCCATAGCATTGAAGGTGAGAATGAGCAGTAAATTACTGATTCAGTGACAATGTCACTGTTAGTGACATTGTCAGCAAACAATAACAACTGTTCTCAATTCCATTATCTAGCCTTCTGTAAATTTGCGAATTACTGATATTTTTCCCCAAATATCCTCTTTGTGCTAAGAATTATTAGAGACCGTTGCATTGTTTGTGAGTAAGAGCAATAACTTGTACTGTGAGTGTTACAAACTACTTCATACTAGTGTCTGATGTGAAGGCTTGGGCCTTTTCAGAGCATGGGCAACATCTGACCAGAAGTGGGTGGGGAGACAGGACCAGAAAACAAAGACAGAGTGGTTTTCTCTTATTTCTGATTGGCAAGACTGAATTTTCTCTATTACACTGATGTAGCACTTTGCAATCCACACAACGAACTATTGCAAACTATTGCAGAGAAGCCCAGCAAGGGAGGCATGTCCCTCCTATTAAATGCAGAAACAGGCTCAGAGAGGTGAAGGGACCTGTCTAAGGTCACACAGTACAGAGTAGGTACTTGAAACCAGGCAGTCTGTGAGTTTATTGCTCCAACTACCCTAGTCTCACACCCTCTCAAAAAAATTGGTTCCAAAAGGCCTTCCTAGAATTATCCTGGTAATACTATAGCATGTGATTATCCTATACCTTATAATTTTAGAACATAAACCATCTTGTTGTCTTGGCAGAATAATTTTCTGGTTTGACATATGTGTTTAAGTCTGTTCCTGGAGAGCCCAGAGCTGCCCGAGAGGGCCAACGCGAGACCTCTCCTGTTGCCGTGGGTGTCCAGCATGGTGCCTTGCATGCTGCAGACATCAGGAAAGGTTTGTGGAGCGAATGAATGAACAACAGAAGAAGCTATCCTGCTAAAGAATCCCTCCCATCTCTCCTTCCTCTCCCCTGCAAAGCACTGAGTGGCTTATTAATTATGGATGGAAGTGAAAGCTCTAAAACAGAAGCTGATGTGAGTGTGATCACACCCTCCCTGTGTTTTCATGACTGTAAGTAGATTATTAAAAACAGATAAGGCGGCCATAATGGGCTCCAGCCTACCAGGAATCTTAGAGGAAGTAGATGGAGAATTTGGACATTTTCTGTGCTTTAATCTAACCTGGCAAAAAACAAATTGATTAGAAGCTTGTCTCTCACATTCCATTATTGATGTCCCAGCTATCATTAGTAGATGGGCCACTGAGGAGCTTTCTTGGCACAGAATCAGAGACATGGAAATTTTTATTTTTATTTTTATTGTTATTCAATTACAGTTGTCTGCATTTTCTCCTCATCCCTCCTCCTCACCCCAGCCGAACCCACCTCCCTCCCCCGCCTCCACCCTCCCCCTTGATTTTGTCCATGTGTCCTTTATAGTAGTTCCTGTAAACCCCTCTCCCCACTGCCCTCTGGCTATTGTTAGATTGTTCTTAACTTCAATGAGAGACATGGAATTTAAAAAAGTTTTTTTAATTGTTTGATTTTAGAGAGAGAGAAACATTGATTCATTGTATGTGCCCTGACCAGGGGTTGAATCCGTAATCCTGGAGTGTCAGGATGATGCTCTAACCGACTGCGGTACACAGCCAGGGACAGAGACAGGGACATGGGGTTTTATTTACAGAGTTAAACTTTGTTCCCTTTATTTTGTTTTGAGAGTTTGGGTATTTGAGCAAAGTTGTAAGTGAATTTTTCCTCAAACACATTTCCCTTTCATTTTAACATGGGGCTGTAAAGGAAATTATATTAACACACCTTCCAGTGTTTATGCTTTAAAATTATCTCAAATACCTGTCAAGAGGCTACACTGGAAATAACAAGGAGGGGCTTTCTTAAAGGCAACAAGCAAAGCTTGTAGGAAAAACACTGGTCCTTAGATAATGTAAGTGTGGAAAGATACAAGTGTCTTGTGAAAAAGAGTCCATATTTTCTCACGTAAAAATATATTGATTGTGGAAAGCCAAGGTTAACAAGAAAGTAAATGCAACAAATGGAGGAGGAGCATTTGCTGAGAGAACTTATACTATTGCCAAGACAAGGGCACTTGTCTCATCCTCCAGACCATCTCTCTTATAAGGGAAGTATTATTACCCACTTTACAGAAGAGCATATAAAGGCACAAGGTCAAAAAGGTATTAAGCATCCAAGGCCAAATCTAAACTCAGCCCTGTCTGAATCCATATCACCCTCTCATCCACATTTGCCATACAAATATGTGTCATTAAAATTAATATTATTTTTGTCACCATACTTAGCATCAGGAAATCTCACATGTAGTTATGGCTTTGAGACCTCACTGAATATATATATTTTTAACAAACAGTTTAACAAACAAGTCATTTAGCCTCTCTGAGCCTCACTTTCCTTACCTTGGGGGGGGTGATGTGGGGTTGTTGTAAGGATTAATGACATAGTGTGTATAAAAAGTCTAGGGCATGTGTTGTATTAGATATTAGCATCTAATGGGAAAAAAGGGTTGGTATTGAGATTACATAACATCTCTGCATACATTTTTATTCTCTTCCAGAGTCTAATCCACCTACCCTAGAATGGACTTCCCGCTACTCTTCACCATCATTAAGGCTCCACACCTAGGCTGTAAGGGATGGGAAAGTCTGCTTTCTTAGGGAAGATGTATGTTTTGGGAACAGGCATGGGGCCAGGGGAAAGAATAATCCTATCACAGCAGTGAAAATTCTATTTCTGGGAAATGACACAAGATTGAGGATTTACATACTTAAACATGCAAAAAAAAGCCAAAGAAACTATGTCAGGATAGGAAGCTCAGGGAACAGAGCTGCAGCCTGTGGAGGGAATGACTGAGCAGTGACACGGCAAGAGCCCTGCCACTTGGTGCAGTCCATGAGGCACTTCTATGCATTTAACAAAGATATTCTGTGTGACGCTTCCATTTGCTGTAAAAGTGCTACAAATGTATGGTCCATGATGTGACCTTGGCTCCCTTAGATGTGGCATGATTGTGGAGTGCACAACCTGCCCACCTGTACACTGCAGCCCTACTGGGCCCACTCACAACTTGCCACTCTGAGAAAGTGGAGTGGTTTTTACAGAATTAAGTAAGAAAGCTTCTACAATGGACATTTATTTTTTGTGCCACTACCATCCATTCATCTTACAGAAACAGTACCCCAATAGTTCTTTTCAGGTTTGCACAGGGCAGATTCTAATCACAGCTTGAGAAGCTGGCATATGACCCATGTCTAAACCAAGCAGAATATCCCAATTCCAGGATGTGGTAAGAGGCTCAAAGGTGAGCATGGCATCTAATCAGAACTAACAAGTTTACAATTAAACTCTTCCTGGGATGCTGGGAGAGAAGAAAACATTCCTTCTGTTGAACTTGGAATTGTGAGGCTCTGAGAATTGAAGCTGTAACAGGCATCATGCCATGAAGAGCCTGAGAATGAGGCCAGCAAATGGAGTGGAGGTGGAGGGGAGGGGGGAGAGAAAGAGGGAGACTTGCATTATTTCTGATGCCCCTGAATCCAGTCACACCAAAAGCCAGAATGACCCTTGAACTTTTTCAATTAAGCAAGACAATAACTTCTCTTTTAATTAAGCCAGATTTTTAATGTTACTGTGCACAAAAGAGTCCCGAGCTTCACGAAAAGCCCTGATTTTGAGAGGTCTGGACACCTGGGGTGTTTGAAACCTACCACGGTGGCCTTGTCAAACGTGGCGAAGTCACCGTGCAGTGCTGGGATCGTCTGTGGCCTCCCTTCTCTGCCCCCCAGATGCTCAGTCCCTGAACCTGCACAATCTTTCAGCTTTGGATCCACGTGGAGGAAAACTGCCAGAAGAACCCAATGCCCTCTACTTGGGAGGACATGCCAAGTCTGGATACAGCTGTCATCAACTAAAAATAATTTTAAAATGTGAAGCCTATGAAAACTTCCTATGTCATTAAATAGGCAGAGGACAAATGAGTGCTTTTGAAAATTATTTTCTTCAGGCAATAGAAGTAAATCCCAATAGCATTTGCTTTGTACTTTCAATAAAATCAAACAAAATGCACACTTCATGGAACAAAAACAGGTAAGATGAAGGGAAAAGGTTGAAACGATTATGGTTTACAGTCAGAAATAAATTAAGCATTTAAAAGTGCATTTGATACTATAGAATGGCTAAATGAACAATGCAGAAAAGCAACTAAGTGATGATGAGGACAAGCTTGGGAAGTTTCCCAGGATTCAGAGAAGGATGAAGGGCAAATGATGAGAGATAGCAGGTACTAAAGACAGGAAATGGGATGTAGCACATAGGAAAGGTACATGCATGAGCAAGATGCCAAAACCCATGTTCAACATGAGATAAAAGTTTCCTAAGTTACTGACAAACCAAATCTGTGTTTCAAAAGAGTAAAAACTGTATCAGAGAAAAAACTGATAAAAAGACACTAAAACCTAGGCAGGTCTCCTGGTAAAGTTGTAACTGTAAATAAAAGAACTGCACAAATATTTGGGGAAGAAGCTACCTATAAAGGGAAAAATTCAGCCTGGCCTCAGACCTTACCTCTGCAGCATCAGATAGAAGAGAAGTCTAGTTTTGAAGATTCAGGAAGCCAGCAAACACAGGACTCAACACACACATCCAAGTTGCTGTCTTTGTGTGCAGCAACAGGAAGGTACTCTCAGCTGTTCAAGGCTCAGAAAGTTCAAGACCCACCACATTCCACACTACTGAAGTAATACTCCAGCCAACCATCAGCTGATTCAAAATACAATTGTGAGATCATGTGTGTTTGTGCTTATAAACTGAAAAATTGAATGAAATGGGTGTTTTTTCCAGGGAAGAATAGATCATCAAAATTGACTGCAGAAGAGGCAACTTGCTTAGGCCAATTAGTACGCTAGGCTTCTTGCTTGGCCAGAGGACCAGCCTCAGAGGATGCCTGGTGTCCATAGATCTGTATTTGCTTTGGCTGCCAGCGCTGCGGAGGTGTCTTCCATGGAGCTTTTCTGTTCATGGCAGCCTCCCAGGCTTGGAGGAAGCCCAGCCACCATGCTGGCTTCTACATCAGGGATCTGCCTACCCATGGAGGTCTTCCCTGGGGAAGTTGGGGAGAGGTGGAGGAAATGAGACTGTCTTTCATGGCGCCTGCATACCAGCTTCATCTGTACTGGTCTAGCAGAAAATTCCTTGCGGTTTCCACCAAACAGGCAAAACTATTCCTACTATCTAAAGCCAGTGCAGATTTTCCTCCTGTTGTATTGATCATTGTCATAGGAGTGGGGGGAGGAGAGGGGAAAAGACTTAGATGCCCATCTTATCCCAAAGTCCTTAATTCCCTCTTTTATCTATTCATGGACTCCTGAAAGAGCAGTCAGTGGTAGAAATTTTACCAAATCCTTCCTCTTCCTTATGGAAGATGCCATTTAGAATCCTCCAAATGATACAATAGCCAAGACAGGGAAGCAACCTAAGCATCTATTGATAGACAAGTGGATAAAGAAGACGTGGTGCATATACACAATGGAATATTACTAGGCCATAAAAAGAATGAAATCTTACCATTTGCAACAGCATGGATACACATTGAGGTCATTATGCTAAATGAAATAAGTCAGTCAGAGAAAGACAAATGCCATCTGATTTCACTTATGAGGGGAATCTGAAAAATAAAGTAAATGAACAAACAGAAACAAACTCATAAACACAGAGAACAAACTAATGGTTGCCAGATGGGAATGGGGTTGGAGAAATGGGTGAAAAGGTGGAGGGACTGAGCAGTACAAATTGGTAGTTACAGAATAGTCATGGGGATGTAAAGTACAGCGTAGGAAATAGAGTTAATAATATTCTCATAACTATGTCTCATGGTGCCAAGTAGGTACTAGACTTATCAGGGGGATCACTCACTACCTAAGTTCTATAAATGTCTAATCACTATGCTATATACCTAAAACTAATATGATATTAAATGTCAATGGTAATTCAAAAATTAAAAATAATTTTTAAAAAAGAACACTCTAAATGATACACACCCAACAATGTAGATGAGTTTGAAAAACATTACGTAGACAGAAAGAAGACAAAAGTGAGCAACAACTGTATGATACACTGTCTGATTTGACCTATGTGAAGTTTGAGAACAGGCAGAATGAATCCTTGGTGACAGAAGACAGAATGAAGATGACCTCTCTGGGGGTAGTGAGTGACTGGAAAGGGGCACAAAGGGACTTGCTGAGGTGAGGTAATGTTCTAGATCTAGATCTGGGGGGGGGGGGGTTACACAGGTATACCCAGATGTGAAAATTAATCAGTTCTACTCTTCAGACTTGTCTATTTTGCTATATGCACATTGTACCTCAATTTTCTAAAAGTCCTTCAAAGTGAGTGGAAAATCTAAGCAAATGTAAAATGGGATCACGTGTTCGGTTGGTGAAAACCGTTTCTGTAATTTCTTTTTTGCAGATTAGTCAGAACCTAATCCTTTTCTCAGTTTGGAAACCAAGACTATGTAAAAAGATCTTAAGGGTTTTTTATAAAGGACCAAAAGGAACACTTTCTGTCTTTTCTTAGTGAGTACAGAATGAATTCGTTTCCTTGGGGACATGAGTCACCATCAAGAGCATGTAGGCATCAGGGCTGGAAAGACTGGCCTGGAATGACAAGAGAAAAGGCTGAGCTTTTCTACGGGAAAAAACAAAATAAAACAAAAGGAAAAAACAACAAAAAATGAGTGTTCATAACCAGCTGGAGAAATCATTTAGACAATTGAATGTGGCAGAGAAGGGAAGGGACAGGCCTTGGGAGGCAGACAGTCATTAAGGGCTTCCAGAGGCAAGAAAGAGGATGACATGATGCTTGAAGGAAGACTCTTTGGGGCTGAAGGTGGTGCCCTCCTTCCCCTGGGGTGGGAGTGGTGCGGGGGTGGTAGCTTAACAAATGGTCAGGATGTGAGCTGATCAGCAGGGTCATTCTTTGCCAGAGGACATGACTGGGACCCAGAGCCAGCAAGGAGATGAGAAAGTTTAGCTGGGAGAAATCGTTTATGAGCCTGCCTCACAAAGCATGGTTCTCACATTTGCCATTATATCTGCCATTACCAATAACACTGCATTGCAAACCTACCCCAAACTCAGAGGTTTCGAATCACAGTCACTTCTTGGTTCTCATGTCTACAGTCGGCTGGAAGTTTGTTAGTCTAGCTCAGAGTTTCTTGGCCGCAGCACTGCTGACATTTGGGGTCAGGTAATTACTTGTCACAGGGGCTGTTCTGTGCCTGTATGATGCTTAGCATCTCCCCTGCCCTTCACCCACTAGATGCCCATAGCACCCTCCTCCTAGTTGTGACAACCAAAAATGTCTCCAGACATTGCCAAATGTCCCCTGGTGGGAAAAATCACTTTTAGTTGCAAACCACTGGTCCAGGCTGAGCTTGGGCTGGGCTCACCTGGGATTGGGTCTAAGCTTCAGCCCAGGGCTGCTCCATGTGTGTTCCATCCTTCTAGGGCCAGCTGGTTCCCTGGGGCACATTCTCATGGCAATTGCAGAGGAAGCCCAATGACACAGCACATTTCCAACCTTTGATCATGGTACACCAGCAATATCCCTCTTGGACAAAGCATGCCATATAGCCAAGGCCAACATTGATGGGGTAAGGAATCATACCATACCACAATGGAGGGCAGAGGGGAGTGAATACTCATGGACTAATGATCCAAGTTATCCCAGACATTGCCACCATAACTGGCTTAAAATTACCTTAGTCTATGAAGTTTTTCACCTTTTGTCAAAAATTATGCTAGAGGAGACCCAGGGTACCAGTGGGGGATGGAAACTCCCATGTGGATAATATTGGAGAGCATCCTCCTTCAGGAGGATGGAGTTTCACCTTTATCCTTAATCCACGTGCAATGGCTCTGCCACTTCAAGAGAAGTGGGGCTGCAATGGAGAAAAAAATAACATTGACTTGGATTAGAAGACCTGAGCTCTAGAACTTGCTTTGCCACTTCCTAGCTGTTTGATTTCAGGTGAGTCCCTTGACCACTAAGACTTTGGTTTTCTATTTGTAAAATGGGGTTACAACAGTTTCTACCCAATAGAGTGGACATGAGGGTAAATTATATAATGTACATAAAATACATGTGGTTGGTCATCTCCAAGACAACCTCATTCATTCCTTCCCTCCTGTACACACATGCTACTCCTTTCATGAGAGATGAAGGCTAATTTCCCTGCCCTTGAATACAGATTGGCCTCAGTGACTTACTTGACTATTAGAACACAGCAGAAGTGACGTTCTGGGACTTCTGAGGCTAGGTCACACAAAGTCCTGAAGCTTCTTCTTGGACCTCCTGGGACACTTGCTCTTGCAATGCTTCTTCTCAGAATAAGTCCAAGCCATGTGGAGAGACCACCTGTCATCACACTGGTTGACAACCCCAGCTGAGCTCAGAGCTGACAGCCAGCATCAACTGCCAACCATGCGAGTGAGCCATCTTGGACATTCATCCCAGTAGACAGTTCAGATGATTACAGCTCCAGCTGACATTTGACAGCAACTGCATCAGTGATGCCGTGTAAGAACCGCCCAGCAGAGCCCATCACTCCATGGAGCCATGAGAGGTAATGATAAGCTACTGGTTTAAGTGGCTACATTTTGGGATTTTTTGTTACACAATTTCATGCCTTTGGAAGGTATTCTTTTAAGACCAGATCACACATACACACCTCAGGGAGATCACACCCATTCAGCCCAGCACAGTTATTATTGCAAACAACTGTGGTTTACGCCACTCAGTAGACATTGTCTCTTATTCTGATAACACAGCACCTGGTTTTGCTTTGGAGGAACCATCCTGCCCTTGCATGTGGTTTGGGAAAGGGCATCCATATGGGGTTTCCAGTTTTAGCAAATAAAAATACAGGATATCCAGTCAAATTTGAATTTCAGATAAACAATGAATAATTTTTTAGTATAAGTATATCCCCTGCAGTATTTGGGACTTACTTATACTAAAAGAAATCTGTTGTTTATCTGAAATTTAAATTTAACTGGGCATCCTGCACTTTATTTCATGGGAGCAATCTTACTCCCATAGCAAGCCCCAGCAGTAGGTACAATCTCCGTTAAGCTGATGGTAATTACACTGTATTGCCCTAGCCATAGTTATCTAATCACTTCAGGCTGGTTATAGTCCTGAACCCAGGGAAGAGAGAGGGTTGCCCAGGATTTGTATGGAAACTCTTTCAGGGGAGTCTGTTCTGCTGAACTGGGTGCTGTGCTGATGGGAGGCCTGGAACTGCCAGAGCCTGAGCATCAAGATAATCCAGAGGAAGCAGATCCAGAAAATGGAGAATAATGGCGTTGCTTGTACCTGAATCAAGCATTCCTTGAAGCTGCTTCCAGGCAGAAACATTAAGAGCCAGCACACACTATCTACCACATTACATTCCCTTTCCACTTCTGGGGTGACCTTGGAAGTCATGCTGAGGTGAAGCTTCCATGAGTTGGGTCCCTGCAAAACCACAGTGAGCAGAGGTCCCACACTTGAAGGACATGTAGCACAAGCAAGAAATAAACCTCTGCTGTGTGAGCCATTGATGTATGGGGCTGTTTGTTACTGCAGCACAGCCAAGCCTTTTCAGTCTCTCTGAATCAAATCAGAGTGAGAATTAGACAATCACCTGGGTGCAATTCCCAGACACAGAAGATGAGCTGGAACATTGCCATAATGCAAATGCTTGAGTAAAAGTCCCCTGGCCCCTTAATTTATACTCTTAGTCTCCGAGTGGCTGGATTATTTTAAAGAGGCGGAGAAGGGATTATCTTAGAGAAGTAACTGCATGTTATGAGCTTTTGCTGGCTGTCACTGCTGAAGTGACATGGATCGAGAGTGACCACTTCCAGAAAATGGGACTCGCTCTAGTTACATGTGCAGGCGACGTCGGGCATATGGCATGCTTCACATCCTTTGGGTGTTTCAATATGCCATCATTCTTATTTCCTAGATGAGAAAAACAAGACACAGAGGGTAAAAATACCCACCCAAATCACACTGAGCCAGGGCATTTTCCAAATCTGCTGGATTGAAAATGTTCAAAATGTGAAGGCTTTTAAAGACCTCTCAGGTTGAATGCAAGACTTTGGAAAGCAGCTGGGTAATTTTATAGAGTGTACAATAAATGCAATCAGCCTCGAGGCCTGGGGAAGTCACCACGGTCCACTGGCCAGTGTCAGGGTTTCTCCTCTTTGCAGCAGGCACAGGGCAATCACCTGGCCCACAGTAAGTTATGGTCTCTCTCACAGACAGCAAAAACAAAAGGAGAGAGAAAGCAACATGAATACATGGAAGGTTTCTCTCTGAGACCAGCAGGGAGGAAGGAGAGTGAGAAATCATGGAGTCCTGAACACAGACCAACAGGGCTAGGGAGTAGGATGGCAGAGGCAGGTGTGAACGTAGAGAATTCTCTACTCAAAGGATAACATTTCACAAGTATACTCAGAAACAATCCTGATGCTTTAAAAAATGCTGCCCGGAAGTCCTGTTTTAGCCAGACCTAAAGCCACTACCTTTTGGTTCAGTCTGTGGGGAACATCAGTTCATGTCTGTTAAACATATCTGGATGGAACACCTACCATCCAAGGAGAGGATGCCAGCATTACTGAAGAGCTACTACAGGCACTGGACTGGGGACAACAGTCCATAAACATCTCAGTTAGTCCTTGTAACAGCCCTCAGAGGTCTTTCACTCATTTTCCAAATGAGGAGACTATGGTTCAGAGAGATGACACAATCTGACCCCGGAACCAATCCTCTTTCAACTACACCTCGGTGCAGCCATGTAACAAGGAATAAGATACAATTCCTACAATTAAAGAGCTTAGCAGTGAGTTGGAAGGAAAGGACATGTATCACAGTAAGAATTACAGGGTTCTACAAATCACATGAGACTGGCCTAATCAGGCAAGACTTCAAAAAAAAATGAGACTACCAAATGAACAAATTTTTTAAAATTATTGTTTTAAACATCGTATGTTGAGAGTTAACACACTTTACTCTGTAGTTTATCATCATTGTTGGTCTGTGAATGCCTCCCTTCTTATGTGTTTATTAATTACTGCATCACTTTTCTTCTCATTCCCCTCTCTCTTGTAAGCAATCCATTCTCATATATTTAATGTGCATTTTTTAAAATCTGCTCTTGCAAAATGTATATTGTTTTGTTTATGGGCTTTAAAAATTTTACATAAATGGTATTGTGCTGAGTAGCTCATTCCCTTTCTTGCATTTTTACTCAGGGCTGTTGTTTTAAGGTCTATCTGTGTTGCTCTGTGTTCATCTAATGTGCTGATTCTACAATGTGTGGTCCACGGGACCCCATGCTGTATGTCTCCACCTTGCCCACCCACTTTCCCAGGGATGGACCTTAAGACTGGGTTCAACTCCTCACCACCACAGCTACACTGTAATCACTCTCTTTACACATGTCTTTTGATGGGTCTCTGTGAGAATGCCTTTCGGTTACCTCCCCAGGAGTGGAACTCTGCAGTGTGATATGTTTAATTTGACAGCAATGTCAGATTGCTCTTCAGAATTACATCAGTCCGCCTACCCATCAGCAGTGCACGAGAGTTCTTATATCCTCTCATCCAGTCCAACATGTGGTATTTTTCTAAATTTTGCTAGTCTAATAAGTGTGAAATGTATATCAAATTGTTTTAATTTGAATATCTACAAATGAGTTCATAAAAAACATAGTTTTTTTAACTACCTACTATGTGCTTGGCACCATGGGTGATATGAAAAGAGAATGGGACATTGTCCAGGATCTCAGCACACTTACATAAGGGTCCAAAATAAGACCAAGCATATAACATGGAGGCATTGAAAGGGGAACGGAAAGGATGTGCAATGAGATGTGCTGGGGAAACGACTGTCCAAAGTCAGTCATAATGTAGTAGCAAGTGTTGACTGGGTCTCTCGGTCCAATGCATTAACCAATTTGAAGGCCCAACTCATGTCTGTCCTTGCTGAAACAACATCAGACAATAAGTTTGATTGACAAAACTCAATTTGAAAAGACTGGAGCCCTGACTGGTGTTGCTCAGTGGGTTGGGCATCACTCTGTGGACCGAAAGCCTGCAGGTTGCTGATTTGATTCCCGGTCAGGGCACTTGCCTGGGTTGCCAGCCTGGTCCCCGGTTGGCGGAGTGCAAGAGGCAATGGATCGATGTTTCTCTCCTGCTCTTTTTCCCCTCCCTTTCCCCCTCTCTAAAAATAAATAAATATATACAATCTAGAAAGGAAGGAAGGAAGGAAGGAAGGAAGGAAGGAAGGAAGGAAGGAAGGAAGGAAGGAAGGAAGATAGGACTAAAGCTTTACCAAAAGTTGAATTTGCTTTAACAGAAAGTCTTATCTTCAGTATCCTACTAAGTTGTTTATTGTATTGCTAAGAAATATAGCCATGATTAAATAGCCATTATGAGGCCCTGAGCAAACTAGCCTGAGCCAACATAAATTTTTCTGTTAGTTAGAAATGCTAGATGAAATGTTACAATAGAGAATACATAGATGAGTTCACAAAAAAGAGAGTGAGATCCTCAATTGTCAGAAATGAAGAAAGCACTGATGTTCAAATGATGCCACAGTGGCTCACAGACGTAACAGTTCATATACAGGCTTTAGTCTATAAAGTTGTTATGCCCCAGAAGGAGTGAAAGTGTGAACCTAAGCTCATGTGAAGTGGTTACCAGGAAGAGAGACCCATTCACAGAGCTGAGAATCTTATAATGGTTCCCATCTTTGGGACAGAAGACTAAGAAACTCTTCCCAGTGGCCCAGGAGAATTGTAAGGACCTTTGTCTTTACTCAAGGCTCTGGGAGGAAAAACTAAGTCTTGAAAAATTGAGTCAGTGAGCCTCTGTCTAGCACGGGGCAGGCATCTCAAAGCAAGAAATTACACAAAAATTTGTCCCAGTGCAGCAGAAGCAAGTGCAAAGTCATTCAGTAGAAACACTCCCACATGGCACTTATATGAGCTCAACATTTAAAAAAATCACAAAACATGCCAGGATATGCCCTGGCCGGTGGCTCAGTTGGTTGGAGCATCGTCTAATACACCAAAAGGTTGCAGGTTCAATTCCCGGTCAGGGCACATACCTGAGTTGCAGGTTCAATCCCCAGTCCAGGCACATGTGGGAGGCAACCAATTGATGCTTCTCTCTTGAATCAATGTTTCTATCCCTCCTTTGCTCTCTCTCTCTAAAAAGCAATGAAAAAATGTCCTTGAGTGAAGATTTTTAAAAAATCACAAAACATGAACATGCTGGGATATGCCCTGTCTGGTGGCTCAGTTGGTTGGAACATTGTCCCATACACCAAAAAGTTGTGGGTTCAATCCCCAGTCAGGGCACATACCTAGGTTGTGGGTTTTGATCCTTGGTTGGGGCATGTACAGGAGGCAACTGTTCAATATTTCTCTATCACATTTATGTTTCTCTCTCCCCATTCCTCTCTCTCTAAAATCAATAAAAAACATATCTTTAGGTAAGGATTTAAAAAATTAAAAAAGTAATGAGATAATAAAGCAACTTAAAAGAAAATATAAAATAAAGGTTTAACATAAATGCAGAGATTATAAAAATAGTAACACTAATGAAAGGATAACACATTATGGGGGGAATGGGAAATCCAAGTTTGGCAAAAGTTCTAGTCTTTCCAAATTGAGCCCTTTTTTTCTTAAAAACAAATACTCTTACACAAATAAAAATACAAAGAAAATTTTATATAGTTTATTTATAACATTTTTAAGTGGTTGTTCAAGTACACTTGTCTCTGTTTCTCCCCCATCACATCCCCCCGCCCCACCCTCAATCCTATTACCTTTGGCTTTGTCCATGTGTCCTTTATATATGTTCCTTGATGACCCTTCCCCTTACCCCATTATCCCTATTCCCCTTCCCCTATGGTTACTCTCAGTGTGTTCTTTATTTCCAAGTCTCTGGTTCTGTTATGCTTGCTTGTTTGTTTTGTTGATTAGGTTCCACTTACAGGGGACATTCATATGGTGTTTGTCTTTCACTGCCTGGCTTATTTCACTTAGCATAATGCCCTCCAGATCCATCCATGCTGTTGCAAAGGGTAGAAGCTCCTTCTTTCTTTCTGCTGTGTAGTATTCCATTGTGTAAATGTACCATAGGTTTTTTATCCACTCATTTATTAATGGGCACTTAGGTTGCTTCCAGCACTTGGCTATTGTAAATTGTGTTGCTATGAACATTGGGGTGCAGAGGTTCTTTTGAATTGCTGTTTCAGGATTATTAGGGGATAGTCCCAGTAGTGGGATTGCTGGATGGAAAGGCACTTCCATCATTAGTTTTTTAAGGAAAATCCGTACTCGGTTGCCAGAGTCTGCATTCCCACCAACAATGTACTAGGGTTCCCTTTTCTCCACAACCTCGCCAGCACTTGTTTGTTGACTTGGTTATGATGGCCATTCTGAATGGTGTGGAGTGGTATCTCATTGTGGTTTTAAGTTGCATCTCTCTGATGGCTAGTGATGCTGAGTATGCCTCTGTCTCTGCGCCCTCCTTATGTCCTCCTTGGAGAAGTGTCTGTTCAGGTCCTTTGCCCATTTTTTTAATTGGGTTGTTTGATTTCCTGGAGTGGAGTCGTGTTCAGTTCTTTATATATTTTGGAGATCACACTCTTGTCCAAAGAATCATTGGTAAATATATTTTCCCATAAGCTTGGTTCCCTTTTCATTTTGCCGATGTTTTCTTTAGCCATGCAGAAGCTTTTTATTTTGATGAAGTCCCATTAGTTTATTCTTTCCTTTATGTCCTTTGCTCTAGGGGACACGTCGGTGGAAATATTGCTGTGTGGAATATCCGAGGTTTTTTCCTGCCTGTGTTCTCCTCTAGGACTTTTATGGTGTCATGACTTATATTTAAGTCATTTATCTACCTTGAGTTTATTTTTGTGTATGGTGGTGATCGAGTTTCATTTTTTTACATGTAGCTGTCCAGCTCTTCCAACACCATTAGTTGAAGAGACTATTTTCACTTCATTTTATGTTCCTGCACCCTTTGTAAAATATTAACTGACTGTATTGACATGGGTTTATTTCTGGGCTCTCTATTCTGTTCCATTGGTCTATGTGTAGGTTCTTACGCCAGTACTAGGCTGATCTGATTACAGTGGCCTTGTAATATAGTTTGATATCAGGTATTGTGATCCCTTTAGCTTTGTTCTTCTTTCTCAAAGTTGCTGAGGCTATTTGAGGTCCTTTATGGTTCCATATAAATTTTTGAAATGTTTGCTGTATATCTGTGAAATATGTCATTGGTATTTTAATAGGTATTGCATTGACTTTATAAATTGCTTTGGGTAGTATGGACATTTTGATGATGTTAATTCTTCCAATCCATGAACACAGTATATGCTTCCATTTATTTGTGTCTTCCTTAATTTCTTTCTTCATTGTTGTGTAGTTTTCTGAGTGAAGGTCTTCTACCTCCCTGGTTAAGTTTATTCCTAAGTATTTTATTTTTCTTGTTGTTATAGTAAATGGGATTTTTTCCCTGATTTTTGTTTCTGATGTTTCATTGTTGGTGTACAAAAATGCCTTCGATTTCTGAGTGTTGATTTTGTATCCTGCTGTTTTGCCAAATTCTCTTATTAGGCCCAGTAGTTATTTGGTGGAGTCTATAGGGTTTTCTATGTATATTATCAAGTCATCTGCTTGATAATATAAAACAGTGACAGCTTTACTTCCTTCTTTCCAATTTGGATACCTTTTACTTCTTTCTCTTGTCTGATTGCTGTGGCTAGCACTTCCAATACTATGTTGAATAGGAGTGGTGAGAGAGGGCATCCTTGTCTTGTTCCTGATCTTAGCAGGAAAGCTCTAAGTTTTTGTCCATTGAGTATGATGTTGGCTGTAGGTCTCTCATATATGGCCTTTATTGTGTTGAGGTATTCTCCCTCTACTCTCACTTTGCTGAGTGTTTTTATCGTAAATGGGTGCTTTATCTTATCAAATGGGTGCTTTTTCTGCATCTATTGATATGATCATGTGACTTTTGTCTTTCCTTTTGATTACGTGATGTATTACGTTAATTGATTTGTGGATAGTGTTCTATCCTTGCATCCCTGTGATGAATCGCACTTGATCATGGTGTATGATCTTTTTAATGTATTGCTGGTTGTGGTTTGCCCATATTTTGTTGAGGATTTTATCGTCTATGTTCATCAGTGATATTGGCCTGTAGTTTTCTTTCTTTGTTGTGTCTTTATCTGGTTTGGGGATTAGGATGATGCTGGCTTCATAAAAAGAGTTTGGGAGTTCCTTCTTCTTGGAATTTTTGGAATAGTCTGAGAAGGATAGGGTAGGCTCTTCCTTAAATGTTTTGTAAAATTCTCCTGTGAAACCGTCCGGTCTAGGGCTTTTGCGTGCCAGGAATTTTTTGATTACTGCTTCAATTTCATCAGCTGTTATCAGTCTGTTCTGGCTCTCCGCTTCTTCTTCACTCAGTTTTGGGAGATCATATTTTTCTAGGAATTTGTGCATTTCACCCTGGTTTTCAAATTTCTTGGCATATAGTTTTCATAGTAATTTCTCACAATCCTTTGTTTCTGTGTGGCATCAGTTGTAATGTCTCTTCTTTCATTTCTGATTCTGTTTATTTGGGTCCTCTTCCTTTTTTTCTTGATGAGCCTGTTTAAAGGTTTGTCGATTTTGTTTAATGTTTCAAAGAACCAGCTCCTGGATTTATTGATCTTTTGCATTGTTCTTTTAGTCTCTATGTTGTTTAATTCTGCTCTGATCTTGGTTATTTCTTTCCTTCTGCTCGCTCTTATCTTTGTTTGTTGTTGTTCCTTCAGTTCTTGTAGATGGAGGGTTAGGCTGTTTATTTGAAATGTTTCTACCTGTTTTAGTTAGGCCTGTATCACTAGGAACTTACCTCTGAGGACTGCCTTTGCTGTGTCCCATAAGTTCTGGACTGTTGTGAGTTCATTTTCACTTGTTTCCAGAAACTTTTTGATTTCTTCCTTGATCTCATTATTGAACCCATTCATTGTTTAATAGCATGCTAGTGAGTCTCCATGAATTTGGTTGTTTTTGAGTTTTTCCTTGAGGTTGGTTTCAGGCCCTGTGGTCTGAGAAAGTGCTAGATATGATTTCAATTTTTCTTGAAATTGTTGAGGCTTGTTTTGTGGTCTGTCTTTGAAAATATTCCATGCGCATTTGAAAAGGATGTGTATTTTGCTTCTTTGGGATGAAAGGCTCTACGTTAAGTCCATTTGATCTAGGACATTGTTCAATGCTGCAATATCTTTGTTGATATTTTGTTTGGAAGATCTGTCCATTTTTGACAGTGGGGAGTTAAAATATCCTAGTATAAGCGTGCTGCTCTTTAAATCTTTCTTGAGGTCCTCCAAGATCTTCCTTATATATTTGGGTGCTCCTATGTTGGGTGCATATATGTTTACAATGTTTATAGCTTCCTGGTGGATTCCTTCTGGGTTTTTCCCACAGAAAGTGACCATTTCCTTTACATAAAAAAGCTAAGGTAAAAAGATGTAACTCTTTTCAAAGACCACATTTATACTGCACAGATCTTAAGGCGATCAATTTCCACAATTATATGAATTCTCTGAAAAAATGTTGCATGTACATATTTGTCAATTCAAGGTGCATAGAAACATACCTTTCATCACATTCTCAGAGAAATTTATAAGCAAAGTAAAGTTAAAATTATCTAACAATATTAGTTCTAACTCAATGGAGGGAGGTAATCAGAATCTTTGGGTTAAAGGGAGAAAAACTATGTGTCATCTTTATTTTTTTTAAGATTGTGTTTATTTATTTGTTTGTTTGTTTGTTTGTTTGTTTATAGACAGAGCAGAAGGGTGGGAGAAAGAGAGGGAGAGATACATCAATGTGTGGTTGCCTCTTTTGTGCACCCTTCTGGGGACTCGTCAGCAACTCAGGCATGTGCCCTAGATTGGGAATCGAAGCAGCAACGCTTTGGTTCTCAGATCAGCACTCAATCCACTGAGCCACACCAGCCAGGGCTGTGTGTCATCTTTAAAAAGCATAGAATATGCTGCCTTGAGTTGAAGAAAAAAATGTGGGGTGGCACTAGGAAGGAAATTTCACCTAACTCAGAGAGGTTCTCTGTTCTGTAACCTTTGTGCCAAGAAAAATACAGGGTTGCAAAATGCTGCTTTAAGGTATGATTTAATTTATCAAATGTGATTGACAGAGCATTCAGAATTGCAACTATTATAAAGCTATAGGCAAAAAGGAATATGGTCACACTCCTCCTTCATTACTTAGATTTTTTGTTCTTTTCAATAGCTCCTTTCAGGTTGCCTCCTTCCTGTATTTGCAGCGGTGAGTTGACAGTGCCCCGTGTCTTCAGTGGGTGCCTGGAGCTGTGCTGAGTCCTCTGCTCTGCCCATGCCATACAGTTGTTTGCTCACCTAACAAACAGTTTTCAGTGTCACTGGGGACCAAGCACTTTCCTAAGCACAGAGGAGGTAACCAGGGACAGGTCTGTGTGTCATTTCACAGGGATGCACAGGTGCTTAAGGATGTTCAGTGTCATGAGGAGAGCATTTACAGGGTCACTAAAGGCCCATAGGATGCACGGTGGTCATCACTTAGAGTGCAGCACACAGAGGGTGACGGTGTCGGCTGGTGTATAGTGAAGTATGGGGCGGGCATTTGTGTCTGGGCAGTGAAGAGTGACACTGGGCAGTAGAGAAACTGTGTGGTGCAAACACAAGGTCAGCATCACCATTCTCGAGTCTAGGGTAATGAGACTAAGGCAGGATTTCCTAGGAAGAAACAGCATTCCTTGGACTCTTTTCCAGGTTGCAAATGGTACTGAGCACCTCACAGACACCTGTCCCACCCACCGTACCAACTGATACTAGAAAGAACCAACTTTTCAGGGGCCACCTGCCTCTGCATGCCTCTGTTCTCTAAACAAATGGCCTCCTCCCTCAATCACATTCTTGCCCTTTTCTGTGCCCCCTGCCTTTTCATAAATGCAGCCCCAGGTGCTTCCACTGCTGGGTGTTGGTAGCTGTGGACACTTAGTCAATAGCTTTTCCTAACGATTTTCTCACCAGCCAGGACTCTGGCCCAAGCTGTTCAAACCACCTGGATTGAACGAAACAAGGGTATCGAAGCAGCCAAAGAGGCACTGGGTGCTCTATGATTTTTAAGAACTCATTCTGCAGCTACTGGAGAAGACAGAAGCCTCCACCAACTGTCAAAAATGACTCTGATTCCATGCTGCAGACCTTCCATCAGGAAGGCAGTGCTCAATGGTTCTGCTGGGAACATTCCAAAGGAATCCAAAACAGAAATTTGAAACCTGAGGCCATGGAACAGTACACCCTGAGTCCTGGCAGTGCAATGGGGTTTTGCTCAGAGGTTCTAGATGTTGATAACAGATCTTGAAGTCCTTTCTCTCCAAATTCAATCACTCACATACAACTCCCACAATTCTGGCCATATTCTTGCACTATTACTTTATATTTTTCTTTAAAAACCACCCAGAATACGCAAATCCAGCCTAACTCCGCTTCTACAAATGGAAACAGTAAGAGCACACAAGTCGCTCACCCAAGTCAGAGGCAAGTTGATGAACTTACTGGAACTAGCACATAGGTTTCTTGATCAAGAGAAAAATTGTTTTGGACTAAGATTTCCTTCCCTCACAGGCAGGGCCACTGAGCATCACTTACTTCCCCTTAGGAGAACCAGGCTGGTGTCATTAGCCTATGAAGGCTTGCCTCTCTCCCACCCATCTGAAATCACCACTGACTGGCCAGGGGTGTGGCAGAGCCCTGGAAATGGCTGGCTGTTCTGGTACTGTCCCTTCAGGCACCCATTCTAGGGGAGAAAGCCTGGTCTGAAGGAGTCAGAGCAAACAAAGGCCTGATAAGCACCTTTTAGCAGGAGACCAAGATAGGTCTGAGAATCTGATCTTCTGTCCAGACCAAGCTCAACCTGAAAACTGGGGGCTTAAAGGTCAATGTTAAGTTATCAATACTGAGCAGCAAATTAGATCCTTGGGAGGGGTGCTTAGTTCCTGGTCCTTGGGAGTCCTTCAAACCAGAGAGCTTGACTTCTTTTGGAGGTCATGAGTAAGAGTATGCCGATATACTATGTGTCAGATACATCTAGATGTGCCCTATTTCTCTTCCCTTAGCTTTCCTTGGACTTCAGAAGCAGCTGTGGTGGACAGTTCCTGTGAATCCTGGCAGTGCCCCTGCTTAAGGACCTGTCTGGCCTTTTTAATACTCTGTCCCAGGGCTTTACCTAAAGCTGTGGGTTCCTGCTTTTCTCTCACAGGGCACGCCAGGAGCACGAGGAGGAAAACATTCTTTGGAAAAACTCTTAAGCCAATCAGTCATTTTGGAGGGACAATTCTGAGGCATTTTCTAGAGCAGGGGTGTCAAACTCATTTTCACCAGGGGCCACATCAGCCTGGTGGTTGCCTTCAAAGGACCAAATGTAATTTTAGGACTGTATAAATGTAACTACTCCTTAACTAGCGGCAAGGGGCTTGGAGCTGCTGCCGGGTAGAAACAAGGTGCCAGGCCAGATAAAACAAGGTGGAGGGCCAGATTTGGCCCACAGGCCTTGTGTTTGTCACCCGTGTTCTAGAGGATCCCCTAGCATTCCTTAGATTCCCCAGCAGGGTTGGGTCCCAGTCACCACAATGCCAATTCCCTCTACCCCTCCATCATTCCTGCCTTCAGGAATCACCTTCTAAATAAACTATTTGTACTCATGTTCCTGTCTCCATCTCTGGTTTCAGGGAAACCCAAACTCAGACATATGGGAAGGTCAAGAGTGTCAATGTCCCATGCAATCCTGATAGGGGGCCAGTGTGGGTCATGCTGGGGAAAGGTGATGATCCTCCAGAACTCTGGGTATATGAGACCAGTCCTGTCCCACTTGACGAGGGTACTCTTTCTGGAGAAGTGAGGGCACTGAAAGCTCAATGATGTGACAAAGGAAAGAGAAGAAAGAGATTTTAAATCCAGTCTCCAGGGAGAAACACTGCAAATAAATCCAGTAGTTCCAGGACATAAAGGATGATTGTAAAGCTGGTTTCAACTTCCCCGCCCCACTAGCCAATCTTTATGTTAATGACAAAAATAGGAGAAATTTGTGCTGGCATTGGGAACTGAGGATGTGTTTAACTCATGCCAGGAATTCCAAGACTTTTTACAAGATGTAATAAATACAAGATCACAGGGGCCAAGACATGAAAACAACCTAAGTGCCCACTGACTATGAATGGGTAAAGAAGTTGTGCTGTGTATATACCATGAAATATCATTCAGCCCATGAGAATAATGGCTGAAGTAATATTAAAATCCTGCCATTTGGTAGGAGAAGATGGCGGCCAAGTAGGTGGGAGGTGAGCCCACTTGCTCATGCACTCAACTGGGACACTTCGCTGATCTTCCAAAAAACAAAGTGAACAGCCAACAGAATCTTAGCTGATATGAAGTTTGGAAGCCAAAGTGTACAAACAACACTTAAAACGGGTGGTAAGGGGGTTTTATAGGTGGATGAGGAAAGTCCCCAGATGTGATACTAGAAACCACTGCTGCTATGGGGACAACATTGGAGGAGAGCAAGGTCAGTGATAGCAGCCTAGTGGCTCCCTCCCCTCCCAGGGTGAGGAAATTGCAGACCCATGCCAGGAGAGACTTGAACATGTGAAGTCGCTGCGGGGTGGGGGGGGGCGGGGGGAAGAGCACACACACACACAGCTAGCAGTGCACCCAAACTGGGCCAGCAGTTGTGGCCAGGACAGTGCAAGAGAGTAGGGGGGATCTTGGCAGCACCCGGAACTGGAAGAAGAGGTGAGCCGCAACTGGCTGTGACTGAGGTAGACTCCGGACTTGCCAGAGTTGGAGTGGCAAGTGGCTTGGAGGAGCAGTGGCGCCCACAGAGACTTTTTTCAAAAGGGGAACTGAGACGCATTGGGCAGGGACCTCGCGTACCCAGCTGCCTGGCTAACAAGAAGGGAACACTGTGGGCGTGACTTGCTCCCACTCAGTGCACGTCATGGATTGATCAAAGGGGTGCAAAGCGAGGTGGTTTATCAGCATCAGCCTGGTGCAACTGCACAGAGAGGAGAGTGCACATGGACAGTGCTCTGAGGGCAATCTGTGATTATTGTAGCCCAGACTGAGCCCCCATCCTTGTGGAACCAAGGGAAAGTAAAAACGGAGCCCAGCCCCCAACTGCCTGTGGGAGCAGGAAGATCTGCAAAACCGGCCTGGCAAGCTTAACAATCAGCAGGGAGCTTTATTATTTTTTTTTCCAAGAGTAAGATAGTAAGACCTGGAGCTGAGAGAAAACCAGAGACAGATCCAGAAAGAAGTCAGAAGGTGAACACCAAAATAGCTGAGACAAACATCACCTTGTTCGTCATCAGAACTTGCATGTTTTTTTAAATTTCTTCCTTCTTTTCTTTTTTTTTTTTTAGGTTTTTTTTTTTCTGTTTGTTTGGGGGGGTTTCTGCTCCCTTTCATATTGCATTTTAATTTTTCTTCTTTCACTGCACTCCTATTCCAAATAACTCACTACTCTTGGTCTTTTACTTTTTTTTTATTTGGATTATATATTTCTTATCACATTATTGTTATTCCAAATGCCACACACAACCTTTTCCTGGTCTTAATCCATTCTACCATCTTCCTGAACTTTATTATTGATCTTGTAAACTGTATTTTCTCTCACACTGTGCCATGATCCTATCCCTTACTCTCACTATGTCTCCTCCATCTAAACTTGCATAAGTGCTCTCCTTTCTTAAATAAGCTCACATTCTTTTTCCACTCTTATAAGAATCTTATTTCTTTTCCACCTTTTATAAACAGTGGTTAGTTGGGTGAAATATGACAGTTATTGCTGTGCTTCTCCAACGGAACTCCAATTTGTTCACTTTTTGTTTGTACTTTAAATCCCATAGAATACTCTCCCCCGTCTTACTCCATTTCACCTTCCCCCTGCCCATGATCAGTTGAGTGTGGAATTTTATTTCATTCCCCGTCTCTTAACCTGGACTTTACTTCTTACTCTTATTAGTTTGCTTCCCCCATCCTCTCAAAATCACTTTTCTTTACTTCAGACATTCATATTCACTTTCGATTTTCTACAATATTCTTACTCCCATTCCACCTTTATTAAACTCCATTTAGCTGTTGTTGCTATTGACCCTGCTGTGGTGTTTCTGCAATTTTGCTCCCGTCAGTCTAGTACCTTTTCAATTTTACTTCAAACCTCATAGTATGCTCTTCTCTCTTCTTACCCCATTGTTCCCAATGCCCTTCCGTGTTTTACTAACTTTGTAAATTTTGTTCCCTTCCTTTCTTCACCTCAGTTCTATCCCAATTCTCATCATTCTCCTCCCTCTTACTACTCAACAACATTTTCCCCTCTTTCATCTCATATTCCCTTTGTCATATCTTATAACATTCGTACTCTCCCTTCACCTTTATTAATATTTGCTCAATTGCAGTTGAGACTGCTGATGAGGTTGCAGAGTTCTTTTTGTTGGCATATGTTTGGTTGTCTGGTAATTCTGCTTTGTTAAATAATACCTATACAACAGCATATAAGACAAGGTGGGAGTTGTGACTACCAAGAAGCCTGCTGGAGGGGAGAACCCACCAATAAAGAAGCCACCAACAGGGATAGTCCAAGTAAAACTAGAGAGCCCACACAAATGGAAGAAAGGGCAACCCTAGAGCATCCAGGCAAGGAGACCAAAGAGACTGTACCACTGGGTCCCACAGAACTCCTACCACAGAAGTCCACCCCACGAAGGCAGGCAGGCAAAGCAGAGCATGCTGAGACACAGTAACAAACAAAAAGAGTCACCTAAAATGTGGAGACAAAGACAGAACCTCCAATCAAAAGGAATGGAAGACTCCCCAGCAAAAGATCTAAATGAAATGGAGGCAAGCAATCTACTAGACAGAATTCAGAAAAATGGTTATAAGGATGTTCAAGGAACTCAGTGACAACTACAGGGAGCTGAGTTAGAACTACAACAGCATGAAAAAGGAAATATAAACTGTAAACAAGAACCAGGAAAAATTAAGAATACAATATCTGAAATAAAAAATACACTAGAAGGAATTATAGGAAGGCTGGATGAGGCAGAGGACTGAATCAGTGAGCTGGAAGACAAGGTAGAAAGAAACACCAAGGTAGAGCAACAAAATAAAAAAAGACTCAAAAAGTATGAGGACAGCTTAAGGGAACTACAGAACAACATAAAATGTAACAACATTCTCATCATAGGAATACCAGGAGAGAAAAGGAGCAAGGGACATAAAAACCTGTTTGAAAAAAAATAATGACAGAAAACTTCCCTAGCACAGAGAGGGGAAATATCACACAAGTTCAGGAAGCACAGAGGGTCCCAGTCAAGATGAACCTAAAGAGGCCTACTCTAAGACACATCAAAATTAAAATGCCAAATGTTAAAGACAAATAATCTTAAAGGCAGCAAGAGAGAAACAGATAGTAACATACAAGGGAACTCTAATAAGGTAGCAGCTGGTTTCTCAACAGAAACACTACACAAGCCAGAAGGGAATAGCAAGAAATATTCCAAGTAATGAAAAACAAAGGCCTGCAACCAAGATTACTCTACCCAGCAAGGCTCTAAATTAAAATGGAAGGTGAAATAAGGAGTTTCCTAGACAAAAGAAGCCTCAAAGAATACACCTCCTCCAAACCAGCTCTGCAAGAGATACTAAAGGGACTGCTTTAAGAAGTAGAAGGTATAGAGTGAGAGAGAGAGGAACACAGGAGCAAATAGAAAAAATCGCAATGAATACATACCTATCAATAGTAACCTTAAATGTTAAGGGATTAAATGCTCGAAACAAAAGGCATAGAATAGCTGTATGGATAAGAAAACATGACCCACACATATACTGTTTACAAGAGACCCACTTCAGAACAAAAGACCTACACAGCTGAAAGTGAAGGGTTGGGGAAAATATTTCAAGCATATGGAAAGGAAAAAAAGAGCCAGGGTAGCAATACTTATATCTGAAAAAATAGACTTCAAAACATAGGCTATAAAAAGAGACATAGAAGGTCACTTCATAATTCTAAAGGGAAGAATCCACCAGCAAGCTATAAACATTGTAAACATATATGCACCCAACATAGGAGCACCCAAATATATAAGGAAGATCTTGGAGGACCTCAAGAAAGATTTAAAGAGCAGCACGCTTATACTAGGATATTTTAACTCCCCACTGTCAAAAATGGACAGATCTTCCAAACAAAATATCAACAAAGATATTGCAGCATTGAACAATGTCCTAGATCAAATGGACTTAACGTAGAGCCTTTCATCCCAAAGAAGCAAAATACACATCCTTTTCAAATGCGCATGGAATATTTTCAAAGACAGACCACAAAACAAGCCTCAACAATTTCAAGAAAAATTGAAATCATATCTAGCACTTTCTCAGACCACAGGGCCTGAAACCAACCTCAAGGAAAAACTCAAAAACAACCAAATTCATGGAGACTCACTAGCATGCTATTAAACAATGAATGGGTTCAATAATGAGATCAAGGAAGAAATCAAAAAGTTTCTGGAAACAAGTGAAAATGAACTCACAACAGTCCAGAACTTATGGGACACAGCAAAGGCAGTCCTCAGAGGTAAGTTCCTAGTGATACAGGCCTAACTAAAACAGGTAGAAACATTTCAAATAAACAGCCTAACCCTCCATCTACAAGAACTGAAGGAACAACAACAAACAAAGATAAGAGCGAGCAGAAGGAAAGAAATAACCAAGATCAGAGCAGAATTAAACAACATAGAGACTAAAAGAACAATGCAAAAGATCAATAAATCCAGGAGCTGGTTCTTTGAAACATTAAACAAAATCGACAAACCTTTAAACAGGCTCATCAAGAAAAAAAGGAAGAGGACCCAAATAAACAGAATCAGAAATGAAAGAAGAGACATTACAACTGATGCCACACAGAAACAAAGGATTGTGAGAAATTACTATGAAAACTATATGCCAAGAAATTTGAAAACCAGGGTGAAATGCACAAATTCCTAGAAAAATATGATCTCCCAAAACTGAGTGAAGAAGAAGCGGAGAGCCAGAACAGACTGATAACAGCTGATGAAATTGAAGCAGTAATCAAAAAATTCCTGGCACGCAAAAGCCCTAGACCGGACGGTTTCACAGGAGAATTTTACAAAACATTTAAGGAAGAGCCTACCCTATCCTTCTCAGACTATTCCAAAAATTCCAAGAAGAAGGAACTCCCAAACTCTTTTTATGAAGCCAGCATCATCCTAATCCCCAAACCAGATAAAGACACAACAAAGAAAGAAAACTACAGGCCAATATCACTGATGAACATAGACGATAAAATCCTCAACAAAATATGGGCAAACCACAACCAGCAATACATTAAAAAGATCATACACCATGATCAAGTGCGATTCATCACAGGGATGCAAGGATAGAACACTATCCACAAATCAATTAACGTAATACATCACGTAATCAAAAGGAAAGACAAAAGTCACATGATCATATCAATAGATGCAGAAAAAGCACCCATTTGATAAGATAAAGCACCCATTTACGATAAAAACACTCAGCAAAGTGAGAGTAGAGGGAGAATACCTCAACACAATAAAGGCCATATATGAGAGACCTACAGCCAACATCATACTCAATGGACAAAAACTTAGAGCTTTCCTGCTAAGATCAGGAACAAGACAAGGATGCCCTCTCTCACCACTCCTATTCAACATAGTATTGGAAGTGCTAGCCACAGCAATCAGACAAGAGAAAGAAGTAAAAGGTATCCAAATTGGAAAGAAGGAAGTAAAGCTGTCACTGTTTTATATTATCAAGCAGATGACTTGATAATATACATAGAAAACCCTATAGACTCCACCAAATAACTACTGGGCCTAATAAGAGAATTTGGCAAAACAGCAGGATACAAAATCAACACTCAGAAATCGAAGGCATTTTTGTACACCAACAATGAAACATCAGAAACAAAAATCAGGGAAAAAATCCCATTTACTATAACAACAAGAAAAATAAAATACTTAGGAATAAACTTAACCAGGGAGGTAGAAGACCTTCACTCAGAAAACTACACAACAATGAAGAAAGAAATTAAGGAAGACACAAATAAATGGAAGCATATACTGTGTTCATGGATTGGAAGAATTAACATCATCAAAATGTCCATACTACCCAAAGCAATTTATAAAGTCAATGCAATACCTATTAAAATACCAATGACATATTTCACAGATATACAGCAAACATTTCAAAAATTTATATGGAACCATAAAGGACCTCAAATAGCCTCAGCAACTTTGAGAAAGAAGAACAAAGCTAAAGGGATCACAATACCTGATATCAAACTATATTACAAGGCCACTGTAATCAGATCAGCCTAGTACTGGCGTAAGAACCTACACATAGACCAATGGAACAGAATAGAGAGCCCAGAAATAAACCCATGTCAATACAGTCAGTTAATATTTTACAAAGGGTGCAGGAACATAAAATGAAGTGAAAATAGTCTCTTCAACTAATGGTGTTGGAAGAGCTGGACAGCTACATGTAAAAAAATGAAACTCGATCACCACCATACACAAAAATAAACTCAAGGTAGATAAATGACTTAAATATAAGTCATGACACCATAAAAGTCCTAGAGGAGAACACAGGCAGGAAAAAACCTCGGATATTCCACACAGCAATATTTCCACCGACATGTCCCCTAGAGCAAAGGACATAAAGGAAAGAATAAACTAATGGGACTTCATCAAAATAAAAAGCTTCTGCATGGCTAAAGAAAACATCGGCAAAATGAAAAGGGAACCAAGCTTATGGGAAAATATATTTACCAATGATTCTTTGGACAAGAGTGTGATCTCCAAAATATATAAAGAACTGAACACGACTCCACTCCAGGAAATCAAACAACCCAATTAAAAAAATGGGCAAAGGACCTGAACAGACACTTCTCCAAGGAGGACATAAGGAGGGCACAGAGACAGAGGCATACTCAGCATCACTAGCCATCAGAGAGATGCAACTTAAAACCACAATGAGATACCACTCCACACCATTCAGAATGGCCATCATAACCAAGTCAACAAACAAGTGCTGGCGAGGTTGTGGAGAAAAGGGAACCCTAGTACATTGTTGGTGGGAATGCAGACTCTGGCAACCGAGTACGGATTTTCCTTAAAAAACTAATGATGGAAGTGCCTTTCCATCCAGCAATCCCACTACTGGGACTATCCCCTAATAATCCTGAAACAGCAATTCAAAAGAACCTCTGCACCCCAATGTTCATAGCAACACAATTTACAATAGCCAAGTGCTGGAAGCAACCTAAGTGCCCATTAATAAATGAGTGGATAAAAAACCTATGGTACATTTACACAATGGAATACTACACAGCAGAAAGAAAGAAGGAGCTTCTACCCTTTGCAACAGCATGGATGGATCTGGAGGGCATTATGCTAAGTGAAATAAGCCAGGCAGTGAAAGACAAACACCATATGAATGTCCCCTGTAAGTGGAACCTAATCAACAAAACAAACAAGCAAGCATAACAGAACCAGAGACTTGGAAATAAAGAACACACTGACAGTGATCAGAGGGCGGGTGGGGCAGGCAGTGAGAAGGAGGAAAGAATGGGAAGGAGCAAGCAAAGCAGTACAAATTGAGGACTCATGGGTATGGACATTTGAGGGATACTGACTGTAGGAGTGGGGTGGGATGGGATAGTGGTGAGCAATTGGGAAAAAGGCAGAACAATTGTAAGTGAACAACAATATATTTTTTATAATCCCACCATTTGTGAGAACATGGAGGGATTTTGGCAGTATTATGCTAAGTAAAATAATTTGGAAAAGGACAAATACTGTATGATTTCACTTATATCTGGAATATTAAAAAATTATTAAAACAGATAACTCATAAAGGCTGAGAACAGATTAGTGGATGGCAGAGAGCAAGGGGGTGAAATGAGTAAAGGGGTCAACTGTATGGTGACAATGGAGCAAGACTTTTGGTGGTGAGCATGATGTGGTGTATACAGGTGTGAAATTATATTGCACTCCTGAACCTTACATAATGTTATCAGTCATTGTTACCTCAGTGAAGAAAAGGAAAAAAGAAAATAATTCTCCACTAACTCAATAACAGAGAGTCAGGGGAGGATGGAATAAACAATGAAAATGAAGAAAGGAAATGACAGAAAAATGTCTAAATATGTTAAAAATCAGAACACATAAAAATGTAAACTCTTGACTTCCAGCAAAGATGGAGGCATAGGTAGATACACTGTGCCTCCTTGAACAACTAAAAGAAGAATAACAACAAATTTAAAAACAAGAAATAACCAGAACCACCAGAAAATTGAACTGTATGGAAGTCTGACAACCAAGTAGTTAAAGAAGAAACATTCATCCAGACTGGTAGGAAGGGTGGAGACGGGCAGCTGGGGTAGAGAAGACTCGTGGCAAGGTGGCAGCTGGAGGACCTGGGCATCCAAAGCAGCAGCTGGCAGACTGGGTGAGGCGGCAGCTGGTAGAGCATGCAGTCCCACATTTGCATGCAGATAACTGGGAGGAACAACTGGGGAGTGAGAGAGACTGCAGACTCAAGGTTCCAGTGCAGGGAAATAAAGCCTCAAAACCTCTGACTGAAAAAAACCTGTGGGGGTTGCAGCAGTAGGAGAAACTCCCAGCCTCACAGGAGAGTTCGTTGGAGAGACCCACAGGGTCCTAGAACATACAAAAAACCACCCACCTGGGAATCAGCACCAGAAGGGCCCAATTTGTTGGTGGGTGGTGGCAGAAGTGACTGAAAGCTGGCAGACAGCTGAACAGGGGGCATTGTTCCCTCTCAGACCCCTCTCCCACATAAAGCACCACAATGCAGCCATGTGAGTTGCCTGGCCCTAGTGAACACCTAAGGCTCCGCCCCTTAGTATGAACAGACCCACAGAAACAAAAAAAATGATGGCCCAAATGAAAGAGTAGATCAAAGCTTCAGGAAAAATACAACTAAGTGACGAAGAGATAGCCAACCTATCAGATGCAGAGTTCAAAACACCGGTAATCAGGATGCTCACAGAAATGACTGAGTACAGTTGCAAAATAAAGGAAGAAATGATGGCCATACAAAGTGAAATAAAGGAAAATATACAGGGAACCATCAGTGAAGGGAAGGAAACTGGGACTTAAATAAATGGTTTGGACCAGAAGGAAGAAATAAACATTCAACAGGAACAGAATGAAGAAACAAGAACTCAAAAAAAAAATGAGGAGAGGCTTAGGGACCTCCAGGACAACTTTAAACATTCCAACATCGGAATCATAGGGGTGCCAGAAAGAGAAGAGGAAAAGCAAGGAATTGAAAACTTATTTGAAAACATAATGAAGGAGAACTTCCCCAATCTGGCAAAGGAAACAGGCTTTCAGGAAGTCCAGGAAGCTCAGAGAGTCCCAAAGAAGCTAGACCCAAGGAAGCACACACCAAAGCACATCACAATTACATTACACAAGATTAAAGATAAGGAGAGAATCTTAAAAGCAGCAAGAGAAAAGGAGACAGTTACCTACAAAGGAGTTCCCATTATACTAACAGATGATTTCTCAAAAGAAACCTTTCAGGCAAGAAGGGGCTGGCAAGAAGTATTCCAAGTCATGAAAGACAAGGACCTACATCCAACATTGCTCCATCCAGCAAAGCTATCATTTAGAATGGAAGGGCAGATAAAGTGCTTCCCAGATAAGGTCAAGTAAAAGAGTTCATCATCACCAAGCCCTTATTATATGAAATGTTAAAGGGACTTATATAAGAAAAAGAAGAAGATCAAAAATATGAACAGTAAAGTGACAACAAAATCACAACCATCAACAACCGAACCTAAAAAAACAAAAACAAAAACTGACAGTAGCCAGAGGGGAGGTGGGAGGGGATAATGGGGGGAAAAGGGGGAAGGGTTTTCAGGAACAACTATAAAGGATACATGGACAAAACCAAGGGGGGGTGGGAGCAGGGGAGGGAGGTGAGGACCGCTGGTGTGTGGGGGAGTGGTAGGGGGAAAATGCAGACAACTATACTTGAACAATAATAAAAAAAGAAAGAAAAAAGAAAAAACAAACTAAGCAAACAACTAGAACAGGAAAAGAATCACAGAAATGGAGATCACATGGAAGGTTATCAGCCGGGAAAGAGAGGGGGGAATGGGGGAAAAGGTACAGGAAATAAGAAGCACAAATGGTAGGTACAAAATAGACAGGGGGAGGTGAAGAATAGTATAGGAAATGGAGAAGCCAAAGAACTTATATGTACAACCCATGGACATGACCTGGGAGCGGGGCAGGGAATACAGGTTTGAGGGGGTGTGCAGGGCAGAGGAGAATAAAGGGGGGGGAAATGGGACAACTATAATAACATAATCAATAAAAATATTTTTAAAAATACCAAAAAAGTTGGCAAAGGTTCTCAACAACAAAAACATTTAAATGTAAACTTTTATTGAGAGATGATTTTATCAGACTAGATGAAAATATAAAAGCCCAATGCTATTCACCCACTAGAAACATTTCTGAAATGATATGACAGTAAAAAGCAGCCCAGCTAAGCATCTTTAGTCATTAAGTATTGTCTTTTTAAAAGAAAAATCCCCAGCAGGAAAAACAAGTAACTAAAATTTCAGAAAAGAAATGCAAATGGGCAATAAACACTTTTAAATAGCTATCAAAAAATTTTCAAATGCAAAGGAGATCATTTTCCCATGTTAAATTGCACAGATCAAATAGATCGTTAATAGTGCTGACAAGGTTCTAGAGTATAAATGCCTCAGCTGTATTGTCACAGGGGTGGGGATTGCTGGCAATTTGTGTCAAAAATGTTTGTTTTTTTAGCATGCTTATTTTCAGAACTAAAAATTCTTCTGCAAGAGATCCATCCTGACTGGGGAAATAGATGAAATGCCTGGCTTCTGTCATTTTTATTTTTAAATAATAAAATGTGGGGACAATCCTAATATCCGTCAGTAGGAGATTTGGTTAAATAGACAATGGTATAGCTATAGAACTAAATGCTATACAAGCATTGAAAATGATTCTGTAGAACCATACTTACCATCATGGAAAGATATCCATGTTACATGGTTAAATGAATTGCAAATTATAAAATAGTATATAAAACATGGTAACATATACATGTATATATCTATGTATAAAATGGTATATAAAGTTTACACATGATTTGTCTATAGTAATAAAAGGCAAAATTCTAACAGTGGTTACAACCAGAAGTAAAATTTTGGGTAACTTTTTAATTCTTTTACCAATTTCCTAGTTTTGCCACAATGCACAATTTCTGTTTTAATTTTTCAAAGAATATACTGATGTAGCTAAAAAATGTATAACAGGTATGTAGTAAAGAGTTTCCCTCCTACTCTGTCCCCGTCCACCCAATTTCACCCCCAGGAAACTGTTATTATTAGTTTCTTATGTATCCTTTCAGGATTAACATGCATAAATTACAAAATTTGAATATATTTTATTCCTTTCCACCCTTCTCCACAAAAGATAACATACATTCTTCACCTTGTTATTTTTAACTAAACAATATATTTTGAGAACTTTCTATATCAGTATATATCTGATATTTATTTATATATGTATATACATATATATATATCAGCATATATGTTTATCTGCTATACTGTGTGGCACCATGTGGATATACCTCTATGTGCTAGTTTGCTTATGTAGTTACTTAGAGATGAATTATATTCAGACCAAGTACAAGTATTTATACACTGGGGACAACGGTGACCATAACAAATGTCAGGCATCTGGATATGCAGTATGATCATCATTTTTGAAATGGGATACCATGAATATCCAAATAGACCAATCTACAGGAAAATGGCAATGCTAGGCAACACAGACCATGTTTCCCTCACAAGCTCACACAGTTAGAGATGTTGGAGGGTGGGCACCTCAAATGCATCTGTGCACATACCCTCTGCTCTGCTGTGGTTTAGGACTTGAACGGACTCACCCTCTGTCCCTCCCCATCACTGTGTCCCCATCACTGTGTTAAATTATTTCCTGGTCATGCCCCACCTTGTGACCTTGCTCTCCAGCTGTACAGGCTCCTGACTTACTGCGGCCACTTCCATAAATTAAATCATAACCCATAGACTGGCAACACTCACATTTTTGCCTCCAGCACATGTGGCTTCAGCACATCATGCAAGTGATGTCTTAGTCACCCAAGGAAAATAAGCCCATTCATACTAACTCAGTAAAATGCAGGGTTTGTGAAAGGTCACAGGGGTGCCTTGTGGTATCAAGTGCAAGCACTATAGCCAGGCTTCAATGGCTACTCTTGCCCACAGGGTTTCTGTGTCCAATTGCAGATGCCACGGGAAGAGAGAACACAACTGGTGGTCGGTCTTCAGCAGTGGCTAGGGTGGAATCTGTGGCATGGGGGCTGTGCAAAGCATGGGTTCTTCACCAAGTACTGGGGAGGAGGACTCTGGACATCTCCAGTCCAGGGTAGCTGCTCTTCTCCAGCTCTGGCTGGAAAGGATACATTTCAGGAGCTTCTTGTCCCTGCTGACTTGGCTCAGGGTGAAGGGTGGGGTCATCAAGGGGATGCTCCTAGCTGAGTCCCTAGGCTGCTTATAACCAGAAGTGGTCAGGAGGACAGACATGCTGTCAGAAGGTTGTAAATGGCCTGGCGGGACAGCTATGCTGGCCACCACGGCCCCAAACTACAATGAAGTCTTCTCCACCTTTGCTTCAGACCATGGCATCAGTTAGGAACATGGTTGTGGGACAGGGAAGCTTTGAAGGCCACTCGTATCCTTGATTCAGACTCATAATAAGGATGGAAGTTGAGAAGGCCTGTGAACTCGAAAAATTTGGGAGCTAGGTCTCTCTGACAATCAGAAATCACTCTCTTTTGAGGGGGGTGGGATGTCCTTCAGTAGCTGAGTTGTATAATCATGGATGTTTATAAAATAAAGTTTTACTTTTTATTTTATATTTAAAAGTATCTTACAGTAGGGTAGACTTTTTATTGGTGTTCAGCTCTATGAATTTTGACATGTATAGATTCCTGTGACCACCACCACAGTCAGGATAAAGAATGATTCCACAGCCCCAACACTCCTTCATCTGCCTCTTGACAGTCACACCCTCCCCCTGCCCCAACCCTGGGGAGCCATGGATTGTTCCCTGTAGTTTTAGTTTTGTTTATGTGAGGGTGTCATATAAACTGAATCATACAATACATAACCTTTCTTTCATTCAGAATAATGCCTTTGAGACTCATTCAAGTCACCGTTTTTTTAAGAAATAATAAAGGTTTTACCTGGGTCATTTAAATTGAAATTGCAAGGAAACTTTGGGTTAGGTCTCAGGTAATATCTTAAAAAGCACATATTGCAACTTATCAAACCCAGAGTCCAGATAAAATTATACAAAACCGATACAGGGAGAAGATCTAAAAATACTGCATGGCTGGATCAGTTCCCCCAGTTCTTCCGGGAGGCATTTGCTTTCCCCGTGATGCCCCACCAATTTGCAATTTAAATTAGAATCACAGCTTGGTAAACCACCCAGACTTTGTAATGTCAGCCAGTCCCCCCCCCTCAAGCTGTTGATGGACCAAGACATGCAAGTATGATAAAAATAATACAGTGACATCAAAGCGAGAGGGACCTCGGTGGGCAGGTCATCATTTCCTAAAGTAGGGGGTACAAATCACTTGTAGTTTTAAAAAAATCATTTAGGTCTCACATGTACTTGACTTTAAATGCCGCTTAATCACATCATTAGAAAATAATTCTCTTTCCATTTTCATTCTAATCAAATCTTTTGATTACATCATGGAGAAAGTCTGAGGTGCTAAAATGTTGCTAACACCTCTCTAATAGTTTTGATTCTCTTTAACAGAAAAAAGATGCAGAACATGGTACAGGCAACAGGATAAGGCTGGAATTTAATTGCATTGTTTGGTCTTTATGGCTGCTTTTTATTTCCAGCAAGTGATGGTTCTCCTTTAGGACAATGATAGAGAGTTTCATGTTTAAGTAAATAAGTTAACTCAAAAGTTATGAGTAGGCTTCAATACCATGTAAAGTAAACAAAGTATTCCATATATGTGGATACATCCAAAAATAAATCATGAAGATGGCACCCAAATGACTGAAGGTTGGGGAAACATGTGTCAGATTTTAGGTAGAATTTGATGGCGCTGTGATTATGGAGGCTTAGAAAGACTGCCTGGGGGGCAAGGCAAAGCTCGATGGTCACTCAGCTCTTCTACAATGGTGCATGCCTCCAGGCTGTCAATACTGATCATGCAACCAATCCCAGTGGGCCTCCCTTCACCTCAAAGCTTCGCTTGGCTTCAAAGGGAATTCTGTCATTGCTGACACAATTCGTTCTCCTGTGGGGTGGTTGCCTTCTGTTTTCCATCATATTCTCCCTTTATACTCTTCTGTACCACTGTCCCAAGGTTCTTCTGTCATTCTGCAGGTACCAACTTCTGATCAAGGCTGAACAGAAATTCCTCCAGGCTGACCTTTATGGTCTAACCCTTAGTCTCTCCTTGTTAGCAAGACCCCTCTCTCCAGGTTGGACTTCTTTTTACACCAAATCACCAAATCAAAGAGGTGTTCGCCTTCTGTGCAAGTTCGTCTCTAAAATACGCATCTCTGAACTCCTCTACCCTATCCAATGACTGAAGCCAAAAGAAATGTGCAGAAGGATAGACAGCTCTGAGCTGTTCAGAATTGGGCACTGGGAGCTAGGGCCAGTGACCCAGCTGCACAGGGCTTCTGTCCGGTGGAGAACAACTTGGAGCAGAGATGGCATCACAAACTCAGCATCCTCAGGGACCTTAAGGGTGTGAACATGAATGACTATGAGGAGCAGTAGAGATTGCTGACTTCCACCCTCGGGGTCAATTCTACAACCAAATGGGACCCTCCAACCGTGGGTCATCCTGGCTCCAGCTTCTGCACCTCCCCATTGGCCTGGGAAGACCCCAGCTTTCCTCACCTTGACAAAGGTCCAAGTTATGCCTCTTGTCTTCCAGGCATACCCATCATCTTAGTGATGGTCATACCTTCTCCAGGCACAATCCAGGAAGGGGACCCACAACAGTAATAAGATCGAACACATACTTATGACATTGAATCACTACAGCTTAACTTAGGAGGTAGGAGTGCTTGATATCATTGTCTATAAAGAAGAAACCAGAGCTTAGAAATGTGAATCAGCTTACCCTGCAGCAAATAAGTGCTAGAGGCAGGATGAGAAAGTGGTAAAGCTTGTTTCTAAGGATCACCCTCTCAGAGTCATGGAAGGACATCTTACAGCTAACATCTAACCCACAAACATGTCCTGCCTGGTCCATAAGTGTTCTATAACCATCATGAATCAGTAAGACACAATTATAAATTGACAGTTCATATTTTTTAAATGTCATATTTCAAGATTTTTTTTCTTAAAAAACAGCAACACTTAAAAGATCTGGCAATATAGGGATCACAAAAAGTCTGTTGGGATTGACTAGTGGTCGTCCCTTCTAAATGGGACAAGTACCCTCCAATGGGACCAGCACTCTCTCTAAATGGGACTTGTGTAAGTGGAACAATTCCCTCCCTCTCCTCACTGTCCCATAGCCAACTTCATTCATTCATGGCCATGCCCTCAGAGTCCCTGAGGATGCTGAGTTTGTGAAGCCATCACTGCTCCAAACTGCTTTTACACAGGGTAGGAGCCCTCTGCAGCTGGGTCACCATCCTCAGCTCCCAGTGTCGTATTCAGAACAGCTCAGAGTGTCCATCCTCCTGCACCCTTCCCTGGGCATCAGCCACTGGAGTGGCTAGAGGTGCAGAAGTTCATGTTGTACAGAAGACCTTGCTTGCACAGTTGTCATCTGAATCACGTCCACCTTGGAGTACCTATAAAAATGGCTTTGACATAAGTACCTCCAGGGTCATTTATGCCTATTTCCTCCTCTTCATTCTTGTTAGGAAAGAACAACTGAATTATGTCAGGTTCTTTCCTTCCTGGAGAAATGACTGACAGGCAGAGATTTGGCCATGTTGCCCAAGAGTGACTGGTTAACAGAGATGTTAGTGCTAGAGAAAATATAAGAAAGGGGGCTTGAAGTTGAAATTTTGCCAACACAGAGCTTTGCAATGACTTAACTCATTTTTCACAGAATTAATAATTCAGATCGTACACTATTTCAGCTAGAAGTGGCCATAAACTGCAGAGAGTTTAACCAACCACTTCTGAAAATGGAGATTGATCCTGGGAAATGCTACCTCCACTTTAAGCCATCTTGCTCCAGCAAAATGAAAGCTGAGAGATGATTTCATATCTTCATTAAAACCATCAAAGCAGAAACACAATGCAAAGAGGCTGCCAAAGCAGAGAACATTCCCCACACTCTGTCTGGCAGCTTTGGAGAAGTCGGGAGATTTGGGTCCTGATTAGCTTGCAGAAAGCCATTATGCTATTCTATTCTGTTAGAAGAAAACCACACACATAAGCCCCCTAAATCTAGCATCACCATCAAGGCAGCCACATTGCTATGCATGTTGCTGAGGCTGGAACAAGAATGAGAAACCAGAGGACACACACACTGAGTGACAGACTCACTCGAGTTAGGAGCAAAGCTAATTCAACCTTCCTAGGACCTCAAGAGGTTACCTAAGAACCCCTTAGGTAACTGAGGCCTTTAAAAAAGACCTCAAACACTGCTAGAAAGAGGGACCGTAACATCTGCTACCTATTCAGGGGTGGACCTGAAGCCTTTAAGTTATGGTAGAATATGACTCCACTTTTGGTTAGGTGAAAGACGCTTGCAGATAGATGTTTGGCCAGTCATGCCAGGGTCTGTACTGGGCAGTCTGTTAGACTCAAACGCCAGCCTGTTACCTGAAAGGGCCAGAAAGACATCAAGCCCTTAATAGATGATGTCATCACCACTACCTTTGACCCCATGAAGCCATTACCACTGCAAAAGCCTGAGATACTTTAAAAATGTATGGTTTTGGCTGCAATATCACCTTCTCAGTGAGTCCTTCCCTGCCCACCTATTAAAATTGCACCCTCCCTGCCCACCTCTTTCCCTATGTTTTCTCCATAGCAGTTGCTTTTCACCATCTGCCATAGATGTGATATACTTATTCATTTATTGACCATCTCCTCCCCACCCCATAGGAAGTGAGCACCACAGGACAAAAGTTTTTGTCTGTTTTTTTCCCTGCTCTCTCACCAGTGACTGTACCAGTGCCCAGCACAGACTAGGTATTAAATAAATATGGTAACTGTGGAAGCGATGGCTGAGTCACCAGCATCTGTATCCTGCATTCTCTCACCCAGTATCTCGAGACCCGCGTGTGGAAAGACTAATAAAAAGCTGGGGCCAGCGTGTGGCCTTGGAACAGAACCACCGATTCCTAGTTATCCCTCACACTTAATTGTATATACCCAACAACTATTGATTGAGCACCTACTGTGTGCCAGGCACCATTCTGGGCTCTGGAGAAACAGGCATGAACAAGACAGACAAGATCTCTGCTCTCAGGGACTTTCAGTACAGTAGGGGAGAGAGTCGATGGAAAGAAAAATGAACAAGATAATTTCAGACTGCAATAAGAAGTATGAAGTAAATAAAACAAGGTGGTAATGGGAAAGGTAAGTCAGCTCAGACTGGGCAGCTCAGGAAGTTGTCTTTAAGGAGGTAATATTTGAACTGGAACCTGCATGATGAGAAGCGGTCAGGTCTGGGCTACGGCAAATGCAAGAGTGCTAAAGCCTAGGCCTCAGCTCCCACACAGCCTTGCTGACCCACCCTAGGTGGCGGCCCCTCTCCCTTGACCCCACAATACTAGGAGTGTTCACTTTCTCAGCAAGTCTTGCTATTGGACTTGCCTGCCCCTTCAGCCCATCAATGAAGAGATCTTCTTTCTCATCTTCCTTTCCAGGGCTTGGCACAGTGCCTGGCACAGAGTAGGTGGTCAACAAATGTGTGCAGAACTGAAGTAATTGGAACCAACTTTACTTTGTGATTTGACTGTAAGCAAAGGTGAAGACATGGGATGAATATATTTAGAAAAAACATCCTTATAAGACCACCTGTCCCTTGCAAAAGTTCTATATGCCCATTGAGACTGAAATAATGTTCTGCCTCCTCCAGGAAGCATTCCCAAATTCCCCTAATTGGATTTTGTCTACTCTTTGTGCTACTATAGCTCTGCTTGTATCTCTATTATGATACCTGTCACCATCTGACTTATGTAAAAATATCCAAGAACATCTAATGATCCCATCAAACAATGAAGAACCCAGCAGCAGGATCTGTGGCCTATTCAACTCTAGGTCCTCAAGCACTTAGCTCAGTAAAAGTATGATGGAAAAAAAAGACAAAAGAACCCCCAAAACAATGACCGATAATGACAGCTAACATTCATTGGACACCTTATACATTCCAGAAAGAATCTGAGCACTTTCACATGTTCTTAATCACTTCCTCCTTACAGCAGCCCTACATAGTAGGCATTATGATCTGTCCCAGTGTGCAGGTGAAACTGAGGCACAGAGAAGCCATTGGCTGCTGGACACTTACCTGGCAGATGGCGGAACTGAGATCCCAGTCTGTTCATTCTGATTCAAGAGCCTGAACTTTGAATCACTGCGCTAAAATGGCCTCCCCTGACAGCTTCACTGTCCTTATTTGCATTTGAATCCATCTCATCCATGCTTTTGACTCTGGGCTTCTCTCCCTCCCTTCATAAGTGCTCCCTGAGGAGCACTATGCCACCCAAGCCTGTGCATCTCCCCACCAGCCTCAGGGTGGGACTGGGACTCCTACACCCAGCATGAGCACTGAGGCCAGGGAACCCTGAGAGAGCAAAGCCCCTTCCTCATCAGTGCTGATGGCTATCTGCCCAACAAAAGGCAAGCTTAGGAAGCTCCGCTCTCATGGACAATCTCTAAGTCGCTTCTGTTGACAATACATGGGAAGTCCCAGGGACAATTTTCTCCAGTGGAGTTCCATTTGTGCACAGAGAAACAACATTGTCTTCCCCTTGAACAGTATTGACCTGAAACTGTCTGAGAAAGAGAAGTGACACCCTGCCCTGCCACTAGGTTTAAGCCTCACACCATGCATTGTAGAGTGGAAGAAAAGGGACTTTGCATTCTGACATTTTAAAGACACCCTGTACATGAGCCTCATAATTTTGTTGTTTTATAACTTTAAATACTTGATTCAAGAATTTTATTTTATCTTTCAGTTACAGTTGACATTCAATATTACTGGTACTTGGCATTAGTTCCAGGTGTACAGCATAGTGATTAGACAATCATATACTTTACAAAGTGTTCCTCCAATATTTCCAGTTACCACCTGACACCATCATAGTTACTACAATGTTATTGACTATATTCCCTATGCTGTACTACACCCATGACTATGTTGTAAATGCCAATTTGTACTTCATTTTTTAAATATACTTTATTGATTATGCTATTACAGTTGTCCCATTTCCCCCTTTATTCCCCTCCACCCTGACACACTCCCTCCCACCCACATCCCCCCCTTTAGTTCATGTCCATAGGTCATACATATAAGTTCTTTGGCTACTATATTTCCTATACTATTCTTAACCTCCCTGTGCATTTTCTACCTACCATTTATGCTTCTTATTCTCTGTACATTTTCCCCCATTCTCTCCCTCCCACTCCCCTGCTGATAACCCTCCATATGATCTCCATTTCCGTGATTCTTTTTCTGTTCTAGTTGTTTGCTTAGTTTGTTTATCTTTTTCTTTTTTTTAGGTTTGGTTGTTAATAGCTGTGAGTTTGTTGTCATTTTACTATTCATAGTTTTTGACCTTCTTTTTCTTAGATAAGTCCCTTTAACACTTCATATAATAAGGGCTTGGTGATGATGAACTCCTTTAACTTGACCTTATCTGGGAAGCACTTTATCTGCCCTTCCATTCTAAATGATAGCTTTGCTGGATGGAGCAATGTTGGATGTAGGTCCTTGTCTTTCATGACTTGGAATACTTCTTGCCAGTCCCTTCTTGCCTGAAAGGTTTCTTTTGAGAAATCATCTGTTAGTATAATGGGAACTCCTTTGTTGGTAACTGTCTCCTTTTCTCTTGCTGCTTTTAAGATTCTCTCCTTATCTTTAATCTTGTGTAATGTAATTATGATGTGCCTTGGTGTGTGCTTCCTTGGGTCCAGCTTCTTTGGGACTCTCTGAGCTTCCTGGAGTTCCTAGAAGTCTGTTTCCTTTGCCAGATTGGGGACGTTCTCCTTCATTATATTTTCAAATAAGTTTTCAATTTCTTGCTCTTCCTCTTCTTCTGGTACCTCTATGATTCGAATGTTGGAGCGTTTAAAGATGTCCTGGAGGTTCCTAAGCCTCTCCTCATTTTTTCTGAGTTCTTGTTTCTTCATTCTGTTCTTGTTGAATGGTTATTTCTTCCTTCTGCTCCAAACCATTGATGTGAGTCCTGGTTTCCTTCCCGTCACTGTTGGTTCCCTGTATATTTTCCTTTATTTCACTTTTCATAGCCTTTGCTTTTTCCTCTTTTGTGACCATATTCAGCCAATTCTGTGAGCATCCTGATTACCAGTGTTTTGAACTGTGCATCTGATAGGCTGGCTCTTTGTCGCTTAGTTGTATTTTTTCTGAAGCTTTGATCTACTCTTTCATTTGGGCCATTATTTTTTTTGTCTCTGTGGGTCTGTTCCATACTAAGTGGTGGGGTCTTATGTGTTCATCAGGGCCAGGCAACTCACGTGGCTGCGTTGTGGTACTGTATGTGGGAGATGGGTCCGAGAGGGAACAATGCCACTTGTTCAGCTATCTGCTGGTTTTCAGTCACTTCCCCTGCTACCCACAAACCATCTGGGCCTTTCTGGTGCTGATTCCCAGGGTGGGTGGGTTTGTGTACATTCTAGGACCCTGTGGTTCTCTCCAACAAACTCTCCTGTGAGGCTGGGAGTTCCTCCTGCTGCCACCTCAACCCCACATGTGTTTTCAGTCAGAGGCTTTGAGGATTTATTTCCCCGCACTGGGACCCTGGGTTGCATGGTCTATCTCGCTCCTCAGTTGTTACTCCTGGCTTATCTGCACTCAAATGTGGGACCACCCAGTCCACAAGCCATCACCTTGCCTGCCCCGGTCCTCCAGCCACTGCCTTACCATGAGTCTTCTCAGCCCAGCTGCCTGTCTCCACCCCTCCTACTGGTCTGGATGAATGTTTCTTCTTTAACTCTTTGGTGGTTGGACTTCCATACAGTTCGATTTTCTGGTAGTTCTGGTTGTTTTTTGTTCTTAAAGTTGTCCTTCTTTTGGTTGTGTGAGGAGGCACAATGTGTCTACCTACTCCTCCATCTTGTCTGGAAGTCCCAATTTGGACTTCTTAATACCTTCCCCTTTTTCACCCAGTCCCCCAACCCACCTTCCATCTGGCAACCATCAGTCTGTCCTCTGTATCTATGAGTCTGTTTCTCTTTTGTTGATTTTGTTCTTTAGATTCCACATAGAAGTGAAATCATATGGTATTTATCTTTCGCTGACTTATTTCACTAAACATAATACCCTCTAGGTCCACCCTAGGTCCATTTGTTATCACAAATGGTAATATTTCATTCTTTTTTATGAGCCTCATAATTTTTTTTAAAAAGGCATAGCCCCTTCCCCCTAATCTGCTGTCTTACTTTTATAACACTGATGCCTGCAGGTATATAATGACCCAGGCGGATATAATCATGGGGACACTGCTGATTTTCTGCCAGTGAGAGCAGTGAAGAAACCTGTGGGGTTTTCTTCTTTAAATACCTGAAATACACTTTATTCAGAGAACCCTGCTGCTCTGAAGGCTAGACTATCTTGTAAATGCTGCAAGTCAAAATACTGTTTTTAATGCTCATATTCATTTGGACTTTTCCTTTGGCTTGTCTCTTCCTATCATTAACACATCAAAGGAACTGAAAGCAAGAAACAGGGCTAGATTTACTGAAGCTGGGTTTTCTGTAAACTCCAGCAGTGTTCCCCATGGTGTTGGTGTGTACCCCATCTTGGTAATTTTAGGTATGACATAGGCCTACTAAATATCACTGACTCTCATAGGGAGAAAATGCCTTATCTTTTCCACTTCTCTTTCAAACCTTCTGATTACACCAGGGGGAAAAGTCTCACATTGATATTAGTATTCCTTTAACTGCTTTTACTAGTAGCAAGCCCAACTCTCCTCTTTTAAACAAAGATGGGGCAGGCTTGGAACATTCTAGCCACCTTAGGGAACAAAACTCAACAGCACTGTTTTGTTTTCAATCTATTTAGTTTTACGATACTTTCTAATTATGGCAACTAATGCTGGTTTTCCATTTAGGGTGGTTTTCAAATAACATTGGGTTTTACAAATACGTATTTTAACTATATTTGCATAATGTGTGTTAGGTTTACAAGTGCACAGCGTGCCTCTAGAAGGGCACACAAAAACAGACGCCGTGATTGCTCCTGGGAAGGGAAGTGTATGGCGGGGTCATGGGCTGGGAAAAAAGAGAATAATTTCATTAAATATCCTTTGTCAATTTGAAGTTTGCATTATGTGAACATATTATCTGTTCTAAAATATACCCTGAAGGGAATACAAATAAGCCCAGTTCTTTATGAAAAAATTATCACTTTTAAATGTGTTAACCAAAAATAGTAAAAGAATAATAGCAGAAGACATGCTGGGTTTGGGGAAATATCAGAAAGGTAGTACAAGAACATCGAAGCCTGGAAAAAATTACCCTCAGAGAATGGGGGCATGATGCCAACCCCTAGAAGATGGCAGGGAGAAGTCCGCAGGCCTGTACCCAGAGCAGACACCCCTACTTTCCTTACACATGGAAGCTGGTGGCTGTGGGCACTGAGATGGAAGCTCTGATTTCAAAGCTTAGGAGGAGACTCCCAATGGACTTGTGCCCAGGAAATCCACGTGACACTCAAGCCCCAGTTAACCCAACCAGTACCTCTGGCCCATGTTCCTTGGAAAAACATGCTCAGTAACTTCCCCTTGCCCCTCTCCCTATGCCATTATCCCGAGGAGAAAGTCCCTGGGACTGCCGCCCTGGACCAACAGACCAGCTGTGTCACTTGACAAGTAGCAATTACCTCTGAAATGCTAAGTTATTTCCACTCACTGGTGGCTTTCATCCACCTTGTCAAGCTGCCCATGGCCTACAAAGCACCTGAGCCCATCAGCACAGCCCATTAGGAGAACAAAGCAACAGCGGAGCAGGCCCACAGCAGCTTGGTGCTGAGCCTGGCAATGGCCAGCATGTGACAAATAAATGGATTAATGTGTCCAGGGGTTAGCTCTGGAAGACAGTGAGTCCCACAGTGGTAGATTGGCTATGTGACCTTTCAGACCCTCCAGCCGGACTCAGCCCAAGAGTTTACCTACCCACCTCCCCTATGGCTGAGCCCTCGCTTGTTCAGGCGGCCTCCCCCCAGGTTCTCCAGTGGACCCTGATGAACAGAGAGACATGTACTTTCACCCCTTCCCACCCACTCTGTCATGCAACCATTCAAGAATGGTTTGTGGTGTCTAACCAAAGGCAAGGAAGTTATTCTACAGTTCTGCATGCTTGTGCATGGAGCATCAGCAAGCATGCAGGTAAACAGCACCTGTTGGGCACCGGCTCTGCTAAGAACCTGTTAGGGACCCAGGATGTGCCTCCAGATAGCTGCGTGGTCCAGCAGCCCATGAAGAACATGCCCACCATAGCATCTTCTCTGCTGGTGGGTGTCAGCCCACATGTTCCCTTATTTCAGGACAGACACGTTCAGGGAGATGGCATAGGTGACAATCAAACATCAAAAATGGGTATAGTTCCTTGACTAGAAGAAATGCTGCTGGTTGTAGAGATAAGCAGGATGTGGGGGTCTCTGCTGAGCCAGGCATTCAGCACTGGTCCAGTGGGTCTCCAGCACAGAAGTCGCCTCTGGGGAGAGGATTTCCATCCAATATGGAAGCATCGTATCTCATTGAAGCTAAGACCCCATCCATCATCAGATACATCCTAATTTCAGAAATGTTATAATGTGGGTGAAATATCCTCCTTAGAATCTATGGTAAGTGATGGTTTCCCAGTTTTAACCTAAGGGAAAGCCCAACTTTAAAAAAAATTTTCACTGAAGCTCTTCCACTGTCTCTATAAGCTCCAGAGGGAGCAAAGCCAGAATTTCAAAAAGACAGTTCTGCTGGCCCATTCTGCGTTCTTCAGTGCCTGACAAGAACTGCACATGTGCAGGAACTAGTGTATTTCCAGAGTGCTCGGGGCTGACAGAAAGCTGCAAGGCAAGTGGGGATTTATGGACTCGATGGTTCCACTTAATCAGTGTGTGACGTCCTCCTGGACTGAGGCAGGAAACTCCTCACGAAGACGAGTCTACACGGACCGTGAACTGTGTGCACTCGACAAGCATGGACCAGTGTGTGTCACATATTGACCACTTTGTTAAAGATGATTCAAGCCTTCTTCATAAACTACTTCCCTCACCTCTGCCTCTGATATTATTCTTCCCAAAGTTTGCCCTTAAGGATTAATTTCTTGACTGAAATGAGCTGGATACAGTAATAGACATTATTCTGTGTTTTTTATTCGTTCTTATGTAGACAGTTGTCTCTGGGGCAAACACTGTGTCTTCTTTGTCTTACACTGTCCCCACAATACCATCCACACTGAACAAATAAATAAGCAGTGGAGTGGAGTCTAAAATTTACAGAACAGGCTCATCGGTCAAAACGCTGACACCAGAGCACAGTCAATTATCACATATTAACTTGCTCTTGTTGGCATTTCAGTGCATTTAAAGAAGATTCACTTCCTCTTCACAATGCTCCCATGCCCCCCACCCACCCCTGAAAACTAGCAAAACAGAGAACACTTTACACAAAACTCAGCTTCCCCCAAGACTCTAAAAACTATCAGACAAGGCACAGCTTGTATCTCTTTATAAAAGATGAAGACCCTGAATATTGTCTCACTCCCAACCCTTGGTGGATCATAGCACCCTAAATATAATCTTAGATCAGGGAAGCTTTCTCACATACACTGTCTTAATTGATTTTTACAAGATTGTAAAGCATGTCAGGCATCATCCCCATGTTAAAGGTGAGCAAACTTACAGCCAGAACTGTGAAATGACTTTTTATCAATGGGGAGGGAGTAAAAGTGAAAATAAAATTGAAGAAGCGCTGAAAGGAGAATTTAAGGCCAGGACCCTTGTCTCATGGGACTACTTTCATAGCAATTAATTAACTCCTCAGCCCCACTGGGTAACAGCAGTGGGGTCAGAAACTAATCATTTCGATACTAACAGTACTGATAGTGAAAACAGGCATGTTGGTAATGAAACAGTAGGGGTAACAGTGGCAACAGTAGTACCGTTACTGCCTTATCTTTAGGTACCATAGAAGTTGCAGGCACTTTATTTCATTATACAGTGTTTCATTCACTCTCTGAAACAACCTCCTATGACAGTTACTGCAGGTGCCCTTCTATGCCGAGGAAACTGAAATTCAGAAAGATCACTCAAGTTCGAATCACACAGCATCCATGTGACCATTTCCAGCCTCTGGTAGGTCCTATCCTAGTTCCCTTGTCAGCATGGTCTCACTTTTCCTACCTGGCCAAGCAGCTAGCTGACTCCATCCTGCAAGCAAGCCCAGCTGCTACTGTGAGGAGGAAATTGAGAGAAGGGAATCAGGTAAGATGGACAGATGAGGTAAGCTTCCGTGAAAGGATCTTAGAAAATACCTAAGGGGAGGGTCCCACCATGGAGGGCTGGGCTATCCTTGGGTGGCCTGACCTGGACTGGTTCCCAAGAGGGGCTCCAGCTGGGATCAAGGGAGGTGCAGACTCTGTCTCTTGGTCTCTCTGGCCGATGGTGTCACTCTGGTTGTATCACCCTGCCTTCAGGCACTGTTTGTCAAATCCTGGGTTATCTCCATCTACCCACAGAAAGAAGTATCTCCTTTGGGTTGAGGGTAAAGCTATTAATTTTCCACTGTCCATCAGTCTGGGCCTCTGGGTCCAGGAAGTCATCCCTAGGGCTTAGCAGGGACACGTCACATGAGATGCACCATCAGCAACTCCGCAACTCCACTTTCGGAAAACACAGTCCACCACAGTGGGTACAGAGGCTCTTTGGCCAGGTCTACGCAGTGAACATTGGCTTTCTGGTGGCAAGTTGTGCAGAGCAGGGTGAGAGCACTTAGCTGGAAATGCACACGTGCACGCACACATGTGTGCCAGGGACTTCCGGTCCTGGCTTTCGTCAACTTGCTTTGTGACCCCATGTCACATGCTCTCTCCTTTTGGGGTTCCAATGTTCACATCTGTTAAAGAGTGGAGGCAGCAGGCAGGGAGGGGCACCATATCACCCACCAGTCAACTTGTGGAACTCAGGAGTAAAGCGAGAACACGGGTTTTAAAGGACCTCAGAAATTCTCAACATTTCTGCAATTAATGTATATTACTTGAGTGATAATCAAGGGTAAAACACACAGAGAGAAATGTTCTGGAAATTATGGAAACAGAATTCAAATGGGGAAGTATTACCTTAGCATAGCTGGCAATTCACAAACAGACCCCTGAGCTAATTGTTCTCTTAGAAATATGAAGGGGGGAAGGGAGGGTAAGTCAGACCCTAAGAAGTTGAGCTGTCAGTATGCTTGATGATATATAAAACCTACCAAGACTCAGCTGAGAATTTTAGCAGAATCCAAATGTGCTATAAAAAAAAAAAAGGCACGGCTCCCATCTCTAAGGTTCACAGCTAAGCTGGCTTAGATTCACACATGCCAAGGTTAAAAATAAAAAGCAGCAATTCCTGAGTGACATGAGCTCTGGGCAGGAAGCCTGAGGTATGATGCTTATGGTGGAACGGAGAGATGGGAGTGCAGAGACTACGCGGGGTACAGGTGTTTATTGGAGGGCACAATATCTAACAGCCAGATGCTCAGAATTTTGTTATTTTGCACTTAAAAAGCACTTTACATTGGCAAAGGGTTTCATAATGATCTCCAGACCTTCCCTCGAGGAAACCCTGCCATTCATTAGCGTATGACCATGGCTGATACATCTAGGACTCTGCTGTCTGACGCACTGGCCTCCCCTGCCCTGGGGTCTGGGTCCCACTGTGTCCTTGTTCACCTCATATGCCCAGATGGAATGCCAGCTTGGAAAGCACTAGACCTGCCATTCTGGGCCACCTTCTTCCACTGAGCCAACATAATGGTGCCAGGGCCACTTGTAAGCCAGCTATCCCAGCTGGGCTCCACTGGAGACATACTATGCCTGTCTACCTCCTGAGGAAGGTGCATGTCCCACCCCGTGCCCCCACAACCATGGACACTGAAGGCTAACAGGCAAAGGAGACAAGTCAGCCCTGTTGCCTCCATTCTTGCAAATCCAAGACCCCCTATTATGAGCCCAGTGGGGTCTTTCTAATGAAGTTGTTCTTTGCCCAATATACTTAGGACTTTCTACTTCCTAAAGGGTTTACTTTTATACTTTCTTTTAAAAATTTATTTAAAAATTTTAAATTAGCCTCAGCTACTGTGCAGCTATCATGTTACCTACCCCTTCCCAGTTCCATTACTATAGAAAGTCTTCACAGGGTCAGGGGAATGGTGAGAATTCTGTGAACCATGTGTTATGGGGAGCCCATACATTACACCAGCCCCCCAGGATGCCTTGATTATCCCATACAGGGGTTGGGAGGTAAATGGACATTGAACAGCAGAGGCTGTCACCTTCCAGAAGCTTCAGGCTATGCCCAGACACCACAGCGTGGTGACTGTCATCCCCAGCAGTGCAGAGGAGGTGTGGACAGTCTGCGTATGACTGGCTGCCCCTACATATGACTGGCCAATCTTCACTGAGTGCCCACCAGTGAAGACCAAACTCCCCATCCTGGTGGCTGGTCTAGAAGCACCAGCCGGCGTTGCACTTTTTAAGCACTTTAGAAAGGCCTAGGAAGGCAGACAGGGCAGGGACTGCTTCCCTACCCAATGTAATGAATGAAAAAAACGAGGCTCAAAGAGTTTTAGGAATTTGCTCAAGCTAAGTGACAGAACCAAGCCTCAAATGTAGGCTTCCTTCCAGTATTCTAAGACCACTAACTCAGGGTCAGAGGGATAGGGTCTCAGCCCAGTTACAACAGCAAACATCTGGAGCTGGAAATGAGCCTGTAGAGAACTTTCTCCTCCCAGCACCTCCGTGTATGCCCTCTCATTCGGCCTGAACTATGGGGACCTTGCCCAAGCACGGAGCCCTGTCGCAAGGGGTCGTCCTGTTCTAACTTTCGATCCTTCTCAGGGTCCTTCAGGTGCCAGAAAAGACCTGAGGACAGTCAGGAAAGAGCTGTGTGTAGGTAGTGCGTGTTCTCCCTGACCCTTCCCTGAGCACCTTGCTCCACCAAAGGCTGGACCCGCAGTCAGCTTCCCCGGCTCACTCTGAGCTTGAGCTCCAGCCCTCCCTTCCCTCCAGGCGACTCCAGTGATAACGGCCCTTTGCCAGTCAAGAAAAAGCCCGTCCAGAGGGGGAAAAAAAACGAAAATTCTGGGTAAATTCATCCTCTAATATCCCCCCACGTGTCAGCCTGAACCCACATGACAAGCCGGGTAAAGGGAAAACGGAAGGGTGGCTCTGAGAATGGAGCCGTTTGGGAACCGGGCGCTGCTTGGGGCTCCCCTCCTTACCTGTACCAGTCCAGCCCGCGTCCGTAGTTCCTGTCGAAGAAGTGGGGCTCTGTGCCCAAGGCCCGCACGTCCGGGTGCACGCGGATAAACTCCAGCACGGCTCTTGTGCCTCCCTTCTTCACTCCCACAATGAGGGCCTGGGGCAGCCGCTTGGTGCCCAGCCTCGGCGAGCTGGAGAGACTGGGAGCCGGGAGGTGCGAACCGGGTACAGGGACAGCAGGTGCACTCGGAGTCGGCCCCAGGGGATCGCAGGGGCGGGACTTCTGAAGTTTCTGGCCGTCTGCACTGGGGCCACGGAGGCAGCGGGGCGCGCTGAGGAGGTGACTCCCACCGAGGTCGTCACAGCAGCACAGGAGGTTGTAACACAGGTAAGTGCAGGAGAGTGACAGTGTGAAGGCGAAAAGCAGCCTGCGCGCCCTTCGCGGCTGAGGTGGCCCCGCGCGGCCCAGGACCCTATAGGCCATGGCTCCATGGGCCCGCGCCGGGGGGCATGGTTTCTGAGGGGGCGCCGGCAGCGGAGCTCTTGGGGCCCTGTGGCCACCTAAAGGGCTGGAGCGGCTCTGCCCAGGCCACGTGGGTCGGACGTGGGGGACGCCGTCTTTTCCAGGAACTGCCGTCCGGGACGCGTACCCTGCCCTGGGGGCCGGGAGGTGGCGGCTCGTGGAGGGACTGGCGGCAGCGCCTCCAACATCGCCCAGTCCTAGACGACGGCGCTCCAGGCAGTGGGGCGTCTCCCGGTGCTTCTCGCCTCTCGGACGCGCTGGATTCCGAGCGCAGGCAGAGCCTGACGCCCCATTTCCAAACCCAGGCGGTCGCCCGGCAGTGCGGGCTGGTGGAGGGCCACAAGGTGGCGCTGGTGAGGGCCGTGTTGGGCTCCTCGGGAACTGCCGAGGCGAGCACGCTCCGGCTCTATTTAACGAGTCGCCTGACGTCAGCCGCTCAGTCCCGGGAGGCCAAGCCCCACCCGGGGACCCGGCCCGCCACGCATCTTCTTACTGCTCCCAGGACGCACACCCCGGGTCCTCCCCACCAAGGCCGCACCCTAGGGAGCTCTGGCCAGCTTGTGGTTGGGTGGGGACAAGGTGTGGAGGCATTTACTTCTTCAGGGTTCTGGACACCCCCACCACGCTGGCCTCCCGACACCGAGGGGTGGGAGCCCAGGTCGAAAATGCGCCAATATTCGGACCCAGACAGGGATCGGGCACAGACGCAAGCACTCCACACTGATAAACGGTCCCACCACGCTGACACACGCAAGCACAAACACAGGTACAAAGGTACCCTGCCCGGACACACCACCACACCCACCTGGGGTGGGGAGGGAGAAATCTAACCCGGGCATAGAAACGCGGACAGGGGCACTCCTCTCCGCCCACCCCCCCCCCCCGCCCCACCCCCATCTCACCAAACAGACACAGAGCCTGGAATCGGACCTCGTGCCTTGTGTGCATAAACGTGCGGGACGGGGACACACGTGCGAGATGGGGACACACATTCTAGACCGGCTGCGTGGAGGAGCCGAGCGTGAGGGAGATTCGGTGACTATTGAGAGTGCTCCTTAGCTGCACCCCCCGCCCCTCGCTGACACACACCCAGGCGGTTGCTCCATCTCATACCCATGACGCGTGCGCCCTCACCCTACTGTCATTCTACCTCTCACTGGACCTGGGGGAGAGCCAACCCCAAAGGAGCGTACTCAGCGCAAGTGGGTTCCCTTTTAGCGGCCGCTCCCTAGCGGTGGACTGCTCCCTGGGGAGTTATTCAAGGTCCCATAGGATCCCTAAGGTCCAGGACTCCTTCACGCAGTGGCACAAGGAGGAGGAAAGGGAGGGCAGAGAGGACTTAGGAGCATTTCCACTTCGAATGATTCCTAAGTGACTGCCCACAGGGCAATTGTCAGTGACCATGATCAGAGCAAGACTGAGTGACCAACCCAGTACTTCCCTAAGTGATCACATTACTTAGTGGTCATCAGAACAGGCCTAAATGACCATGGCCCAGAAAGCAGCTAAGTTGTCAGTCCATGACAGGGCCTAGTGAGTACCCCCATAGAATGTCTGAGTGACCATCACTCCCCAATCCTCCCTCTGCATGACCCCCCTCCACACACAACGGAGCATCCTTCCAGGAGTAACTAATCAGGCCCTGTGGACCTTAGCCCGAGTCAGGGTATAGTTTGTCCCTAAACCAGGCCCATTCATGGAAACCTTAGGCTAGGGGTGTCAAATGTAATTTCAACTCCTTAACAGTTAAGGAGTAGTTACATTTATACAGTCCTAAAATTATTTCAGCCCTTTGAAGGCAACTGAGAGGCTGATGTGGCCCCTGGTGAAAATGAGTTTGACACCCAGCCTTAGGCTATTCCCTCTACTGCAGATAATAATGACTATCAAGTTTGTTTCAAGCACTCAGCATGTGTTAGCTCATTTAATATTCACCACAACCTATTATGTTGTTCCCGTTATCCCCAGGTCACTTCGCTTCCTTAATCCTAATAGTAGCTAACCTTTGTGGAGTATTTGTTTTGTGCCAGTAATGTGCAAATCACGTGACATGCACTAACTTATTTATCTCCAAAGAGAGAGAGGCACTATTGTAATTCCTCATTTACAGAAGTGCGATTAAGGCTTAATATACATATCCTCAGTAATTGACAGAGCTGGGATTAAACCCAGGCCATCTGACTACAAGATTCAAGCTCTTCATTACAGTGCTTTGCAGTTCCCTAACTTCCATTGGCCATTCTTCATGTGACTCCACCCTAAAGCTGAACTAATCATCTAGATCATTTCTAAAATCTGACACCTGGGACTGAGGAAGGAATCGCAGGTATAGATGGAAGGGTTACACAGGACTCAGATCTCTCTTCTGTACACTATTTCTAGTGATGCCACCTGTGACTGTGTTATCTTTTTTTCTTGTACTTGCATCACACTGCTGACATCTCAAGCTTGCAGACAATTCACATCTCTAAATGCTTCATGAAATTGCTGCTGATTAAAGTGCATCAGCTCCACATTGTGCTTGTATAGTGGGCTTTTGTGGACCGAACATGTAGGTCCTTACACATTTGACCTGAATGAATTGTATCTGGTCTCATCAGTTCACTGGTTCTACTTTAAAAAAAAATTCTACTTGAATCTTGAATCGTGATATAGCTTTTATGTATTCAAAAAGAGAAAGTAGGAAAATTGAATCCCAACAGCTTTACCCTTGATTCCAGGTGTACCTGGGAAAAGTGGATTGACATCTCTGATCCTCAGTTTTCTCACCTGTAAACTGGGGAGTTATGACTAACTTCAAAAACCTCTTTGGGTTCTGATGTTGTATAATTCTATGATTCTATTATTCAAGGTATGAACTTCTCTATTGGCATCATGTCATCTCCACATTTGATTACAATTTAATTAATTCCTCACTCAAATTGTTAATAAAAATGTCAAAACAAATATGTTGAAAGGAGTTCTAATACATACTTTCACATTGTGAACCTGCTATTTCTGTCCTTCATTGTTAAAATTATGATGTTAAGTGTAGATTAATCCACTCTGACAAGCACTTTATTATTGGTGGGGAAAAACATGAATATAGTTCTTCCTCTTGAGGCTCTGCTGGGCTCCATTTAAAAATTATTTTTATCTTAAAATTTATAAATTCTGAAATTCTTGGGTGTTCAGAAACATCAGAACTAGGCAGATTTTTCTCTTCAAATTTCCGTGCAGAGTTATGACCATGACTTAGGTAGAATTTTTCAGGGAGTGAGACAGGAGACATGCCTACTCATTTGCTCTCGCCCTGCTTTTTACAGTAGTACCATGATTTTCTTTTGGGGGATCAGGGTTGATTATGTTGGGTTATGTGGTTTGTCAAAGACACCCACTTAAATAAGATATATTCCTTTTTCTATCACCTGAAAGAAGATGAAAATGACTCAGGGCTGGTATGACTCCACAGTGCTAGGGACCCAGGCTCTACCATGTGTCTCCTCCACTCCTAAATGGCTGTGTGGTCCAAGGTGACTTACTTTGTGGACAAAGAAATGACAGAGACATACCCTTTGATGACATTTCCTGGAAATTGCCTTCATTACTGCCACTTATGTTCAGTTGTTGAGAATGTTGCCACAAGACCTTCTAGCTCCAAGAGATCCTTGAACTGTAGTCTTCACTTGGCTAGATGCCTGGCTGATATTTGTGTGTTTGTTACCCAGAAAGAACTGAAGAAAAGTTATAGAGGGCAACTAGTAATCTCTACTGTCCTTGGAGAAAGCGTGTCCCCTCATTCTTTTCCTGTGTGGTTTGTGTGGGCTGGTCCTAGTTCAAGGACAGGCACGTGACCAAGCCCTGACAATTACAATTCTCTAATCATACTTCACTGAAAGCAAGTCAAATCTTTCCAGTGAGGATCAACCACAAGACTTTTGTTGATGTTATTGGAAAAGAGAAACTTTTTCTTTTCAGATGATGAGCTAGTACAAAATGAACCTGAAGCTTCCAGTGGTCACCTCTGCCATCAGGAGGGGAAACTCAGGGGCTGAGCAAACACAGGGGAAAGCAGGACTGAAAGATGGACACTCAAAGTATCCTTTGAACCTCTGATTCTAACCATGCTGGAAGCATGGTTCCTGGAATTCTATGCTCCAACTGATTAGTTATCTTCTGCTGCTTGCAGTTGAAAGAGTCCTGACCGATACAAAAATACTTGCTACCTCAGTTACAAAGAACGGGGGCCATTTTAATAAAAAATAGTGGAGGTGGGATAGAAACTCATTTTGAAGGATATGCACAGACTAGGCCTGGAATCCCTCAAAACTTGAAGCAGTTATAGGATCCAGGTGTTTTCTCTATCTTCTCTACTGCTCTTTGTTCCTTATTTATTTTCTTCTCATTTATAACTGCCTTCCCTTCACCCACCCACCCACACTTTATTTATGAATTAGTAAGGGTTATAGAGTAGCAAACAACAGAACTGGACTTTGGCTAATATAAGCAAAAAGAAGAATTCAGAATGACTCAGAAAAAGAACTTTGAGAGAGCTCACAGAATTAACAAGAAGCTGGGGAAATGGGTGCATCACAAAATGGCAACCACGGAATGCATTTCTTCTCTTCCCTTTCTGAGTGTTCTTTGCCTCTTTTGCATCAGTATTACCATGAATCTCCCTTCTCACTCTGATACTCAGCATTTAAGACCTCGAATTTGAAAATTATAAAACAAGGACATTTTCTTTCCCTAAAGTCTTTGGACCAATCAAGCCCAATTATTCAGTTTTAGTTCAATGTAAGTTTCAGAAATTTGCCCAAGAGCTGAGTTTTGTTAAAGGTGAGAAAATGGTCCAAAAAGGGTGGTTCTTATGAAGCAAAGGACTGTGAACTGGAGTCACACGGTCTGCAGATTGTATGAGGTGCAAAGTTCCCATCTGAGCCAAGAACAAATGTGAATGAATAGTCTACATTTAGGATGGAGGTCAGGAGTGAGGATGAGATTTTACACACAGTTGGTACCCTGAATAAAATCAGAGGTCAAAGGTTCAAGGAACCAGATGTACAAGATCAGAAACCATGGTTGAATTTAAGTACGTTTTAAGATTCCAAATCTTTTGTCATCTCCATGTTAGTTTACTTCTGCTATTGGCAATTATAATCAAAATAATGATAGGCTCTGCTTATTGAGCATTTTCCCAGCCCTAAGTACGGGGCCAAGTATTTAGATGTATTACCAAATTTAATCTTCTCAACAAAGCAGTAAGATGAGTATTATTATGACCTCTACTTTATAAACTAGGAAGCTGTGAAATAGGTTGAGTTTTCCATGTTCTCATAGATGCTGCAGGCTGGAGAATAGAAACAGTATTTAGAAGCATGAACAGGAGATTGATCACCAGCTTTCCCATAATTCCCTTGGGCCAGCATTGTTTCCAGCCCCCACCTCCTGCCCTGCATTATTTAATTCACAGTGTCTTGTACTCACCCTGTCTTACCATCTTGCTTTCCTAATGAGGTGGAAACTCCTTGGAGGCAGAGACTAAACAACCACTTCCAAATCAGCCTAGTACTTGGAATTTGGGCTGCGTATTCATGTTGGAACCCCATTGGTTTTTTTTATCTCTTCTCTCCCTCTTGATGGATCACTAAATATTACCTTGTGAGAGCTTCCCAGGAAGAACTAATATTCCATTTCAAAATAGACCAAGAGTGCATTATTTATCATGTCAGGGAAGATACTAAACCTGTTCATTTGTTCAATAATTGGTAGAGATGGCCTGGGGTCCTCCATCTTCTTGTCTTTAGCCAAATGGATAAGAATATCACCACTGGTGTTGCCATCTGCCATTTATCCATTTTCTGAGATACAGATCTTAGTGGTTTAGGGTGGGATGAGTGGGAAAGCACCTAGCTACAGAGAGCAATACAGAGAGATCTATTTGTTTGCTTCTGTTGCATTTTTGTTTACCTTCAAAAGTTTTATCACACAAATAATGTATTCTTAATGTAAAAAACAAATTAAAATACTGAGAAAAATAAAAGTAGTCCCCCAAGTCATAACACTCACAAATAACTATTGCTAGTGTTTTATTTATATCCTTCCAAACATGTATACATTTATGTGTGTGTATATATATATTTGTTGTTGTTTTTGTTGTTATTTATGGATCAGTGCTTATCTATTGTTTTGTAAAGTGTGAGTTCTTTTTACTTAACAAATTGTGAATCTATTTTATATCATTATAAACAGACTGATGAAGATCTAGCACTTTCAGAAGGGGAAAATAACTTTCTACTGGAAATGCTAGACGTAAGGATCATGTGAGCCTGAGCTACCATGAATGGGATTGATTCAGCACAGAAGTAAGTGGAGTATGAGTGAACCACTGAGTCCTGGGAACAATGTTTGAATCCCTGGATTCAGCTTTGTCTGAAACTATCTCTTCAAGGGACAGTAAAGCATCATGGTTAGGAATACAGTGTCTGGAAGCAGACTGCATGGGTTCAAATTCTGGCTCTGACACTAGGATTAAACAAGATAATAAATGTAATGAACTTAGAACAGAACCTGGCTAACAATAAGCCCTGAATAAGCAAGAGCTGTTATTATATTGCAAACTTTTCCATTACATCTGTTGATAAATTTGCTTTTGGACTTAAGCCATTTTTGATTGATACAGATGTGTACTTTTCAAGTAGATTTGCATCTTTCAACTTACTTGAAAATTTTATTGACAACAAAATAAAATCAATCTGTTCTGCATAATCAGCTAAGACCTCTCCTTCTTTGGATCCAGCTTATCTCCCTGATATTTTCAGTGTTTCTAGGAAAGTAACCAAATGTCCTCTCTGGACATAGCTCATGACAAGTGTCAACAAATGCTTATTGGATAAATACATAGGTAAGACCCTCAAACAGCCCATTTACCTAGAGGACAGGAATTTTAGTCATGAGGACATGGTACAACTTATCTTAAAGGACTGACTTCTGTGTTTATTGATCACCACCTTCATGTCCTCCATTCCCTCTTTACTCTTGGCGCACCTGATAAGTTGTAAGGGGGCAGGGCCTTAGGTATTCCCCAGGGCAGGGCAACCCTCTTTGCTGCTCAGTGCTGCCTGTGGGGGAGGGCCAGAGAGGAAACAATGCAGCTGCCTGCCCGTCTCTAGCGCACTTTCCTCTTGTGTGAGACTTGGGGTTTCTCCCACCTCAGCAACCCCTGACATAGTCCACAGTCAACTCTGAGTCTCAGATTCGCCTTCAGCCAGCCCCACCTGCGGGTTCTGCCACGGGTTCTTATTGGTCTGGTTGTTCTGGCTGATTTTTTCTTTAATTCCTTGGTTGTAGGAGTTCCATGCAGTTTGATTTTTCTGGTGCTTCTGGTTGTTTATTGATTTTAGATTGGTTGTTTTCCTCCTTTTGGTTGTGTGAAGAAGCAAAAGGTTTCTACCTATACCTCCATCTTGGCTAGAACCTATTTTTTTCTTTTTCAATTACAATTGCCATTCAATATCATATTAGTTTCAGGCATACAGTATACTGGTTAAACCTTTGTATAATTTATGAAATGATCCCACCGATGAGTCTAGTACCTACCTGGCACTATACATTGTCATTACAATATCATTGACTATATTTCCTATACCGTACTTTACATCCCTGTAACTGTTTGGTAACTGCCAATCTTGACTTCTCAATTCCTTCACCTTTTTCACTCAGCCTCCTAGCCCCCTCCCCTCTGGCAACTATCAGTCTTTTCTCTGTATCTATGAGTCTGTTTCTGTTTTGTTTGTTCACTTATTTTGTTCTTTAGATTCAACCTGTAAGTGAAATCATATGGTACTTGTCTTTCTTTGTCTAACTTATTTCACTTAGCATAATACCCTCTGGGTCCATCAATGTTGTCACAATGGTAAGATTTCATTCTTTTTATGGCTGAGTAGTATTCCATTGTACATATGTACCACATATTCTTTCTGTAATCATCTATTCATGGTTAGGTTGCTTCCATACTTTTAATGCCTATAGATTTAACTCAGTCTGCAAAGTATTTCTTCACATATATAACAACTCAAGTTGTTTCCAATTATATATATATATACATATATATGTGTATATATATATATATTTATATATCATGGTTGAATTAGCCATTTCTCTGTCAATAGGTATTTAGTTTTGTATCCATTGTGATCAAACTTGGCTGCATCAAACTGAGAAGCCCAAAGCAACCGCAGTTTTAATAGGGTACCAACTCCTTTCTCATTTAAAGGAAGTCCAGAAGAATCCTGTCTGGGTCTGTATGACACCTCCAGGAAGTTATCAGGCACCCAGCCTTCCAGCTCTGGGGAAAGTTGGATGTGTCCCACCTTCCTGTGGATGAAGACGGGTGCTGCCATTTCCACAATCACATCTTTAATCTGGGAGAATGCTTGGAGGACCCTCTTAAGAAGATGTCCCAGAACTCCCATGCTAATATCTGCTCAGCTTTCATTGGTTAGCATTTAATCACACAGCCACACCTGGCTGCAAGGGAAGCTGGGACATGTACTCTTTTGACGGACAGTAATGTTGATAGGTTCTGTTGGTGTGAAAGAGAAATCTGATACTTGGCAAGCGGTTAGCAGTATCTGCCTCAAGTTGTTTCCAGCCTGTTGTTCTCACAACAATGCCTTGATGAACATCTTCTAACACAGGAATCACAGTCAAATATCTCCAACCAACTAGAACAGACCCTGGGCCCAGGGCTGGAGCACAAAAGGGGAGGGGGATTCCCAGAGTGATCTGTGCTAGTCAATGACTCACTAACTCTTCATTTGCTGGATCACAGGACAGTATAGGTGTAAGTGGGGAAAGGTTAAAGTAACCTTGGCACTTTAAAGTGGGGAGAGGGGCATTTGCAGGATTTGAGACTGGGGCTATGTCCAAACCAAATGAGAAGTAGATCAGTCTTTTAGTGATGGGTAGAGCCCTGCTTAGACTTGCCCATACGTGTAAGTGTTCTAGTGTTTCTCTGGGTGGATTCACAGGTCATAGGGTGTGATGTTTTAAATTTTAATAAACCCTCCCCAATTTCCCCTAGATGACTTTGCTAATCCATACTTCCCAACAATTGCCCCCAACTTTGTCAACTCTACATATTAAGAAATTACATTTATTTTTTAATTTTTAAAAGATTTTATTTATTTATTTTTAGAGAGAAGGAAAGGGAGGGAGAATGAGAGGGAGAGAAACATCGATGTGTGGTTGCCTTTTGCGCACACCCTACTGGGGAAACAGGCCTTCAATCCAGGCATGTTCCCTGACTGGGAATCAAACCAGCGACCCATTGGTTCACAGGCTGGATTTCAATCCACTGAGCCACACCAGCCAGGGTAGACATTATATTTTAAAAATAATTTTTCCCATCATTTGGCAGAAAAATGTTATCTAATTTTTTTTTTGCATTTCCCTGATTATCACTGTGGGTAAGAATCTTTTTATATGTTTCTTGGCCATTTAGGATCTCTTCTCTGTAAATTGACTATTCACAGACTTTGCCAAATTTCCTGGAATTTATTTTTGTATATAATCTGAGATAGCACCCTAATGTTTTCCAAATGAATAAGAAATTGTCCTTGTCTAGACCTCTCCTTTCTCACAGACATAAAATAGTAGGCTTCTCATCTTTGCACTCTCTCTTTGGTTCCATAGTTCTCTGTAAGTATTTGCAAACAATATTGTCTTAACATGCATTAATTTTGTCATGATTTTCTAAGACTTTTCCAAAATATTCAAGTAAGATTCATAAAGAACAGACAAAATACTTTTGAAAGTAAAAATAAGAATGATGTACTTTTGTGAGATCTTAAAAAACACTAAAGTTATAGTAACTGAAAGAGTGTGGCATTAGGTCAACACAAAACAGATACATTGATCAATAGGGCAAAAGAGAAGGCTCACACACCCTCATGTTCACGTATGTGATAGAATTGGCATTTGGTATTGGAGTTGAGGTAATTTGTTTGCCGAAACAAATTCCAAATGAATCAAAGCATTTAATGTTAGAAATTAGGTGTAAGATAATTATAAAAACATTTTGAGATAGAAAGAACTTTTAAACATAAAAGCAGTGGAATTTACCATAAAGGATAAAGTGGGCAAATTTGGCTACATACCCAGCTTAACACTTATATATCTAAAACATCGCAAAAAATTAAGAGCAAATGACATCAAGAAAAATATTGACAATGTATATGACACAATATTTAATACCCTTAACATATAAAGAGCCTTTAAAAATCAGTAAGAAAAAATGAACTCTAATATTGAAAAATGGTGAAACACATGAATATCTATCTCAGAAAAGAAGAAATAAAAATAACTAGGATACAAATGGAAAAGTTGAGCATTAAAGAAGTGCAAAATTAAATACTATTAAATAACGTCAACTGGAAAAATTGTTCTAAAAGACAATTTGGCAAAAGACAATAAAGTGTATTACAAACTTTATAGAGAAATTTATACCAAGAAAATAGATTATGGACACATACAAAGTTTGGTGGATAAGGTGATTGGATTGTTATAGCATTTTTAAATAAAATTGAAAACAATCTTAAAATTGCACCAATTAGTTTTTGCTTAAATAGATTATAGCCTCTTACTCTCTCAATGATAATCCCCACTCCAAATCACAGTGTGCTAACAAGAGGTTACAGGTTGGAGAAAGAGCAAGATTGGCATCCCACATGTGTCCAAACTTGGGCCCTTAATAATCTATCCCAGTGGTTCCAAGCCCTGGGTGCTTTTAAAAAACCCTTGCTATCTGAGGCCTCACCTACTGATCCTCAGCAAGGTCTAGGACTGGTATTATTTTTGTAAAGCTCCTTAGGTGATTGTAGTGTGCAGCCAGGGTCAAGAACTGTTGCTCACCAGTGCTCCCTTTAAGCTGATTAATTACATAGGTTATTGACCCAAGCTGCAACTAACAGCCTCCAGGAACCCCCAGGGAAACCAAACCATTGCTAAAGCCAGGCTGATTGAAAGTGGGCAACGGCCAACCTCATGCCCCAGGAGACTGGCCTACCTGATCTGGCTGCAGCCAAGCCAGCCAAATGTCTGTTAGACTTAATATTAGGGAGATCACGGGCGACCTTGACAGTCATATTTACTGGTGAGGGATTCTTGACTGTTCTGTGACTAACTGCCATGACAAAGCTTCACACCAGCTCGTGTTTCCATTTTTAGGCTTCTTGATTACCTCCACCTGTTGATGGAGACGTGGCAGCAGACACTTGGAGGTGAGCTACAGCATTCTCTCGTCTTGTACAAATTAGGATGGCCAGACTTCCCACAGTATCCCCCTTGCTGTGGGGGCTAATGCTCCCTAGTGGGACCCTCCTCCTGTTCATGCATTCTATCTCCACCTCTCAACTTCTGCTCTCTTCTCTCCCACACCAGTAATAACTTTGCAGTTTGCATAACTCCTTCATACTTCCTCACTCATAACTTGGAAATGCTTATTTTTTTAAAGTACATTTTGTTGATTATGCTATTATAGTTGTCCCATTATTTTCTCCCCTTTATCTCCCTTTGCCCAGCACCCACCCTCCATCCAGCATTCTCCCCACTTTAGTCCATGTCCATGGGTCGTACATATAAGTTCTTTGGCTTCTCCATTTCCTGTATTATTCTTAACCTCCCCCTGTCTATTTTCTACCTACCATTTATGCTTCTTATTCTCTGTACCTTTCCCTCCTTCTGCCCACCCCACTGATAACTCCCATGCAATCTCCATTTCTGTGATTCTGTTCCTACTGTAGTTTGTTTTGGGTTTTGTTTTAGGTTCAGTTTTTGATAGATGTGAGTTTCTTGTCATTTTACTGTTCATAGTTTTGATCTTCTTCTTTTTCTTACCTAAGTCCCTTTAACATGTCATATAATAAGGGCTTGGTGAAGATGAACTCCTTTAGGTTTACCTTGTCTGGAAAGCACTTTATCTGCCCTTCCATTCGAAATGATAACTTTGCTGGAGAGAGTAATCTTGGATGTATGTCCTTGACTTTGATGACTTCAAATTCTTCTTTCTAGCCCCTTCTTGCCTGCAAGGTTTCTTTTGAGAAATCAGCTGATAGTCTTATGGGAACTCCCTTGTAGGTAACTGTCTCTTTTTCTCTTGCTGCTTTTAAGATTCTCTCCTTATTTTTAATCTTGGATAATTGAATTATGGTGTGTCTTGGTGTGTTCCTCTTCGAGTCCAATTTCTTTGGTATTCTCTGAGCTTCCTGGACTTCCATGTCTATTTCCTTTGCCAGGTTGGGGAAGTTTTCCTTCATTATTTGTTCAAATAAATTTTCCATTTCTTGCTCTCCCTCTTCTCTTTCTGGCACCCCTATGATTCGGATGTTGGAACGTTTAAAGTTGTCCCGGAGGTTCCTAAGTCTGTCCTCATTTTTTTGAATTCTTGTTTCTTCATTTCGTTCCAGTTGGATGTTTATTTCTTCCTTTTGTTCCAAATTGTTTATTTGAGTCCTGGTTTCCTTCCCTTCACTGTTGGTTCCCTGTACATCTTTCCTTATTTCACTTTTCATAGCCTTCACTTCTTCCTTTATTTTACAGCCATACTCAATCATTTCTGTGAGCATCCTGATTACCAGTGTTTTGAACTCTGCATCTGATAGGTTGGCTATCTCCTCGCTGCTTAGGTTGTTTTCTGGAGTTTTGATCTTTTCTTTCATTTGGGCCATATTTCTTTGTCTTGGTGCACCTGTTATGTTGTAGTGGGCGGAGCCTTAGGTATTCAACATGGTGAGGCAACCCACGTGGCTCTGTCATGATGCTGTACGTGGGGGAGGGGTCAGAGAGGGAATAATGCCACTTACTTGGCTCTAGGCCAGCTTTCAGTCACTTCCCCATAACCCACAAATGAGTTGCACCCTTCTAGTGCTTATTCCCAGGTGGGTGGCCTTGTGTACATTCTAGGACCCCATGGTTCCCTCCAATAGATTCTTCTGTGAGACTGGCAGTTTCTCCTGCCACCACAGCCCCCACAGGTTTTTACAGCCAGAAGTTTTGAAGCTTTCTTTCCCAGCACTGGAACCCTGGGTTGTCTGGTCTGTCTCACTCCCCATTTGTTCCTCCCGGGTTATTCTCACTCAAACGTGGGACTGCCCAGTCTGCCAGCAGCCACCTCGCCCACCCCGACTGCCAGCCACATCCTTGCCCTGCACCCTCTCTGTCCTGCCTGCCTGTTTACACCCCTCCTACTAGTCTGGATGAACGTTTGTTCTTTAGCTCCTTGGTTGTCAGACTTCCATACAGTTCAATTTTCTGGCAGTTCTGGTTGTTTTAAAATTTATTATTATCTTTTTGTTGTTATCGTTGTGTGAGGAAGTTAAGCATATATACCTATGCCTCCATCTTGGCTGGAACTGGAAATGCTTCTTTATCTTCATCAGCTATTTCTTCTTCCCTAATTCCTCCCACTACCTTGTCTCTGCCTCTTACCCACCTCAACCTCTGTCCAATGCAAGAACCACAGCTCATTTCAGATCAGTTATTAACATAGTGAAGGAGGTGATGTATGAATGCCCCAAATCCCCTCTTCTAAGAATAAGAAGAAAGAATAAAAGGGAAGGGGAAAAGATGGAGATAGTACTTATTGGAATCCTTATTTTTCTGCATCCTCTCCACCATGCTCAGATTCCTAAGAGAAGAATATTCCAGGGTAGTGTTTCCCAAATTTCATTATTTACATGGCACCTGCATGATTTCTGCCCACTCAGGTACCAACAATATAATTATTTCTTTTCTTTTTTATTTCTCTCTTTTTTTTTAGAGAGAGAGAGGGGAAAGGAGAGAGAAAGAGTGGGAGAGATATATCAATGTGAGAGAGAAACATCAATCAGTTGTTTCTCATATACTCCCTGACTGGAGACCGAACCTGAAACCCAGGCATGTGCCCTGACCTGGAATCGGACCAGTGACCTTTCACCTTGTGGGGAGATCATCCAACCAATTGAGTCACACCAGTCAGGGCAAGATGAGTACTGCTATAAGATATCTCTACATCATCTCACCTTTTATGCTTAAATGGATATTTTCAAAATGGATATTTTTAAGGTGATCCTAATCATTGCTAAAAGTAAAAAACCAATATCATTTCCCAAAATTGAAGGTAACCTTAAAAACATACACAATAAAGAAAAAGCTGTAATTACATTCTTCAGCTATTGTTGCCTATTGGGAGCTGAGTTTGAGACCTAGTCTCTCTTGGTATAAAAGCTGAATAAGGACCAGAGGTATACAGGACAGTTAGCACAGGTCTGAGAAGTCCTCTTGATGTAATCAGAAGGATTGGGAGATACTTGTAAAAGAATAACTTTCTCTGTCAGTTTATGGGTATGTGACACCTGTAATTATCTTGGTGCTATCACTACTAAACACCTTACACTGGGACAAGCACTGCTCTAACCCAGTGTTTACTTAAATTTCCAGTAAGACCCTCTATCTGCCTCCTTTCCAAAAGCATGATTTTGGATGTTTTCTCCTTTGAACCAGGCTAACCTTCTATTGACCAATAAATGCCCTAGAGACTCCATTTGATAAGACTGGGTTACAACTGAACGCTGTAATTCTGAGAAGTGCTCCAAGTGACTAATGACAAGACAGGTTTGGGAAATTCTTCCTAAGAGCTGTCCTGAAATAACAGATGCTTCCAATACCCCCGAAGCATCTAGAATATCTCATCCTTGCTCCACCACTCAGCCCATAAACTAAATCTCTCCAGAACACTTCCACCAAGCACAGTCCTCTCATCTCTTACAACCACTCTGCAAAACTGAAAACCCTTTTTTTAAACAGCCCCACAAGTCACTCCACACCCAGCGTTATACCTGGGGCAGGCACTGATGAGAGGAGAGAGACAGTGGGAAGCCTGCCTGCTCTCCACCACCAGGATGACATATACTTCACCTCCCATCTATCTCTATTTCTTGTGGTGTTCTTTAGTCCTGTCTCTAGAACTTTGACCTCTGGGAATCCTTGGTCCTACAGAAGACTGGTCAGAAGAAAGGGTGTCAGGTCAACAGTGTTAAAATGCACTTGAACTCTGCTTGAGAACCTGCTGCAGGGGATACATCAAACAGTAAATTCATCCTAGTGGATATCCTCATTCAGAATCAAACATTTGTAGAGGGTATTATTTAAATCTTCTATAATCAAGACAAATGCCTGCTAACACACATTTTAATTTTTAGGCTCAAATTGACCTCTGCCAGTTGGCTCTGCAGAGGACACCAGGGTACTGGTAAAGCTTGTAAACCCTGGAGCCAGGAATCCTGAGTTTAAGTCATGTCTTTCCTACTTGCTGCCCAACTGACTATGACCAAATTGTCTTAGCATTTCAGTTTTCTTACCTCTGCTGGTGGTGAAAGTAACAAAAAAGGCTACAACCTAGAGTTGTGAGGATTAAATAAGATAATGTAGATGAAGATATTTGCATAGTGCCTGACAGAAGTGAATACTCAATAAATGTTAGCCTCTGTCATCACCACCGTCATCATCACCATCATTAATTATCATCATCTTCTATGCATCCCTGAGTTGACAATGGATAGCATTTAGGAGCTAAAGCATCGTGGTGGACATCTTTTCTTCTTTGAGGCTACCCAGCTCTGAGTACCTTTCCCATGTTTGTGGCACTCTCCATACTATGAGTCTTGGTGGTAGGCAAAACCTATCCTTCACTAAGAAGGTGAAAGTGTCAGATCTCACTTTCCTAGATTCCCTTGCAGCTAGGGAAACCCAGACTCTAGCTGTGTCCCTTCCTGTGGACTGAGGAGTCCATAGGACCAAGGATATGTGCCCATGTATGACCCCTGCATCACATCACATTCTAGGTATCCTGGATCCTGGAATACTTGGCCAAACAGCCTCAAACCATTTCCAAGCCTTTTCCAAGATCACACAGATCTTTTCCCCAGGTCCATCTTCCTGAGAGTGGACTGTACCACCAGTTGCATACCCTGAGGCCCAAAGGGTGGCATAGAAATGGCTCGTTGCAGAGGTGGGGATTGGTTGGAACTTGGATGTTTACATGCTTGCTTGTGAGGCAGCTTGAAGTGGAAGGTGAGCCAGGAGTGGAAAGAAAAGGGGGGTGGACTGTAGTCCAGGGCTGGCTGTCCCTATATCATTACCCTCAAGTGAAGGATTCTGAAGAGTCTGATTCTAAATTTGAACTTGGCCTTGCAGGAGGCTCTGAAGGTATGTGTCAGGATTGGATAATAGAACATATATTTTTTAATAATTTGTAGGTCTGGTTTATAACTTTCATGTTTAAGCATATACTGTGTGAGCCTCCATTTGTGCCTTTGCTCCAGGTCCTGAAAACGATAGCATGTGCCTGTGGCTTTGAGTCAGGAGCATAGGACATGGGAAGTCTCTCTGTCCCTCCCTCTCTCCCTCCCTCTGTCTCTCTAGTGGTAATGATTGCAGCAATATTGAAGTTCTGGAAGCAAGTGGTAGCAGGGGGAGTGGGGACACCCAGAGTTCATTGCTTGTGATGCTGATGGGCAGCTATGTCATCACAGCAGCTCAGGGCAACAGCAGTGGTGCCCCAGCCAGAGGGGACCTGGCCAGACATTGCTGCTGCTCAGCTGCTCCTGCCTGCTCCCACCTTTCTCTTTTTCAGACATCTTAGCAATTCTGTAAACTACCCAACAGCCTTATATTCTCTTTTTTGAAATGTTTACATATTTTCACCCCACTAATCCATGTGTTCAGTTAAAAATAAATAGAACACACACAGAAATGAAAGAATGATAAAAATAAAGTTACCCATAGTACCTTCCATCACTTCAATGTACATTCCAGTCATTATGTCTATTAATATAAATATGCAAAATTATCAAAATAAATTATATCTTTATTCTATTTTGTAAGCTAATTTTCTCATGAAACCCTATGTTATGGAGATCTTTACATGCCAATGCATGTTTTTCTTCAACTAAATGTTTAATTTTGAGATAACTGTGGGTTTAAATGCAGTTGTAGTAACTAACAAGAGATCAAATACTCAGTTTCTCCCAATGGTAACATCTTATAAAGCTATAATACAACATCACAACAAGAATGTTGATATTGATACAATCCACTGAACTGGTTCCGATTTCCCCAGTTGTACTGACATGTGTGGATGGGTGTTTAGTTCTACACAATATTATCACATGTTCATGTATCCACTTGCATAGTCAACATGCAGAACAAATCTATCACTAGAGGGGTCCTTCATGATGCCCTTTGGTAGGTGCACCCACCCCAGCCCCTAAAACTGTGTCTTTTCACAAATGTTATACAAATGGAATCATAGAGTATGTAACCTTATAAGATTGACTTTGTCACTCAGCATAATTCCCTAGAGATCTATCCAAGTTGTTGCTATATCAAAAGTTCATTACTTTCTATTCATATAAGTAGTGTTTCATAGAATGTATGTACCACAGTTTCTTTAACCATTTGCCCTTTGAAGGACATTTGGGTTGTTTCCCCTTTTTTGCCTATTACAAACATAGATGCTATGAAGATTCATGCCCAGATTTTTATGTGGACATAAGTTTCATTTCTCTGGAATAAATGACCAAGAGCTGAATCACTGGATCAAATGAAATTGCATGGTTAATTTGTAAGAAATTGAGAAACTCTTCTCCAGTGTAGCTGTACCATGTTATAATATATGACTGATCCAGTTTCTCTGCATCCTCACCAGTATTTGGTGTTATTGATGTTTTTCTTTTAGCCATTCTGATAGGTGTGTACGTTTACCTTTTTGTGGTTTTAACATATGTTTCTGCAATAGCCAGTAATGTTGACCATCTTTTTCTGTGCTTATTTTCCATCTACATATTCTTTTGGGGGACAGTCTATGGTTTTTGCTTATTTTCTAATTTGAATTTATTTTTTTTACCGTTGAGTCTTGAGAGTTCTTTGTATACCATATTTTTCCGTGCATAATGCGCACTGTCTGTCCATCTTTTTGAGGGAAAATAAGGATGCTCATTATACATGGGTAGTACTAATTCTGTATCTATATAAATGTTTTCAATTCTCCTTAAAATTTCTTATAACTTGTACCTGTTTTATAATTATTTTTATAATTATTTTTACATAAAATTTCTTGTACCATAATATGTTAAAAAACAAATGCTAAAATTCTTTTATAATAGGAAAAACAAGTATCTAAATATAAATAAATAAAAATTGAATTAAAAAATTAAAATGAAGGGTTTTTTTCCTGTAAGTTTGGGCCAAAAACATGGGTGTGACTTATACACAACAAAATATGGTATTCTATATACTAGTTTCCCAATTTGCAGCTTGCCTTTTCATTCTTTTTTTAAAAATATATTTATTGATTATGCTATTACAGTTGTCCCATTCCCCCCCTTCACTCCACTCCATCCTGCCCACCCCCTCCCTCCCACATTCCCCCCCCTATAGTTCATGTCCATGGGTCATACATATAAGTTCTTTGGCTTCTACATTCCCTACACTATTCTTACCCTCCCCCTGTCTATTTTCTACCTACCATTTATGCTTCTTATTCTCTGTACCTTTCCCCCCTCTCTCCCCCTCCCACTCCCCTGTTGATAACCCTCCATGTGCTCTCCATTTCTGTGGTTCTGTTCCTTTTCTAGTTGTTTGCTTAGTTTGCTTTTGTTTTTGTTTTAGGTGTGGTTGTTAATAACTGTGAGTTTGCTGTCATTTTTATTGTTCATATTTTTATCTTCCTTTTCTTAGATAAATTCCTTTAACATTTCATGTAATAAGGGCTTGGTGATGATGAACTCCTTTAACTTGACCTTATCTGAGAAACACCTTATCTGCCCTCCCATTCTAAATGAAAGCTTTGCTGGATAGGGTAATCTTGGATGTAGGTCCTTGCCTTTCATGACTTGGAATACTTCTTTCCAGCCCCTTCTTGCCTGTAAGGTCTCTTTGGAGAAATCAGCTGACAGTCTTATGGGAAGTCCTTTGTAGGTAACTGTCTCCTTTTCTCTTGCTGCTTCTAAGATTCTCTCCTTATCTTTCATCTTAGCTAATGTAATTATGATGTGCCTTGGTGTGTTCCTCCTTGGGTCCAGCTTCTTTGAGACTCTCTGAGCTTCCTGGACTTCCCGGAAGTCTATTTCCTTTGCCAGATTAGGGAAGTTCTCCTTCATTATTTGTTCAAATAAGTGTTCAATTTTTTGTTCCTCCTCTTCTCCTTCTGGCACCCCTATAATTCGGATGTCGGAATATTTCAAGATGTCCTGGAGGTTCCTAAGCCTCTCCTCATTTTTTTGAATTCTTGTTTCTTCATTCTTTTCTGGTTGGATGTTCCTTTCTTCCTTCTGGTCCACACCATTGATTTGAGTCCCAGTTTCCTCCCCTTCACTATTGGTTCCCTGTACATTTTCCTTTTTTTCTCTTAGCATAGCCTTCATTTTTTCATCTACTTTTCAAACAAATTCAACCAATTCTGTTCAATCAATTCTGTGAGCTTCCTGATTACCAGTGTTTTGAACTGTGCATCTGATAGATTGGCTATCTCTTCCTTGCTTAGTTGTATTTCTTCTGGAGCTTTGATTTGTTCTTTAATTTGGGCCATCTTTTTTGTCTTGGCCTGCCTGTTATACAAAGGGGTGGAGCCTTAGGTGTTCACCGGGGCCGGGTACAGCTGGTCGCTACACTGTGATGCTGTGAGTGGGGGAGGGGCTGAGAGGGAGCAATGGTGCTTGCTCCACTCTCTGCCGGATTGCAGTCACTCCCTCTGCTACCCTCAATCAAACTGGGCCCCTCTGGTGCTGATTCCCAAGTGGGTGGGCTTGTGCACTCTCTAGGCCCCTGTGGGTCTCTCCAAGGAACTCTCCTGTGAGGCTGGGAGTTTCTCCTGCTGCCGCCTGAACCCCCAAAGATGTTTTCAATCAGAGGTTTGAGGCTTTATTTCCCCGAGCTGGAGCCCTGGGTTGTGAGGTCTGCTTTGCTCCCCTGCCAGTCCTCCCGGTTTATCTATTCTCGAATGTGGGGCCGCAGTGTCTGCCAGCCACCACCTTGTGGGGTCTGCTAGCTGCAGCCTGGCCTGCCCTGTTCCACAACGCCACCTCACTGGGTCCATCAGCCGCCGCCTTGCCCAAGTCCTCTTTGCCCCAGCTGCCCTTCTCTGCCCCTCCTACCAGTCTGGATGAATGTTTCTTCTTTATGTCATTGGTTGTTGGACTTCCATACAGTTCAATTTTCTGTCAGTTCTGGTTGTTTTTTATTTTTAAATTGTTGTTGTCCTTCTTTTGGTTGTGCGAGGAGTCACAGTGTGTCTACCTATGCTCCCATCTTGGCCAGAAGCCTCCTTTTCATTCTTTTAACACTTCTTTTGCAAAACAAACATTTTAAATTTGATGAAATCAAATTCATTAGTCTTTCCTTTTACAGATTGTGCTTTGGGGTGGAAGTCCTTAAGAACTTCCTAGCCCTCAAACCTGGAGGTATTCTATGTTTTTTTCCTAAAAGTTTCATAATTTCACATTTTGTATTTATCTTCATGATCCTTTTAAATTTAATTTTGTATATAAGATGTGAGGTTCAGATTTGCCCTTAGATTTTGTATATAAGTATTAATATAAATATATGCTATTAAAAAGATAAATTGTATCATATCTTACATCCTGTTCTGTAACCTCATTTTCTCACCAAGTTCTGTATTGTGAACATTTTTACATGCCAATACATTTTAACCTGCATGACTGCTTTTAATAACAAGTCATTGCGTCAATGTATCATACTTTATCAAGCAGGTGTATTTTACAACCTTCCACATGGTCCCAGTGTCAGTTGAATGGAACTGTTTTCAGCTCAAAGCAGGCAGTGTCAGTGTCTATTGCTTGAAGCTAAGAACTCTCACACAAACATATAAGCTGCTTTCGAGAGGTTATTTAGGGGGACATCACATGTCAAGTATATCAGAGAAATTGCTAGAACCTAGAAAACAGTTCTTTCCTTGAATCCTTTTAGGCCACTGTGTTAGACTGAATCAGAGAATCTTGCACTATCAATTTAACCTCATCTTCATGTGTTAAAATACTCCCAACCCATGGTGGTCAGGTTATTTGTTTCTCTTTCATCATGTATTTGAATGTTTACACAGATACTTTTTCAAGGACCTGAGTCGTTGCTAAGGTTGAGGTTGGGAGACAGAGGTCATCCATCTGACTCAGTGGTTCTTCCCTGGGAGTGCACCACCATTGTCAGGGAGCTTTTCCAATTTTCACCTGTGCAGCCCTAACCTGACTTGCCCAGATTGTAATCATCCAGGGTGGGACCAGGACCTGTGTGCTTGGCGATACCCTCCGGTGATTTTCATCCTCCCTTTCAAGTATCCCAAAGTAGAGATTTCTTCTTTAAAATCCTCTTGATTGGTTACCTTCAGAAATATGGAGTTCACTTCTGAAGCCACCTAATTGGTTATTCGAATTCTTTGACTACTGAAAGTTCTATCTACTGGGCATGATTTGTCTTAGAACTTCCTCACATGGTTACTAGTCCATCACAAAGCTGTGGTTCTTGTCCTTGACTGCACCTGGGAACCACTTTGAGGCACTGTAAGAAACACCACTGCCTGGGTCCCACCCCCCGTGGCTCTGATAGACTGGTCTCGGGTGCAGCCTAGCACTAGGGCTTTTTAAACCTTCCCAGGTGATTTAAAAGCAGAGACAAAGTTGGGAACCCCTGAATTAAGAGCACATGGAGTCACAAATTCAAATGCCTGCAGTGGCCAAACAGATAATGACACTAGGACTGTGACAAGCTCTAGTTTTATCCAAAATGGACATCAGCTACTCAACTCCAGGCAATTACTGCCATGTAGGAAGGTAGGCCCAAGTACTGTCAAATATAGAGATTTTTATTTTTTACTCTTATTGTTTTTAGAAAGAAAGGATGGAATTCCAGACCTACATGTGAAATCTCTGGATTCATGAATGTTGGCAAGTAATATAAAAAGAACAAAACCATGAAGGTCAGATCCAGCCAGGGGTCTTGGGCCTCTGCACAAAACATTATAGTATAGCATGTTCCTCTAAAGCAGGTTTCTCAAACTCAGCATGATTAACATTTGGGGCTGGATAATTCTTTGTTCTGGGCGCTGTCCAGTGCATTCACTGTAGGATGTTTAGAAACATCCTGGCCTCACCCACTAGAGGCCAGTAGCAGCCCTGGCCCCTCCCAATGGCGACAATTAAGAAGACCTCAATCTCCTAGGGGAGCAAAATTGCCCTTACGAACCATTTTTCTGAAACAACTCTGATTAATTGACTCCAATGATGAGGAACTCACTCCAGAAGCCTCCTGTCCTATTGTTTGATAGGTCCAACAATAAGGAGGTTGTTTATTTTTCTAAGTAGAATGTGCCCTTCCCATAATTTCCATCCATGACCGACCATTCCATTTTCTAATGCCACACAAAAGCAAGCCTTCCAAATTTTAAAGTCATCTCCTGTGTCCCCTGCAAAGTCTTCCCTTCAGCCTGCTAAGTTCCTTGATTTGTTTCCTGCTCCTCACAAGTCATGCTTTCCAGATTGTTTGTCCTTTGCCAAATGCCCTCCAGGTTTTCATTTCCCTCCTAAACTGTGGCACCAAGCTGAGCTCAGCATTCCAGGTGTGGCCTACCCAGCAAGGCCCACAGAGGCTATTTCCTGCCTCACTCTGAGCATCGTGCTTCTATTAATGCATCTGTGGATCCCATTAGTTGCTTTTTGGCAACCACATCCCAATGTTGACTCAGACTCAGCTTGTGGTCAATTAAAACCCACAACTCTTGGTCATGTTAGTCTTAGACGGGTCTTATTCCATCCTCTACTGCTGCAGGTGTGTGTGTGTGTGTGTGCACATATGCACTTTAACCTAATTTTAGCCTAGTACATTTACTGTTGTTAAATTTCATCTCCTTGGTTTCAGTACATCATTCTAGTATACTAGAGATTTTGAATCCATATTTATCATTCAACAGAAGAGATGTTATGCCCAAGTTTGTGTCATTCACATAGTTTGTCAGCCCTCCAGTGTCCTCAGTTAAGTCATTGTTAGAAATGTTGTCAGGGCAGTCTGGACAAGACTATTAGGGGACTTCCCAAGACAGCTTCTCCCCCAGATGACAAGGACTAGGTAATGCGTTAGTATCCCCTCCCTTAGTCCACATTCCTGCTTTTTATCCACAAGATTTTGGGAGAAAATTGGTCTTGTTAAAATTAAAATACATTATTATGCAGGCTTAGAAAAGGAAAGAAATCCTGGCTGCAACATAGATGAACCTTGAGGACACTGAGTGAAATAAGCCAGTCACGAAAGGGCAAATATTGTATCATTTCTTTAATATGAGGTACCTGGAGTAGACACACATTTATAGAAAGTAGAATGGTGGTTGTCAGGGCCTGGGGGAGTTACTGCTTCCTGGGTATAGCTTCAATTTGAGATGATGAAAAATTCTAGAGAAGAATGAATGGTAATGTTGCTTGCATAACAACTTGAGTGTACTTAACACTTAAATGGTTAAAATAATAAATTTTGTATTACATATTTTACCACAATACAAAAAAACTTTTAATACATTATATAGTTTTTTAAAAAGATTTGAGATACACAAATTCTATGTTATACATATCTGTGAGACTAATCCCCTCAAGAATCGTGAATTGGTTAACTTCATACAACTTTCTTGGTGACCATGTCATTAGTTTCCCAAGTTCTCACAAAGCAAAACTATAAGGATTCATTTAGGGTTTTGCCATTTAACTCTCTTTAGCATCTTGGAAGTTTCCTTTTTGGGAAATAGCGATTAATGCCTTTTTCTAATCTCTGGATTTTCTTCCCATAAAATTTATGTCTGTTTGTTGTCCCAGGTCACAAAGATGGGACTCAGTTTCTTCCCCTCAAGAAGTCAAATTACTTTTTACTATCAGTTGTTTGGGAATCCCCTTTTCATATATTTTAGAACTATTAAATTTTAAAATCAGTCATGAAGGACAGAATTCACAGAAAAATAGGGAAAGTAGGTCAGACAGACCATGATCCTGTGGAAACCAAAAGGCAGGGAAAGGAGGAAGGGGCTGACACCCCAGGTTCAATCAGCACAATATGGTTTATAAGGGTCATGAACTCTGTGGTCAGGGTTTAAGTAAATGGTTGGCACAATGGCTGCTATGAAGAGTGACAACATATGACATGGCTTAGAAGGCCCCAGAGGAACAGTGCTCAGAAGTCCAGGTAGACAGAAAGGCAGTGTCTGAGAAGTGTCCTCATGAGTGGCAGGTCCCAGCCCCCACCTAGATTGAGGATGGTGTTTCTGTGAGGGATGAGAGGCATAAATAAGTTGTAAAAAATAAGAGCAAAGAATGGAAGTCAACATATTGGTACAGACTTGTATCCCAATGGTCAGATGACTACATGGAGACTCAGTGGCCATTCCACACTACAACAGTCAAGGTCAGTTTATTAGGGAGATAATGGGTAAAGTTCTTGGAGTATTAATAGGAAGCTGGAAAGTCCAAAGGTGTGTACTTATTAATAGCAGGGGAGCAATCATTCTTATGGTCCTCAAACTCCCCTACTTCCAGTGGAGAAGAGATGCTTGGCAACAATAAAGTCTAGTTCACTGTCATCAGAAGACACCCTCCTTGACACCCTGGTAAAGAAATATACACACGACCAAGCACATGGATGCTCACCTGCTCACGGCCCTCTAGTCTGGCCACAGATAAGGACAGACTCTTCTACTCACCTGTTATGGCTCCTTAGTCATCTCTGTCATCAGACTGAGCTGTGAACTAGGTGGGAATATTCCCAGAAGTAAATGGGTAACTTGGTTGCCAAATGTGGGGGGAGTTGAAAAAGACCCTTGAAATGAAGTCGGGGATTAGGTTGACCATTACATTGGATCTGAAGGATCAATCTCATTTAATGAAACAAGAATTAAATCTGCCTCCTTTCATAACTCACTGGCTCTTTAAATTTAATTTTTAAGGATTTCTTATTTCAAATCTGAGGGCCATTAAAAGCAAACTAAGATGTGAGTTTGCTTTTAATCTGTCATCTGTTGGCACTATCCTGTCATTTATCTTCTTGCTTCAAATGTGTCCCCAAATCAATTTTTCCCAGCCTTAACATTTTTGCAAACCCTAACTCTTTTTTGGTCACAGCCTCCCTAAAACTGTTCTTGTCCCTGCTTACCACTCTTTTGTGATCCTGTGCTCATTTTTCCATCTTCTATGGACTGATCATTTTAAGATCAGAGCTCATCAGAAAATTCCATATAAGAACACATTAGTATTTTTTAGGGCCGTCACTCTTTTTTCTTCCCCACTGGATTACATAGGAAATTACCAAACTTCCCTTCACTGAGTTCCACACATTCTGCTATGCCTTTTTTGGCCATGGGACTATGGCCTGTGAAAATGTCTAAGTCTTTCTGTCCAACACTTAAGACATCTTCACAGCACACCTATGATCTAGTCAGGGCAAATATTACTATCCCACTTCTCTGCTAAGAAAGATGAATCTCAGGGAGGTTCTACGAGGTAATAATTAAGACTACCTTCCAGACTATTTGACTTCTAGCCACCAGCAACAACATATAGCAACAATATTGATTGGTATCTACTTGGGCCAGTTACTGTTCTACGCTGTGGGGATACAGTATAGATACAGTAGTGAACAAAACAAAGACAATGGTCTCATGGGACTTGTATTCTAGTGAAGAAAAACAAACAATAGACAAGTAAACAAAAATACAGAGAGTGTGCCACGTAGTGATAAGGGAAAAGATGTTGCTTTATATAAGATAAGGGCATACCTCACTGATGAGGGGATAGTTAAGGACAGGAAGAAAATGAGTCTTGTGGATAAGTGGGGAAATGGGAGAAGAGTGTTTCAGAGAGTATGAAAAGCCAGTAAAAAGGCCCTGAGGTTCACCTTTGTATTCGGAGTCTTGGGCAACAGCAAGGAGGTCAATGTGGTTGGAACAAAGTGAGAGAGAGAAGAACGAGAGTGACTATCTGAGGGTCCAGGTCATGTAGGACTTTATGGGTTGCTCTGAAGTCTTTGTTTTTTTGTTCTGAATCATGCAGAAAGCCACTGGATTTCCTGGAGGGTTGGAGGTGGAGTGTTAGAGAAAACAAGGAGTCAGTGATAACTTCATGGTTTGGGACTTCAACAGTTGGAAGGCTAGAGGTGCTTGTAGAGAAAGCAAGTTTTAGGAGGGGTGGAGATCAAGAGTTCAATGTGGACATGCCACTTATTGGAGTGAGGAAGACCAAGGGAAGAGGAGAGGAGGCTGAAGGCATTGTGGTATTTACTGATCACAATATAGGAGCTCCAGAGAATCCATGGAAAGATTTGAGAGGATGGTGTAATGGATTCAGAGAAGTATGGGGCTGAGAACATGATTCCAGACATCCATATCTAATTGCTCCCTTGGCCACGCCATTCATAAGTTTTAGTCCCTCAAATGTAACAGGTTTAAAGCCAGACCATTGATCTCTAACCCGAATCTGTGCCTCATCAATGTTTCTCATGTCAATAAATTAAAGCCATCTTCCCAGTGTTCAAATGGAAACCTGGAATTCTTCTTTGAGTCCTCACCTTCTCCACACCACCCCCAATGCAGTCTATCAGCGAGTCCTCTTCATCCTCACCCTATAAAGATCTCAAATCCAAGTACTTCCTTTCCCCACTGTCATGTGCCAGTCCAGGCCTTCACTACTTCTTGCCCTGTATATGCAAACTCTCATTCATATACCCTAGATTAATTTTTAAAACACCCATAAAATCACATCACTTTGCTTAAAACCCTTAGAAAAAAGTCTAGCACCTTACTGAAGTTTTCCAACTTCTACATACCAGGGTCTTTTCACTTGGAGATCTTTGCAATATGGTTCCCTCTGCCAGGCTCTCTGACCAGCTTTCCTATTGTCTTCATATCTAAATATCATCTCGAATGCATATCTATCAAGTTAGTCTTTTTTTCCCCAAAGTCACATAGACATCACTTGAGTCTATTGTGGCATTCATTACTGAAGGGGCCAGGTCTGAGCCACCCAATCTTTTTTTTTTAATATATATTTTGTTGTTTTTTCCTTTTGTGTTTGCATCTGAAAATAATTATTTTCCAGCTTGGAAGCTTGGTGCATAACTTGTTCATCTTCAAAACATAAAAGACATTTTTAGAGTGTGTCTAGAGGCACACTCCTAAAAAATAATTAAATTTTCAATTTAAGAACAGGAAAGCTTTTGCTTGTTCTGTCTTTTATAATTCTCTATTTATTGTGCTGTCATTTCCCCATCTGATTTTATATTTCACTTCCACCAGCTATGGTTTGCCTGCATCAAGGAAGAACATGTACATGGCATGAATGGGGAACCTTGGCCAGACCAGTACTGCCTGTCACAAGTCACAAGAGCAGGCCATCTGAGCACACAGCACGGCTTCTTTCATGCGGTTGTTGTATCAGAAGCAGGACATCCCCAGCCTAAAGGAGCCAAGGGTCCATGGGATAGAGTCTGGAAATAACAAATAAGATTAGGGGCAATATTCTGGCCTTGATGTTTTCATCAGGTTCTGGCTGGAATAGATCAAAGTTTGTCTTTATTTCCATAGCCAAAAAAAGCAGGGCAGGGCACCTCAGGACAAAAAATGTCACTGCTAATTCAATTTTTTTTTTGTAATGTGTGAGTCACTCAGCACCTTTTGTTTTGTAGCCATTTTCCCACTGCAGTACATTTTAATCCATTTAGAAATGAAGTTCATGGCCAGTTCTCCAGGCTTAGAGAGGCACATCCACCCATGGCTTCACTTATGAAGTTTGGAATGATTGCTCTCCTATAAGCCTAGGAGAGAAAGCAGCTGTTCACAACAACCTCTTCCCAAATGCCTGCCTTTTCCCTTTCCCACCTTTTTCCAAAATAAAACAAGGAAATCGAGGGTGGTATGAGCAACATTTTAGGTGTTTCTTAATCACCAGAGTTAATTTCACAATGTCCAGAATTTAGGCAGAGTCATGTTGAAATACTGTAGAGCCCTTTAAGACCAGTGAAAAATCATTGAACATTTAAAGCTTCCAGAGCTTGTAATCCCAATCTATAAGCAGATTTCTATACATGGTTGTGGAGAAAACAAAATTATCATTCATCACGGGTCTGTGACTGTGAGAGCAGCCAGGCGGAGGCCAGTCCAGTGGCCGAAGCCATGCTTCCTCTCTGCACCCCATCTGAAGCCCAAAGTGACGGGGACATGGCACAGGCACAGAATAATTCAGGCCCCAGAGCTCCCTCTCTGTTTGTATAGTTCTCTGTAGATCTGGCTGCTTTTGTGAACATCTATGGGTTTGAATCAGGAAATTACCTCTATTGATTTTGTGGGATTGTGTGATATAAATTTACATTGTGTCCCCCTGCCCCCAAGCTGAATGCCAGCACTCTCTCCTTATAGACAGCCAAGTACACTGGCCATTCAGCTAGACCTGTGGTTTGGGGACCTCTGCTGGGTAAGCAGTGCTCTGAAGGTATTTGTATTGAGATCATTTCAATTTCTAAATTTTTCTTTATGAACTGTGTCAGACATACAGCAAATACCAGAGAGCTATGTACCCAGCACCCTAATTGCACAGGTATTCACATTTCTTCATATTTGATTCAGATTTGGTTTTTTTTCTTTGTTTGGATTTTTGTTTTGTTTTGTTTCATTTTTATTGTTCAATTACAGTTTTCTGCATTTTCTCCCCACCCCTCCACCCCACCCCAGCCTTCCTCCCCCGCCGCCACCCTCCCCCTTGGTTTTGTCCATGTGTCCTTTATAGTAGTTCCTGACTTGTTTACATAGAGAATGTCACAAAGAAAGCAAAAGGCACCCATCCCCCTACATGCACATGACATCCCAGGCTTCTACTTATTACTTGCTCCATAAGTATAAATACAGTCCTGAAGCTGGTGTGTATCCCCCACAAATGTTTCTGTATTTTTACCACATCTGAATGCAGCTTTACAATTTGGAGAGATGATACCATGCTCACCATATCTTCAGCAGTATGACTTTGAGATTTATCAGCATTGAGAAATGTATACCTAGGCTATTTTAACTGCATTCGAGTATTTCACTAAGTAGATAAATGTGACTTACTGTCATTACACTCTAGGCTGTTTTCAATTTTCACTATTACACACAACACCACAGCAAACACTCTTACCTCTACCTCCTTGTGGACAAGTGTGAAAGTTGCTTTAAGGCAGTATCTGTTACATTATTTTATTTTATTTTTTTTACCATGACCCTGGGAAAGAATACATTTACACTGCAACCAACACATACACAACTTTTAGAGAAGCCAATACCAAATCTTGCTATGTGTAATGCTTGCTGATATTTCCCTTCATTTCTCTCACTTTTAAGGCTGTTTAGGACCCTTTCTGAATTCACAACTCATTACAGTGGGGGGAGGGAGGATGGCTGCGGGAGGTGCCACTCCGGGGTATATGCCTGGAGATTGCTGAGTTGGAGGGTATTTGTGTGTAAGTTTATCTAAATACTGATGAGCCCCCTTCAGAACTGCTCCAGCAGCAATGTGGGAGGGTCCCATTCTCTCTATCCTTTGCCAAGGCTTTTTGTTGTGAGAATTTCTTCAAAATTTTTGCCATACTGCTGAGTGTAAAGAATCTCACTGCTACTTTAATTTGCATTCCCCCATTTCTTTGCTCAACTTGACCTTTTACCCTTCCATATGAGTGTTTAGAATTAGCACCTATATATTTTAATAGGAAGTGTTTTTTCACTATTGCTTATGGTCTAAATACAGGGTGTGGCACAAATAACTCCCCTTTTTATTACAAAATCATAAGCATGTAATTCTGTAACATAGCAATATCACACTCAAGCACATATGTCAAGCACACCGTATGACATTTTAGGTGAACTGTTCAAATTATTGTCCACTTCGTGCAAGACATTCACGTACCCTACTGACCACACTCAAGCAAGCCTTACTTCTTTCTGCCAGGCCCTGTAGTTTCTAATCACCACCAAATTCTTCGTTGACACAGGAATTATTTAAAAGTGTAATAGTTTCCCAATGGAGTAGAGAGAAGGTTAGACTGTATTTTCCCCCTTCTTTTCCAATTTTATCATGTCATCAAGGAAGTGGTCTCCATCTTTTCTGTCTACAGATGTCTTTCACTATTGATATTTGTATTGAGTATAGAATTCTAGATTGACTTTTTTTTCCCAGGAGTTTGAAGGGACTATTCCATTATTCTGGGCTATCAATCTGTTTTTCCCTTGCAGATAATTTTATTGTTGTTAATATTTTCGTTATTTTTCAGTTTCAGCCTAATGGATCCATATGTAGATATATGTGTATGTATCCTGTTCAGAGCTCACTATGCTTCCTAAATTCTGAAAATTCTCACTGAATATTGCCTGTTTCCCATTGCCTCTATTCTTTCCTTCTAGAACTCTCTGCTTATTCTGTCCTCCATATCATTTATCCATCTTGTCCACAGCCACTTCTCTGTGACCTTTATTTTGGGTAATATTCTAAGCTCTGTCTATACTTCAGTAATTCTCTTTATAGCAGTGTCTAATCTGCTAGCACATTTATTGAGGTTCTATTTTATGTGTCCACATTTTTTGTTGGCAAACATTGATTTTTTTTAAATCTACTTGTTATCATTTTTATATTATCTGGTCGTTTTAGAATGATTGCTATTTTTCTTTATCTTAATAAAAGTTTTAAATGGACTTACATTATCTTTTGGATTGCCATTCTGTTACCTAAAGTTCTTAAGGTAGCTAATTTTACTGCGTGTGGTGTCTGCTGACTCAATCGTGGTTGACAATTTCTTGCTATGTTTTATAGTTTTTAAATAATAGCTAAATCCTAGGGGGTAGTGTTTATACCAGGGGTGTCCCATGGAACCTAGTGCTATAGTAGTGGTATTACAGAATATTTTTGCATTCATGTCTGTAGACATCCCTGGGGGTTTCACCAGTCTAGAACAAATTTTTGATGTGAATTTATCACTTCAGAAATCCATCACTTACTAGTATCATAATTTGATTTTCCATATCAACGTGTGGTGCACATTTGGTACTTCTGTTTTCTATAGGTGAGTCAGTTTTGTAGTTTTTCAGTTTGGTTAATGACAAATTCCTCAAATTACTTCCCTGGGCTAATGGGTGCAATTTTTTCAATCCTTTTTAATTAAGACAATAATCATATTAGAGTTCTAGCTTTAGTTTATTTAGACTTCAATATTCAACACCTCCCACTCTCCTTGTGGGGACAGTGAGTTGGAGCAACCCAAATAGAGAGGTAAGTGTGTGCCTTTCAGTGACCAGCAGTGCTGACTTCAGTATAGGAAAGTTCTCTCCTCTCATCACAACACAGGCCACTGTCTCCATATCCCCTAGGGTTAATTTTTTTCACATTGTCATTGGTATACATTTCAAACTTCAAACTCAGGTGTGTAATATTCCTTTTGTTTTCCAGCTGAACTTGATTATCTGACGGTGCATGCTTTCTATCCCTTTGATGTATAGAAAAATTTAACTTTAGTCCTTCCTAGGGTCAGCCACATCCGTGTCTTTGCATCCAAAGAGTGGCTGTGTTTGAATCTCAGTCATATGTCTACACAAATTGCACACATGTATTCATTGTCCCTGTCTATGTGTCTTCTTTTATGCACTCCCTCTCTGTGGTTCTTTGGATGCTAAGAGAATGAGAGGCTTTAGTGAATCTTCCTGTGGTCTCATCTACCTAGAATCACCACACAGCTTTTATTCTCTATGTGACTGAGAAATGAGGTTCCTTTCTGCTGCCCAGGGATCCAAAGGTTGTGCTCACTCTCTCCCTCCCTCTCTCCTTCTGTCCCCTGCCCCCCATGGCTCATTCTTTCCCTCCCTCACCCATTCCTGCAGACCCTATTTCTAAGGGAATACATTTTCCCATTTCTTCAGACCATTACACTTTGTGTTTTTAGATGCCACTTTCCTAAAGGCTTATGCTTTGTAGGCAAAATCCCAAAAGGACGCCCTCTTCTCTGACTTCCACTCCACTACAAATGTCCCATGAGGAAAGACAGACTTTTCCCCACTTGAATACAGGGAAGGAAAATTTGTGAGGAACAAAAAACACATTATTACCTAATAAAGTTTTCTTAGAGTTGTGGTTAATATCCATCTTTGGCTTTGAAATCAGACATGCCTAATTTCATATCCTGGCCATGCCTCTACTAGTAATGTGACTTGGGACGAGTTGTTTCCTCATTTTAATTAGGGGATAATAAATGAATTACTCTGCAGGTTTATAATGAGTAGTAAACAGTGCATGTACAGCATTTCTTTCTCTATCTAGCACACGGTTATTTAATTGCTCAATAATGGGTCATTATGTTTATGAACACATGATATTTGTTAGGATTCACTACTTAGAGCTGGAAAACCTCGGATAAGTTATTTAAGCTCTTGATCTCTTGGTTCCCTCATGTGTCATAAGTTATAGGGGCTGCCATTTTTATTGATAGTGCTTAGAAGTCTATAGCATACGCTCTTGGTTTCCCATCAGGACCCCTCTATAGCACCCAGCTCCTCTGTACCATCCAGATAGAGCCTCATTTTCATTCTTCTTGAAGTCAATGGGAACCACCCTGCTGGAGACTCTTCAGAGATTATGAGATGCTCCTTCCCAGGGCCACCCCCAGCCAATAGCTGACTGAGGTGGGGGGGGTACAAAAGCCAACTACCTTTCATCAAGACAGAACTGACTTTGGTGCGATTCACACTCCAGCACTCTCTACAGAATTAGACTGAGGCCAGACTGAGGTACCAGAAACCACCACGTCTTTGTCTAGGTTGTTAGTCTGCTTTATCTGGTCTCCTTTATTTTCTTACAAGTCTCTCTGGAGATCATTCTCATCATTTGCAGAAGTCCCTTCTCAGCTTCTGTTTCTAGGGACCCACCTAAGACAGGGCCCAAATTCATAGTAAGGCTTAGAGCCCAATATTCCTAACACCAAAGATGAAGGCCTTAACTCCTATATTGTACTGTATTTTCATAAATTAAGTTGTTTTGCAGGTGTACACATGAATGCTTAAGATAAGGTGAGTGCACAAAAAATGGTGGTTCATTCATTGATTCAAAAAATATTTATTGAGGGCTTATTATGTGTTAGACAGTGTTGTAAGCCCTGGAAATTATGGGAAAAGCCTCATAAGTATGTAAAAAAAAACCTGGATTTTGTAATGATATTAATAATTACCATTTATTGGCAACCAATTAAGTGCTAGAGACTTTACATATTATATCCAATACAACAACATTGTGAAGCTGATGTTACTCTTGCCTTTGTCATAGGAAACTAAAACCCAAAAGGTAAAATATCTTGTCTAAGATAATGCAGCCAGGAAGTTATGGAGGCAGGATTCATATCAATCTTCACAACACACACTCTTTCGATAAGATTTTACTCTCTAATTGATCCTCAGAATTTGTTATCTGTTTGAATCTCTGCATCCCCTACTAGTCTTGAGTTAATTGCAAGACAAGATCTTTTCATTTTACTATCCCCAGACCTAGAAAAACCTTGACATAATAGGTACCTGGAAATGTTTGTTGAATGAATGAGTGCATAAATGGGAATGAATGGTCAGGATTTGGGGGTGATCTGTTTCCAAAATTGATGCTGCACCACCTCTTCCCTGTAGGCCCAGTTTTCTTCTGGTTTCCCATTCCAGAAAAGGGTGGTCAGAGTAGACACAATTAGCTTTTGGTATCTGTTTCAGTTTAATTCAACCAATACTTCCTATGGGCCAAATATGGGGAAATTCATAGTGAGTTCCCAGCTAACAGTTGGGCTTGGCTGAGCCATCAGCCTGAGCAGGGGATGATAAAGCCCATGAGAGGAGTTGGGTGCCCTAGACATTGTGAAACATTAAGGAGGAAAGTTACTGGGGGCAACAGAGTAGCCAGCTAAAGGCAAATAAGATGATCCAAACTTCTGGGCATGTCCAGTATCTAGAAAGAGATGTGCATCCAGGTACTTCTGCAGAAGTTCTGGGTGAGTTAGGACACTGAAGGCAGGCTCGAGGAATGTGCTTGGTTGGAATTTATCAGGAAGCGTCACACTGAGAGAGAGTCTACAGAGCTGTGAGGCAAGTAGATGCTTTTTCTGAAGGTTAGACAAGATGTCATTTGATATGAGCATCTGTGAGATTATTTTCCAGCCTCTTATCACTGAGAATGGCTCACATTGCAAAGCTACAGCTTTGTGTTTCTACTTTGGAGCACTTCTCCTGGTCATTGGTGTTGGGGTCAGGGATAGACATTTAACTCAAGCTGGGCCAGCTGGATTCTGTCTCCTGGACAATCTAACTCATGGATGCAGTGTCCAGGAGTTGGGAGCTGTGTGGAGCAGTAGATGGACAGTCAATAAATCCTGCCACTGAATGAGATCTGCAGGCCACCCTGGTTCCCACAATTCCTTGAATTTCTTGTTTATCTTTCCCTTACATTTTAAAAACTACTATATCTCTCCAATAAATTCCCTTTTTCACTTAAACTAGCAAGAGTAGATTTCTATTACCTACAGTTAACTAAAAGCACTGCCAATTAAGATGGTAGAGAGACTCAGTGCGGCTGACTTTTATATGTATTGATCCTTCCTTTGGTGCATTTTCCTCCTATTCTTAAGAGGGGAAAAAGGGGAAGCTTCTGACACTTACAGTCTAGTGGGAGAGTCAGACAGAAACAAATTATTTGAACACAATGTGGTAAGTTCTGTAAGGAAGGTATGCTGAAGTGTCATCAGTTGGGGCGAGATAGGGGTGGGGAAGGCTTCACACAGAGCTGAGTCTCAGGATGGCTGGGGGTTTTGACAAACTGAGGTATTATCAGGAGCATTAGAAGAGCTTTAACAGTTTTTACGTTTCCTTTTTTTTCTTTTTATTTTTAAAGGAAAGGAGGGAGAAAGAGAGGGAAAGAAACACCAATGTGAGAGAGAAACATCAATTGGTTGCCTCTGGTATGCACCCTGGCCAGGACCAAACCCACAACCTAGACATGTGCCCTGACCGGAAATCGAACCGACGACATTTTGCTTTGTGGGATGACATCCAACAAACTGAGCTACACTGGCCAGGGCAGTTTTTATAAAGGTTTTTTAAAAGGATAAGAGATGAAAGAGGATATGGAGTTAGATGTAATTTGCTTCTGTCATTAAGAGCTATTTTAGTCAAGAGAGTCTAGTTTTTGCTGTGGCGACATTAACTCTGGAATCTCAGTGGCTCAGTGCAACAAGTTCTATCTCTTTGTACATATGCAGTAAGGCGAGTAGGGGTTCTTCTCCATGGAGTCATTCAGGGGCCTGGATGACAGAGGCTGTGACACCTTGTTGGTGCACCATCTAGAACATGAGGCCTCCTTAGTCACCAACACAAAGGAAGCCAGCGGGACAGGGTCATTATGACAATTAAATGGTTTGGCCCAGAAATGATGTCACTTTCAGTCCAGCCTGTCATTCAAAACTAATCATGTGGCTCTGCCCAACCTCATGGGGAGAGGGCTGTGTCATCCCTTGGTGTGCTCTGGAAAAGCTGAGGACCAGATAAGAGCAAGCACTAGAAGCACCCCCACCAAGAGAAGACCACCATTTTTATACATGTATCTGAGTCTTAGTTCCTATGCCTGAGACCCTGCCTTGGTCATTTGTCCCCAAACTCATTCAGTTTACACTTGCTCTGTCAGTGATACCCTGACCACACACCTTAGCTTAGTAGCAAAGAGTTCCTTGGGTTCTATGGAGAGCAGACAGACTCCATGTGGACTTTATGAGACTCAGCAGCATTAAGTGCTATGAGATTCTTCATAACTTCCTCCTGGAGCACTTTCAGAGAAGAATCTTGTAAGTACAGACCATCTCTTTCTCTGTACATTTCTCCAGTTCTCTTTGAGTCGTCTTGGCTCCTGACACCTCAAGCCACACTCCATGATTAACTGAGAGATATAGCAAGATGCATTCTAAGCCTTCAAATGTTCAAAACTGACCTCTCTATCTCCCCCCTCCAAATACCCCACAGCTTCCTTCACCTTAGTAGGCAGCCCATGTCAACCTTGACTGCTCTCTTTCTTTTACATCCCACATCCAATATGTTGCAAATCCCATTAGATTTACCTTCAGAATACATCCCAAATCCAACTACTCACCACTTTTATTCCTATCACCCTGGCCCAAGCCACCACCATCTCACAATTTTCCCATTAGATTCCTTACTGTACTCACTACCTCTATTTTTGTATAAGTATAGTCTATTCTCAACACAGCAGCCATCAGATACTAATAAAAATGTGTCAGGTCATGTCGCTCCTCTCTCTGCTCAAAGCACTACAGTAGCTCTCCTATCATTCAAAGGAAAAACCAAATAGTCCTGCATACCCTTCCCCTCAATCTCCTCTTTTGACCCCATCTCCTCTTCCTTATTTCCCCACTCCATACTGGAGTGTCAGCTCTCTGAGGGCAAGTTCTTTTTCACTTTGGGTCATTTGATATGTTACAAGTATCTGTTCACGTAATGCATTCCAAGAATCTAAGTGGTTCTTGGCACATAGTAAATGCTCAATGTCTGTGGAATACATGACTGAAATGTGGTTTGAGAGATGTTTGCCCTCAATGAATCCAGGTGAACTGATCTTATCCCTCTGCAACCTTGGGATTGTGAGCACCGGAAAAATGGCAGATATAACAGAGCACTTCCAATACTGGACAGTGAAGAGAACACTGGGTCCTCTTGTGGGTCATCCCCTAAGATATGAGAACATGACATAAATCCTACAGATAAAAGCAAGGGTTCAAAGCAAACTCACCACAAGGAGTGTGGTTTAACATAGGATGACCCCATTCCTAGACAAGAAAATGCAGAGTGTTAGAAACCTCTAGCAAGAAACTCAGTGTGTAGTTATAGGCCAGGGCAGCTGTCTGTACATCTGTCATAGGCCAAGTTTGTGAAATTCTCACCAATTTCTCCATTATATGTCCACCTTGACAGCCAACCAACGTTCACATGGCATCTCACCAAAAACCTGGCCCCAGCTGGGCCATTCTGCTCCTGACAGCCTGTATCCTTGAATATCACTTGTATTTATGTGGAAAAACAAGAAGCAGCAGTCTAGGGTACTGGAAAGGGCTTCAAAGTCAGACAAGCCTGAATCAAGATCCTAAGTCTTAGTTCCCTCATTTTCAAAATGTGGACAATATCTACACCATAGAGTTAGTAAGAGAATTAAATTACATAGTGAATGTTAAGACTCTAGCATAGTACATGGCACTGAACCAATACCCAATCAATGCCTGATCCCATTTTATGTTTCTGATCCCCTATAAGGATACTTGAGTTTTCTGTAGGACTCCCAACATTGATTAGTTGTCCAGTCTGCCAACTGTTATCTGATGATGTCTAATGATGCCATGGACCCATTTCTGCTTCTCCCAACACCCATGGCTGAGTCTTTCCTGCAAAGAAACTCTCAATTACCAGGGCTTAGTGCAAGAAATGAAGTAGTTTCCACCATTAGAAGATGAAAAATGTCTCTAGAGTCTTGGGTAGAGAAGACAAGTTTTAGTTAAAAATCTATCAGTGTGGATCTGCTGATATGCCAAGCCTGACTCTGTTGAAGGACCACATCTGATTCTACATGACTAGATTACAATTATGCTTGACCAAAACATTGCTAACACAGAGAAAGTCCATATATCAGCTGCCAAACTTAATAAAAAGTCCTATGTAGAGAAAAGGTTGGAGAATGAATATATAATGTTGAAGGTCGAAAAGAACTTTCTACATGGTAGAGGAGAGGATGGGGGAATAAATGACGATGGATGAAGACTTGATTGGGGTGGTGAACACACAATACAGTGTACACATGTTGTGCACCTGTCAGTGTCACCCCAATAAATTCAATTTTTAAAATTTCACAAAATTGCCCTGGCTGGTGTGACTTGGTGGAATGAGCACCAGCCTGCAAACCGAAGTGTCACTGGTTTGATTCCCAGTTTAGGGCACATGCCTGGGTTGGGGACCAGGTCCCAGTTGGGGATGTGCAAGAGGCAACCACACATTGATGTTTCTCTCCCTCACTCCCTCCCTTCTCCTTTGTAAAAATAAATAAGTAAAATCTTAAACAATTTTTTCACCAAAAAAAGTTCTTAATGTGTTCCAAAACATTTTTGTAAAAAACACCATTTTGAAAACTGGTGTGAATCATTTACACCTGATATATAAAGAGCTCTTACAAATCAGTGAAATAAAAATCAACTGTTCCAATAGAAAAGTGGTTAATGGACATGAAGTATACATTTATATAAAAAATAGAAACATTAAGTAAAATATTCTGCCTCATTCATACACAAATACATACAAGTGAAAACAAGATATCATTCCCAGCTATTATAGTGGCAAAGAATATCCAGAAAAATACTATCTAGTATTGACAGTTGCTCAGGAAGGTGAACATTTCCATATTACATTTTTAGGCAGATAAATACATTCTTAAAATTTTAACCACAATACTGTGCATATAATTTGACCCAGCAATAATCATTAATGGGCACAAATATTTGACTATTAAAGTGCATAATTGAAGCATTGGTTATATTAACAAAAAATTGGGAAATAGGATGAATGCCAAAGGAATCTAATTCTTTTTTTTGTTTTGTTTTTAATTTTTATTGTTATTCAGTTACAGTTGTATGCCTTTTCTCCCCATCCCTCCACACCACGCCAGCCGAACTCACTTCCCTCCCCCACCTCCACCCTACCCCTTGATTTCATCCATGTGTCCTTTATAGTAGTTCCTGTAACCCCTCTCTCCACTGTCCCCTCCCCACTATCCCCCCCCCCCCCCGGCTATTGTTAGATTGTTCTTAACTTCAATGTCTCTGGTTATATTTTGTTTGCTTTTTTCTTTTGTTGATTATGTTCCAGTTAAAGGTGAGATCGTATGGTATTTGTCCCTCACTGCCTGGCTTATTTTACTGAGCATAATGCTCTCCAGTTTCATCCATGCTGTTGCAAAGGGTATAAGCTCCTTCTTTCTCTCTGCTGCATAGAATTCCATTGTGTAAATGTACCATAGTTTTGGATCCACTTGTTTGCTGATGGGCACTTAGGTTGCTTCCAGTACTTGGCTCTTGTAAATTGTGCTCCTATGAACATTGGGGTGCATAGGTACTTTTCGACTGCTGTTTCAGGGTTCTTAGGGAATAATCCCAGGAGTGGAATTGCTGGGTAAAAGGGTAGTTCCATTTTTAGTTTTCTGAGGAAATTCCATACTGTTTTGCACAGTGGCCTCACCAGTCTGCATTCCCACTAACAGTGCACTAAGGTTCCCTTTTCTCCACATTTTCTCCAACATTTGTTTGTAGATTTGTTCATGTTGGCCACTCTGACTGGTGTGAGATGGTAACTCATTATGGTTTTAATTTGCACCTCTCTTATGGCTAGTGATGCTGAGCATCTTTTCATATGTCTCTGGGCCCTCTGTATGTCTTCCTTGGAGAAGTGTCTGTTCAAGTCCTTTGCCCATTTTTTAATTGGGTTGTTTGCCTTCCTGGAGTGGAGTTGTGTGAGTTCTTTATATATTTTGGAGATCAGGCCCTTGTCTAAGGTATCATTTGCAAATATGTTTTCCCATACAGTTGGTTCTCTTTATCTTAATGCTGTTTTCTTTAGCCACGCAGAAGCTTTTTATTTTGATGAGGTCCCATTTGTTTATTCTTTCCTATATGTCCCTTGCTTTAGGGGACGTGTCTGTGAGGATATTGCTGCGTGGAATGTCTGAGATTTTTCTGCCAATGTTTTCCTTGAGGACTTTTATGGTGTTACGACTTATATTTAAGTGTTTTAGCAATCTTGAATTTATTTTTGTAAATGGCGTAAGTTGGTTATCGAGTTTCATTTTTTTGCATGTAGCTGTCCAGATCTCCCAACACCATTTGTTGAAGAGGCTATTTTTGCTCCATTTTATGCTCCTGCCTCCTTTGTCAAATACTAATTAACCATAAAGACTTGGGTTTATTTCTAAGCTCTGTGTTCTGTTCCATTGGTCTATGTGCCTATTTTTATTCCAGTACCAAGCTGTTTGGATGACCATGGCTTTGTAATACATTTTGATATCAGGTATTGTGATCCCTCCTGCTTTGTTCTTCTTTCTCAAAATTGCTGCAGCTAGTCGGGGTCATTTGGGTCCCATATGAATTTCTGAAATGTATGTTCTATATCTGTGAAATATGTCATGGGTACTTTAATAGGGATTGCATTGAATCTATAAATCTCTTTGGGTAGTATGGCCATTTTGATGACGTTAATTCTTCCAATCCATGAGCATGGTACATGCTTCCATTTGTTTGTGTCTTCCTTAATTTCTTTCTTCAATGTTGTCTAGTTTTCTGAGTACAGGTCTTTTACCTCCTTGGTTAGGTTTATTCCTAGGTACTTTATTTTTCTTGTTGCTATAGCAAATGGGATTTTTTCCCTGATTTTTGTTTCTGATGTTTCATTGTTGGTATACAGGAATGCCTTTGATTTCTGAGTATTGACTTTGTATCCAGCTGTTTTGCCAAATTCATTTATTAGGTCGAGTAGTTTTTTTGTGGAGTCTATAGGATTTTCCATGTACACTATCATGTCATCTGCAAACAGTGACAGTTTCATTTCCTCCTTTGCAATTTGGATGTCTTTATTGCTTTTTCTTGTCTGATTGCTCTGGCTAGGGCTTCCAATACTATGTTGAATAGGAGTGGTGAGAGAGGGCATCCTTGTCTTGTTCCTGATCTTAGTGGGAAAGCTCTAAGTTTCTGTCCATTGAGTGTGATGTTGGCTGTAGGTCTCTCATATATGGCCTTTATTATGTTGAGGAATGCTCCCTCTATTCCCACTTTGCTGAGTGTTTTTATCAGAAATGGGTGCTGTATCTTATAAAATGCTTTTTCTTCATCTACTGATATGATCATGTTATTTTTGTCTTTGCTTTTGTGTATGTGATGTATTGTCTTTATTGATTTACGAATAATTGTGCCATCCTTGCATCCCTGGGATGAATCCCAGTTGGTCATGGTGTATGATCTTTTTAATGTATTGCTGGATGCAGTTTGCCAGTATTTTGTTGAAAATTTTAGTGTCTATGTTCATCAGCTATATTGGCCTGAAGTTTTCTTTCTTCGTTATTTATTTATCTGGTTTTGGGATTAGGATGATGCTGGCTTCATAAAAGAGTTTGGGAGTCTTCCATCAGTTTGGATTTTTTCGAATAGTCTGTGAAGGATAGGGGTTAGCTCTTCCTTAAATGCTTTGTAAAATTCTCCTGTGAAACTGTCTGGTCCAGGGCTTTTTTGTGTTGGGAGTTTTCTGATTAATACACTTCTATTTCATCTGCTGTTATTGGTCTGTTCAGGTTTTCTGCTGCTTCTTCATTCAGTTTTGGAAGATTATATTTTTCTAGAAATTTGTCCATATCATCTAGGTTTTCACATTTCTTAGCATACAGTTCTTCATAGTAATTTCTTACAATCCTTTGTATTTCGGTGGTATCATTTGTAGTCTGTCCTCTTTCATTTCTGATTGTATTTATTTGGATCCTCTCTCTTTTTTTCTTGATGAGCCTTCTTAAGGGCTTGTCAATTTTGTTTATCTTTTCAAAGAACCAGCTCCTGGATTCATTGATCCTTACAATTGTGCTTTTAGTCTCTATGTCATTTAACTCTGCTCTGATCTTGGTTATTTCCTTCCTTCTACTTGCTCTGGGCTGCCTTTGTTGTTCCATGAGTCCTTGTAGGTGTAGGGTTAGGTCGTTTGTTCGAAATGTTTTTATCTTTTAAGGTAGGCCTGTATTGCTATGAACTTCCCTCTCAGGACTGCCTTTGATGTGTCCCATAAGTTTTGGGTTGTTGTGAGTTCATTTTCATTTCTATCCAGAAAGTTTTTGATTTCTTCCCTAATCTTGTTCTTGACCCATTCATTGTTTAATAGCATGGTATTCAGTCTCCATGATTTTGAGTGTTTGGGGCTTTTTCCTTTGGGGTTGGTTTCTAGTTTCAGTCCCTTGTGGTCAGAGAAAATGCTTGATATGATTTCAATTTTCTTGAATTTTTTGAGTCTTGTTTTGTGTCCTATCATGTGGTCTATCTTTGAAAAAGTTCCATGTACACTTGAAAAGAATGTGTATTTTGCTTCTTTGAGATGAAGAGCTCTATATATATCAGTTAAGTCCATTTCATCTAGGGTATTGTTAAGTGACTCAATATCCTTGTTGATATTTTGTTTGGAAGACCTGTCCATTTTTGATAGTGGGGTGTTAAAGTCCCCTATATAATTGTGTTGCTGTCAATATCTTTGTTGAAGTCCTCCAAGATTTTCTTTATGTATTTGGGTGGTCCCATGTTGGGTGCATATATATTTACAATGTTTATGTCTTCTTGGTGGATTCTTTCTTTGAGTATTATGAAGTGTCATTCTGGGTCTCTCTTTATGGCCCTTCTTTGGAAATCTATTTTGTCTGATATGAGTATTGCTATCCCTGCTTTTTCTCCTGTCAGTTTGCTTAGAAAATTTGTTTCCAGACCTTCACTTTCAGTCTGTGTAGCTCTTTTGTCCTGAGATGGGTCTCTTGTAGGCAGCATGTGTGTGGGTCATGTTTTCTTATCCATTCAGCTATTCTATGTCTTTTGATTGGAGCATTTAATCTATTTACATTTAAGGTTATTATCGATAAGTAGTTATTCATTGCCATTATTTCCTACCTGTGTTCCTCTGTCTTTCTCTTTTCCTTCTTTTCCTTAAAGCAGTCCCTTTAGTGTCTCTTGCAGAGCTGGTTTGGTGGAAGTGTATTCTTTTAGACTTCTTTTGTCTGGGAAACTCTTTATTTGGCCTTCTATCTTGATTGAGAGCCTTGCTGGATAAAGTAGTCTTGGTTGCAGGCCTCTGGGTCTCATTACTTGGAATATTTTTTGCCATTCTCTTCTGGCTTGGAGCGTTTCCATTGAGAAGTCAGTTGCTAATCTTATTGGGGCTCCCTTGTATGTTACTTCCTGTTTCCCCCTTGCTGCCTTTAAGATCCTCTCTTTGTCTTGGAATTTTGCCATTTTAATTAGGATTTGTCTTACAGTGGGTCTCTTTGGGTTCCTCTTGCTTGGGACTCTCTGCGTTTCCTGGATTTCGGTGACTTTTTCTCTCCTCAGATTAGGGAAATTTTCCATCATTACTTTTTCAAACAAGTTTTCTATCCCTTGCTCTTCTTCTCCTTCTGGTATTCCTATTATACGGATATTGTTACGTTTCATGTTGTCCTGCTTTTCCCTTATTACCTCTTCATTCTTTCTGAGCCTCTTTTCCTTTTCTTGCTCTTTCTGGGTATTTTTTTCTACTTTCTCCTCCAGCTCGCTGATCCAATCCTCTGCTTCATCACGTCTGCTTTTGATTCCTTCTACTGTGTTCTTCAGGTCAGAAATTGTATTCTTCATTTCCTCTTGGTCATTGTTGATAGTTTCTTTTTTTTATTGTTATTCAATTACAGTTGTGTGCCTTTTCTCCCTATTTCCTTTTTCTTGTTGATATAGTTTGCAGTAAGTTCATTGTAGTTTCCCTGTAGTTTCTGGTAGTTCTGTGTGAGCTCAGTGAACTTCCTGATAACCTTTGCTTTCAACTCAGTATCTGATAGTTGACTTGCCTCTATTTTATTTAGCATTCTTTCTGAGGCTTCCTCCTTTCCTTTCATTTGGGGATTGTTTGTTTGTCTTACCATTGTTTGTGAGACTCTTCTTGTTAGCCTCTGCTTCTTAAATTGATCTGTTCTGACTCCCTGCGTTTATGGTATGAAATTCTATGATAGAATGCCAGTGGGATTCAATGGTGCCATCTCTTTAATCTCCTAAGGTCACTGGTCTTGAGCTGACGTTTATGGGTCTAACTCTGGTCTTTTCGGAGCTCTAGGTTTTATTGTCGCACCTGTGGGAAAGGGAGAAAGAAGGGGGAAAAAAAGGAGAAGGGTAGGAGGAAAAAAGGGAATAGAAAAGGAATGCAAGGAAGGAAGGAAGACGGAAAAAAAGATCAGAGGAAAGATAAGAAGAAGGCATTTTAACAAAAATTAAAATAAAAAAAGTCAGGAAGATGGCTAAAAAAAGTAAAGGATGGAAGGAAGAAGGAATAAAAAAAGAAAGAAGGCCGGAAAGAAGAAGGAATTTAGGGTGAATGAAAAAAAAAAGTCTTCTACTGGCTTTAAAATGGTCAGGTTAGTTTTGTTGGTATTGCTGTATGTGAAACAGGAGGGGATGGTTGGAGGGATTCGTTTCACTTTTCTCCCTTTGGGAGCCATACTCTTCGCTGTCGTCCAGCCTCCAGGCCAGTTCCTCAGGGTCCTTCTGCTCCCCCCTAGGCCTTTAGTCCTCCAGTTGTGCTGTCCTTGAGGTGCACCAATTAGGCACAACTCGCACTCCATTTCTTGCTCTGTGCTGTCTTAGATGCTAGTGGCTCTCAGGGCTCCTTCAGGGTAGTTCAGCCCCCCTATTGGGTCAAGTCTTTCCGGGGACTGCAGTCTCCCCTAGCCCTGCAGCTCCCCTCTGTTAAGCGTTCTGCCTTCCTCCTAGAGAGCGAGTAAGCCCTGAAAGTCTCTGTGCGCAGGGGCTGGGTAGGAGTTGTTCAGACCTGGTGCTTCAGGTGTGGTCGCCTGTGGGCAGCCAGGCTGTTGATCCGGTTGCACACTGATCCCCTGCTTTGGGCCTTTGCGCCCGGGCAGCCAAAACGCTGATCAGGGTGTGTACCCACCTGGGGTTTCAGTTGTGGGCACCCAGGCCCCTGATCGAGGTGCACGCCCACCCAGTGTTTCAGGTGTGGGCCCTAAGCCACTGATTGTGGTACACACCCACCCGGGCCTGTTGGGCCTGTGGGCCCAGGCAGCCGGGCCGCTGATCTGGGTACACACTGATCCCCAGCTTTGGGCCTGTGCACGCGGACAGCTGGGTCGCTGATCGGGGTGCGTGCCCACCTGGTGTTTCAGGTGTGGGCGCCCAGTCCACTGATCTGGGTGCACGCAAACCGGGCTTCAGGTGTGTGCTGGGGCTGCTTATCTGGCATTCACAGTCCAGGGGCTGAGGAGGTAGGGGCGCAAGAGGCCACAGCTGCTGCAGAGAGGTCTCTAAACAGCCACTGAGTGCCTCTATTTTCTCCTTTTCTTTTCGAGAAATCCCCCCTATTCAAACCTCCCTCGTCCAAACAAGCACCTAGCCTCTCACTCAGCCCAGCCTGGCTCTCTCCCAAGAATTCTGCAGCAGACCCTGTGGCACAGCCGGGGCTTCAGCCGCCCTGGTCCCCATGCTGGTCCCAGGGACCTTATTGTCCTTAAGCACTGTTCTTACCGTCTGATCTTTCATTGTCCTCTATCTTTGGTGTCTGATCTTCATATATGCTGGAATACCGTTGGCTGTTCACTCTGTTCCTCAGATGAGCTAGGCGTTTCAATGGTGCCAAGGGGAAGTGGACTCTGCTCCCACCTATCTCGCTGCCATCTTCCTGAAATCAGGAATCTAATTCTTTAAACTATGGGCACTTCGAAGGACAGAAGATGACCTAATCATGAAGAATAGAAGTGGAGGAAAAAAATTTCCTGTGATGGATAGATAATTCAGCCATTCAACTACACCCATTCATTCAACAACTATTTACTGGGTTCATGTCAGTATGTTTAGCACCACTGATGTCAAGATGAACAAGACAGAGTCCCTACCATCAAGGAACACACTTTTTAAATGTGAGATGAATTTGATGAATGACACAAAAGAGGCGTGAACTGAGTGTGGCCGTGCTCTTACCCTCCCCCCTCAACAAAAATTGATCCTGGCAAACGACCCAGATTTGGGAGAATCTATAGCAGCATTTAGCAGTTCTACACCATGAGTAACATTACTAGAGATAGAGAGAAAATCAAACTGAGATGAAATGTAGTTTCTGAAACTTTAAGCCCAATAGGAGTGTGCATTAGTGGCTGCATAACAATATTATCAGAAACTTAGCAGTTTAAATCAATTTGTGTTTATTATGTCAGAGTTTCTGTGGCTCAGGAGTCTGGGCATGGCTTAGCTGAGTCTCCTGCTTCTAGGTCTTTGAACACTGCAATCAAGGTGTTGGCCATGTTCATGGTTTCATCTGAAGGCTCCACTAGGAGCAGAGTCAGCTTCCAAACTCATGTGGTTGTTGATAGGATTGAGATTCTTATGGGCTGTCAGACCTCGAGCCTTATTTCCTTCTGGTTCTTGGTCAGAAGTTGCCCTCAGTTGCCAGCTGTTTGTTTGCCAGTAGCTACTTTCAGATCTTTGCACATGGGCCTCCTTAACATTTCCACTTGCTTCACCAAAGCCAACAAGGGAAGAAAGTCTGCTACCAAGACAGACACTGTAGTCTTATGTAACATAATCATGGGTGTGCCATCCTGTTACCTTTGCTGTATTCTGTTGGTTAGAAGTATGTCACAGGTTCTTCCCACAGCCAAGAGCAAATTACACAATTGAATGTGTACCAGGAGGCTGGGATAATGTGGGATCCTCTTAGAGTCTGTCCACCACAGCTTACAAGAAGAGAAACATTAGGTCACTGAAGCTGAGTTGCAGGGGCAGCCAAGTCATAGCAGCAGTGTGGGGGAGAATGAAGAAAATACCCCAAATGAGCCCAAGGGAGTAGTCTCGGCCTCATCTGTCTAATAAATGGTCCCACATTTGTAAAATAGTCTATCCCATGGGTCTTTCTAAGCATGTTTGTGGTTTATTTGAAGCAGGAAACTCAAACTCACACCCTCACAGGGTCAGGCAGAGAACATAATAAGCAGAGCTGGAAGGGTGATAGGAAAATGTGGGGGCTGTGGCAGATAAGCACACAGCCCATCACAAAGGCACAGCCACCAGACAGCTCAAGGAGATTGTTGCCAACACAGGAGTATGGGCCTGTTCCTGCTAGAGCTTCTGATTTTACAAAGGAGCCCCCAAACCACATTTATACATGAAGTTTCCAAAAATTTAAAATTATTTTGTGAACTAACCAAAACACATCTGCAAGTCAGAGCCAGCCCCTGCAACCCCAATTTCAGACCCCACCTGGCACCTCTGTGCCTTTGGAGGGGACACAAAGGAAGGCCATTTACTGAATTTCAAGCTGATATTTTCCACACCTGCCTGCTTCTGAACTTGTTCCCTTTTCTTTTGAATTTCTGATCTGTGAACTCCTCACATTCCAAGCAGACCAGCTTGATGATTAGTTTCAAAGTTTTCAAATTTGGAGGGAAGTAGACTCTCATTAAGAAGTCATTTGATAAAAATTAATCCCTCCAGGATTATTTTAGACTTAGAAGAAACCTGCAGTTCTCTCATTAGCTGGTTAGAAGTCCTTGTCCACCTTGGAGGCCCCAGACCTCCTTGCCATGGAGTCTGGGGACAAGAGACCAAGGGTTTTCAAATCACAGGAAAGGATGCAACAGAACTTTGAATTCAAAGACTGCAGCCAGTCCCTGCCCCCTGAGCTGACCCTCGAATTTAATCATTCCACTTGAGCCTGAGAATGAAGAGACAGATTTTCATCATACTGAGTGGATTTCAGAGCTTACCCAGCCTAATCCTTACAGATCTGTCACTGACCTAGCAAGGAGAATAGCTAAACGAACATGTGGGGCCTCTGCAGAGGAGCTCCTGGGAGACAGCCTCTGGCTCATCCAGGGGAACAGCCTGGGCCCAGGCCCCAGAGGGCTGTGGTCTTGTACCAGCTGCCTACTACCTCGGGGCAGTGGCAACATGTTCCTGGGGGCTTGTGAACTGTCCAGAACAGACTTCAACTTTAACTAACCCAGTTATAAAACCTTGTATGTAAGTCAGTGGTTGTTTTTAAAGGAAGGTAGCTAATTTCTTTTCTTTTCCTAAATGTCTGTATTTCTAGGCTTTGAAAAGATAATACAGGCACATGGGTTAAAAAAGAAATCCAAACAGAACAAAAGGGGTTCCCATGAAAAGTCAGTCCCCTGCCCCAATGCATGTCCCCATTCTCAACCCTGTTACCAGTTTCCCAATCGCTGTTATAAATTTCTTGGGTCAGCAATATGGCTACTTTTAAATTTCCTAATTTGGTCTCAAAAATAGCCAAAGGCCAAATAGAGCCCACAATAATGTAATTAAAGTAAGTGATTGAGTTATACACCTAACATGTCACAGGGAGACAAAGATTACAGATGCAAACTCATACCCACAAAAATAAAATTAGTGTGTGTGTGTGTGTATGTGTGGATACACACATATGTGTAGAGTGGATGTGTGTTTGCATGCAAAGACTGTATCTGTGTGGGTAGAGAGAGTGGGTGTGTGTGCATGAAGGATGTATAACTGCCATATGTGTGTGTCTATTCATGTGTGGACAATGTGTATGTGTCAAGGTGTGAGTGTGTACAGAGTGTGTCTCTGTGGGTAGAGGGTAGGTATTTGTACATGGAGATTGTGTAACTGTAGTGTGTGTGTGTACAGTGGTGTGTGTACAATGTGTGTGTGTGTGTGTGTGTGTTTGGCCCCCCTAATTCTGAAAACCATAGTCGACTCTATAAACATTTATTGTGTGCTGTGTGCCAAGCTCTGTTCCCAGTGCTGTGGGTTATACTGAGATAAATCATACAAGGTCCCTGGCTTTGGGTAGCTTACAATAAGAATAACTCACATTTGATTGGCCCCTCTCCCTTTACAGGGGAATTTTCAGGTGAGTTATGTCATAACTCAGGCGGGCTGCAGCCTGAGGTGAGCTAGGACTGGAGCAGCCGGGCTGTTGAGGACTCTGGGGGGGCAGGAAATGGGATGAGGAACAGAACCAGCAGCAGAGCCTGGGGCTCCAGGAGCTGCAGAAAACCCAGGGCTCCAGTCCCCCACCTTCCCCCACCCCCACAGCTTCAAGTGGCTCCAGCATCAAAGAGGCCTGGGAGTTCTGTCATCAAACAACCCAGCTCTGTCACTAATTACAGGTATGATCCTGAGCAAATTACTTCCTCTGTGGGCTCTGTTCCACAGAGAGGAATGGTGGTTCACTCCTGGAGCTGATGTGAGGATTAGTGAGACGGCAAGTAATGCATAGCACAATGTTACCTAGTAAATGGTCACTTAGGGCAGCACTGCTGCTATTGTTAGACCATTGTTATCAAAGAACATCACACTCTGAGTTTCTATGATTTAATACAAGAAGGAGGATCCTCTGGTTAAGAAGGATGTCTGATCAAGGGCCCTTGAATGTATTCTCCTAAATTTTTCTTTTCCTCTGAGGTCCTTCACTCCGATTCTGGCTCTTGCTGCTTCTCCTTTTTGTATAAGGGAAACAGGGCAGAATTTTCAAAAGTCTGGGCTGGGTTTGGAGGGAAATCAGGACACCTCATAGAAAGGCTGTGACTCTACCTCATTTAGGCAGCACACCATAGTTTTCAGGCCCATCTCTTTCCACATGGAACCCTAAGGAAAAAAGAGAAGGGAGCACTTCACTTCCTGGCTTTCAGTCTGGTGGGTACCTAGGTTTTGGAAAGTATATACCAGGCATCCTGCCTTAGGTGGAGGGTCAGAAGAGTTCCCCAGAGAAAGCAGCACCTGAGCAAAGACCTGAAAAATGAGTTAAGTGTCCAAATGAGGGGTCGGGGGAGTGGTCAGGAATGCAGAGAGAATATTCTAGGCAGAGGAGCGCAAAGGTCCCAAAGTGGATAGAAGCATGGTGATTGAGTGATCAAGGCTAGGAAGTAGTTTCTAAACCAGGGGTTAGAAACCCCTGAGTGCACATTAAAATGACCTGGAGGAGTTTTCAAAATCCAAAAGTCTGAACCAAATCCCCCAGACCAACGACACAGAGCACCCCTGGTGGTCCCAAGAAAGCATCTTGTATTTGGTGACAGGCTAGAAGTGAGAGAAGAGAACTCTGACATAATGTGATGAAATTGTAAAAATCATTTTGTAAAAATGTTTTCAATATATCTATTAAAAATGTTTTCTGGTCATTTGAAGCTGGAGCAGTAGTTCTTAATATGAGGGTAAGGGTGGGAATCATTATCATTTAGAGAGCCCTTTATATACTATACATTTTACTTGCAAATGTATATGTGTAATTTTGCTAATTATTTTTTAAATTTTTAATTATATTTTATTGATATGCTATTACAGTTGTCCTAATTTCCCCCCTTAGTTTCCCTTCCATGCAGCAACCTCCACTCCCTCAGGCAGTCCCCTCACCATTGTTCATGTCCATGAGTCGTGTGTATAAGTTCTTTGGCTACTCCATTTCCTATACTGTACTTTACATCCCCATAGCTATTCTGTAACCACCTATTGTACTTCTTAATCCCCTCACCTCTTCACCCATTTTCACACACCCACCCTCCCACCTGGCAACCATCAAAATGCCCTCTGTATCCATGATTCTGTTCTTCTTGTTTGCTTAGGGTTTTTTTAGATTCAATTTTTTTAGATTCAATTGTGAGATTGGAGCTGCTGAGAAACCATGAGAAGACAGCGAGCTAATTGCAAAGCAAGGGGTTTATTGAAAGGGGGGTTTCTCAGGCGCAAGAGAGAGGAAGTAGTTGAGCTGAGACTAGTTCCCACCTGGGTGGTTCTTTGTAGGGTTTTTAAAGAATAAAAAATGCACTCTGGGGAAGTAGTCTTGTCCTTCTCTTATTGGGTGTCTCTAAACCACGCTATCTAGTTTTTGGAACTTGTTCCCTAACCATTTACTTGGGTATTGTCCCACCCTGGTCTGTTTGTTCTGATATCCTGTTTTGCTGACTCAGGTGCCTCTATGCAAGGTCAGATCAGACTGTCATTGATAGATCTGTACTTTTTGCTATTTTATTGTTCATAGTTTTGATCTTCTTTTTCTTAAATAAGTCCCTTCAACATGTCATATAATAATGGTTTGGTGATGATGAACTCCTTTAGTTTTTTCTTGTCTGGGAAACTCTTTATCTGCCCTTCTATTCTATATGATATCTTTGCTGGGTAGAACAATCTTGGCCATAGGTCCCTGCTTTTCATGACTTTGAATATTTCTTGCCAATTTGTTCTAGCCTGCAAAATTTCTTTTGAGAAATCAGCTGATAATCTATGGGAGCTCCCCTGCAGGTAACTAACTTCTTTTCTCTTACTGCTTTTAAGATTCTCTCTTACATTGAAGTTGAGAACAATCTAACAATAGCCGGGGGGGGGGGGGACAGTGGGAAGAGGGGATTACAGGAACTACTATAAAGGACACATGGACAAAACCAAGGGGGAGGGTGGAGATGGGGGAGGGGGGTGAGTTCGGCTGGGGTGGGGTGGAGGGACGGGGAGAAAAGGCATACAACTGTAGTTGAATAACAATAAAAATTTTAAAAAAAAGTAATACAGGAAAAAAATTAGCATTTTTCTTTTTAAATTCTTATTTCCTGTGAAGAAAAGAAAATTTTGAGACTGGGAGAGATTTCTTATTCTAAGAGAGCAGTTTTCATGAACTTCAATTGCTCTAATTCAAATTCATGTTGTGTTAATCAATATCTGAAATTTCTTTACTTGTTATGTAACAAGAATAGTTCTTTCTTAGAGCAATATAGTACTGTAAGAATTAAAAAGAAAAAAAAAGATTCTCTCTTCATCTTCAACCTTTGGCATTTTAATTATGATGTTTCTTGGAGTGGACCTCTTTGCATTCATCTTGTTTGGGACTCTCTGTAATTCCTGGAGTTGCATGTATATTTACTTCACCAAATTAGGGAAGTTTTCTTTCATTATCATTTCAAATAGATTTCCAATTTCTTGCTTTTTCTCTTCTCCTTCTGGCACCCTTATGATGCGAATGCTGGACTTCTGGAAGTTGTCCAGAGGCTATTTACACTATCTTCATTTGGGGGGGTGGGATTCTTTTTTCTTCTTGTTGTTCTGATTGGTTGTGTTTTGCTTTCTGATGTTCCAAATCTCTGATTTGGGGAGGGGGAAGATGGTGGCGAGGTAGGTGGGAGCTGAACCCACTTGCTCAGGTACCCCACTGGGACACCTAGCCAATCTTCCGAAGAACAGAGTGAACAGCCAACAGAATTGCAGCTGATACGAAGTTTGGAAGGCAGAGGTTGCAGAGGATGCTCAAAAACAGAGAGTAAGGAGATTTTGTAGTCTGATAGGAAGGTCCCCAGACCTTGCACTGGAGACCGAGGCTGCCAAGGGAGCATTGGAGGACAGCGGGGTCAGTGATTGCAACTTAGCAGCTCCCTCCCCTCACAGCAGGGAAGTCACAGACCTGTGACAGGAGAGACCTGGATGCTTAAAGTCACTGGAGGGATAAAGAGGCAGTAAGAGACGCAGAGCAGTGGCACGCCGGGTTGGGGCGGCAGTCTCCAGCTGGGGTCGCGGTCACTGACTGGGACAGTACCAGAGAAATTGGGGAGTTGGGTGATATCTGGAGCTGGGAGAAGAGATGGGCCATTACTGGCCATGACCTGAATAGACTCTGGACTGGTCAGAGAGTTGGTCTGTGTGGAAAGCTGGGTGCTTGTTAGGAATGGCAGACTGCACCTAAGGGGTCTTCTCTCAAAAGAGAATCTCAGCCGCTATGCAAGGAACTCACACACACAGAACTTACCTGCACAAGACCTTACATGTGCACAGTGGCCAGGCCAGCAAAGAGGGAGGAGTGGGGGCGCTATTTGCTTCCACTCAGGGTGCCTCATAGATTGATCAAAAGGGGACAGAAGGGGCTTGGAGAAGTAGCAGTGCCCAGAGAGACTTCTTTCAATAGCAGAACTTAGCTGCCCTGCAGGAACCCAGACCACCAAAGAGGGAGGACAGGGTTGTGGGGGGATGTGATTTGCTTCCACTCACTGCACCTCACAGACTGATCAAAGGGAGCAAAACCAGGTGGATTACAAGCACCAGCCAGGCACATTTGCGTAGAATGGAGAGTGTGGGCTGCACAACACTCTGAGGACATGGGCTGGAAACTGGACACCTGTGATTATTGTAGTCCAGATTGAGCCCTCAAAACCACAGGAGAGGAAAAAAGTGGAGCCCAGCCCCACTCTGCCTGCAGGATCCGGGAAGACCTGCAAAACCTGTTTGTCAGGTTTAAAGTCACTTGGAGGTGCTCGAGAGAGCGCTCTCTCTCTCTCTCTGTCTCTCTCTCTCTCTCTCTGTCTCTCTCTCTCTCTCTCTCTCTCTGTCTCTCTGTCTCTCTCTCTCTCTGTCTTTAGGAGTAAGACAATAAGACTGAGAGCTGTGGAAAAAACAAGAGACAGATCCCAAAAGTCATCAGAAGGTAAACACCAACATCTGAGACAAATTTCACTTTGCTCTCTTTTAGAACTTGCATGTTTTCTTTTTAATTTCTCTTCTTTCTGTTTAATTGATTTTTTGTTTTGTTTGTATGATTTCATTGTTTGATTTTTTTCTTTATTCCCCCTTTCATATTGCATTTTAATTGTTCTTCTTTGACTTCACTCATATTCCAATAACACACTACTCTTGGTCTTTTACTTTTTGTTCTTCTTATTTAGATTATATATTTCTTATCATACTATTGTTATTCCAAATCCCACACACCATCCTTTCCCGGTCTTAATCCATTTCGCCATCTTCCTGAGCTTTATTACTGTTGTGGTTAACTTTATTTTCTCTCACACTATGCCAAGTGTCTATCCCTTACTCTCACTATTTCTCCTCCATCTAACCTCACATAAGTGCTCTGCTTTCTAAAGTCAGCTCACATTCTTTTTTCCCTTCTAATAAAAGTCATCTCTTTTTTCACCTTTTATAACAAATGGCTAATTGGGTGAAATATCACAGTTACTGCTGTATTTCGCTAAAGGACCTCCTATTTGTTCACTACCTGTTAGTAGTTTATATCCCATAGAATATTTTGCCTCTGTCTTACTCCATATCGCCTTTACCCTGCCCCTGATCAGTTGAGCAAGGAATTTTATCTCATTGTTTTCTCTCTCCCCCTTTTCTTCTTTTTCTTTCTCTTTCTTTTTCCCCTCTCTCAGCCTGGGCTTTACACCTTACTCTTATTAGTTTGCTTCCCCCATCCTCTCAAAATCACTTTTTTTTACTGTAGACATCTCATATTCACTTATGCTTTTCTACAATATTCTTATTTCCGTTCCACCTTTATTAAACTCCATTCAGCAGTTGTTGCTATTGACCCTGCTGTTGGTTTTCTGCAATTTTGCTCCCGTTGGTTCGGTACCTTTTCAATTTTACTTCAGACCTCATACTATACCCTTCCCTCTTCTTACCCCATTGTTCCCATCTCCCATTCATGTTGTACTTATGTTGTAAATATTGCTCTCTCCCTTTCTTCACCTTGGTTCTATCTCAAGTCTTATCAATTCTCCTCCCTCTTACCACACAACATTTTCCTCTCTTTTAGTCATATCGTATTTCCTTTGTCATATTATATAATATCCACAATCCTTCTTCATATTTATTAATCTTAGTTCTGTTGCAGTTGATATTGCTGATGTGGTAGGGGACGTTCGTTTTGCTAGTGTAGATTTGGTGGTCTGGTAATACTGCTTTGTTGACCAGCACTTATATAACAGCATACAAAACAAGGTGGGAACGCTGAATATCAGTAAGCCCACTGGAGGAGAAAACCCACCAACAAAGGAGCCACCAACAGGTAAAGCCCATATACAAGAGACCCACACAAATGGAAGAAGGGCAACCCTACAGCATCCAGACAAGGAGATCAAAGAGACCACACCACTGGGTCCCACAGAACTCCTACCATAGAAGTTCACCTTATGAAGACAGCTTGCAAAACAAAGCATCAAGAATCACAGAAACAAACAAAAAGTGTCACCTAAAATGGGGAGACAAAGAAAAAACACACAGTCGAAAGGAATGGAAGATTCCCCAGTAAAAGAGCAAAATGAAATGGAGGCAAGCAAATTATCAGATACAGAATTCAAAAGAACGTTTATAAGGATGCTCAAGGAATTCAGTGGGAACTACAACAGTATGAAAAAGGAAATACAAACTATAAACAAGAACCAGGAAGAAATGAAGAATACAATATCTAAAATAAAGAGGTTCAGGTGGGGAAGGAAGATGGCAGTGAGGTAGGTGGGAGCAGAGTCTATTTCCCCCTGCGCACATGTGTGTGGAACACACCTAGTGGATCTTCTGAGGAACAGAGTAAACAGCCAATGGTATCCCAGCATATATGAAGGTTGGAGGCCAAAATTATAGAGAACATTGAAAAATCAGACGGTAAGGAGATTGCTTTGGGACTATAAGGTCCCTGGGACCAGCATGGGGACCAGCGCAGCTGCAGCCCCAGGCCCAGTGCCTGCCGGGCTGCTGGCAGGATTCTTGGAAGAGAGCCAGGATATCAGCTCCCTCCCCTGCCAAACAGGGAGGTTACAGCACCACCCAGATGGAACTGGATGCTTGAAGTTGCTGGTGGTAATAAAGACAAAGTGGCAAATGCACAGAGGCAGTGTTTACCCATTGAGACTGTGCACACCAGCTGGGTCATTACCAGAAAAAATTGGGGAGCCAGGTGACACCTGGAGAAGGGAGAAGAGTTGGGCCATGATGGACCCTAACCCATAGAGTCTCCATTGTGGTTGGAAAGTTGGCCTGTGTGAGAGGCCAGGTGCTTGTTAGGAGAAGCAGGCTTGAACAGGAGGAATTTGTTCAAAAAAAAAAAAAAAACCTCTACGTGTTTGTTTAGGAAATTCTCCCAAAGCAGCTGCCCCTGCCTCACCTCCAGCTGTGCCCCTGCAGCCTCTGCAGCCTGGGTGGCAGGCTGACCCTGCCACCATGACCCTGGCCACGCCACTTCTCTCCCGTAGAGGGTGCCCACCCGCTCCCATGGCCTCAGCAGCACGTACCCAACCCCGCAGCCCACACTGCCCCAGTGGCACAAGTGTTGGCCCTGCCTCCACCAAGGCTGCACACCCCCACTGCTGCAGCAGCAACAGCCTCAGCCCATGTCCGCAGCCACAGAAGCACGTGCCATACCCTGCAGCCCCCTGGGCTGCAGCCACTGCAGCTACCTCGCCCTGTGGGACTAGACTGGAGCACTAAGAGAAAGGAAGAGGTACCCCCCGCCCCGCCCGCCTCTGCCTGTAGAGGAGAGCAGCAGGGCTCCGGGAGTTAGCAGTCCCCAGAAACACTTAACTCAGTGGAGAGTTAAGGGGGGAGCCGAACTATCCCCCTCCCCGAAGAGATTTTGACAGGGCCTAGCCTAGGACAGCAAAGAGTGAGAAGGTGGTGTGTCAGTTGCCCCTAATTAGTGCACCTCAAAGACAGCACAACTGGTGAAATGAAGGCATAGGTCTGGCACAGAAGGGCACTGGGGACCCAGCACTGAACTGAGGAACTGGGCTGGAGGTTGGGCAACTGTGAAGAGTGTGGCCCAGACCTGGGCCCCATCCCCACAAAATCACAGGAAGGGAGAAAAGCAAAACCCAACCCCCTCAGCCTGCTGCAGCCAGGAAGACTAGAGACATATGAAAAGATGCTCAGCATTGCTAGCCAACAGAGAGATGCAAATTAAAACCACAATGAGATACCACTTCACACTGATCAGAATGGCCATCATAAACAAAGCAACAAACAAGTGCTGGAGAGGATGTGGACAAAAGGGAACCCTAGTGCACTGTTGGTGGGATTGCACACTGGTGCAGCTGCTGTGGAAAACAGTATGGAATTGCCTCAGAAAACTAAAAGTGGGCCTGCCTTTTGACCTGGCAATTCCACTGCTAGGATCATATCCTGAGAACCCTGAAACACCAATCCAAAAGAACCTATGCACCCCAATGTTCATAGTAGCACAATTTACAATAGCCAAGTGCTGGAAGCAAACTAAGTGCCCATCGGTAAATGAGTGGATCAAAAAACTATGGTACATACACACAATGGAATTCTGTGCAGCAGAGAGAAAGAAGGAACTCCTACCCTTTGCAACAGTATGTATGGAACTGGAGAGCATTATGCTAAGTGAAATAAGCCAGGCAGTGAAAGACAAATACCATAGGATCTCACCTTTAACAGGAACCTAATCAACAAGAGAAAAAAGCAAGCAAAATGTAACCAGAGACATTGAAATTAAGAAAAATGGACAGCAACCAGAGGGGAGACGGGAGGGGAAAATTGGGGGAAGGGTTTTTAGGAACAACTATAGAGGACACATAGACAAAACCAAGGAGGGGTGGAAGCAGGGGAGGGAGGTGGGGATAGTTGGAGTTGTGAGGGAGTGTTGGGGCATAAATGCAGACAACTGTAATTGAACAACAATAAAATAAGTTTTTAAAAACCACAATGAGATACTACTGCACACCGGTCAGAATGGCCATCATAAGCAAAGCAACAAACAACAAGTGCTGGAGAGGATGTGGAGAAAAGGGAACCCTAATGTACTGTTGGTGGGATTGCAGACTGGTGCAGCTGCTGTGGAAAACAGTATGGAATTGCCTCAGAAAACTAAAAGTGGGCCTGCCTTTTGACCTGGCAATTCCACTGCTAGGATTATATCCTGCGAACCCTGAAACACCAATCCAAAAGAACATATGCACCCCAATGTTCATAGCAGCACAATTTACAATAGCCAATTGCTGGAAGCAGCCTAAATGCCCATCAGTAAATGAGTGGATCAAAAACCTATGGTACATTTACACAATGGAATTCTATGCAGCAGAAAGAAAGAGCTCTTACCCTTTGCATCAGCATGGATGGAACTAGAGAGCATTATGCTAATGAAATAAGCCAGGCAGTGAAAGACAAATACCATAGGATCTCACCTTTAAGAGGAAGCTAATCAAGAAAACAATCAATCAAGCAAAATATAATCAGAGACATTGAAATTAAGAAAAACTGACAGTAACCAGAGGGGAGATGGGAGGGGATAATGGGGGGAAACAGGGGAATGGTTTTCAGGAACAACTGTAGAAGACACATGGATAAAACCAAAGTGGGGTGGAATCAGGGGAGGGCAGTGGGGATGGCTGGGGTGGGTGGGATAATGGAGGGAAAAGGCAGAAACTGTACTGAACAACAATAAAATTAAAAAATAATAAAGTAAATGATTATCAGTCCTTTTAACATCATTTATTCAATAAATCCCTCTAATGAAAAATGCCAATTTTGCTATATACTACATTGCCTTTTATATATTTATATTAATTTCTAGAAAGTTTATCCTGCTTCATTAATTTATGTCTTAGCTCCATTACTGCTCCATTAGTATTTTACTTATTATGTCTTTAAAATATAGTTTACTATCTGTTCTAATGTGTCTTGTTGTCTTAAAAATTTTGGTTATTTTTGTACTTTTGTTTCCCTAAATAACTGATTCCTAACCAGAGTGAGCGTAAAAACAAAGTGAGAAGGTTTTTCATTATAATCCTACCCAGGGCTTGCATTCCAGGAAATTCTGATTCAGTGAGCCTGGTGTAGGGCCTGAGCACCTTTAAAAAATAAATTGCAGAGACTTCCGGTCAAGATGGTGGGATAGGCAGATGTGCCTCACCTCTTTGCCCAACCACATCAAAATTACAACTAAAATATAGAACAACCATCACTCAGAACCATCAGAAATCAAATTGAATGGAAGTCTGACCATGGAATTAAAGAGACCACACCCATCCAGAGTGGTAGGAGGAGCACAGATGCAGAATGGGCTAGTCCTTCACCCACTCTTGGTGGATAAAAATTCAGGAGGGATATCTTGGGCCCGAGGTATCCCAGCCCCTTACCAGGTCCCCCAGCTGAGTTCCAGGGTCAGAAAAATATGTCCCCACAACTTCTGGCTGCAAAAAGCAGTGGGGATTGAGTCAGTGAAGAAATTTCTGGAGCCCCAAGCAGTTCCTTGTAAACAACGTACTCAGACTCACTCCCTGTAAGCTTCAGCACCAGAGTACCAGATTGAAAGGCACCAGTGGCACAAAGGGAGGAACTGAAGTGCCCGGCATCAAGGCAAGGAGAGGCCATTGCCCCTTTTCTAAACCCTCCCGGCACAGAACTGGCAAGCTGGTGCCATATCTGAGACTCTATCAACCTGACTAACACTGTTTGACCTGCCTTGGATATCCCCAGAGATTCCACCTCACCCAACTTACAAGCCCACCAAAGCTGCTTGTCTGTATGAATGGCTGGTCTTGGCTCCTGCTTCAAAACATCCTAAATCCTATGAAACAAGCAACAGCTGGCCTCAGTGAGCACCAGGCCTGGCACTAGCAGCAGCCAGCCCAGATTCACAGCTTGACTTTGCCTGGGAAACTACAAGCCCAGCACAAGTGGCAGCCATCTCAGGTTGCTTTATAGCTCAGGCATAGTGTCTGGGGAAAAACACAGGTTGGGCTGACCTTGGCCTGCACCACGGTGGAAACCCCAGGGCCAACGCACCCAGTGGACAGCTACTGACTACATTGGACCACCACCAATCTGCTCCTGCACAGCTGATCCTCCAGTGAGGGTGGAGATTATTGGTAAATGGTCGCAGCCAATCCTTGAAGCTGACTTGCCTGGGTAAATCCCTCCTATTGATCTGCCAACAGCAACCAAGACCCAATTATAAGAGGAAGGTATTCTCGGCCCACACAGAGGGTGCACCTCCAGTACCCAGCTTGGGTGACAAGGAAGGCTGTGCCACTGAACCCTACAGAACATCTACTACATTAGGCCACACTACCAAGACACAGAATCAAAACAGTTCTACCTAATACATAGAAACAAACACAGGGAGGCAGTCAAAATGTGGAGACAAAGAAATATGGCCCAAATACAGGAACACACCAAACTTCCAGAAAAAGAACTAAACAAAATGTAGATAAGCAATCTATCAGATACAGAGTTCAAAATATTGGTTATAAGGATGGTCGAGGAACTTAGTGAGGACCAACATAAAAAAGTGAGGACCAACAGCATAAAAAAGACCCAGTTGGAAATAAAGGGTACACTAATTGAAATAAAGAACAATGTACAGAGAAGCAACAGTAGAGTGGAAGAAACAGAGAATCCAATCAAAGATTGTTTTTCACTAATTATTATTATTTTTATTGTTGTTGAAGTATAGTGTCTACATTTTACCTGGAACACTCCCCCTGGCCCCACCCTCAGTCCTACCCTTTGGCTTTTTCATGTGTCCTTCATACATGTTCCTTGAAGATTCTTCCCCTTCTTTCCCCTGTTATCCTCCTCCTCCCTCCACTCTGGTTACTGTCACTTTGTTCTTTATTTCAATGCCTCTGGTTATGTTTTCTGTACTTGTTTGTCTTGTTGATTAAGTTCCACTTATAGGTGAGATCATATGGTATTTGTCCCTTACTGCCTGGCTTATTTCACTTAGCATAATGCTCTCCAGTTCCATCCATGCTGTTGCAAAGGGTATAAGCTCCTTCTTTCTCTCTGCTGCGTAGAATTCCATTGTGTAAATATACCATAGTTTTTGGATCCACTCATTTGCTGATGGGCACTTAGGTTGCTTCCAGTACTTGGCTATTGTAAATTGTGCTGCTATGAACATTGGGGTGCATATGTTCTTTTGGATTGGTATTTCAGGGTTCTCAGGATATGATCTTAGCAGTGGAATTGCCGGGCCAAAAAGCAGGCCCACTTTTAGTTTTCTGAGGAAATTTCATACTGTTTTCCACAGCAGCTGCACCAGTGTGCAATCCCACCAACAGTGCACTAGGGTTCCCTTTTGTCCACATCTCTCCAGCACTTGTTGTTTGTTGCTTTGTTTATGATGGCCATTCTGACCGGTGTGAAGTGGTATTTCATTGTGGTTTCAATTTACATCTCTCTGTTGGCTAGCAATGCTAAGCATCTTTTCATATGACTTTGTATGTCCTCTTTGGAGTAGTGTCTGTTCAAGTCTTTTGCTCATTTTTTAGTTGGGTTGTTTGTCTTCCTGGAGTGGAGTTGTGTGAGTTCTTTATATATTTTGGAGGTTAAACCCTTGTCAGAAGTATCATTGCCCAATATGTTTACCCATATAGTTGGTTCTCTTTTCTTTTCAATGCTGTTTTCTTTAGCCGTGCAGAAGTTTTAAATTTGATGAGATCCCATTTGTTTATTCTTTCTTTTATGTCCCTTGCTCTAGGGGACTTATTGGCGAAAATATTGTTGTGTGGAATATCTGATATTTTCCTGCCTATGTTTTCCTCTAGGACTTTAATGTTGGCACGACTTATATTTAAATCTTTTATCCACCTTGAATTTATTTTTGTGTATGGTGTAAGTTGGTGCTAGAGTTTCATGTTTTTGCATGTAGCTGTCCAGCTCTCCCAACACCATTTGTTGAAGAGGCTATTTTTGCTCCATTTTATGCTTCTTCCCCCTTTGTTGAATATTAATTGACCATAGAGACTTGGGTTTATTTCTGGGCTCTCTGTTCTGTTCCATTGATCTATGTGTCTGTTCTTGTTCCAGTACCAGGCTGTTTTGATTACAGTGGCCTTGTAATACAGTATATCAGGTATTGTGATCCCTCCCACTTTGCTCTTCTTTCTCAAAATTGCTGCAGCTATTCAGGGTCATTTATGGTTCCCTATAAATTTTTAAAGTGTTGTTCTCTATCTATGAAATATGCCATTGGTACTTTAATGGGCAATGCATTGAATCTATAAGTTGCTTAGGGTATTAGGGACATTTTGATGATGTTAACTCTTCTACTCCATGAGCATGGTACATGCTTCCATTTGTTTGTGTCTTCCTTAATTTCTTTCTTCAGTGCTGTGTAGGTTTCTGAGTATAGGTCTTTTACCTCCTTGTTTAGGTATATACCTAGGTATTCTCTTTTTCTTCTTGCTATATCAAAAGGGATCTTTTTCCTCATTTCTGTTTCTGATATTTCATTGTTGGTGTACAAAAATGCCTTTGATTTCTGAATATTGACTTTGTATCCTGCTGTTTCAACAAATTCATTTATTAGGTTCAGCAGTTTTTTGGTGGAGTCTATAGGATTTTCTATGTACACTATCATGTCATCTGTAAACAATGACAGTTTTGTTTCCTCTTTTCAAATTTAGATGCATTTTATGTCCTTTTATTGTCTGATTGCTGTGGCTAGGACTTCCAATACTATGTTGAATAGGAGTTGTGAAAGCGGGCATCCTTGTCTTATTCCTGATCTTAGTGGGAAAGCTTTTAGTTTTTGTACATTGAGTATGATGTTGGCTGTAGGTCTTTCATATATGGCCTTTATTAGGTTGAGGAATGCTCCCTCTATTCCCACTTTGCTGAATTTTTTCTTTTATCATAAGTGGGTGCTGTGCCTTATCAAATGCTTTTTCCACATCTATTGCTATGATCATGTGATTTTTGTCTTTCTTTTTTTTATGTGATGTATTACGTTTATTGATTTGCAAATATTGTACCATCCTTGCATCCCTGGGATGAAACCCACTTGATCATCATGTATGATCTTTTTGTTGTTGTTGTTTTGTTTTGTTTTGTTGATTTTTGATATATTTATTGATTATGCTATTACAGTTGTCCCATTTCCCCCCCCTTCACTCGACTCCATCCTGCCCACCCCCTCCCTCCCACATTCCCCCCCTTTAATTCATGTCTATGGGTCATACTTATAAATTCTTTGGCTTCTACATTTCCTCCACTATTCTTACCCTCCCCCTGTCTATTTTCCACCTGTCATTTATGCTATTTATTCTCTGTACCTTCCCCCCCTCTCTCCCTCTCCCACTCCCCTGTTGATAACCCTCCATGTGATCTCCATTTCTGTGGTTCTGTTCCTGTTCTACTTGTTTGCTTAGTTTTCTTTTGTTTAGGTTTTAAGTGTGGTTGTTAGTAACTGTGAGTTTGCTGTCATTTTTACTGTTCATATTTTTTATCTTCTTTTTCTTAGATAAGTCCCTTTAACATTTCATATAATAAGGGCTTAGTGATGATGAACTACTTTAACTTGACCTTATCTGGCACTTTATCTGCCCTTTCATTCTAAATGATAGCTTTGCTGGATACAGTAATCTTGGATGTAGGCCCTTGCCTTTCATGACTTGGAATATTTCTTTCCAGCCCCTTCTTGCCTGTAAGGTCTCTTTTGAGAAATCAGCTGATAGTCTTATGTGAACTCCTTTGTAGGTAACTGTGTCTTTTTCTCTTGCTGCTTCTAAGATTCTCTCCTTTTGCTTAATCTTGGCTAATGTAATGATAATGTGCCTTGGTGTGTTCCTCCTTGAGTCCAGCTTCTTTGAGACTCTCTGAGCTTCCTGGACTTCCTGGAAGTCTATTTCCTTTGCCAGACTGGGAAAGTTCTCCTTCATTATTTGTTCAAATAAGTTTTCAATTTTGTGTTCTTCCTCTTCTCCTTCTGGCACCCCCATAATTCCGATGTTGGAACGTTTCAAGATGTCCTGGAGGTTCCTAAGCCTCTCCTCATTTTTCTGAATTCTTGTTTCTTCATTCTTTTCTGGTTGGATGTTTCTTTCTTCCTTCTGGTCCACACCATTGATTTGAGTCCCAGTTTCCTTCCCATCACTATTGGTTCCCTGTACATTTTCCTTTGTTTCTCTTAGCATAGGCTTCATTTTTTCATCTACTTTTTGACCAAATTCAACCAATTCTGTGAGCATCTTGATAACCAGTGTTTTGAACTGTGCATCCGATAGGTTGGCTATCTCTTCCTTGCTTAGTTGTATTTTTTCTGGAGCTTTGAAGTGTTCTGTCATTTGGGACATTTTTTTTTTCTTGGAGCATCTATTACTTAAAGGGGCGGAGCCTTAGGTGTTCCCCGGGGCGGGGTAACGCTGTTTGCTATGCTGTGATGCTGTATGTAGGGGAGGGGCCGAGAGGGAGCAATGGCGCCTGCTCCACTCTCCACCGGATTTCACTCACTCCCTCGGCTACCCACAATCAAATTGGGCCCCTCTGGTGCTGGTTCCCGAGTGGGTGGGCTTGTGCACACTCTAGGCCCCTGTGGGTCTCTCCAACGACCTCTCCTGTGAGGCTGGGAGTCTCTCCTGCTGCCAACCCAATCCCCATGGGCATTTTCAATCAGAGGTTTGAGGCTTTATTTCCCTGCGCTGGAGCCCTGGATTACGTGGTCTGCTTCTCTCCCTGCTGTTCGTCCCGGTTTATCTGTGTGCGAGTGTGGGGTCTCGGGGTGCTACCCACCACTCTGCCTGCCCTGTTCTCTGCCACTCTGAGTCCGGACCTCTCGGTTTACCTGTGCGCGAATGTGGGGTCGCAGGGTCTGCTAGTGGTCAGACTGCCTGCTCCGTTCGTCCCACACTCAGCCAGTCTAGGTCCCGCCATGGCCATGCGAGTCCTCTGTGCCCCGGCTGCCTCTCTCCGCCCCTCCTACCGGTCTGGGTGTATGTTTCTTTTTTATCTACTTGGTGTCTGACTTCCTTGCCATTTGATTTTCTGTCAGTTCTGGTTGTGCAAGGAGGCGCAGTGTGTCTACCTACGCAGCCATCTTGGTTCTTTTTTTTCTTTTCTTTTCTTAAAGCAGTTCCTATAGCATATTATGTAGACCTGGTTTGGTGGGGGTGTATTCTTTTAGACTTCTTTTGTCTGGGAAACTCCTTATTTGTCCTTCCATTTTAATTGAGAGCCTTGCTGCATAGAGTAGTCTTGGTTGCAAGCCTCTGGTTTTCATTACTTGGAATATTTCTTGCCATTCCCTTCTGGCTTAGAGCGTTTCCATTTTGAAGTCAGCTGCTAGTCTTACTGGGGCTCCCTTGTATGTTACTTCCCTTGTATGTTTCTCCATTGCTGCCTTTAAGATCCTCTCTTTGTCTTAGAATTTTGCCATTTTAATTTTGATGTGACTTGAAGTGGGCCTCTTTGGGTTCCTCTTGATTGGGACTGTCTGTGTTTCCTGGATCGTGTGGCTTTTTCTCTCATCAAACTAGGGAAGTTTTCCATCATCACTTTTCAAACAAGTTTTCTATCCCTTGCTCTTCTTCTTCTCCTTCCGGTATCCCTATTATGTGGGTATTACTACGTTTCATGTTGTCCTGCAGTTCCCCGAACACCTCTTCATTCTTTCTGAGTCTTTTTTCCTTTTCTTGCTCTTTCTGTGTGTTTTTTTCTACCTATCCTCCAGCTCACTGATTTGATCCTCTACTTCATCCAGCCTCCTTATAATTCTTTTGATTTCTGAGATTTTATTATTCTTTTCCTCCTGGTTTTTGTTTATAGTTTGTATTTCTTTTTTCATGCTGTTGTAGTTCTCACTCAGTTCCTTGTAGTTGTCTGTGAGTTCCTTGAGCATCTTTATAACCATTGTTTTGAATTCTATATCTCATAGTTTGCTTACCTCCATTTCATTTAGCTCTTAGTCAGGAGTCTTCCATTCCTTTTGATTGCATGTCTTTTTTTTTTTTTGTCTCCCCATTTTAGATGACTCTTTTTGTTTGGTTTTGTGCTTCTTGATGTTTCATTTTGCTAGCTGTTTTTGTAGGGTGAACTTCTATGATAGGAATTCTATGGGATTCAATGGTGTAGTCTCTTTGATCTTCTTGTCTGGATGGTCTAGGTTTGCCCTTTCTTCTGTGTGTATGGGCTCTCTTGTTGTGCTTGGGTTTTTACCTTTTGATGGTTCCTTTGATGGTGGTTTCTCTCCTCCAGCAGCTATACTGATTTTCACAGCTCCCACTTATTCTTGTATGTGTTCTTTGGCAGGGGTTAAGCAAGACGGATTAAAACAGAGGAGAGTACTCTATGGGATTTAAAGTCCAACAATTAGAGAAGAGATAGGGGATACTTTAGATAAGTATAGCATTAACTGTGATATTTCACCCAACTAGCCACTTTTTATGAAAGGTGAAAGAGAGATAAGAATCTTGTTAGAGGGGAGGAGGATTGTGAGCTGAATCCAGAAAACAGAGCACTTGTGCAAGGTTAGATGATGAATTATAGTGAGAGTGAAGGATAGAAAGTAGGTGTAGTGTGTGAGAGAATAGAGTTAACTACAGCAACAATAAAGCTTAGGAATACAGTGAATTGGGCTAAGAACAGGGAATATTGCTGTGTAGTATTTACAATTGTATGGAACAACAATTATTTACAATAGTACTGAAAGAACAATAATATGACAGGAAATGTAAGATTTGGATAACCAGAATAGAAAGTACATGATCAAGAGTAGTATGTTATTGGAACAGGAGTGAAATAAAAGAAGGAAAATTAAAATACAATATGAGAGAGAGAATAAGGAAAAAAGGTCAAACAATGCAATTAAACATAGAAATAAAATGAAGAAAACTAAACAGAAAAAAGAGAAATAAAAAAAATACTAATAAAAGCCTTGACTGGTATGGATCAAGCATGGACTGTGAACCAAAGGGACACCAGTTCAATTCCCAGTTGGGGCACATGCTTGGGTTGCAGGCCAGGTCCCCAGTATGCAGCGCTCAAGAAGCAACCACACACTGATGTTTTCTCCCTCTCTTTTTCCTTGTCTTCCCCTATGTCTAAAAATGAATAAATAAAACATTTTTAAAAATTATTTTAAAAACTAATAAAATAAAAAGAATAATGAAAAATAATAATACAAATAAACAATAAAATGCCAGTTCTATGGGATAGCGAAGTGAAATTTGTCTCAGTTTCTCAGTTTTGGGGTTAGCCTTGTACTCCACCTTTGCATCTGTTTCTGGACCTTTCACAACTCCACTCTTATTGTCTCACTTAGGGGAAGAAAAAAAAAGAAAAAGAAAAGAGAGGGGGGGAAAAAGGCTCCTGCTGACTTTAAACCCATTAAGTGAGTTCTGCTGGTCTTTCCGGATGCCACAGAAAGAGGGGGTCTGGGCTTCACGTTTCTTCCTTGGTATGGTTTTGTGAGGATGGGGGCCAGGTCTGCGCTGCAATATTCACAGTTGCCCAGCCTCCAGCCTAGGTCCTCCATGAGCTGGCGGGCCCCCACTGTCCATTTGTGCCAGGCCTGGGCCTTTAATTCACCAGTTGCACTGACGTCTATGTGGTGTGCCTCCTTCTTGCTCTTTTTGAGACCACGGTGGTAGGAGCAAGCAGCGCCACTCAGCCTCCGGGCAAGCAGTGCAACTCAAGCTCCCACACGCAGCTGAAATCATCCTGGGGGAGAGTGATGTAGAGAGCAGCCAGAATCAGCTGCAGGGCGAGCATTGCCCGTTAGCCACCAGGCGAGTGGTGTGACTGACTCAGCAGCTGGGCCAGCGGTCCAAGCCAAATGTGCGTACACAGTTTAAATCACCCTTGGGGCGAGCCAGCCACTGTGACAGAGTTCCTTACAAAGCAGCTGCCCGCCGTTCTTAACAAGTGCACGACTTTTCACACAGCCCAACTTTCTAACAAGTCTGGAGACTATCCAGGTCAGGGTCTGACACAACCCAACTCTTCTCCCTTCTCCAGGTGTTGCCTAGCTCCCCAATTGTTCTGATAATGACCTAGCTGGTGAAAAGACCTGATAATCATTTAGATAAAAATCACAATATCCCTACCTCCCACCATATACTAAAATTAATTACAAGTGATATTAAAAGTTTTATATAAAAATAAATCCATAAAGGCACTTAAAATATTTTGGGTGAATAATTTTAGAATTTGGGAAGGGGAAACATTTTCTAAGCAGAAAATATAAAAGAAAAGGCTAATGAATTTTATTATAAAAAGCAAGTAAAAACTTATGTATGTCCAAAACCATCATAAATAAAATTGAAAGGCAAATGGTGCACAGCAGGATATATTTGTTGTACATGAAAATATTCTTAATGAAACAGGTCTTTAACTCAAAAAGTAAAAATAAATACCCCAGTAGAATAAGGGACCCACCACCTGAAAATACAAATCACATAGAAAAATTGCAAACTAATGAACACATAAAATGCATATTTCACATCAGCAGGAATCAAAGAAGTACAACTAAGACAATAACAAGACTTCACCTCCCTCCAATGTAATTGTTAAAAATATGGGGACTATAATAATCCAGCATTGGCTAGGATGTAGGGATGCAGCATTATCATTTACCACAGGCAGGAATTAAACTTGACCATTGATCCAGCAGTTCCACTGCTTCTAAGACTTTGAGAGAGTGATGGATGTACACAAACTTATAGTTCAATAATGGTATTCTTCATAAAACATTTCCTACCCCTGAAAAATAAATAAGACTCACTGTTGAGAGTATTTGGTTAAATATATAATGTTTTTCTTTAGAAAAAAATGACTGTGACAAATATAATAAAATATTAAGTTGTCAATTATACATGGTGGGTACATAGGTGTTTATTATGTTGTTCTTTGTACATTTCTGGAAATTTCAAGTTTTTGTCCAGATTGTGGTCAAATTTGTTGTTATAGGAGAATAATTGTTGGCATGGAGAAATTGTCAATAAATACAGACTGCAAGAATATTTGAGTATAATTCCAATTTTATTTCAGAAACATGAATGCAAAAAAACCCCGTATGCTGGGCCATTTATTTATTACTTACATAATTTTTATTTTCTTCTTTGTGCTTCTCTGTACGCTCTAGAGTGAACATGTATTACTTTGGAAACATACCAAAATCAATATCTAAACATATTTTGCAGGCATGTCTTACTTCCTATGCTTCATAACTCTGAAAATACATAAAATTCCTTTCTAAAACTGCAAAGGTAAATATGAAGACCCAGTAGATATTACCTTGTGTGTCACAGTGAACTCCTTGATGTGAAAAAAAGGTGAATGAATTCAGATTCTTTTAAGGCAACTTAAAAAAAAGTTCTGAAGTTTTTATGTATTTGATAAATACTCACTGAGCACCATGCTGGATTCTGAGGTTACATGTGATAGAATCCCACATCAAAATGATGTAAGTTTTTGGGAAAAAATGATTAGCTCACAAAGCTGGTGATCAAGAGGTTGGTGGATCAGGTTCAGCTAGGTCCAGGGGTCCATTGATGTCATTAGACTTAATCTTCCTCCATCCCCTGTGTTGGCTTCATGCTCTGGCAGACTCTTCCCCAGATGGCAAAGGCTCTTCCCCTACTATAAAGGCTTCTGTAGACTTTTTATTTATATTATATTTCATCACATTATTTCCTACAGCCATCAAAAAGGAGGGTACCTCCAGCAGTGAGCCATACCTGCTTTACGTGTTTTATAAGGACGTAGACAAGTTTGGCAACAAGATAACCCAGCTGGCCCACCCATTGTGCATGGTGTATCTGATCATAAATCACAACTTTCCCCAAGGATCCAGTTTACACTTTTCTACTCGCAAAATCAATTTCCTATTAAAAACTGGAATTTATTGGATGGGACACAGGACTTTCACAGTTTGGCCACCTCCTTGTCCTGGAATACCTCCCCTGTATTCTTGGATACCATCTCAGACTTCCAGCTCCAGCTGTTTCTGGTCACTAGTGAAACCATGCCTCTTCAGGACAGTATCAGCTTGCTGTCAGAGGCTGAGGCTGTAAAGAGCTGACCCAGACATGAAGAAGTCTGAGCAGTGGACCACCATGGAGCGGCTCTGTAGCACAGTCAGGGTGCAGCTTTGTGCCTCCAAGAGGATGGAGCTGTCTGGGCTCCTCGCTCACTTCCACACTGGCCATGTCGGCCTGTCAGCATTTCATCTTTATGGACCAGCCAGGCACCAGACAAGAGGACCTGTGTGGCCTCCCCAGGATCCAGGGCTTCTGGCCCCGCTGGCAGGACTGGGTCTACCCCAGACCTCTCTGAAGCCAGGGTCATTGTAACCTGGCCCACAGTGGGCAGTCTTGAAGGAAGGGCTGGGGTGGCTGCCCAGGGTCTCTGGCCCATGAAGCCTCTCTGTACCAGGCTTCTCTGGAGAATGGAGCCAGGTTGGTTCTATGCCAGCTGAGACCAACTAGTGGAGGAGCAGGGTGGTCCCACTGTGGTGGAAAGACTGGTGTCTCCAAATCTTCATCTGCAACAGAGGGAGGAGAGGATTTGCTGCTGTCACCAGCTTCCTTTTCCCTCCTTCTAGGTGCTGTTTTTCTTTGCTCCTTTCCTGGTTTTGGTTGGGGCTCTTTCTGGCCTCTGTACCCTATTGCCCTGGGGCAGACCCTGCCTGTGGGGGCCTCTTCTTCCCCTTATGATGGAAATGCAAGTAGCCAAGGCTTGCAGGCCACCCATACGCTTCATATGCATGTTATTTTGCTGCCTGCCCTTTTTCCGGCTCTCACCTGACATCCAGGTAGGATTTTAGTGTTGCCATTGGTTGTAATAACAGTTACCAGTTAAAAAGAAAGAGAGAGAGAGTGAGGGAGAGAAAGCACCTCTTCCCCAATGGCATCCTACAAAGTTGAGGGAGAAGCTCTATTAGATCTACATGGGCAGGTGTTTATATCTGAAAATGAGTCAATGTGACTAAAAATAAAAAATAAATTCCTGATTACTCAGACCTGGGTCACATGTTCACCATGGAGTATGAGGGATAACATCCCCCCTAAGCCAAGGGAGGTGAGGAAGGGAGAAGGGTGGTTCCTCAAGAGAAACACTAGGATGCAGTTATGGGAATAAGGAAAATTGATGCTATACAGGCAAAAATAACAGATGTTGCCCTGGACAGTATGGCTCACTTGGATGGGCATCGTCCTGCAAAGTGAAAGGTCTCAGGGTCAATTCCCGATCAGGGCACATGCCTGGGTGGGGGTGGGTACGAGAGGCAACTGATTGATGTTTCTCTCACACATCAGTGTTTCCCTCCTTCCTTTTCCCCTTCCCTTCTCCTCTCTCTAAAAATAAATAAATAAAATCTTTTTTAAAAAAAGTTTGGTGATAATATCACCAAAGCAACCTGTGATTGGAATGGTCTGAGGATTACAGTGAAACTGACCATTCAGAACAGACAGGCCCAGACTGAGGCTGTACCTTCTTCCTCCACCCTGATCATCAAAGCCCTCAAAGAACCGCCAGGAAAACAGAAAGAAAGAAAGAAACAAACAAACAACTAAGCACAGTGGAAAGACCACTTTTGATGAGATTGTCCACATTACCCAAGAAACATGGCACTGGTCTTTAGCTAGAGAACTCTCTGGAACTGTTACAGAGATCCTGGGGATGGCCCAGTCTGTGGGCTGCAATGTCGATGGCCGCCACCACCAGGACATCATAGATGACATCAGCAGTGGTGCAGTGGAATGCCTGGCTAGTTAAGAACTACAAAGGAAAATATTTCAGTTAAAGATCACTTGACAACAAAAACAAAAATAGAAAAAGAAATGAAACACAGAAGCTCTTAGTACCACATGCAGTATTAAGTGTTCAAAACAAAGCCAGGAATATCACTACTCTTATGCCTTCAGAGAAGCACTCTGCAACCATCTGAAAAAGTGCCTGGTCACATGCCTGACCACTCCCTGTCCAATGGAAGGCCAAATCAGCAAAGGCATGGGAGTCCCTGGCACCATATAGGTGCTCAGTAAACATCTGTTGAATGAATGAATGAAGGGCCCAAATAATCTCCAGCTCCAATGACTGAGTCCTTCCCCACCTCCTGGAATGCACAATTGATTTGTTCTGGATTTCTTGGTAATTATCTCTTGACAAAATTGAAGACTTGTTAATTACCCCCAATTAATTAGGGTGAAATTTTAAATTTCTCCCTAAGTTGAAATACACTGTCAATAGGCCCCATAATTAGTGACCCAATAATCAGTTTTAAACCAATTATCTCATAGTAACAAGTGGAACTAGGCAAGAAGTGCCCAAGGGACTTGGGCCAATTTCAGTGGAACTCAGAATAATAAAATTGGCACTTCTGTGGGTGAAGAATGCATGTTCCATGTAATTGGAAATGGGAATACTCAGATTCTCTTGGGTGTTTCATTTTTCAGCATTTGAACTGTTGTATTATTTGAAAGCGATAAAACAATTGTACTCCCCACCACCCAATCAAAGGCCTGGAGGAGATTCTTGGAGTTGCCTGCCTGCTCTTGGGTACATCTAGGGCCATTGGATTGGGTTGTATACTGCACAGCTCCTGGGTGCCATTTACACTGCAGTCTGTGTGAATATCATTCTGAAAGCTGTACAGTGCACAACCTGGTGCAAGAAACTGTGGATCATGTAGTGCAGAGCATAGGGACCTAATGCGAAAGAATTCCTTCAGAGGTAGTGGTGGGCTTGGAGGCACACTGATCTTTCTCAAAATGGGGAAATGGAAGTGGCAGGCATCTTTCATTGTCTTCCTAGAACTATCAAGTTATATTATATGCACATTTAATTTCTGCCTATCTAACTCCTTGGATTTGAAAAAAATAGTAACTTAAATAGTACAGGAGTTCTTCCTGCCACTTCATCGATAAATGCACACCCAGGGCAAGCTTGAAATGTGGCCTTGAATCTGCTATTCCTTGTGTGACCCTTATAAAGAGGTTATTGTGTCATGTGGAGTATTTACAGATTGGTACATTTTTAAACATCAAGACTTCCAAGCCAGCCATTCATTTTAGGTCCACTGAAGAAACAGCAATTTCTGCCCAGAGTGGAGGAAACTGGCTGGGCTTGTCTCTTTAGAAGATGATACAACAATCTCCAACATGGCACAACCCTCAGCAATTTTAAGAGTAATTTTGACGATGTGATATTTTTCTCCTTTTTCTCCCTAATTGAGAACCTCATGTCCTGAAGATGAGGCAGAATTACAGTTTGGGGAAGCAGAGTGTTAATTTTCTGAACTGGGAACTCTTTTTCTCAAAATGTAAGATTCCCGGTAGACCAGTTGGTTCTCAGGATGTGGCTGGGACCAATAGCACTAGAGTCACCCAGGATGCTTGTTGGCAAAAATACAGATTCCTAGTCTTACTATGTTGGAATATCTAAGCATGTGGCCCCAGAATCTACACTGTGACAATTTCACGTGCTTCTGATATATATTCTCAACTGTAAGCTCAGGTGCGGCTAGGAAGAATGGCAATGTTATTCACTGCCCTGTCTTCAGTGCTTGCATAGGCCTGGCACATGGTAATGGCTTAATGGATATTAGGTGACTGAATGGGAGCAAGCTTCTAACTCTTCTTTTAATTTAGCAGCCCTCAAGACAGGGGTTAAGATATCAGCCAAGCTGGACCTTAGGGAATAAGAAGGATAGATTTATTCTTCTCCTTTCTCAAGGCTTCTCCAGGTCCAAGGCCTGAGACCTGCCTCAGTCAACTCAGCTTGTTCCCTGCCACCTGCTTCAAGTCCTCCATGCAGCATCTCTCAGAAGCCACTAGCCATTTATTCAGTGCCTAATCCTCTAATTCAACTGCTTGTTGGCTTGCTGAGTGAGAAATATGCAGAGACACAAGCCACTTGTGCCCAGAGTTATTTCCAGCTGGTGCAAAGGAAGAGGCTCGGGAAGAGTCTTCAGGTTTTGTTCTCTGAGCCAGGAAATCCTAGAGTGATATTGGGAAGTGGTTTCCCCATTCAGGCCCTTCTGGTGTTCAGGTTCCTCCAAAAGCAATTCCTAAAAAGATCAGGACACCTCAACTGTCCTGGGAGGTCTGGGTGCTGAGAAACACTGCGGGATGGCTCTCCTTTGAATATATAATCAGATGGCCGCTCTTTGCCCTAACATTTGTTCATTCGGCAAGTTATTTGTTGAGCGTGTACTGTATGTCAGACACTGTTTGAGTTGTTTGGATATAACAAGGAACAAAACAGACTCAGATCCCTGTCTTTGTGGAGTTGCTGACAAGCCTCCTGCACTCCCAATTCTATGTCCCTTTAGCACAGAATGGATCTTCTCTATGGGTCTGAACTGCCCACACCAGTCAAGTTCCCTTTCAGCAGTCCTCTTTTTCCCAGGCCCTCCTCCTTAGTTGAAATGTGAGTAGGGCTGGTGCCTAGATTGTGTGGAAAGCAATGGTGGGAGTTCGGACCTGACCTGCAAGAAGCCTTAGAAATCCTCAAACATCTGTTGTTTCCATTGCCTATGCTAGATGTCTCTATTTGTCCCTCCAGACCTCCTCTGTACCCTCTCCACCCTGTTCTCTGCCCCAGAGACTGAGCGGTATTCATCATATCCATGGGTATCCATGTCTTCCCACTGCCAGTTGGCTTTGGTCAGTGGGAGGCATCAGGAGCAGGAGGGAAGGAGGCCAGGCCATTTATTTCTCTGGTTCCCTCTCTGAGAGGTAATCTTGGGCTGGCTATGTCCCTCAGCAAAAGGTACCTCTAAAAAGAGGCTTGCTCTATACAACTATCCCTCCCCTTCTCCCTTTGAGGTATAGGTTGTGAAAACTCCACCATGGCCAGCCCCAAGTTTTACTTTGTTCTTGAGGCTCCCCATCAACCTACCCACACTTCTGCAATCAGTTTTTCTTAATAAATCCTAAAATTGTACTAATTTGAATGTCATCTGTTTTCTGAGTGGAACCTAACTGATATACTCCCTTTCCTCACTTGTTTCTCGTATACTCTCTGTGAAGATGCTAACATCAAGGTTACAAACTTATTCTTCAGGCCACACTTGGCTCACAGATGTGGCTTCTTGGACCTGCACCTATGCTTTTATATTTGAAATAATAGTTGTCATCACTTTTAAAAAAAACAATGTATTTCACATAAAAGCCAAATTTTTTAGGTTTTCTTAAAAAGTCAGAATTTCTGGCAAGAGTAGGCTGTGGAACCCAAGGCTGTTTCTTACCTTTTATTTCCTCTGCCTCAACATACTGTACATTCTTTTTCCTGGCCTTCTCATTGAACTTTCTCTTGAGGCAGGTCCAAAAAACCAGGCAGAATCTCCTGCACAAAGACTTGGTTAGCCATGCAAAATTAGCTGAATTCAGAAGAATGAGCCTTCCCCAACTCTGTGTTGTCTCTTGGGCAGCAACCACTGTTCCGTGATCCTAAACCTCCTTCCACACACTGTAGCCTCCTAGGTGTTACTTCCCAATGGCCAGGATGCCTCTCCCCTAATGTGAAGGTGTACAAAGTTTTATAAGCAGACTTTGATCTGTCAAGTTTGCCTGCAAAAAGCTATATTAACATGCAAGAAATGAGCTGGCCAAAGGAATAACAGTCAATGTGAGTGTCCATCTCTGAAATTCTAGCTCTAAACACTACAATAGGAAACTGTGCTCTTACATTGTCTATGTACCCATAACTCACATAGTTATCCCTGTGGCCCTGCATTCCAAAAACGACATCTGCAGGAAAGGGTTAGATCTTCAAGAACTACTACTCCAAAGGATGGTGGCAATGATCCACCAACTCATAGCCATTTTTTCCTACTGTTATAACTTAATTTAGTTTGAACAAATCTTGGATAAGCACTATTTAACTTAGGGACAAGTATTATATGTTGGTTAATACTTAACATATCATGGCTTTTCTCTCTTCTATGACAAGTAAACTAATAAAAATCTACCGTAATCTTCCCAGCCCTCAAGTCATAATGAGCTTCTCAACAGCTCTCTCCAAACCAGTTTTTACTGATGAAGGGACTAGTAACCTATTTTCACTACCTCGAATGAAGTAAAACTCTGGGTGCGGGGAGGAGGAATAGAACTACATTTCCCCACCAGATATTTTTAATCTTTCCAAATTGTCCTGGTCCGTGTGGCTCAGTTGGTTGGAGCATCATCCCATAGACTGAAAAGACATGGGTTTGATTCCCGGCCAAGGCACAAACCCAAGTTGAGTGTTCGATCCCCAGCAAGTGTGCATACAAGAAGTGCAACCAATTGATGTTTCTTTTTCACACTGATGCCTTTCTCTCTCTCTCTCTCTCTTTCTCTATCTAAAATCAATTAAAAAATGTCCTTGGGTGAGGATAAAAAAATTTTCCAATTTGTTTAGATCAATTAACTAAGCAGAAGTTTAGCTTGGCCCACAATTGAAAGAGATGTACTTCCTGAAAACACTGAGTCATTATTTTATAGGACATTTTATCAGAAGGCTTACTCACTTTATTCTTAATACACTTCAGACTTGGGTCTTCTGCTGCAATATCTGACCTTAGAAGCCACCAGGGTTGCTGGTAACTTTTCTTCTGCAAACTACAGTTACAACATCCTTTTACCTAAAGGAAACACAGAATTATTGGGAGCTCTCCTTGGTCCTTGATTTTGCAGAATAATGCAAACATAGCATCTATGCATTAATTCAACAAACTTTTGTGTGGAGGTCTGCACTGTGCCAGGGTCCTGGGAACAAAGATAGTAAAACCTGGTCCCTGATGGCAGAAAAGTGATTTCCCAATCCAGGAGCACTTACTAAACATACAGATTCTGGACCGTCACCCCATGCTTCCCAAATGAACCAGGTGGGGCCTCCAGAAGATGTTCTAACAAAGGCCCCAGCAGATCCCGACACAGCCAATTTGAGCAATCACCACAATGGGAAAACCCATATGAATGATGTATAAGGAAGGAAATAACTGAGGACAATGAGACTGACCCTACAAGAGTGTGGGTATGGTCAGGGTTCAGATGGGAGGCAGTAGCCACACCAGTTACTGGAATAAGGAATTTTAACAAGGTATGAAGTTAATAACTAGGTAACTAAAAGGGGAAAAGGGTAACTCTAAAGTATCCCAGAGATAGCCCCTGTAGGAAGCAGCTGCCACCACTGGAGTTGAGCATCAAGAGAAGTTAAAGGTATTAAAACTCAGAAGTTCAGGCCCTGTGGGTCTCAAACCCAAGTGTCTGAGGATGGAGTAATAGCCAGCTGGTGTTGGAGTCTCCAGTAAGACTGGTTCTGTCAATTTTGGAAAAACTATGGACTGGGTCCAAGGTAGAGAAGTGTTAAGAGATGCTTACAAGAATAGGAAGAAGTAAGTCTCCCCTTCCTCTTTAACCCAGGGTCTCCCTCTAGCACCCCCTATGAACATAGCCTAACAGGGGGCAGCCCGTGCTGACAAAGTGTCATGTCTGAGTTCCAGCATCACAAAGCTGAATAGAAAGGGCTGGGTTTGGTGCTGAGAGATGATCATTTAATAACTGTACAGTGGATGAAAGAGAGGGGTTTATGAGGCAGGCATCATGTTACTTTGCAAATGGGATTTTATTTAATTCTCACAACCCCATAAGAATGAAGCCCAGAGGGGATAATTCACCTGTGAAAAGTCACAGAACAAATAAGTGATGGATCTGTGTGAGTCTTATTTATCCCACAAGTCGTCTCTAACTCTCAGAGAACTCAAATTAAGATGTTATCATCCCTTCCCTAATTCTTTTCCTTACAACTGGCATCCATTCTACTTCACCTACCAGGGGGCTATACCCCATATATAACTTAGTTATGTAAGAGGTAAGTTTTCTCACTTTCTGAGTTTATCCGGATTTTGATGTAACTGGGGTGTCATTGCTGTCCCAGTGGAACAGATGAGTGGGGTGGTTTCAAGCTGGAAAGTCTAATAACCCCTTCAGAGCACAAGTGAGGAGGCTTCCCCACCACTCCATTAGTATCCCAGACCCTACCCTGCTGGGGGCTTGTCCTGGGTAGTTCAGAGGAGGTGAATAGAACAGTGTTCACATGGTGTAATATGACATAGACAAGGACATTTGTGGTAAAGATAGGTAACAGTCCTGTTGGGGCATCAGGTGAGCTCCCAGATGCTGAGGCAGGGAAGTGAGAGACAAAAGGAGTAACAAGAACACCTGACTTAGCAAAAGGAAGGGACCTGTTCCTGTGGAGCCTGGGCTAGTCCATCCTTAGTTCAACTGTTTTGATTTAGACTTTCCACCCTAGTGCCTCCTTTAGATGTTTCTCTTCTCTAGAAACACAAATTCTGAAAACCCTTTCTTAACTCCACATCCTCCCCCAGGCTTTATATTCTCATGAGTCTTCAAAGAGCTCTCTATACTCAGTCTCCCCTTTCTCAGCTTTCACCAACTCTGATTTGGCTTTGGCCCCCACTTCTCCATAGAAATAGTTCTTTCCTTAATGACAGATAACTTCCTCACTTGTAAGTGCAATGGGCCTTTCTAATCTTCATATCAGTTGACTTCTAGCCAATATCTGCCATTGTTGACCATGGCTTCCATTTTGAAACATTCCCATTGGCTTCCAAGACTTGGATATAGATACAAATCCATTCTACCACCCAGCTCTGTATCAGTGAGAGTTCTTTAGTCAAAAGCAACAAAAACAAGCCCAGGAGTGAGAATGGGTAGAATAAATTTGTGAAGAGTTTTTGAACAAGTTCATGGCATTTTGTCAATTCAATACTATCCAATTCACAGCTCTCCCTGTGTCCACACTCTCTGTAATGTGACTTTGTAGCTCCTCCTACCCTGTAACCTGCTTTGGCCAAAGAAACGTTAGCAGTTATGACACAGGCAGAGGCTTAAAAAAGCACTGGCACTTCCCTCTTTCTCTCTCTCATGCTCCTCTGCCTTTATCCTGTGAACACGCACTGCTAACATGCCAGAGGGTGTTGAACACAACTCAGTCACCCATTTGTCCCATCTGAGGTCATCCTGGAACTCACTAGATTCCAAGCTGACCCCCCAGACATATGAGAAAATCCAGCAAAGACCAGGAAAGTTGTTTAGTTGGCTTTCAGATAACCATGAATTCATGACTGGTATCTAACCAATACCAGGAGACCCACCTAGGTGATCCACAGATTTACAAGCTGAATAAATGCTCTGTCTTTAAGTCATTAAATTCTAGGATGTCTAATTCATCTATTAGTTGGTTAGGACTACAACAACAAAGAACAATAGACTGGGTGGCTTAAACAACAGACATTTATTTTGTCACAGTTCTTGGGGCTGGAAGTCTGAGATCAGGGCGCCAGCAGGGTTGGTTTCTTCTGAGGTCTCTGTTTTTGGCTAGTAGATGGCCATCTTCTCATTGTGTTTTCACAGGTCTTTCCTCTGTGCATCCACATGTCTGTTGATTCTCTGGGTGTCCAAGTTTCCTCTTCTTTTTACAAACACCATTCAGATTGGATTAGGGCCCACTCTGATGACCTTGTTTAAATTTAGTCACCTCTTTAAAGGCTCTATCTCCAAATACAGTTTTATTTTGCTGTACTAGGGGTTAGGATTTTAATGTATGGTTTGGGAGGATATAATTGAGCCCCTAAGTTTGTTACACAGTGTTCTTGTGGCAATAAATACCTGTCATATATCATCAAAGGCAAAGCTGAAGAACCAGGCCCTGGCAGGAGCACAAGGCAACACTAAGGATCCACAGATTAGGATCTAATGCACAGTCTCTTCAAATAGCAGCTCTAACTCGCCACCCTCAACCCCAGTTGGAGAGGGTTCCTTGTGTCATTGTTCTCAACAGTTAGGTTCCAGAGAAAAAAATCTGATTGGCCCAGCTCGGGAGGGGACTATGCCCTCACCCTGTACTTTGATTGACAACCCCACCAAAACTTCATAACATGGGAGAGGGGTGGTTCCTTAAAGACATAAAATTCAGAGAATTTTGGGCCCAAAGAAGCACCCTAAGTCCACAACAGTCACTTTATCCACGAGCCAGAACAGTTGGTGAGGGGCCAATGTGGGTGACAGAGTGCTCCTCCAAAAGACTCATCAATAATCATAATTACAGCACAAAGCTCACAGGATGAAATTACATGGGGATTAATGTGAAGGCCTGTACTTGAGTCCAAAGGAAGTGACAGCTGGGGGAGGACAAGGTAAGTCTTGACACCCAGTGGTAGCTCATGTGCTAAGACTGTCTGCTCAGAATGAGTCAGTGGAGGGAGATAGCCAAGGACCCTAGGTGATGGGGTGCTAAACCAAGTGTGGGGGGCCCTCTGCCTGAGGATGGCCTCCAGCTGTGTGTGGCTCACTAGGAACAACAATAGCCTGACACTGTTGATGGAGGGCCTGATGCACACCAGCACTATTCTAGGTGCTTTATCTCAATCATTTCTGTTAATCAACAGAAGCACAGGTGAGGTAAGTGAGGCAAGGAGAGGTTAAGTAACTTGCCCAAGGTCGCACAGCTTTGATGATGCCAGTTTGAAGCCAGGCAGTCTGACTTCAGAGTCGGCACTCACAGCCAGTAGCTAGGATGGCTCCCAGAAAGCAGGAGAATGACAGTCTGCTCTCATGTGGGGGACAGCAGGGAAGAGCACCTCCTGTGTGCTATAAATATGCTAGAGTTTTCATATGCACAAACTTTTTCCATCCTGGAAGGAAGTATTACAGTTCCCAATTTAAACATGAGGCTTGGGTGGGTGAATAGCCAAAGGAACCAGAGCACTTTCACCTGGAAGAAACATACCTTACGGTGCATTTGGGAGTGGGGCAAATATCTGAGGGGGTCAGGATGAAATTATTCTGTTTAGCCTCAAGAGAACAGAGTCGGGGCAATGGATAGAATTTACAACAATGTAACTTTATCTTGAAGTTATAAAGGTCTAATATGGCTTATTAATAGTTATAATTATACTGAAATAATGGTATAGGTATATTATTTACTAACTATTTATTACATGCTAAGAACTTCACAGTCATTATAATGCCATTTTAATAATAAAATCACAGTAGATTACTCAGCACTTAATCTATGCCACACCCTGTGCCACAACTTTAAATGGTAGGTGCTATTAATATCCCCGTTTTCTAAATGGTGAAGTGAGAAACAGAGAGATTAAGTAAACATACCTTGGTCACACAGCTATGAAGAGGTGCATGATGAGACAGCCTGACTCCAACCCAGAGTTCCCAGCAATCATGTTGGACCAGCAAAGAGGAATCACTGCTTCATTGCAAGAAAACACTAGGATTCCAGCAATCGGGGTGGGAGTGTCCCAGCTCAAATCTAGGGCTCCTCCCACCTCGAAATACCGTGCAGTGTGTAAGAGCAGAGGATCCCTACACAAAGGGGCTGTGCAGAGACCCCTCCTCAGCTCCTGCGCCCAGGACAAAGGCCAGGATGCTGGATGCACAGCAGTCCCTGCCCCGCACATACCAGCCCTCGTGTGCCTTATTAAAAGGAAGTGTTTACCCAGCCTACTCCTGGCAGGACCGCAGCAGCAGTTTATTAGGGCTTCATTGGAGTGTAAATTGTTGCTGGTTTATAAAAAAGACTAGGCAGAGCAGCTCCACTGGGGCAGCCCCCATCTGCAGCACCAGGCACGTGAGGCTTTAACTAAATCATTGATTTCCCTGCGGAAGGAGAAATCCAGATAACCACTCATTCCGCTGCTTAGCTGTTGTCTTCCGGCACCTGGGGGGCAGAAGGGTAACATTCTCCTTCCCTCCTGTCTCCATCTCTGTACACACGTGCACGTGCGCACACATGGACACACCCGCACGCACGCATACACACAACGCCAACTCCTCTGGGGGCCTCTAGCATTCTGGTACACTGGTCCTAAAAAGCCAACAAAGCCTGAAGGATCTCTCTGAAGTCAGATAGATTTGGGTCCAAATGCCAGTTGAATGACCTTGAGCTTAGGTTGTCAGATTTAGCAAATAAAAATATAGTACACACAGTTAAATTTGAATTTCAGATAAACAATGATTAATATTTTGGTATAAGCATGGGACATATTTCTCTGAGATTTACATGTAAGTGGGAGCCCTTATTCTTCCTGCAACAGTCCCTTGGGTGGGGGAGGGGGTCTGACATTCTCTAATCCTCAATTTCCTCATCTGTAAAATCTTCTGATTCTTAAGAGACATAGAAAAGACAATACCCGTGAAGTGCTTAATGCCATGTCTAGCACACTGTTAGTGCTTAATAAATGTTCTCTGCTGTTATGATTATTACTACTTCATTTCATATGATCTGATCTGCAGTCCTTTGCAGTACTTTGTCTAACCCCTCAAGTCTCACTAAAGGACAGATGCATCCACATCTTTGTATTCCCAATGCCTGGAAAGTTCCTGGAACACAGTAGGTGCTAGTAATATATGCTAAATAATTTAATTGATTATTAGTTTAACAGTTGCAAAAAGCTAAAAGCCAATGAATGAAAAATTAATAATTGTAGGATTATATATCCCAAAAGCAAGGTTCCCAACTTTTAAAAACAAAGAGCAAGATCACCTTTCTGTTGACACATATTTATCATGTCCCAGTTAAGATATTAAGGACACCTGAGACTACCTGCCATGGCTCAAATTCTGATTTCTCCTCTCTATGCTTCTCAGTTTTCTCATCTGTAAAATGGAGATAATAACAGTATCCACCTCAAATGGTTCACTCAAGTTCACAAGCGTAAAGTACTCTGGACAGCACCAGGCAAATAGAATTTGGTAATCAATTAACAATAGCTATTACTTAGGCCAGCTCTTGCCCATTGTCACCAGTGAGAAATGAACAGAAGGACAGCAAGGCACACCATAGGGGAAGGTGCAGTGGAACATGGGGGGACAGAGTTGCTCCTTGCCCACAAGCTGCAGGCCTGAGGAGGGATGGCCCGCCTCTGCCTTCAGAGAAGACAGAGACTTCCTCCAGAAGACCTGGGTAGTGAACACAGTGTGCAAAGGACTAGGCCCCTGATGCTTACCAACATCTGATATATTTGTCTAGCATCTATCTCCCCCTACCAGAATGTAATTCTATGAAATCAGACATTTTTCAATGTTTTGTTTACTGGAATATCCCAGAAGAACACTTGGCTCAGAGTATATGTATCCATCAGTTGCCTGGGAAGGGCAATGAGGAAGTAAAGTTGAGAGAGATTTTGTATTTTGATTTTCTTTTCTTCCCTTCCTCCTGTATCCCTCCCTTCATCTTTCATTCCTTTGAGGTGAGAAGAGCATGTGTATAGAGGTGACAGGGAGAAGTAGGGAGAGAAAATAGTGACAAGACACATCCTCAGATGAGACAGGAGGATGGAACCCTCTCCCACTTTTTAAGCAAGCTCATTCATGCAATAATACTTCTTTGTACATCAGTGATAATAAGAATTATCATTCACTCTCATCTGCCTTATTGGGGGGGTGGGAGTGGAGGTGTAAAATGCTTCTCAGGCACTAAAAGAATGAAGTTAATCTATGTGTCATGATTTAGAAAGTTCTCCAAGATATATTAAGTTGGGGAGTTGCTGAGTAGTGTGTAGAGCACACTTTGTGCATGTGTGTGTGTGTTTATGTCATATAGAACATTTCTACAATAATATAAAAGAAACTGCTTATAACAGTCACCTCTTGTGGAGAGAACTGGAGGAGAGGAAGGTGTCTGTAATGGGAGAGAGGTAATTTCATTAGAGACCGTTTTGTTTTATTGACTTTTTTGCTGTATGCATTAATTACTGTTTAAATTTTTTAAGTAGTTTTAAAAATATTTGGGGACCAATCAAGAATATTTTAAAAGCTTTTTTAAATTATAAAATAATACATAAGGGAATAAAGAAAAGAGCAGAGGATCCCTAATTTTAAAAAGAAAAAAAGAGAAAGGCACCTGTGATTTCCTCATTTAGATATAACCACTGGGAACACCTTGGTAGCTAGCCTACTGTTTTTTCCAATGCATATATACTTTTTTTTCCCCACCAGATGCTAATATTTTATATCCTTTAAAAAATATTTAAACATATATTGAGCACCATTTCTCACATCATTAACTTAGACTTTTCATTACAATGGCCATGGGAGAGGTATCTCATAATGTATTTAATCAGACCCTTACTGTTGGACATTAGGTTGTTCTGGATGTGTCTCCTTTAATCTGTATTAACACAGGAAATGTTTTTGCTATAGTGAGAAAAAAAGCAAGACATAAAAGAGTATGATTCATTTTTTCACATATATGTAGGCATATGTGTGTATGCATACACACACAATAAACATTTCATATACATGCCTGTGTCTGTATGATAAAAGATTGAGAAAATATACACCAAAATGTTAACAATCTTTTTCTAGGGTTAGTAAGTTCTGGGTTAATTTTTGTTTTCTTCTTTTCCCTACATTTTCTAAAATGCCTCGTGGAGTGAAGACTGAGTGCACCACCTAGAGCCCTGCTCCCCAGGGACTGAGGAGGCACTGAGGCACTCCTGCCCCCAGCTTCTGGGAGTGTTGGTCATCAGTGCCTCTCGGCTGAGACACTTTCTAGGGACTTTCCTCTACTGAAGGGGCAGCCTCACCCAGGGTCAAATGCACCCTTCCTGGGATATCTTCAGCCATGAGTGGTCCCTGTGGGCATTCAAAGGCCGGGGCCCTACTTTAGTCCCAGCTCCAGCACTCCTGCAGATCAGCTGAGGCCTTTCTCCTAGCTGCCCAATTTCTCCCTCTGCTCAGGCCTGCTTTTCAGGTGAGTCAGTCTATAGCATCTAAAATGAAGACATTAATTTGGCAATGAAAAACTTTTTAATTAAAAAAAATCCTTGTAAAATGCCCCATTTTTTGTTCTAGAAGATCTCCCACTATGAAAAATTGCCTGTTCTCCAAAATGACCAATGAAATATACTATGAGATCTGTTCCTGGGTCATGCAGAGAAAGGCATGGAAGGCAATTAATCAGTCTTTTTTGTCTGACGATAAATCCCCTCCCAGTGGTGCCTGTCCCTGACCAGCTGACATTTCCTTAACCCACTTGCCACCTTACTTGTGTTAAATGACTTATACTCTTAAACTTGGGGATTTTAATCTCATCTATTAAGCCAGCAGGACCAGTAATTCCCTGAATGCATTTTTATTGACTTTGTAAATCAGCCTTCCCCACATCAGACACAGTGACTGGGAGAGAGGTGTTTGTCTGTGAAATTGGCTGGACACAGACCATTGACTGTGATGATAACCAGTGATTTGTGGGACCAGATAGGCAAGTCACATGCACTAAGCAGATTAAAATATAACAAAACAAAAAGGTTCTATTACCAGGAATACTGGCAAAGGGCAACAGAATGTTGGTAATAAAAGTCAGAAAACAAACTAATTCCAGGTCTGGAAGGAAGTCCAAACGAGTGCTTTACTCCCTCTGCAGTGAGCCAGAGTGTGTGAGGCTGCTAAGCACAGCTAAGTAAACCAATTTCAGAAAGCCCTTCAGTGGAAGTCAGAGAAAGCTGGGCTCCTGCCCTGCAGGGGTGCAGGTTCTTATGCTCTGCAGGCCTTCTGCCTCCTGACAGGAAGAGCTTACAAAGGGTGCAGTGAGGATCCTAAACAGCTTTAAAGAACACTCTTCTGGTGCCCCTTTTCCCATTTAGGACAAGACCTAATGAAATCTAAGTGGTCGGGTGCCTGCCTACTGCTCTGACTTTATCCTTGTCACTCCCGCTCTTGCCCACTCCGCTTCAGCCACATTGCCTTCTTGCTGTTATGCCAATAACACTAACACCTCTGGCCTCAGGGCCTTTACACTTGCTGTTCCTTTTGACTATCATGTTCTTACACCAGTCTAGTTCATGCACTTCACTCAGGTCTCTGGACAGATGTCACCTCCTCAGAGATGCCCTCCCTGGTCATTCAATCTGAAATGTACCCTGCCTCCCCAAGCCCAGTCACTCTCAGTGTCTCCATTCTCTTTTTTTTTTTTGTATTTAGTATAAACAGACATCATGTTATTTATTACACATACTTCTTTATTCTAAGCCTCGTTCCTCCAGAGAATGGGAGTTTTTGTCTGTTTGTTCACTGCTGTATTCTCAGTTTTTAGGACAGAAACTGCTGGAGTATTTATTGAATGAATAAATGATGTATGCTACCAGCTATTCTTTTATATTCATCAAAATAGCTGAATTTATTCATGTCATATTTATGCAACAAATGTTTGGTGAGGACCTGCAATAAGCTAGGCCTTGTGCTTGAGTCTTTCTCTCTCTCTCTCAGAGGATTCTATCCCCTCCTGCCCTCATCTGGAAGACATGGCTCTTTATTGTTTTTTAAATATATTTTATTGATTATGCTATTACAGTTGTCCCATTTTTTTTATCACTTTCTTCCCCTCTGCCCTGTAACCCCATCCACCTACATTCCCCTCCCCCCTTAGTTCATGTCTATGGGTCATATATGTAAGTTCGTTGGCTTTTCCATTTCCTATACTATTCTTACCCTCCCCCTGTCTATTTTGTACATACCAATTATGCTTCTTATTCCCTGTACCTTTTTTCCTATTCATCCCTCCCCACTGATAACCCTCCTTGTAATCTCCATTTCTGTGATTCTGTTTCTGTCTTAGTTGTTTGCTTAGTTCATTTTTGTTTTTTATAGGTTCAGTTGTTGGTATTTGTGAGTTTACTGTTCATACATTTTATCATGTTCTTTTTTTTAGATAAGTCCCTTTAACTTTTCATATAATAAGGGCTTGGTGATGATGAACTCATTGACCTTATCTGGGAAACACTTTATCTGCCCTTCCATTCTAAATGATAGCTTTGCTGGATAGAGTAATCTTGAATGTAGGTCCTTGCCTTCCATGACTTTGAATTTCTCTCCAGCCCCTTCTTGCCTGTAAGGTTTCTTTTGAGAAATCAGCTGACAGTCTTATGGGAACTCTTTTGTAGGTAACTGTCTCCTTTTCTCTTGCTGCTTTTCAGATTCTCTCCTTATCTTTAATCTTGGGTAATGTAATTACGATGTGTCTTGGTGTGTTCCTCCTTGGGTCCAACTTCTTTGGGACTCTCTGAGATTCCTGGACTTCCTGGAAGTCTATTTCATTTGCAAGATTGGGGAAGTTCTTTATTTGTTCAAATAAGTTTTCAATTTCTTGCTCTTCCTCTTCTCCTCTGGCACCCCTATGATTCAGTTGTTGGAACATTTAAAATTGTTCTGGAGGTTCCTAAGTCTCTCCTGATATTTTTAAAATTCTTCTTTCTTCATTCTGTTTCAGTTGAATGTTTATTCCTTGCTTTTGCTCCAAATCATTGCTTTAAGTACCTGTTTCCTTCCCTTCACTGTTGGTTCCCTGTACATTTTCCTTTATTTGACTTTTCATAGCCTTCACTTTTTCCTCTATTTTGCGACCATACTCAACCAATTCTGTGAGCATCCTGACTACCAGTGTTTTGAACTCTGCATCTGATAGGTTGGCTATCTCTTCATTGCTTAGTTCTATTTTTGGAGCTTTGATCTGTTCTTTCATTTAGGCCATATTTCTTTGTCTTGGTGCACCTGTTATGTTGTAAGGGGTAGAGCTTTAGGTATTGGCCAGGGTGGGGCAACCCATGTCACTGCATGTGGGGGACTGTATGTGGAGGAGGGGTCTAAGAGGGAACAATGCCACTTGCTCGGCTCTGAGCTGGCTTTCAGTCACTTTCCCCACTACCCACAAGCAAGTTGGGCCCTTCTGGTGCTGATTCCCAGGTGGGTTTGTGTCAGTTCCAGGGCCCTGTGGGTCTCTCTAACAAACTCTCCTGTGAGGCTGGGAGTTTCTCCCACTGGTGCAACCCCACAGATTTTACAGCCAGAGGTTTTTGGGGCTTTCTTTCCCCACTCTGGAACCCTAGGTTGCACAGTCTGTCTCGCTCCCGAATTGTTCCTCCCAGTTTATCCACACATAAATATGGGACCACCTGGTCCAGTAGCCACTGCCTTACCCACCTGGTCTGCCAACCATTGCCTTGCCACGTCTCCTCTCCTCCCAGCTTAACTCCTTGGTTGTCAGACTTCCATACAGTTCTATTTTCTGGCAGTTCTGGTTTTTTTTTTTTTTTTAATTTTTTGTTGACCTTCTTTTGGTTGTTCAAGGAGGCAAAGTGTATCTACTATACCTCCATCTTAGCCATAGTCTTTCCAAGCCCACACTTTGATGGTATGTGTGAAATATTCTTCTCAAGCAATCTGCTGGGCTCACTTCCCTTTCTAAACTCCTCCAGAGGGAGTGGCAGGAAGTATGTAAAAATGAGAAATGCCAGGGACAGACCATTTTTTGAGGCAGTCTGGCAGGGGAGGAGGGAGGACAAGGGGTACTAGGAAGAGGCAGGATGGAAGGCATGAATATGGTTAAAGAAGGAGCTGTTGGAAAGAGAGAGGCTATGAATTAAAAAAAGATAGAAATGTTAATGTGGAGAGAATGTCCCTAAGGAGGGAGTGGGCAAAAGATCAAAGTATGAGTGGATGAAATAAAATTAATTAACAAGTTCATGCCTGAAAGCCATCATTTTCTCTCTGAGATAGAAGTCTAATCCAAGGGGACTGGGCTAATTTAGGAGGCAAGAGGAGGTGGCAGTGTAGGTTTGAAACACACCAGCTGCTGAGAAGAGCAGGGGAGGGAGAGGACCAACACTGGAAGGGTTGCCCTGCCTGCTGAGGGCCACAGAAAGCTGGAGACCTTGACTTTGAGGTGTCCTACCGTACATGCTTGCATAGCTTATTCTGCACCCCCAACCCTGGCAAGTAATGCTTGGCTGTCCCTGTGTTATAAAAATAAAATAACAATAATCACTAACATTTAGTAGGGGATTACCATGTCCCCCATTTTACAGATGACGAAACTGAGGTACAGAGAGTTACACAGACAGTGGTTGTATTAGTCAGGGTCCTCCTGAGAAACAGAACCAAAAGAGATATATGTATCTTTCTTTGTCTCTCTCTGTCTCTGTCTTTATGGAAGCTTTCAAACAAGGTTCAACCACAGTTGTTCTGAAATCAAAAACCTGTGCAGTGTGTTTGCACTGAAAAGAGCAGAGTCGGAGTCTGCAGCTCATCAGGAAAGTCCTCCTTGTTGGCCACAGTATTGGTATCTCAATTACAGGACTTACGCTGATGCTAGACTATTACATAATACTATGCACCAGGAGTTTTTGGATTCCAGATTTTTAATTGACAGACCTCTTCCTGTGTCTCATCTTATGTCTCTAATTAGAAGCAAGAGCCAGTTACCAACACAAAGATATGGCTGAAGACCATATGGTATTGGGCTGCTTATTGGTGGATATGATGATATGGGTTCTCATATTTCCCAAACATGTCCATCTGGTAACTATTTTGACTGCAGAGTTCTGTCTATTGGAGTCCATTTCAATCAGCCCATACTTACTTGGAGAGACATGTCTGAGTTTACAGAGTAAACTGGAATGAACTGGTTAAGCATGGTCTGTGTGTTTTAAGAGAGACTCCCTGCACAACAGGACCTAACTGCAAAGAACATTTCCATTGGACTTGTTGGTTAAGACTTGGAGTTTATGATTTATGATGATGATGATGATGGTGGTATGTCTCCATTCCTGGGTCTTGGAGAAAGGCCCCAGAGAAAGGCACAGCACTGCTCAATCTGCTGATGAGCCTGCAGAAAAGGCATTAAGTGATAATCCCCCAGTCTACGTATGTGTTATCAAATGTGTAAGTATGCAGGAACATGTACTGATAACAATAATCTATATTCCGAACAAAAGATGCAGTGGTGGAATGGCATGTTTTAGGAATTAGTTTGGATGTCAGTTTTTCTCAAGCAACTTCACTGAAACCATATAATGGGATGCATTTTTCTTTGTAAAGATCTATATAATCATATTCTAGAAAGTACATTTATCTGTGCTGATGTTTTTATGTGAAGAACATAGTGTCTTTGTGGTTTTAAAAACAACTCTGAGATAAAATTGTTTCATCTGCTGATGAAAAAAAGAAAAATAAAGTTCCTTTCACAGAGAATCAAGAGGAGGCAAAAGGCGACCCATCAGAAAGCAATTGCAATAATTTGGAAAGAGACGATGGGGCTCAATGAGAAGGGAAGCATCAGAGGCAGTGGGAGGCTCCATCAAACTCTGGGTGTGTTTGAAGGCACAGCCAAGAGAATGTGCTGGTGTTTCAAAGAAAAAAAGGCATGAAGGGAGCCCCAATACTTTGTTCTTGCTCACAGGTCAGTCACTCTTCCCTGGCCTCCCACTCTCTTCCCAGGGTTGTCATAGGCCTCAGATTTATGAGTGCCTCAAATAAAAAAGTTTGGCCTAAATTTGTTCCTAAAATTGCAAAGGTAAGCACATATAGTAAGATAATTACATAAGAAGGTGGGAGAGAGAAGAAGGATGCAGTGACAATTGAGTTAAATTCCTGTCCATCATAGCTGGCAGTCAAAAGATAGTGTCCATGGTTGATAAATTCAGAAATAGCAGTTTTCACAAGTTGTTTGCAGATATGGAGGTAACCACTAGAAGAAATACTTAAAAAGAGTTAAAACTGGTTGTCTCTGAGAAATAAGATTGAGGGTGCCAAAGGGTTGTACAAGAATGTTGTGTTTCTTTAAAAACTGTGAGTTTCAAGATGTCGGAGGAGTAGGTGGATCTTTCCTGTACTTCCTCCCAGAACCAAACTGGAAATAAAACTAAACTGGGGAACATTCAACCTGAATTACCAACTGAAGACTATCTGCATAGGAGGCTTTTAACCAAGGATGGACAGAAACCATCTCAAGACTGGAAGGAAAGGAAAGTTCGCAAAAAGGGCTAGGCCCACTCCCACAGGTGGCAGGCTGAGGTTATGGAGGGATATCATGGCTGTTGGAGGTTCCCCCTGAGAGGAGTGAAGCCTACACCAAAGACTGGGCTCCCCAGCCTGGAATGCCAGAGCCAGGATCAGCCGCCCATGTAGCATCCAGAGGTGAAAGGCAAAGAGTTTTCTATTCACCAGGGAGACATGAAGCCTGACAGAGACAAAGTCACATTTTTTAAAGGGGCCAAAGTACAAGATTTCCTATCTCAGCCACTCACCCTGGGCTCTGACAAAGGGAGGGCAGGTTAGACTGGAGTGGGAGAGTCTGGAGTGGGAGACACTGGGGAGAGATGTGGAGAAGCAGCTACTGGGATCCCTGTGTTGGGTCATTTCCCCCATATCACAGCAGCCATTTTCCTTGAGAGGAGCATGCCCCTCCTAGGGACATCAGCCTGGGGAAAAACAATTATTCCACTCTCTGGAATCCCGCTCTCCCTACCCTACATCTTAACCCCATCTGAGGAGACAGTAGCATAGGCAGATTCAGAGTATGTCAGTGATTGGCACTTCCCCCTCACAGGACAGCCGACAAAAACACCCTCCTGGTTTCTGACAGATCTAACCACTGGGCTCCAGAGGCACCACCCAACTGCCTACTAGGGGCTCCACCCTTTGGAGGTCAGGGAAATAATTCAGCATAGACTCAGACATGTGGCTTTGGTGTGGGGGAACACACCCACCATCTTCCCTAAAGTCATCCCCCCCTGAAATTTACATGTAGATATTAAAACAGAAATTTTTATTAATTTTTCAAATTTAATTAGAATAGGAATTATAGTTATTATAACAGAAAACAAGAAAACATAAAAATACCCCTAAGCTCACTGACCAGAAAGAAGCACTACCTTTTCCTGAGCACAGACACACAGACACCTAAACAGCTGTAAACATGGCATCATTCTACATGTAATTCATTTTGCAATCTGCTTTTTCATGTAAATACTATCACCATTTTTGTGTTATCCAGCATGTTATTCAAAAACCTCATATTGGCAAATTTCATATTGAATTATATTTATTCAGTTGGTTTTTTTATCCCTCAACTAATAATTCTTAATGCAGAAGCCCTAGAAGAAAAGTACAAAATACAAAAGGTCAGTTGTAACCAGGTAAACATTTTAGTGGATGCCATTGCAATCTTTCTTTTCTTTTCGTTTCTTTTTTTTTGGACAATACTGGCAACATGAATTTGGACTGCAAACCTGAATCAGCACTGGCAATCTTTATTTTCTATATACTGTTTATTTCTAAGAAAAAGTCTTCTTTTTTAAGAAAGGGAATGAAAAGCACATTTTTCTTAGAAATACACATGTATGTACAAGGTCTGTCCAGAAGGTATCTAGGCATGTAATATGGAAAACAGAGGCATTTATTGAAGAAGATACAAGATACAAGAAACACTGTACATAGGACAATGACGCCTCAGCTCCCTTCAAAGTAGGCACCTTGGGACCTCACACAGTTCTCGCAACTGCCATCAGCTGCCCTGTCATATTTTCCTGAATCTCATCGATGGTCTGAAATCTCTTCCCTTTCAAAAGTGATTTTAGTTTAGGGAAAAGCCAGAAGTCCCACGGTATCAAATCTGGGCTGTAGGGGGGTTGAGTCACCTGAGTGATTTGATGTTTTGCCAAAAAACTCTACAGGAGATGTGATGCATGAAGCAGGCACGTTGTAGTGATGAAGCTGCCCATCACCAGTTTCCCATTCTAGGGTCTTCTGAATCATCCAAATATTTTCTGTGGAGGAATGCTCAAGCTTAACACAAAATTTGATGCAGATTCGTTGCTCTACTCGTTCAGCCATTTTGAATGTGACAGCATCTACCGCCCCCAATGACCAGTACAGTGAAGTTGTCATTGTTCACACATGTGCATTCCAGTCCAATCTCTTTGGCTACCATATTACATCCATGTTGCACAAATCATTCTCATTATATTAACAATGGTTGGACTTTTTCTGGACAGACCTTGGTATACATAATGGAATATTACTGGGCCATAAAAAAGAATGAAATCTTACCATTTGTGACGGCATGGATGGACCTATAGGCCAGGGTATTAGCTCAGTAAAATAAGTCAGTCACAGAAAGAAAAATACCATATGATTTCACTTATATGTGGAATTTAAAGTACAAAATAAATGAATAAACAAAATAGAAACAGACTCACAGATACAGAGAACAGACAGATGGTTACCAGAGAGGAGGGGGGTTGAGGGACTGGGTGAAACAGGCAAAGAAATTAAGAAGTACAAATTGGTAGTTACAAAATAGTCATGGGGATGTAAAGTACAGCATAGAGAATATAGTTAATAGTATTGTAATAACTATGTATGGTGTCAGGTGGGTACTGGAAATATCAGGAGTAACACTTTGTAAGTACATGATTGTCTAACTACTATGTTGTATGCCTGAAGTTAATAGAATATAATATTGAATTTCAATTGTAATTAAAAACTAAAATTTAAAAAAGAATTAGGTAATAATGGGTAATATTTTAAGGAGAATTTCATAAAAAGAACCATATGATAAATTTTCCATGCTGTCATTTAAAAATTTTTTGAGTGTCTTCAGATACACTAAGCATGCATCAAAACATATTATCAGTGTCCATTCTGGACTATGTGACATCTGACCTCTGATGGGACTTGTGTGATAACATTTCACAACTCCAAGGGGTTCCATCACATAGTGTACACTGTGAATGAGATGCTCCACAGTTGAATAGGACACAACCTCCACAACCTTACCTGGCAGCTTCCACAGGACTCCATGGTGAGAAAGAGATAGGCTGGAGCTGACTGTCAGCCCAGGTGGCTCACTCAGTGGTTTCCCTGTTCATCATTCCCTGCTAGAGGGTGGCTTGAAGATGGATTATGTTTCCTCACTTTGATCACAGAGTCCTTTAGGAGCAGAGTCTGAAAATGCAGTCTCCTCCCAATAAGAAAAGAAAAACAAAATCCCAGGGTTGTGGGACCCAGTATTTAATCTCCCCATTTTTTGTGAGGTCTCAAGTGAATCTAAATCACTGAGTAAAATACTTTCTTCACTTCACCATCTAGATGTAAGGTTGAAAGCTGGAGTGCTATATCATTTACGTCTTGTGTCACCTGCGGAGATATTTTGAATTTATCTGCCAACCAATTCCAAGTAAAAATCCAGGTGTTCAGCTTCTTTTGAAAAAAACCTGGGAAATGGACCACATCTGGCAACAGTCAGCTGGAGGTATGAGGCAAGTTCTTTGGGAGGGGACCTTGCTTTCCAATACTCTTCAGGCCCACCCCTGCCAATTGCCTCCCCAACCCATCTGTCTTCACTCTGTCACCTGCCAACCCCTAGAGTCAGTCATATTTACTTCAAAGTAAATAACTCTTTTCACCCAGAAATGACCTACTAATTATTTCATTGATTTATAGAGTCCACTAATTTATTGAATTTTCTAATGATAGCAAGCCTTGGCTACAGAATTTAAAAAAAAAAAAAAACTTACAACAGAACAGATTCTGAGAGCTTTTTTTCTCATAGCACACAAAACAACCTATTAGTCCTGAGGAAGCACCATCCTCCCTCACTTCTCCTGCAAAAGCCACCAGTGATTAATACATTTTCAAAAATCACCTCTGATCTACCTTAAAAGGAGCTCAGAGATCTCCCAGAGCTGTATGATTAGTTGTATCTCCAGGGCAGAACTCCCCTGCAGGTCGACCAGGCCATGTTAAATTAACCATTAGTCACCTGAACAGATGTGGATGAAAGAAAAAATGCAACTTATAACCAAGCTTACAGAAAGAACGATAGATCTAAACAAGACACAGCATTCCCCCCCCCCAAAAGTGGCAAATGTTTAAGAAAATATCCAACAAAAGAACAGAACAGCCACTCTTGCTTCTTGTTCTGAGCAGTGTAAATCTTTTAGGAAAGGCTATTTAGAGATATGTTTCATAATCAACAAAAGAAATAAGCAAACAAAATGTAACCAGAGACATTGAAATTAAGAACATTGTAACAATAGCCAGAAGGGAGTGGGTAGGGGATAGTGGGGAGAGGGGTCTATAGGAGCTACTATAAAGGACAAAATCAAGGGGGAGGGTAGAGGTGGGGGAGGGAGGTGGGACTGGCTGGGGTGGGGTGGAGGGATGGGGAGAAAATGCAGACAATTGTAACTGAATAAAAATAAATAAATAAATAAATAAAGATATGTTTCAAGAGAAATATTTTTTATGTTCCTAATTCTTGGTGCTGTGAGCTCAGCTTCCTAGCACCTCCACTCGCCAGTAGCTAATAGAGGGTATACATGGGGTACAACTGACATGTCAGGAACTTGGAGGAATTTCTGCTCAGGATGGCATGGACAGGATCAGAGCAAAGGAGCTCTCTGAGGTCTGACATAGGACTCTGCCTTCTTGGAGAGGCGGTATGTTGGAGAAGTGATGGGGAGAACCTGGTAGAACCTACCGCCTACCCTGTGTCTCCTAAGTCAGAGGGGTATGGGCTCCAGGCATGAATAGGTTGAGAGGATGGGCTTCTGTTCCCATCCTGGAGGCCTCAGGAAGCCCTGGAATGGCCTGCAGGACAGGATCTCTTGGGCTATGATCAACCCAGTAGACTCAACCCCATAGATTCCACCCAGGGAGGCTGTCCTCCCACATCCTGTGAAGAAGCAGCAGATCAGCCAGCCCAAGCAAGTAACTGATTTCCTCCATTCTGTTCCCCCACCCTTGGATAAACCACCTTACATCAGTAGCTAGGTTTCACACAGGAAAACAAAAACAAAAACACCATTCCTGGCAACAGGGAGCACACCCTCAGTGCAGCAGTGGGATCACCATTTTCCTTAATCCCGTCTTCCTCCTACCCTGCTCACCACATCTCCTCCAGCCTCTCCAGAAGGAGAGTCTCTTCTTCCAGAGTTACTTTTCCAAAAGACGAATCTGATTGTGTCATCACCCCTTCTGGATTCACCTATTAAAGAAACTCTTTCAGGCCTCCCTTTGCTCTTAAAATGAAGCCTGGGCCCTTAACTATGACCGGCCAACCCTTCTGACCTCAGAACTTGTCCCGACCTTCATCCTCCACCCTCTTCCACCCACACTCCAACAACTGGAGGATTTCATTCAGATTCCCCAATAGCTCAGGCTTCTTCCCATTGCAGAGCTTTGCACATGCACTCCCCCGCCTGCATGCTCTTCTTACTGCACCCACTTTTGCCCTTATTCATCCTTCAGATCACAGCTCAAATGCACCTTCCTCTAGGAAGCATTCCCTGACCATCCTCCCATTCTCTGTCACTCATTCTCTTTCTTGATTACCATTTGCTTGCATGTATTACTATGATGATTGAGTATAAACCCAATGAGAGCTAAGACAATATCTGTTTCCCTCGCCATGGCAGCCCCAACACCCAGAACAGTGTAACTGAATGTATTTTCAAGTATAATTCAAGGGAAGACTAAGCTTAGAATGCAGCTTCCTTAATTGAGGCAGGGATGGAAGGGTTGGTTTGAAAATCCAAACTCAGAATGTAGCCAAACCAACTCTCAACTGGTGATTGATCCAGTAAAACCTCCTATTTGCAGATCGTGGTTTAGTGAGATCTTTTATATTGGTGGGGACCCTCTGCCTTCCCTTCTACCCACGTTATATGCATTGTATGTGTGGGTCCTAGGTGTGCCATAGAGATACCCTGAGTTTTCATTCTACAATTTGTGACAAAGACCCTTGCAGGGGCTCCTGGAGAGTCTGCTTCTTCCATTACCCCTCCCCTCTCCCAAACACAAAGGCTTCTGGAGCCCTAAACTTGGCCATTGACAGGTAGCCTTTTCTCTTCTCTTCTCTTCTCTTCTCTTCTCTTCTCTTCTCTTCTCTTCTCTTCTCTTCTCTTCTCTTCACTTCTCTTCTCTTCTCTTCTCTCTTCTCTTCTCTCTTCTCTTCCCTTCCCTCTTCTCTTCTCTTCTCTTCTCTTCTCTTCTCTTCTCTTCTCTTCTCTTCCCTTCTTTTCTCTTTTTCTTTTTCTTTTGTTAATTGTGGACCTGAAGGTCACTCTTATAAAATCTGGGCAAATATGAGAGGCAGCATGAGGTGTACACAAATAGCCTACAGTTCAAAGGAAGGGAACGTCTCTACAGTCACGGGAAAATAATTTACAACCAGAAGGAGCAGGTGGGGGAGGAGGAGGAGGAGAGGGAGGAAGAAGAGGAGAGGAAGGAGGGAGAGGAGAAAATTGAGAGGTAGGAAGAGGAGGAGAGGAAGGAGGGAGAGGAGAAAGTTGAGAGGGAGGAAGGGAAGGAGAAAAACGTTGCTAAAATATCTGATTTGTGATCTCAACAAGACCGAAGGAGTCTTTTTAATCTATGGAATGGAAACAGGCGGTCATGATGAGGAACTGATTTGGGGTTAGGAAGGATTATCTAAAGAAGAAAAACATAGTAACCAAATTAGAAGCCACTTTGGGGCAGCACATAGGAGATAAGGCCACATGGATGATAGAATCAGCAAAGTGGAAAATAAACTTGGAAAACTTGGTCCCCTCTCCCACTAAACTCAGAGGAAATGATAAAATCATGCAAGAAAACAGAGACAAAATAGTAGACAGCTCAAAAGAAGAGAACTCTCTATTAAATAATAGAAAAAATTCTGGATCTAAATAAAGATAGAGTTTAAAATGGAGACTGCACTTTAGGCAAATAAAATTCACATATAGAAATATTGGAGCAAATCTTCTTTTTAACGCCTATGAGCACCTGGGGGACATAGCAGGATGGCTTCAGACTGGCACTCTACACTAAATGTCAGAAAACACTGGAACATCATTTACAAAGTCCTGAACAGTTGTGACAAAAGGATTCTGTATCCAGCCAAGGTGTCATTTGGGGAGAAGTCACCAGAAAGATTTTCTCAAACATGTAAAGATCCATTCTGAATAAAAGACTTGAAGACCCATGCCAGCAAAACAAAATAGCAATCAGAGGTAAATTTTCAAGTTCGAGGAAACAGTTGCTGGGAAGGATGTGTTTCGGCTATTGAAGCCAGTTCAATAGAAGGGAGATAATCACTCTAAAATATTGTTTTAGTATGGACACAAGGTTGATTGTCTCCACAAAGTTTTTAAAATATAATTAAAAACATGATGGAGTTTAATTCACAAAGTCTGAAGCAGAGAAAATTCCCAAATGAAATTTTTCATCTTTCTCCAAAACAAGAGGACCCTGAAATTGCAGTTCTATAATTGATTTTGATAGCTTCATATACATTTAAGAATTTCTTTAAAAAATCTTTAAGGTAGCTAAGGTAACTCTCAAGGGGAGGGTCTTCCAGGTTTTCACAAAAGGTAACAGAAATCAAAACAATTTATAGAGGAAAAAAGAAAAAGAGAGGAAACATTACAAATAAGATGACAAAATCCAAGCAGAGTCATCATTTGGAAAATGACTGTTGAAATGGTCACAAAATGGTCTGTGAGGGCCTGCACTAAGGTGGTGGCAGTAGGGATAGACCAGGACCTCATCTGAGGACTGTTGAAGTCATAGCACCTGAGGACTTACTGGCCAGTTGGACATGAGGGCAGGGATAGGAAGAAAGGGAAGAACTGAGGATCCCAGGCTCATACCCTGGTGACCAGAAGGATGCTGGCACCACCAACTGGAAAAGAAGACTCAGAAAAAGTATGGCTCCAGCTGTGGCTACATTAGCCGAATGTGCCTGAGACATCTTGGTGGATCTGTGAAGCAGGCTGCTCATGGATGTGGCCTAGGCCACAGAATTGTCACTGCAGTAGGAGGATAGAGTTCACCCTGCCAAGATTTCACCAATCATTATACCCAGAGGGATTTTTCAGCTCAAGACTTCATGAAGACCACCACAAAAAAATTTTTTTATTTAGAGTCATATAGCCTTCACCAAGAAATGGTTCTCCCAGCCCCACCCCAGCTCCCACAGTCAATCCCCACACTGTTGTCCATGTCCATGGGTTATTCATACATGTTCTTTGACTAGTCCCTTCCCCTTCTTTCCACCCCTATACCCTTTCCCACTCCCCCTGGCAGCTGTCAGTCTGTTTCATGTTTCCATGTCTCTGGTTCTATGTTGCTCATTAGTTGACTTTGTTCATTAGATTCCTCTTATAGGTGAGATCATATGGTATTTGTCTTTTACCTACTGGCTTAATTCACTTAGCATAGTAGTCTCCAGTTCTACCCATTATGTCACAAAAGGTAGGAGTTCCTTCTTTCTTTCTGCTGCATAGTATCCCATTATGTAAATGTACAACAGTTTTTTAATCCACTCATTTACTGATGAGCACTTAGGCTGTTTCCAGCACTTGGCTATTGTAAATAGTGCTGGTATGTATATAGGGGTATGTAAGGAGGGCAAAGGGAGAAAAAGTGGGACCACTGTAATAGAATAACAATAATAAAAGAAAGAAAGAAATAGTGGAATCTTATAAATGACAGGTCAGACCCAAGAGTTAAAGAGTTATTTACATGTTTTGAAAAAAAGAAATAGAAACTATATATTTCACTCCAGACAGAGGACTGACCAGAAACAACCAAGTATGAGTTACACCTGCAGCTTTAATTTTAGTTTCTATAAAGCAAGGACTGTGATGGCAGACTCAGTACCCAGACTTATCCTGGCTCTGCCACTTATTGTCTATTGTGTCTGGGTTTTCTCATTGATATGGGGACAACATGACCTCTCGTATCCCCTGTCCTTAGGTCATTATGAGGATTAGTCCATGTTAAAAGCTCAGACGGTGGCTGACAGCATTCTTGTTACTAGGTCCAACCTAGATTCTCATTGTTACATCGTCCAAGTTTCCTTCATTCTCAACTTTGCTGTTTAACATGGGTATTGCTTTTATTCTTAAATCAGACCTTATAGGTATTTGCAATACACTGTTTATTGAACTTTCCTTTGACCAGCCCCACCCTGGAGCTATCTGGAGATCCTACCTTAAGTCACCTCAATGAACACGTACATTTATTATACCATGCCTGTATAAACTAAACACTTTTTACACACACATTATTTATCCTAACACATCTAGCTCTCCCAATATTATATTATATAGGTTTTCCTTCTTATCAGTACGACCTACCATGGCAGTCATGAGACTTCTGTAAGACAGTTCCCATTTTCCCAGTCTACAGGACCATCCATCTTCCCAGCTTGAGAATGAAATTCTGGATTTCTTCCCACTGGTTTTCTTTTTTGGCTAAATTTCCTTGAGCACTGACACCACACACTTGTGTTGTTAACGATCTCATCTTCATGACAACCCAAAAGTTAGATAATATTATTAATCTCCATCTTCAAGCTAATGAACTAAAGCATAGAAGGGTTAGGTAATGTGTCCAAAGTCACACAGCTGGTAATTAGTGGAGCCAGAACTCAAAGCCAGCTGGTCTGCTCCATCATCAATGTCAGTATACTTATCTTCCAGGCTCCCTGCATCCTATCCATAAATATACCTCTATCTTTCAAAAGGCTCTCCTTCATCTTGCTAAACAAGATACACATCATAACCCTTACATAGTAACACTTAAGGAACCCCAGTACTGCATACTGTCTGAGTATACTGGCTTCCGCTGACATCCTGACTGTTTGCAGTTTACATGGGTTTGTCTTGTGCACATTTGGAATGGTAGGGACCTTCTACTGAGAGTCCTCTAATTCTAAACCCCATGCTCTGAATATTTTCTATAACACTGGAGGTGAGAATGCATTCCCAACAAGGTTTGGTGTGAAGCCTAGGGTGGAGGTCATCTATCAGGAGGCTGCAGGTTCCGGTGTAACACACACTAGGAACACATATGGGGATGGCTGACTGTGTGGCATGCCAAGGCTGACATGGCCACAGAAGAAGAGTTGACAGGGCATTGCAGGCAGTGTAGGAGCTCTGTTGGGAACCTCACTATTTACTAATCGCTAACCCATTCCTGTAATCAGCGGCAACTTCCATGACAAGCGGCCACCAGAAGTGGGGTGTTTGCCAAGCATCAGTGTCTGTCCTGCAGTTCTCTCACACAGGGCACAGGCCCTCAGGCATCCAAATTAAAGTCACATTATTGTTTGCACGTGTTCTTGGTTCTGCCTGGGCGTTGCCTGACAGGGGGCCAGAGTGGCATCTTTAACAGATGACTCAAGAGCTCAGTTTCAATCTGTTCCAACTTCTGCAGTGACAGTCAATTTTTCAAGTTTTGTCACCTTTTAAAGCCATTAAGTCAGCAGTCGCAGTTGTCTAGCACTGTGATGCAGCTACAGCTGCACAAGGTTTAGCAGACAATCCGTAAAAGACATTTCTTTCCACTTTGCACCCACCCACCTCCCATCTCCATGGTTTCATACACACACACACAAGATGGCATTGCCACCCCCAGAAAGAAAGAAAGAAGAAAGAAAGAAAGAAAGAAAGAAAGAAAGAAAGAAAGAAAGAAAGAAAGAAAGAAAGAAAGAAAGAAAGAAAAAGAAAGAAACAAAGCAAGCCTTTGGTGCTCTGAATGTAGTATAAAAACTATACAAAGACACCCAGTTATTCTTAGGGTTTGAACTCAAAGGAGGCAGGTGATGTTTCAGCCTGTTTCATCATATTGCCTGGATCCAAGCTCCAACCCTGCCTCTTATAGGCAGGCACCAGAGTCTCTGCAAGCTACTGAGCTCCTACAGCCTTGGTTTCCTCATCTGTGACATTCACGGTATCAAGGGTCCTTACCTCCGTAAATTTTCAATTAAACGAGGTGATGTATGGAGAGTGTCTGGTTTAGTGCAGGAGCACAGTCGACCTTGGCTGTTGCTAAGGAAAAGGAGAGAGATTAACAGGATTAAAATCATCAGCAAAAATCTAAATCATCAGAAAGAAGGAAATGGAGGCAAGGGCAAGGATCTGGGACAGAGTGAAGACGGCTTCCCCAAGCATGCTGGGAAACCTCTAATGTAATTTCTTACGTGTTGGAAAAATAAAAATGAAAAGGGAGTGAGTTTCCTCCCTATTTCATATCAAGGCGAGAAGATCAAACTCCTCACTCTTCACTGACAAGTGGAGTGAGCTCCCTAGAGAAAGATATTGCTTAAACAAAAGTTATTTTTTAATCTTTTTATAGGCAGTGAAGGTAAATTACTCTGTTTGAAATTAATTACAACATCAGAACTGGCCCTGTTTCTGAGTCTCTCTCTGGCCTTATAGAAACGGAAGTCAGATTCCCCGGGCAGGGCAGGAGAGAGAAAGGTTCTGTTTAGCAGGGGCTGGCGAGCCATTTCTCATGCAGCCTCCTTGAGCAAAAACTCCAGGTCTTCAGACCTCCATTTACAAAGCCTCAATGGAGAAATAATAATAATAATCCTGTTCCTCCAAGATTCTCGAGTGTTGTGCAATATTACCTAATTAATTCTCCTCAGTCAGCAGAGGAAATTGCTTCCAAAGGTTTCTGAGCGCTCATGAAATGTAAATGAAGTCTCCACCTGATATTCCCTTCAAGGCTTAGAGCTTTCCGACTGCTTTCTGTGCACCTGGAATAAATGCAGAATCTGCCTCCAAGACACTAATTGGTCTGGCTGTTCCTTACTAACTCTTCACGGGGTTGACTCCCAGCTCATTCCACTTTGAGGCTTGTGCACTTGCTGTTCCCTGTGCTTGAAATGCCCTTCCCCTAACTTTCTGCCTGACTCTCCCCACACTTCAGGTCTCATCTCAGATGTCATCTGCTCACAGTCCTACCTGAACACTCTCTCAAGCTCACTTGACCCGTCTCTGTCTCTTATTTTCCACGTAAAATTTATTATTGAGTTCACGTGCCTTCTGTGTGTGTTGTTTATTGCTATTTGAGCTAGAATATGAGCTGTAGGAGGACTTCTGTTTGCTGTTTTTAGCACCTTTTGCCATGCGTGGTACATAATAGGTACTCAGTAACTTTTTTGATAAGCAAAGAAATGAAAGTGAGAGGAACTCAACATATTCACCCTCAGCCAACTGTAGAGTAATAATATGTTTTATGAATACAATGCCCATCTCTAAGATGCTTAAAACTTTTACAGACATTATACCAGTGCTAAGTCTGCTCCCAAACCTTCCTTTGGGTTGAATAGACTCAGAATGTCCTCAAGAGGTTAAATCCACGCCCTCCAAGGCAAAACTGCTGTCCCCAAAGACCACATGTACTTCACAAGGTCCCCAGTACTCAGCCTGCTTTGGAGATTGATGGTATGTCTTCATTTGGGGACATGAGGTCATGGGTTACTGAGCTTTAGGAGTCAGAGCCCTGCAGGTATTTTCCAACTCCTTTGATGATGAGGAACCAAGGTCAAGAGTGGAAAGGACTCTCCAAAAGACAAGTTCATGATGAGCCAGAATGAGAGCCCATGTTCCTCTTATTTTATTGAATCAAGAGATTCACCAGGAAAGGAGATCTATCAGCTACTGACCACCTACTATGTGCAATGCAGGTGAGGTGTTACTGTACCCATTTTATAAATGAATAAACCAAGACTCAGACAGTTGCAGTTCATTTGTTCCAGATCACCAATATGTCAAGGTAAGAAACTATATTTGAATTCAAGTCTATGGCACTTCAAATACTCTGTTATTTCAACTCTCTCTGAGGAATAGGTTGATATTATAGTAAAGGTCATGTGGGCCAAGATTTCTCACAAAAGCTAACATATTTCTGACAATAACATTAAACCAAAATACAATTGCTTTATGTCAGACCCTGTGTTATAGCACCTCAGTTGGTCCTGACAATAGCACTAGAAGGTTGAGGTAGGTGAGCAAAGCTACCTGGATTTACATCACAGTGCTTAAAGCTAGGTGAGCTTAGGCAGGCATTATCTTTCTATGCCTTAGTTTCCTCATCACAAAATGGAGGTAACAATATTACCTACCTCATAAGGGCATTGTGAGATTAAACAAGTTATTGCACATAAAGAAGTTAGAGCCATACCTGGCACATAGTAAACATCAATAAACACTACCCGTTATTACTCATCATTCTTAAACAGGGTATGAAAGAGATGCTCCGAGGGTGCACACAAGTTTCCATGTAGGTGACCTGCAAGAACATCAAACTCAGAGAGAACCAAGATGGCGGCGTAGGTAGACACACTGCGCCTCCTCGCACAACCAGAACTGACAGAGAATCGAACAACAAGGGGGACCAACACCAAGAAAATAGAAAATAACCATTCATCCAGACCGGTAGGAGGGGCGGAGACGGGCACCGGGGTGGAGAGGACTCGCGCGGCTGTGGCGGGACTGAGACTGGCGGAGTGTGGGACAAATGGCGCAGGCAGTCCGAGCACTAGCAGACCCTGCGGCCCCACATCTGCGCAGATAAACCGAGAGGGCCGGACTCAGAGTGGCGGAGAGTGGGGCAGGCAGAGCAGCGGGTAGCACCCCGCGCGGCACCAAATTCGCCCACAGATAAACCTGACGAACGGCGGGCAACAAAGCAGACTGTGCAACCCAGGGCTCCAGCTCTGGGAAATAAAGCCTCAAACCTCTGATTGAAAACACCCCTGGGGGTTGGGGCGGCAGCAGGAGAGACTCCCAGCCTCACAGAAGAGGTTGTTGGAGAGACCCACAGGGGCCTAGAGTGTGCACAGGCCCACTTACTCGGGAACCAGCACCAGAGGGGCCCAGTTTGATTGTGGGTATTGGAGTGAAAGATTGAAATCCGGAGGAGAGTGTGGCGGGCGCCATTGCTCCCACTCGGCCCCTCCCCCACGTACAGCGTCACAGCGCAGCGACCAGCATTACCCCGCCCCGGTGAACACCTAAGGCCCCGCCCCTTAAAGTAACAGACGCGCCAAGACAAAAAAAAAAAAAAAAAAAAATGGCCCAAATGACAGAACACTTCAAAGCTCCAGAAAAAATACAACTAAGCGACGAAGAGATAGCCAACCTATCGGATGCACAGTTCAAAGCACTGGTTATCAATATGCTCACAGACTTGGTTGAATCTATTCGAAAAACAGATGAAAAAATGAAGCCTATGCTAAGAGAAACGAAGGAAAATGTACAGGGAACCAATAGTGATGAGAAGGAAACTGGGACTCAAATCAATGGTGTGGACCAGAAGGAAGAAACAAGCATCCAAGCAGAAAAGAATGAAGAAACAAGAACTTGGAAAAATGAGGAGAGGCTTAGGAACCTCCCGGACGCCTTGAAACGTTCCCACATCCGAATTATAGGGGTGCCAGAAGGAGAAGAGGAAGAACAAAAAATTGAAAACTTATTTGAACAAATAATGAAGGAGAACTTCCCTAATCTGGCAAAGGAAATAGACTTCCGGGAAGTCCAGGAAGCTCAGAGAGTCCCAAAGAAGCTGGACCCAAGGAGGAACACACCAAGGCACATCATAATTACATTACCCAAGATTAAACGCAAGGACCTACATCCAAGATTACTGTATCCAGCAAAGCTATCACTTAGAATGGAAGGGAAGATAAAGTGCTTCTCAGATAAGGTCAAGTTAAAGAAGCTCATCATCACCAAGCCCTTATTATATGAAATGTTAAAGGGAGTTACCTAAGAAAAAGAAGATCAAAAATTGGAACAGTAAAAATGACAGCAAACTCACAGTTATTAACGGCCACACATAAAACAAAAACGAGAGCAAACTAGGCAAACAACTAGAACATGAGGGTTGTCATTAAGGGAGTGGGAGGGAGAGAGAGGGGGAAAGGTACAGAGAATAAGTAGCATAGATGATAGGTGGAAAATAGACAGGGGGAGGGTAAAAATAGTGTAGGAAATGTAGAAGCCAAAGAACTTATAAGTATGACCTATGGACATGAACTATAGGGGGGGAATGTGGGAGGGACGGGGGTGGGCAGGATGGAGTGGAGTGGGGGGGGAAATGGGACAACTGTAATAGCATAATCAATAAATATATTAAAAAAAATTAAAAAAAAAAAAAAAAGCAGAAACACTAAAAAAAAAAAAAAAAAAAAAAAAAAAAAAAAAAAGAACATCAAACTCAGGATGTTGAAATGGAGTTCTTCTCTATCCCTCTTCCCCCTCCCTGCCTGGGTTCTGCACAGCTGCCCAAACTAGAAGCCCCTGATGGCCTCCCTCCTCCACCCTCTACTCCCTGCATTCAAATGGTCACCTAGACTTAGGAATGTTCTTTATTTTTTAAATGAACGAGGTTTTAATATAACTCATGTATGTAAAATGCTGTACACTGTAAAAGATTTAGAGAACTAGAGCTTCAAGTCTTGTTTTTAAAAAGTCATTAAGCTTGATTGAAAAACCAAGTATGAAGAACAAAACTACACCAAGGGCCATGGTGAGTCCATGGCATCTACACCCCAAGTCCTTCAGGCAGAGCAGCTGTCTCAGTGAATATCACACTGTTATGTTGCATGGACACAAGCAGTGTGTCCAGCCTGCAGTGTGTAGTGCATCTGGGTCACATTGTCACTTGGGTATTCTTGAACTGGAACAAGCTACATAAGACCAAGAGCCAAAAAACAAAAACAAAACCAAAAAACCCAAAAACAAATGAACAAAAAAGAACTAAGAACCAGCTGGCACAAAATAATAACTATCCACAGTGGACAGTGTCCGGTCTAATGGTGGTGACTTCTGTAGCACTCTCATGCACTGTGGTCCCATCTAGCCCTCCTGGACATCTCATAGGTCAGTCACTTGAAATATTCTGGAAGATCAGCATATTCATCTCTATAAGGAAAAGGTAAATCCCTTTGTCCAGCAGGCTTTCTCAAAGTTTCTTGAACTCATCTGCATCTCCCTTCCAAGCCAGCATGAAATGTTGTAAGTCAGATTTATGCTTGACAGCCTCCAGAAAAGGGGCTTGGAAAGTGATGTCATCCAGTCCGGCTACAACCTAGAAAAAGAAATGATTTGTTTTCATAAAGTCTCTGAATCTCTCTCACAACTTGAATGTTCCTGAGCACATCCTGATACACATCTGGATGAAAGATCATGCCACTACAGTTGGTGTAGACCTTGTGATACATAACACTCTCAGCTTCCACTTTTGCTCCCACTATAGGACATTTTCTTCATCAGTAAACTCAAGGGATTCAAATTGTTTTCCCTGATCTGCTGCACATAGTTCTAAGAGAATATTGAGACTTTTAGTCTATACCAGGGTTCCATTTTCCATCAGGTGGAGAACTGACTGAAGTAGCTCTTTTTCAGAGTCCTATCTTTGACACAAAGCCATGGAATTCTGCATGTATACAGTCCTTGAATCTTACGGTTTCAACATTGCTAATACAAGTAAAGAATTTCTGAAAAAGGTCCTGGACAACATGAACAGGATTCTCATCTTCACGGAGACATGTGTGAAAATAGTCACGGTCCACATGACTTAGAAGTATAGAATCAATGGCAGCATCCAGAAAGGCCTGAGTTACTTTCCTCCAGGATTTCAAGACTGGAACCTGAGGAGTAGCCATAGCACTAATGCCTGTTCCAGTCACCAGCACAAGTTCTCCAGGCTTTCTTGTTAAGTCTGGAAACAACATCTTTTTTGTGGGAGGTGTGTTATCATGGAAGAATAAAAAAATAGCATCTGGATCTGTAAAAGCCATCAGGTTTCCAAACGCTGTCGTTGCTCTGAACCTTTCTCTCCATTTCTACTGCCTTTGCCCAAGTTTCACATTCTCATCCTGGACTTTTTAGAATTCTGTGGTAATTCCAATGGCCTGCCTTTCCTTGCATAGCTGCCACTGCAATCTCCCTCAATACCACAGCTGGTCTGTGGGCGGCCTTGTGCTGTTTACCCACAGAACATGGATCTACTTCCTACTAGACTGCCCAGCTTCTCGACTCTGGTAGCACCACTTCCTCTCCATGTCCCCCCAGCCCAAAGAGTGGTACTTGCTTCCTGATGTTGAAAACCTGTAAGCTGCTATACTATCCCTCAGTTGGTTTCTCAGCTTTTCCTTTATAGTTTGCTGATTGGACACTAACCAACTGATACTTCCTATCAATCCCCTGCTTAAATAACTTCCTAGAATCTTTCCTCCATGATAAAGTCCAAACACTTTGGAATGTCCATTCTTTCAAAATCTGGGACCAAGTTACATTTGCAAACCCATCTTCCTCCAAGCATACTAGGTTCTTACTCCCCTGAAATTTTTCTGTTTCCCAAAACAACATTCATTCCCAGATTAAGGCCTTTGACTGTGCCCCTTCATTCCCCTGAAATATCCTCTCTACCAGTCATATTCTGTTCACATTTCCAGTCTTTTTTCTACAGTTCATTCTCCACACAATAGTCAGAGTGACCTTATTTATTTATATTGAGATACAATTGACATATAACACTGTATGTGCTTCATGTATATGACATAATGATTTGATACATGTGTATATTGTGAAATGATTACCACAAGTTTAGTTAACATCTGTCAACACACATAGTTCCAAATATTTTTTCTTGCAAAGAAAACTTTTAGGGTTTATTCTCTTAGCAACTTTCTTTTTTTATTATTATTTTAAATTTTTATTGTTATTCAATTACAGTTGTATGCCTTTTCTCCCCATCCCTCCACCCCACCCCAGCTGAACCCACCTCCCTCCCCCACCTCCACCCTCCCCCCCGATTTTGTGCAACTTTCAAATATGCAATACAGCATTATCATGCTGTACATTACATCCCTGGGACTTATTTATCTTATAATTGGAAGTTTATGCCTTTTAACTCTCATCACCCATTTCACCCACACTCCCACTCCTCACTTCTGACAACCACTAATCTCTGTTTCTATGGCTCTGTGTGTGTGTTAAGGATTCTACATATAAGTGAGACCATAGTTATTTCACCTAGCATAATGCTGTCAAGGTCCATCCATGTTGTCACAAATGATAGGATTTCTTTTTTATGGCTGAATAATATTCCACCGTGTATATATCACATTTTCTTTATCCATTCACCCATCAGTGGACAGTTAGGTGACTTCCATGTCTTGGAAATAATGCTGCAATGAACATGGGTTGCAGATATCTTTTCAGGATAATGATTTCATTTTCTTTGAATTAACACTCAGAAGTGGAATTGCTGAATCATTTGGCAGTCCTATTTTTAATTTCTTACTTCCATACTATGTTCCATAGTGTGACCCTTTTAAAATCAGATCACATCACACACCTTCTTAAGACCCTGCAACATCTGCAAATAAGATCCAAACTCCTTGCCATGACTTAGAGGACTTTGTATCATCTGACTTCCTCGCCTGTCATCTTTCCTCCTGCTCAGTCTGCTGCAGCCACACTGGCTTCCCTGCTGTTTCTCAAGCAAACCAGACTTTATTCCTCCTCAAGGCCACTGCACCTCCTGTCTCCTCTGCTTGGGGGCTTTTCCCCAAGATCTTCTCCAAGAAGAAGGGTCCTTTCTTCTTGTCATTCAGGTATCAGCTCAAACAGCCCCTCCTCAAAGCACGCTTCCCCTGACCACCCAGTCCAATGCTGCCACTACCAACATCACTTATTTGCTAATGAATCCTTTCAAACCTAATTCAACATCAACTCAGTGGTTCCTTTCTCAAAGTTTCCACAGAAGAGCATACATTTGTCATCACTGTCATCATCAATGATAAGATATATTGAGCATTGTACTTACTATGCATGAGATCCTTTCTAAGAGCTTTACATGCATTATTTAATTAAATTCTCACAACAACTCTGTGGCCAGTACTGTTATTCACTTCACAGCAGGGGAAAATGAGGCACAGATGAAGTGTCCATGGACACTTAGTTGTTGATGGGCAAACCCACAGAACTGTGAGCACCCCAAAGGTAGAAATATGACTTAATTTATTCCCTGCCCAGGATTATAGTGAGCACCAGCAGTGTACCCTGTGCTAAGTACATAAGACACAGCAGTCTCTCCATATTGGTTTGTGTTGTTACTGTTTTAAGTGCACAAATGAAAGACTGAAAGAGTGAAGAAATGGTTCTGTGGGTTCCAGCTGCTAGCAGCTGTGCTACCTCCCAGTTTTCTAAGTCAGAAATATTTAAAAGAGAAAAAGACAGTTATCTTTAGAGTTGATAAAGAAAAATCCCACCAGGAAGAAATTGGATTTTGAAACGAAAGAGAAGGGTCTCTCTGCACTAAGAAGGGTTTATGCTTTCATTACTGGTGTTTGAACAAAGGTTATTAAAACCACAGGAAAGGCTAACATAGATCTATAGCTATGGATTCTTTTTTGTTTTTACTTTTTACTGAGCCTGAGCTCAAGAGATTGATGTTTCTTATGACCTGAAGTGTATGGTGTGGGGGAATCTTTTATTTACAGTTATCTGGTATTTGAAATATATTGTGTAATTTAGAGGGTAGTTGTTTAAGGAAAAGTCCATGGGCCCTGGAGAGCTGACCAAGTGTGTATAGTTGGGGTCCCATAAACTGATGAGGATAAGGTGGGAGAGTATAACATCCTGTAGGGGAAGCCCCATTTCTGGGATGGAGATGCAGGGCAGAAGTCCAGGTAGCTGGCAGGCCCCCACCAGGAGAAGCAGGGAACCTCCACATAGTCACCAGCCATTCCCCTGGGCCTCACATCTTGCCCTTCTCTATCTTGAACCTGTACGGGTTTTTTTTGAGAGAGGGACAAAGGGCTTTGGTGCTTTATTTTCTGGACCTCAAATAAACACTGTTAAGTGCCAGCTTGTTGATATAGTGGAATAAAGTGCCCACTCATGGAGCTTCATTTGGGGGATAGATGCAAACAGCAGGCAGTGACAACTGCTATGAAGAGCAAGAGTAATGGGAAAGGGTGGCAGGGAGCAGGGAGCCTCATTCCTGAGCAGCTCCCTGAACACAGTCTGAGGGAGGACCATTCCAGGCTGAGGAACTGGCAAGGCCACTGTGGTCACAGGGGGTTGAGCAAGGCATGGAGGCAGGAGAGAGAAGGAGGGACACAGGGCCTGACTTATAGGCATGTGAAGTTACAATTAATAAAAAAAGCAAGCTCAAGTGTCAGCTACTTAGACTTTCTGTTCACATGTAGACCAGTTTCAGGCACAGGTGTATGGGGACAATGGGAGGGAGAGTAGTCAACAGTAGGTGCAGGCAGGAGCCTATACATTGTTAAGGCCGTCATGTCCACCAGTGAGCTAGAGACTTCTCTGAAATTAGTAGGGGAAAACAGAGAATGTGTCAGAGACTATTATTAGTTTGTCAAATAGAAGGATGCCCAAATAAGAAGGACTGCAGGATGTCCCTAACCAGTCCAACATTTCCTTGAGGACCCTGCTCTGAAATACATCATCTTCCTCATCACAGCTCCTGCACAACTCAGTGCCCTGGAACCTTAGGGTGAGTCTGTATTTCTAAGTGGGACAGTTCAGTACGTATCTGGATCTCCATGGGAGGCAGACACTCGCTTTCATATATGATGCAGACTCCACTCACTGTGTGCCAGTAAAATGGCACAGAGAAGAGGAACATGGTCAAGAATCTGGTGTTTGCACTAAGAACACATTATGAACAGCATTTCCAGTAAAACAATGAAAAGGTTTCTATTGTATCTATAAAATTTACATTTCTGCTATAATAAATGCTTTATTTCTTTGAAGCAAGCTAGAAAGATAAGGAATGTTATGTGTAATCTGTACATTCTCTCTGCAGCATTAGCATGGAAGACTTTGATGTTTAAATTGGACAATCATACATGTGAATTTCCTGATCATCTCTGACAGACACAATTTTTGAGCCATTTCCATTGTATTTTTTTAAATTTTTTATTGTTATTCAATTACAGTTGTGTGCCTTTTCTCCCCATCCCTCCACCCCACCCCAGCCAAACCCATCTCCCTTCCCCACCTCCACCCTCCCCCTTGCTTTTGTCCATGTGTCCTGTATAGTAGTTCCTGTAATCCCCTCTCCTCACTGTCCCTTCCCCACTCCCCCCTGTCCATTGTTAGATTGTTAACTTCAATGTCTCTGGTTATATTTTGTTTCCTTTTTTTTTTCTATTTATTATGTTCCAGTTAAAGGTGAGATCATATGGTATTTGTCCCTCACCGTCTGGCTTATTTCACTTAACATAATGCTCTCCAGTTCCATTGTATTTTACTCCCCAGACCTGATCCTGGTGATCAAAGAAGGCATGAACACAAGTCCTCGTATCCACATCCTAGACTTTCACACTTTTGTCAGATGAACTGGAAACAAAGTGAGGTTGTCAGAACAAAATGCCATGTTCAGCACCCAGGATGCATGGCCATTCAGCATGCCTGCTAAGTTGGTGTGTTGTACATCATAGATCTTGATGTAGCCATCATATGAGGCAGTGACAAGGAGCTGAGAATCTGGGGAGTAGCTCAAGGAGTGAATGGGCATAGCATGGCCTTCCAGTATATGTAGCAGTTTTCCAGTTGCCATATGAAAAATACTGATGATTCCGTCTATGGCTCCATGGGCCAGGTACTTCCCATCAAGACTATATGCAATACTAAGAATGAATTTTCCTCTCATGTCCAAAGAATATTCCTTTTTCCTACTTTCAACACCAAAAATGTTCACTTGTGGCCAGATACTGGGAATCAGGAGAAAAGGCCAAAGTCCAGTCATTCACAGGTCTTGCAACTATAGACTTGATCTGTTTACCATTTTCCAAGTCCCAGAGATGAATGTGAGCATCAAGAGAACTGGATGCAGCAACAGGCAGGCAGTGACTGATGTCCTTCCAGACCCCACTGCAGGTCCAGCTTTTCATCACATCATTTTCAGACCTTCACCAGGTTGTCCAGGGAGCCTGTGGCCACTGTCTCAGAGTTTTCTTTCTTGTTTGTCTTCAAGGCCGCTGACCAAACAGCATCATCATGGGCTTGCTCTTGTTTGAAAACAATACTGTACTGGTTGGCCATTTCCTTAGCCAAGGATGAAGGGCTAAAGGCCAGAGCTCACCTCACTGCCCTGTCATACAGCCTAGGCACATGTCTTGAACATGTACTTTTATAAAATTGCACTCACCTTATTATTTAAGTCTGATTTTTAAAACATAAAAATTAAAGCAAAGCACAAATCACTTAAAATACAGATACATAATTTTAAATAAATTGGTAGAAAATTAAGTCCATGAGTTCATCAAAGAATAATACTCTTGCACCTACATTAGGAACACAAGAATAGATTAACATCAAATATCTATCACTGTAATCCACTACATTGAACAATTAATGAAAAAATTTCATAAGAAATGTCATAATTACCAAGTATGTATTACTTTTAACAATAATTAAGCAAACTTTGGGCAATATGAGATCATGGAATGCTAGTCCAATAAATCTGGTATTTATTAGCTATACAGTGAGAAGAATTCAAACTGGAAAATATCATAAATGGGTCTAGTTTTGAGGGTAAGGATAACAATGGAGTACTGAAGGCAGAGAGACTTTTAGTAAATGATTACAATGGTCCAATCAACAAGTAATAAGAAACTGAGCTGGGATATGGGTCGATCCAGAGAAATAATTATTAGTGATATCTTAGATAAGTCAACAGAATTTGATAACTAAATTCCAGACTAGTTTGATGGTTATTCTGCTAGGTTATGTATGTAGTGAAGGGGGTATTGCAGGAAAGATGAGATTCAGTTTAGTCAAGCTGATTTTTAAATATCCACAGAACATTCAAGTGGTGGAGAATACAGACCAGAAGCCTCAAATAAAAGGTAAAGCAACTAAAACATTAATAGAGAAATCATTCATAGAGAGATGACGGTTGGAGCTACAAGAGTAAATGAGGTCATCCAGGGAGAATGTGTGGCCTTGCAAGGACAGTCAAGATGGAACATTAGAAAATGCTGATATTTAAGGGCAGGAATGCAGACAGGAAATCAGTGAGAAGCTTGAGTAGTTGCTGGAGAGCCAGTAGTGTGCCAAGCCTCAAAGCCTGGGAAGAGTTCCAAAGAGGATGAGAGAGCCAGTAGCTTGGGATGCCAAACAGGGTCAAATGGGATGAACACCCAGCAACAGGTCCTCCAGGTTATTGGGGAAACCAGCTTAGTGATGTGTTGGGGTTGTGTGGAAGCTTCTTGACATCTACTGGTTAAGCAGACATAAGAATGTGTAGATGAATGAATGGATGGATGGATGGATGGGTAGATAGAGTGGTACAGTCATCTTTCCTTCACTGTGGCCTAAGAAGTAGGTGTATTAAAGAATCTAAACTATTTTTTCATTAATGTGAGTAAGAGCTTAAACTTGTGGATCAGATAACATTGTTTCAAATTCCAGCTCTCTGAGCTTCACTTGTCTTGTATGGAAAATAGGGTAATACTAGCACTAACTTCATAGGAGTTATTGTAGTAATTTAGATAATTCATCTCATGGGCTTACATAGCATAGTTTTATCAATAAAATAGATGCTGAGAAAGGGCAGGAAGCAGGAGGAAAAAGCAGAAACAGCTATGTTATTTAAATAGACAATTTCTCATAGCTTAAAAAATAAAAAGATAACCAAGAGGCATTAAGGGTCAGTTGAAGCAGGCTGAGATATACTGATAACAAACTTAACCAACACACACAGTCAGGCCAGTCTTCCCTGCAACACTCAACCACTGAACAACAGGGTGGGTATAGAACAAATGAATTGTTGGGAGCATTCTGGTTTGAGGAATAGTATGGGTGAAAACAATCTGGTGTGGAAAACAGACAGCATCTAAGCAAAGTAGGGAGAACTACCCTATTTGAAGGATGGGGCAGAGTCATGGGAATGAGGGTCAGACTAGGGCCAAGATCAAGTTTTTTCCTAAACATCTAAGAATGAAGAGCTTTAGACAGACAAAGAGATTCAGAGACCCGGGCATCTCACCAGTTGTTTTTCTTCTATGTTATTTATTTTATTTCTATGTTCGCTCCTTTACCTATGTGTCTAAATGGTTAAAATCTAAAAGACTGGTCATACAGAGTGTTAGTGAGGATGTGGAGAAAACAGAACTCTCATATATTGCTGGTAGAAATGTAAAAATGTACAATTACTTTGGAAAAAAGTTGATCAGTTCCTTAAAAAGCTAAAAATGTACCTACTATATGAACTAACCATTCTATTCCTAGGGAGTTACCCAAGAATACATAAAAGTATATATCTATACAAAATATATATACATAAATGTTCACAGCAGCTTTATTAATTGTTCTCAAACTGAAGACAACCCAAATATTCACCAGTGGGTAAATGAAACTGAATTGTGTCCATACACTAGACACTACAGAGCAACAAGAAAGAATGAAATACTGATACAAGCTATAACACAAATAAACTTCAAAATAATTATGTGGAGTGGAAGAAACCAGATCAAAAATAAGTACATACTTTATTATTTCATTTTTGTAAAAGTGCACGAAATGCAAACTAATGTGTACTGACAGAAGGCAGAGCCGTGGTTGCCTATGAATGTTGGGGGGGAAGACCTACATGAGGCACAGGAAACTTTTCAGGGTTATGAACATGTTCATTATCTCAATTGTGGTGGTGGTTTCACTGGTGTATATATATGCCAAACTTACCAAATTGCACACCTTAAATATGTGTGATTTATTGTATTTCGATTATTCCTCAGAAAGACTGTTTAAGTATAATGAAAATTTTAACTGGATGGAAGATGGATGGATGGATGGATGGATGGATGGATGGATGGATGGGTGGGTGGATGGATGATTGGGTGGATGGGTAGAGGGATTGGTGGATAGGTAGAAGGATGGGTGGATGTTTAGATGGATGAATGATGGATAGATGGATGGGTATATAGAGTGATAGAGTCATCTTTCCTTCACTGTGGCCTAAGAAAGAGGACATTTCCCCACTGGATTTTTCAGCAAGCCTTTCTTATCACCTTGGGGATCATTTGTCTCTCTGTTCATACTACATTTATTGCCTGTTCCAACTCCTGCCATCCCTAAGGAACACAACCTCGATCACTAATTGAATTGTCATTAGACTGGTCTCCCTCTGGGACTGTATGACCTTTATCTCTTATGACCTTTAAAGCTTTTCATTTTCTTATCTCACCCACATTCCCAGCACTGGCCTTAGCACACACACAAAAAAGCACTCAATAAAGATTTTTTTGTTAATTGATTTACTAATTAATTAATTGGAAAAGCTCTAAATTCTATAAAGTGTTGTTTTCAAAAATCCAATGGGGCTTAGGGAATTGAGTTTTTAACTAACTGCTTATCTTCAAGAAATATATATGGAAACTTTGACTTCCAAATTTTTTCAGAATTGTCACATAAGGCTTTTATAATCAGAAAACTGACTCTAAAAATAGCTAAATAAGTACACATGCCACTTAAATTTTAAAAACAACCACCCCATCAGATTCACTGGTGACTCTGGCCAGATTACACTGGGACTTTTCATGGTCTGTGTTATGCCAGAAGTTGCCATCCCACCCTCCTCTCCTCTTACAACTTAAAAGAGGTTCTGGAATATTCTACTAGAAGCCACAGAGTGAACTAAAACAATGGATCTATGGACAGGGCAATCAAGAACAGGAGCCAAGGCCAATCGAAGTTGTCTGCTTAGGCAAAAACCCCAATTCGGCATATTTCTCAGATTCTTTTTATAGCTTTGTAAAGCTTTTGGGAACACAGAACATTAGGGTTGGTGGAATTCTGGCTCTGAGAGGTCCTGGGAACAAAGCTTTCCCTCCTAACTTAGATAGCAAGAGACCTGAGTGTTGGATTCCTGAGTCCTTCCCGACCTCAGAGGAGACATTTGGCTTCTCTGTGCCTCTATCTCTTCCTTGGTTTAGTGGAATTTATTCTCTCCCACTTGACTCCCAGAGCATACAATAATAATAATTACCATTTACTTGTACTCATGTTTGAGGTCTATTCTATAGCTGGTTAACTGAGGTCTGTGGAGATTAAGTAATCTACTTAAGGTTCACATTGTTCAGTAAGTGGCGAATCAAGGGTTTAAACTCAGGTTTACCAGTCCCTAGACCCCTAAATCTCAACCTCTACACTGCTGTGGTGCTCAGATTAAATGCAATAAAGTCTGAACAGAAGAGCAGAGGAAACAACCATGTATTGAGTAGCTATTATGAGCCACATACCTTACACAAGTCATACATATCAATTTCTCTCAAGTTGAGAGGTGGAAGTAATATATTTAATTGTTTAAGCCAAATATAATCCAGTTCAAGCTCCACTCCACCCCCCAAAGAAAAGAGAGTTATCAAGGAGTTGTTAGCAGTCATCAATTAGGCCCTCCCCACCATCATTTTTCAAGACCCCCTTTTCTTTCTTGGGTTCTGAAAGCCCCAAGTCCCGTCAGTGGTTGTCCTCTTTCTGAGCATCCAGTGGTTCTATCTGCTCTGCTTCCTGAGGGAAAGGGAAGAGTACCACTACCCCCACCCCAGAGCTTGGCCTCAAGGTATCCTCCCCATGACTCCGTAGGCCCATGCCCATGGAGAAGAGAAGACCTGCTCTTCAGAGACAACCTCCCAGGCATTGTTTTTGAGCAAAGCTCTCTGAGGACCCACATCCTTCCTTCCTTCTCAGACTCCTGAGATCCAGCAGCCTAAGGAAAAGTTTAACTCTTACACCCAAAGCAAGTACAAACTCAAATTTTAAGGTCACAAAGACAGACTTATCCTTCTGGGCAAGAGAAGAAAAAGAACATCCCATCATTTTCTGATGAACCTCCAGGCTAGAAAACAGAACATAATTCATTCTTCACCACACGATTCTGCCATATTGAATTCCTAATGAAGTGTTCTGTCACACCTGTGTTATCTCATTTAATTCTCACACAAGCTCTGGGAGGTTTGGGGTGGGGAGGTAGGTTTGAGCAGGGGCCTACTTTTTTGCTACACTCTATTCCTCAGTATGATAAGTCATCAGGTAAGGGTGGTTATAGGAGAAGATAATTGCAAGAGAAAAGAAGGAAGGGGAGTCTTCCCCATCCAGTCACCCAGATCAGCCTAAACCCACGAAGCTTATCAGGGGTGGTAAGAGGCATCATTTCCAGGTAGTAGTTATCATCATTGTTAATATTTATTAAGCACCTGTTATATGCAGATAATGTGCTAACCCCCTTAAGCACATTATTGCATTTCATCTCACAACAAATAAAAACTAGAACTATTACCCCAGTTTTGCACATGAGAAAAGCAGGCTTATAGAAATTAAGGGTTTTTTCCAAGGTCTCAGGGACAGCAAGCACTACAGGTAGAATTTGAACCCTGGCAAACAGATTCCAGAGATTCTACTGGTTTTTATTCTCACGCCTTTGCAACCCAAATACGTGAGAAAGCTGTTATTACCCTCTTCTTACCACTGAGCCAGTAAAGGGTTAAAGAGGTGAAACAACTTGCTCAAATTAGTAACAGAACCAGAATTCCACCCCTCACCTGAGTCAGCCTACTAGAATCTTGGCCCATGCTGAAGGAAAGTACTTTGAAAAGCTAAGTAGAATATGCAAACCTAAGCCTAATTTTTCTCCAAAATTTGAGTGTGTCCTCACCCCTAGGAGAGAATCAGTCAGTCTTTCCTTAGGCTGTTAGATAATGGGGGTCTGGGGAAGAAGGAAGGGTATGGGTTCTCAGGACTCTACTCAAACACAATGGTCATTTGATTTGTGCAAGAAGAATTTGTAAAGATCTATGAAAACTAATCACAAATTTTTAGATAGTGATTACTAAGTGTTGGGCCCTGTTCTAGGCAATTTATAAACATATTAACTATTTAATCCTCCAAACAACTTTATTAGTCAGTATTAATAGTGTGCTCTTAATGGTTGATCAAACAGCTCTCAGGGGGAAAGTGCTGATTTGTAGCATTTGCCAATGTCCCTGGTGTAAATATTGTCAGCCTGGCAATTTCAAGCTACAATGTGATGTCACGAATGCAGAGTTGGGAAGAGATGCACTGTGGCACAGTGTTGCATCACTGCCACCATGCAGGTACAGTAGACATAAATCGCCTCCAGAAATAAATAATAGTAAAATAATTAGGAATTAATGAGCTTTAAAAACCTATTACCTCAGAACCAAGATGGCGGCGTAGGTAGACACACTGCGCCTCCTCGCACAACCAGAACTGACAGAGAATCGAACAGCAAGGGGGACCAACACCAAGAAAATAGAAAATAACCATTCATCCAGACTGGTAGGAGGGGCGGAGACGGGCACCGGGGTGGAGAGGACTCGCGTGGTTGTGGCGGGACTGAGACTGGCGGAGTGTGGGACAATTGGCGCAGGCAGTCCGAGCACTAGCAGACCCTGCGGCCCCACATCTGCGCAGATAAACCGAGAGGGCCGGACTCAGAGTGGCGGAGAGTGGGGCAGGCAGAGCAGCGGGTAGCACCCCGCGGCACCAAATTCGCCCACAGATAAACCTGACTAACGGCAGGCAACGAAGCAGACCGTGCAACCCAGGGCTCCAGCTCCAGGAAATAAAGCCTCAAACCTCTGATTGAAAGCGCCCCTGGGGGTTGGGGAGGCAGCAGGAGAGACTCCCAGCCTCACAGAAGAGGTTGTTGGAGAGACCCACAGGGGCCTAGAGTGTGCACAGGCCCACTTACTCGGGAACCAGCACCAGAGTGGCCCAGTTTGATTGTGGGTATCGGAGTGAAAGATTGAAATCCGGAGGAGAGTGAGGCGGGCGCCATTGCTCCTGCTTGGCCCCTCCCCCACGTATAGCATCACAGCGCAGCGACCAGCATTACCCCGCCCCGGAGAACACCTAAGGCTCCGTCCCTTAAAGTAACAGACGCGCCAAGACAAAAAAAAAAAAAATGGCCCAAATGACAGAACACTTCAAAGCTCCAGAAAAAATACAACTAAGCGACGAAGAGATAGCCAACCTATCGGATGCACAGTTCAAAGCACTGGTTATCAATATGCTCACAGACTTGGTTGAATCTGTTCGAAAAACAGATGAAAAAATGAAGCCTATGCTAAGAGAAACAAAGGAAAATGTACAGGGAACCAATAGTGATGAGAAGGAAACTGGGACTCAAATCAATGGTGTGGACCAGAAGGAAGAAACAAACATCCAAACAGAAAAGAATGAAGAAACAAGAACTTGGAAAAATGAGGAGAGGCTTAGGAACCTCCCGGACGCCTTGAAACGTTCCCACATCCGAATTATAGGGGTGCCAGAAGGAGAAGAGGAAGAACAAAAAATTGAAAACTTATTTGAACAAATAATGAAGGAGAACTTCCCTAATCTGGCAAAGGAAATAGACTTCCGGGAAGTCCAGGAAGCTCAGAGAGTCCCAAAGAAGCTGGACCCAAGGAGGAACACACCAAGGCACATTATAATTACATTACCCAAGATTAAACGCAAGGACCTACATCCAAGATTACTGTATCCAGCAAAGCTATCACTTAGAATGGAAGGGAAGATAAAGTGCTTCTCAGATAAGGTCAAGTTAAAGAAGCTCATCATCACCAAGCCCTTATTATATGAAATGTTAAAGGGAGTTACCTAAGAAAAAGAAGATCAAAAATTGGAACAGTAAAAATGACAGCAAACTCACAGTTATTAACGGCCACACATAAAACAAAAATGAGAGCAAACTAGGCAAACAACTAGAACATGAGGGTTGTCATTAAGGGAGTGGGAGGGGGAGAGAGGGGGAAAGGTACAGAGAATAAGTAGCATAGATGATAGGTGGAAAATAGACAGGGGGAGGGTAAAAATAGTGTAGGAAATGTAGAAGCCAAAGAACTTATAAGTATGACCTATGGACATGAACTATAGGGGGGGAATGTGGGAGGGAGGGGGGTGGGCAGGATGGAGTGGAGTGGGGGGGAAATGGGACAACTGTAATAGCATAATCAATAAATATATTAAAAAAATAAAATAAAAAAAAACCTATTACCTTTGGTTTTATTACAACTTAACAAGTTTATAAAACTTAATTTTTTAAAAATGGCCATTTTTAACAACCAGGTTACAAATTTCCTAATAATTCAACACTTGGCTTTTATGAACTTGCTCTGGCTTCAGCATGTTATTGGCCAATACCATCACTGCCATTTTAAGGACGATGAAACTGCGACACAGAAAGGCTGGGTAATTCAGAAAAGGTCACACAGCTTGGAAATGGCAAAGCCAGAATTCAAACCCAGGCATCTTAACCATCTCACCTACTGCTTGTCTTTCAAGACTGTGCCCTTCTGTCCAGACTTTCAGCCCATACACATTGTGTGTGTGTGTGTGCTTCTGGCCAAACAAACATCCACAGCATTTGATGGGCTGCTCACAAAAGGGCTTGGATTTTAGTGCAGCTCCTTCCCAGAACCTTGGGAACCAGCTGAGGCTTCATGTACCGCTGGGGAGATCTAAGGCCCTGCGATGGGCTGAGGACCACCACACCTGGCCTTGCTGGCTGAATCGGGCCCGGCGGGCTTTGCTCTCCAGCCAGACTGTGCCTGCATACAACCGAGGACCATTAGGGAAAGAAGGGTCCCTTAATGCAACACAAATTATAGCTGGAACACAAGCAAATTGCCGGCTTTTAGTAGCACATAAACTGAGCAGAACCTTTGGGATAGATCCGCATTACCCTAAACGGCATCCATAATTCATACCTGCAGCAGCAATGCTTCCCTCTGCGGGGGTTGCAGCCCATCTATTATTGATGGGCCCCTCCGAAGCTGCCACGGAGCCTTTCTCCTGCTCCAGACATCTGCCGGAGAGGTCAGCGCCTCAGGAGGCCGCAGCACATTCATTCATCAGAATCAACTCCCAATTAGTTTCCTAGCAGGACCTGGGAGGAATCAAAGTGAGTGTTTCTAGAACAGTACCCCCATCCCACCTCTGCGACGCTAATCAATACACACAGAGCCAGCTGGCAGCAGGCAGGGCTGCTCAAAAATGCGACTGCCTGTGGAAACCACAGGCAGCGCAACTCCTCCCTCCCAACAGAGGAGCTGGATCTTTGTACAAGACCTTATGGCAACCCTGTGAGATGGATATTTATTATTCTCTCCCATTTTATAGATGGGGAAACTGAGGTTAAGTAACTCGGTCCAGGTCATAGTGCTAGCAGTTAAGTGTTAGGGCCAGAATTTGAGCCCAGAAAATCTGATTCCAAAATCTCTGGTTTTAACCACTACTCCATGCTGCCACCTGGAGGAAGGGAAAGAAACCCACAGCTAATTCCAGTGGATCAGAAATCCCTAATGAAACTTGGACAAAATAACACTGCAATAGTCTGACAAAAACCCCAACCAACTGGTTAAAGCAGGAAATAAATGCTGGGGTTTTTTTATGTTACTGTTATTTCCGATTTTAATTTATTGTTTTATTCTATGCGTGACTAATTTTAAATGGCTAAATAAACTAGTGTTTATTAATATGGATGGTTTTAAAAAACTAAATATTTTAAAGTGAGAATTTGGGGAATCATGGAAGATGACTTATGAAAGGAGCACCCAGTATTTAAAAGGTTGAAATACACTGGACAAAGATAAAGCCATCAGGGTTTATAGCTGAAAGGAAATGTTCATCAAACACTGATACCATTAAACACCTTCCCAGGGACAAGGCTCTGTGCCTGGCTCTAGGGATATAAGAATCAATAAGACATGGATTCTGATGTCTCCAACAGACTAGTCAGGTAGAGAGTCAAGTAAATAACTATAACATGTGGCAGAGTAGCACAGGGCTGGATACAAAAACACCCTGCCTGCCCATCTGTGTCTTCTCCTTTCCACCCCAGGGAAGGTATAGGCAGGTGAGGAAAATCACACCACGGTATGGACTGCTGAAACTCTACATGCAAGTCCTCCAACCTCTGCAGGGCCATCCTCCTAGGCCAGCCTTTTAAGTGTCCCTGGTTAGCTCCCTCTTTCATATCTTCATGGCCAGTTTCTAAGACTTCATGTCCTCTTTTTCCTAGAAAATTGCCATCAACAGTAGGAAGAGTTAAAGCTTCCACTATTCTACCAGAATTATCTCTGCCTCTGTGTCTCCTGACATTTGTGTCTCATCCTCAACCCCCTCCACTTAGGCAAAACCACGGAGATGATCCAGTTAGTATGAGGTCCACAATAGGCCCAAGGTCATGGAGCTGTCAATGAATAGAAACCAAGATGGCATGCAGAGGTGAGAGTAGAACAGGAAAGGGGAGGAGATGGGGCCAAGGGGAAGGTTTGCATAACTAACAGAGGTCAACTACAAGGTCTACATGATGAGGCATCCCAGCATATGATGGAAATCCAGAGACACATGCAAAGGAGAGTGAGTCAAGCAGACAAGTGACTGTTTAGAATATTTCAGTGGCCCTGCCCCCATGACCTCTAGGAGAATGTCCTAGATGTGAAAGACTATTATGAGGGTGGGGACTCTGAGAATGTTAGAACTATCCCAAGACTCCTAAATATTTCTCCACTGCTTTTCTGCTTCCAGACAGCTTATAAACAGCAGTGACTGCAGATAGGGGAGAGGCACAGGGAGTGAGGTGCTACCATGCTGACGGTGTCTGGCCAGCCTGCCCAAGAGGCCAGCACCTTATCATTCCCCAATAAATCAGAAGGTCATTTTTCACTGAACCGAAAGCTCAATATTCCCATCATTTTCTCCCCTAATCAGCCCTGAGATTGCTCTGTGCTCTTTATTACCTTTCAATGACTTAAGCCCCTGAACTGAATAACTTCATCAAGGTGTCAACCTAAACAGATTTTCCCCATAATGGCCGAACTCTCACAGGTTCTTAATGAAAAATATTGATTCTCAAGGATTAGTTGCAGATTTATGTGTTGGGATGCTGATCTCTCTGTCACCTGGCACCTTATCAGTGGATGAAAGGACCCAGTTCCACGTCGTGATTTTAAAAAAGCAATCACTGGCAGCTTAAGTTCAGAAAAACAAATAAAATCCTGTGTCAGAATCCCAAAGAATATTTAACCAATGAGAGAGGGGCAGGTGGGGTGCAGACACCTGTCCATCTTTTCTCATTAGCATACTTACTGGTTGGGCCCTGTGGACACCAGGCATGGAGAAGCTGGCAAATGTGACAAGCAGCCCTCTCATTATGACTAATCTCTGGGACTCTGGGATGCGTCTGGGGAAAAGTGTACACCCTGTCTGGGGCTACAGATACTGACTAGAAGGAATTCCGTAGCTGCTGTTTCAAAGTGACATTCAATCAACACTAGCCTCAGCTGGCTCTGCCAACTTGCTCTGTTAAATGTGGGATGACTCTCCAGGGATGAATTTGAGACTCTGCACCTAAAACCTCAACAAGTTTCAAGTGAATCTCGACCATCACCCAGAGGTGGCTAGAATGGAATAGGATTCATTCTTTATCTATTTGATCAATATCTATTTAGGGTCTTCTCTGCACCAGGCACTGGGGACATCATGGTCATCAAAGTCAGATATGAGTTTCCAATCTTGTGAAAAAGCAGACAAAAAAATTTTTTTAACACAACTAAATGTAAAATGGGACATCCAGCTGCAGGAGCCTGTAATGAAGGGATTTACCTAATGAGACAGATAGAGAGAGATTTTTCTGAGGAAGTGATGGTCAAGGTGAAACCTGAAGGGTAAAAAGGAGTTTGTTGGAAAAGCAAAAGGATGGGAAACATCTGGGCAGAGGAAGCAGCAGGTTCAAAAGCCCTGCTTCAGAGGGAGCAGGGCACCAGCTATGTGGCCAGAATGCAGAGAGGTGGGGAGCACAGCCGCAGAAAGCTCTAGAGAGTCAGGCAGAGGCCAGACTGTAGATTTGGGTCACTATTTTAAGAAAAATTAGAAGGAGCCATTGAAGGATTTCCCGCAGGAGTGTGACCTGATTAGATCTTCACTTTGCAAAGATCACTTTGGCTCTTCTGTAAAGAACTGATGGAAACTGCTTTGGAGCAAAAGCAGGAAGAAGAGAAAGGCTTGGTGGGGGTTGGGGGTTAGTGGGTGGACTTTGGTGGTCCAGGCAAGAGATGAAGCAATGATTCTGCTGGAGATGGAAAGATGTGGACATAATCTAGGAATATTTTTAAGGAAAAGTCAACAGGCACTGATGCTGAATTGAATGTGTGTGGAGGTAGAATGAGGAAAAGGAGGGGACAGAATGACTCCAGACTTCTTTTTTTTTTTTTTTTTTTTTTTTTAATTTTTTTATTGTTATGCAATTACAGTTGTATGCCTTTTCTCCCCATCCCTCTACCCCACCCCAGGTGAACCCACCTCCCTCCCCCCTCTCCACCCTCCCCCTTGGTTTTGTCCATGTGTCCTTTATAGTAGTTCCTGTAATACCCTCTTCCCACTATCCCCGCCCCCACCCCCCACCCCCGCCCTGGCTATTGTTAGATTGTTCTTAACTTCAATGTCTCTGGTTACATTTTGTTTGCTTTTTTCTTCTATTGCTTATGTTCCAGTTAAAGGTGAGATCATATGGTACTTGTCCCTCACTTCCTGGCTTATTTCACTTAGCATAATGCTCTCCAGTTTCATCCATGCTGTTGCAAAGGGTATAAGCTCCTTCTTTCTCTCTGCTGCGTAGAATTCCATTGTGTAAATATACCATAGTTTTTGGATCCACTCGTTTGCTGATGGGCACTTCGGTTGCTTCCAGTACTTGGCTATTGTAAATTGTGCTGCTATGAACATTGGGGTGCACAGATTCTTTTGGATTGGTGTTTCAGTGTTCTTAGGGTATAATCCCAGCAGCGGAATTACTGGGTCAAAGGGCAGTTCCATTTTTAGTTTTCTGAGGAAATTCCATATTGTTTTCCACAGTGGCCTCACCAGTCTGCATTCCCACCAACAGTGCACAAGGGTTCCCTTTTCTCCACATCCTCTCCAACATTTGTTTGTGGATTTGTTTATGTTGGCCATTCTGACTGGTGTGAGATGATACCTCATTGTGGTTTTAATTTGCATCTCTCTGATGGCTAGTGATGCTGAGCATCTTTTCATATGTCTCTGGGCCCTCTGTATGTCTTCCTTGGAGAAGTGTCTGTTCAAGTCCTTTGCCCATTTTTTAATTGGGTTGTTTGTCTTCCTGGAGTGGAGTCGAGTGAGTTCTTTATATATTTTGGAGATCAGGCCCTTGTCTGAGGTATCGTTGGCAAATATGTTTTCCCATACTGTTGGTACTCTTTGTAATTTGGTGCTGTTTTCTTTAGCCATGCAGAAGCTTTTTATTTTGATGAGGTCCCATTTGTTTATTCTTTCCTTTATGTCCCTTGCTTTAGGGGATGTGTCTGTGAGGATGTTGCTGCGTGGAATGTCTGAGATTTTCCTGCCAATGTTTTCCTCAAGGACTTTTATGGTGTTACGGCTTATATTTAAGTCTTTTATCCATCTTGAGTTTATTTTCGTGTATGGCGTAAGTTGGTGATCGAGTTTCATTTTTTTGCACGTAGCTGTCCAGATCTCCCAACACCATCTGTTGAAGAGGCTGTTTTTGCTCCATTTTATGCTCCTGCCTCCTTTGTCAAATATTAATTGATCGTATAGACTTGAGTTTATTTCTGGGCTCTCTATTCTGTTCCATTGGTCTATGTGCCTGTTTTTATGCCAGTACCAGGCTGTTTTGATTACAGTGGCCTTGTAATACAGTTTGATATCAGGTATTGTGATCCCTCCTGCTTTGTTTTTCTTTCTCAAAATTGCTGCAGCTATTCGAGGTCGTTTATGGTTCCATATGAATTTCTGCAATGTTTGTTCTATATCTGTGAAATATGTCATGGGTACTCTAATAGGGATTGCATTGAATCTATAAATTGCTTTGGGTAGTATGGCCATTTTGATAATGTTGATTCTTCCAATCCATGAACATGGTACATGCTTCCATTTGTTTGTATCTTCCTTAATTTCTTTCTTCAGTGTTGTGTAGTTTTCTGAGTACAGGTCTTTTACCTCTTTGGTTAGGTTTATTCCTAGGTACTTTATTTTTCTTGTTGCTATATCGAATGGGATTTTTTTCCTGATTTCTGTTTCTGCAGTTTCGTTGCTGGTGTACAGGAATGCCTTTGATTTCTGGGTATTGACTCTGTATTCAGCTGTTTTGCCAAATTCATTTATTAGGTCGAGTAGTTTTTGAGTGGAGTCTATAGGGTTTTCCATGTACACTATCATGTCGTCTGCAAACAGTGACAGTTTCATTTCCTCCTTTCCAATTTGGATGCCTTTTATTGCTTTTTCTTGTCTGATTGCTGTGGCTAGGACTTCCAATACTATGTTGAATAGGAGTGGTGAGAGAGGGCATCCTTGTCTAGTTCCTGATCTTAGTGGGAAAGCTCTAAGTTTTTGTCCATTGAGTGTGATGTTGGCTGTAGGTCTCTCATATATGGCCTTAATTATGTTGAGGACTGCTCCCTTTATTCCCACTTTGCTGAGTGTTTTTATCAGAAATGGGTGCTGTATCTTATCAAATGCTTTTTCCGCATCTATTGATATGATCATGTGATTTTTGTCTTTGCTGTTGTTGATGTGATGTATTATGTTTATTGATTTGCGAATATTGTACCATCCTTGCATCCCTGGGATGAATCCCACTTGGTCATGGTGGATGATCTTTTTAATATATTGCTGGATGCGGTTTGCTAATATTTTGTTGAGAATTTTAGCGTCTATGTTCATCAGCGATATTGGCCTGAAGCTTTCTTTCTTCGTTGTGTCTTTATCTGGTTTTGGGATTAGGATGATGTTGGCTTCATAAAAAGAGTTTGGGAGTCTTCCATCAGTTTGGATTTTTTCGAATAGTCTGTGAAGGATAGGGGTTAGTTCTTCCTTAAATGCTTTGTAGAAATCTCCTGTGAAACCATCTGGTCCAGGGCTTTTGTGTGATGGGAGTTTCTTGATGACTGCTTCAATTTCCTTTGCTGATATTGGTCTGTTCAGGTTTTCTGTTTCTTCTTCAGTCAGTTTTGGAAGATTATATTTTTCTATAAATGTGTCCATTTCATCTAGGTTTTCAAATTTCTTAGCATACAGGTCTTCATAGTAATTTCTTACGATCCTTTGTATTTCTGTGGTATCAGTTGTAATCTCTCCACTTTCATTTCTAATTCTGTTTATTTGGATCCTCTCTCTTTTCTTTTTGATGAGCCTACTTAAAGGCTTGTCGATTTTGTTTATCTTTTCAAAGAACCAGCTCCTGGATTCATTGATCCTTACAATTGTGCTTTTAGTCTCTATGTCATTTAGTTCTGCTCTGATCTTGGTTATTTCCTTCCTTCTGCTTGCTCTGGGCTGTTTTTGTTGTTGTTCCTCCAGTTCTTGTAGGCGTAGGGTTAGGTTGTTTGTGTGAACTGTTTCTAACTTCTTAAGGTAGGCCTGTATTGCTATGAACTTCCCTCTCAGGACTGCCTTTGCTGTGTCCCATAGGTTTTGGGTTGTTGTGAGTTCGTTTTCATTTGTTTCCAGGAAGTTTTTGATTTCTTCCCTAATCTCGTTCTTGACCCATTCATTGTTTAATAGCATGCTATTCAGTCTCCATGCTTTTGAGTGTTTTGGGTTTTTACCCTTGGCGTTGGTTTCTAGTTTCAGACCCTTGTGGTCAGAGAAGATGCTTGATATGATTTCAATTTTCTTGAATTTGTTGAGGCTTGCTTTGTGTCCTATCATGTGGTCTATCTTTGAAAAAGTTCCATGGACACTTGAAAAGAACGTGTATTTTGCTTCTTTGGGATGAAAAGCTCTGTATATATCAGTTAAGTCCATTTCCTCTAGGGTATTGTTAAGTGACACAATATCTTTGTTGATCTTTTGTTTGGAAGACCTGTCCATTTTTGATAGTGGGGTGTTAAAATCCCCTACTATAATTGTGTTGCTGTCAATATCTTTCTTGAAATCCTCCAATATTTTCTTTATGTATTTGGGTGCTCCTATGTTGGGTGCATATATATTTACAATGTTTATGTCTTCTTGGTGGATTCTTCCTTTGAGTATTATGAAGTGACCTTCTGGGTCTCTCTTTATGGCCCTTCTTTGGAAGTCTATTTTGTCTGATATGAGTATTGCTACCCCTGCTTTTTTTTCCTGTCCGTTTGCTTGGAAAATTTGTTTCCAGCCCTTCACTTTCAGTCTGTGTAAGTCTTTTGTCCTGAGATGGGTTTCTTGTAGGCAGCATATGTGTGGGTCATGTTTTCTTATCCATTCAGCTGTTCTATGTCTTTTGATTGGAGCATTTAATCCATTTACGTTTAAGGTTATTATCGATAGGTAGTTATTCATTGCCATTATTTCCTACCTGTGTTCCTCTGTCTTTCTCTTTTCCTTCCTTTCCTTAAAGCAGTCCCTTTAGCATCTCTTGCAGAGCTGGTTTGGTGGAGCTGTATTCTTTTAGACTTCTTTTGTCTGGGAAGCTCTTTATTTGGTCTTCTATCTTGATTGAGAGCCTTGCTGGGTAAAGTAGTCTTGGTTGGAGGCCTCTGGTTCTCATTACTTGGAATATTTTTTGCCATTCTCTTCTGGCTTGGAGCGTTTCCATTGAGAAGTCAGTTGCTAACCTTATCGGGGCTCCCTTGTATGTTACTTCCTTTTTCTCCCTTGCTGCCTTTAAGATCCTCTCTTTGTCTTGGAGATTTGCCATTTTAATTATGATGTGTCTTGCAGTGGGTCTCTTTGGGTTCCTCTTGCTTGGGACTCTCTGTGTTTCCTGGATTTGGGTGACTTTTTCTCTCCTCAGATTAGGGAAATTTTCCATCATTACTTTTTCAAACAGGTTTTCTATCCCTTGCTCTTCTTCTTCTCCTTCTGGTATTCCTATTATACGGATATTGTTACGTTTCATGTTGTCCTGCATTTCCCTTATTGCCTCTTCATTCTTTCTGAGCCTCTTTTCCTTTTCTTGCTCTTTCTGGGTGTTTTTTTCTACTTTATCCTCCAGCTCGCTGATCCGATCCTCTGCTTCATCAAGTCTGCTTTTAATTCCTTCTACTGTGTTCTTCAATTCAGAAATTGTATTCTTCATTTCCGCCTGGCTCTTGTTGATATTTTCTATTTCCTTTTTCATGTTGATATAGTTTGCAGTGAGTTCATTGTAGTTTCCTTGTAGTTTCTGGTAGTTCTCTTTGAGCTCAGAGAGCTCAGTGAGTTTCCTGATGACCATTGCTTTGAACTCAGTATCTGATAGTTGACTTGCCTCTTTTTCGGTTAGTATTCTTTCTGAGACTTCCTCCTTTCCTTTCATTTGGGAATTGTTTCTTTGTCTTCCCATTGTTTGTGAGGTTCTTCTTGTTGGCCTCTGCGTCTTAAATTGCTTTGTTCTGACTCCCTGGATTTATGATATGAACTTCTATGGTAGAATGCCAATGGGATTCGGTGGTGCTGTCTCCTTACTCTCCTGTGCTCACTGGTCTTGAGCTGACGTTTATGTGTTTAACACGGTCTATCTCTAGTCTTTTCAGCACTCCAGGTTTTGTTGTCTCACCGTCAGATCTTTCAGTGTCCTCTATCTTTGGTCTCTGATCTTCGTATATGCTGGAATACTGTTGGCTGTTCGCTCTGCTCCTCAGATCAGCTAGGTATTTCCCTGGCGTTGAGGGGAAGTGGACTCCGCTCCCACCTATGTTGCCGCCATCTTCCCCAAAATCCGAAAAAGAGAGAATCTCACACCATGCACGGTGTGGAAGCTCCAGCCTCTGAACGGGTCTATTCCAAACACAGACGGAGGCCAGGGGTAGATCCAGGAACCCTGGATGCTGAGTCGACTCCAGACTTCTTGACTGAGCTGATTTTCTCCGAAGTGATGGTCTCCTGTAAAGGGTCAGATGAAACCCATGTTAGGCTTTGAAAACCATCCCACCTCTGGTGTTCAACTCTTCTGTTTTAAAGCAAAAGCAGCCACAGACAACATGTGTAAACAAATGTTTGTGGCTATGTCGAAATAAAACTCTATTTACAAAACAAATGGCCAACAGGATTAGCCCTTTGGGCTGTAGTTTGCTGATCCCTGCTCTGGCGAATTTGGAGGAATCCAGAAAGTAAGCTGACACCTGGATTCCTCAGCCCCAATAAGCTGGAGCATTCCCCTGAAATAGGGGCTCATTGCCAGGCCTGGCAGCCATGGACCTGCCCAGGGAAATGAAGTGCAGCCCTGAAGACTCTGGGGGGCCCAGGTCCCCACAAAAAACCTAGCTGGGATGATAAAATAGACCCCAGCTTCCCTGGGCCTCTTTAGAGCCCCCAGCACTTTCCAGAAAGGAAACCCAGGACAAGTCCTTTCTATGCATAATCATCTGTACTTGTAACAGAATTTTTAAAAAATACCAAAAGAGCACACAAGAAACCAGTAAGTGCTTTTCTGTAGGCCTGGGAGTGGGCATGAGACTTTCACGTGTATACATTTTTGTCATTTTGGTTTTTGAACCACAGGACTATATTACTCAACTATTATCAACTCAGTAAATTAGTAAGTAAATTTCCTTATAAAACATACTGTTTCTATATGGAGAGAAATAGATCTAGTAACCTACCATTAGTTTTATTTAACCATTGGGGGAAAAAAACCTATATTCATTCCTAAAATCACCATCTAAAATTAGGCACAGAGCCGAAGTAAGTACAGTGTAGTTAAGCACAGCTGCATTGCACAAAGGACTACAAATGGGCTAGTGAACAATTAACAAAAGCACTCTTTTCTAGATGTGTGAGAGATTCTCAGGTCTGCTCTCTCTTACTAGAAGTTTGCTGCCAGCTTCTCCTCTTGTGTTTTAAACAATCCCCAGTCTTTAGGTGACAACACCTATTTTTACTCTGGGGAATCTCCCTTACGCAAGAGACAGTCTGGTGGAACTGTCAATCAAGAGGTTCCACCCTCCAGCTGTTGGTCATGTGACCCAGGCTAGACCAACCAGATTTTCCCTCCCCGGAATGAGTCTGAAGGGCGTCCTGCAGAGAAAGAAAAATAGTAAAAGTGGCTTGAAGAGTTTTCTATTAGTTCCTGTTACTTAGATCTTTGGGGCAGCATTTTCAAAATTATGATTGTTTGACATTTGTTTCAATGTTAATTATTTTTTCTAAATTGTCCAGAATCCATTTTTGTCGCTTGATAAAGTGATACTGCTTTAAAATCTCCAATATTTCCCTGCGGTCTACAACACAAAAGGCAGTCAGGATGTGCAAGTCCCAACAAGGTCTGATTTGGTGCCCCCTCCCTCGTCCCTATAGGGCAGGGGTGTCAAACTCATTTTCACCGGGGGCCACATCATCCCTGCAGTTGCCTTCGAAGGGCTAAATGTAATTTTAGGACTGTATAAATGTAACTACTCCTTAACAATTAAGCGAGAGCTCGTTGCTGCCACCGGGTAGAAACAAGGTGCTGGGCTGGATAAAACAAGGTGGAGGGCTGGATTGGGCCAGCGGGTGTTGTGTTTGCCACCTGCGCTATAGGGCATCCTCTGCCTTCAGCCCCAGTAGAATTTCTGCCCTTTCCCCAAATGCACACAAGTACCTCTACACTCTATTCCAGTTTTGTCACCTGGAAAATTTCTTACTGATTATGTGAGGCAGTGGATATAGTGCCAGTTCTAGTGCCGGGCAGTCCTGGCAGCCACAAGCCCTGCTTTGCTAAGCCCTGCTGTCCAAATATGAGAGTGGTCAGACTCTTTCCTTAAGAAACACACCAAAATCTACCACAACTCTAGGACTCCTGGACCCCCTTTCAAAGATCCACAATGGTAGTGTTGTGGTTATGATGGCGCTGAATTCAAGTGTTTCTACCAGGTGACCTTGGGCAAGGTATTTCCTGATTCTGTGTCTCAGTTTTCTCATATGTAAAATGAAGATATGAATTCTATCTATGTCATAAGAAAGGTTTACTTATATACTTAACAAACATTCTGTACCAGACACAATTCTGAGTGTCTTACATATATTAATTCATTTAATACTCATAACAATACTATAAGGCAGGTACTATTATTATCCCCATTTTGCAGTTGAGGAAACTGACGTACAGAGTAGTTAGGTTAGTTGTCCAAGGTTACAAAACTAGTATAGGAATAAAATGAAAGATTGCACGGGAATTAGCACAGGAAATTATATGTTTCATAAACTGGTAGCTATTTCTTATGGACTAATTGTGTCCCCCAAAGCCTATAGACCTAATGTCACTGTATTTGGAGGTTAGGGCCTTTGAAGGAGGTAACTAAGGTTAGATGAGGTCATAGGGCAGAGCCCTAATCCAATATGACTAGTGTCCTTATAAGGAGAAGAGAGAGAGACACCAGGGATGCACACGCACAGAGAAAAGGCCCTGTGAGGACACAGCAAGAGGACAGCCATCTGCAAGCCAAGGGAAGAGAGGTTTCCAGAGAAACCAGACCTGCTGACAGCTTGATCTTGGACTTCCAGCCTCCAGAACTATGAGAAATAAATTCTTTTGTTTTTAAGACACACAGTCTGTGGGATTTTGTTATAGAAGTCATAGCAGACTAATGCACTATTGAAGAAGAACCCTCCTTGTAGTGGAAATACAAGCTGCATTTTAAATGCTCATCTGACAACACTATCCCAGGATGTAATCTCCTTCCTTCAGCAATTCCCTGTCCCACTCAGGATAGAGTCAGACACTCTTTGCAGGATATATAGCACCCTCCAAAATACCTCTTCAAGTTCATCTTCTTCACCCCATCTACTGTCACCCTCAGTTCAACCATAACAAACTTCACACTTCCTTAAATATAGTAGGCCTTGTACATACTATTTCCACCTTTCATGCCCTCCTCTTCTCGTGCCTTCATCCATCCCGCTTCTCTGGTGAATTCCAATGCATCCTGCAAGACCCAGCCTCAGTATTTCATCTGAAGCAATCATTGAACTTCCCAGGCAAACTTGGATATTTCTTCCTCAGTGCCACTGCCATGCCTTACATATGGTTCTGTTGTATTACAGTGCAATTATGTAAACTCACATCTCTAATTTTAGAATTTTGAACTCCTTAAGGCCAGACTATGTGTCTAATTTATTTTGGTATCTCTAGTATAGTCCTGGCACAGAGCAGATGCTCAGTAGATGTTTAATAGTGCAATAACTGAAAGAGCACCTGAATCAAGGTAATTTTATGCTTCCTCTTTTTATGTTAGTTTATGCCCTGCTTTTACTAGCTTTGAGGGTGGACAAATTACTTAGGCTCTGATTGACTTGGTTTTCCAATCAGTGAGATGGGGATAATAATAGCACACGTCTGATGGTATTGTTGTAAGTATTAAATGAGTTTATTTAATTATGGTCTTTCACAAATGCTGGATACTTACTAAGTACTACAAGTATATGAATGTTAGCTGTTATTACAGAGAGTCTTGAGGAACAAGTCTGAATAGGAAACCACCATTATAACTAAATCTGACTCTATGCATTATCAGCCACCTTGTATCATCACTGTTCAGAATTCCAATCCTGGATAGAAAGCCCACTCCATGTCTAGGAAATGGCTTTGTCTCCAGTTACCAAGCCATGGAACTGCATCAAGTGGGATAAAGGTTATTCCTCAAAAGAAAACTAAAAGAGTCTAGGAATAAACCCACATATAAACTGTCAAATGGTTTTCAATAAGGGGCTGAGGTAATTCAATGATAAAATGATAATCTTTCAATAAATGATGCTAGAAAAATTGAAAATCCTTGTGTTAAAAAATGAACTTAGGTCCTTACATCACACTACACACAGAAAAACTAACTCAAAATGGATCTAATTATAAGAGCTAAAACTTCTAGAAGGAAACCAAGGAAAAAACTTATGACCTTGGGCTAGGCAAAATTTCTTTAATATAATATTGAAAGTACAATCCATAAGAGGAAAAAAATTGACAAATTGGACTTCATCAAATTTTAAAACTTTTAAGACATCACTAAGAACAATGAAAAGACAAGCCACAGACTAGAAGAAAATATTTGCAAAATGCCTATCTGATAAAGGACTCAATAAGAAGACATACAACCCAATTTTTTTAATGGGAAAAAGATTTAAAAAAACACTTTCACCAGAGAAAATGCACCAATAAGTGTATGAAAATGTGCTTAACATTATTAGCCATTACAGAAAGTCAAATTTAAACCACAAAGAGATGCATCTCACACCCCTTAGAATGGATAAATTAAAAAAGAAGACTGACAATCTTAGTGAGGACCTAGAATAACTGCAGTCCTCATATTGATTGATGGTGGGAGTATAAAATGGTATAGCCACTTTGAGAAACCATTTAGCAGTTTCTTTAAAAATTACTTAAGCCATACAACTCAGCAATTTATATGTATAAATATACATAAGTATATATATTTATGAGGAATATAAATGTGTCCAACACAAAGACAATTATGCAAGTGTTCATGACACTTTTTTTAAAAAAACTTTTATTGTTATGCAATTACAGTTGTATGCTTTTTCTCCCCATCCCTCCACCCCACCCCAGCTGAACCCACCTCCCTCCCCCACCTCCACCCTTCCCCTTGATTTTGTCCATGTGTCCTTTATAGTAGTTCCTGTAATCCCCTCTCCTCACTGTCCCCTCCCCACTCCCCCCTGACTATTGTTAGATTGTTCTTAACTTCAATGTCTCTGGTTATATTTTGTTTCCTTTTTTCTTCTGTTGATTATGTTCCACTTAAAGGTGAGATCATGTGGTATTTGTCCCTCACTGCCTGGCTTATTTCACTTAGCATAATGCTCTCCAGTTCTATCCATGCTGTTGCAAAGGGTATAAGCTCCTTCTTTCTCTCTGCTGCATAGAATTCCATTGTGTAAATATACCATAGTTTTTGGATCCACTCGTTTGCTGATGGGCACTTAGGTTGCTTCCAGTACTAGGCTATTGTAAATTGTGCTGCTATGAACATTGGAGTGCACAGGTTCTTTTGGATTGGTGTGTCAGGGTTCTTGGGGCATAATCCCAGCAGTGGAATTGCTGGGTCAAAGGGCAGTTCCATTTTTAGTTTTCTGAGGAAATTCCATACTGTTTTCCACAGTGGCCTCACCAGTCTGCATTCCCACCAACAGTACACTAGGGTTCCCTTTTCTCCACATCCTCTCCAACATTTGTTTGTGGATTTGTTTATGTTGGCCACTCTGACTGGTGTGAGGTGGTACCTCATTGTGGTTTTAATTTGCATCTCTCTGATGGCTAGTGATGCTGAGCATCTTTTCATATGTCTCTGGGCCCTCTGTATGTCTTCCTTGGAGAATTGTCTGTTCAAGTTCTCCACCCATTTTTTAATTGGGTTGTTTGTCTTCCTGGAGTGGAGTCGTGTGCTTGACACTTCTTAATAGCCATACACTGGACAGGATCCATCAGCTGGAGAATGGGTAAAATGTGGTATTTCCATACCAGCAATGAAAAGAAACAACAATTGGTACATGTAATGACATAAGTTGATCTCAAAAACATTATGCTAAGTGAGAGAAGCCAGACACAAAGACTGCATATTGTATGATTCAATTTATCTGGAATTTCTAGAAAAGGCAAAGCTCATTGGTGGTTGGCTAGAGATGGAGGTGGGAGCAGAAATCAATTACAAACAGAATGAGGAAACTTTGGAGAGTGGTAGAAGTATTCTAAAACTGGATTGTGGTGATATTGCACAATTGTATAAATTTGCTAAAAACTCATCAAAGCGCACATCTAAAATGGGTGAATTTTAATGTATGGAAAAGGCACTTCAATAAAGCTTTTTAAAAGTAAGTGATCAACTATGAAAGAAGAGAAACAAGTCTGTCAGGTATGGGGAAAGGACACTGGGCTGGAATAAATATGTCCCATCTAATGCATCAGGAAAATGAAAAATAGTAACTTGCTCAATGACACGCAGCAAAGAAGAGGTAGAACCCAGATGTGAACCTCAACTCTTTGACCTCAAACCCAAACTCTTAACCTCTTCACTAAAACGAACTTTCTTCCCTATGGCACAACCTGTCACCAGTCAGTACTGAGATGTACAGGGACTCCACTCACCTCACCAAGGGGGGACTTGAACTTTCCTATGAATGCCATGTAAGTGAGAGTCACTGAGAGCCCCGATGTCCTAGGATGGTCTGTTCTGGTTTCAGCTGTCACTCTTCCTTAAGTGTGCTGTGCTTGCATTGGTTTGGTGCTTTTTGTATACTGCTCATCCAGCAGAGAATTACTACTCTACAAGTTCCCACAGATGGCTTTAGTTTCCATTGCTATTAAATTGGTTTTGAACAAGACATAATTCTTCAAGTGCCTAGTGAGCTCTCTGGGTTTGCTCAGGCAAGATTTCATAAAAATGTAAATAATTGGAACACTTCTGGGATTATTTATCACAACTGACATGCAGCTGTAAATTTATGTATTAATTTCAGCTGTAAGCTTCCATGGGAGGAAGATGAAGTTGAAAATAGACTCTCCCACCAAACATCCTCCCCATGTTCCTGCTTCGCCTCAGCGTCCAAGTAAATCAGCCCATAGATCTGGGTCTGAAAGACATTGGACAGGATCAAAAAGAAACCAGGGGACAGCCCTGACTGGTGTGGCTCAGTGGATTGAGTGCCACTCTGCAAACCAAAGGGTCGTCGGTTTGATTCCCAGTCTAGGGCACGTGCCTGCATTGCAGGCCAGGTCCCCAGCAGGGGCTGTGCAAGAGGCAACCACACATAATGTTTCTATCCTTCTCTTTCTCCCTCCCTTCCTATCTCTAAAAATAAATAAATAAAGTCTTAAAAAAAAAAAACAGGGGACAAGCAGGAAAGAACTGTTTCTCAGCCACAGGCTCATCTCTGGCCTCTCACCCCCTTGCTCTTGGAACTTCACCTCCAGTCTTCCTTCAGTTCCTCCTGCTGATTTCTGCCCATGGACCCTGGCACTCACTCCCTTGGCTTATAATGTTCTTCCATCCCTTTTTTTGCCTGGCTTAGTCTTACTCCTCCTTCAACTCTTGGCTCAGCATCACTTGTTTGGAAAATCCTTCCATGCCCACCAGACTGGGTCCACTCAGGTAGTAGCATGTCCTTCTCCTCCACAGCAGCACTGAATACAGTTGCAACTCCTCATTGTCATAGGTTATTTAAAAACTTCATGTCTGTCTCCCCTACTTGAAGGTAAATTTCATTAGGTCTGGGACCATGTCTGTCATCTGCCTTCCAAGTATCTGGCATAGAGTCAAAGAAGGATGAATGCTACATCAGGAGAACATGGCAGGGCACCCTGTGCTCTGCCCACACTCACTCAGACCCCTTTAGCATTGTCTGCACACAGCGCAGGTGGGCAGCTCCAGGTGTGCTTTCCCTCAGCCAGCACCTTCTTCTCATCATCATAGGACTGCTCTTGCTTTGCCTGTGTGTTCCAAGAGCCTGAAGTCCCTAGGACTTGACATTTCCTTTAGGAAAAGGCCCTTAGCTAGTTAGTGATGGATGCAGTCATGTAAACTCTCCAGCTTTCTTATCCTAATGGGACAACGGTGAAGGGTGACTTGCACTGCTCCCAAAGCTCCCCTGTGCGACTGTGCCATAGTGACATTCCATGAGAACCACTTCATGATACCACACTGTTCTTGACCTCTTCCAGTCCCCATCCCAATGCTGCACTCCCTACCAGTGTTCCTTGAGAACTCCTCCTAACACCTTACTTTACACAATTCTCATCTCAGGGTCTGCTTCAGGGGAACCCAGCCTAAAACAGAGAACTTTCTGCTGCAAAAGTCTCTCATTGAGCAGGGATTCATGTCATAAATTTTAGTTCAAGAAAGTACTCCAAAAAACAGACCATGTGCAGGTTCGGATGAGGACAGGTCCTGCCAGTTGCTCTAAATGGTGAGGGACAGTCATGTCTATAAAGGGCAGAGGGGAGGGCACTAAACCTCTCCACCTTAAATCTTGGTCCCTCAACCCCAGTGTCCCACCAGAAAAAGGTCAGGAGGCTGTGCCCCTGGTGTCCCAACAAAACTAGACATGGCGTCTGGTGACAAGACTGCCTTGGGGGTAAGCCAACATCATGTCTACCTGCTCCCCCACGACTTCTGCTGAGGCGAGGCAGGGCAGGGCAGGATCAAGTGTACAGGTGCAGAGAAGGGTCCCCTCTGGCTAGAGGAACTTAAGGGGATGAAGATCAGGATCTGAAGGTCTGTGCAATAAGGTTGCCTTCAGTTTTAGGGAACAGAACACAGTTAAAAGAGGCTTAATAATAGGGGCCTATTTATTGACAAATTTGCTGTAAAGAAAGTGACAGGGTGTTAAGAGAAAATCAAGGGGTAACCTACACACATGGGCTGGCAGAAAGGCTTGTCGGAGGAGGTACATCAAATTCAAGACCAGATGTGAAAGAAATTAGCTCCACCAGGAAAAGCACAATGGTAGGCAGAATACCACCTTCACAAAGATGTCCACATCCTCACCTGCAGAAGGCAATTTGCAGATATGAGGTGGGGAGATTATCCTGTTTTATTCACCTGGGTCCACTCTAACTAATCACAAGGTCCTTGAGAGGGAAAATGGGAGGCAAGAGAACCAGAGGGGTGCAGCCATGAGCAAGAAATACAAGCATCCTCTCCTTCTGGAAAAGGCAGAGGGGATTCCATCCATGTTAGCCCATGAGACCAACATTAGACTCAACACCTCCAAAACTGTTAGACAAGAAATGTGTGTTGTTTTATGCCACTAAGTTTGTGAGAATTTGTTATAGCAGCAAGAGGAAAGGAATATAAACATTGTCACAGAGGAAACAGCATGTGCAAACTCCTGAGGCAGGAGCGCTTTTAGTGTATTTGAGGAAAATGAAGGTGACCAGCGTGGTTCGTACCTAGTGGGCCAGGCCCTATGACGAGGTAAGAAGTGGGCAGAAGCCAGATCATGTGGGACCTCATAGCCCACTGAAAGAAGTTTGGATATTATTCTAAGATTACTAGGAAGCCATTAAAGAGTTTTTATATAATCATATCTGTATTTTTCCAAGACCACTGTGCTGCTGCATGGAGAAACCGGGTGGGGCCGGGACCTCGCTAAGGACTGTTAACAGCAGAGGCATGGAGACCAATCAGGAAGGCAATCTGGTAACCCAGGGGTGAGATGGTGACAGTCCCCACTAACACTGTGGGATGTAGACAGGAGATGGCTGCAAGATAGACTTCAGACACTGATTTATTGGCTCAGAAAAAAAATCAAATCAAATAATTTGGACATCCAATGCCAGAGGCCCTTTGATCAAATAAGAGCCAGTTTTTCAGAGACTACATGTTGGCTCCTGACAGTGATAAAATAGTGTCACCACAGAAGTAGTGCCCAGAGAAGGGACTTGGGAATGATCTGAGAGAGGAGAGGGGAGCAGAAGTAAAAAGTATGACCCTCCCTAAATGTCCAGCAGCAAATGATTGATTGTCTGATGAGAAGGTGATATAGCCAAAGTGCAGAAGGATGGTCTGCGTAACTGTGAACACTTGAGAAGTCAGAATGTTATTCATGGGGACAGTGACTTATTCTCCTAACAACCATAAAGTCCTGACCTATCTGAGTTCCATGAAGACCTCTAGTTCTTCTTCCAATTAAAGTTATGGAAATGAGCATGGATCCTTCAGGAATTCAGATTTGCTGTGAAGAATACCCAACATATATTACTGAATTTTGGAAATGTTAAAGATTCATGCCTACTGACAGAAGTGTGAAGTTGAACCAGTGTTCTGATTTCATTTCTCAACCAGGAAAATTATTGTTTTTATTCTGGGATGACCATCTTGGACATCTTCTGTTCCTCATAAGAAACAATAATCATAATGATGACAATAACAACAAGGCTGAAATATCTTAAGCCCTTACTATGCACCACAATCCTATAGGCCTATTGTTACCTCTGTTTTAGACATGAGAAAAGTGAATCTTCAAAATAATCTGTCAGTAGGCAGAGAGGAACCACAGCAAGGTGGTGGACTGCACAGGCAAGGCAGGGGCTGGATAACCAGGAAACTAGACTCAAAATTTGTAGCTGTAAAATCCTGTGGGGGTTGTGAAGGCAGGAGAAACTCCCAGTCTCACAGGAGGGTTCATTGGAGAGGCCCATGATATCCTAGAACATACACAAACCCACCCACCTGGAAATCAGCACCTGAAAGGGGAGAATCTGCTTATGGGAAGCGAGGGAAGTGACAGTAAGTGGGGCTTGAGTGGAGCAAATGAACTGCATTGTTCCCTCTCTGACCCCTGCCCCACAGACACTGACACAATGCAGCAAAGAGGGTTGCCCTACCCTGGTGAATACGTAAGGCCCCACCCCCTTACAACATAATAAGTGCAGTGGAACAAAAAAACAATATGGTGCAAATGAAAGAACAGATCAAAACTCCAGAAAAACAACTAATCAACAATGAGATAGACAATCTATCAGATGCAGAGTTCAAAACACTGATAATCAGGATGCTCACAGAAATTATTGAATTTGGTCAATTCAGCAAAATGAAGGAAGAAATGAAGGCTATACAAAGTGAAATAAAGGAAAATATACAGGGAACCAACAGTGAAGGGAAGGAAACCAGGACTCAAATAAACAATTTGGAATGAAACAAAGAAGGAAACATCCAACCAGAACAAAATGAAGAAACAAGAATTCAAAAAAATGAGGAGAGGCTTAGGAACCTCTGGGACAACTTTAAGCATTCCAACATCAGAATCATAGGGGTGCCAGAAGGAGAAGAGGAAGAGCAAGAAATTGAAAACTTATTTGAACAAATAATGAAGGAGAACTTCCCTAATCTGGCAAAGGAAATAGACTTCCGGGAAGTCCAGGAAGCTCAGAGAGTCCCAAAGAAGTTGGACTCAAGGAGGAACACACCAAGGCACATTATCATTACATTAGCCAAGATTAAGCAGAAGGAGAGAATCTTAGAAGCAGCAAGAGAAAAGGACACAGTTACCTACAAAGGACTTCCCATAAGACTGTCAGCTGATTTCTCAAAAGAGACCTTACAGGCAAGAAGGGGCTGAAAAGAAGTATTCCAAGTCATGAAAGGCAAGGACCTACATCCAAGATTACTGTATCCAGCAAAGCTATCATTTGGAAGGGCAGATAAAGTGCTTCTCAGACAAGGTCAAGTTAAAGGAGTTCATCATCACCAAACCCTTATTATATGAAATGTTAAAGGGATTTATCTAAGAAAAAGAAGAAAAAAAATATGAACAGTAAAAATGACAGCAAGCTCACAGTTATTAACAACCACACCTAAAACAAAAACAAAACCAAACTAAGCAAACAACTAGAAAAGGAACAGAACCACAGAAATGGAGATCACATGGAGGGTTATCAACAGGGGAGTGGGAGGGGGAGAGAGGGGGGAAAGATACAGAGAATAAGTAGCATAAATGGTAGGTAGAAAATAGACAGGGGGAGGGTAAGAATAGTATAGGAAATGTAGAAGCCAAAGAACCTATAAGTATGACCCATGGACATGAACTATAGGGGGGGAATGTGGGAGGGAGGGGGTGGGCAGGATGGAGTGGAGTGAGGGGGGAAAATGGGACAACTGTAATAGCATGATCAATAAATATATTTTTTAAAAAAGAAATAAAGAAATGTATCAATGTCCTGGATGGAAACCTAAGGAGTTTAGAGATTTAAATACTTCCAAAATTAGCTGACAGCCTTAACAGGCAGAATTTACATTTTTAGTAACTTTATAAAATAATTCTATGGGTCAGTTAGGACCGTCTGAGGAAAAAAGTCACAATAGGGGATTTGAAACACCAGATACAGTAACTTATTACAGCAATTTTCATCTGGTGTGCCATAAGGATTTTTAAAACATGCAATACCTGACTATTTAGTCAGGGGCACTGACCTCTTTTCCCTTACATTGTCAAGTTAAAAAATGACAACAGCCAACACAACAATAGCCATCCAGTGTGAATGAATCAAAATCATGCCTATTTCTCTGTCATATTGGCAAAAAATATAATATGTTTTTTGGTGTGCTGCAGATTTTAGTAATTAGCTTATGGGTGCCATGACATGATAAAAGTTGAAAATTGCTGACTTATTACAAAGCTCGAACAGCCAAAACAGGATGGCATAGGTCAAGAATTCAGAACTAGGTAAAGGAAACTGATGCTTAACCATGCGTTACTTTAACAATCAGCAAAGATGGCGAGTGAAGAAAAAAATTCAATAACAATCTTACAAAAATCAGAGGCATGAAAGCTGGGTTGAGGGGAAAAGGCAGAGCAAGTCAGATCAGAGTAGGTCATAGGCATCAGAGGCATGCCCACTCCCTGATGTTGACCCTATCTTCCCTTTGCATCATTCCTGCTGGCTTTGGGGCAGGGCTACAAGGTGGTCAGAATCAACCTCACCACACCACCCTCATTTCCTTCCCTCTACTTGTGGAGTTTATAGGAGATGCTCTCCACCCCCAAATGAGTGTTTCATAGAACTAACACAGGTCAGGACTTTATGGTTTGCTGGAAAAGTAAATTGTCTCATAAATAACATTCATACTTTTCAAGAAATTATGCCTGGGGTGGATATTCCCCAAGCTGAGTTTCTTAGAGGCACAAAGCATCCAGGGTCCTACTTGCTGTATAGTCCAGCCTTCACCCCACCCCTTCTGTCAACCTATGAGCAGGCTGAGAAAGGAGGTTAGTAGGGGTCTTTCCAGGCTAACGGTGGGAGTAGGAGGCATCTGGAAAGTGCAAGAGTCCTGGAAATTTCATTCAATGATCCAAAATAGAGTAATTTGTGAGTGGGGTGGATAGTGTGGAAGGATCATGGAAATAGGATAAGTTATGAGGAAACACTCCCAGTATAATATATGATTTAGAATAGGACTTGACAAACTTTTCATGTGAATGGCCAGATAGTAAATATTTTAGGCTCTATAGGTCTTACGGTCCCTGTTGCAAGTACTCAGCTTTGTCCTTGCAGTGCCAAAGCAGCCATAGGCCGTAGATAAACAAATGGGCATGGCTGTGTTCCCACAAAACTTTATTTACAAAAACAAGTGGCAAGCAGGGTTTTGCTCATGGGCCGTAGTTTGTAGAACCCTGTTTCAGAACTTGGTTTTGCAGTTAAATCCCCCATCTCAAAGCTTCCTTGTATTACAATGGGAGATTAATTTAATTAATTAATTTAGTTTTTTATTATTATTTTTAATTCTTTATTGTTATTCAATTACCGTTGTGTGCCTTTTCTCCCCATCCCTCACCTCACCCCAGCTGAACCCACCTCCCTTCCCCACCTCCACCCTTCCCCTTGATTTTGTCCATGTGTCCTTTATAGTAGTTCCTGTAATCCCCTCTCCTCACTGTCCCCTCCCCACACCCCCGGCCATTTGTTAGATTATTCTTAACTTCATTGTCTCTGGTTATATTTTGTTTCCTTTTTTCTTCTGTTGATTATGTTCCACTTAAAGGTGAGATCATATGGTATTTGTCCCTCACCACCTGGCTTATTTCACTGAGCATAATACTCTCCAGTTCCACCCATGCTGTTGCAAAGGGTATAAGCTCCTTCTTTCTCTCTGCTGCATAGAATTCCATTGTGTGTATGTATCATAGTTTTTGGATCCACTCGTTTGCTGATGGGCACTTAGGTTGCTTCCAGTACTAGGCTATTGTAAATTGTGCTGCTATGAACATTGGAGTGCACAGGTTCTTTTGGATTGGTGTGTCAGGGTTCTTGGGGCATAATCCCAGCAGTGGAATTGCTGGGTCAAAGGGCAGTTCCATTTTTAGTTTTCTGAGGAAATTCCATACTGTTTTCCACAGTGGCCTCACCAGTCTGCATTCCCACCAACAGTGCACTAGGGTTCCCTTTTCTCCGCATCCTCTCCAACATTTGTTTGTGGATTTGTTTATACTGGCCACTCTGACTGGTGTGAGATGATACCTCATTGTGGTTTTAATTTGCATCTCTCTGATGGCTAGTGATGCTGAGCATCTTTTCTTTTTTTTTTTTTTTTAAATTTATTTATTGTTATTTAATTACAGTTGTATGCCTTTTCCCCCCATCCCTTCACCCCACCCCAGGTGAACCCACTTCCCTCCCCCCTCTCCACCCTCCCCCTTGGATTTGTTCATGTGTCCTTTATAGTAGTTCCTGTAATCCCCTCTACCCACTGTCCCCGCCCCCACCCCCCACCCCCGCCCTTGCTATTGTTACATTGTTCTTAACTTCAATGTCTCTGGTTATATTTTGTTTGCTTTTTCCTTCTATTGCTTATGTTCCAGTTAAAGGTGAGATCATATGGTATTTGTCCCTCACTTCCTGGCTTATTTCACTTAGCATAATGCTCTCCAGTTTCATCCATGCTGTTGCAAAGGGTATAAGCTCCTTCTTTCTCTCTGCTGCATAGAATTCCATTGTGTAAATATACCATAGTTTTTGGATCCACTCGTTTGCTGATGGGCACTTCGGTTGCTTCCAGTACTTGGCTATTGTAAATTGTGCTGCTATGAACATTGAGGTGCACAGATTCTTTTGGATTGGTGTTTCAGTGTTCTTAGGGTATAATCCCAGCAGCGGAATTACTGGGTCAAAGGGCAGTTCCATTTTTAGTTTTCTGAGGAAATTCCATACTGTTTTCCACAGTGGCCTCACCAGTCTGCATTCCCACCAACAGTGCACGAGGGTTCCCTTTTCTCCGCATCCTCTCCAACATTTGTTTGTGGATTTGTTTATGTTGGCCATTCTGACTGGTGTGAGATGATACCTCATTGTGGTTTTAATTTGCATCTCTCTGATGGCTAGTGATGCTGAGCATCTTTTCATATGTCTCTGGGCCTTCTGTATGTCTTCCTTGGAGAAGTGTCTGTTCAAGTCCTTTGCCCATTTTTTAATTGGGTTGTTTGTCTTCCTGGAGTGGAGTCGTGTGAGTTCTTTATATATTTTGGAGATCAGGCCCTTGTCTGAGGTATCATTGGCAAATATGTTTTCCCATATTGTTGGTTCTCTTTGTAATTTGGTGCTGTTTTCTTTAGCCATGCAGAAGCTTTTTATTTTGATGAGGTCCCATTTGTTTATTCTTTCCTTTATGTCCCTTGCTTTAGGGGATGTGTCTGTGAGGATGTTGCTGCGTGGAATGTCTGAGATTTTCCTGCCAATGTTTTCCTCAAGGACTTTTATGGTGTTACGGCTTATATTTAAGTCTTTTATCCATCTTGAGTTTATTTTTGTGTATGGCTTAAGTTGGTGATCGAGTTTCATTTTTTTGTACATAGCTGTCCAGATCTCCCAACATCATCTGTTGAAGAGGCTGTTTTTGCTCCATTTTATGCTCCTGCCTCCCTTGTCAAACATTAATTGACCGTAAAGACTTGAGTTTATTTCTGGGCTCTCTGTTCTGTTCCATTGGTCTATGTGCCTGTTTTTATGTGCCAGTACCAGGCTGCTGTGATTACAGTGGCCTTGTAGTACAGTTTGATATCAGGTATTGTGATCCCTCCTGCTTTGTTCTTTTTCTTCAAAATTGCTACAGCTATTTGGGGTCGTTTATGGTTCCATATAAATTCCTGAAATGTTTGTTCTATATCTGTGAAAAATGTCATAGGTACTCTAATAGGGATTGCATTGAATCTATAAATTGCTTTGGGTAGTATGGCCATTTTGATGATGTTAATTCTTCCAATCCATGAACATGGTACATGCTTCCATTTGTTTGTGTCTTCCTTAATTTATTCCTTCAGTGTTGTGTAGTTTTCTGAGTACAGGTCTTTTACCTCCTTGGTTAAATTTATTCCTAGGTACTTTATTTTTCTTGTTGCTATATCGAATGGGATTTTTTTTCCTGATTTCTGTTTCTGCAGTTTCGTTGTTGTTGTACAGGAATGCCTTTGATTTCTGAGTATTGACTTTGTATCCACCTGTTTTGCCAAATTCATTTATTAGGTCGAGTAGTTTTTTTGGTGGAGTCTATAGGGTTTTCCATGTACACTATCATGTCATCTGCAAACAGTGACAGTTTCATTTCCTCCTTTGCAATTTGGGTGCCTTTTATTTCTTTTTCTTGTCTTATTGCTGTGGCTAGGACTTCCAATACTATGTTGAATAGGAGTGGTGAGAGAGGGCATCCTTGTCTTGTTCCTGATCTTAGTGGGAAAGCTCTAAGTTTTTGTCCATTGAGTATGATGTTGGCTGTAGGTCTCTCCTATACGGCCTTTATTATGTTGAGGAATGCTCCCTTTATTCCCACTTTGCTGAGTGTTTTTATCAGAAATGGGTGCTGTATCTTATCAAATGCTTTTTCCACATCTATTGATATGATCATGTGATTTTTGTCACTGCTGTTGTTGATGTGATGTATTATGTTTATTGATTTGCGAATAAAAAATATGGAACTCTTCATGAATTTGCGTGTCATCCTTGTGCAGGGGCCATGCTAATCTTCTCTGTATCGTTCCAATTTTAGTATATGTGCTGCCAAAGTGAGCACTTATTTTATTTTTTAAAGTATATTTTATTGATTATGCTATTGCAGTTGTCCCAAATTTTTTCACCCCTTTCTCCCCCCTCCACCTTGCACTCCCTCACCCTCCAGCATTCCCAACCCCCTTAGTTCATGTCCATGGGTCATACATATAAGTTCTTTGGCTTCTACATTTCCCTTACTATTCTCAATCTCCCCTTGTCTATTTTAGGCCTACCAGTTATGCTTCTACTTCCCTGTACATTTTCTCCCCCATTCTCCCATTCTCCTTCCCCACTGATAACCCTCCATTTCTGTGGTTCTGTTCTTGTTCTATTGTTTGCTTAGTTTTTGTTTTTGTACTTTAGGTTTGGTTGTTGATAGTTGTGACTTTTTTGTCACTTCACTGTTCAAGTTTTGATCTTCTTTTTCTTAGATAAGTCCCTTTAACATTTCATATAATAAGGGTTTGGTGATGATGAACTCCTTTAACTTGACCTTGTCTGAGAAGCACTTTATCTGCCCTTCCATTCTAAATGATAGCTTTGCTGGATACAGTAATCTTGGATGTAGGTCCTTGCCTTTCATGACTTGGAATACTTCTTTCCAGCCCCTTCTTGCCTGTAAGGTCTCTTTGGAGAAATCAGCTGACAGTCTTATGGGAACTCCTTTGTAGGTAACTGTGTCTTTTTCTCTTGCTGCTTCTAAGATTCTCTCCTTATCTTTAATCTTGGCTAATGTAATGATGATGTGCCTTGGTGTGTTCCTCCTTGGGTCCAGCTTCTTTGGGACTCTCTGAGCTTCCTGGACTTCCCGGAAGTCTATTTCCTTTGCCAGATTAGGGAAGTTCTCCTTCATTATTTGTTCAAATAAGTTTTCAATTTCTTGCTCTTCCTCTTCTCCTTCTGGCACCCCTATAATTCGGATGTTGGAATGTTTCAAGATGTCCTGGAGGTTCCTAAGCCTCTCCTCATTTTTCCAAATTCTTGTTTCTTCATTCTTTTCTGATTGAATGTTCCTTTCTTCCTTCTGGACCACACCATTGATTTGAGTCCCAGTTTCCTCACATCACTATTGGTTCCCTGTACATTTTCCTTTGTTTCCCTGAGCATAGCCTTCATTTCTTCATCTAATTTGCAACCAAGTTCAACCAATTCTGTGAGCATCCTGATTATCGGTGTTTTGAAATCTGCATCTGATAGATTGGCTATCTCTTCATAGCTTAGTTGTATTATCTCTGGGGCTTTGATCTGTTCTTTCAATTGGGCCTTTTTTTTTTTTGTCTTGGCGCACCTGTTACGTAAAGGGGCAGAGTCTTAAGTGTTCACTGGGGCGGGGTAACACTGGTCACTGTGCTGTGATGCTGTGTGTGGGGGAGAGGCCAAGAGGGAGCAATGGCACTTGCTCCACTCTCTGCCGGATTTCAGTCACTCCCTTCGCTACCCACAATCAAACTGGACCCTTCTGGTGCTGATTTCTGAGTTAGTGGATGTGCTTGTGCACGCTGTAGGCCCCTGTGTGTCTCTCCAACGAACTCTCCTGTGAGGCTGGGAGTTTCTCCCACTGCCTCCTCAACCCCCATGGGTGTTTTCAATCAGAGGTTTGAGGCTTTATTTCCCCACACTGGAGCCCTGGGTTGCGAGGTGTTCTTCCCTCCTCTGCCGTTCCTCCTAATTTATCTATGTGCGAATGTCGGGCTGCGGGGTCTGCTAGCTGTCGCACTGCTTGCTCCGTTCCACAACCCACCACCTCTCTGGGTCGCCAGCCACTGCCTTGCCATGAGTCCTCTCTGCCCCAGCTGCCCATCTCTGCCCTCCTACCAGTCTGGATGAATGTTTCTTCTTTATCTCCTTGGTTGTCGGACTTCCATGCAGTTCGATTTTCTGTTAGTTCTGGTTGTTTTTTGTTTTTAAATTGTTGTTTTCCTTTTGGTTGTGAGAGGAGGTGCCGTGTGTCTACCTATGCCTCCATCTTGGCCAGAAGCTCCATCTCTTTATTCCTTTAAACCATCCGTATTACTCAGTAAATTTTTATGGTTTTCTTCATGCACATGTTATAAACAATGTGGTTATTTTGTTGTTATTGTTGTTGTTGCCATTGCAAATAAGACACTTAATAAGCATTATCTTATTTTTTGTTGATTTTTATATTTTTTTCTGATATCAAACACATTTTAAAACTCTCCTATGGAAGTTGTTATAGTTCTTAGCATATATTATTTAAAATGCATTGGTCTCTCTCTTTCTCATAGTTGTATCTCTTATTTCCATGATATGCCATATGGTCAAAATTTCACAGCACACTTATAATACCAGTAAAGGTGAATGTGTTTATTTCTAGGGCTGCTATAACAAAGTACTACTTACTGGGTGACTTAAATAACAGAAATTTATTTCTCACAGTTCTGAAGGCTGAAAGTCCGAGATCAAGTTGTCAGAAGGGCAAGTTTCTTCTGAGGGCTGTGAAGGAAAGAGTCTGTTCCAGGCCTCTTTCCTTAGCTTGTAAAAGGCCACCTTTTCCCTGTGTCTTCACAAGGTCTTCTTTCTGTGTGTGTCTGTGTCCTAATCTCCTCTTCTTACAAGGACACCAGTCATATTGGATTAAGGCCCATTCTAGTTGCCTCATTTTACCTCAATTGCCTCTTTAAAGACTGTGCCTCCAACACAGTGGTATTCTGAGGTACTATGGGTGAGGACTTCAGCCTGTGAATGGGGGTGGGGGACACAGTTCAGAAAAATCACCTATCTCTAATGGGAATGCATCTGCTGTTTCAACAGCAAGTCTGATGTGTGCCTAGTTCAAGGGAGATACTTTTATCATCCCTCTATTCCCAAATTTTCAAAGAGATTTTATCAGGAATGAATCTCATGTTCTATTGAAATCCTTTTTGCTATCTACTGACAGCACTTAGAATATTTTTTTACCTATTTCTCTGATGTAAGATATTAATAGATTTCCTGTGATTAAAAAGTTCTGGATCAGCATTCAGAATATATAAAGAAATCCTACCAATCAACAGCAAGAGAGGTTTTTAAATCTAGTATAAAATAGATTAAGAATGTAATCAGACCATTCAGAGAAAAGGATATACTCCTGATCAATGAACACTGGAAAACTCTCCACCACAGTAGTAATCAGAGAGATGAAAATTAAAGCAGGAATACAATCCCCTCCTACACAAGCTAGCAAGGGTGTGGAAGACAGAACTCTCACACCCTGCAGATAGCAGAGCAAGCAGTAACACCGTACTCATATGTGCAAGTGGGGACGTGTACATGAGGTGTGTTGTAGTATTGTCTGTAACAGCCACCAAAACAAAACAAACAACCTAAATGTCCTGGTGTAAAAAATAAAAGGTAAATAAAATATGGTGCATTTGTACAATACATAAGCTAGAGCTACTTGTATCAATGGAGGTAAACCTCAAGAACATAATGCTGAGAGAACAAAAGCAAGTTCTAGAGGGATGCATTTAGAATAAAATTAGTTAGGATATGTTAAAGAGAAACAAAATAATATGTAGCTAAATACTTATGGACCCTTATGGAAGCTGTAGAGACACAAATGGATTAGAAACATAAACACCAACTTTGAAAGAGTTGTTATGCCTGGGTTTTGCAAGAGGTGGGGTTTGGAAGGAAGATTGGAGAGAATGGGACTGAGGATGAATTCGAAAAGGTTGCCTCAGCTAATGTTTAAGGTTTTATTTTATTTCTTTTGTAATAAAATGATCTGAAAAACAAAATCCTTTACATTCCTGGGCTAATATCTTACTTGGTCATGGTGAATGCCTCTATTAATGTATTATTGAATTGTTTGTTACTGCTTTATTTATAGTTTTTCATCTAGTGCCTTCATCTTCTGTTTTGTTTTTTTCCATTATATTTTTCAAGATTGGATTCCAGGGTTGTACTGTCCTCATAAAGTGAATTAGAGAGCCTTCCATGTTTTTTTCTATAACCTGGAACCGTTAGTCAAATATAGGAGCACTCTGTTACTGGAAAATTCAGCAAAACAAACACATTAGAAAAATCTCTGTTCGAGAAAGCTGTTGTAGAGCTTCCGTTTCATAACACTTTAATTTTTATGTGAATATTTTTGTCTTAAGACATTACTCTTTTTTTCCCCCCTGGATGGTGTGGCTCAGTGGATTGAGGGCAGGCCTGTGAATGAAAGGGTTGCTGGTTCAATTCCCAGTCAGGACACATGACTGGGTTGTGGGCCAGGTCCCCAGTAGGGGGTGTGCAAGAAGCAACCACACACTGATGTTCCTCTCCCTCTTTTTCTCTCTCCCTTCCCCTCAGTCTAAAAATAAATGAATAAAATCTTTTAAAAAATACATTACTTTTTCATGAGTCAATTTTGTTATTTATATTTCACAAAAGAATCTGCACCAGTGAGCTTTTCTCATTCTTTATGAAGAGTTGGGTGTAGGGATATCTTGCTTTTTAATCTTTCACATGCTTTTAGAGTTCATCATCATTTATAGTTTTATTTGTTTTGTGCTCTCCCTTTCAGTCAATAAGCAAAGGTTTGTCTATATTACTGCTTTCTCCCAAGGGCCACTTCTTGGACGTATTTACCATATCTTGAGATTTACTGTTTTTGAATTCATAGATTTTTACTTTGTTCTTGAAAGATTTCTATTTCTTGAGTTCCTTAAAATTTTTAATTTTCATTCTTCTTGATATTAAAACTAACTTCATTTTTATTTGCAACAATAAAAAACAATTTAAGGGCTTTGGCAGTATCTTATAAATTTTGTATGTATTATTCACATTCTCATTATTCTCTAAATGATCTTTGATTGTATATTTTATTTCTCCTCTGCCTCAACAATTAGTTAGGAGATGGTTCTCTTTTTCTCATTTCCATATAGTAATAGCTGTTCAGCATTACAGAAAAACAAAGACTACAGAGCAAGGCCAATGACGAGCCCAGCACAGTGCCCAGCACCCCATAAACACTTGCTACTACACAGCTGCACCAACTGATCGTGACACAAACATACCAACTCCGTAGTTAGGTCTCAAAAGTTGAAATAATAATAATGAAACATAAGGGAAAATAATCAGAGTCAAAAGTTATCTGCCCTTTTGCCCACAGTTTGAATATTAAGCCTCCATGTATCATCTATAGATAACATTAAATAAGAGCTTCACACAGTCAAACGAAACCACATGACTCAGACCTAATAACTGCAAACGCCATTTGCAATGGGACCCGACCTCATCCTCTCCCCATCTGCAAGAGAACCTACCAAGTGCAGGCACAGATATATCATATTTGCTTAAATGTAAGATGCATCCAATGTGTCCATACTTCAGATGGAAGGTCCAGCATGACCAAGGTCAATGGATGGTACCATCCCCACATGGTGGAGCAGGGCAGCACACACATCATAGCTCTTCCCAGCTGTCTATGAAATATACCTTTGACAATATCCCATATGCCTACCCTAAGATTTAGGATGTCATCCTGTACCTGTTCATTGTTGAAATTTGTTTCAGGGACACAGGTACACTTTGTCTTTTTTAATACACACATTAGTGAATTTTCCTTTTGAACAACAATAGCAATATATGCTCACATGACCCCTTCCCTTCAGAGTAGCTAATGTCAACTATTTGATATGTATCTTCCCACATTTTTCCTGAGCTCATTCAAACATTCATACATAAAAAGTTACATGAGTAGATTTTTCTTCTTTCTTTTCAAGAATGAGATGAAGATGTACAAATCTGATATTTTTATTTAGCAAGAATTATAGATATATCTCCACATACTTTATTGTTTCTTTAATAACTGCATAAAACTCTAGAATATGAAGTAATATACTTTATTTAATAATTCTCTACTTTTGGACATGTGAATTATTCCCAGTTTTTCAAGTAGCAGATATGTTGTAATAAACATTTTTCTGTTGATCTGGCACTTTTATTTCTGTCTGCCCAAAGTGAAATGGCTGGGTCAAAGAGCACATGTATTTTTAATTTCAGTAGCTATTTTCAGACTTTGGGGAATGATTAAAGCAATTCTTACTCATTCCAGCAAAGTATGAGACTCCTTATTTCTTCCACACAATCACAAGCCAAAAATTATGAGTTGTATCCATTTAAGCCAAACTGATCCATTTCTAACATGATCTTACTGTCATTTTTATTTACACTTTTCCTTCCCCCATAAGAATAATCATAATTTAATTTGCTTATTGACCATTTGCATTTTCTCTTCTGAAAATTGCTTACTCCTCTCCTTTGCCAATTTCTTTATTGTATTTTTTTTACTCTTCAATTTGTAGAAGTTCTTTGTAGATTAGAATACTTAACCATGGAGCCCCCCCAGGCCCACTGGTACTTTTCCTGGAACAATCAGAGAAGAGGCACAGTCTTTTTGCTGAGATAATAGGTATAAGAGCAATGGATGCTATTGGTGCTAATGCCATCTTTGTCACCATGTGAAAGAGTAATGAAAAGAAAATCAATACAGAGATAAGTCAGAGTAGATGAGAGAAAGAGCTAATAACATCGTGGAATACCCAGATACAGCCATACTTGAAGCTGGAAGGGTTTAGCCACTGAATTTCCCAATTGAGAGAGCTAGTAAATTTCCTTTTGGGTTTGTGCTAGGTTTCTGTCACTTGCAACCAAAACATTCCTGATGATCATGAGCATACACACACTAGGACCGCACCCTAATTCTGGAAGAAGACTTTACCATCTAAAAGGACTGGACATTACAGGAGAAAAGCGAAACCAATCCTCTCTCAGCCTACTGCAGCCAGGAAGAACAGCAGAACTGGCTTGGCCAGTTTAAAGCCAGCAGGAGCCACACCCCCTTTTTAAAATTCTTTCTTCCTCTCTTCCTTTCTTTCTATTTTTATTCCTTCTTACTTTCTTCCTTTTTATTATTATTTTTATAAATTCCCACAAGTGAAACAATAAAACCTGGAGCTGTCAAAGTACCAGAGTTAGACCCAAAGAGGTGTCATCCCAGTAACTGAGACAGTGAGACAACTTTCACTTTGCTACTCCAGAGAACTTACAAGTTATTATGTATTGGTATTATTATTTTTTTTCATTATTCTTACATGTTTTATCTTATTAATATTTTTTAACTTCTCTTCTTTCTGTTTAGTCTTCTTTGCTTGGTTTGCTAAATTGCACTGTTTGATTGGTTTCTCTTGTTCTCTCTTTCATAGTGTATTTTTAATTTTCTCCCTTTCACTTCACTTGTGTTCCAATAGCACACTACTCTAGGTCCTGTACATCCTATTCTTGTTATTCAGATCACATAGACTCTGTCACGTGATTGTTGCTCCATTACTATTATAAGTAATTGCTGTTCCATACAATTGTGAATGCTACACAGCACCCCTCCCAGATATTAGCCTACTTCTCTATTTCCTGAACTTTATTACTATTGGGGTTGACTATTCTCTCACACACTACACCTATTTCTATCCTTTAATCACTTTACCTCATAGTCTGACCTCCCAAAATATCACTGCTTTCTAGATCCAACTAAAAATCCTACCCCCACCAAACAAGAGCTGTATCTTTGTTCTGCCCTTTCTAAAAAGAGGCTAGGTGGGTGAAATATCATGGTTAACACTATACATATCCCAAAGATCTCCTATCTCTTCTCTACACTTTGGTACTTTAAATACCATAGAATGCACTCCTGCTGTCTTAAACCATTTTGCCTTCCCCCTCCAACTGATCACAAAAAAGAGTAGATGGGAGCTGTGAACACGAGTATACAAGCTGGAAGAAAGAAACCACCAACAAAAGAACCACCAACAGATAACAATGGAAGAAGGTGAAGGAGGGAGTGGAAGCCACATTAATCTCAACCCAGGACCGATCTGGAAATACAACTAAACAGTGGAGAAATTACTCAGAACAAACAACTTGTTTGTTGTTTGTTCTCTCTCAGAGTGAGAGAGAAGCCTCAAAACCATGTATGGACAGAAGAAGCAGCTTCAACACAACCTGTTGACACTGGCACAACATAATACAAGATGTGGTGGATGGAGTGACCCTCAGTTAACCAGCTGGAGGGAAGGACCCAGCAAAGAAAGACCCAAAACAATCAAAACTCAAAGACATAACACAGAGCCAATACAAATGACAGCCCAAGACCAGTGAGCTCAGGAAATCAAGGAGACTGCACCAGTGAATATTACAGGTTTTCTACCACACAAGTTCACACCATAAACCCAGGGAGTCAGAACAGATCAATTTAAGAAGCAGAGGCTAACAAGAAGAGTCTCACAAATGATGGGAAGACAAAGAAACAAACTCCAAATGAAAGGAAAGGAGGAAGTCTCAGAAAGAATGCTAAATGAAATAGAGGTAAGTCAACTATCAGATATTGAGTTCAAAGCAATAGTTATCAGGAAGCTCAATGAGCTCACAGAGAACTACCAGACACTATAGGGAAATTACAATGAACTCACTGCAAACTATATCAACACGAAAAAGGAAATAGAAACTATCAACAAGGGCTGAGAGGACAAAGAGTACAATTTCTGAACTGAAGAACATAGTAGAAGGAATCAAAAGCAGGCTAAATGAAGCAGAGCATTGGATCACCGAGCTAGATGACAAGGCTGAAAAAAAAACACCCAGAATGAAGAAGAAAAGGAGAAGAGGCTCAGAAAAAATGAAGAGGGGTTAAGGGAAATGCAGGACAACACGAAACATAATAATATCCATATAATAGGGATACCGGAAGGAGAAGACGACCAAGGGAGAGAAAACCTGTTTGGAAAAGTAATGATAGAAAACTTCCTTAATTTCATGAGAGAACAAGTCACACAAATCCAGGAAACACAGAGAGTCCCAATCAAGAGGAACCCCCAAAAACCCACTTCAAGACATATCATAATTAAAATGGCAAAATTCCAATATAAAGAGAGAATCTTAAAGGCAGCAAGGGAGAAACAGGAAGTAACATACAAGGGAGCCCCAATAAGGTTAGCAACTGACTTCTCAATGGAAATGCTTCAAGCCAGAAGGGAATGGCAAGAAATATTCCAAGTAATGAAAACCAGAGGGCTGCAACCAATACTACTCTATGCAGCAAAGATCTCAATAAAAATGGAAGGCCAAATAAGGAGCTTCCTGGACAAAAGAAGCCTCAGAGAATATACCTCCTCCAGACCAGTTCTGCAAGAGATGCTAAAGAGTTTGCTTTAAGAACGGGAATAAAAACAGTGACACAGAGAAGAACACAGGTAAGAAAAAAATGTCAAAGAATATGTACCTATCAATAATAACCTTAACCGTAAATGGAATAAATGCCTCAATCAAAAGACATAGAATAGCTGAATGGATAACAAATCATGACCCACACATATGCTGTCTACAAGAGACCCACCTCAAAACAAAAGACCTATACAGACTGAAAGTGAAGGGCTGGAAACAAATGTTCCAAGCAAAAGGACAGGAAAAAAACCAGGGTAGCATTTCTCATATTAGACAAAATAGACTTCAAAAGAAGGGCCATAAAGAGAGACCCAGAAGGTAACTTCATAATACTCAAGGGAAGAATCCATCAAGAAGACATAAACATTGTAAATATATATGCACCCAACATAGGAGCACCCAAATACATAAAGAAAATCCTGGAGGACTTCAAGAAAGATATTGACAGCAACACAATTATAGCAAAGGACTTTAACACATCACTGTCAAAAATGGACAGGTCTTCCAGACAAAATATCAACAAGGATATTGTGTCACTTAACAACACCCTAGAGGAAATGGACTTCAGTGATATATATAGAGCTTTTCATCCCAAAGAAGCAAAATACACATCCTTTTCAAGTGTCCATGGAACTTTCTCAAAGATAGACCACATGATAGGACACAAAGCAAGCTTCAACAAATTCAAGAAAATTGAAATCATATCAAGCATTTTCTCTGACCACAAGGGACTGAAACTAGAAACAAATCTCAAGGAAAAAACTCCAAAACACTCAAACTCATGGAGACTGAAGAGCATGTCATTAAACAATGAATGGGTCAAGAAGGAGATTAGGGAAGAAATCAAAAGTTTCTGGAAACAAATGAAAATGAACTCACAACAATCCAAAACTTATAGGAAACAGCGAAGGCAGTACTGAGAGGGAAGTTCATAGCAATACAGGCTTACCTAAAAAAGGTAGAAACACTTCAAATAAACAACCTAACCCCATGCCTACAAGAACTTGAGAAAAAACAAAGACAGCCCAGAGCAAGTAGAAGGAAGGAAATAACCAAGATTAGAGCAGGATTAAACAAAATAGAGACTAAAGGCACAATTCTAAGGATCAAGGAATCCAGGAGCTGGTTCTTTGAAAAGATAAACAAAATCAACAAACCTTTAAGCAGGGTCATCAACAACAAAAGACAGAGGATCCAAATAAACACAATCAGAAATGAAAAAGGAAAGATTACAACTGATGACACAGAAATAGAAAGGATTGTAAGAAATTACTATGAACACCTATATGCCAAGAAATTTGAAAACCTAAGTGAAATGGACAAATTTCTAGAAAAATATAATCTTCCAAAACTGAATGAAGAAGAAGCAGAACACCTGAACAGACCAAAAGAAGCAGATGAAATTAAAGCAGTAATTAAAAAGCCTCTGACACACAAAAGCCCTGGACCAGACAGTTTCACAGGAGAATTCTACAAAGCATTTAAGGAAGAGCTAACCCCTATCCTTCCAAGACTATTCAAAAAATTTCAAGAACAAGGAAGACGCCAAAACACTTTTTATGAAGCCAGCATCATCCGAATCCCAAAACCAGATAAAGATGTAAGAAAGAAAGAAAACTTCAGGCCAATATCACTGATGAATATAGATGCTAAAATCCTCAACAAAATATTCACAAACTGCATCCAGCAATACATTAAAAAGATCATACACCATGACCAAGTGAGATTCATCTCAGGGATGCAAGGATGGCACAATATTCACAAATCAATAAATATAATACATCACATCAACAACAGCAAAGACAAAAATCACATGATCATATCAATAGATGCGGAAAAAGCATTTGGTAAGATACAGCACCCATTTCTGATAAAAACACTCAGCCAAGTGGGAATAGAGGGAGCATTCCTCAACATAATAAAGGCCATATATGAGAGACCTACAGCCAACATCATACTCAATGGACAAAAACTTAGAGCTTTCCCACTAAGATCGGGAACAAGACAAGGATGCTAGATTTCACCACTTCTATTCAACGTTGTATTGGAAGACCTAGCCACAGCAATCAGACAAGAAGAAGAAATAAAAATCTTCCAAATTAGAAAGGAGGAAGCAGAACTGTCATTGTCCACAGATGACATGATAATGTACACAGAAAACCCTATAGACTGCACCAAGAAAATAATTGATCTAATAAATGAATTTGGCAAAATAGCAGTATACAAAGTCAATATTCAAAAGTCAAAGGCATTTTTGTACACCAACAATGAAATATCATAAACAGATATTAGGGGGAAAAATCCCATATGTTATAGCAACAAGAAAAATAAAGTACCTAGGAATAAACCTAACCAAGGAGGTAAAAGACTTTTACTCAGAAAACTACACAACACTGAAGAAAGAAATTAAGGAAGACACAAACAAATGGAAGCATATACCATGTTCATGAATTGGAAGAAATAACATCATCAAAATGTCTATAGTACCCAAAGCGATTTATAGATTCAATGCAATTCCTATTAAAATACCAATGACATATTTCACTGATATAGAACAAACACTTCAAAAAATCATATGGAACCATAAATGACCCCGAATAGCTGCAGCAATTTTCAGAAAGAAGAACAAAATAGGTGGAATCAAAACTATATTACTAGGCCACTGTAATCAAAACAGCCTGGTACAGGAACAAGAACAGACACATAGACCAATGGAACAGAATAGAGAGCCCAGAAATAAACCCAAGTCTTTATGGTCAATTAATATTTGAAAAAGGGGGCAGAAGCATAAAATGGAGTAAAAATAGCCTCTTCAACAATTGGTGTTGGGAGATCTGGACAGCTACATGCAAAAAATGCAACTCAAGCACCAACTTACTCCATACACAAAAATAAAATAAATAGGGATAAAGTCAATAGGGATAAAAAGACTTAAATATAAGTTGTGATACCATAAAATTCCTAGAGGAGAAGATATGCAGGAAAATCTCAGATATTCTATGCAGCAATATTTTCACTGATATGTCCCCTAGAGCAAGGGACATAAAGGAAAGAATAAATGAATGGGACTTCATCAAAAGAAAAGCTTGTGCATGGCTAAAAAAAAATATTAACAAAATGAAAAGGGAAGCAACTGTATGGGAAAACATATTTGCCAATGATATCTCATACAAAGGTTTGATCTCCAAAATATATAAAGAAGTCACATAACTCCACTCCAGGACACAAACAACCTAATTAAAAAATGGGCAAAGGACCTGAACAGACACTTATCCAAGGAGGACATACAAATGGCCCAGAGACATATGAAAGGATGCTCAGCATCACTAGCCATCAGAGAGATGCTAATTAAAACCACAATGAGATACCACTTCACGCCAGTCAGAATGGCCATCATAAACAAATGAACAAACAATAAGTGCATCATGGTTGTGGAGAAAAGGGAACCCTAGTGCACTGTTGGTGGGAATGCAGGCTTGTGCAGCCTCTGTGGAAAACAGTATGGAATTTCCTCAAGAAACTAAAAATGGAATTACCTTTTAACTCAGCAATTCCACTCCTGGGTTTATACCCTAAGAATTGTGAAACACTAATTCAAAAGAACCTATGCACCCTAATGTTCATAGCAGCACAATTTATAATAGCCAAGTGCTGGAGGTGCCCAAAGGTAAATGAGTGGATCAATAAACTATGGTATATATACATAATGGAATAGTATGCAGCAGAAAGAAAGAAGGAGCTCCTACCCCTTGTGACAACATGGATGGAACTACAAAGTATTATGCTAAGTGAAGTAAGTCAGGTGGTAAAAGACAAATAACATAGGATCTCACATATAAGTGGAACCTAATTAACAAAACAAACTAGCAAGCAAAATATAGCCAGAGACAGTGAAATCAATAACCTTCTGACAGTAACCAGAGGGTAGGGGAGAGAGAAATAACAAGGTAAAAAAGGGAAAGGGACATAAATGAACACGTATGAGGGACCCATGGACAGAGCCAAGGTGGGGGGTGGGATTGAGGGTGGGAGGTGGGTGTGGGGGAAAGTGGTTGAGGGAAAATGAAGACAACTGTATTCGAACATCAATTAAAAAAGTTAAAAAAAAGATGTGAGTCACAACTCACTTTGCCTACAGCTGTACGTTGGTTGATAACACTTAAATGAGACCTAAGCCAGAGAATGTGCAGTGACCCAAGTTAGACAGATCACAAGTTACTCTTACAACTTGTAAAAAGAGTTCTTGTAACCACAGGTGTGTCAGAAAGGCCCATACAGGTGTGTCTCCAAACACTCACACCTAAAATGCCTCCCTAAAGGAACTGTTATCATAAGGTTGATTTTTGTACTTTCTTAAATCATATCTAATATTATGGGATTATTGTACAGTGCTGTAAGAAAAAGGAGGAAGTAAATAAGCTATGCATTATAAGGTTTTTCTATTTTAGAAACTCTTTAACAGAGGAATCAGGGTACCTGATGTGGGGTTTTTGCTTGGATGGGAGGCAAGATATTGAAATGCTAAGAGGTTACATAAATTTTGAACTTAATTTCATAATAAGGGGTCATTTATGCATAACATATAGGCACCCCAACTCCAATGATAATAGCATTTATTAAGTACTAGCTGTGTGCCAAACATTTACTAAAATACTTTTTGCAAATTATTTCAGTTTTTTCCTCATATAACCACCCAATGAAGTAGGTATCAAAGCTTCGAAGACTGAGCTTTAAATCCCTCAAAGCTGAGAGAGGTTCTATCAGGCAAGATAAGCTGTGTTATGCTGAAGTAACAAAACCTCAACCTTTTAATGGCTTCATACAATGAAAGCTTACATCTTGCTCATGCTACATTACCCACGACAGTTGGCAAAAGGCCTGCCCATCTGATGCTACTAGGGGTACTGTGTGAACTACGTTTCCATGATGCTGCAGTGGGGGGAAGAAAGCATTGCAAAGGACACATCACCTCCTAAATGTTCCCCACGGCACAAATAGCATCACTTTATGCACTCTGTTGACCAGACAAGTGTCAAGCCTTCATCCAATTTCAAGGTGGAAGAAAGAAGGAGTGCAATCTTAATGTGCACAGAAAGAAGAGAACCAGAAATATTTGAATTGGGCTGGACTGGTCTCACTGAACACAGCCACAGAGCACAGGCTGGTCTGGCCTCTTCTAGAAACAGATGCTCCAACACTTGGGGAACACTCTCAGATTCTCCTTCTGCCACTGCACCAGATAATGCTTTAAAGGGGAAAGTCTCTGTGCCTCAACTATCTACAAGATGATTGTGTCTAGATTGATATGGCTTTTCTTATAGCTAAGGGCACTTAGATAAATCAACAGCCAGCCTGAATTTCAGAAAGAAAAACTTTAGCTCTGTTCCCACCAAGTATAATCATTTTGCCTGTGCATGTCCTTTGTGCTTCCTTGGAGATAGTAGCAAAATGGATTATCTTTTAGATTGCATGTTATCTGAAGGCCTGCTGGAGCTACAGTCAAATGTCTACTTATAACAAAATGATGCAATGCATATAGCTGTGTGTCAACATGTTTGCTAAAAGTGTGAAAATAGAAAATGCTAGCTTCTTGGAACTCCTCTCAAGTATCTGGTTTATGCATAATTTGAACTACCTTTCCTTTACCTCACCACCCCTGTTTTCTGTCTATAACACCCTTCTACAGAGGTTCTCATCTTTTCACTTTATTTTAATCAAATTCTCAGCCTCCTGGGCACATTTGTCTCAGAGCATTTGTGTTTTGTTTTGTTTTGCTTTTTTTCCTGGAGGAAGTTTTAAAACCTTCATTGTGTATTCCGGAATAAATGAGAAGTGGTCTTATTTATAATTGGCTCCCTCTAATTCAAACTAAATGTAGATTAATCCTAATTGATAACACATAAAATTTAATTAAACCTTAATAAAGAACCTGGGAGAGAGTTCTCAGGAGATGATATCTGTAGTTACGCTGGGTGCCACATCCTGCAGCCCTTGAGATAAAACAAAATTTGCAGAAGTATTTTTAGGGATTTATGCAAGTCCAGATACAGGTCATTATCTCAAACATGACATTCATTAAAATTGCAGATAAATCTGAGAGACAGTATTCTCCATACATACCACTGATAAGAAGCTTGGACTACACAAGCTTCCAATGACCTCTTCTACCCTCTTTACCTTCCCCAGCCTGCTGGTCAGACAGCTGCTTAGTTTTAACCATGAGGCTACCCTGAACCACGGTCAGGAGCTGCTGTCACAGCCCATGTTTCATCAGATAAACCCAAACTGACTGCACATCTCATTGCAAGAATCCAATTAACAATGCTGCATAAACACCACCCTCCTGATCAATGTTTCCAGCACAGTAACATTTTATTTCACGTATTCGTGAATATTTTTATATGTTCTGGAGAAATTGAGAACTGATTTTATGTGATCAACCACCCCAGTATCCAATTACTTAAAACATGAATAGAGGCAGAGGGGACACCCAGCCCACAGGAACTCCTGCTTTAGAGACGGGGCACAGACACTCCAGCTGCTGACCAAGTTGATCAAAGGAAGCACACCCTGATGCCTCCAAGAACCAGAAGGTAACCTAAGTGAGATACAGCAAACTGGAGAGGGACAGCCTGGGCTAAAGGGGGAACCCTTTTTCCACTCTACACACAGTTTCCATTAGGAAATGTGGGTCTATGTTGTGGGATCATTTTATTCTTCATTAGAATTTTTAAATTTGGGTTATAATCTGGAAAATAAAGCCATATTTTTAAGTAGGCAGCAAATATTTTTAAATGTTAAATACTCTGTAGGCCTTGTGATATCTCATTTACAAGTTATTTCTAGAGCTTTAAAGTTGTTCCTTCCCTTTGCATCACTCTGTCTTTTAGCAAACATTTAACAAATGCCTACTATGTGCCAGGCACTGCTCTGGGCGTAAAAATAGAACAGTGAACAAAACAAAGGTCTTTGTTCTTCATGGAAATTACATTCTTGTGGGGCAGAGGCTGACAATAAATATAATAAATGTGGCACATTAGGTGGTATAAGTGGTAAAAAAATAAGACAGAAAAAGCACAGTGGGGTAGAGGGTATTAGAAATTGCAGAGGGGTTACCTATTGATATTTAGACAGGTGGGCAGGAAGACCTCATAGTGGAGGTAACATTTGAGCAGAGAAGGAAGGGAGAGAGTGAGTCATGAAAATACATGTTTGGCTGGTCAGAGTGGCCAACATAAACAAATCAACAAATAAGTGTTGGAGAGAATGCAGAGAAAAGGGAACCCTGGTACATTGTTGGTGGGAATGCAGACTGGTGTGGCCACTGTGGAAAACAGTATGGAATTTCCTCAGAGAACTAAAAATGGAATTGCCTTTTGACCCAGAAATTCTGCTGCTGGGATTATGCCCCAAGAACCCTGACACACCAATCCAAAAGAACCTATGCACCCCAATGTTCATAGCAGCACAATTTACAATAGCCTAGTACTGGAAGCAACCTAAGTGCCCATCAGCAAATGAGTGGATCAAAAAACTACAGTACATTTACACAATGGAATTCTATGCAGCAGAGAGAAAGAAGGAGCTTCTACCCTTTGCAACAGCATGGATGGAACTGGAGAGCATTATGCTAAGTGAAATAAGCCAGGTAATGAGGGACAAGTACAATATGATCTCACCTTTAACTGGAACATAATCAACAAGAGAAAAAAAAACAAACAAAATATAACCAGAGACATTGAAGTTGAGAGAAATCTAACAATAGCCAGAGGGGAGTGGGGAGGGGATAGTGGGGAGAGGGGTTTTCAGGAACTACTATAAAGGACACATGGACAAAAGCAAGGGGAAGGGTGGAGGTGGGGGAGGGAGGTGGGTTTGGCTGGGGTGGAATGAAGAGGTGGGGAGAAAATGCAGACAACTGTAATTGAACAACAACAATAAAAAAATTAATAAATAAATTAATTAATAATACAGGTTTGGGCAAAAGAATCTAGGTGAAGAGTCTTCCAGAAAGAAGGGACAGCCAATATAAGGAGCCCAAAATAGGAATGTGCCTGGTGTGTTTAAGAAACAACAAATAAACTAGTGTTTATTTGGATGGCGTGGTGGGAATAAGAGGCAGAATGGCAAGAGGTGAGAGGGAGGAGCGAGAGAGAAGATCACACAGGGAGAGACTGATGGGGCCTTATAAGCCACTAGAACAGCTTGTGTACACTCTGGGGAACTCGGAAGCTATTGGAAGTTTTGAGCAGAGAATAGACATGGATTGACTTGTGTTTTTACCAGGTGCTGTGTTGAGAAAAGACAGGAGGGGACAAGGACAGAAGCAGTGAGGCCAGCAAAAGGCTACAGCAGTGTCCAGGAGGTGGTAAGTAGTATCCAGAATCTAGATATAGTTTAAAGGTAAAGCCAACAGTAATACCTGACAGATTGGTTATGTGGAATGAGAAAAGCTGAAGATTCAAGGACAATTCCATGTTTTTTAGCTTGAGGAGCTAGAAGGATAAGTATCTGTATGTACCCCTTCTCCATCCCCAAATCTCTTCAGATAATTTCAAACAGCCAGGATACCCCATTTATGATCCTCTGTCCAATAATAATGATGACAGTAACAAGTGTTATCTTTTTATTGAGCACTTATTGTATGGCCAGGAACTTTATGTGCATTTCTGCATTTAATCCTACACCAACCCTGAGTTAAACAGTGTTATTTAGTGCCATTGACCCCATGAGGACTCTGAGATTCAGAGAAGTTAAATGGTGGTAAGTGACAGAGCCAAGATTTAAGCCCAGGGCTCTATGACTTGCAAGACCTATGACCATAACCACCATGGCACACTGGCTCTTCAAATTTGTATTTTTATAACTACCTATCATGTATCAGGCCTGGGTTGGGCAACTTACATATGTGATTTTACATAATCTTTACAACAGACTTATAAAGTAGGTATTTGTGTTTCTGTTTTCAAATGGAAGCTTACTGAAATACCTACCCAAGCCATACTTCCCTTATTCACAAATATTTTTTCTCCAGACAAATAAGATAGGGTAGGTGGCATCTATCCACTTACCCCAACATTAGCTTGGGTAGAAACTGAGTACACTGGGTGGTATAAAGAGACATAAGACACAGTCTCTACATTCAGGGGGTGTGATTATGGCTGGGAAGATGGCCATGGCCAGTTGAATATCATATGTCTCAGCACGTGCATTCCTTAGGCGGGCTGTCCATCCAGTGCACAAGGGGCTGACTCTATGCCACATTCTGTACTAAGCATTGAGAATAGAAAGATGGGGGGAAAAAAGAAAGAAAGATGGACAAGAAAAAGCCCCTACAAAATCTATGGACAATTAAAAATTTTGGAGGCAGAGTATTGCTGTTAATCATTCACAAGGCTTATTTAAATGCATCATAAATGCCATTGAGCCAAGTGTCTATTCCCAGTTCTTTTCCTTAAATGTTAAAGACTAAAGACATCTCTTACCATCTGCTATAGCTTGGGACCTTCCCCCGAGGTCACCTGACATGGCAGGCCCTGGCTGGCAACCCCATCTGACACACCCCACCAGGAACATCTAGAAACAATCAGAGCATCTGCTGGCCTTTCCCCTGCAACATGCAGCTGTTGTAGATTTGTAGCCCTTGCCTCTCAGGTCCCTTCAGCCTGTGGGCAATCAGGACCCTGGGTCCTAGGATATTCAGCCCAGTTCTCATCTAGTCTAGAACCTGGAACTCCTGATTTTTTATTCGACAGTGTTTACTAAGCACCCGCTGTGTGCCAGGTGTGGTTATAGATGACACCTTCGTGGACAAGAAAAATGCAAGTTCTTCCTTCATGAAAAAAATATGTAGAAGGGAAGCAAACATTGAATAAATATAGAGCACTTATGGAACATGTAATAGGTAGATCTGCTCTGCTGATTTACAGCTAGGGACCCAAACAACCAATCTTGAGTCCAAATCCTCACCATCTGACTCTTTCTTTTTTAATCCTCACTCAAGGATATGTTTATTAATTTTAGAGGGGGGAAGGGAAAGATAGAGAGGGCAAGAAACATCAGTATGAGAGAGAAACATCAATCGGTTGCCTCCTGTACATGCCCCAACCAGTGACCAAACCCACAACCTCCTGGTGCATAGGATGATACTTCAACTAACTGACCCCCCCGGCCAGGCTTCACCATCTGACTTTTGGCATGAGATGCCACAAGACTAGCCTAGGGAGATATAAGGGCATGATTCCAGTGAGGATTTTTTCAGCATCTGACAGAGTGCAAAGGAATGAACACTCAGCCAGGGAAAGCATGATGGGGAGAGAGGAACCACAGAAGTGACTGAGAAATTAATGAGGCACAATGGGTCCTTCACTTAGGAAGTCAAGGCCAAAGTAATCCCTGCAGTACATGGAATGAGGGAGACTGGAAAAATGGCCAGAAGGGATGATGGGAGGGAGTAGCTACAGGACAGAAGACTTGAGACAGCTTTCGGCAACACCAAAGAACACGTGCACTTATCATGCTGCACGTGTGCAAGGTTGCAGCCTGGTAGCACATAAAACACTTCAATGATAGTATTGATTTAGGTCTGCAATGTCTAATTAGAAGATAAAAGAAAGAACAAGAGCATAAGTAATTCTCTGTTGGCTCACAGAGCATAAGGATCACAATACACTCTTTAACGAGAGGGGAAGAAAAAGCAGCCTGTGGTATAGAATGCATAGTATGATCCTGTTTGTTTTCACAGAAAACTTTTTAAAGTCTGGAAGAATAGACCCTAAACTGTCAGCAGTATTCATGTCTGAGAGATGGGATCATATGAGATTCTACCTTGACAGTAGGGTTTTCATTAATGACTCTATAATGGGTTGATGTATGATCAGTATCACAGGTGCAGCTGTGTGGATTGTTAAAATAATGATGTATTTCTGTTTTGATTGGAAAAAGCCACTCTCCCGAGCTCCCTTCAAGAAGTTTCCTCAAGCTAAACATGATCCAGCAGGTGAAGGGTTAATATGGAATACAGCTGCAAGCTTCCAAATCCCCTCCAAGGCAGGTGTCCATTCTGATTGGTTACTTCATAGGCTGGGCAAATTGTTGATTTTTGAAATATCTGCTGTTTGCCAAATAAAAATTTTGTGTTCATTCACTTTTTGAAAGCCTGGTGTTGACTCTTATCAGAAATACATAATGACTAATCTACTGGAAGAATTAGGAACAGCAGTTTGCAATTATTGTGGTCACTAATCACATGCAAGTGACAATTTCATAAACGACTCTTACAGACTTAACCCAAATTCTAAAGACTACTTTTAAATGTTTGAAACAAATGGTGCATTAGAGATATTGTTAATTCACTTTCATTTCACCTAGATTTAAGCTACCAAACTGGGCCCGTTACACAGGATGCTCTGCCTGCCACTCACTATGTCACACATGGAGTGTGGCTGCTCCCTCCCAAAGGCCTGGGTCAGCTTCGTTCTTACCACCAGCTTTATACTTGTCCTCTGTTCCTAAATATTTCTTATTATTATGTCCTGTCACCCTGACTGCTTTGTAAGCACTCTGAAGTCAAACAATTTGGCAGACATTTTGTCCCCTCTCTACTTAGCTTACTGCCTGGTTTGTGGTGACTTTAAGAATATTTATTGCTGTTGGTACTGAAATGCGTTATTCACAAAGTGGTCCTCTTTTCTGGTTACTGCCAGAGCAGTCTCTTCAGGGTTACTGCAGTGGAGGATGCAAAGTCTGTTCTTGGAGTCTTAAGCAGGACTAAAGTGGGAAATATTTTCCCATTTAAAGGGGCAGAAGTCATTTGTCAGTTTCTTGTTCCAATGGGCATTGCTTTGACAGCCCTCTCTCATCTTTAGTGTCTTTTTCTACTCATACTATGATCAGGTGGCAAATACCATTATTTTTTCTCTTAGAATGGTTGTCACAAGACAAAAATGCTTTACCTAGGTTATCTATTCCATACTGGATATTAAAAGGAGTCCCTGCTCTTATGAGCATGAGTCAGGAGGTCAAAGTGCCTTAATCCAGATAAAGGTCTTTGGTAATCTGCTGAGCAGCTGGTGTATGGTTAATAAGGGTCATCTACACAGGTGTCATAAGCAAACTCCAAATCCCAGGGTTATAGCATATAGCTATAAACTCAGGAGAGCTTATTTCTCACTCACATCAAAGCATCCATCTTCCATGCAGTGATTGAGGGCCCCAAGCACTTTCTGTCTTAGGATTCCATTGACTCTAATCTTAGGATTTCCACCTTAGGATTCTTCTTAGGGGTTTGAAATTATCCGCACTTGGTCAGCAGAGAAAGCAAAAGAAATGGAAAAGGCACCCAGTTCTTAAAAACACTGACTCAGAAGTGACAAACAACACTTCTGCTCACGTTCCACTGGGAAGGACTGATCAGATGACACATTGCTGCAAGGGAGAGCTGGGTTCTGTTGTCCTGGCTGGGTGGTTGCTTCCCAGGGGAACTGCATGCTATTGAAAGGGGATCAGGATGTTCTTGTGGATAGCTAGCCACCTGCCATACCAATTCGAAGGCTTAGAAGATTTTCTGACAAAACATTTAGGGAAATCCATCTCCAACTGGAGGCAGGGGAAGCATTTTCAGGTTTTTTCTTCCCAATTCTCTTAATAATATTCCTGTTACTTGTCACAGGATGGGAATTTCATGGTAACAGTGGACGATTTTGAACATACAAAGTGACAAGGGTACAACCCATATAAATCTTCAAGCTAAGCTTGTAGCATTGGATGGCCTGCTTACATAAAGCTTGTGGGCATTGGGAAGTCAGTAAGATGTCCTGCATTCTTTGAGATAAATTGGTCTCCATTCTCTGAGTTACCACTGCTGGCCAGAGAATCCTGGCACTGGAATCATTCAAACTTCTTATCCTTCAGGCAAGAATCAAGCAAACTCACAGGACATGTATCTAATAAAGCTATTTATTTTAAATGTATAAGCAACTGATACTGGTCCATAATGAACATTTTTTATTTTTAAAGTATTTTCTTTCATGGGGAAGAAATGTAATTCATTCTTTTCCCCAAAATAATAAAGAAAATTGCTACTGTGAACAGTTTGGCATTTGAAACCTAGTGGGAGGTTTCTCCAGCAGATGGTTTAGTAGCAGAAGCTTTTAAGAAATTCTAACTGCTAGGGAAAAATCACAGAGAGAGAGAGAGACAGACAGAGAGAGAGAGAGAGAGAGAGAGAGAGCTGATGTAATAAAGAAAAGATATATCCAAAGACAGCAATTCTTACTTCTTTATTCAAGGTCTGATGACTCAAATGATCCACAAACTAAATCATAGGTTCTAAAATCTGCTGTGCATCAGAATAGCATGGAAAGCTTGTTTAAAATACCCATGGAATCAGAATATCTGTGGATCTGTGGGTGGTCACCAGACATAAATATATTTTTAAAGCTCCATAGATAATTCTGTTTAAACCCAGTGGCCAAGTTGATTTTTTAAATTCTGATGGTAGTTACGGAGCCAGGTGGTATTCTTAGCTTAGCAAATACTCTGCACTCTTGGCCACTTAGGATTTTCACCAAGTCCCTCATCTTTCCACACAAAGCATTTGAATGATGCTCTCAAGGACACCATGGGCAAACATGCCAAGGCTTTTAATGATTTTATTTGGAAGCAAGGAAAACAGAGCTCCTAGCCCATCCACTCAGCACTATCTGCAGAGACTCAGAGCTGTCACAGTTAATGGCTCTGCCAAACACCATTGACCACATCCTTGGAGAAGGCAGGGTGGTATCCTGAGAGGAGCACAGGCTTCAGCAAGTCAGCTTTAACACACAGCACAGGCACCTGCAAGCTGGGAGCCCTGAACAAGTCCACCTAACCCAGTTTATTTGTAAAATGGTAATTAATAATACTGACCCCATAGTGCTGTAAGATGCAAATGAGAAAAGCATCTAGAAAACAATCTGCTGTAGAAAAAGAACTTGAATCATGGTACTTTCCTTACCACATTTCTTTTAACATCCTTCTCTCTGGAAAGAGGACAACCAATTATTAAAGGCCAGTGGAAGACATTCATGTTTTCCCAATACTCCATGAGTTGTCCACAGGAGGGTTATCCAGGATAGAATTTGGAGACAGGTGTTGCTCTCCGCTAATCTTTATGTAAGGTGGCTACCACTGAATAGACTCTTACCTCTGATCCCAGATGTCACCAGAAAGCATCTCCTAGAACTTGAAGATAAAGGCAGGAAATGGCAGATATGGTTTTTGTTGCTGTAACCTGGGTTAAGGGCATGATCTCTGTGAGTCCCACGTGATCAAATACTAAATTATATAGGATTCAAATTAATCACACAGACAGTCATAAAACACCAGACTCTAAATATTATTTACCCTGCATCAAGCAGATGTTTGTTTCCAAAGCTACAATATCCCCTAATTGGCTGACGCTGTGCTGCATAGACTCTAATGCAAGCTTGTGTTCTCTAATGAATGACAAATGCCTAGAAGAGTCCTCTGTGAATGGGCAGCCTCCCCTCCAGCATGCAAATTACATCAAAATTCCATCAGCAAACACAGATAAACTCATCTGCATGACGGGCAGATGAGTGGATAACACACCCATAGATTCATTGTCCAAATTCAATGTAGTTAGTTCATCTCTGCTTTGAATGGTCATTTGTTTGATAATTTATTCATTTGGCCAACATTTATTGAGGAGCTCTTTCAGCACAGGCACTGTCTTGGACTTTAGGAATATATCAATGAATAAAGATATGGTATCTTACCTCAAGAAGTGCACAGTGAGGAAATGGAGACTGGACTGGTAAATAAGGAAAACAGATGATGTGAGAAGTGCAGAGTAGAGGCGTGAGCAAGCATCCCTGGTGAGACAAAGAGGGAATAACCATTTCCACCTACAGAATTTGGAGGGCTCTACAGACTTTCAAGATAAAACTTAAGGGAAGATTTTAGAGTCAGTCAGACAGACAGGGTATAGAAAGGGAGGTTTCAATTAAGAGGCTTGTAAGGACACTTGACAAAACATGTCATTTTCTGGGACCCACAAGCAGTTTGAACTTGCTGAGCGTAAGGTGCAAACATCTGCTCCATTTCAAACTGCACACAAACTGCACAACCCCTTTGCAGGGCAACATGGCTATATCCACTAACACCTCAAATGTGTACGTCTTGCTTGCAGTAGCAAATGATAAAGGGAAAAGTGATTCTCCATAAAGGAGTGGTTAAACACATTGTGGTACATCAATGCAAATACTACAAAAAAAAAGACTTTGTAAAAAGGATGGGTATGTGCTCTATAATAGAAGATTTAAGTTATAGGAAGATTTCTAGAATATATTGACATATACATATACCACTTTGTTTTTTCACTCGTCAATATATTGTGTAAAGAAAGAAAATAGGAATATGTATTCTTCTTTGCTTTATTTTCATAAAGAAACACTGAAAGTATAGACAAGAAACTAATAGCTATAAGGTGGGAGAAGGCAAAAGAGATTAGGAAAGAGGTGGGGGAGAGTTTGCAATGTATACCTTGCATATTGTTTTTGAATTTTGAATCATGGCCTAGTCAAAAAGTATGACTGAATTTAAAAATGTATCTGCTTCATGGCCTGACAAGTCCAGTCTTGGTGTCAATCACAGAGAATCACTCACACATGTGCAAAGGAGGTATCTATAAGGATATTTGTTGTAGCATTGTTTATTGTGGCAAAGAAAAAAAAACAAGAAACAACCAAAATGTCCATTAACAAATGTTCGTATTAGAATAATATGCAGCACTGAAAATAATTAAGTAGGTCTATGTCTATTAACATGGACAAATCTCCAAGACATATTGTTGCCTAATTTAAAAAAGATACAGTAAGACATAAACCATTAACTGGAACACACACATACCCCAAATACTACAGCGGTATATAAGCTGAGAGAATTCACACCAAACTGGTAACAGTGCTAGAGCAGTGGTAAGCAATCCTCTCCTGCATAGGAACAAATAGTTAACATTTTAGGCTTTTAGGCCTTATGGTTTCTGTTGTGACTAATGAGCTCTTCCCTTGGAGTACAAATGCAGCCACAGACAATATAGAAATGAAAGAGCTGTGTGCCGATAAAACTTTATGTCAAAAACAGAGCCAGGTGAAAATAAAGCCTCTCATTTTTATCCTGGCTGTGGGCAACCTGGGATCTCCAGGTTTCCCCTTCAAACGTGGCAGTACATTGAATCCAGGTGGTCCTTTAAGAAACATGTTATACATGTTGCAACACAAATACAACCTCAAACTTGGTGTTCCAACATACAAATTTAAATTTTCATGTACATCTGATGAGCTCCAAATATGTGAAGGAGTTGTAAAGAATAGTGTCTTATAAAACAACCAAACAATATTATTTAATGTTGGCTATCATCACACATACACACACACACACACCAGAGAGCCCGTGGGCTACAGTTTGCCAACTGTAGGTTTAGAGAACCAATATGGGAGGTATTGGTTAAAGACTCTAATATTTCTTTTTTTTCACAAGGAGAATGAAAGTATCTCTTACTTATGTATAACTAAAATCAGTTAAAAAACAATGTGGATGCATTAGTCAGCTGAGGATCCATAATGAAATACCATACACTGGGGGGCTTAAACAATAAACATTTATTTTCTCATGGTTCTGGAGGTTAGAAGTCCAAGATCAAGGTCACAGGCTGGTGTCTGGTGAGACTCTCTCCTGGTTTGCAGGCAGGCACCCTTTCCTCTGTGCACACAAACAGAGAGGGAGGGCTGGTGTCTCTTTCTCTTCCTAAAAGGATGTCAGTCCCATCAGATAAGGTCTCCACCCTTAAGACTTCATTTAACTTAACTTCCTCCCTAAAGGCACTGCTTTCCCACACAGCCTATGAATTTGAAGGGGATGGAACGTGGGTCAAGATGTGTTTCCTATAATAACAATACAGTCAGACTTCTCTTCCCAGAATCCTGGAAAAACCAGTCAAGATTATGATGGTTCTCGACACCAGGAGGCCCCAGCCAAAGGTTATACCTTCCTCCCCCAGGACTGTCTCCTCCAGGTTGGGCATGTTCCTCTCCCTAAGGGAGTGCTATGTCCTCCTTGGGTAGGAAGTCTTTACCTCTCCTTACTCCCTCTCTCTGGTTTCCTCCTCATCTGTCAAAAGTGCTAGAAAGGCAGGCATTGAGAGAAAACTATGGCAACAGATCCAGATCCCCCTTGGGACTTATATCTATATGTATAAGTAATATATCTATAAGTAATATATATCTACATTACTTATACATATAGATATACATATACATAATATATCTATAACTATATATATATTTTTTCTATTGAAAGAGAGAGAGAGATTATAAGGAATAGGCTTGTGTAATTAAGGAGAATAAGATGCCCAGGAGTTTGGACCTAGGAGAGTTAATGATATAGTCCCAGTTTGAGTCTGAGTTTGAATGCAGAAGACTAATGTCCCAGCTTGAAGATAGGCAGAGAAGTAGATATAGAGATAGATAAATATGGAAAGATGTGGAGATACACAGATATATTGATATCTTTCTTACTCATCCTTTTATTCTCTTTGGGCCTTCAATGTGATTGGAAACAGCCCACCCACATTTGGGAGGACAATGTGCTTACTCAGTCTACTGAATCAAATATGACTCTGGTCCAGAAAAACCTTTGCAGACACACCCAGAAATATTTTTAACCACATATTTTGCCCCTTGTGGCCCAAATTGACACATAAAATTAACCATAAGAGCAAGTGGCTAGAAACAACTCTAGTGTCCATCGGTAGAACACCAGTGAAATAAATTAAAGGACAGCCACACAAGGGAACAGAAAGCAACTGTAAATTTAAAAAAGAAAACAAATGAAGAATTCTCTAAACACTGTCATAATCAAAAGTGAAAAAAACAAAGTACAGAATATGTGTATAATATGGTACATTTGAAGGGAAAATACCGTTTATATTTTCTGAGAACACCTGGAAGGAGTCATAAGCAACCAGCAATGATCTCCTACAAAGATACAAACTAGACAGGTACAAGACAAAGGAGGGAGGGAGAATTTTTGCTGACTCTGTTTATACTGTTTGGATATTATCTATGAAAAAGTAGTAGTGATTCAAAAAGATTTTAATGGACTGAGTTGTCAGCACACAGCCAGACGGTGGTGAAAGCCACAATGACGAAGTCGTCTAGGCAGGTGGAGAGAGAAGGAAAGTACGTAGGAGACAGACCTCGGGGGACACTGACATCTCAGGTGGGGAAAGAAAAAAGGCAGCAGAAACAGTCAGAAGGGTAGAGAACAGGAGAAGTAGGTGGTCTCAAAGGGTATATATACAATGGTCTCATGGCAAGAAACAAAAGGCAGACTAAAACATCAGTGGTTGTATTTCTGGGATGATATATTTAATGAGATTGTCTGTATTGTATTTGCATTTTTACATTCTTCCCTGGAATTCCTTTCCTTGCCATCAGTGCAACCTGATTTGAGATGTAAATATGTACCCTGCAGAGATAACCCTGGAATCTCAGCTGACTCCGTTCTGCCACTACCCCAGGCAAGCGTGACAATGGATGGTGCAAAACCACTGCAGAGTTTCTCCTGTTTTAATAACCAATTATCATGCCTCCATCTTCCCCAAAACCAATACTCAAAATATTAAAACCTCTGTGTTCTTTCCACAATGCTTGTATCTCCATTACATTTCCCTTAATATTGTTCATTATTCAAATGAACACAGAAAACCAATTACCCAGGTGGCAGCAGGAATTAGGCGCATGCCCACTCAGCCACACTGAGAGCCCGGGTCCCTGTAGAGATAAACAAGAATTCCTCACCACAACCAAGTTCCACACTTCATGTCAGGCTCCTGGGAGCCACCCTGATTAGGCCACCGGGCCTTAGACAATGACATGCAATTAATTCAGTTCATGTTTGTTGTCACAAGGTGCTATGGGAGGTCCAGCATGTCCAAAATGCCAGGCCAAGCAGCTGCAGGTAAAGCAGTTGTGAACACAGCAGTTAAGAGCACAGATACTGAGAAAACCTGAGTTCGAATCCTGGCTCCACTAATAAAGCTGTGTGGGTTTGGACAGATTCCTAACCTCTCAGCACCTCAGATCCTCCTTTGTGAGATGGAAGTAATCATGGTATCTGGTGCCCCGACCAGTGTGGCTCAGTTGGTTGGGCATCATCCCGCAAAGTGGAAGGTCACCAGTTGGATTCCCAGTCAGAGAACATGCCTAGGTTGTGGGTTCAGTCCCTAGTCAGGGTACTTCTAAGAGGAAACTGATGTTTATCTTCTTGCATCTATGTTTCTCTCCCACTCTTTCTCTCTCCCTTTCCCTCTCTCTAAAAATTATATTAATTAATTAATTAAAGAATAAAATAATTGTACTTGGTTATAATTATGTTTAACTGTGGTCCCCCAAAAGATACATTGATGTCCAAAGTCTTGGTACCTGTGAATGTGACTTTATTTAGAAATAGGGTCTTTGCAGATGTCATTAAGATGAGGTGATAGTGGATTAGGCCCCTAAATGCAATGACCAGTGTCCTTCTGAGAAAAGATTTGGAGCCACAGAACAGACACTCAGGGAAGAATACCATATGGTGACAGAGGCAGAAATTGGGGTGACACAGCTACAGTTGTCCCCCGCTTATCCACAGGAGATATGTTCCAAGATTCCATGAAACCATGCATAGTACTGAAACCGTATATACTATGTATTTCCTATATACACATACCTATAATAAAATTTAATTTTTAAATTAGGCACAATATCAACAATAAAACTACTAATAAAAAAGGACAATTATGAACAAAAGTTCTGAATGTGCTTTCTCTCACAAACACAAAATATTGTATTGCATTGCACGCACCCTCATTGTGATGATGTGAGATGGCACAACACCTACCAATGAGAGGAAGTGAATGAATGACATGGGCATTGTGATGGACACATCAGGCTATTGTTGACCTTCTGACAATAAGGGTCACTCAAACACAAATAGTCAATCTCATAACTGAGGTAGCTACTATGTGACAAGTACTGCCACACAACAGTCAATCTCATAACTGAGGTAGTTACTATGTGAATGAAGGTCAGAAGAGTCTACAGTGGAGAAGCTGTACAAAAGAATGATTCGTGTCCTGAGTGGCACAAAGCAGAACTCATGAGATTTCATCATGCTACTCAGAATGGTGCACAAGTTAAATTCTGAATTGTTTATTTCTGTAATTTTCTATTTAATATTTTCAGACTGGATTGACCACAGGTAACAGACATCACTGAAGGCAAACCTGCAAATAATTGGTGACCACTATACAAGATGAGGATCACCAACAATCACTGGGAGCCAGAAGAGGCAAGGAAGGATCCTCCCCTCCAGCTTTTGGAGGTAGCCTCATCCTGCTGACCTCACACTTTCAGCCTCCTGAACTGAAAAAACTTTCTGTTGTTTTCAGTCTTCTGTTGTTTACATTTGTGGCAATTTGTGAAATGAATACACTCCTTCAAAGAGTTATGAGAATTAATTAATTATACATGCCATACACACAAAGTGCTTAAGAGGGTGTCTAACATCTAGTGAATCATATAGCTACGTAGAGTAATGCCTCGGCCTGCGAGGCAGTCAACGGGGTCCGCCGATATACCTGCAACGGATGAAAAGGGATGGGACAGGAGGCGCGAAAGAACGGCAGCAAGACAAAGGATTCTGATCAAGCTGCAAATTTATTTCAAAACGGAGGGAGTTATATAGAGGAGGGCAGTAGAGGAAGTGCAGTGGATAGGTGGCTTCAAAGCGTGCTCTAGCCTGCGATTGGCCGGGGGGTGCATGGCGGGCGCGTGATCAAGGCACTGATTGGTGTGCCAGCTGCATGTCCAGGGGGGGGGTTTCTATGGCTCCTGACCGCAGCATCCTGTTATTAGGGCGCAACCTTCAGGTCTGATTGTATCAGCCTGTTTCAGGCTTATCCCAGTCCCCAACATCTCCTCCCTTATTTTCATTTTTTAAGGTGAGGAGTGGACATTAACCGGCTAGGGGAGGCAGTGGTCTGGCTCCTCCTGAGCTCGTCCCGAGCTCTGAAGCACCCTTTTCGGAGGAGAGGGTTGGGGCGCTGACCTCTATGCAAGCCGACTTGCCTCTCAGGAGACATGGCAGGGCCACCTTCGGGGGTAGCTTCTCCTTGCGATGCTTTGCTCTGCACCTAGCGGTATCCATTACAATTTATATGTAAAGTATAATGCCAAGAGTTATACTGTCCTCGTAGGAGGTGGGGGTGCAAAAAGGAGCTTATGCGCGAGAACATTCTCGGAGAAGACGCTGCGAGTCAGTGCCAGGTTCATTCATTTCTAGCTGGTGATAATGTATCTGGATAGGTTTGCCAAGAAGGGAGTTAAGTTGGTCTCGGATGAGGTTTGTGGTGCGCCTGAGAACCCAGGGAGCAAAGGTCAGGAAGAGAATGATAGCTATTAAAGACCCGAGGAGAGGGAGAAGAAAGGGGAGTAGTCCGTTGAAGGCTGTAAGGAAAGGGCTCTCAGTCAGAGCTTTTCGTCGTCTTTCCAGATCTTCTTGAAGGATCTTGATCTTGTCCTGGACGATGCCTGACTTGTTGGCATAAAAGCAGCATCGTTCCTGTAAAGCTAAACAAATGCCTCCCTGCTCTGCTGTGAGTAAGTCTAGACCTCGTCTATTCTGTAGGACTACTTCTGCTAGGGAATCTAACTGGTCTTGAATGTCAGTAATAGTACTTGATAAGGCTTGGACATCATCGACAAGTTGTTTGGAAAGTTTTGTATAGGAGTGAACTGCAACTCCTAATCCTGCAGTTCCGGTAGCTACCGCTCCAGAGACTCCTAGACCAACAAGCAGGGGAATAATAGCTAAGGCTCTCTTGTGTCGTCCTGTGAAGTGGTCAAAAGCAGGAATGGGGACAGGCTCATCTCCTGGGATGATGTCTATGTCAGGTAATAAGGCAGCTAGGACGCATAGCCCTGTCCAGTTGGCAGGTAAGGCAGTGAAAGCTAAATTATTACCACAAATGAATGCTCATCCTGGACCAGGGCAGAGGGATGTGCTATAATTAAGCGTGTGGCTACAATTGGTAAAACTAGCGAAACCAACAGAAATATCAAAAGAATTATTTTGTAATTTCTTATAGATGCAGGGGGAGGAGTAAAAAAGCATAGGTTGAACTCTAAAGGGTATGCTGAGGGTGCAATTTTGTTCGGTGATATTCAGGGCTGATATGTTGGTGGGGACAGCTAGAGGCATGGGGGTGCCTTGGCTTAAGCATAACCAGCAATCTTGGGCTAGTGTAGGGTTGGAAATATTTAGCGCCCGATGGGTGGCTGTCAAAATGTCTGTCGTTTGGGTATCTAGAATAATTGGCAGGAATGGCAACAGGTGAAGGGAGACCAGGCTGTAGGGCTCCCATGGGGACCATAATTTTATTGACGGCTCTGAGATCTTGCAGAAGACGCCATTTTCCAGATTTCTTTTTGATGATGAAAATAGGGGTATTCCAAGGGGAATTAGAAGGCTCAATGTGCCCTGCTGCAAGCTGTTCCTGCACTAACGTAATAGCAGCGAGGGTTTTTTCCTGAGTAAGGGGCCATTGATCAACCCATACAGGTTCAGCGGATTTCCATAATATTTTATCTGCATGGGGTGCAGGACTGTCAATGGCCGCTAGGGTAAATTTTGGGTATATCCTAGACCTGTCTTATTAAACTTTGGATTAATAAAAATGGGTTGAGTGATGCCTTGATGGTTTTTCCCTAGCCCTTGGCCGGGTAAGAATCCTTGGTTTAGCATTTGAGTTATAGCAACGTTACTGGGGCTATACAAGACTACTTTCATTTGGGCGAGAATGTCTCTCCCCCATAGATTAACGGGCAAGTTAGGTAGTACATACGGGGTCACGAAGCCCTGGTTTCCTTCATTGTCTTCCCATTTAAGGGTTTTAGAGCTTTGTTGTGGATTGGTAGACTGTCCTATGCCACGCAAATGTGTGGCAGCTATGGTTAGGGGCCAATTTCGAGGCCATTGAGACTCAGAAATAACAGTGGCATCGGCTCCTATGTCAATAATACCTGAAAAAGCTTTACCATTAATTCTGAGTTCGAGTAAGGGACGGCCCTCGGTGACCTGTTGTACCCAATATGTATCTGAAGAGCCGGGGGGGGGGGCTTGACCCTCGAAAAGGTTTTTGAAAATTGGAATTAAGATGTTGAAGGGGGAGGATGATTATTTGGGCTAACCTAGTTTCTTTGGGGATGGTAATTAAATCTGAAGTGGTGGAAAGGATAATTTGGATTTGTCCTTCGAAATCATTATCTAGAATGCCAGGGAGGACTTGTATCCCTTGTAGGGTGGAACTGACTCGGCCGAAGATAAGCCCGAAAGTGTTAGGCGGTAGGGGCCCGAAAACGCCGGTGGGGACTATTAGGGGACTGTTGTCTGAAGTTAGTACTGTGTTGGTGGCGGCACAGAGGTCCAGTCCTGCGCTGCCTGCTGTGGCCCTCCACAGGTCTGTGATGTGGCGGCGTGATTGATTACTGGGAGGGCAGGGATCCGTGGGTGGAGTGATTGGGGGGTGAACTGTGTAGCCCCGGAGTTCACACCCGGAATGGGGCCCTGGGGCTGGGCCCTGTTGGAGTTTCCCTGCTTTGGGGGAATGGGCTGTCCATAGATGTCTGTCCTAGATCTGCATTCTGACGACCAGTGAAAACCCTTCTTACAGCGAGGGCATTTTGTGGCAGGGGCTCCTGGACTATTAGTACTAGGTCCTGTTGGGTTTTGGATCCGAATTTGAGTCTGATTTTGGCTCTTCTGGGGGCAGGCTCGGGAAAAATGTCCAGGTTGGTTACAGTTGTAGCAAAGGCGATTAGGGGGGCGCGCCGGCTGTGGGGGCATAAAATTTTGTAAGGCGGCACCAATGGCAAGTCCGAAAGCATGGGCAGAGCCGATGCCGGAGCAGAGGCGAACATAGTCACAGAGCTCTCCTTGGCGATAGGGGCGGATGGCATTTTGGCAAGCGGGGTTGGCATTTTCATAAGCTAGGTGTTTAACGAAAGCGTTTTCACTTTCTCCCGCGCCAAAGAGCCTCTCAGCTAATTCTTGTAAGCGACTTATGAAATCACTGTATGGCTCATCTGGGCCCTGTCTTATTTTTGCAAGAGAAGTGGTTGCGGTGCCCTTTTGTGGAAGGCGCCTCCACGCTTTAAGACCCGCGGACTGGATCTGGGTTAGAAGTCCGGGGGGAAATTGAGCTTGTTTCTCATTGCTTTGGTAGGGGGCGGAACCAAGAAATTTAAGTATGGTCCAATTTTTAGAGGAGGATTTTCGCATATTACGCTGAACAAACTGTTTAGCGGTGTCTTCATATTCGCTTTTCCAAAGAATAAAGTCACCTCCACTTAGCGCTGCCTTCGCTAGAAAGAACCAATCATTGGGTGTGAGCCAGCGCTCACTAAGATTTTCAATTAGGGCAAGGGAAAAGGGGGCTGTGGGCCCGTAGTGTGTTACAGCAGATTTGACCTTTTCTAATGTTTTAAGACTAAGTTTCTTATATGTGTGGAAATAAGTTTGGGGGGCCGCAGTGTCTCTTGTACTGGGCTCTGCTTCGTCTATATCAGAAGGGGAGCTGTCAGAGTCCTCGGGGTTGTCACTGTCAGGAAGGGGGGTAGCTGCAGCCGCAGCTGAACTATCTATGTTCTCGGTCCTATCTGGGCGAGTCTGGGATCTAGTAACTGGGAATGCTAAAGTCTTGTGGGGAGGGGGACTGATCGTAAAAGCGGAGAATTCTTTGGCAATGGTTTTAATATCTCGGATGAAAGTGAGGGTCTCTTGAAGGAAAGGCTTTGGAAGCGGAGTGAATGCGGCGGTGGCCGCCAGGGGCAAGGTAATGGGTGCCTTGCACACCGCGGGTGAAATGGCGGACGCGCCATGCGCTGAAGGCAAAATGGCGGCGGCGGGTGCGTGAGAGGTACTATAAGGAGGCGGTTTGAATGGAGGAAGGACTGCCGCCACGAGTGGTGGCCAGCCAGGATTATTGTAGCGAGCGGCCTCGTCCTCTAATTCTGCCTGTTCAGAGGGATCTAACTGGTCGCCGGAGTCCTGAGAAACAGGGGGTGGAGCAGAGGAATAGAACTCCTGAAGGGGAGGGTACAGAGAAGGGGCCTGAGGGTCTGTATCTATTTGGATGGAGACAGAAGGGCAATTTGAAGGCGCTCGTGAGGGGGGTCGAGAAAGCGAGTCAGCATGAGCGTCGGGGAGGCCGTGAACTGAGGGGGCTTTTGAAGGGGCCGGGGAGTGACTACGGAGAATTTCTTGCCCTTCTTTGCAAAGGCGCTGTATGTCAGGGGAATTATTGTGGTTTTTAAGGATGTCTGTTATGAGGTTATAATAGTTAAAGGCAGTTATAGGGATAGTCTCGGGGCCAAAAACCTTCTAATAGTCATTTAGGCAGTCGCCTACACGGTGCCAGACGCGGGAGTCAATGCTACCCTCCTGAGGAAACCATGGGCAGATTTTAAAAACGAAAGTGAAAAAGGAATTCAAATCTTTTTTACGAACCCTTATCTTGCGCACCTTGAGAGATTCTTTTAATTGAGCAACGAACAAATCATGTTGTGAGCATGCCTGTCCCATGGTTGGGTCTTACCTTTGAAATGCCGCTGTCGGGGAACGGGGGTCGTCAGGGAATGCCGGTGCACGGTCGGGTAGTCGAGGCGAGCCGGGCGAAACACTGCGATCGAAGGGGACAGCGGTCCGCACAGGCGATCAGTCGAGCCCCACGTTGGGCGCCAGTTGCCTCGGCCTGCGAGGCAGTCAACGGGGTCCGCCGATATACCTGCAACGGATGAAAAGGGGTGGGACAGGAGGCGCGAAAGAACGGCAGCAAGACAAAGGATTCTGATCAAGCTGCAAATTTATTTCAAAACGGAGGGAGTTATATAGAGGAGGGCAGTAGAGGAAGTGCAGTGGATAGGTGGCTTCAAAGCGTGCTCTAGCCTGCGATTGGCCGGGGGGTGCATGGCGGGCGCGTGATCAAGGCACTGATTGGTGTGCCAGCTGCATGTCCAGGGGGGGGTTTCTATGGCTCCTGACCGCAGCATCCTGTTATTAGGGCGCAACCTTCAGGTCTGATTGTATCAGCCTGTTTCAGGCTTATCCCAGCCCCCAACAGAGTAACTGTTGTTGTTATTAGTATTATTACATTGCTTTGTCCCATAGAAGGCAAGTGTCCCTAGTCACCTGGACAGATTAAGTGATGACATGGACAGATTGGGTGCCTCCCACCTTCATAGAAACCCGGACTTTCGGGTTGGTAAGTAGGTGCTCAGTCCACTCTGGTGCATGTGGAGAAACCAGGCTCTCCTGTCTACATTACCTGAGTCACCTTGGCAGGGAAATTGTGAGATGGAGGTCATCAAGGGCATTTGAATAGGCTGACGATTTTCTAAAATGGGGCTGGTTTTACACGAAATCATCCAGATTGACGAACCCAAGCTAATGGGGACACAGGTGGTATTGTAGTCAAGTATGTGGGTTTTGGAGTCAGAATGTCAATTCAAATCCCGACCCCTCCATTTACCAACTCTGTGACCTTCTACATTCTTAACCTCTTTGGAACTCAGTTTACTCATCGGCAAAGTGGGCAAAAAGCTAACATAAGGTATACAAGATGAACATTTGAGAGATCAGAGAAAATGGGAAGGGCGGCTTCCGCAGGACCAGCACAGCCCTTACTCTGAACATGCGTGCACACACACACATGCACATGCACACATGTGCACAAGTCTGGTGGCATTCTGTGGTCACTCTCAGCACTACTGAAATCATCCGTTCTTTTGTCTGTCTTTTCCCTCTGTAACCAGGTTGTACCACCACATTATTAATCTTTGAACTTCTATTAACTTTCTTGTATACTCTCCACTATATTCCTTGACAAAAGCAGGTTAAACTCATCAGAAAAGAGAAGACAAAAATTACGAGGAATTTCCAGCCAAGATGGAGGCATATGTAGATACACTTTGCCTCCTCACACAACCGAAAAGCAGGACAGAACAAATTTAAACACAAAAAATAACCAGAACGGCCAGAAAATCAAATTGTACAGAAGTCTGACAACCAAGGCGTTAAAGAAGAAACATTCATCCAGACCAGTAGGAGGGGCAGAGGTAGGCAGCTGGGGTGGAGAGGACTCATGGCAAGGTAGCATCAGGAGGACAAGGCAAGGAGGTGGCTGGCGGAGTGGGCAGTCCCACATTTGCGTGTGCATAAACCAGGGGGAAAAACTGAGGAATGAGACAGACCTCACAACTCAGGGTCCCAGCACCAGGAAATAAAACCTCAAAACCTCTCACTGAAAAAACCTGTGGGAGTTCAGGCACCAGGTAAAACTCCCAGGTAAAGCCTCACAGGAAAGTTCATTGGAGAGACCCACAGAGTCTTAGAATGTACATAAAACCACCCACCTGGGGATCAGAACCAAAAGGGCCCAACTTGCTTGTGGGTAACAGAGGAGCTACTGAAAACAGGCAGAGAGCTGAGCAAGCACCACTGTTACCTCTCGGACCCCTCCCCCCACCACAGAACCACAACTCAGTGACATGAGTTCCCCTGCCCTGATGAATACCTCAGGCTCCACCCCTTACTACGTAATAGGTGTGTTGAGACACAGAAAGAAAAAAGAAAAAGAAAATGGCCCAAATGAAAGAACAGATCAAAGCTCCAGAAAAAATACAACTAAGCAATGAAGAGAAAGCCAACCTATCAGATGCATGGTTCAAAACACTGCTAATCAGGATGCTCACAGATGGTTGAGTATGGTCACAAAAGAGAGGAAAAAGTGAAGGCTATGAAAAGTCAAATAAAGAACAGTGCATGGGGAAGGAAACCGGGACTCCAATGAATGGTTTGGACCAGAAGGAAGAAATAAACATTCAACCAGACAGAATGAAGAAACAAGAATTCAGAAAAATAAGGAGAGGCTTAGGAACCTCCAGGACAATTTTAAACGTTCCAACATCTGAATCATAGGGGTGCCAGAAGGAGAAGAGGAAGAGCAGGAAATTGAAAACTTATTTGAACAAATAATGAAGGAGAACTTCCCTAATCTGGCAAAGGAAATAGAATTGCAGGAAGTCCAGGAAGCTCAGAGAGTCCCAAAGAAGTTGGACCCAAGGAGGAACACACCAAGGCACATCATAATTACATTAGCCAAGATTAAAGAGAAGGAGAGAATCTTACAAGCAGCAAGAGAAAAGGACACAGTTACCTACAAAGGAGTTCCCATAAGACTGTCAGCTGATTTCTCAAAAGAGACCTTACAGGCAAGAAGGGGCTGAAAAGAAGTATTCCAAGTCATGAAAGGCAAGGACCTAGATCTAAGATTACTCTAGCCAGCAAAGCTATCATTTAGAATGGAAGGGCAGAAACAGTGCTTCCCAGATAAGGTCAAATGAAAGGATTTCATCATCACTAAGCCCTTATCATATGAAATGTTAAAGGGACTTATATAAGAAAAAGAAGATCAAAAATACGAACAATAAAATGACAACAAACTCACACCTATCAACAATCGAACCTAAACAAAACCAAACCAAAAATGAACTAAAGAAACAACTAGAACAGAAATAGAATCACAGAAATGGAGATCAAGTAGAGGGATATCAGTAGGGAAGGGGAGGGGGAGAATGGGGGAATAGGTACAGGGAATAAGTCACATAAATTGTAGCTACAAAATAGACAGGGGGAAGTTAAGAATAGTATGGGAAATGGAGAAGCCAAAGAACTTATATGTATGACCCATGTACATGAACTAAGGTGGGGGGATGATGGTGGGAGAAGGGGTACAGGGCAGAGGGGAGTAAAGGGGAGGAAAAAAGGGACAACTGTAATAGCATAATTAATAAAACATATTTTAATATATTTTAATATATTTATTGATTATGCTATTACAGTTGTCCCATTTCCCCCCCTTCACTCCACTCCATCCTGCCCACTTCCTGCCTCCCACATTCCCCCCTATAGTTCATGTCCATGGGTCATATATATATAAGTCCTTTGGCTTCTACATTTCCTATACTATTCTTACCCTCCCCCTGTCTATTTTCTACCTACCATTTATGCTACTTATTCTCTGTACCTTTCCCCCCTCTCTCCACTTCCCACTCCCCTGTCGATAACCCTCCATGTGATCTCCATTTCTGTGGTTCTGTTCCTGTTCTACTTGTTTGCTTAGTTTGCTTTTGTTTTTGTTTTAGGTGTGGTTGTTAATAACTGTGAGCTTGCTGTCGTTTTTACTGTTCATATTTTTTATCTTTTTTTTCTTGGATAAATCCCTTTAACATTTCATATAATAAGGGCTTGGTGATGATGAACTCCTTTAACTTGACTTTATCTGAGAAGCACTTTATCTGCCCTTCCATTCTAAATGAAAGCTTTGCTGGATAGGGTAATCTTGGATGTAGGTCCTTGCCTTTCATGACTTGGAATACTTCTTTCCAGCCCCTTCTTGCCTGTAAGGTCTCTTTTGAGAAATCAGCTGACAGTCTTGTGGGAACTCCTTTGTAGGTAACTGTGTCATTTTCTCTTGCTGCTTCTAAGATTCTCTCCTTATCTTTAATCTTGGCTAATGTAATGATGATGTGCCTTGGTGTGTTCCTCCTTGGGTCCAGCTTCTTTGGGACTCTCTGAGCTTCCTGGACTTCCTGGAAGTCTATTTCCTTTGCCAGATTAGGGAAGTTCTCCTTCATTATTTGTTCAAATAAGTTTTCAATTTCTTGCTCTTCCTCTTCTCCTTCTGGCATCTTTATAATTCAGATGTTGGAATGTTTCGAGGTGTCCTGGGGGTTCCTAAGCCTCTCATCATTTTTTTTAATTCTTGTTTCTTCATTCTTTTGTGGTTGAAAGTTCCTTTCTTCCTTCTGGTCCACACCGTTGATTTCAGTCCCAGTTTCCTTCGCATCACTATTGGTCCCCTGTACATTTTCTTTTGCTTCTCTTAGCATAGCCTTCATTTTTTCATCTAGTTTACAACCAAATTCAACCAATTATGTGAGCATCCTGATTACCAGTGTTTTGAACTGTGCATCTGATAGGTTGTCTATCTGTTTGTTGCTAAGTTGAATTATTTATTTCTGGGGCTTTGATCTTTTATTTTATTTGGGTCTTCTTTTTTTTTTTTTTCTTTTTTTTCCCTTGGCGCACCTGTTTTGTAAAAGGGTGGAGCCTTAGGTGTTCACTGGGGCGGGGTAATGTTGGTGGCTTTGCCGTGATGCTGTGTGTGGGGGAGGGGCCAAGAGGGAGCAATGGTGCTTGCTCCACTCTGCCGGATTTCAGTCACTCCCTTCACTACCCACAATCAAATTGGGCCCCTCTGGTGCTGACTCCCGAGTAGGTGGGCTTGTGCACATTCTAGACTCCTTTGGGTCTCTCCAACAAACTCTCCTGTGAGGCTGGGAGTTTCTCCCACTGCCCGCTCAACCCCCATGGGTGTTTTCAATCAGAGGTTTGAGGCTTTATTTCCCCACGCTGGAGCCCTGCTTTGCATGGTCTGTTTCACTCCCCCACTGTTCCTCCCGGTTTTTCTATGCATGAATGTGCAGCCACAGCGTCTGCCAGCCACCACCTTTTGGGGTCTGCTAGCTGCAGCCTGGCCTGCCCTGTTCCACAATCTGCCACCTCTCTGGATCCGCCAGCCACTGCCTTGCCATGAGTCCTCTCCACCCCAGCTGGCCATCTCCGTGTCTCCTACCAGTGTGGATGAAGGTTTCTTCTTTATCTCCTTGGTTGTTGGACTTCCATACAGTTCAATTTTCTGTCAGTTCTGGTTGTTTTTTGTTTTTAAATTGTTGTTCTCCTTCTTTTGGTTGTGCGAGGAGGCACAGTGTGTCTACCTATGCCTCCATCTTGGTCCAATAAAACATATATTTTTTTAAATTCCAACCCCGGACTCCAAGATGGTGTCAGTTGTAGTATTGAAAGAGAAGAGACTCATGGATGTCAAACTAGGGGAGCTGCCAAGCTGGATACTGATGTGGGATTCCATCCCTAAAGGCACTGGTGGAGCATTTCAAAGAGGTTACTACTGGTATTACAACAAGTATGTCAATGTGAAGAAAAGAATTGTTGCTGGAGTTTCTATGGTGCTGGCACCTTAGGTGATTTTTAAGTACTGCTTTTCTTATAAGGAACTCAAACATAAGTGGCAATGCAAATACCACTGAAGAGGACCCAGTATGGACCCTGTATCCCTTACCATTATCTTTGCACAGAACCTCTGAAACCTTTCATTTTGTAACTAACACCTAATAAAAGATGACTGGTACTGGGAAAAAAATTCCAAGGTGAGTAGGTAGGCCTGCTTTGGGGAACTGATAAGAAACCCCAAGGGCCACAACTAAGAAACAAGTGTGGAGATTAATGTGATGAGGAGGACGATGGAGGTGAGATAGATGGGAGCTGAGTCCACTTCCCTCTGCACGAGGTTGAAACACCTAGCCAATCTTCTGAGGAACAGAGTGAACAACCAACAGTACCCCAGCATATAAGAAGATTGGAGACCAAAAATTGTAGAGGACATTGAAAAATCAGATGGTAAGGAGAGTGCTTCAGGAAAATAAGGTTCCTGGAACCAGCATGGTAACCAGGGCAACTGCAGCCCCAAATCTGGCACCCACCGGGTCTGCTGCAAGGTTTTTGGGAGAAAGCCAGGTCAACAGCTCTCTCCCCTGCCAAATAAGGTTTGAGCAGCACTGGGAGAGACAGGGTTGCCTGAAGTCACAGAGAGGGGAATACGGACGAAATGGCAAACACACAGCAGCTGTGAGCACCCACAGACTGTGGACGCTGGCTGGGGAGAGTTGAGAGTTGGGCCAGTTGGGGCCCTGACCTGGATAGTCCCATGTCTAGTTGGAGAAGTGGGCTACATAAGAGGCCAGGCCCTAGTATGGAGCAGCAGGCTTGATCTGGAGGAATTTTTCAAAAAGAAAAAGTGACACAAGAGACACTCAGCAGCTGTTTGGGCAATTCTCCTGAAGCAACCACTCTGGCCTCCTCCCAACCCAGCCTCGCGTTGCTTCAGGGGTGGCACGGAAGGCCCCACGCTCATGCTCGCAGCCCCAGGGAGAGTGTGCGCCCAAACCTGAGGGACCAGCAGCTGCTCGTCCTGCCACACTTGCAGGCCTGGGATGGAGTGCACCTGACCCTTACTCACAGAGGCACTGCGCACCCAAACCCTACACCCCAGGGGAAGCAGCAGAGGAGGTACGCACCTGCATCTGCAGGGGTACCCACGGTGGCACCCCTGCCCTGCAGGGCTGACTGGCTCTCTGGCAGGAAGGCGGAGATGCACCTGCAAAGAAGAACTGCAGGGCTCATAGAGTCAGCAATCCCCAGAAAGTCTTAATTCAGTGGGGTGAGGGGGAGTTGAAGTGGCCTGAGGGGGCGCCAAGAGTCCCTAGTATCTAAGACAGCAAAGAGCGAGAGGGGGTGTGTGAATTGCCCCTAACTGGTGCACCTCAGGGACAGCGCAACTGGTGGACTGAAGGCCTAGGCTGGGCGCAGAGGAGTACTGGGGGCCCAGCGGCAACTTGGGGAACTGGGCTGGAAGCTGGGTGAGTGCCGCTCAGGAAGGGAGAAAAGCTAAACCAAAGCCCCCTCACCCCACTGCAGCCAGGAAGAACAGCAGAACTGGCTTGGCCAGTTTGAAGCCAGGAGGCTTTCTTCTTTCTTTTTCTTTTCTTTTTTTTAAAGTAATTCTTTTTTCTTTTAACTCCTTCTTCCTCTCGTTCCTTCTTTCTTTTTTTATTCCTTCTTCCTTTCCTTCCCTTTTTATCTATTTTTCCTGCTCTCATCTTTTTTTTTTTAATTCCCACAAGTGAGACAATAAAACCTGGAACTGTTAAAAGACCCAAAGTTGGACCCAAAGAAGGGTCATCCCAACAGCTGAGACAGTGAGACAAATTTCACTTTGCTACTCCAGAGAACTTGCAAGTTATTGTATATTTGTATTATTATTTTTTCATTATTCTTACATCTTCCAATTTATTAGTATTTTTATATTTCTCTTCTTTTTGTTTACTCTTCTTCTCTTTGTTGGCTAAATTGCATTGTTTGACTGGTTTCCCTTGTTCTCTCTTTCTCAGTGTATTTTTAATTTACTGTCTTTCACTTCACTTGTGTTCCATTAACACAATACTCTAGGTCCTATACTTCCTATTCTTGTTATCCAGACCACATAGATTCTGTCATATGAATGTTGTTCCATTATTATTGTAAATAATTGCTGTTCCATACAATTGTAAATACTACATAGTACCCCTCCCAGATCTTAGCCCACTTCACTGCTTCCTGAAGTTTATTACTGTTGGGGTTAACTCTATTCTCTCGCATACTACAACTATTTCTATCCTTTACTCTCTATTTACCTCATAATCTGACCTCCCACAAGCTCACTGCTCTCTAGATCCAACTCAAAATCCTATTCCCCAACAAAAGCCTTACCTTCTTTCCACCCTTTCTAAAAGTGGCTAGGGTGAAATATCACGTTTAACACTATACATGTCGAAATGATCTCCTATCTCTTCTCTACAGGTTGATACTTAAATATCACAGAATACATTCCTGCTGTCTTACCATTTCACCTTCCCCTCCAAGTGATCACAAAAAAGAGTAGGTGCAAACTGTGAACACCAGTATACCCCCTAGAAGAGGAAACCCACCAACAAAGGAAACACCAACAGATAACAAGAGAAGGAGGGAGTGTAAGTCACATTAACTCAACCCAGGGACCTATCTAGAAATATAACTAAATGGTGGAGAAATTACTCAGAACAAATAATGGAATAAGAGCAAGAGGAAATCCTCAAAACCATCTACACAAAGAAGAACCACCTTCAGCACAATCTACCCACACCTACACAACAGAATACAAGAGGTGGTGGATGGAGTAACCCTCAGTTAACCAGCTGGTTGGAGGGACCCACCAAAGAAAGACCCAACTACAATCAAAACCCAAAGACATACACTGATGAGGATCCCGGCCTGGAAGATCCTGTGTTGTGGCAGCAATAGACAAATACACATGGACTACAGAAATCCTGTGGAGAAAAAGGGATGGCATGGCCACTCTCTAAGTGAGAGAGGGTGAGAGGGCTAGAGAGAGCCCGAGAGAAAGCTGACCCCTGCCTGGACAGGCTTTTATTGCTTTTCTGGGCACATTACATCAAGGATGGTCCTCATTTACTATGCACAGGTTCACCACAGGTGATTACATTTTATGGACAACAAAGGACAGAACACTGCTAATTACTTCAAAAAGAAGGATGTTACAGATGAAGGGGGAAACTGGTGACACCTCATACCTGGGTAGCTTAGCACAGACTTTAGGAAGTTAAAGATACTCAGTAAGCATTTGCTGCCTCAATTCAGGGTGAGGGAGTTTTAGCAAGAGCAAGCCTCATAGCAGCCTATGTACAATGCACGCCTGATTTCCCATGGGAGAACCTGTCTGTGGGCATGGGTCCTGCCCATCAACCTTGCTCCCCACTGGATATTCCGAGTGGGGACTGGGCCACATTTCCCATGCTTGGAATGGTTCCTTATAAACACACAGCCAACATAAACAACAGCCCAAGACCAGTGAGATCAACAGATCAAGGAGACTGCACCAGTGGATATGAAAGGTATTCTACCACATAAGTTCACACCATAAACCCAGGGAGTCAGAACAGATCAATTTAAGAAGCAGAGAGTAACAAAAAGAGCCCCACCGACAATGGGAAGACAAAGGAACAATCCCCAAATGAAAGGAAACAAGGAAGCCTCAGAAAGAATGCTAACTGAACTGAAAAAGAGGCAACTCAACTATCAGATATTGAGTTCGAAGCAATGGTTCTCAGGAAGCTCAATGAGCTCATAAAGACCTACCAAAAACTACAGGGAAACTACAATGAACTCACTGCAAACTATATCTACATGAAAAAGGAAATAGAAACTATCAACAAGGGCCAAGAGAAAATAACGAATACAATTTCTGAACTGAAGAACATAGTAGAAGGAATCAAAAGCAAGCTAGATGAATCAGAGGATCGGATCAGCAAGCTGGAGGACAAGGTTGAAAAAAACACCCAGAATGAAGAAGAAAAGGAAAAGAGGCTCAGAAAGAATAAAGAGGGGTTAAGGGACATGCAGGCCAACATGAAATATAATAATATCCATACAAAAGGGATTCCAGAAGAATAAGAGCAAGGGATTGAAAACCGGTATGAAAAAGTAATGATAGAAAACTTCCTTAATTTCATGAGAGAACAGGTCAAACAAATCCAGGGAAAACACAGAGTCCAAATCACAGAGTCCCACTTCAAGACACACCATAATTAAAATGGCAAAATCCCAATATAAAGAGAGAATCTCAAAGGCAGCAAGGGAGAAACAGGAAGTAACATACAAGGGAGCCCCAATAAGCTTAGCAGCTGATTTCCCAATGGAAACACTCCAAGCCAGAAGGGAATGGCAAGGATTATTCCAAGTAATAAAAACCAGGGGCATGCAACCAAAACTTCTTTATCCAACAAGGTTCTCAATAAAAATGGAAGGCCAAATAAGGAGCTTCCCAGAAAAAAAGAAACCTCAAAGAATATACCTCCTCCAAACCAGTTCTGCAAGAAATGCTAAAGGGTTGGCTTTAAGAACAGGAAAAAAACAGTGAAAGAGAGAGGAACACAGGTTGGAAAAAGTGGCAAAGAATAAGTACCTATTAATAATAACCTTAAACATAAATGGAATAAATGCCCCAATCAAAAAAATAGAATAGCAGAATGGATAATAAAGGATGACCCACACATATGCTGCCTACAAGAGACCCACCTCAAAACAAAAGACCTACACAGACTGAATGTGAAGGGCTAGAAAAAAATTTTTCTAAGCAAAAGGACAGGGAAAAACCCAGGGTAGCATTACTCATATCAGAAAAAATAGACTTCAAAAGAAGGGCCATAAAGAGAGACCCAGAAAGTCACTTCATAATACTCAAAGGAAGAATCCATCAAGAAGACATAAACATTGTAAATATATATGCACCCAACATAGGAGCACCCAAATACATAAAGAAAATCTTGAAGGACTTCAAGAAAGATATTGACAGCAACACAATTACAATAGGGGACTTTAACATCCCACTGTCAAAAATGGACAGATCTTCCAAACAAAATATCAACAAAGATATTGTGGCATTGAACAATGCCCTACATGACATGGACTTAACTGATATATAGAGAGTTCTTCATCCCAAAGAAGCAAAATACACATTCTTTTCAAATGCACCTGGAACATTTTCAAAGATAGATCACATGATGGGACAGAAAACATGCCTCAACAAATGCAAGAAAACTGAAATCATATCAAGCATTTTCTATGACCACAAGGGACAGAAACGAGGAACAAATCTCAAGGAAAAAACCCCAAACACTCAAAATCATGGAAATTAAATAGCATGCTATTAAACAATGAATGGGTCAAGAATGAGATTAGGGAAGAAATCATCTGGAAACAAATGAAAATGAACTCACAAGAACCCAAAACCTATGGGACACAGCAAAGGCAGTCCTGACAGGGAAATTCATAGCAATACAGGCCTATCTTAAAAAGATGGAAACATTTCAAACAAACAACCTAACCCTACGCCTACAAGAACTCGAGGAACAAAGACAGACCAGGACAAGTAGAAGGATGGAAATAACCAAGATCAGAGCAGAGTTAAATGACATAGAGACGAAAAGCACAATTCTAAGGATCAATGAATCCAGAAGCTGGTTCTTTGAAAAGATAAACAAAATCGACAAGCCTTTAATCAGGCTTATCAAGAAAAAAGGAGAGACAGGAAACCAAGATGGAGGCGTAGGTGGACACAATGCGCCTCCTCGCACAACTGAAAGAAGGACAACAACAATTTAAAAACAAAAAACAACCAGAACTGACAGAAAATCGAATCACACAGAAGCCCCACAACCAAGGAGATAAAGGAGAAACATTCGTCCAGACGGGTAGGAGGGGCAGAGACAGGCAGCCGGGGCGGACAGGACTCATGGCAACATGGCTGGACCCAGAGACTGGCAGATTGTGGAACAAATGGGGCAGGCAGTGCAACCGCTAGCAGACCCCGTGGCCCCACATTCACGCACAGATAAACCAGGAGGGCCAGAGCCAGCGAGGTGATGGAGAAGAGGGTGGGCAGTGCAACAGCTAGCAGACCCCGCAGCCCCATATTCCCGCATAAATAAACCGGGAGGAACCGCGGGGGAGAAAAACAGACCACAGACCCAGGGCCCCAGTGAAGGGATACACAGCCTCAAACCTCTGATTGAAAACACCTGTGGGGGTTGAGGAGCCAACAGGAGAAACTGACAGCCTCACAGGAGAGTTCGTTGGAGAGACCCACAGGGGCCGAGAACGTGCAAAAGTCCACCTACTTGGGAGTCAGCACCAGAGGGGCCCAATTTGATTGTGGGTAGTGAAGGGAGTGACTGAAATCCAGCAGAGAGTGGAGCAAGCGCCATTGCTCCCTCTTGGCCCCTCCCCCACACACAGCATCACAGCAAAGCCACCAACATTACCCCGCCCCAGTGAACACCTAAGGCTCCGCCCCTTTACATAACAGGTACGCCAAGGCAAAAAAAAAAAAAAAAAAGAAGGCCCAAATAAAATAAAAGATCAAAGCCCCAGAAATAATTCAACTTAGCAACGAACAGATAGACAACCTATTAGATGCACAGTTCAAAACACTGGTAATCAGGATGCTCACAGAATTGGTTGAATTTGTTCGAAAACTAGATGAAAAAATGAAGGCTATGCTAAGAGAAGCAAAAGAAAATGTACAGGGGACCAATAGTGATGCGAAGGAAACTGGGACTGAAATCAACGGTGTGGACCAGAAGGAAGAAAGGAACTTTCAACCACAAAAGAATGAAGAAACAAGAATTCAAAAAAATGAGGAGAGGCTTAGGAACCTCCAGGACACCTCGAAACATTCCAACACCTGAATTATAAAGATGCCAGAAGGAGAAGAGGAAGAGCAAGAAATTGAAAACTTATTTGAACAAATAATGAAGGAGAACTTCCCTAATCTGGCAAAGGAAATAGACTTCCAGGAAGTCCAGGAAGCTCAGAGAGTCCCAAAGAAGCTGGACCCAAGGAGGAACACACCAAGGCACATCATCATTACATTAGCCAAGATTAAAGATAAGGAGGGAAATCTTAGAAGCAGCAAGAGAAAAGGACACAGTTACCTACAAAGGAGTTCCCACAAGACTATCAGCTGATTTCTCAAAAGAGACCTTACAGGCAAGAAGGGGCTGGAAAGAAGTATTCCAAGTCATGAAAGGCAAGGACCTACATCCAAGATGACTCTATCCAGTGAAGTTATCATTTAGAATGGAAGGGCAGATAAAGTGCATCTCAGATAAAGTCAAGTTAAAGGAGTTCATCATCACCAAGCCCATATTATATGAAATGTTAAAGGATTTATCTAAGAAAAAGAAGATAGAAGATATAAACAGTAAAAACTACAGCAAACTCAGTTATTAACAACCACACCTAAAACAAAAACAAAAGCAAACTAAGCCAACAACTAGAACAGGAACAGAACCACAGATGGAGATCACATGGAGGGTTATCGACAGGGGAGTGAGAGGGGGAGAGAGGAGGGAAAGGTACAGAGAATAAGTACTATAAATGGTAGTAAGAAAATAGTCAAGGGGAGGGTAAGAGTAGTCTAAGAAATGTGGAAGCCAAAGGACTTATATGTATGACCCATGGACATGAACTATAGGGGGGGAGTGTGGGAAGGAGGGGTGTGCAGGATGGAGTTGAGTGAAGAGGGAGAAATAGGACAACTGTAATAGCAAATCAATAAATATATTTTAAAAAGAAAAAGAAAAAAGAGAGAGGATCCAAATAAACACAATTAGAAATGAAAGAGGAGAGATTACAACTGATACCACAGAAATACAAAGGATTGTAAGAAATTACTACGAAGAACTGTATGCCAAGAAATTTGACAACCTGGGTGAAATGCACACATTTCTAGGAAAATATAATCTTCCAAAACTGAATGAAGAAGAAGCAGAGAACCTGAACAGCCCAATAACAGCAGACAAAATTGCAGCAGTAATTAAAAAGCCTCTGACACACAAAAGCCCTGGACCAGACAGTTTCACAGGAGAATTCTACAAAGCATTTAAGGACGAGCTAACCCCTATCCTTCACAGACTATTCGAAAAAGTCCAAAATGATGGAAGGCTTCCAAACTCTTTTTATGAAGCCAGCACCATCCTAATCCCAAAACCAGACACAGACATAACAAAGAAAGAAAACTTCAGGCCAATATCTCTGATGAACATAGACGCTAAAATTCTCAACAAAATATTGGCAAACCGCATTCAGAAATACATTAAAAAGATCATACACTATGACCAAGTGGGATTCATCTCCGGGATGCAAGGATGTCACAATATTCACAAATCAATAAACATAATACATCACATCAACAACAGCAAAGACAAAAATCACATGATGATATCAATAGATGCGGAAAAAGCATTTGATAAGATACAGTGCCCATTTCTGATAAAAACACTCAGCAAAGTGGGAATAGAGGGAGCATTCCTCAACATAATAAAGGCCATATATCAGAGACCTACAGCCAACATCATACTCAATGGACAAAAACTGAAATCTTTCCCACTAAGATCAGGAAAAAGACAAGGGTGTCCACTTTTTCCACTTCTATTCAACATAGTATTGCAAGTCCTAGCCACAGCAATCAGACAAGAAAAAGCAATAAAAGGCATCCAAATTGGAAAGGAGGAAATGAAACTGTCATTGTTTGCAGATGACACAATAGTGTACATAGAAAATCCTATAGACTCTGCCATAAAACTGCTTGACTTAATAAATGAATTTTGCCTAACAGCAGGATACAAACTCAATATCCAGAAATCAAAGGCATTCCTGTACACCAGCAATGAAACATCAGAAACAGAAATCAGGGGAAAATTCCCATTTGATATAGAAACAACAAAAAAAATAAAGTACCTAGGAATAAACCTAACCAAGGAGGTAAAAGACCTGTACTCAGAAAACTACACAACACTGAAGAAAGAAATTAAGGAAGACACAAACAAATGGAACCGTGTACCATGCTCATGGAGTAGAAGAGTTAACATCATCAAAATGTCCCTAATACCCAAAGTGATTTATAGATTCAATGCAATCCCTATTAAAGTACCCATTACATATTTCACAGATATAGAACAGACACGTCAAAAATTTATATGGAACCATAAATGACCCCAAATAGCTTAGGCAATTTTGAGAAAGAAGAGCAAAGTAGGAGGGATCACAATACCTGATATCAAACTGTATTACAAGGCCACTGTAATCAAAACAGCCTGGTACTGGCATAAAAACAGGCACATAGACCAATGGAACAGAACAGAGAGCCCAGAAATAAACCCAAATCTCTATGGTCAATTAATTTTTGACAAAGGGGGCAGCAGTATAAAATGGAGCAAAAATGGCCTCTTCAACAAATGGTGTTGGGAGAGCTGGACAGCTACATGCAAAAAAATGAAACTCAATCACCAACTTACACCATACACAAAAATAAATTCAAGGTGTATAAAAGACTTAAATACATGTCAGGACACCATTAATGTCATAGAGGAGAACATAGGCAGGAAAATGTCAGATGTCTCACGCAGCAGTATTTTCACTTATATGTCCCCTAGAGCAAGGGACATAAAGGAATGAATAAACAAATGGGATCTCATCAAAATAAAAAGCTTCTGCATGGCCAAAGAAAACAGTATTAAAATAAAAAGAGAACCAACTGTATGGGAAAACATATTTGCCAATGATACCTCAGACAAGGGTTTAATGTCCAAAATATATAAAGAATTCACACAACTCCACTCTAAGAAGACAGGCAACCCAATTAAAAAATGGGCAAAGGTCTCGAACAGACACTTCTCCAAGGAGGATATACAGAGAGTCCAGAGACATATGAAAAGATTCTCAGTATCACTAGCTATCAAAGAGATGCAAATTAAAACCACAATGAGATATCACCTCACACTGGTCAGAATGGTCATCATAACCAAAGCAACAAACAACAAGTGTTGGAGAGGACGTCGAGAAACAGGAACCCTAGTGCACTGCTGGTGGGATTGCAAACTGGTGCAGCCACTGCAGAAAACAGCATGGAATTTCCTCAGAAAATTAAAATGGAACTGCCTTTTGACCCAGCAATTCCACTGCTGGGATATACCCTAAGAGCCCTGAAACAGCAATCCAAAAGAACCTATGCACCCTAATGTTCATAGCTGCACAATTTACAATAGCCAAGTGCTGGAAGCAACCTAAATGCCCATCAGCAAATGAGTGGATCAAAAAACTACAGTACATTTACACAATGGAATTCTATGCAGCAGAGAGAAAGAAGGAGCTTATACCCTTTGCAACAGCATGGATGGAACTGGAGAGCATTATGCTAAGTGAAATAAGCCAGGCGGTGAAAGACAAATCCCATATGATCTCACCTTTAACTGGAACATAAGCAACAAGAGAAAAAAAGCAAACAAAATATAACCAGAGATATTGAAGTTAGGAACAATCTAAGAATAGCCAGAGGGGAGTGGGGAGGGGACAGTGGAGAGAAGTGTGTTCAGGAAGTACTAGAAAGGACCCATGTACAATACCAAGGGGGAGGGTGGAAGCAAGGGAGGGAGGTGGGTGTGGCTGGGGTGGGGGGAGGAGTGGGGAGAAAATGCAGACAACTGTAACTGAACAACAATAAAGTAATTTTTAAAAAAAAGAAAAGAAACAAGTTTGTCCTGGAAAGATCCAAGATGGTACCTGAAATACCTTCCCAAGTAACCGATAGACAAACTTTTCTTCATTAGCATACTAACAGTCTTGGGCAGAGGGTAGAGATTTAACATTAAATGAGCTGGTTGACGTATGGCTAGGCATGTCCCAAGCATGTCTGGGAACCACACATGCTCTCTTGGAAATCCAAGAACTCTCCACCCTTTTCTCAGAAATCACCGCCCCTGAACCTGCCTAACTCCAACCCTTTAAGACTCTGCTAATTCCCCAGAATTGGGCAGAAGGTGCCTTTGGAGCTCAAGCTTGTCCTGTTTCCCTTGGCCAAAGTATCAAATTTTTGATCTGCTCCATCTTGTTGCCAGGAGCGACATCAGGCAGAGCGACCCACAGTGGTGGGTGACACCTCAAGACAGGGAATACATGTTCCTAGCACCATGAAGATACATAGTAATTGAAACAAAAGTTGAACGAAGTGATAACTTAGACCAAGTCTTAATGAATGTACATTCAGGGTTATGATTGCTGCTATGTACACTCACTTCTTGAACTCTTATTCTAATAACAGTGGATAGGCCAAAACGTGCACTTGTTTTTTTTTCTGTAACATGAGTCTAGTGGCACTTAGTTGTTTTTAATTCCATTTGAAACAATTTTGTTAGGTTGTATTGTGACAGCTGTCATATCAGTGTGCCTTTTTTAAGAACTTATCAAAATTGGTGAATTTTTGTGCAGCCATTTTAATATTAAAGATGAAAGAAAATACACATTTTGGCATATTTTGCTTTATTTCAAGAAAGGTGAAAACACAACTGAAACACACACAAAAAAGATTTGTGCAGTGTATGGAGAAGGTGCTATGACTGGTGGAACATGTCAAAAGTGGTTTGCGAAGTTTCATTCTGGAAATTTCTTGCTGGACAATGCTCCATGGTTGGGTAGACCAGTTGAAGTTGATAGTGATGAAATCGAGACATTAACTGAGAACAATCAACATTCTACCAGGTGGGAGATAGCCGACATACTCAAAATATCCAAATCTATAAAGTTACTGATGAAAATGAAAAATGTGTCTTTTATTTTACAGAAAAAACATACGGACATTTTGGCCAACCCAATAATTTCCTTTAAATGAGAATCCCATAGATGATAGCCTGAAAGCCAAATGTGACCACACCTGTGGGGAACCGTTCCAAGTGTCGGAAATGTGACAGCCCCCACTCGGAAAAGCCAGTGGGGAGTGAGGTTGGCTGGCAGGACCCACGTCCATGGATAAGTTCTCCAGTGGGAAATCAGGCCTGCATTGTACTTAGACTGCTATGAGACTTGCTCTTGCTAAAAAACTCCCTCACCCTGAATTGAAGAAGCAAATGTTTACTGAGTATTTTTATCTTTACAGAATCTGGGCTAGACCCTCCAGGTATAGGACATAGCTGTTTGGACCATTTCTCCTTTTACATTGCAAATATCCTCCTTTGATGTATTCAGTGACATCCTCTCTTTTGTCAGCAAAGATAACCACCCAAAACAAACCTATGAATAATAAATGAGGACCATCTTTGATGTAGGGCGCCTAGAAAAACAATAAAGCCTGTCCAGGCGGGGGTGAAGGGGTTTCTCTCTAACTTGGAGAGTGGCCACGTAGCACCTTTTCCTCCACAGGATTTCTGTAGTCCGTGTGTATGTGCGTTTGAATACTGAAACCTCAACAGCAGATCTTGCGGGCCGAGATCTGCGTCACACACCTATTCCTATATGAACTGTCTGTGGCTGCTTTCAATATACAACAGCAGAATCGGGTGGTTGCAACCAAGACCTTTTGACACTTGACAGAAAATTTTGTCGACCTCTGCTTTCCAACTCAATTTTTGTGTTTTTAAATAGGAAACTTCATATAACTAATGGAATTGAATCCAGTATTCCTTGCCATGAATGGAAGGTAACAATCAAATAAGTATGTAACTATTAAAATAAACCACATACCAGCTGAAAGAACTCGTGATGTCTCCTGCAGCCAGGTTTCAGTGGAGCTGCAGGAGTAGGACTGGAGGAGGTGGCAGGGTGAAACAGGCTCTACAGGAACAAATGTGGACACAAACAAGCAGATGGGTCTTGAAGGACAGTCGTGTATGCGTGTGGAAGGAACAAAATGCTAGTAAATGTGTCAAAGGAGAAACACTCAAGCAAGAGAAGAACCAGGATTTATAGGAGCAGGGAATCAGAGGGAAGGAACATAAGGAAAGGGGCCATGGAGAAAGGTCATATAGGCTTCTCACAGATGGAGTAAATAAAGGTGTAAAAATAAAGGACACTGGGAACCCCCCAGAATTTTCTGCTCAACATCTGAAAGTAATAAGAATAATTTATAAATTAGATTAGAAAAAAACACCTCAGCACATTTATAATAAACATGGCTGATGCTTATGAGAACAGTAACATTAAGTAGAAATCTGTTTACCTTTGGGAAATCCATGCACAACTCAACGACTTATTGATCTAAGGACCAGAGACTGGACTTATTAACCTCTCTGGCATTTTTTTTTGTTTTAAAATAGTAGCTATTTGGGGTGCAAATGTGTGCTAGGAACTCAATAGCCCAGGCAATAATTGAGAGTAACTAGAGCTAGGTGGAACAAGTTGGAGCAACCACCCTGGCCACATGCTACAGTTCCTTTCTTTATGAGCATCACTGACTCCTTTGAAAACCTGAAGAAAGCTGTGCCCCTCCTACCCAGAAAAATGCCCCACCCAGAAATACATACACCAAACCTTTTGCATTTACATTTTTTATACATTGAAAAGGTATTTAATGCCTGCACATAGAGAGAAGTTAAAAGCATGTTTTTAAAAAGTCTTGGTCTCATTTGGTTATAACTTATTTTAAGATTCAAGGTCTATTTGAGTGAAAGTGGGAACAGATCTAAAATTGCATCTAACACAAAAATTTTCATATCTTCTTGTAATCACATTTTAATGAGAATGCTGTGATTGCTTGGCTAGTATAAAAGTTGGAATTATGGAGTGAGTGGTCTTTTATTCCAATATCAAATCAATTTCAGATTTTTATTTAAATGGTACCAAGAGTCAAAACCTTGAACCCCAAAAATGCATAGGAAAAGAAAAATTTAACATACTTTGCCAGTTAAGTATGGGGTTGTGTCAGTAAAAAAAAAAAAAAAAAAATTGCTCCAAAAGATTTTCTAAATTGAATTCATGTTGCTTGTTTTCTTTTGTCCTTATGTTAATGAGCCTGAGTCAGTGAGGGAAGACATGTAAATCATGATTAAATTTGAAGGGAGACTGAGTGCAAGTAACACTGAAACGGGTTTGTCAGGGCTTTTGTGTCATCAAAGTTTGACACAGAATAACATGAATCAGGCTCAACCATTTCCAGTGACAATCTGCAGAAGCACTTTCCTTCAGCCTGTCAAAGTTTGGGGAGTTATCCACCTGCAAGGGTACTTGTTTCCCCAAAATCATGGTTTTTCTGCAGCATCCGTAGTGGCAACTGAAGGATGCAGAATGGAAATATTTGCTTCATTACATGGCCAATATTGTCATCCAAGTAAGTCCAGTGGTGAAAGAATTTGCTGCCAAACTGTCCCACAAGGGGTCTCCATTCCCTCAAAAAGATGAAAATTCTGTCCAGTGTTCAGTCAGTAGCTTGGGGATTTGTGTTTTGGAAAGGCAACAAACTTGTGTTTCAATATGAAAAACATAATATTACACATTCATTTGGTGACAAAAGCACCTCAGAAGACCAGCTTTTAGAGTATCAAACTCCTTACAAGATTTGGGTCAAATCTTTGATGCTGATGCAGACAGTCCTAGAGTGTGCAATGTCACCACCAAAGTGAGGAAGTCATGTGTGCGGTCAAGCATGCCAGACATTCCTTCCATGTCCAGACGTGTTTCTCAGTTAAAGTTGTAGCTGAAAAAAAATAAACTCTTTAGCCTTTAATGTTTCCACAGGGACCCACCAAACGAAAATGTTCCTTCAGATGGCACCAGAGTGCACAGAACAGGTGAACTGTGTTGGCAGTTTCATACAATTGCAGCCTGAAGGGACAGGGAATTGCTGCAATTCCTGCTGTAAACTATCAGGAGGAAAAAGATCATCTCAGAGTACGTGAAGTTATTTGATGGAGGTGCCTCTTTATGGGGGTCTCTGCTGCAACTCATAAACCAGTTTGATCGTCACTTGGGCACAGGCCTTCTCCAAGACATACCCTGCAGCACAGAAACTCTGTGGTTTGGCAACGTGAGAGACAACATTGTGAGATGTTCCAAGGTAGGGCTTTGGAATGGGGCAACAGGAAGTCCAGGTGATGCTCCATCCTTTCCCAAAACAACTTTCTTCTCACTGCAAGAGTCCACATGGGGATGCTGTGAGGGAAGGCGCTCCTTCAGCTGTGTTTGTTTATAGACCAATTGACCAGTAATTTGCATTCTCAGAACCACTATAGCTTTAGAGTCCCATTTATGTTCAATGATAAAAGAAAAACCAAGGAATACATAAGTTGCTTAATGCATTTATTTCTTGATACTTCCCCAATTAGCTAAGCTTAAGAGTTTTCTTCTTTTTTTTTTTCATTGAATTTTGTGCTTGGTTTTATTTTGGGTTTTTGTTTGTTTGTTTGTTTTGGGGGGGTTTTTACAAGAAAAAAAATTCTCATGCATTTAATGTATATAAAGACAAGGAAAGGACAGTCCTGAATCCAACAGCAATATTCTGTACATATGGCAGGGTTGAGAAGGAAGGGAGGGGGCTACAGAACCCACACGTGAACATGTACAAAAATAACTTACACAGCAGCCCCCACCTGCCATGGCTCTCTCCACAGCCACCAGGGTTGGGGGCACATATAGAAACCAGCACTGTGGGTGCTAACCACAACAGGCCAAGGTGCTGGTGGAGGGGAAAGGGGCACCAGTCCAGAGGGGACAGGCCTACGAGGAGGTCTTGAGGCAATTGGCGTAAGCTCAGCAGCTTGTCCACCTTGGTTTGGGCATATTGGAGCTGGCTGGCCAGTTCCTTGGAGCAGCCGTATTCCTCCAGGAGGCTCAGGCGGTATGTGCGAAAGTCCCGCTTCTCATTAATCTAAGTCACGGCAGCCATGAGTGGGCACAGGAGGAGTTTGGTGTGGTCCTGGAAGAAGTTAATCTGCACAGAGCCATTACTAAGGTGCAGGATGATGGCACTGCGGGTACGAAACCAGGTATGCAGGTAGGGCAGCTGGGCCAGCTCATCACCCTCCCGTGGTGTGATATTGGCCCCCCCCTTCAGCAAGTGTTCACTCATGTAGTTTCGGAAATACTTAAGGAGGGTGATCTTTTTTATCAAGGAGTTGGGATGGGAATTCACAGTGAGGTAGGACTCTGTGCCGTCACGCTCTATGTACTGCAGGCTGTCACCGTCGTTGTAGAGGATAAGGCATGTTGAGTCATTGAAGAGCACCCCTACGCTGTTGTCGCACAGTTGATATCCAAGGCCATACTTGTCCGAATTGTCCACCCACTTGCTGACCCAGAAGATAGGGATGCAGCCAGGATCCTCAGCCTCCTCTTGCCTCACCAGCCCCCAGTCTGAGGGCTTAGAGGCATGAACGCTGTGCAGTTGCTGCAGCAAGTCACCAAGGTGGCAGTCCACTGCCTCGCTGGTCTCTCGAACTGCTGGTTCCTCTTTTACTCAGGGCTGCTCAGGCATGAGGTTCTCTGTGCTTTTATTGAGGACTGAGAGTGGCTTCCAGTTGCTGGGGTCCAGGCTGCTGGGAGCAATGGAAAACCTGGTGGAATGGTGAAGCAGGTGATGGGGAGATGGGCGGGGATATAGCCAGAGGTAAAAAACTCGTCCTTGAGTAGATGGTGGGGCGGGCAGTGGGGTCGGTCTGAAGCATCTTCTGGATGAGGGAGGCAGCCACCGGACTGATGTGCTTGGGGATATTGTACTCATTCTTCTTGATCCGGAGGTAGGTCTCTTTTAGGCAAGATGTCTCAAAAGGTGGTTTGCCCACTAACAAGGTATACATGATACACCCAATGGACCACACATCCACCTCCAAACTGTGCCCTTTCTTGCTCAGCACCTCAGGAGCTATGTAATTAGGAGTTCCACACAGGGTCTTCTTCCGTTCTCCATCATATTCGACTTTGGTTGCCAGTCCAAAATCCCCTATTTCACCTCCACATCCTCATTCAGGAAGAGGTTGCCTAGCTTGAGGTCCCGGTGAAAGACCCAGTTTCGGTGCAGGTACTGGCAGCCAAGGACAATCTGCCGCAGATAGTAGCGGGCCTCAAGCTCAGTCAATACTTTCCTCCCTTTGTGCAGCTCCAAGAGAGATCTCCAGCTGCAGAGCTCCAACACCACGAACACGAAGTCCTTGTCCTCGATAAAGCCGTGGAAGCCTACGACATGCTGGTGGGCAAGGCTGCAGTGAATGGATATCTCCATGGACATCTTCTCCTTCTGGTGCGGCTTAGGCAGCAGTGACTTAGGCACGATCTTGCACGCGAAAACCTCCTTAGTGTCCACGTCCGAGATCTCGAAGCACTTGGCAAAGCCACCCTTCCCCAGAAAGCGGCCCCGCAAGTAGCGCCCCTGATTGCGTGGGTCCACTAGGACCTCTGGGATCTCTTTCCCCGGCGGGGCGGCCGCCGGGGACTCCAGAGCTGTAGCCCCTGGGCTGCGTCTTTCCCTGGGTCGGCTGGTCCCCGCGTCAGCTTCCTTACTGTTGCTGCCATGCTCATGTTCCTGGAGTTGCTCAGCGGCCCTCCTGAGTCTGGGTGTACTTGGTTTTATTTTGAAAAAACTGATGACATTTCTAGTTTCCTCCTCCCCTTCTACTTACATGCTATTCATTCATAAATATAAACAATCTGATTTTGAGGTTTTTTATTGTTAAAAATTTAGAATAAATTGATGCTTAAAATGGCAAAATGGAACAAATGATTTTCTTCCTTTTTAAAAAAAATTTTAATATTATTCAATTACGGTTGTATGCCTTTTCTCCCCATCCCTCCACCCCACCCCAAACGAAGCTCCCTCCTTCCCCCACTTCCACCCTCCCCCTTGATTTTCTCCAAGTGTCCTCTATAGTAGTTACTGTAATCCCCTCTCCTCACTGTCTGCTCCCTACTCCCCCCTGGCTATTGTTAGATTGTTCTTAACTTCAATGTCTCTGGTTATATTTTGTTTGCTTTTTTCTCTTGTTGATTATGTTCCAGTTAAAGGTGAGATCATATGGTATTTGTCTTTCACTGCCTGGCTTATTTCACTTAGCATAATGCTCTCCAGTTCCATCCATGCTGTTGCAAAGGGTATAAGCTCCTTCTTTCTCTCTGCTGCATAGAATTCCATTGTGTAAATGTACCATAGTTTTTGGATCCACTCGTTTGCTGATGGGCACTTAGGTTGCTTCCAGTACTAGGCTATTGTAAATTGTGCTGCTATGAACATTGGAGTTTATAGGTTCTTTTGGATTGGTGTTTCAGAGTTCTTAGGGTATAATCACAGCAGCGGAATTGCTAGGTCAAAGGGCAGTTCTATTTTTAGTTTTCTGAGGAAATTCCATACTGTTTTCCACAGTGGCCTCACCAGTCTTCATTCCCACCAACAGTGCACTAGGGTTCCCTTTTCTCCAAATCCTCTCCAACATTTGCTTGTTGATTTATGTTGGCCACTCTGACTGGTGTGAGATGGTACTTCATTGTGGTTTTAATTTGCATCTCTCTGATGGCTAGTGATGCTGAGCCTCTTTTCATATGTCTCTGGGCCCTCTGTATGTCTTCCTTGGAGAAGTGTCTGTTCAAGTCCTTTGCCCATTTTTTAACTGGGTTGTTTGTCTTCCTGGAGTGCAGTCGTGTGAGTTCTTTATATATTTTGGAGATCAGGCCCTTGTCTGAGGTATCATTGGCAAATATGTTTTCCCATACAGTTGGTTCTCTTTTTATTTTAATGCTGTTTTCTTTAGCCATGGAGAAGCTTTTTATTTTGACGAGGTCCAATTTGTTTACTCTTTCCTTTATGTCCCTTGCTTTAGGGGATGTGTCTGTGAGGATGTTGCTGCGTGGAATGTCTGAGATTTTCCTGCCAATGTTTTCCCCTAGGACTTTTATGGTGTTACGACTTATATTTAAGTCTTTTATCCATCTTGAGTTTATTTTTGTTTATGGCATAAGTTGGTGATCGAGTTTCATTTTTTTTTCTACGTAGCTGTCCAGATCTCCCAACATCATCTGTTGAAGAGGCTGTTTTTGCTCCATTTTATGCTCCTGCCTCCTTTGTCAAATATTACTTGATCGTAAAGACTTGGGTTTATTTCTGAGCTCTCTGTTCTGTTCCATTAGTCTATGTGCCTGTTTTTATGCCAGTACCAGGCTGTTTTGATTACAGTGGCCTTGTAATACAGTTTGATATCCGGTATTCTGATCCCTCCTGCTTTGTTTTTCTTTCTCAAAATTGCTGCAGCTATTCAGGGGCGTTTATGGTTCCATATGAATTTCTGAAATGTTTGTTCTATATCTGTGAAATATGTCATGCATATCTAATAGGGATTGCATTGTATCTATAAATTGCTTTGGGTAGTAAGGCCTTTTTGATGATGTTAATTCTTCCAATCCATGAGCATGGTACATGCTTCCATTTGTTTGTGTCTTCCTTAATTTATTCCTTCAGTGTTGTGTAGTTTTCTGAGTACAGGTCTTTTACCTCCTTGGTTAGGTTTATTCCTAGGTACTTTATTTTTCTTGTTGCTATATCAAATGGGATTTTTTTCCTGATTTCTGTTTCTGCAGTTTCGTTGTTGTTGTACAGGAATGCCTTTGATTTCTGAGTATTGACTTTGTATTCAGCTGTTTTGCCAAATTCATTTATTAGGTCGAGTAGTTTTTTGGTGGAGTCTATAGGATTTTCCATGTACACTATCATGTCATCTGCAAACAGTGACAGTTTCATTTCCTCCTTTCCAATTTGGGTGGCTTTTATTGCTTTTTCTTGTCTGATTGCTGTGGCTAGGACTTCCAATACTATGTTGAATAGGAGTGGTGAGAGAGGGCATCCTTGTCTTGTTCCTGATCTTAGTGGGAAAGCTCTAAGTTTTTGTCCATCGAGTATGATGTTGGCTGTAGGTCTCTCATATATGGCCTTTATTATGTTGAGGAATGCTCCCTCTATTCCCACTTTGCTGAGAGTTTTTATCAGAAATCGGTGCTGTATCTTATCAAATGCTTTTTCTGCATCTATTGATATGATCCTGTGATTTTTGTCTTTGCTGTTGTTTATGTGATGTATTAAGTTTATTGATGCAAATATTGTGCCATCCTTGCATCCCTGGGATGAATCCCACTTGGTCATGGTGTATGATCTTTTTAATGTATTGCTGGATGTGGTTTGCCAATATTTTGTTGAGAATTTTAGCGTCTATGTTCATCAGAGATACTGGCCTGAAGTTTTCTTTCTTCATTGTGTCTTTATCTGGTTTTGGGATTAGGATGATGCTAGCTTCATAAAAAGAGTTTGGGAGTCTTCCATCATTTTGGATTTTCTTGAATAGTCTGTGAAGGATAGGGGTTAGCTCTTCCTTAAATGCTTTGTAGAATTCTCCTGTAAAACCATCTGTCCAGGGCTTTTGTGTGTTGGGAGTTTTTTGATGACTGCTTCAATTTCGTCTGCTGTTATTGGTCTGTTCAGGTTTTCTGCTTCTTCTTCATTCAGTTTTGGAAGATTATATTTTTCTGGAAATGTGTGCATTTCACCCAGGTTTTCAAATTTCTTGGCATACAGTTCTTCATAGTAATTCCTTACAATGTGGTATCAGTTGTAATCTCTCCTCTTTCATTTCTAATTCTGTTTATTTGGATCCTCTCTCTTTTCTTCTTGATGAGCCTACTTAAAGGCTTGTCGATTTTGTTTATCTTTTCAAAGAACCAGCTCCTGGATTCATTGATCCTTAGAATTGTGCTTTTAGTCTCTATGTCATTTAGTTCTGCTCTGATCTTGGTTATTTCCTTCCTTCTGCTTGCTCTGGGCTGTCTTTGTTGTTGTTCCTCCAGTTCTTGTAGGCGTAGGGTTAGGTTGTTTGTTTGAAACGTTTCTATCTTCTTAAGGTAGGCCTGTATTGCTATGGACTTCCCTCTCAGGACTACCTTTGCTGTGTCCCATAGGTTTTGGGTTATTGTCAGTTCATTTTCATTTGTTTCCAGAGAGTTTTTGATTTCTTCCCTAATGTCATTCTTGACCCATTCATTGTTTAATAGCATGCTATTCAGTCTCCATGATTTTGAGTGTTTGGGGTTTTTTCCTTTGGGGTTGGTTTCTAGTTTCAGTCCCTTGTGGTCAGAGAAAATGCTTGATATGATTTCAATGTTCTTGAATTTGTTGAGGTTTGCTTTGTGTCCTATCATGTGGTCTATCTTTGAAAATGTCCCATGTACACTTGAAAAGAATGTGTATTTTGCTTCTTTGGGATGAAAAGCTCTATATATATCACTGAAGTCCATTTCCTCTAGGCTATTGTTAAGTGACACAATATCCCTGTTGATGTTTTGTTTGGAAGATCTTTCCATTTTTGACAGTGGGGTGTTAAAGTCCCCTACTATAATTGTGTTGCTGTCAATATCTTTCTTGAAGTCCTCCAAGATTTTCTTTATGTATTTGGGTGCTCCGATGTTGGGTGCATATATATTTACAATGTTTATGTCTTCTTGGTGGATTCTTCCTTTGAGTATTATGAACTCACCTTCTGGGTCTCTCTTTATGGCCTTTCTTTTGAAGTCTATTTTGTCTGATATGAGTATTGCTACCCCTGCTATTTTTCCCTGTCTGTTTGCTCAGAGAATTTGTTTCTAGCCCTTCACTTTTAGTCTGTGTAGGTCTTTTCTCCTGACATGTATCTCTTGTAGACAGCATATGTGTGAGTCATGCTTTCTTATCCATCCAGCCATTCTATGTCTTTTGATTGGATCATTTAATCCATTTACATTTAAGGTTATTATTGATAGGTAGTTATTCATTGCCATTTTTTCATACCTCTGTTCCTCTCTCTTTCTCTTCTCCTTCCTTTCCTTAAAGCAGTCCCTTTAGCATCTCTTGCAGAGCTGGTTTGGTGGAGGTGTATTCTTTTAGACTTCTTTTGTCTGAGAAACTCTTTATTTGGCCTTCTATCTTGATTGAGAGCCTTGCTGGGTAAAGTAGTCTTGGTCGCAGGCCTCTGGTTCTCATTACTTGGAATATCTTTTGCCATTGTCTTCTGGCTTGGAGCATTTCCTTTGAGAGGTCAGTTGCTAACCTTATTAGGGCTCCTTTGTATATCACTTCCTGTTTCTCCTTTGCTGCCTTTAAGATCCTTTCTTTGTCTTGGAATTTTGCCATTTTAATTATGATGTGTCTTGCAGTGGGCCTCTTTGGGTTCCTCTTGCTTGGGACTCTCTGTGTTTCCTGGATTTGTGTGACTTTTTCTCTCATCATATTAGGGTAATTTTCCATCATTACTTTTTCAAACAGGTTTTATATGCCTTGCTCTTCTTCTTCTCTTTCTGGTATCCTTATTATATGGATACTACGTTTCATGTTGTCCTGCATTTCTCTTAATCCCTCTTCATTCTTTCTGAGCCTCTTTTTCTTTTCTTGCTCTTTCTGGGTGTTTTTTTTCTACTTTGTCCTCCAGCTCGCTGATCAGATCCTCTGCTTCATCAAGTCTGCTTTTCTTTCCTTCTACTATGTTCTTCAGTTCAGAAATTGTATTCTTCATTTCCTCTTGGCCCTTGTTGATAGTTTCTATTTCCTTTTTCATGTTGGTATAGTTTGCAGTGAGTTCATTGTAGTTTCCCTGTAGTGTCTGGTAGTTCTCTGTGAGCTCATTGAGCTTCCTGATAACCATTGCTTTGAACTCAGTATCTGATAGTTGATTTCCTCTATTTCATTTAGCATTCTTTCTGAGGCTTCCTCCTTTCCTTTCATTTGGGGATTGTTTCTTTGTCTTCCCACTGTGAGACTGTTCTTGTCAGCCTCTGCTTCTTAAATTGATCTTTTCTGACTCCCTGAGTTAGTTCATAGAAGTATGAACTTCTATGGTAGAATGGCAGTGGGATTCAGTGGTGCCATCTCCTTAATTTCCTGCACTCACTCTTCTTGAGCTGACGTTTATGGGTCTAACAGGGTCCAACTCTGGTCTTTTCAGAGCTCCAGGTTTTATTGTCTCACTGGTGGGAAATGGAGAAAGAAGGGAAAAAAGGAGAAGGGAAGAAAGGAAAAGGGAAATAGAAAAGAAATGGAAGGAAGGAAGGAAGAATGAATTAAAAAAGATCAGAGGAAAGATAAGAAGAAGGAATTTTAACAAAAATTAAAATAAAAAAATAAATGAAAGAGAGCAGGAAGAAGGAATAAAAGAAGAAAGAAGGACAGAAATGAAGAAGGAATTCAGGGGGGAAAGAGGAAAGAAAGAAAAAAAAAAGAAGTCTTCTGCTGGCTTTAAACTGGTCAGGTTAGTTCTGCTGGTCTTCCTGTATGTGAAACAGGAGGTGATGATTGGAGGGATTGATTTCACTTTTCTCTCTTCCTGAGCCACACTCTTCGCTGTTGTCCAGCCTCCAGCCCCGTTCCTCAGGGTCCTTCTACTCCCCCCTAGGCCTTTAGTTCACCAGTTGTGCTGTCCTTGAGGTGCACCAGTTAGGCACAGCTCACAGTCCACCTTCTTGCTCTTTGCTGTCGTAGATGCTAGGCGCTCTTGGTGCTCCTTCAGGGTAGTTCAGCCCCCTACTGAGTCATGTGTTTCCGGGGACTGCAGTCTCCCCTAGCCCTGCAGCCCCCACTGCTGGTCATTCTGCCTTCCTCCTAGAGAGCGAGTAGGCTCTACAGGGCTCTGTGTGCAGGGTCTAGGTGGGAGGTGTTCAGAACTGGTACTTCATGTGTGGTCTCCTGCGGGCAGCCAGGTTGTTGATCGGGTTGCACACCAATCCCTGGCTTTCGGCCTGTGTGCCCAGGCAGCCAAGCTGCTGATCAGTGTGTGCGCCCACCTGGGGTTTCAGGTGTGGGCGCCCAGTCCACTGATCTGGGTGCGCGCCAACCTAGCTTCAGGTGTGTGCTGGGGCTGCTTATCCCACGTTCACAGTCCAGGGGCTGAGGTGGTAGGGGCCCTAGAGGCCACGGCTGCTGCGGAGAGTTCTCTAAACAGCCACTGAGTGCCTCTATTTTCTCTTTTTCTTTTCAAGAAGTTCTTCCTATTTAAGCCCCCCTGGTCCAAACAAGCACCTGGCCTCTCACACAGCCCAGCCTGGCTCTCTCCCAATAATTCTGCAACAGACCCTGTGCCCCAGCCAGGGGCTTCAGCCACCCTGGTCCTTGCGCTGGTCCCAGGAACCTTATTGTCCTTAAGCACTCTTCTTACCCTCTGATCTTTCAATGTTCTCTATCTTTGGTCTCCGATCTTCATATATACTGGAATGCTGTTGGCTGTTCGCTCTGTTCCTCAGATCAGCTAGGCATTTCACTGGTGCCGAGGGGAAGTGGACTCCACTCCCACCTATCTCGCTGCCATCTTCTGGAACCCTCTGGGCGCTGACACTGGATGCACCCGTGGTCGCCGCTGCCACAGCTCACAGCCCAGAGGACCTAATGCCCTCCGGAGGAGAGCAGCGGGAGATGGGGCAGGGGAAGGAAGAGGACGAAGAAAAGATGAAGGAGCGGAAGGGACCAAAAGAAAAAGGAGAAGGAGGGGGAGGAAGATGCTGCTGGTGCCACTGCCGCCATTGTCCCAGTCCAACTGTCCAGCTTAAGGTTTTCTTAAGCATTTGGCAAGGTATACCTTCTATAATTTTTTATTTTTAATTATTTGTTCATTTAAAAACATATTTTATTGATTTTGCTATTACAGTTGTCTCATTTGTTTTCTCCCCTTTACTCCCCTCTGCCCTGTACCCCCTCTCCCGCCATCATTCCCCCACCTTAGTTCATGTACATGGGTCATACATATAAGTTCTTTGGCTTCTCCATTTCCCATACTATTCTTAACTTCCCCCTGTCTATTTTATAGCTACCATTTATGCTACTTATTCCCTTTACCTATTCCCCCATTCTCCCCCTCCCCTTCCTCACTGATATCCCTCCACGTGATCTCCATTTCTGTGAATCTGTTCCTGTTCTACTTGTTTTTTTAGTTCGTTTTTGTTTTGTTTTAGGTTCGATTGTTGATAGTTGTGAGTTTGTTGTCATTTTATTGTTCATATTTTTGATCTTCTTTTTCTTATATAAATCCCTTTAACATTTCATATGATAACGACTTGGTGATGATGAAATCCTTTCATTTGACCTTATCTGGGAAGCACTGTTTCTGCCCTTCCATTCTAAATGATAGCTTTGCTGGCTAGAGTAATCTTAGATCTAGGTCCTTGCCTTTCATGACTTGGAATACTTCTTCCTAGCCCTTTCTTGCCTGCAAGGTTTCTTTTGAGAAATCAGCTGACAGTCTTATGGGAACTCCTTTGTAGGTAACTGTCTCCTTTTCTCTTGCTGCTTTTCAGATTCTCTCCTTCTCTTTAACCTTGGGTAATGTAATTATAATGTATGTGCCTTGGTTTGTTCTTCCTTGGGTCTAACTTCTTTGGGACCCTCTGAGCTTCCTGGACTTCCTGGAATTCTATTTGCTTTGCCAGATTGAGGAAGTTCTCCACTATTTGCTCAAATAAGTTTTCCATTTTTTGTTCTTCCTCTTCTCCTTCTGGCACCCCTATGATTCAGATGTTGGAACGTTTAAAATTGTCCTGGAGGTTCCTAAGCCTCTCCTTATTTTTCTGAATTCTTGTTTCTTCATACTGTTCTGGTTGAATGTTTATTTCTTCCTTCTGGTCCAAACCATTCATTGGAGTCCCGGTTTCCTTCCCTGTGCACTGTTCTTTATTTGACTTTTCATAGCCTTCACTTTTTCCTCTCTTTTGTGACCATACTCAACCATCTGTGAGCATCCTGATTAGCAGTGTTTTGAACCATGCATCTGATAGGTTGGCTTTCTCTTCATTGCTTAGTTGTATTTTTTCTGGAGCTTTGATCTGTTCTTTCATTTGGGCCATTTTCTTTTTCTTTTTTCTTTCTGTGTCTCAGCACACCTATTACGTAGTAAGGGGTGGAGCCTGAGGTATTCATCAGGACAGGGGAACTCATGTCACTGAGTTGTGGTTCTGTGGTGGGGGGAGGGGTCCGAGAGGTAACAGTGGTGCTTGCTCAGCTCTCTGCCTGTTTTCAGTAGCTTCCTCTGTTACCCACAAGCAAGTTGGGCCCTTTTGGTTCTGATCCCCAGGTGGGTGGTTTTATGTACATTCTAAGACTCTGTGGGTCTCTCCAATGAACTTTCCTGTGAGGCTGGAAGTTTTACCTGATGCCTGAACTCCCACAGGTTTTTTCAGTGAGAGGTTTTGAGGTTTTATTTCCTGGTGCTGGGACCCTGAGTTGTGAGGTCTGTCTCATTCCTCAGTTTTTCCCCCTGGTTTATGCACACGCAAATGTGGGACTGCCCACTCCGCCAGCCACCTCCTTGCCTTGTCCTCCTGATGCTACCTTGCCATGAGTCCTCTCCACCCCAGCTGCCTACCTCTGCCCCTCCTACGGTCTGGATGAATGTTTCTTCTTTAACTCCTTGGTTGTCAGACTTCTGTACAATTTGATTTTCTGGCCATTCTGGTTATTTTTTGTGTTTAAATTTGGTCTTGTCCTTCTTTTGATTGTGCAAACAAGCAACATGTTTGTACCTATGCCCACATCTTGGCAGGAATCCCTACCTTCTATAATTTTTACCAATGAGAATATAACTTAGCCATTGACATGTGAGGACCATAATCTGGTACATTCTAGTACTTGTTAGAGTTCATTCAGAACCTATGCTGTAGGGATGCAAAAGCCAATCTACACACTTTTAACTTTGTATTATAGAAATTCTTTTAGTAAATTTTGAATTTTCAATCGGGCCAAATTGTGCATCTCTATTTTAGTTTTTTTCTCCCTACTCTCCAAGTGTTGTTGTTGTCATTACTTGATGGTGGTGACTAGATATAATTCAGGGAGGGGGTTCTCTCCACCCTTCTCATATCTAAAAATTTCTTCCTCCAGAGAACCTCAAATTAGCGTCATTAAGATTAGAAACCTCCCCCACAGGAATGGTGGCTTTTTTGGGTTTGGGAACACAGTGTGTAACCTAAGTGCTAACCTTTATGTCAGAATTGTGAGACCTCTCGTGCTAATGGCAGATACCTCATGTCATGGGACCTTGGAGCCTACCATGAAAAGCACTAAGTGAAAACATAGAGGTTGATTATCTCCAGATAGAGAGAGAAGGTTGCACATATTGGGCACTTAACAAACATTTGTTGATTTAATGGCCCCAGGATGTGAGATTTGAAAAAGTCAGAGAAAAAGAACAAGTTAAAAATATTTCAGAAATGAAGAATAAGAAAGTTTCCCTGATGTCCTTTATCTTTGCACTTGGAAAATTTTGTGATGAAGAAAACCATATTTGAAGAAAAAGTCTGGGTGGTGGGGCATTCAGGAAAACTTATCAATAAATAGTAAGTCTGTCCTTTTTAATGCAGTGTGTAGAAATAATTCTTAAAAGATTAAAATCAGTGCCGAAACCAAGGAACCATTTTTTCTATATCATATTGATTATTCCAACTGGAATTGTTAGCTATCTTAGAAAACTTGTGGTTCTGAATTGCTTTTGCCTCTAACTCTGAACCTCTGTTCCTAAAGTATTATTTACTGAAGGAAAAACACTGAAACAGAATATTTTGGCCCGTCAGAATCTCTCTGAAGATTAAGTCTCTGTGAAGGCCCAAATGTCTAAATTGAAAAGTTTTTGCTGTCACACTCAGGTATGAGTGAAATACTTCATATCCTCTTCCTGTCTGTCTGTCATTCACCTATGTCAACTATTCCCTCAGAGGTAAATAAAATTAAAGCCCATGACACTGAGAGTCAGTTATGGAGGGACATATCACCATGTTTGCCTTTGCTGATGTGTTTTAGAGACACTTGTCTCACACCAAGTCTCCACTGTACTTCCTTTCTACTCATTTTCACATAATACAACAGTCACATCTCAGGTTCCCAGTTTTCATTGGTCCTGGCCACCTCTGTGACCACTCAAGAGGTCTCTTACTTAAAGGATCATCCCCCTCTTCAGACTGTGTGGATTGACTTTCTCCCCACATGGGGTTGCTTGGAACCAAAATAACTACCTCAGCTCCTTGTCACTAAAGCAAGAGAGATGGAATTCAGTTTCTTAGGACAGGATGTCATTACAGGTTTTCACTATCAGCTACAGGCAAGACATATCTGGGTGGTCATACTCTGCTGACCTTGCTACACAGTCATCCCAGATCCCAGAGTGTCACCTGAACAGGGACTCAGAGTCCAGCGACTTAATGATGATGAAACACAGGGACCTGGGCTCCCACCTTCAGGGACTCCATGGTTAACTTTTCATAGCTCCGCTTCCACATTATGCCCAGATAATGCTGGTCTCTCTGAGGGCCTCCTGAGGCTGGTTCTGCAAGGGTGGGTGTAGAAATAGGGAACTGTGACGACTGCTAGTGTAAGTTACTTTCTCGCCAAGGTATGGAACCACTGCTGGAGTGATCCTAACTGGGAGAGTAAGCAAATAGGAATAAAAGTCTCCTTCCCTCTCCCTTCCAGTCTCCCTACTGATGGAATGCCCAGCTGCTAGAGGAAAAAGGTGGTCCACAGATCCCCAGCCCCAGAGTCACAGAATACAGTCTAGACAGATGGGTTCATTTAAAGACAATAGCTTAGCAACTAGCACACCACTCTTGGGAAAATAATGCCTAAAAGATGCTCAGAAGAGAAAAAACTCTTTGGGCAAATACTTTTGTGTATTGTGAGAGAGGTAAGTTGGAACAGGCTTTCCAGGCCTCCTCAAGGCCCAACAAACAAATTATAATTTAGGCAAGTCTGTGATTCTTCATAGCTCAGCTTGTGGTTAGGGTGTTAGCTTCACAACTGAAAATAAGCTAAGCTGTCTGTAAGGAAACCCCCTCAACAACACCTTGCTGAGGAAGCCTGGAGATGCTGAAAACATAAAGCTTTCCATTCTTGTTTCTAGCCAACGGGACTGAACTGACGGATAGGCACTGAGTCCAGACCAATGAAAAGGATACTACAAACCTACATCCAAAAAGCTCACACCCAAGATAATAAGGTAAGACAAACCCTCAAATCATAAATAGCACAGCCCCAATCACCTTGGCTATGTACCCTGTTATTGCTAATTCCTGCTTTAAAATCTCCTGTGTTCCAATCACACAAATTTCTTATATGGTTCAAAAATACCCTCAATTGCTCACCCCTCCCTGTATCCCACCCCTTACAATGTGACTTTGCAGCTCTTTCCATCTAGAGGTGGAGATTATTTCCCTATTCTTGGATTGAGCTGGCTGTGTGATGTGCTCTGGCCAATAGAATGTGGCAGAAATGATGAAGTGCCAGTTCTGAGCATAAGTCTCAAGTGACCTTGCCTGCTTCCACTTCCTCCGAGAACCCTGCCACAATGTGACCAAGCCCACCTGATATAGCCTAGTGGAGTTAAGAGGCCACATGGAGGAGAGCCAAGGTACCCCAGCAAACAGCCAACCTACCCCCACAAGCAGAGGTACCTGCTGATCCATAGCTGACTGCAGATGCAAAAGGGAGCTCAGCCTAGATCATAAAACCACCCAGCTAAGTCCAGCCTACATTGCAAAGCTGGTGAGTCATAAACTAATAAATTATTGTCATTGTAAGCCATTACCTTTTGGAGTATGCGGCTAAGTGATACATATGGTCTACAAGGCTATAGGAGATCTTTCCCTGCCTCTCCAGTCACATACTTCATTTCTATCCCCTTCATTCACTGTTCTACTCCCTCTACCTAGATCACTCTTTCCCTTCCCTTATCCACCAGGCAACTCCAACACATAGACTTGTTAGGTCTCTGCTTACATACTACTTTCTCCGAGACCTCCCTCAATCTCTAATATAAATTAGATCTACGTCTCATACTCTTCCACAGAATAATCTACATTTTCCTTCAAGGAGTGCATCATAATTTGTAATTATATGTCTAGCTGTGTGGTTCTTTGATTAATGCCTACTTTTTCCATGCTCCTAGAAGTTCCATGAGGACCTCTCAAGTACCCAGCACCTAGGGAATGCCAGACAAGGGCTTCATTGTCTGTTGAATGACTGACTGGTTTTCACATTACAAAACTGGCCATCCTGGATACCAGGCTTACTTGAAGGATCAAAGAACAAAGTGCTGCCAGCTCCTCTTCCTCACTATTTTTCCCATTCTTGGGACCAGTTTGCGATGCTTAGAATAGATGGAACTGATGACAGGTGCAAAATTATTATCTTTCTGTATCTGTCAGACTCTGAACTCAGGTGGCAGAGATGGCTAATTCCCTCCAATATCTACCCCTCCCCATTCCAACAAGGGTTTTCACAGGGGACATGGCCACGATAGTGGAGTCTTACTTCTCAGCAACTAAATATAACCATATAAGTAAATTCTCACCAAGGAAAATGTGAGTGAAAGTGATGTATCAGAATCTGCATCATTTTCCTTAAAAAGAAAAGTAATGGTCTTCAACAATGGTTGGTCCTCAACTTCTTCTCACCTTTCCTATGAGCTAGAAAAGGGATACAGTGCTGATGAGTCAGCTTCAATCATGTCAATAAAGGCCAAACCGCAAGGGAAGGCAAGGCAGTAAGACAGAAGGAACCTGAGAGTCTGGATGAGTTCATGGAACCAAGCTTCCTACCTTGCCCTTGACCAACCTGAACTGCAACACAGAAAAAATTTTAATCGTGTTTTTGAATCATTGTATTTTAGGGTTTCTTTGTTACAGCAGCTCACCCTCTATTCTAACCAATACACCTCACCAAGTTTCCTGTTCTTGGGGGAGTCAGGAAAGAAACCTGTGTCTCAGAATATCATCTAAAACAAATGGATATAGAACATCAATTACACCAGCCTTGACCAGAGCTCAGAATCTTCCAACATTTCTTCTCCACATCCCACCATCTTACTCCTGTGATCAGACAGGACAAATGCCCACTGATCCTTTTCCCTCATTGCTGTTACATTAGAAATGGAAGCCTGCATCCTCCTAGGACCCCCTCAGGAAAGTGGTATACACAATCACTCCTGGTACAGCCCTTTGTTTTGCTGGGACTGACAGAGTTTAAGTAATGATAGGAATTAATACATCCTGATCACCAACTCATAATAACACAAAAAATATATTTTCATTCATTATACATTTTAAACTAAAACAGACTTAATGTCTTAACCTAAACAGACTCCGTACTCAGGAAACTCCTTACACAGGTGAACAACTGCTGTCCTGAACTTGTACCCAAAGGTGTCTGAGCATTTTGCACAAAGTAGCCCTCCACACATGGGGGATGTCTTTAAAAGTAGTATTTTTTTTTTCTTTAAAATGCCAATGGGAGTTGTTTATACATTCTGCTTGTTTTAATATGAGGCCTCATTTTATTTTGTTTGCCATCATTTTTAAGCAGTTGAAAATATGTTCAATCCAGCTCATAATAAAGATAAAAGCAAATTAAAACTACGATGACATATATTTTTCACCTATAAAGTTGGGAACATTTTTTAAACATGATCCTACACTCTGTTGACAAGGGTATGAGGAAACAATTGTCCCCTCCTTGCTGGATGGGACTGCACAGCCACGTGAAGGGAAGGGGGTTAGATGACGTGTATCCGAAGCTTACAGGCAAAATTGGAATTGACCCACAATGCAAACTCTGGGAATTTATTCTCCAGATATTCTCACACATGCATGCAGACATGTATGCAAGGATATGCATTCAGCACTACCTGTAAAGCAAAAGGCTGGAAGCAATCTCGCTGTCAGTCATTAGAAGACTGAAGATATAACATGCAGATCCCAGAACAGAGTACAGAAGGTACACTGGGGAATAACAGCTGTGAAGGAAAAGGAGAAGGAACAGGATTGGGTAGGGCAGCAGCCATTAGGGCACAATTTAGAGCTGGCGAAGTCCCAGCCAGCCCAGGGGAGGCAGAGACTGCGTGATGGAAAAACAGGCAAGGCTCTTGCCCCACCGCATTGCTCAGTCATGGGCTGGGGCTGCCTGAGAGGAGCATGACCCCAACTCAGCATCTGAGGGGGACCCTGAGAGGGCTGCCAGCTTCAGGCAGTCAGCCTCCCATTCCTTGCAGCTGAGCAATAAACCCTTTAGTAAAGGAGGGTCAGAACAGCTCATCCCAGGTCTGGCACAAGAGTAACCCACAGAATAAGGAAAAAAGAGAGAAATTTGTATTTCATAGTATGGAGCAATCTCCAGGATATATTGCTAAGTGAAAAAAAAATGGAACACAAAAGAGAACACAATGTTTTGGAACTAGATAGAGATGGTGGTTGTACAACATTGTGAATGTGCTTAATGCCACTGAATTGTACAGTTTAAATGGTTAATTTTGTTATGTGAATTTTATCTCAATTTTTTTTAAAGAGAGAGAATATAGCATGCTCCCATTGTGTTAATAAAAAAGGAAAGGCAGTTATGTGCATGCATACAGAGATGGGTATGAAAAAAATCTCTGGAAGGAACTACAAAACCCTGGTCTGTGGTCACCACTGAGGAGACTTAATTTTCACTGAACACCCTTGGTACTACTTAAATTTTTACCATATGCATATAATTAACCCCCCCCAAAAGAACATTATTAAAGTTGCTTAATTATTCTGATGAGTAAATAAATTACTATCAGGAAAACAAATGAAAATTTCTCTGCAAGATTATTATTAGCAAGACACTGATATATTGGTCTTTCAATTTCTAAAAATTCAGCCTTTCGAGATACATAGATATCACATGTCAGGTTCCTTCTGTCCCCTTTCTCAGGGTCAAAGTACTGAGGAACACAGACACAGTTAAACGTATGGAACTTGCTACCAAAAAATTGTATCTTGCTGAAAATTCCTCCACCAGCTGCTACACCATTCAGCATAGAGCAAATTAGCACACCATCATACAGTGCATTATTTTAAAGATGGTAAAAAGACCAAAACACTGATGTTTCCCCTTTTATCACAACTTAAAGGTCTGGCTGTCCCTGGAACTCTCCACCAATTGCTCAAAGCATACCTTTTGAGCCCATTTGATGGTGTCACTCAATAAGGGCACCTTTTTCAACTTAGCTGCCTCTTTTTGACCCAAAATAATTATTTTAATTTAATTTTTATTGTTATTCAATTACAGTTGTATGCCTTTTCTCCCCTTCCCTCCCCCCACCCCAGCTGAACCTACCTCCCTCCCACACCCCCACCATTCCCCCCCCCCCGATTTTGTCCATGTGTCCTTTATAATAGTTCCTGCAATCCCCTCTTCCCACTGTCCCCACGTCACTCCCCCCTGGCCACTGCTAGACAGTTCCCCCCCTCAATGTCTCTGGTGGTATTTTGTTTCCTTTTTTCTTCTGTTGATTATGTTCCACTTAAAGGTGAGATCATATGGTATTTGTCCCTCACCGCCTGGCTTATTTCACTTAGCATAATGCTCTCCAGTTTCATCTATGCTGTTGCAAAGGGTATAAGCTCCTTCTTTCTCTCTGCTGCGTAGAATTCCATTGTGTATATATACCATAGTTTTTGGATCCACTCGTTTGCTGATGGGCATTTAGGTTGCTTCCAGTACTTGGCTATTGTAAATTGTGCTGCTATGAACATTGGGGTGCACAGGTTCTTTTGGATTGGTGTTTCAGTGTTCTTAGGGTATAATCCCAGCAGCGGAATTGCTGGGTCAAAGGGCAGTTCCATTTTTAGTTTTCTGAGGAAATTCCATATTGTCTTGCACAGTGGCCTCACCAGTCTGCATTCCCACCAACAGTGCACTAGGGTTCCCTTTTCTCTGCATCCTCTCCAACATTTGTTTGTGGATTTGTTTATGTCGGCCACTCTGACTGGTGTGAGATAGTACCTCATTGTGGTTTTAATTTGCATCTCTCTGATGGCTAGTGATGCTGAGCCTCTTTTCATATGTCTCTGGGCCCTCTGTATGTCTTCCTTGGAGAAGTGTCTGTTCAAGTCCTTTGCCCATTTTTTAACTGGGTTGTTTGTCTTCCTGGAGTGCAGTCGTGTGAGTTCTTTATATATTTTGGAGATCAGGCCCTTGTCTGAGGTATCATTGGCAAATATGTTTTCCCATACTGTTGGTTCTCTTTGTAATTTGGTGCTATTTTCTTTAGCCTTGCAGAAGCTTTTTATTTTGATGAGGTCCCATTTGTTTATTCTTTCCTTTATGTCCCTTGCTTTAGGGGATGTGTCTGTGAGGATGTTGCTGCGTGGAATGTCTGAGATTTTCCTGCCAATGTTTTCCCCTAGGACTTTTATGGTGTTACGACTTATATTTAAGTCTTTTATCCATCTTGAGTTTATTTTTGTGTGTGGTGTAAGTTGGTGATCGAGTTTCATTTTTTTGCACGTAGCTGTCCAGATCTCCCAACACCATCTGTTGAAGAGGCTGTTTTTGCTCCATTTTATGCTCCTGGCTCCTTTGTCAAATATTAATTGACCGTAAAGACTTGAGTTTATTTCTGGGCTCTCTGTTCTGTTCCATTGGTCTATGTGCCTGTTTTTATGCCAGTACCAGGCTGTTTTGATTACAGTGGCCTTGTAATACAGTTTGATATCAGGTATTCTGATCCCTCCTGCTTTGTTCTTCTTCCTCAAAATTGCTGCAGCTATTCAGGGTCATTTATGGTTCCATATGAATTTCTGCAATGTTTGTTCTATATCTGTGAAATATGTCATGGGTACTCTAATAGGGATTGCATTGTATCTATAAATTGCTTTGGGTAGTATGGCCATTTTGATGATGTTCATTCTTCCAATCCATGAGCATGGTACATGCTTCTATTTGTTTGTGTCTTCCTTAATTTCTTTCTTCAGTGTTGTGTAGTTTTCTGAGTACAGGTCTTTTACCTCCTTGGTTAGGTTTATTCCTAGGTACTTTATTTTTCTTGTTGCTATATCGAATGGGATTTTTTTCCTGATTTCTGTTTCTGCAGTTTCGTTGTTGGTGTACAGGAATGCCTTTGATTTCTGAGTATTGACTTTGTATCCAGCTGTTTTGCCAAATTCATTTATTAGGTTGAGTAGTTTTTTGGTGGAGTCTATAGGATTTTCCATGTACACTATCATGTCATCTGCAAACAATGACAGTTTCATTTCCTCCTTTCCAATTTGGATGCCTTTTATTTCTTTTTCTTGTCTGATTGCTGTGGCTAGGACTTCCAATACTATGTTGAATAGGAGTGGTGAGAGAGGGCATCCTTGTCTTGTTCCTGATCTTAGTGGGAAAGCTCTAAGTTTTTGTCCATTGAGTATGATGTTGGCTGTAGATCTCTCATATATGGCCTTTATTATGTTGAGGAATGCTCCCTCTATTCCCACTTGGCTGAGTGTTTTTATCAGAAATGGGTGTTGTATCTTATCAAATGCTTTTTCTGCATCTATTGATATGATCATGTGATTTTTGTCTTTGCTGTTGTTGATGTGATGTATTAAGTTTATTGATTTGCGAATATTGTACCATCCTTGCATCCCTGGGATGAATCCCACTTGGTCATGGTGTATGATCTTTTTAATGTATTGCTGGATGTGGTTTGCCAATATTTTGTTGAGAATTTTAGCGTCTATGTTCATCAGAGATACTGGCCTGAAGTTTTCTTTCTTCGTTGTGTCTTTGTCTGGTTTGGGGATTAGGATGATGCTGGCTTCATAAAAAGATTTTGGGAGTCTTCCATCAGTTTGGATTGTTTGAATAGTCTGTGAAGGATAGGGGTTAGCTCTTCCTTAAATACTTTGTAGAATTCTCCTGTGAAACTGTCTGGTCCAGGGCTTTTGTGTGTCAGAAGCTTTTTAATTACTGCTGCAATTTCGTCTGCTGTTATTGGTCTGTTCAGGTTTTCTGCTTCTTCATTCAGTTTTGGAAGATTATATTTTCCTAGAAATGTGTCCATTTAACCTAGGTTTTCAAATTTCTTGGCATACAGTTCCTTGTAGTAATTTCTTACAATCCTTTGTATTTCTGTGGTGTCAGTTGTAATCTCTCCTCTTTCATTTCTAATTGTGTTTATTTGGATCCTCTCTCCTTTTTCCTGGATGAGCCTACTTAAAGGCTTGTCGATTTTGTTTATCTTTTCAAAGAACCAGCTCCTGGATTCATTGATCTTAGAATTGTGCTTTTAGTCTCTATGTCATTTAACTCTGCTCTGATCTTGGTTATTTCCTTTCTTCTACTTGCTCTTGGCTGTCTTTGTTGTTTTTCCTCCAGTTCTTGTAGGCGTAGGGTTAGGTTGTTTGTTTGAAATGTTTATATCTTCTTAAGGTAGGCCTGTATTGCTATGAACTTCCCTCTCAGGACTACCTTTGCTGTGTCCCATAGGTTTTGGGTTGTTGTGAGTTCATTTTCATTTGTTTCCAGAGAGTTTTTGATTTCTTCCCTAATCTCGTTCTTGACCCATTCATTCTTTAATAGCATGCTATTCAGTCTCCATGATTTTGAGTGTTTGGGGTTTTTTCCTTTGGGGTTGGTTTCTAGTTTCAATCCCGTGTGGTCAGAGAAAATGCTTGATATGATTTCAATGTTCTTGAATTTGTTGAGGCTTGCTTTGTGTCCTATCGTGTGGTCTATCTTTGAGAAAGTTCCATGGACACTTGACAAGAATGTGCATTTTTCTTCTTTGGGATGAAAAGCTCTATATATATCACTTAAGTCCATTTCCTCTAGGGTATTGTTAAGTGACACAATATCCTTGTTGATATTTTGTCTGGAAGACCTGTCCATTTTTGATAGTGGGGTGTTAAAGTCCCCTACTATAAGTGTGTTGCTGTCAATATCTTTCTTGAAGTCCTCCAAGATTTTCTGTATGTATTTGGGTGCTCCTATGTTGGGTGCATATATATTTACAATGTTTATGTCTTCTTGGTGGCTTCTTCCTTTGAGTATTATGAAGTGACCTTCTGGGTCTCTCTTTATGGCCCTTCTTTGGAAGTCTATTTTTTCTGATATGAGTATTGCTACCCCTGCTTTTTTTTCCTGTCTGTTTGCTTGGAAAATTTGTTTCCAGCCCTTCACTTTCAGTCTGTTTAAGTCTTTTGTCATGAGATGGGTCTCTTGTAGGCAGCATATGTGTGTGACCCAAAATAATTTTAACAATTCCTACAGCTCCAGGCTCCACCAGGTTTTCTATCATTATATTACATATCTTTATAGCTTTCGTGGTGATTCTAAACTGACCTTGAATGAAGAGACAAACAGATTGTCATCTGCTTGTTTGATTGTACTTCTCAATATACTGTTCCAAACCAAGACTTTTCTGAAGAATTGCAAAAAACACTAGTGTGTGGCCTCCAATGTCACACAGGTGGCTTTCCAATGTCTCTGCCAGTGTTGTGTTTCATGCAGTCCGTGCTCAGACTGTTCTTGATGCAGAGACATGGTTCAGGCCCATTTCAGCAATGCCATAATAAAACCCAGTATAAACATAAGAAGCTAAGAATATCTTAAGCTTTTAAGATTGGCACCACTGCTTACTACTCTATTGCTACTTGTGGCTGGCAGTGAACTTGGCATCTTTGTGGTCAAGTACACTGTGGCAAACTCAAAGACAATGTCAAACCACAGCTCAAGGACATTGGGCTGTGTGGACATTTACTCATTACATGTCATATAGCACTGATTTCAAATTTTTGCTTCAAACTCATAACTTTTAGGTGAAAGTACAACTTTAAACTTACTACTTTTTAAGAAAGTAAATGAAAAATTATACTAAAAGCCAAAGTTGTCAGCAATCCTATACATACTCAGTCATTCATACATTCATTCACTAATTCATTCATTTGACAAATATTTATTAAGTACCTGTTTACAAGTCAGGCACTGCTTGGGGGCCTGGAAATACAATGCAGAACAATAAGAACAAGTCCCTGGCCACATGGTTCTTATGATGTAATAGGAAGATATAGCTGTTACATCAATCATTGAACAAACATACAATTATATATTGTAAATGTGTTCTGAAGAAATGTATACTGCTTTAAATGAGTATAGGAGGCCTAATTGAATTTGGACAGTTTGAGAAGTGATATTTTTGGTGAGTTTTTGTCTTAGTCTGTTTGGACTATTGTAACAGAATACAAGACAGGGTGTCTTGTAAATGACAGAAATGTATTTCCCACAATTCTGGAGGCAGGAAGCCTGAGATCATGGTGCCAGCATGGTCAGGTTTCAGTGAGGATCCCCTTTCAGGTTACAGATTGCCATCTTCTTGTTGGGACCTCACATGGCAGAGAGCAGGGAGAGAACTCTTATAAAGCACTAATCCCATTCATAAGGGCTTCACCCTCCTGATCTCATCAATTCTATTTGCTTGACAAAGGCCCCACCTCCTAATACCATCACACTGCAGGGTAGGGTTTTAACATAAGAGTTTTGGGAGGACACAGACATTCAGTGCACAACAGGTCTGATTTCAGTGGAAACGTGTTCTAAGTAGAAGCAACAACACATGTGAAGACCATGGGGAAGAACAGAGAGGATATAGTTGAGGAAATGAAGAAGTGTCGCATGGCTGGGGGACAATTGAGGATGGTGAAGAAGATATATCCATGCAGGAATCTGTAGGCCACATCAAGGGTTTTGGATGTTACGGTCACTTTAAGGGAGGCTTTGAAGGGAATTGCTTTAGCAGATACATATTTGTCCAAGGTTCTTCTGGCATTTGTTAGAAGAACAGACTAGGCAGGAGGCAAACAAGAAAGTGAAGGGGTCAGCTGTTGCCATATGCAGTTGAGTTGTGATGGTAGCTTAGAGTGATGACAGAGGAGACAAGAAAAAGCATATGAGTTAGAGGCGTGCTTCGAGAGAAGACTAGACAATCCTGGGAAAGAAAGTGACTGCATAACAGAGGAATGAGAGTGTCAAGAACGTCAATAGAATAGCTAACCACACTCCCTGTTTGAAACTCATCCTTCTCCGACCACCTCCAATATCATATCCAAGCCTCAGTTTCTCTTCTATGAAGTAAGAACACTACTACTTCCCTTTTCAGCTTGTTGTGTTGACTGACAGGAATAAGACACAGAAGCATCAATGGGCAATGCTCAAAAATGGCCCTTTTCCTATTATCCTCTTTTTGCCCACTTCTTCAGCTTTGCTCTTTGTATTATGGCTATTCTTCAAGTGGACTAGCTTTTGTCCTGTCTTTGCCCATCCACTCAGCGCCACCCAAAATGCCTCTCCTTTCCTTTGGCACGATACTAACTCACCCCTTCTCAGTCCCGAAGTCACCCAGTCATCAACTTTCATGTCCAGGGCAATTCCTTCTGTACATGAAGAAGCTGAGTGAAGAGCTGGGTTCTCTTCTACTATCAGCAAGTCTATTAAATATTATTCTCTATTTAACAGTCCCTCATCTTTTATTATCTTTGATGACAATGGGGTGAGCTTGACATGATTTTCCTGGTCCCTATCATGGCTGCTACTGCATTTGCTCAAACAAAGGGAGAATAAAATACCGTCCAGCAAGCTCTTCTGGAACCACACTCATGGTTCTCATGGAAGAGTGACCCTGGTGAGGAAATCCACACAGCCCCCTCACCACAAAGGGTGTCACCATGGCAATTTCTAAAGCATAAACTGTTGGCTATTCTCATAGAGCTTGATTGCCCCTTTGTGGGCCAGGAATTCCAAGGTTTGAGATAGCTGCTTCTGGATAATGCCCAGATTAAACCAGTTAAGCAATTAATAAGTTAAGTGGAATAGTATTATGCCAACATCCATTTCCTGGTTTTGACAATAGGGTTATGTAAGTATTATTGGGGGAAGCTGGGTGAAGAGTATACAGAAAAGGTATAATTCTTGTGCATCTTACACTATTTCAAAATAAGAAATTACAATTTTAAAAATCAAATGCAACTTAAAAATTAATCATGGCAATCAGTTTGGAAACACCCTGTGTTATACTTCTACATGCATCAAGGAGGAGCAAAATGCTTCACAATTTATCAAAGCTACAAGAGCAGAATGCAAGTCATATGAAAAGCCAGGTAGACCCAACACCTCCATAGACAGAGTCTGAGTTGCAAGATGATTATCTCAGAAGCCCGAGTGGCAGCTAGTCCCCATCTCTTGTGGCAAAGTTATCTCCTATCCTGGGCTCTCCCAGGGCCCTTCACGCCTTCCTCAGCCTAAATCGTAAAAACTTCACTGAGCCAAAAAGCCAACCACGCATTTATTGTCCCATAACCTTTGGAATACACATCCTCCAATATGCTGGGGAGTTTACAGCAGTCCTGATAATAAATAACAATAGTAGCTAACATTGACTTGACCTTCAAAGATGTTTTTATTTATGATCTTGCTTAATTCTCATCACAGCACCAAAAGTTAGATAAAATAATCAACTGTTAAGCCAACAATACAAACCCTGCAACTCTCCCACGTGGTTTCCTCGTGGAAAATTAGGGTCTCTCTCCCCACCCACCTTCATTCCTAACCCTTCTGGGGACTTCTGCCCCTCCTCCTCTGAGGTCAAAGAATTTATAAGTGAAAAAGCACCCCAAGCTTCTTGGTTTTTAAAATATATTTTATTGATTATCCTATTACAGTTGTCCCATTTTTTTCTCTGCTTTATTCCCCTCTGCCTATAACCCCCTTCACACCATCATTCCCCCACCTTAGTTCATGTCCATGGGTCATACATATAAGTTCTTCGGCTTCTCCATTTCCCTTACTATTGTCAAGCTCCCCCTATTTTGTAGCTACAATTTATGCTTCTTATTCTCGGTACCTTTTCCCCCATTTTACCCCCTCCCCCTCCCTGCAGATAACTCTCCAAGTGATCTCCATTTCTGTGAATCCGTTCCTGTTCTACTTGTTTCTTTAGTTCGTGTTGGTTTTGCTTTTTTTAGGTTCAATTGCTGATAGTTTTGAGTTTGTTGCCATTTTACTGTTCATATTTTTGATCATCTTCCTTTTCTTAAATAAGCCCCTTTAACATTTCATATAATAAGGACTTGGTGATGATGAAATCCTTTACCTTGACCTTATCTGGGAAGTGCTGTTTCTGCCCTTCCATTGTACATGAAAGCTTTGCTGAATAGAGTAATCTTGGATGTAGGTCCTTGCCTTTCATGACTTGGAATACTTTTTTCCAGCCCCTTCTTGCCTGCCAGGTTGCTTTTGAGAAATCAGCTGATAGTCTTACCGGAACTTCTTTGTAGATAACCATCTCCTTTTCTCTTGCTGCTTTTCAGATTATCTTTAATCTTGGGTAACTTGATTATGATGTGCTTTGGTGTGTGCTTCCTTGGGTCCAACTTTTTTGGAATTCTCTAAGTTTCCTGGCCTTCCTGGAAGTCTATTTCCTTTGCCAGATTAGGGAAGTTCTCCTTCATTATTTGTTCAAATAAGTTTTCAATTTCTTGCTCTTCCTCTTCTCTTTCTGACACCCTTATAATTTGGATGTTGGAACATTTAAAGTTGTCCTGGAGGTTCCTAAACCTCTCCTTGTTTTTCTGAATTCTTGTTTCTTCATTCTGTTCTGGTTGAATGTTTATTTCATCCTTCTGGTCCAAACCATTCATTGGAGTTCTGGTTTTCTTCCCTGTGCACTGTTCTTTATTTGACTTTTCATAGCCTTCACTTTTTCCTCTATTTTGTGACCATACTCAACCAATTCTGTGAGCATCCTGATTACCAGTGTTTTGAACTGTGCATCCGATAGGTTGGCTATCTCTTCGTCACTTAGTTGTATTTTTTCTGGAGCTTTGATCTGTTCTTTCATTTGGGCCGTATTTTTTTTATCTCGTAGTTCCTGGTATGTAGTAAGGGGTGGAGCCTTAGGTATTTGCCAGGGTGGGGCAACCCATATTGTGTTGTGGTTCTATGTTCAGGGGAGGGGTCTGAGAGACAACAATGCTGCTTGTTCAGCTCTCTGCTGGCTTTCCTCACTACCTCCACTACCCACAAGCAAGTTGGGCCCTTCTGATGCTTATTCCTGGATAGTGGGTTTTGGGTATGTTCTAGGACCCTTTGGGTCTCTCCAATGAACTGTCCTGTGAAGCTGGGAGTTTCTCCTGCCTCATCAACCCCCACAGATTTTTGCAGCTAGAGGTTTTGAGGCTTTATTTCCCCAAGCTGGAACCCTGGGTTGTGCGGTCTGTCCTGCTCCCCAGTTGTTCCTCCCAGTTTATCTGCACGCAAATGTGGGATCACCTGGTCCTCCAGCCACCACCTTGCTTTGAGTCTTGTCCACCCCAGTTGCCCATCTCCACCTCTCCTACCATCTGGGTGAATGTTTCTTTTTTAACTCCTTGGTTGTTGGACTTCCATACAGTTCAATTTTCTGGAAGGTCTGGTTATTTTTTGTTTTTAAATTTGTCGTTGCCCTTCTTTTGGTTTTGTGAGGAGGCAAAGTGTATCTACCTATGCCTCCATCTTGGCCAGAAGTCTTACACCCTGTGTTTCTGAGGTGTGGAAGGAGGGGAACAATCACTCCTGCCTTCAGCTAATAGTGTGAGAAATAAACTTAAGCAAACCTGAGGTAAATTTTTAAATGCTTCTGAAAAGATTTATAAATTGAATAGCATTTGTTCATCTCTCTGCTCTTCAAAATTATCATGCGTGCACCTGAGGGTTAAGCAAAGAAATCCATTAGACAACATAAAAACATAAAACCCAGATTTAGAGATTTATCCCTTCACTCTAATGAATGTCCAATTCAAAGTGCCATTTTGTCTTCAAAGAGCCCTGACGGTTCTTACCTTTGTTATCTTTCCATACTTTTAGCAGAAATATTACATTTTTCAAAAGAAGAAAAAGATTTTTTCCAGAGTTAAAACAGAGAAGGCTTTGAACTATTTAGGCCTAAATTAACTTGTAGTTACCAACACACCAAAGAGAAGAAAAGAGACTATTTCAAAATGAGCAGGCCCCTCTTACATATATTGAAGTGTTAATTTCCAAATCAGTCTAGAATACACACAAATATATTTCAATTCTGCTGAAATGTCACAGAAGCCCCCATTTAACCAGTTAAATCATTTAATTCTTTCTCTAAGGAAGGAACTAGGCTGTTAGATAAGCCAACCTCAAGTAAAAGGTCTAGATCCTAATGCAGGTAGACCTTACCAGTTCCACGTAACCTCTTTTACCAGAATTCCATTCATTAGCATTTATGCACAAATTTACCTGAACTTAATTTAAATTTTAAAATGTTTTTCTCGGGTGAGTTGCTGAGTTTTGTAATGAGGAGGAATAGCAGGTATTCTCAGGACCTCCAAACACAGTTGGGCTATGTGTGCACTGCACAAAGGCACCTAGCCACGGTGATGAGTGGGGACAAAGCCAGTCCTCACTCTGATCACTAGTTAAGCCACCTGGCCTGGCCCAAAGGGCTGCAACCTTTTGGTAGTTAGCCCACCCTACACAGATGAGGCACTTTTTAAAATTCACCAGGCCTGAAGTAATTCACCTAAAAAACTGTAGTTCCTATGTAATCCACCTGATGGAACTGTAGATGCCAGCTCTGGCTCTGGACATCACACAGCTGTAGCCCGCCCCCCCCTTGTAGTGATCTATACACATGTGCAGTAGAACCAGGCTTCTGTCTGCAGCTGTCCCCAGGGCCAGCCCTTCGCTGCTATTGTCTCTCAGCCTTCACCCTTGTTTTAAACTTTGAATTTACAGTTCCATGCCGTGCAAGTACAAGACCCATTTGTGTCATTCTTATTTTACTCAGAAATTAAAGTACAAATGTTTCCTGGAGTACTCAATCCTTGACATACACAGATTGCTTTATAAAGTGCCTAATACAATTTCAGAGATGAAGAAAATGTGGCTTTACAAGCATACTCTCAAAATAATCTAGTGGCCAGATGAACACCAAAGAATCTCAGTATCAGTAAACTTAAAACTGAGTTTCTGTCTTACAGTATCATATGAAGTGGTGGACAGATTTTCACCAAGGTTGAATGTTACATGTGTGGTGGGTTTGATTTAAATAATAGGGCACATGGCACATGGGGAATTCACCTTGGGGTTTACTGGAGAATCTCAAAGAGATAAATTGTTAGACTCTGAAGTTTTATGTGAGACCTCTGTGATCCAGAGACACATGCCATATATTCAACATGCCACCAACAGCATGTGGACAAAAAGGGGCCATATACTAACCTGACAAGCTCAGGGAAGGCCTGTGTGGCAGCCTTACAAACTCAGACCTAAAGTAACTACATGGGATGGTCTGAAATGAAAACTTATAACTAAAAGCAAGTCATGGCAGGTAGTCATGTCCTAGACCAGTATCTTCCCTGACAAAGGTCTATCTTCACCTTAACTGAGCCTGTCTACTGTCTTCTTGCATCTCTGTAACATGCCTTTGGAATGTCAGGGTAATCCCCTTTGTCCACACCCCGCAGGGCGCAATCTCCCACCAGAGCAGGAGACCACAGACCCTTCATTGTCATTGTTATGATCCCTATTATTGACTGTTAACTATCCTGTACCCACAAATGTAAAAGATGTGTCTTACCTTTTACTTTTACCCAATCCCAGAGATTTCTCCACTTTGCTTTCTCTCACCTCCCTAATCTACCACCAATGGCTTTCATGTAACCCCCTTATGCCTGCCATTTCCTTTGATTGTAGTGTATAAAACAAGGTACAAAACTGCCATTCTCAGGAGAATTTTCTCAATCTGTTGAGATTTTAATTCTCAGCAATTGCCAGTTCAGCTCAAATAAACTCATAAAACTTCTTATAAATTTGGGCATTTATTATGTCAACATGAGAAAGCCATGTTTTACACAGAAGCCCTAGTCCATCATATTGACTCAGAAGACCTTCTGTTTGCTTTTATGTAAAATATTCCTTCTAGCTTTATTAAGGTATAAATGATAAAACTGTATACATTTAAGGTATACAACATAATATTGGATATACGCATACATTGTGAAATGATTACCACAATCAAGCTAATTAACACACCCATCTCATCATATAGGTACCTTGTGTGTGTGGGCAGTGGAAACACTTAAGATCTACTCTTTTGTCAGTTTCATGTATATTATGCAGTATTATGCACTATAGTCACCCTGCTGTACATTAGGTCTCCAAGACCTAGTCGTCTTGCATAACTGAAACTTTGTACTGTTTGACCAACTTCTCCCTACTTCCCCCATCCCAAACCCATGGCAACCACAGTCTACTCTCTGCTTCTACATGTTCAACTTTTTTGGATTCCACATATAAGTGAAACCATACAGTATGTGTCTTTGTATCTGGCTTATTTCACTTTAGCATAATGGTGTTCCAGGCTTATCCATATAGTTACAAATGGCAGGATTTCCTTCTTTTTAAACATTAAATAATATTCCATTGTGTATGTATTGAAGAGACCAAAATTCTGCCACCTTGAAGCTGCTTTGAGGGATATTGATTTTAAGCTGTTTATTAAGAAGTAAAAGATACAGAAAGAAACTTTGATCCTCCCTGCTTTCCTGCCCAAGAAATTCAGACAGAAAAACTGCTTCAGGAAGGAGATCTTAGGATGCTGCTTCAGCCTAATTTGAATTAAGTGTGGTAAACAAGAGGGCTTCAGTCAGGGACCTGTTAGCTAACTACCCCCATGTCCCATTGTTTCTGAGCCACCTAGCAAGGACTTTCCGGCCATGTTTGTTCTGCTCTGCTTCAAATACCCATAAATCACTCATTCCCACTTCTGAAATCTAATATCGTGTTCTCCCCTTTTTCCCTTTGTCCAAAATATCTTATATGCCCAATGCTGCCTCACTGTCTTTGAAATTTTCATGGATTTACCATGTCTATGTGAATTTCACATGCATATTAAACTTTTACTTTCTCCTGTTAATCTGTTAATTGGGTGATTGGTTCAGCTACAAGAACTTAGAAGGTGGGAGGAAAAGCATTAATATTTTTTAAGCCCCCACAAAATAAACTACAGTTTCTTTTTTTAAAGGTTTTATTTATTTATTTTTAGACAGAGGGGACAAGAGGTAGAAAGGGAAAGAAACATCAATGTGTGGTTGCCTCTCGCATGTACCGTACCGATGACCTGGCTGGCAACCCAAGCACATGCCCTGACAGGGAATTGAGCTGGCAACCCTTTGGTTCACAGGCCAGCACTCAGTCCATTGAACCACACCAGCCAGGGCTGAACCACAGTTTCTTTATCCATTCATTCATCCGTTGATAGACACTTAGCTTGTTTTCATGTCTTGGCTATGTGAAGAATGCTGCAAAGAACATGGGGATCCAGGTATCCCTTTGAGATGCTGAGTTTATTTCCCTTGGCTATATATCCAGAGGAGGGGTTGCTGGGTCATAAGGCAGTTCCATTTTTAATTTTTTGAGGGCCCTCCATACTATTTTCCACAGTGGCTGTACCAATTTGCAATCCCACTAACAGTGCACAAGGGATACCTTTTCTCCACATCCTCACCAGTACTTGTTGTTTGTTGATTTATTGATAATAGCCATTCTGTCAGGTGTGAGGTGACTTCTCATTGTGGTTTTGATTTGCGTTTCCCTGATGACTACTAGTGTTGCTGAGCATCTTTTCATATGTCTATTGGCCACCGGTATATCCTCTTTTGGGAAATGTTTAGCAGGCCTTGGGACAGCCACTCTTAACTGCTAACTTGGAGTTTAGCTGCATCTCATGTGGACAACTGTGTATTCTGGGAGAAGAGCAGCGAAGGCTCACTTATTAAGTGATGTTTAACAATTCTCCAGGCAATTGCCTGGGAGATAGAGTAGGGAAATTGTACAAAAAAGGGAAGGTTTGCCCTTATTTGTATATGTTACCTTCAAAGGCCTGCAATTTAAAAAGAATATTTTAATCTAATTGGCAACTTGTGTGGCATTTTCCTACACTGTTTGCAGGATGTTGGTGTTTCTTTAATAGCTACTGTTTTCCTATGCCACATGGTAGCTTTTCATTCATTCATTCACTAAGTATTTATTGAACATCTATGTATCAGACACTGTTCTAAGTACTAAGGATACAGCAGTTAAAATTAAAATTTTGGAGAGAACCAAGATGGCGGCATAGGTAGACACACTGCGCCTCCTCGCACAACCAGAACTGACAGAGAATCGAACGGCAAGGGGGTCCGACACCAAGGAAATAAAAAAATAAACATTCATCTAGACCGGTAGGAGGGGTGGAGACGGGCACGGGGGTGGAGAGGACTCACGTAGCTGTGAGTGACTAAGCCACAAGGAAATGCGATGTGAGCACCTTGCATGCAGGGAGAAGGGCCATGGCAAAGACCTGAGTCAAGAGCATGTCTGTGGGTACAGAGGGGCCGGAGGAGGCTGGAGTAGCAGAGAAAGGAAGGGAACTTCAGACAAATGGAGTGTGGAAGCCAGTGCTGAGCCGTGAAGAGGGTTTTTTTAAAAGATTTTATTTAATTATTTTTACAGAGGGGAAGGGAGGGAGAAAGAGTGAGTGATATATCAATGTGTCGTTGCCTCTCAAGCTCCCCCTACTGGAAACTTGGCCTGCAACCCAGGCATGTGCCCTGACTGGGAATCAAACCAGCGACCCCTAGGTTTGCAGGCTGGCACTCAATCCACTGAGCCACACCAGCCAGGGCAAGATTTTTAAGACCCTTAAGTTTTTCTCTGGACACTGTGGCTCATGGGTTGGAGTATTGTCCGTAGATCGAAGGGTCATGGGTTCAGTTCCCTATTCGGGCACATGCCTAGATTGTGGGTTCGATCCCCCAGTCGGGGCACAAACAGAGGCAATTAACTGATGTTTCTCTTTCACATCAATGTTTCCCTCCCTCCCTCTCTCTCTCCCTTCCCCTCTCTAAAAAAGAAAAAAATCAATAAGTATGTCCTTCGGTGAGGATAAAACAACATTGTTTTTTAAGAACTTCAGTTTTGACATTAACATGAAAAACCACTGGAGGGTTTTGGGCACAGGAATGTCATTTTTCTTTTTCACATGTCCCTGAAGCAACATACTTCTTTGACCCTGTCACCATCTCTATCTTGGAAAGGCTATGATGTGTTACTGGATGCTGAGAATTGTTTACTATTCAGTGTGAAGTTACCAAACTGAGTTTATTCTTACTCAAGACTGCATAGAGGCTGGCTAATCCAGACACTCTGAAGTCCAAATTTTTCATATGTGTCTTCTTTCTTCTAATAGCTGAAATTGAGGTATAGTTTATACACCACACAATTTACCCATTTAAAGTGTACAAGCCCATGAATTTGTACTATATTCATAGAGTTGTGCAACCACTACCACATTCAATTTTACAACATTGTCATCGCCCCAAAAGGAAACATTGTATCCATTAGTAGTCCTGGCAATCACTAAGCTGCTTTCTGTCTCTAGGGATTCTGGACATTTCATGTAAATGAAATCATACAGTAGACTGGCTTCTCACATAACATAACGTTTTCAAGGCTCATGTATGCTGCAGCATGTCAGTATTTCATGCCATCACATGGGTAGATCACATTTTGTTTATCCATTCATCAGTAGATGGACATTTGGGTTGTTTCCACCTTTTGACTCTTATAAATAATGCTCTGACTTACCCTTTTTTAAGGATCACGTTGGTTGTTGTGTTGAAAGTAGCCCTAAAGGGGCCCATCGGAGACAGGAGAAACAGCTAGGAGATTCTTGCAAGGATCCAGGTAAGAGCTATTGGTGGCTCCCACACAGGTGAAGAAGTCAGAAATGGCCACATTCTGATGCATTTTTATATAATTTGCTCCCAAAGTTTCCCTTTCTTCTTTTTATTTTTCTAACCATCACTATAATTTTTTCACTGCATTTTTGCTGATGGATAACATGTTTAAAACCTTGATACAAATACCTACATTTATCTTTCTTGTGGGGACTGTGTTAGGTATTTAACAAAGTCTTAGCTCTTCCAGGGTTTTCCTGTATGAAACAACCAAATCAAAATCTGCAAATCAAGAACTCTGCTGTGTTTCTATAGCTTCACTGTTAAGATTTACCAGTCTCTGCCGCTAAAATTATTTCAAGTTCAACGGATAAACGGTCTTCAATTCTTTCCTAGCTCATATTTTTTCCAAGAATGTTGCTAAGTATTTCTGCAGCAACCTTCTTGTCTAAGATACTAATTAAAATGTCACAAAGCACGGAGTTTACAAAGCTTGTCTTCAGTGGAATGTACTTCTCCTTCACATGTGACATGACAGCTTGCGTCAAACAATGTCATCAGGGCATTTTCTTTGCTATGTTAAAATACTGTTTGCACGCATTGTTCAATAGCTTTAAGCTGTTGAACAACAATATATGTAAGAAGAAGCTGAGAGACTTATGTAACAGGTACTTGATCGGTCTATATAACCCACTTCACTCCCTAAGAAAGGTGGCAGGGCTTAACCGAGAGGGCTTTGTTCTTCTGCTGGGCACCTGGAGGGGTCGTCAGCAAGGTTGAGGTAGGCATCAGAAAGAACTGGAATTCCCTGCAAAATAAACAGGTCATGTTCTGGCAGGAAGGAGGGCACACTCGAATGGGATCATAGAGGACAGTTGAATGAAGGGATTATTACTGAAGTGTGGGGAGGGTAAAGAGAAAACATGGGATATGAAGCACCCTGAAACTGTCATCAGTAGCAAGCCCTTACCACCAGGTCTAAATTAACGGAGAGAGAGGTTTCTAGAGGTCACCCACCAGGATCTGTGGCCTTCAAGGAGGAACACAAGCCCTTAGGCTGGCAGAAGGGTAGTCAGACCCTCCAATCTCCTGCTGGGCCCCCTTGGCTAATCCCACTGGAAGCCAGAGGCAGAAGAGCAAAGCGGAAAAGAGGGGAGAGGACAAACGGAAGGTATTCAAAACAAACAAAAAGCCAGGTGACTTAATCGGAGCTTTAAACAAGCACAGAAGTCATTAAAATCTCCTGAGAATGAGTATATGACAGAGGCTCTCAGAAGCTGCTCTTCCAACCAGAATGGAAAAACCCCAAATAGCTTTTAAAATGAAGGTCTTCTCTGGAAGGGAAAAGGAATGCATGCCTGGCAGTCTGCTTAGGAGGATTAAAGCACCCACCCTCCCCCCACCCTGTTGTATCTGACCACAGCCTGAACCAAGGCAAACATTGGAGCCCTTGGAAGAAGCTCTGACTGCCCCAAACTAGAGACATTACTGGGAAGTGCAGTGCCCAGCCCTAGAGAGGAGGCCTTTTGAGCGTGCCGCAAGGACACTCCCAGCAAGAGTGCCAGGCCTGGGGGGGCAGGGGCGGGGGTGGGGGACGAAGGTCTGTAAGAGCATGTTTACAGGTATCAGCATCATTGCATATCGTTCTTTCATTTCTAGAGCCAAGCACTTGACAAGACCAGTGTGGGGGTCTAATCACAGGGACAGTATGGGCACAGTCACTTTACAAGAAGTCACATGATGAGGTATGGTCAGATGCTGCCTAGAAAATTCAACTTGATGAGAGCTGGTTGCTGTGTCAGCAAATCCAGACTATCCAAGAGAACAAAAGAACCACCTCCCCCAACCCTGCCCAGAGTTCTGCCCTGGGTAATTCCAAACCAGGAGGAAGAAAAGCAGAAGACAAGGTTGCCCTCAGGGCACAGGAAGCATCTGGCTCAGCTGAAAAAGCAGACTTGGATACCTGGAGTCAGTCAGGTATGACTCAGCCCCCTGAGGCCAAATTTCCAACAAGGAGGCCCCTGGAGGGGAATGGGGTACAAATCTCTGACAAAAGTCATCTCCAGAACAAGGCCAGTGCTCAAGTCAAAAATCTTCAGCACTATTTTCCTATTTCATCATCTGTGTAAAGACGGTTTTCAGAAACAGGGTCCTTGTAAACAATTACTCAGGTTCGTATGAGCCAGATTCAGGGGAAAGCTTGGGGCTGTTGGGGGCTTTGTAAGGCCAAGATGTCCACACCTATTGATTATAGAGCAAATGGAACTTCATGATCAACCAAACCCACAATAAAAAGCAATCTGTGAACACCAAAAATAAAGAATAAGCAGGGAAGAGGAGCCATTCCATCCAGTTGTAGGTATTAGAAATTTGTTCTTTACATATGAATGGTACCCTGGACCATTCCAAGGGTACCATTCATATGTAAAGAACAAATGCAGGTACGGTTTGATCCAGGCTCCAAAAACTTGTACCAGACCTGGTTTTTCTCACACTGTTTCTTAACTCCATTTCTCTTTCTTTTATTTATTTTTATTTTTTTTATTTTTTTAATATATTTATTGATTATGCTATTACAGTAGTCCCATTTCCCGCCCCCTCACTCCACTCCATCCTGGCCACCCCCTCCCTCCCACATTCCCCCCCTATAGTTCATGTCCATGGGTCATACTTATAAGTTCTTTGGCTTCTACATTTCCTACACTATTCTTACCCTCCCCCTATCTATTTTCCATCTATCATCTATGCAACCTGTTCTCTGTACCTTTCCCCCCTTCTCCCCCTCCCACTCCCCTATTGACAACCCTCCATGTGATCTCCATCTCTATGGTTCTGTTCCTGTTCTAGTTGTTTGCCTAGTTTGCTCTTGTTTTTGTTTTCGGTGTGGTCGTTAATAACTGTGACCTTGCTGTCATTTTTACTGTTCCTATTTTTGATCTTCTTTTTCTTAGGTAACTCCCTTTAACATTTCATATAATAAGGGCTTGGTGATGATGAACTTCTTTAACTTGACCTTATCTGAGAAGCACTTTATCTTCCCTTCCATTCTAAATGATAGCTTTGCTGGATACAGTAATCTTGGATGTAGGTCCTTGCCTTTCATGACTTGGAATACTTCTTGCCAGCCCCTTCTTGCCTGTAAGGTCTCTTTGGAGAGATCAGCTGACAGTCTTATGGGAAATCCTTTGTAGGTAATTGTCTCCTTTTCTCTTGCTGCTTCTAAGATTCTCTCATGTTTAATCTTAGGCAAAGTAATTATGATGTGCCTTGGTGTGTTCCTCCTTGGGTCCAGCTTCTTTGGGACTCTCTGAGCTTCCTGGACTTCCTGGAAGTCTATTTCTTTTGCCAAATTGGGGAAGTTCTCCTTCATTATTTGTTCAAATAAGTTTTCAATTTTTTGTTCTTCCTCTTCTCCTTCTGGCAACCCTATAATTCGGATGTTGGAACATTTCAAGATGTCCTGGAGGTTCCTAAGCCTCTCCTCATTTTTCTGAATTCTTGTTTCTTCATTCTTTTCTGGTTGGATGTTTCTTTCTTCCTTCTGGTCCACACCATTGATTTGAGTCCCAGTTTCCTTCGCATCACTATTGGTTCCTGGTACATTTTCCTTTGTTTCTCTTAGCTTAGGCTTCATTTTTTTCATCTGGTTTTCAAACAGAGTCAACCAATTCTGTGAGCATCTTGATAACCAGGGTTTTGAACTGTGCATCCGATAGGTTGGCTATCTCTTCCTCGCTTAGTTGTATTTTTTTCTGGAGCTTTGAAGTGTTCTGTCATTTGGGCCATTTTTTTTTTTTTTTTTTTTTTGTCTTGGCGCATCTGTTACTTTAAGGGGTGGAACCTTAGGTGTTCACTGGGGCGGGGTAACGCTGGTCGCTGCGCTGTGAGGCTGTACATGGGGGAGGGTTCAAGAGGGAGCAATGGCCTCCGCTCCCCTCTCCACCGGATTTCAATCTTTCACTCCTCTACCCACAATCAAACTGGACCCCTCTGGTGCTGGTTCACGAGTGGGTGGGTTTGTGCACGCCCTATGCCCCTGTGGGTCTCTCCAACGACCTCTCCTGTGAGGCTGGGAGTCTCTCCTGCTGCTGCCCTAACCTCCACGGGCGTTTTCAATCAGAGGTTTGAGGCTTTATTTCCCCACACTGGAGCCCTGGGTTGTGAGGTCTGCTTTGTTCCCCACCGTTTGTCTGGTTTATCTGTGCGTGAATGTGGTGCCGCGGGGTGCTACCCACCTCTCTGCCTGCCCCGTTCTCTGCCACTCTTGAGTCCGGCCCTCTCGGTTTATCTGTGAGAGAATGTGGGGCCGCAGGGTCTGCTAGTGGTCAGACTGCCTGCCCCGTTTGTCCCACACTCCGCCAGTCTCAGTCCCACCACGGCCACACTAGTCCTCTCCTCCCCGGCTGCCCGTCTCCGCCCCTCCTACCAGTCTGGATGAATGTTTATTTTTTATTTCCTTGGTATTGGACTTCCTTGCCGTTCGATTTTCTGTCAGTTCTGGTTGTGCGAGGAGGCGCAGTGTGTCTATCTACACTGCCATCTTGGTTCTCCCAACTCCATTTCTCTTTCAATTCTCAACTCCATTCCTTCATGCAGCTTCTCCTTTTACAATTTCAAGATGACTGGCCAGTTCATGTCCAGAAGGAAGGAGTTCCCCCCTCCCCTGGCCTTTCCTTTAATGGTTGAATAAAAATCCCGGGCTTGGCTCTCATTGGCCCATCCATGAATCAATCACTGTGGCCTGAGGAATGGGATGTGCCAATTGGTTTAAGTGAATGGGAGCCTAGACTTGGAGCCAAAAGTAGGATCAATCCCACCTAAGCCACATAACTAACAGTCCCAGAGGAATGTTTTCATTAAGGAGATTCACAGCATTGTGAGGAAGGAAGAATTGATGGTAAGTCACTATAAATGACAAATGCAAAAGATAAATAAACATACCAAGCTTCACTTCCTACAAGAAGCAGAAGACCCTAGAGAAACTGAAAAAAAAAATGGAATGCCCACCTAAGAAAACTGCTTCCTGGCATGGGGTTCAATGGACATGGACATTTTTCCAGGCTAAGCTTGAATTCCAAAGCTAGTCTTTTTCAACCAGAGATGGCTGCTTGTGTCTCAGCTCTTCTTTTCCCCTCATTCTGTGAATTGGTTTTCCATTACTACAACCCAAATTGACGGAAATGTAGCAGCTTAAGTAACACACATTTACTATCTCACAGTTCTATAGGCCAGAAGTCTGAGCACAGCTCAGCTGGATCCTCTGTTCAAGGGTCCAAGGTCTCATCTTCCAAGATTGCTGATTGTTTTCAGACTTCAATTCCTGTGATTGTATGACTGAGGTCTCTGTTTTCTTGCTGGTTATCAGAGTCCACCTCCCTCTCACCTCCTAGAGTCCATCGTAGCCTTGCCATGTGGCCCCTCCATGAGCTCTCTCACACTCTGAATATCTCTGACTTTGGGAAGGGCCTAGTCCCTTTAAAGGGTATACTTGATTAGGTCAGACTTGCCTAGATAGCTACCTTTTGATTAAGTCAAAGTCAACCAATTAGCAACCTAGTCATAGGAGTGACATTCCATCACCCCAACGGTTCTGCCTGCCCTTCAGGGTGAGATTTCACAAGGCATACAGATCAGGGAGTTTGGGGCCATCTCAGAATTCTACCTACCACAGTTTGGTAACTGAACTCCAGTGGAACCAGCCTTTTCCTGTTCAGTCAGTGTGGACTTAGGCAGTATTCAGGGCAATCTCCTGGGCTAGGATTGGCTAATTGGTGTACTCCTTCTTCCTGGCCACACTGGTCAGTTGAGAGATGGGCACCTGCCTCCAGTAAGCCAAATCAAAGCAAACCTAGGGACCTTGGCTGACGTGAGCAGAAAAGACCAATTTCTCTCTCTCACAATATTGCTAAAATTGTTATGCTACACATCTAAAGCTGACAGTGTCCACCATAAAAGGAGAGCCCACCTAAAAAAGAAGCCAGACACAGAGGAGGCAGAGCAAAGAGACAGCAGAGAGAAACCAACTCTTGGGGATCTGTTGGAGCCCATGGATCCAGCCCAGCCTGAGTCCAGGACCTATCCTGGCTCCTGGCAGGGACATAAGTCAGGAGGGTACCGATATACCACCTACAGGTGGCACAGAGGCACTCCTGTAGCTAACTGCTTACCAGCTGGTGTAAGAAACAGGAGGAAACCTGCCACCAACAATGAGCAGCATGGAGTGAGGATAAAGCCTCTCCCCATGTCTAAGATACAGGGAAGGACCAGGAGACAAAATCTTAAGATAAATCTCCTACCATAATGTTCCTCAAACTGAATTGATACAAGGACCCCTTTTCAAGGAGGCAATGGGGTGGGAAGCCAGACAATATTGTAAAGAATGTAAGACAGAACTCAGAAGAGTTCCAGGAGCCACAGTCACTCTTTCTAAGAATCCCTGGTGCTGGGGGAGGAGAGCTGCAGAGGGTAAAGGTCCAGAAAGATCTTGCCATGCCTCTGGTCAAGACCTCACCAAAATGCCATCTCAAATGGAACATGTCATAGAAACCATGATGTTCACATTTCACAAATTTTCTGGAGTAAAGGCTACTTAACAAAGAAGGACCTGAGAGTAACCATAGGAAAAGAGTTCCCTGGACTTTTGGAAAATCAAAAAGACCTCTGGCCATGAACAAAACAATGAAGGACCTGGACCAGCGCTGAGACAGCAGAGAGGGCTTCCAGAGCTTCTTTTTGCCAACTGCTGCACTCACCATCACATGCAATGCCTATGTTGTAGTACAGAAGGAGCAGAAGGGAAGGAATTAGGCGGCACTGAGCCTACTTCTCGCGACTTCATAAGAGTTTCCCCAATGGGTCGTTTAAGGAATCTGTGCCCTGGAGCTTCCCTGTGTAAGGATTTCATGAGCAGATTCGGATCCTTAGAAAATGTACAAATAACATCCCAGTCCCATTTGACAATAAAAAGAAAAACCAATTAGAGCTACATAAGCTTTTGATTTTTAGATTGCTTGTACCCTCTTGCCCTCAAAAAACAAATTTCTCTTTTAGTTCCTAATTTGGTGTGGGGGAAGGCAAAGATCCTATGTGAGTTCTACCTCATCCACTTTCATTCCATTCAGAACCATGAGACAAAGCCCTATGGTGTCCACAAGGCCTTGCCTGATCTGGCCCCCACCATCATAACCTCTCCAGCCTCATCTCCTGCCTCTCCCCACCTTACTCCCACTGCTTTGTCCCAGCCACCTGCCACTCTGCCAATCTGTAAACACCCTAACCTTTAACTCTGCCTCTGGGATTTTGCACTTGTTTGTCCTTCTGCCTGAGATGATGATGATAGGCATACATATAGATTAGATGGATACATAGATGATAGACAGATGATAGATAGATAGATGATAGATAGATAGATAGATAGATAGATAGATAGATAGATAGATAGACAGACAGATAGATAGATGATAGACGAAATAGATGGGATAGATGTAGATACACATGAACCACTCCCTGCCTCCCTCAAATCTTTGCTCAGTCATCCTTTTTTCTGTGAGGCTTCCCTTGATTACTTGATTTTTATTTAAAACTTGTTCTCTGCCCTCCTCACCACCACCACCACCTGAAGCTCCCAGTTCCTCCCTCCACATTTATTTTATCACACTCTGATGTGTGTGTGTGTGTGTGTGTGTGTATTACCTGCTTCCCCCAGTGTCCAGCAGAACTCGAGCTCCATGAGGGCAGGGCTGTGTACTCTGTATCCATAGTGCTTAACACAGGGCTGGTAGAAGTAGGTTCTCAATAAGTTTTTGTTAAGTGAATATATTCTGATATTTCCCCCAGCTCCCCTGGAGCTGAAGTTTCCCAGCATTTGCCTGATCAAAGATCCTACTGACTTCAATTTAGTGCAAAGATGGAAGTGGCTTCACTCCTATATCGAACAAATATGGAACAAACACCAACCACGACCCAGACTAATGGGGACTGCTGAGCAGTAGAAGCATGGCAGTGAACCTGACATACAAGGCACCTGCCCACAGCTGCTTATATTCTGATGGGGATACATGCTGGTGAGTTGCCATGTCCATTCTTCTAATCTCAAATCTTTCATGGTGTGACAGGTCCTGGAGCTGGACTGGACACCAGTGGGAATCAGAGCCTCAGGCTTCCTGTCTCAAGACCTCAGGGAAGACCATAGAGAAGTACAGAAGGGAGTGGGGTTTCCGTGGGCCCAGTATTGCAGGGAGCAGATGAAGATGCACTAGACCCCCAAGGGAGGGTAGTTCAGTCACTTCAAAGGGGCTTCCAGCTTCCAGGTGTGCAAAGGAGATGACCATGTACCTGGGGGAGAGCGATGGCTGTTTCCAGGATGTTCTCTCCTGAGGATAAGCTGATATGCCTACTACATGTGCGAAACCCTTCTGGGAAACTTCCAGCCCCCATCACTCCAGGCTGTGTCTGGAGTGGTCCTGAAGATGAGGGTTCAGCAAAATGACCTAGGGGTCCTTTTTGAGGGTGTTTGTTTATTGAGGGCTGGGGTAATATTCAAGATAACCAGCATGGCACAGGTCCTGAGCAATCAGAACCATGGCCAGCACCCTGTAACCTGCATGTAAGTAACTGTGATCTCTGCATCCATCCAGCTGGGGAAATGTAGAAGATGGACTCTGGGAATCCAACAGCAGGGTTGACATTGAAAGTCACCTGCCAGCATGGCCCACTGCTTTCCAGTGTGCAAAGGACTGCACATTTCAACCTGAGACCGTGGGGTCCTGCAGGGCACAAGCTAGATTTGTCTTCTTGCCTGAGGCCATCACCACTTACATGTGCTGTGAGGCAGCTGCCTCCTGCCAGAAGAAGAGGTGAAGGGATTTATACAATCTCTGACCTAACTTATTAGAGAAGTTAAAGGAGGCAGCACAGTGCGAGATTAAAAAAAAAAAAGTCAGCATTCAAATTCCACTGTCTGACAGGCCTTCCACAAGAGTCCCTTAATCTCTCAGTCTCAGTCCCCTCACTTAGAACATGGGAATCATAGCAGCACCCACCTGGCAGGGTCGTGATGATGATGACGTGAGCTAATGGCATAGGTAAAGCCCTCAGAACAGTGCTGGAGGCAGAGCTGGCCCTCCAAAACAGGTGCCATGGTCATCATCCAGGATGGGAGGGACAATCCAGGAAACAATCAAAAACACATGAGGGGATGGGAAGGTGAGACCCAAAATTACATGACATTGGCAGCATGAAGTCTGCCTCAAAGAAGAGTTGTTTTTGTCATTGCCAGGATAATCCAAAGGAATGGGATAATCAGAGGGAATATTGAGTGAGATTGAGGGCCTTTCTGATCAAAACGAGCACAGACACATTCCCACCCAGCATCCCTCTCCAAGCAACTGGCCCGGCCCAGCTAAATCGGTGGCTGGTGCGATTTGTAACAAGATAAACAACTGGCTGGAGAAGCAACATTAGCACCACTTTCCCGCCAATGAAAGAAAACCAAATCATAGCCTAAATGACATTGTTGTCCACAGTAATGGTTCACAGACTCACAAGGAAAGCATTCCAGGGACCCACATACGGGAGGATAAGGTATGGTGATAAGATTTGTTGTAGAAGAAAAATTAAAAGACTGTCCCAGGTTCAGCTCCGCCACACTGTGAAAAAAGTCCAGCCTCAATTTTCATCAAGCCCAGAACAAAAGCCAGTGTCCAGAAATTCTGCGCTATTGGTTCAGCCCAGTTCAGCCTCTGTTCCCATTGGCTAGCCTAGTCTGTTCCTGGCTGCGCTCCAGTAGACGCTGTGTTGCTGTCTCCAGGCTCATGCTAGACTGAAAGGCCTCCACTGTTGCCATCGTGGCTCCCACTGCACATGCCTCAAAGCGGAAGCACCACCCCCTGCGCCATCTAGGCTTCTAAGGGGCAGAAGGCCAGCAGAGGAATTTCCCCTCCTCCTTCCCTCAACTATTTGGTAGCAGGCCAGCAGTTCCCCAGGGAGATTGGGAAGCTCCTCATTTCTCCCTACACCAGGGAGGGTCAGGTGTTAATACCCTTGACAGGGCAATGGTGTGATCCCCTAGGCAGTGTGTGAAGTTGAAGCTTCCCAGTTTATTAGGCTTCCTAATGTCTGATTCCCTTTGCTCCCTTCCTTTATTAATATCTAGCTACCCACACTAACAATACTTGCAAGGCCACACCTTCCAAACCCCAGTCTTTTCATTTCTTGTCATAACCACCTGTGACATATGAGAAAATGCCAGTCTCTATAACACCTACCTATGCTACTTTTAAAAATCCACCCACCTCTTAGGGAACACTGGAGAGTTCGGAAACTCACGCAGGTTTTCTTCTTACCTCCAGTCATGTGCAGGAGGAGAACCCAGGATGCCTAACTTGCTACCTATGGAATGCTGTGAAACAACTTTGATGGCTGTCTTTAAGACGGCACAACACATGGGAGGTGGCAAAGTACCACTGCTATTGCCCCTTCCTGAGATTTGCTTCCCTGAGCCAAAAGCCAAGAGTGTCCTGCAAATTTCCAGAAGTAACTCTATACCAGCCTCCAAAAGGATTGGGCCAATGGGCTGTGTCTGCTCTGCTGTGACATAATCACATGGGTGACTAACTTCCACAATGCATTTTCTTTTATTTCAACCCATCCCCCAAACCCAGAGCAACTTGAAACAGAGTCACCATGTCCACCAAAAAAGGAATTTTTGGAAAGTGTCAGCTGACTCCTGGTGAAATGGAAGGAACCTAGAAAATGTATTTAAAAATTGATTTAACGTTGAGCCATGTTAAATGTTTTAATTCCCAAGCAATGAAATGCCCACCAGAACATCAATTAGTCCCAGAAATCAGGCAGGAATATTGGCTTCCTGTGAGGAATTCATTTATTTCAGCTCTGCTAAATGTCCAAGAAGAAATCCAATGTAGCCTGTAGCTCTGAGGAAGGGAAATTAAGGCAGAGTAGAAACCATCGGTAGAAACCTGGCTAAAGTGATGCTTTTGCCTGAACCCATTGCTCTGGCCTCTCTCTGAAGAAAGGGCCATAACTTGTATGCAAGGTCCTCATGCTGTTGACAGAACTGCCCACCCCCCTTGCTGAACAGCTTCTGTCTCCAGGCTGGAAAATGAGAGAGGCTGAAATGGGGCAGAGGATGTGTCTCAGCTGAGTGCACAAGGCAGCTTAAGAACTTGCAAGATCATTGTTAGTAATTTTTCTTCTTTTTCGTGACTTTTCAGTTTCAAGGCCCTGGTCTCCTGGCCCTGGTCTCAGGTCAAGGTCTTGGGCCAGCAGCTTCGGCACTGGAGGGTGATGCGTGCTGGCCACTCACCGCATGAGCTGGGGCACTAGAACCAGCAACAGGCAGCCAGGCCAAAGACCCAGGGGAATGGAGACTCCTAAAAGGAAGCACAAGAAAGTACACAGGGGGTCTCTGCAGCCCATGAGGGTGGATACATGTTATCCAACTCCTGGTTGGCCCCCTCTGGAGCCACTCATTTGACCTGCCAAATCTTGCTTTGCTGTCTCTTAAGTGGGAGTGATGACCCCAAATAAGAGGTTGGGGTGGTGAGAATTAACTAAGAGTGTGGGAATCAGCAGTACCACAGCTGCCTTCATCAAATGAGTCACCTGGGGAGCTGGTTAAAATCAATTCCAGGATCCTGCCCTGCAGATTCAGATTCAGCAAGTCTGGGACAGGCCCAGGAATCTGAATGTTAAGCATCAATCTCAGGTGATTCAGATTATAAAGCACGTTTAGGAAACAGGAGATTAAAGGCCTGGCGCACAGAAGGGTCCACCCACTGTCAGCCTGCTTGGGCCTGAGGGATGAATGAAGAAAGTCATCTAGGATTGTGCCTGGCTGAGGACTTACAGGAACACCTTTTAAAGGTGCCCTAGCCACTTTCTGACCCTAGTGGTTTAAGGGAAAATTGGCACTGCCCCTCTGCCTCTCTACCAGGGATGTGGCAATATCCCATACTATTACAAATGCACAAACCCTCTGCTCTGTCTATCCCACTTGAAGAGTTTATCCTGCAGAAAACTTGAACAGATGCAAAGTACACAAGGTCATTCGCTGCCATGTTCTTTGTAACAGTAAAAAACAAACAAACAAAAACAGAAACAGTGATGTGTCTGTCTACAGAGATCTAGTTAAATAAAGTTATGACAGCCAGAAAACCAGCAATAGCACAGCTCTATGTACAAACATGGAACAGTCTCCAACATTCTCCTTACATTGTTAGGTAAAAAATGCAAGACCTAGACCGAAGTATATAATAAGCTTCTGTCAAAATGCAGAGATAATCTAGAAACATACACAGAATATCTCTGGGCAAATGTACAAGAAGCTGGTAACACAGGTTGCCTCTGGGGAAGGGGCAACCACATACTAGGTGACTTGGGGGTAGGAGACAGAGGGAGACGTCACTGCATCCCTTTTCAGACCTTACATGTTGTGAACCATGTATATTATCTATTGTGTGTATTATACACACAAAACACTACAACATTTAAAAATAATTTCCAAATATATACACATTATATTTTAATGAAGATATTTGGGGGGGGATTTGTATGTGTGTGTTTTATCCTCACCAGAGGACATTTTTTTCATTGCTTTTAGAGAGAGAGGAAGGAAAAAAGAGAAACATTTATGCAAGAGAGAAGCACTGACAGGTTGCCTCCTATATACGCCCAGGCCAGGGAACAAAACCCCAACCTCGGGATGTGCCCTGAGTGGAAATTTAATCTGCAACCCTTATGTTACAGGTTGATGCTCTAACCAACTAAACCACACCAGATAAGGCTAATGAAAATTTTAAAAAATAATCACAGTAAGTCAAAAGGCATGGCTCCTGTTTATAAGTACCACCTCTGGCCACTGGCAGCAGCAGAAATTGGGAATCCTCTAATTTGCCACCTCAAACTGAAGGGTAGTGTGGACAAAAAGGGGCCACATACTAAACCTGACAAGCTCAAGGGAGGCCTGCGTGGTGGGTTTACAAACTCAGAGACCAAAGTAACCACATGGAATGGTCTGAAATTAAAACCTCCTAATTAAAAGCAGTTCAAGACAAATAGTCGTGTCCTAGGCTATTATCTTCCTTGAAAAAGGTCAATCTTTACCTTAACTGAGCCTGTCTATTGTCTTTTTGCATCTAGGATAACATACTTTTGGAATATCTAAGTAATTTCTTTTTTCTAGGCCCCTCAAAGCACAACCATCACACCCAAAGAGACCACAAAATACCTCATTGTTATTATTATTATGTTGATCGTTAACTGTTAACTATCCTATAACCACAAGTGTAAAAAAAAAATGTATGTGTCACCCTGGCAGGTGTGGCTCAGCTGGTTGGAGCAGTCTCCTGTAACCAAAAGGTTGCAGGTTCGATTCCAGGTGAGGGCCCATGCTTATGTTGCAGGTCTGATCCTTGGTCCGGGTATGTACAATCCCCGGTCCAGACATGTCGGGAAAGTGGCTGATTGATGCTTTTCTCTCTCCCTTACTCTCTCTCTAAAAACAATGAAAAAAAAATGTCCTTGGGTGAGGATAAAAAAAATTAAAAGAAGTAGGTGTCTATCTGTTTCAGTTTTTATCCAGTCTCAGAGATTTCCCCACTTTGCTTTCTCCTGCCTCCCTAATCTACCACCAATGAATTTCATGTAACCCACTTATATCTTCTCCTTTGATTCTGAAGATAAGGTGCAAAACTGCTGTTCTCTGGAGCATTTTCTCAACCCATTGAAATATTGCTTCCCAACAGTTGTCATCAGTTTGGCTCAAATAAACTCATAAAAGTTCTCTACGGGTTTGAACATTTCTTACGTTAGCACTGTTAAAGGTATAGTGGAGGTTTAAGTGCCAAGTTCTGTTTGTTCTCTGAGTATTTGCTCACATTGTTCCCCCTACCTTGGACACCCTCCTGTGTCCTCTGGGACACCTAGCTGAGTCCATCTTCTCCCCACCTTGGGTGGGGCTTAGACATCACTGTCTTTGGGAGATTTCCCAGACCACTGCCAGTGCCCCCTGAGCCTAGGTCAGCTGCAGCTCCCATGTCCCCTAAGTGCTGTGTTCTCATCACAGCACCTGCCATACTGCCTCCTGGTCACCTGGATATGTATTCTCCCCTTGCCCTCATACTCAGTGAGGATGGAAGACAATTGTGGTTTGTTCACAACTGTCTCCCCACATCTTAGCCCGAAGATGCTGCTCACTAAAGACAGAAGGAATCACAAAGAAGTGGGAGAGTGAGGGAAAAGGAGGGGAGGAGTAAGAAAGGCAAGGAGGAAAAAGGGGCAGGAAAAGCACATATCCCTATTCCCCTCTTAGCTCCACTCTTAGTCATCTTACTTCCCTGGCTTCTTTCCTTCCCTGCTCTTACCAGCTATGAAATCACCTTGTTCATTCACAAGACAGCTGGACCTGTCTTGCTCACCTCTCTGTTCCCAGCCCCTACAGCAGGCTTGGCACATAGTAGTTGTCTAATATATATTGGTTGGATTTATTAATTAACACTGCATAGTGAGAAGAAAGGAGGAGGCAAAAAAGAATCAGTGAAATGAATTTAGTCCTGAGAGACTGATTCAATAGGTTCTGGGTGGGGCCTGCAAAACTGGAGGTTTTTAAAAGTGCCCCCAGATGACTTTTAAGTGCAGCCGGAGTTGAGAGTCATTTATACATGCTTAGTAAAGACTTTGGATTTTTCTCTGAAGACAGAATTCCACTGACTGTCAGAGACCCCAGCTTAATCTTAGAAACCTTCCTGCACCGGCCCAGCAAGGCAGACCAACAGATAGGAATGCAGGATGGGGTACGGTGGATAGGCAGGGGGTTGTCTTGCTCACCTGGAGAATGGGAGGAGGGGGTCCAGGTGGGGCTGGCGCTGGGGGGCGCATCCAGCCAAAAACGCATCTTGGCACCATCTAACGCCCACTGGAGGCTCTGCAGTTGCGGCACGCTGAGCTGGCCACGCTGGGTCGCTGTCACAGCTGCGGCGTTCTGGGGACCCAGGGCGGCAATCTGATCCTCTGAGAGTTCCTGCAGGGGCAAGGGGGCAGCGCCGTCATGTACCATTTTATGCTCATTTTTATAGTTTCTCCTTAAAAATCAGATCATATTTTGGTATTTTCGCTACCGAAATAAATTTACTTTTAAAATGGAAATTTCCAAAAGTGAAAACCAGGTTGACTTGCCATCAGTAACCATTAAAAACAAGCCAAAAGAAATTAAAACAACAGGGCTGACAGGTGTGGCTCAGCGGGTTGAGCGTCCTCCTACAAACAGAAAGCTCTTGGTTAGGTCCTGGTCAGGGCACATGCCTGGGTTGCAGGCCAGGTTCCCATTTGGGGGCCTGAGAGACAACCTATCTTGAGGTTTCTCTCCTTTCATTGTTGTTTCTCTCTTTCTCCCTCCCTTCCCCTCTCTCTAAAAATAAATAAATAAAATCTTTAAAAAAATGAAAGCATTATAGAATTCTAGCTAGATTTATTCGCTAACAACAGCTGAACCTGAGGCCTTTAAAAAAAGTGAGGGGATTTAAATGTGTTAGAGAGGTGTTGAAGACATTTTAGCTCCAAATTGAGACATTGAGACTTCCTCCTTAAGCAATCAGTATTAAAGGAGAGTGGAAAAGAGAGCCTGTGACTTCTCACTGTGAGTTAATGTTGCTCAGTGCAGTGCACAGTGCCTCCTCAATGCTTCTGATGTGGAGGAGAAAATGCAAGCTTAGAGGCCACGGATCTGAATCTGTGTTCCAGCTCTGCTACATCCAAGTGACACGATATTGGGCAAGCTACATAACCTGTCTGGGCTTTTGGATGAGATGTGGGATGGCACAGAGGACTCATCTCCTATGCATATTCTGATGTTTTGGTATGAGTGCCAGAGCACCATGAATCCTCGGAGGAGGGAGAGTGTGGGATCTATTAGTGATGTCTGCCCTGGACACTGGAAGTGGGAAATTGGTGCACACGGTGTCTTTGAGGACCCTAAACAAGAGGCTTCTGGAATCGCTTCAGTCAGAGGATTTGGTGACTAATTCCAGTGGGTCTGGAATGAGATGGGATGGCAGAATTCTGCATTTGTGGGAAGGCCTCTAAAGTCATCTGGCTTGTTTTCTAAGGGCCCAAAAGATTCTGAGAAAGGGGGTCAGAATCTATCACCGCTTCCTCTTCTCCTTCACCCTCTTTCCTGCCTAAGGAGATGTGTTCCTGGATGCATACAGACTCTTTCCTGCCCCCTCCAGGACACAGCTCAAGCTCCTCCTGAATGTGGCAATGAGGCCTCTGTGCCCTGGACCCTGCCCATCTCTCCAGCCACTTCCCCCAGCACTCTTCACTCAGGAGAATGACCAGCTAGCTATGTGTGCCACACACCTGAGCCAGCACTCCTGCCATACTCTTCCTTCTGCCTGGGCAGTGTTCCTCCCTCTCCACCTCACCTGCAAGATTCAGCATCACCTCCTTTCTTTCACTGTACCCCACCCCACATGCATAGTGTTCTGCTGGCTTCCACCTTACATCTACTATTAACTGAGTCTATAATAAAAATTATCTATTTTTCTAATGTTGCTGACTAGAGATTCAATCTGACCCACAAGCCAGATTGAATCTCTAGGCCTACTGCACTATGTTTTAAAAAGCAAATTCAGGATAGGGGCAGGAAGATGGCGGCAAGATAAGTGGGAGCCGAGTCCACTTCCCCTCGGCACCAGTGAAACGCCTAGCTGATCTGAGGAACAGAGCGAACATCCAACGGTATTCCAGAGTATATGAAAATCAAAGACCAAAGATAGAGGACATTGAAAGATCAGACAGCAAGAAGAGTGCTTAAGGACAATAAGGTCCCTGGGACCAGCACAGGGACCAGGGAGGGCAGGATGCTTGGGAGAGAGCCAGGCTAGGCTGTGTGAAAGGCCAGGTGCTTGTTTGGACCAGGGGGGCTTGAATAGGAGGAATTTCTCGAACAGAAAAAGAGAAAATAGAGGCACTCAGCGGCTAGTTAGGGAACTCTCCACAGCAGCCGTCGCCTCTAGGGCCCCTACCCCTTCAGCCCCTGGACTGTGAACACAGGATAAACAGCCCCAGCACATACCTGAAGTCAGGTTGGCATGCACCCAGATGAGCGGACTGGGAGCCCACAACTGAAACTGGGGTGGGCACATACCCTCATGGGCAGCCCAGCTGCCTGGGCTCACAGGCCCAAAGTGCCCAAGTGGGCTAGTACCCAAATCAGTGGCCTGGGGCCCACACCTGAAACCCCGGGTGGGCACGTACCCTGATCAGTGGCTGGCTGCCCCTGCACACATACCCAAAGCCGGGGATCGGTTCGCAACCCCATCAACAGCCTGGATGCTTGCAGGCAACCACAACTGAAGCACCAGTTCTGAACAACTCCCACCTAGCCCTTGCACACAGAGCCCTGCAGGGCCTACTCGCTCTCTAGGAGGAAGACAGAATGCCTAGCAGAGGGGAGCTGCAGGGCTAGGGGAGACTACAGTCCCTGGAAAGACTTAACCCATTAGGGGGCTGAACTACCCTGAAGGAACACCGAGATCCCCTAGCATCTAAGACAGCAAAGAGCACAAAGGTGAAGTGTGGGTTGCCCCTGATTGGTGCACCTCAGGGACAGCACAACTGGTGAATTAAAGGCCTAGGGGGGAGCAAAAGGACCCTGAGGAACTGGACTGGAGGCTGAAAACAGTGAAGAGTGTGGCTCAGGAAGGGAGAAAAGTGACACCAATCCCTCCAACCACCTGCTCCCGTTTCACAGACAGAAAGACCAGCAGAATTAACCTGAACGATTTAAAGCCAGCAGAAGACTTTTTTTTTCCTTTTCTCTCTCTCTCTTTTTTTTCTCCTTTCCCCCTAAATTCCTTCTTCCTTTCTGTCCTTCTTTCTTTTTTTATTCCTTCTTCCTCCCATCCCTTACTTTTTACTCCTTCTTCTGCCTTCTTTTACTTATTTTTTTAATTTTTGTTAAAATTCCTTCTTCTTATCTTTCCTCCGATCTTTTTTATTCCTCCTTCCTTCCATTCCTTTTCTATTCTCTTTTTCCTTTCTTCCCTTCTCCTTTTTTTTCCTTCTTTCTCCTATACCCACAGGTGAGACAATAAAACCTGGAGCTCTGAAAAGACCAGATTTAGACCCTGTTAGACCCATAAACGTCAGCTCAAGACGAGTGAGCTCAGGAGATTAATGAGATGGCACCACTGCATCCCACTAGCACTCTACCATAGAGTTCATACCATAAACTAGGGAGTCAGAACAGATCAATTTAAGAAGCAGAGGATAACAAGAAGAGTCTCACAAACAATGGGAAGACAAAGAAACAATCCCCAAATGAAAGGAAAGGAGGAAGCCTCAGAAAGGATGCTAAATGAAATAGAGGCAAGTCAACTATCAGATACTGAGTTCAAAGCAATGGTTATCAGGAAGCTCACTCAGCTCACACAGAACTACCAGAAACTACAGGGAAACTACAATGAATTCACTGCAAACTATATCAACATGAAAAAGGAAATAGAAACTATCAACAAGGGCCAAGAGGAAATGAAGAATACAATTTCTGAACTGAAGAACACAGTAAAAGGAATGAAAAGCAGACTTGATGAAGCAGAGGATCTGATCAGCGAGCTGGAGGACAAAGTAGAAAAAAACACCCAGAAAGAGCAAGAAAAGAAAAAGAGGCTCTGAAAGAATGAAGAGGGATTAAGAGAAATGTAGAACAATATGAAACATGAAAATAGCCATACAATAGGGATACCAGAATGAGAAGAATGAGAGCAAGGGATAGAAAACCTGTTTGAAAAAGTAGTGATGGAAAATTTCCCTAATATGATGAGAGAAAACATCACACAAATCCAGGAAACACAGAGAGTCCCAAGCAAGAGGAACACAAAGAGACCCACTGCAAGACACATCATAATTAAAATGGCAAAATTCCAAGACAAAGAGAGGATCTTAAAGGCAGCTAGGGAGAAACAGGAAGTAACATACAAGGGAGCCCCAATAAGGTTAGCAACTGACTTCGCAATGGAAATGCTCCAAGCCAGAAGACAATGGCAAAAGATATTCCAAGTAATGAGAACCAGAGGCCAGCAACCAAGACTACTTTACCCAGCAAGGGTCTCAATCAAGATAGAAGGCCAAATAAAGAGTTTCCCAGACAAAAGAAGTCTAAAAGAATACACCTCCACCAAACTAGCTCTGCAAAAGATGCTAAAGGGGAGGCTTTAAGGAAAGGAAGGAAAAGAGAAAAAGAGAGGAACACAAGTATGAAAAAATGGCAATGAATACCTACCTATCGATAATAACCTTAAATGTAAATGGCTTAAATGCTCCAATCAAAAGACATCGAATGGCTGAATGGATAAGAAAGCATGACACACACATATGCTGCCAACAAGAGACCCACCTCAGGACAAAAGACCTACACAGACTGAATGTGAAGGGATGGAAACAAATTTTCCAAGCAAACAGACAGGGAAAAAAAGCAGGGGTAGCAATACTCATATCAGACAAAATAGACTTCCAAAGAAGGGCCATAAAGAGAGACCCAGAAGGTCACTTCATAATACTCAAAGGAAGAAGCCACCAAGAAGACATAAACATTGTAAATATACATGCACCCAACATAGGAGCACCCAAATACATACAGAAAATCTTGGAGGACTTCAAGAAAGATATTGACAGCAACACAATTATAGTAGGGGACTTTAACACCCCACTGTCAAAAATGGACAGGTCTTCCAAACAAAATATCAAGAAGGATATTCTGTCACTTAACAATACCCTAGATGAAATGGACTTAACTGGTATATAGAGAGCTTTTCATCCCAAAGAAGCAAAATACACATTCTTTTCAAGTATACATGGAACATTTTCAAAGATAGACCACATGATAGGACACAAAGCAAGCCTCAACAAATTCAAGAAAATTGAAATCATATCAAGCATTTTCTATGACCACAAGGGATTGAAACTAGAAACCAACCCCAAAGGAAAAAACCCAAAACACTCAAAATCATGGAGACTGAATAGCATGCTATTAAACAATGAATGGGTCAAGAACGAGATTAGTGAAGAAATCAAAAACTCTCTGGAAACAAATGAAAACGAACTAACAACAACCCAAAACCTATGGGACACATCAAAGGCAGTCCTGAGAGGGAAGTTCATAGCAATACAGGCCTACCTTAAAAAGACAGGAACAGTTCAAACAAACAACCTAACCCTACGCCTACAAGAACTGGAGGAAAAACAACAAAGACAGCCAAGAGCAAGTAGAAGAAAGGAAATAACCAAGATCAGAGCAGAGTTAAATGACATAGGGACTAAAAGCACAATTCTAAGATCAATGAATCCAGGAGCTGGTTTTTTGAAAAGATAAACAAAATCGACAAGCCTTTAAGTAGGCTCATCCAGGAAAAAGGAGAGAGGATCCAAATAAACACAATTAGAAATGAAAGAGGAGAGATTACAACTGATACCACAGAAATACAAAGGATTGTAAGAAATTACTACAAGGAATTGTATGCCAAGAAATTTGAAAACCTAGGTTAAATGGACACATTTCTAGGAAAATATAATCTTCCAAAACTGAATGAAGAAGCAGAAAACCTGAACAGACCAATAACAGCAGACGAAATTGCAGCAGTAATTAAAAAGCTTCTGACACACAAAAGCCCTGGACCAGACAGTTTCACAGGAGAATTCTACAAAGCATTTAAGGAAGAGCTAACCCCTATCCTTCACAGACTATTCAAACAATCCAAACTGATGGAAGACTCCCAAAATCTTTTTATGAAGCTAGCATCATCCTAATCCCAAAGCCAGATAAAAACACAATGAAGAAAGAAAACTTCAGGCCAATATCGCTGATGAACATAGACGCTAAAATTCTCAACAAAATATTGGAAAACAGCATCCAGCTATACATTAAAAAGATCATCCACCATGACCAAGTGGGATTCATCCCAGGGATGCAAGGATGGTACAATATTCACAAATCAATAAACATAATACATCACATCAACAACAGCAAAGACAAAAATCACAGGATCATATCAATAGATGTGGAAAAAGCATTTGATAAGATACAGCACCCATTTCTGATAAAAACACTCAGCAAAGTGGGAATAGAGGGAGCATTCCTCAACATCATAAAGGCCATATATGAGAGACCTACAGCCAACATCATACTCAATGGACAAAAACTTAGAGCTTTTCCATTAAGATCAGGAACAAGACAAGGATGCCCTCTCTCACCACTCCTATTCAACATAGTATTGGAAGTCCTAGCCACAGCAATCAGACAAGAAAAAGAAATAAAAGGCATCCAAATTGGAACGGAGGAAGTGAAACTATCACTGTTTGCAGATGACATGATAGTGTACATGGAAAATCCTATAGACTCCACCAAAAAACTACTCAACCTAATAAATGAATTTGGCAAAACAGCTGGATACAAAGTCAATACTCAGAAATCAAAGGCATTCCTGTACACCAACAACGAAACTGCAGAAACAGAAATCAGGAAAAAAATCCCATTCGATATAGCAACAAGAAAAATAAAGTACCTAGGAATAAACCTAACCAAGGAGGTAAAAGACCTGTACTCAGAAAACTACACAACACTGAAGAAAGAAATTAAGGAAGACACAAACAAATGGAAGCATGTACCATGCTCATGGATTGGAAGAATGAACATCATCAAAATGGCCATACTACCCAAAGCAATTTATAGATACAATGCAATCCCTATTAGAGTACTCATGACATATTTCACAGATATAGAACAAACATTTCAGAAATTCATATGGAACCATAAATGACCCCGAATAGCTGCAGCAATTTTGAGAAAGAAAAACAAAGCAGGTGGGATCACAATACCTGATATCAAACTGTATTACAAGGCCACTGTCATCAAAACAGCCTGGTACTGGCATAAAAACAGGCACATAGACCAATGGAACAGGACAGAGAGCCCAGAAATAAACTCAAGTCTTTATGGTCAATTAATATTTGACAAAGGAGGCAGGGGCATAAAATGGAGCAAAAATAGCCTCTTCAACAAATGGTGTTGGGAGATCTGGACAGCTACATGCAAAAAAATGAAACTCGATCACCAACTTATGCCATACACAAAAATAAATTCAAGATGGATAAAAGACTTAAATATAAGTCGTAACACCATAAAAGTCCTAGGGGAAAACATTGGCAGGAAAATCGCAGACATTCCACGCAGCAACATCTTCACAGACACGTCCCCTAAAGCAAGGGACATAAAGGAAAGAATAAACAAATGGGACCTCATCAAAATAAAAAGCTTCTCCATGGCTAAAGAAAACAGTATTAAAATAAAAAGAGAACCAATTGTAATGGAAAACATATTTGCCAATGATATCTTAGACAAGGTCCTGATCTCCAAAATATATAAAGAACTCACAAGACTGAACTCCAGGAAGACAAACGACCCAGTTAAAAAATGGGCAAAGGACTTGAACAGACACTTCTCCAAGGAAGACATACAGACGGCCCAGAGACATATGAAAAGATGCTCAGCATCACTAGCCATCAGAGAGATGCAAATTAAAACCACAATGAGGTACCATCTCACACCAGTCAGAGTGGCCGACATAAACAAATCAACAAACAAATGTTGGAGAGGATGTGGAGAAAAGGGAACCCTAGTACATTGTTGGTGGGAATGCAGACTGGTGAGGCCACTGTGGAAAACAGCATGGAATTTCCTCAGAAAACTAAAAATGAACTGCCCTTTGTCCCAGCAATTCCACTGCTGGGATTATGCCCCAAGAACCCTGAAACACCAATCCAAAAGAACCTATGCATCCCAATGTTCATAGCAGCACAATTTACAATAGCCAAGTACTGGAAACAACCTAAGTGCCCATCAGCAAATGAGTGGATCCAAAAACAATGGTATATTTACACAATGGAATTCTATGCAGCAGAGAGAAAGAAGGAGCTTATACCCTTTGCAACAGCATGGATGGAACTGGAGCGCTAAGAGAAAGCTAACTGGAGAACATTATGCTAAGTGAAATAAGCCAGGCAGTGAGGGACAAATACCATATGATCTCACCTTTAAGTGGAACATAATCAACAGAAGAAAAAAGCAAACAAAATATAACCAGAGGCATTGAAGTTAAGAACAATCTAACAATAGCTGGGGCGGGGGGGAGGACAGTGGGAAGAGGGGATTACAGGAACTACTATAAAGGACACATGGACAAAACCAAGGGGGAGGGTGGAGGTGGGGGAGGGAGGTGGGTTCACCTGGGGTGAGGTGGAGGGATGGGGAGAAAAGGCATACAACTGTATGTGAATAACAATAAAAAATTTGTTTAAAAAAGCAAATTCAAAGTTGTTGCCAACATTTAATTAGCAGATTTCACAGTGAAAATGGAGACTTCTGACTTTTTTAAATATTTTATTGATTTATTTTTAGAGAGAGGAAGAGGAGGAGAAAGAGAGGGAGCAAAATATCAATGTGTGGTTGACTCTCACGCACCCCCAATTGGGGACCTGGCATGTGTCCTGACTGGGAATCGAATAAGCGACCCTATAGTTCGCAGGCCTGTGGTCAATCCACTGAGCCACACAAGCTAAGGCTTCTTCTTCTTTAATAAAAAAAAAAAAAAGGAAAAAAAGGAAGATCCAACAACCCTGGGCCCTCATTGTCACATTATACTAATGTGCCAGAGATGAGAAGTAGCCCTGGCGGGGGTTCAGTTAATTGAAACGTCATCCTGTATACCTAAGGGTTGTAGGTTGGATCCCCAGTTGGGGCACATAGGGGCGGCAACCAATTGATTTTTCACAAATTGATCTCTCTCTCTACTCCCCCCACTCCACTTCGACTTTCTCTAAAATCAATAAACATATCCTCGGGTGAGGATTAAAAAAGAAAAATAAATAGAGAAGTAGCCTCCCCACCTAGACAGGACTCTCCAGTTTACTTCTACCCCTACTCAGCTCACTGCACTCCTTTAATTTATCTTCCAGGCCCCTGAAGACACTGTTAGATCCCTTCCCCAGTGCATGCCCAGGTGCACCTAACCTTCAGCCTACCGCAATGTAGGTGGTCAATAGGAATTTCTGGAATAAATGCTGGAGCAAGGAAGCAGCCACAAACTGCACTGCAAGCAAGACCATAAGAAAGTGTTCAGCAATGTGCCAGCATTCAGAACCAAGCTGCCTGTCCCACAGAGCTCCCCACAGGGGAAGCTCAATGGCCTTCAGGACCATTTATTCTTCAAAGTAACTACTGTGCTGGGAGCTGTCCTGGGTATTTAAATGGTTCAGGATCTGCTGTATGTCTTGAAATAAATCAATGATGTGGCATCGTGGGAGTCTGTCTAAGCTCATTAGTGTGTCTTATCCAGTTATGGGGGACATAATGTGTTCCCAACTTATCCAGCAAGAAAGTACACCAGGGTCAGTCCCCATCAGAGCAGGCTGTCCCGGACAAATACTTCCCTAATTGTGCACATGGATGGGAAGCAAGGACCTCTGACTAGATACCCTGCTTCCTTAACTTCAGTTGATCCAATTCCACCCTCTCAATTTTTTCCATAGTAGTTTGTTACCTGTCCTACTGTGGTTTTTAAAATACTTTTCTTTAAATCAATGCAAGTGTTTTTGCTGAAATATATTTTAAAAGGAAATATCCAGGTCTACAACCCCCCATCTGCAATTCTGAAGTCCAAAAAGAGTCTGCAAATGCAAAGTTTTTTCTAAAGTTTAAGACAAACTTATTTGGTAGCAAAACATGACCTGAACTGATGTGAGGCTATTTATATAGTCTGTATTTCAGTTAGTGAGACTTGTCACCAGTTTCTTAAAAGAAACATTAATGTGTTTGCTTATAGGAACTTCCCAAGACACAGCCATACTGTGCAGTCACATAGTGATCTTTCTAAAATCTAGAAAATCCTGAATTCTGAAATATAACTGTCCCCAAGGGTTTGGGATAAGGGAATATAAACTTGTCATACCATCATAAAAGAAATTAGTGCCACTCACTATAAAAAGAATGCAACCATAAAAATAAATACAATTAAAACATAAGTTAAAATTTTAAGAAAAACTTTAAAAATCCTGAAATTATCTTGTGACTTGTCCATTGTCAGCATATAGCTCTCCTCTGGCACTGTGAGCAAAAGCCCAGTTGTGTGCCTAGAATACAAGGCCTGCCATCTGCTTCTTGCTATGATATGAAATGGGGTCAAGCTCCAATTCTCCTTCAGGAACTGAGGACCTACTTTGAATATCTCATCAGGAAGGCATCTGATTGCTGATGGTTGGAAATATGGCATCAAATCCTTGTCAAGCACTTGGAGCTCTTCCTTAGTTAATCCAGCTGGGAAGACAAAGGAAACATGAGGGTTTAGTTCAAGCCAGTAGAACTCTACTTATTTTATTAATGATGCTGCAGAATGCACAGATCTGCATGTTTGAGGTGTGCATCATTCCTTACAGAAGGCCCTGAAAATCACACTGGGAACTGAGTTCCCTAATCAACTCAGAAAAAATGTGGGTCATATTAGCCCTGATTGGTCTCCTATAATAAAATGTATACCCAAAAGATACATTTTCATATCAGGTACAAACCAATTTAGGAGCCAATTCAATCACATTCTAAATCACTTTCACATGCACAAAACCACCAAGAGAGTTTATTCAAATGGCAGATTTGCAATCCCACCATCTGCAACTTCATGTGCTGAAATCTAGGTTTTACTGTAACTATACAGATGTTTGCTTCACACAACCAAGGATTTTTTTTCCTGTTCCCAGATTTAGCATCAGAAAAAGAGAGAAAGGCATGTTCAAGGTGCCTCTTACCTGCAATGGTTCCAAGTTCCTGCAAGACAGAGCCAGACCATTCTGTGGGATCCCCAAACACAACTTCTGCCTTCTTCTTGAACTCTGCCAAGACATGGGTGCTGCAGAGGAGGTTCCCGATTCTGGCCACAACCACCCTGGTTAAGAAGTAGGGATATAGTGTGAGCCTGGAAGACTCTCTAGCCAAAAATGGTGTGCAGAAGTTAGGTCAGCTCAGCATCAAAGAAAGATCCAGCCAAGCCCACTCCCTATTTTAGATCAGAAGGTAGCCAAGCATCAGAAGCAGAGGACATCTTGATGAAGAAACAACCCACAAATCAGTTTGCCATTTTGCACACTAGTGTTTTGGTTACCTGAATTCTGAGATCTTTATATGTGAGATTTCAGTGATATTCATGTCACATAGGGTTGCACCAAGTCCTACCAAGTGGAAGCTCTTCAGATCCTGGATGCGATAGCCTGAATCCTCCAGGAATCCTTGCAGGATGGATTTAGCCTGCGAAAATAAGGAAGGTTAGGAGATGAACTATCTAAGGATGATTGAGACCACAAAGCCTGAGGGGATAATTCAGCAGCCTCCTAACTGATCCCCTATCCCACTCCTCCACACACACTCCCCATTCCAAACCACAGTAGCCACTGCATTCAGGCTAATCTCCCTGAATCTGTGCTCTGATCACAGAGGTGTCTTTAGACAGTGAAGTTCTTGTAGCCTTCACCAACATTAAAGGAAGAGTGTCTTATGTCTATGTCAGCTGGTTCATTTCCTTCAGTACTCATGATCTTCAGACAGCTCGGACAGTTAAGTTCTTCTGTATCAAGATTCAGGCTTTTCCAACATCTGTTTCCACAACTTTCTGACAGAACCATGTAATCTTCTGCCTTTGTGCCTTTGCTTAAATCTGTCATTCCATTTGAAATGCCATTTCTTCATTCTTACTGTTAAAATTCAACCATCCTTTTATTTTGTAGGTTCAAGTCCAATGTCACCTTCTTCATTAAGTCTTTCCTGACTATCTCAGCCAGAATAAATTTTTCTTTCTTTAAAATCCTACAGAAAAGTTTTGGACTTCCAGCCAAGATGGAGGTGTACGTATATACACTGTGCCTCCTCACACAACCAAAAGAAGGACAACAACAAATTTAAAAACAATAAACAACTAGACCTGACAGAAAATCAAACCATATGGAAGTCCAACAACCAACGAGTTAAAGAAGAAACATTCACCCAGACTGGTGGGAGGGGTGGAGATGGGCAGCTGGGCAGAGAGGACTCCTAGCAAGGCAGTGGCTGGAGGACCAGGGGGTCACACATTTGCATGTGAATACCCAGGAGGAACAACTGGGGAGTGAGACAGACCATGCAACCCAGGGTTCCAGTGTGAGGAAAAAAAGCCTCAAAACCTCTACTGAAAAAAACCTGTGGGAGTTCAGGCAGCAGGAAAAACTCCCAGCCTCACAGGAAAGTTCATTGGAGAGACCCACAGGGTTCTAGAATGTACACAAAACCACCCACCCTGGAATCAGCACCAGAGGGGCCCAATTTGCTTGTGAGTAGTGGCAGAAGTGACTGAAAGCCAGCCGCTAAGTGAGCTGCACTGTTATCTCTCGGACCACTCCCTTGCACACAGTGCCATAATGCAGCACGGTGTGTTGCCCCACCCTGGCGAATACCTAAGGCTCTGGCCCTTACTATGTAACAGGAGCACCAAGACAAAAAAAATGGCCCAAATGAAAGAATAGATCAAAGCTCCAGAAAAAATACAACTAAGCAATGAAGAGAAAGCCAACCTATCAGATGCACAGTTCAAAACACTGGTAATCAGGATGCTCACAGAATTGGTTGAGTATGGTCACAAAATAGAGGAAAAAGTGAAGGCTATGAAAAGTCAAATAAAGAACAGTGCACAGGGAAGAAAACCAGAACTCCAATGAATGGTTTGGACCAGAAGGAAGAAATAAACATTCAGCCAGAACAGAATGAAGAAACAAGAATTCAGAAAAACAAGGAGAGGCTTAGGAACCTCCAGGACTACTTTAAATGTTCTAACATCTGAATCATAGGGGTGTCAGAAAGAGAAGAGGAAGAGCAAGAAATGGAAAACTTATTTGAACAAATAATGAAGGAGAACTTCCCCAAGCTGGTGAAAGAAATAGACTTCCAGGAAGTCTAGGAAGCTCAGAGGGTCATAAAGAAGTTAGACCCAAGGAGGAACACACCAAGGCACATTATAATTACATTAGCCAAGATTTAAGATAAGGAAAGAATCTGAAAGGCAGCAAGGGAAAAGGAGATGGTTGCCTACAAAGAAGTTCCCAGAAGACTATCAGCTGATTTCTCGAAAGAAACCTTGCAGGAAAGAAGGGACTGGAAAGAAGTATTTGAAGTCATGAAAGGCAAGGACCTACATCCAAGATTACCGTATCCAGCAAAGCTATCATTTAGAATGGAAGGGCAGATAAAGTGCTTCTCAGATAAGGTCAAGTTAAAGGAGTTCATCATCACCAAGCCCTTGTTATATGAAATGTTAAAGGGATTTATATAAGAAAAAGAAGGTCAAAAATATGAACAGTAAAATGACAACAAACTCACAACTATCAACAGCTGAACTAAAAAAAAACCCCAAAAACTAAGCAAACAAGTAGAACAGGAATAGAATCACAGAAATGGAGATCACATGGAGGGATCTCAGCAGGGAATGGGAGTAGAGGAATAGGGGAAAGGCACAGGGAATAAGAAGCATAAATGTAGGTAGAAAGTAGACAGGGGGAGGTTAAGAATAGTATGGGAAATGGAGAAACCAAAGAACTTATATGTATGACCCATGGACATGAACTAAGGGATGAGGGATGCGGGTGGTAGAGGGTGTGCAGGGTGGAGGGGAAATGGGATAATAGCATAATCAATAAAATATATTTTAAAAAGATCCTATAGAAATATGTTTGCCCCTTACTCTTCCATTCCAGAGAACAGTACATCAAATGCTTTGGTGCTGAAAACCACAAAGGATCTCTTCAATGAATTTTCATATAAGGGGGCTGATGTGTAGGACTCCTGAAATTGTAGCATGGTGGCCATTCATTATTCATAACTTTCCTGGAGAGCATTCTCAGTTCCAAGGGTGATTCTATGGCCCGGTCCTGACCAATCAAGTCATCTCTTAGCCTGACTGCAGTAATTGGTCCTAGACTGCGCATGTAATCCCAGTCAAAACCTACTAGGGCTTTAGCTGGAATACTTGGGAGAGCCAAGCCTTCTTTACTCTGGACTGGACCTGGGAAGGATAAACACCTGAATCTGCTAGAACTCACCACATGGAAAGAGCTTGCATCAGAATAAAGCCAACAAAATGAAAGCTGGGTCAAAAATGATGGGAGACAGAGTCCCACCATTTGTTGAAGACCCTGGATCTAGCCACACCTGAACTCTACACTTGAACTTTTTAGCTATGGGAATCAATAAATTCCTTTTCTTGCTCAAGAAAAGCCACTTTGAGTTGGGTGTTCTGCTACTTGTAACTAAATGAGCCCTGTTGTATTTGATCTGCTTATGTTGCACCTGAGGAAGGATCCAAGTCAATCCATTGGAGATGAGCTGTATGATAAAGTCTGGCTCCCTCAGTGATTATGAGGGCAGGTGCAAAAGATTACTAGAGGATAAGAGCTCACAAGGCAAAGGTGGGAAGGAGACAGCCAAGGATGGTCATTTCTTGAATGAGAGTGAGGATCACAGGGACATAGTGAACTTCCCATCTTCCTTTGACATCAGCCCATCCCATCACCAAATAACATTATTACAGTGTTGAGAGAAAGTTTTGGCAAAGATTGTGATGTGTTAAAAAAAATTGAGATTATGTGGCAATGGGATTCTACTTTTCATGTGGCTGGTGCTTTCCCATTTCTCTAGTCTGTTTAAATGCTACCTCTTCAAAGATTGCCTGGATTCCCACATCTCAAGTAGCCCTCTTCCCTACTAGTTCCATGAGTACCTTGCCTACTTTATGCTTATCACACATCACAATTTAAATTTTTTTTCACCTTAGTCATTCACTTTCTTGTCTGTATCACCAAGTAGAATTCCCAAAGACACACAACATATCCAGCTAGTTCACTATTGTATCCTCAGCACCTAGCACAATGCCTGGCACACAGTAGAGTCAGTGAGTACTTTATGAATGAAGAATGAATGAACAGCTGCACGAGTCATCTATAAAAGTTGTAGGAGTACATGGAGGAGTGCAGGAGTACATGATAGGCAACATGTACTACTTTAAAATGGCATCAAATTGCTGCTTTCATATGCTAGATTTGCTTTGGGGAAATTTCCCATGTTTCTGCAAACCAGATTTATCAGTGTCTTCAGGAAGCTGTCCTCAATGATTACCAAGCTCACAGGTTCCACAGAGGAATTTCAGTAACACCACATTCAGACTTCAATGTTTTTGGCATTTAATATGCACTGAAAATAATAGCTAATAATACTGAATGCCTACTGTATGCCAGCACTTCAAATATACCACCCTATCTAATCATCACAACTACCATATGGAATATTAATATTATCCCCATTTCACAGATGAGGCAGCTGAGACACAAAGAGTTTAAGTAACAAAGCCAAGGCTACGTAGCTAGTAAGTAATGGTCCTAGGACTAAAACCCAGGCAGTCTGACTCCAGAGCCTGTGTTCTTAGCCAGTGAAGACACTCAAGTTGGAAAAAAGATGGAAATGAACTCTTTTTGTTAAGTCTTCACAGTCAGGTTTCACTAGTTGATTCATAGCAATATGTGCTCCCCCAAATATCAGGCATGCCCATTTTAAAATGAAAGTGCAAAAATACAATTCAAATAAAATTACTTTGAAGATGAGGTATTTTTTTCTTTACTTTTATTGTTGACACTATTACAGATGTCCCAATTTTCTGCCCCGCCCCCGCCTTGGTCCACCTCCATACAATCCCTGCCACCCTCCCTCTGGCCATCACCACAGTTGTCTGTGTCCATGGGTTATACAAGCATGTTCTTTGGCTAATTCCTTCACCTTCTTTCATCTAGTCCTCCCCATTCCCCTCTGACAGTTGTCAGTCTGTTTCATGTGTCCATGCTTCAGTTTCTATTTTGTTCAGCAGTTTATTTTGTTCAGCAGATTCCACATACAAGTGATATTATATGGTATTTATCTTTCTCTGACTGGTTTATTTCACTTAGCATAATACTCTCCAGATCCATCCATGCTGTCACAAAAGCTACGATTTCCTTCTTTTTTACGGCCGCATAGTATTCCATTGTGTAAATGTACCACAGCTTTTTTTATCCACTCATCTACTGATGGGCACTTGGGCTGTTTCCAGATCTTGACTATTACAAACAATGCTGCTATGAACATAGTGGTGCATATATTCTTTCAACTATATTCTCATGATATATTCCCAGAAGTGGAATTGCTGGGTCAAAAGGTAGTTCTATTTTTTATTTTTTGAGGAAACGCCATACTGTTTTCCACATGGCTACACTAATCTGTATTCCCACCACTGCATTCCCTTTTCTTCACATCCTCATCAGCACTGGTTGTTGATTTATTGATAGCAGCCACTGACAGGTATCAGGTGACATCTCATTGTGGTTTTAATTTGCATCTCTCTGATTGCTAATGATGTTAAGCATTCTTTCATATATCTTTGGGCCATCTGCATGTTCTCTTTAGAGAGGTGTCTGTTCAGGTCCTTTGCCCATTTTTTAACTGGACTGTTTGTCTTCCTAGTGTTAAATTGTCCTTGCCACTGGAACCTGGAAAATGCAAGCTCAGCCTGCCAGGTGACAACATATATTTAATTGAATGATTGGACCAGTGTATCCGTAATGACTCCAAGACAATTAATACTAACACTTTTAGGCAATAATAACCACTGAAAATGAATAACTGTAACTTTCAATCTCTCTGTTCATCCTGCTGGCTTCTAGAATAGGTTCTTTGTTTTTATACTGGTTTTTAAACTGAACTCTCTGTTAATGTAGTTCCACCAGGTCTATTAATCTAGAAACATACATTTAAAGGTTGGACTGGGAATTAAATTTGAGGAACTGAGTGCAAATGATGTATGCAAATGTTAGGTTTTCGTATCCTCTTCAAATATATTGACAAATCTCACTGACACCCACGGAAATTAAAAATGGTGCAAAAGGAAAGAGCTTCCAAGTTGGGTATGTTTTTTTGTTTTCTCCCAGACTGTGAATAGAATGGTTTTTAATATAGGAAATGTGATGTAGCACTTCTCAAACCAGTCAAACTCGGTATTAAAGCCCCAGGACTATAGAATGTCAGAGTGTAGAGCACCTCAGAGTTCTGGGTCTAACCTTACAAATGAGGAGACCCTTCAATTGCCAGGAAGAGGAAGTGTGATGATGATGGTGATGATGACAATGAAAACCACTAATTTTTATTGAATGCTACATATCAGGTATTGTTCAAAGTGTTTCACATGTATTAACTTTTTTTTAAAGATTTTATTTATTTAGAGAGTGGGGAAGGGAGGGAGAAAGAGAAGGAGAGAGACATCAATGTGTGGTTACCTCTCATGAACCCCTACTGGGAACCTGGCCCACAACCCAGGCATGTGCCCTGACTGGGAATTGAACCAGTGACCCCTTGGTTCACAGGCTGTCACTAAATCCACTGAGCCACACCAGCCAAGGCTGTATAAAGTTATTTAATCCTTGTGGCCAGTCCCTCCACATTGCCCAGCTCTAGGGGACACAACTCACACTGTGTCCAGTTCGAATGGTGCTGCTCGGAGGTACGTGGCATGGTGATCCTGAGTACACAAGTTCATGAGAGTGGGGGACATGCGTTGGCTTGCCTGCCCAGCATGCATGCTTCCTTTCTTTGATGATACCATGCCTTTGACCAGTCTAACAAATTACTGGGTTGGCCAAAAAGTTCGTTGTTGTTTTTTTTTCCTGTAAGATAGCTCTAGTAGTGCTTAGTGGTCTTTAACTTCATTTGAAACAATTTTGTTAGATTGTATTGTGACTGGTGTCATATCAGCATACATTTAAAAAAACATCAAAATTGGTGAATTTTTCTGCAGCCATTTTAATATTAAAGATGAAAGAAAATAAGCAACATTTTTGGCATTATTATGCTTCATTATTTCAAGAAAGGTAAAAATGAAACTGAAACACAGAAAAAAGGTTTGTGCAGTGTATAGAGAAGGTGCTGTGGCTGATTGAACGTGTCAAAGGCATTTTGTGAGGTTTTGTGATGGAGATTTCTCGCTGGATGATGCTCCACAGTCGGGTAGACCAGTTGAAGTTGATAGCAATGAAATTGAGATATTGAAAACAATCAACATTATACCATGCAGGTAATAGCTGACATAATCAAAATATTCAAATTGATAAAGTTATTGGTAAAAATGAAAAAAGTCTTTTATTTTATGGAAAAAACCATACAGACTTTTTGGCCAACTCAGTAGCACACATTCAGTGGGTTAACACAACAAATTATATTCTCTTATAGTTCTGGAGGTCATTAAGTCCTAAAATGGGTCAGCAGGGTGTGTTCTTCCTGGAAGCTCTAGAGATAATTCGTTTCCTTGTTTTCACTAGCTTCTAAAGGCTGTCTGCACTCTTTGGCTCATAGCCATCCTCAAACCAGCAGCACAGAACCTTCAAATCTCTCTGTGTGTCCCTCTGTTTCCATTGTCAGATCATCTCTGTTTCTGTGGCCCCCTGCCTCCTTTTAAAGGAGCCCGTATGCTTACATTGGGCTCACTGGATAATCTAGTATAACTCCCCATCTCAAAGTCCTTAAATTAATCATATCTGCAAAATCCCTCTTGCCACATAAAATAACAGGTTCTAGGGAGTAGGACGTGGACACCTTTGGGATCTTTATGCAGCATACCGCACACCACTTCCCACACTCGTAGTTCATATACATATGGTAAGATGGACTCCACTCCCTGACCAACCAACATATTCTACCCCAGAGTAACTGTTCAGGAGAGGCAATTACGTGATTGCAGTCAACGCTGGGACTTTCCCAAATATTAATGAGAAAGAGGCACTTTTCTGTGGGATTTCTAACTAACACATATGTAAGCCTAGTGCTAAAAACCACTGAGGGAGGGCTGCCTGAGAATGCAGATAACACAGGGCAGCTAAGATCCCCCTTTCTAGCAATGTAATGGATGAACTTCCCTCCCAATTGGAACAAATTCTGAAGAGAATTTCTTTAGCACATGAAGGATGAATTGCCCTCCCACAAAAAAAAAAAAAAAAAGAAAAGAAAACTGAACAAATTACATAAAATAGCAGTATTCAGACATTGCACAACAAAAAGAACTATGTACCTGAAAAAAGGAAAGCAAATTAAGGTGAACCCTAAAATTGCCCTTGCTCAATGCCCAGAGGCAGTTTCTAGGCCATGGAGTGGGAAAGGGAGCCCAAACAATCCTAGTGGTCCAGTGAAGTTGAGGATTCAGAGGTCCAACTTCAGAGAGGTCATGGAACCTATAATTTGCAGGGAAGTACTGGAGAGGAAAAAAGCACACAGACAGAGCTCACTCCAGAAATATGCAGGGAGGTTTCCTTGAGTCTGACCGAGAACTGATCTACACAGGCCAGAAGTAAAACTACATGTAAATATCAGAACAAGGCATCAGAACGCAGTAGGGTAGACAATCCCCAGAGCTCATATGGAGCTAGAAAGAGTTCACATTCTCACCAGCCAGAGGAGAGGTCTTGAAACACACAGAGCATTATCAGGTAGTATTCTCAGAAGGACCATGTCTCAGTCATTGGGATAAACTAACCACAGAATAAGTCACTCTACACTCTCCCTAATCAATCTCAAAAGGAAGCCCCCCAAATCAAACCGATCTGAAGGTAATTTAAATGTATGCCAGAACAAAGCCCAATACTCTTCAAAGGAGTATAATTAAATCAAGCTCTCAAAAATGCCCATATATAAAGTTCACAATGCCCATCAGCCAGTCAACATTATTAGGCTTGCAAATAAGAAAATATGACCCACAATTAGGAGAAAAATTACTAAACAGAAACAAACTTAAAAATGACAGTGATGATGGAACATTGAAAAGATCCAGCGGCATCCACCTACCTGTCCTGAGGTCCATTCTGACTGCTGGCTTAGAAAAGCCACAGTGTCGATGGAACTGAGGTCCAGCTGCTCCAGCTCACTCTCACTAAGAGCCAGAGCAATACGGCCGAGCGAGATGATATGGTGTTCTCTCCAGTAAGAGGGCATGTCCCAGACCTTCAGATGGAAAAAAAGCCAGAGTAGACTGACCGTCACTGAAAGTATTTTAAAAAGACATAGAGTAAATCTCTTTAATATATAAAGTTCCTTGTAAGTCAATTAGAAAAAGATGACTATATTTGTTTTTAAAAATAGACAATAAGACATAAACAGAAAATTCACGAAAGAAGAAATAAACATACGTGGGGAAATTCAGTCACAGTCATAATATTAAAATGTACATTAACAACAATCAAAGAATACCATGTTGGCTGATGATACAGATAGGGAGTAAAGGAAATGACTATTTATGGTGCTGGAAAGATATGGAATAAAGGATACACCCATTTGCTGATATTGAGAATATAAATTGGTACAGGCTCTTTAGAGGGAAATTTGGCTGTATGAAATGAAACCTTTTAAAATATTTAGACTCTTTGACCTAGAAATTCCACTTCTGGGAATTTAACCTAAGTAAATAACAAGACAAGTGCCCAAAGAAATATGTACAAATATGAGCCTTGAGGCATTAAAAAATATAAACAATCTAAAAGCCTACCAATTAGCTAAATAAATAAGAACCAGTCATAAAATAAAATATTATATAGCTATTTTAAATACTGATGTAGATTTATATTTCTGATATGATAAATATGTATTGTATAATGTTGGGTATGGGAAGAAGTTATTGAATAGCAGGTGAGTGTGTTACTATTTTTTGGTAAATATATATGTTAGTATACATTAAATACATGTATGAAATATATAAATATTGTATATTTTACACATATACACAGAAATCTAGTAAGCTTCAGGTGAATATACCAAAATATTAATAGTGCTTATCCCTGGGTGAAAGATTATGATTGATCTTTATTATTTCCTAACTTTTTAAATTACTTATTAAAATAGTTATAAATATAATTTTATGGGATTTAATGTCTTAACCCAGCAGGGTAACTATACATTCCACAACTATCATAATAGCGGAAACAAGACACTCAAAGGGATCTTTAAAAAATTGGCAAACTTCTTCTGGTCCTCTGTTTTACTCCTTTCTTCTACATTTCCAGATGGATTTGCAATGATTCTGTGCAAAAGAGGCTTCATGCAACAGTTGGGTTATCCAGGTGGAGAAAGAAAAGGCACAATTCCTAAAAACATCTCTGCCAGAGACCCTGGAACATCCACAGAATCTGACTGACTGAGCACCCATTAAATGCCAATACACACCTCACTCCACTTCACAGCAGCCCTAAGAGGCAGGAATTGGAAACTTTATGCAGTGAAATTTCCACAAGAAAACACAGTGAGAACTCCTTGAGGAGCAGCGCTCTGTCACAGAAGTGCTGGGGGTGTTGTGTTGGGTTTTCCCTCTTTTAAATGCTTCTTCCTGCAGCTGGGCTTTACCTGCACTGCCTTCTCCTTTAGAGCCATGAGCTGATGATGGCTGAAACCCCTGACAGCCCCCAGAAGGTCCACATTCCTGATGAATGTGTCTTCTTCCATGCAGAGTAGGTCCTGGGGGGCCCAGCAGGCATTGGCTTCACCCAACCTGAAGACATCATCAGAAGAGGGAACCTCGACTCCACGGCAACCTGAAAATAGGGAGATGCAGGGAAGAAACAGAGAAAGAGAATTTCAGGAAATGTTAGTATGTTTCTCTACTGAAATACATAATATTCTTTTCCAGTCAGGTTTATCCATAAGAGGAAATACAGTGTAGAAACTGACAGCAGGAACTCAGAGATCAGTTTGAATACCACTTCTGCCATTTCTTGCTAATCACCTGGTAGCAAAATTGTGTAAATGCCAATGTTTTGCACAGCCACATGCCCAGAGCAGGAGCTTTGCAACATTACAGCTAGACTTCAAGTTGCCTTGAGGGCAACAGGAGCTGGTGGTGAAGAGTTCTGGCTGTAAATTCAAATCCAAAGCTATTTAACCCTTCTTTACCTCCTTTTCTTCAACTATAAAATGAGGAGAAAATGTTTGTGAAGACTAAATGTGTTACCAAACAGTAAATACTTAATACATACTTTTTTATTATTTATGCCCCCTGTTGCCACCACCCCATATATTTGAGTTTGAAACCCAGAATTAAGGGTTCCAGAATTATGAGGAAGGATCATTCCTAAGAGTGGAAAGGGAGGATGATTTGCCCTCCATAAAAATCATGGAATGATTATAGCCTCCCATCACAGGAGAGAGGAGAAATTCACCTGTTGCTTCTTTTGTAATAGGAGTAACCATCCATTTTGGTCTTTGAATAATTTGAAACTCACCTGGTCGAACCAGCCACCCATCCTCAACACAGAAATGACATATTGTCTTTGCTGGCCCAGATGTGCCCAACCAGGTAGAAAACCCAAGGCTCCTTGTTTTAAGAGCAACCCTGGACCCTCCCTACCTGCCTGGTGCTGAGAGTCACCAGCACCACCCTTTCCCAGAGTACTTCCCAAGCTCTGTGGCCACCCCCTTCTCATTGCATCTTCAATGAAAATTAACTGGACTCCAATCAAGAAATAAAACTGGATCAGGTCAAGAGCACTGTGTAAATTCCTCAAACATCATTATCATAACCCACTTGGAGGGGACAGAAGACCCATCCCTCCTAGACACCCCCCTCCCCACTTGCCAGTGAAAGCAGGATCCGGTGACAGGACAGAACTAGAGGAACAGAATGGTTAAACAGTGCAACAGGAACTTGGTCCTATCACTGCTGTGTTCCCAGGCCTGGCACAGAGCAGATGTTCAGCAAATATTTGTTGAATGAATCAAACACACACACAAATTAACTAAAATGAAACCAAATAGTAATTCTGCTAATCCATCAATTACTATAAGCATGGCGGTAATTAATACCCAGAACCACTAATGGCAACTCTGGCCACTCATTGACAACAGTGTCCTCTCCTGAGTGTGGAAAGACAAGAAGTGTTGCAATGTGACAACTGGACTGTGGGGCTGTAGACAGTGGTCGATTCCACCATATTTGGGGACAAATCCAAGAGCTGCCACTTATTAACTCTGTGACTTTGGCCAAGTCTCTTCATCTCTCTAAACTTCAATTTCCTTGGTCAATAAAATGGGAGAGGTCATAGTGCCCACCTCACAGGACAGAGGTGAAGGTGATATGATGCATGGAGTAATGATCACCCAAGACAAACATAAATCAGATCATAACATTTCTTTGTTCGATACCCCCCTGAAACCACTACCCAGGGTAAAAGCCAAAGTCCTTAGGGTTTCTTTACAAGGCCCTACATGGCTGGCCTTGTGTCTCACTCCACTTCAGCATACTGGCCTCTCATTTCCCATCCATCTCCCACTCTTGTCATGCTTCCTTCTGCCTGGAAAACTCTAAAACTCCAAATACCCACAGGCCCTCTCCCACATTCCCTCTGGCCTTTACTCAAATGTCAAGTTCTCACTGAAATGTCCCTTTTTAAGTTACAGTCCCCCACCCATACTCTTTGACCTCTTCCCTTGTTTATTTTCCTTCTTAGCACTTATCATCACACAACATACTGTAACAGTGGGGAATTGTAATTGCGGGAAATTGTAACCCACCCCTACCATTCTTTTGACATTGTTTATGTAAATGCTGACCCTGACTAATAAGTAGATAAACAGCATGTTTGTATAAGAATCTTAGGAACTAACGTCAAAAGATACAGACCTGGACCTTCAGGCATCCCAGCTCCAGGAGATTTGCTGACCTTCAACTGTGGAGCCAGGATGACGTGAGCCCAGGATGACTTAACCAGGATGACACACACCGGACCGTCACTTGCTGTATGGGAATGGACTGTGCTTGTCTGCACACAGAGAAATTTGCAACCCCCTCCGTTGATCTCTTTGTTCTGCTCTCCTCTCCCTCCTTATAAAAACCTCTGCCTGCACTGAGAGGTGGAGATGGCCTTTGCAACATGAGTCCCTCATCCTCCAGATGACCGGCATCTGCAAATAAACCACTTTCCTTTATATCAGCACCTGTCTCTCAAGTATTGGCTTTCAAAAGAAGCAGGCAGCTGGACCTGCATTTGGTTACAGTTTTTGGTGACTCAGCCAGGACAACGTGGACTCTGGTAAGGTTCTGAGTGCCCAGGCTGGAGTCCCAGCTGACCCGTGTTCTGTTACAATAGTACTGTGTAATTTATTGTCTGGCTACTTCCACACCCCAGCCATTTGAAAGGAAGCTCTGTGAGGGCAGAGATTTTTACTTTTGTTCACACATCCCTACTCAATGATTATTAGTTGCAGGAAAGAAAGGAAGCACTGTCTGTCAACTATTCAACTTTATTATACAAAATAATAATTGTGTGATTATTACAATTATTATCAGGTCTGATTAACTTTATCTCTTCCTGCTTGGCACAAGTCTGCACTGATTAAGTATACAATAATAATAAAAATGCCTACCACTTACCAAGCATTTCCTACACACCAGGCACTATTGGGAACATGTTAGAGTTTTAAACCCATTAATCTTCACAGTAACCTAATCTTGCACAGACTTTATTGTCCTTGTTTTACAGAGGACAAATGCTGAGGTACAGACAGGTTAAAAAGCTTACCCAATCACACAGCCAGGAAGCAGCGACCCAGGGTTCAAAGCCAGCCAGCCTGGCCCCAGCACCACAAACATAGCCACTCAGCCATTTTGGTCCCATTACGTCAATCATTTTGAAATGCTTGTTGCACATGTCCACCATTAAACCACCAGTCTGGGTAAGGCATGCAGGAGATGCTTCCAAATCACTTTACAAAGGTGTAGTTCATTGGCCTGTGGGGTTTTGCCTATTCCTTTGCAAACACTTCATCCAGTCCCCTAGACAAGGAGGCCTCTGGGTGCCAGCAATGCAGCCCAACACTGCCACCATGGTATGGGCTCAGGTGCCCAGAAGCGCTCACCAGGGCTGGGGGCTGTGCCGGAGCTTCTCTCACTTCTGTCCCGAACAGACACAAAGACAGCCCAAAGGAAATCTCTGGGGGGCAAGATCCCAGCCATCTCAGAAGCTGTTTGTTGAAGGATATCAGGAAACTGTTGGGTGGAGAGAAGATAAATGAGGAGGAGCAAATAATAGTTAAAGCACATTAAACACAGATGGAAGTCAAATGCCTCGGGGTTTTTTTTTTTTTCCTTCATAGCAGCTTCTCATATATATTTAATCCCTAACCCAACTAACCTGATCTCTACAAAGAATCATATAAAATGATACTCAACCTCAATACTAATTCAACAAATGCTCAGTAATGTAAGTATAGGTCACTTACACAGGCTGGTCATGTGTATGCACATGGCACTGGCATATGTAAAACTTGGAACAAACACATGTGTAGAAAGAGCAGAGTGGTGGCTGAATCATAGCTTGCAGGCAGTACACCTCTGCAAGCTGCCACGTGAAAAGGTCAGAGTTCAGTTTGCTGCTGCTCACTCTCCTTTCCTAAACCATGGACACCCTGGAGTGGAGCTGGAAACATCAGAGCCCTTTGGGGCAGGGAGGAAGGTTCCAGAAAAGCAAGCTGTCAGCAAACCCTGTGGAGCATAATGGACTACACTTTAACGATAGAACATAGAGATACCTTTGTAGCAACAGAGCTTAATTCATCTCCTGAGAAAAGTACCAGAAAGGGTCCCAAGTCCTTTGTCATCTCAGCTGTCCAGTTATGGGGGAGACTAAGAAGAGATAATAAGCAACTAATTAAAACCATGCAGTTGTCCTTGTCTCCTGGCATCCCTTTCTTTCATAAATGGACTTTCTTCATATGTGGAGACACTGTCAATCACATGGACCAACTTTCCTGGCCAATGCAATGTGCATGTGACACAGACTGACCAATGAGAACCATTCCTAGGAATTTTGATGGAACTACTAGAGAAGCTCTCTCTCTTTCTTGTGGTATTCTAAGAAGCAAAAAGAATACTGGAAGCCATTCCTATCATCAGTGAAGATAATAAAGCCACACCTAAGAACACAGAGCTGAGGGATGGGAGGAAAATTCCTGATGACATCATTTGAGCTCCTGGATCCAACAATGCCTCCAGTCCACCCTGGAGTTTTCCATTACATTCAATTTCTAAACTCAATAAATCCCATTTTATAGCTTGAATTGAATTGTTAAATTTCTGTCATTTACATCACACCATATCTTTCCTCCCCTTCCTCATTAGAACAGTAATGATCTGCTTCTTTAAAATACCCTAAGAGTCTTCTCTCTTATAACAACACAAAATTTCCTCTTCAACTTGGCATGATACTCACAGTACTAATACAGAATCTACTGTTGCTCTTATAGAGACCACAAAGGTCTACAGTAAAGTGTCTCACACCAAATTTGGTGACATCTCTAAAAGAGGTCTGTCTGCCCAGTAAGCAATGATAACCCCTCTCTTAGGACTGTGGCCAAACCACCCCTGGCCAAAAAGCTCCCCCCTTATCTCTTTGATTAAAAATGTTATGCCATTAGACCATAAGCTCTGTGAGGACAAGAGCCACGCCTGTCTCACTAACCACTGCATCTTGGTGCTCTAGCAGCAGAACTGTTGTCACATACTCAGGACTATGTTCTGGGTACTGTTGTAAGTCCATTGTGTGCATTAACTCAGTTAATTGTCACAACAATCCTATGGGGACTGTTACTGTTCCCATTCTACAGTTGCAAAAATAAAGTACAATAATATTAAGTAACTTTTCCCAGGTTACGGAGAGTAGATGACAGAAACAAAATTTTAACTCAAGGAGTCTGGGCTCCCAGCTCCATGCTCTTAAAACCATATAATAAATAGTACAGTGCCTGGGATACAGCAATATCTCCAAAAACATTTGTTGTCTAACCGGTGACTCATGGTTGGGGCCTTCTCAACTCTCTGACCAAACTGCATAAAATTCTACATGGGAAAGAACGGTTTTATTTCCCCCAGGGAGCACCTCACTTGCCCAGAGCTGCCAGTGCTTCAATCATTGTCATTATTATTGTTCCATAACAACAATAATACTACCACCTCCTTGCATTTGCAAAGTGCTATCTTTCCAAAACTACTTCCCTTTCTACATGCCAAGATGTTTGGGGACAACCATGTGAGGCCTGAAGAGCAGCTACCCCTGTTCTCACTTTGCAGGGAATCTGAGACCAAAAGAAAAAAGGTCACATTTCCAGAGTAGATGTAAGGATCAAATCATCCTGAGCTACAGACTCTCAGTTTTGAGAGCACGAGAGCCAGGGCTGGGCTCCTCTTTGCCAGTATCCCCCACCCCTGGGGCTGAGCCCTAGCCCTCCTTACCCGTGTTGCTCCAGCAGCCTGAGCCTCACCGCAGCCTTCTGCTCGGGGCTGAGGTCTGCACAGTGTCTGAGGCCGTGCAGGGCAGTGGCCCAGGCCCTGGGGGATACTCCGTGGTGGATGACAGCCGCCGGCAAGTGGCAGAGCAGGTTCCCCATGATGTCTACGGTGTACTCATCGGCAATGGAGTTGTTCTGGAAGTGATAAGTGGAGCTGATAAGAATACCCAGCAGGACTCAAGATTGTGATCCCTTATAAACATGTCCCAACCCCAAACCTCATAAAAATTCTGGGATGTGTATCATCTGCCCTGCCGTGGACTGGTAAAGATAGCACAGGGCCTGATTTTACCCCAGAAAGACCTGATTTTACATCTGGGAAGACCCAACAGGGAGTGAGTGTGGACAAAACTCAGCAGACGGTGAACGCTAGGTAAGTGAGGGCTGTCATAGTAGTCGCTGCTTTGAGTAGATCCCAGAATTCAACGACCATTATAATAACAGTGCATAAATAACAAAAACAGCACCTCAAAGTCTGTATGGCCCTTGAAAGTCTTCGAAGATTTTTTTAAGAAAAGGAGCTAGAATTTACTGAGTGCTTACTAATGATCTTGGCACAGTTCCAAGTGTTTATGGGCCTTGATCCATCATTCATCTTCAAAGTAACTGTAAGAGCTATGGATTAATACTACCCCTCTTTGAGATAAAGAAACTGCCAGCTAGTGGCTAGGATGGTCTTCCCTATAGGCCTTGGTATTAAGTAATTCCTTGCTTATTTCATGCCCTTGATAATTCCATAAGGGAAGTTCTCTTATACCCATCTTACAGACTGAGGCTCTGGAAGGGGAAGTACTTCCCCACAGCCACATAACTGATCACCAGCACACAGGCATGTCTAGACCCCACACTCTGTGTGCTGCATTCTTTCCAGTCCCCCAGAGCAGTCTCCCCTCATTCAGGCCCCAGAACGGCAGTCTCCAGAATCAAGACTGCCCCACCTAGTGGCTCAGAGCCAGCTCTGAGACCAACAGCAGGCTTGAGATACCCCCCAGAACCCCTGAGGGCTCCCAGGAGGACCACAGATACAAAGTCACTGACGTGTCACCCAGAAAGTTTCCTTACCAGGCATTGCTGCACTTTCCTGAGGACCACACTCTTTTTGTGGGAATCCAAAACCAAGGAATCCAGTTGAATCTTCCCCAGGCTGATCAGAAAGGGCACACATCGGGAGGCTGGGACAGAAGCCAGGTAGCGAGCCCTAGAGAGAGATGGGGAGGCCAAGGGAAGGAAGACAATGGCTGCCCTGGATTGCCCCTGAAGTCAGGGTCTGATGCCCAAGAACTTATCACAGGGCTGTTCTCTAAATGTTTGTTCTCTCAGTGATGTTGTAGCTCTTGTGAGCAGGTAGCAAGCCTCTCACCCACCGTGCTCCTCTCCTACAGGCAGGAACCAAACTTCCCATCATGCTCTTCTTCTATGCCTCAGCAGCATTGATCACAGAACAGTATCTCTATGAACACACGTTGACTAATGGACCTTGTAAGGAGAGATGAGGAGAAAAGGAAAAGTAGAAGGAAGGGACAAACAGGGAAGAGAATAAAATAGAAAGTGAAAAAGAAAAGTGAAAAGGAGAGCATGAAAAGCAAGAGAAATGATTCCCAATTCCTTCATCTCTAGTCCAGGACCGCCCCCTAAATTCTTTACTGTATATTCCTAACAGATGCAATATCGCCCCTCAACAGGGGAGAAACTAGTTCAGGGGGGAAGAAGAGAGGGATTGAAAATAATCAATACTACAGTGATTTGTGACCCATGAAGCTCAACCCTACTCATCAAAATTATTCCTTATCATTTCTCTCATTAGGGAGAAATGAAATTTTTCTCCTTCGGGAGGCAATAATGAGATGAAGGTTAAGAAAGACTTCTCTAGATCCATGTGTCATCACCACTTGACTGTTTCAAAACCAAATTCAAAATGTTCTTCTACCCTTTTTCCCTTGACCCCCAAATGTCACTGCTCTCTCCTTACTACTACTCAAATCTGTCCTTGCCTCTCCATTCGCAGTAACACTGTCTTATTTACATCTTCATTTGTTCATTCATTCACTCTGCAGATATCTACAGAGCATCTACTACATGCCAGCACTGTGCTGGAGACCAGCTACAACCATGAACAAAAGCAGAGGAGGAGGTCCCAGCTCTCAGGATGCTTCATTGTAATAGTGGGGGAGGGAAGAGGAAACACTGAAACTAGTGGATAACCAGGTATTTCAGCTCATGATAAATGTAAGGAAGTCAATAAAATGGCTATGTCATAGAGAATGATGGGGGGACAGCCAGGACAGGCCCTACTAAGGCAGTGCTAATTGAGCTGAGACTCGGGTAAGTGGAAGGAGACAGCCACGCCAGGTCCAGATTATGGAAATAAGCTTCCACTGTCCCCCTCCTCCCAGCTGAGGCCCTGCGTTCTGTCACACAGGCAGTGGTGATGATCTTTCCAAAACTTAAATCTGAGGGCTGTGCCCAGGACACAGATGAAACAACTGTGGACATCATATAGCCCCTCCCTGATCTGACCATCCCTTACATCTCTGGCCTCTCTAACAACTGCTATGCAGATGCATGCCTTAAATTCTTCTGAGCACTTCACTTTCCTTATCCCCTGCTGGCCTGAACATCCTATATGCCCCTGCCTGGAGTGTCCATCTTGATCTCTCTAACCCCACTTCATTCTTCAAGCTTTAGTTTAGTCTCAACTGACTCTACAGACTGAAGAAGATATTCCCTCCTCTGTTCTCAGGATCCATTATCCCTTCTCATGATATAGCACCTGGTTTTCTTGGAGAATCAAGTCATTGTGCTTTGGGGTAGAGCCCATTTCACACTTAGCTCCAATGTTACCCATCCTCCCAATCCCAGTGATTGGGTCGAGGAGAGCAAATTGGCCCAACATAGGCCAATGAGAGTCAATCCAAGTCTTATACAGAAGAATTGGAAAAGAAAGTCTTTCTTTTGCCTGAATATGAAACCAGGAAGATGTGACCTTGGATCTGCCAGGGCACACCATAGAGAAAGAATCTCAGGTGGAACCAAGATGGAGGCGTAGGTAGACACTCTGCACCTCCTCGCACAACCAGAACTGACAGAAAATCTAATGGCAAGGAAGTCTGACACCAAGTAGATAAAAAAGAAACATTCATCCAGACCGGTAGGAGGGGCAGAGATGGGCAGCCGGGGCGGAGAAGACTGGCGTTGCTGTGGCGGGACCGAGACTGCCAGAGTATGGGACCAACGGGGAGGCAGTCTGACCACTAGCAGACCCTGCAGCCCTACATTCGCGCACAGATAAACCGAGAGGGCCGGACTCAGAGTGGTGGAGAACGGGGCAGGCAGAGTGGCAGGTAGCACCCAGCAGCCCCACATTCAAACACAGATAAACCAGGACGAACTGCGGGGGAGCGAAGCAGACCTCTCAACCCAGGGCTCCAGCACGTGGGAAATAAAGCCTCAAACCTCTGACTGAAAACACCCATGGGGGTTGGGGCGGCAGCAAGAGAAACTCCCAGCCTCACAGGAGAGGTCGTTGGAGACACCCACAGGGGCCTAGACCGTGCACAAGCCCACCCACTCAGGAACCAGCACCAGAGGGGCCCAATTTGATTGTGGGTAGCAGAGGGAGTGACTAATATCCAATGGAGAGTGGAGCAAGAGCCATTGATCCCTCTCGGCCCCTCCCCCACGCACAGCATCACAGCGCAGCCACAGACGATACCCCGCCCCAGGGAACACCTAAGGCTCCACCCCTTTAAGTAACAGACGCACCAAGACAAAAAAAAAATGGCCCAAATGACAGAACACTTCAAAGCTCCAGAAATAATTCAACTAAGCAGTGAACAGATAGCCAACCTATCAGATGCACAGTTCAAAACAGTGGTAATTAGGATGCTCACAGAATTGGTTGAATTTGGTCAAAAACTAGATGAAAAAATGAAGCCTATGCTAAGAGAAACAAAGGAAAATGTACAGGGAACCAATAGTGATGCAAAGGAAACTGGGACTCAAATCAACAGTGTGGACCAGAAGGAAGAAACAAACATCCAACCAGAAAAGAATGAAGAAACAAGAATTCAGAAAAATGAGGAGAGGCTTAGGAACCTGAAGGACATCTTGAAACATTCCAACATACGAAGTGTAGGGGTGCCAGAAGGAGAAGAGGAAGAACAAAAAATTGAAAACTTATTTGAACAAATAATGAAAGATAACTTCCCTAATCTGGCAAAGAAAATAGACTTCCAGGAAGTCCAGGAAGCTCAGAGAGTCCCAAAGAAGCTGGACCCAAGGAGAAACACACCAAGGCACATAATTACATTAGTCAAGACTAAAGATAAGGAGAGAATCTTAGAAGCAGCAAGAGAAAAGGACACAGTTACCCTCAAAGGGGTTCCCATAAGACTGTCAGCTGATTTCTCCAAAGAGACCTTACAGGCAAGAAGGGGCTGGCAAGAAGTATTCCAAGTCATGAAAGGCAAGGACCTACATCCAAGATTACTGTATCCAGCAAAGGTATCATTTAGAATGGAAGGGCAGATAAAGTGCTTCTCAGATAAGGTCAAGTTAAAGGAGTTCATCATCACCAAGCCCTTATTATATGAAATGTTAAAGGGACTTACCAAAGAAAAAGAAGATTAGAAATATGAACAGTAAAAATGACAGCAAGGTCACAGTTATTAACAACCACACCTAAAAGAAAAACAAAAGCAAACTAAGCAAACAACTAGAACAGGGACAGAACCACAGAAATGGAGATCACATGGAGGGTTATCAGTAGGGGATGGGAGGGGGAGAGAGGGGGGAAAGGTACAGAGAATAAGTAGCATAGATGATAGGTGGAAAATAGACAGGGGGAGGGTAAGAATAGTGTAGGAAATGTAGAAGCCAAAGAACTTATATGTATGACCCATGGACATGAACTATAGGGGGGGAATGTGGGAGGGAGGGGGTGGGCAGGATGGAGTTGAGTGAAGTGGGGGGAATGGGACAACTGTAATAGCATAATCAATAAATATATGTAAAAAAAAGGAAAGATTCTGCCTGACAGAGATGCCCACAGAGGAGAGCTTGGCTAAGAGACAGATGACATTATTCTAGCCCCTGTATCTAGCCATGCCTGAAATCCACCCCTGGACTTTCCAGTTACCTGAACCCAAAATTGTCTTTTATTGCCTAAGCCAGTTTGAGCCAAGATTCTGTCACTTTCAACCAAATATCAAGTTGATATTATAATTGGCTTCATGCTTGTCTATTTTCCCCCATGAGATTGTAAGTTCTTATAAGGGGAAAATTTAGTTATGTATAAGAACCAGTCCATACTAAGCACTCAATAAATATTTTTTTTGAATGAATGAAGACAATAACAGCAAGAGAAGGAAGAGGGAAACAGTGTCCAGACCATATTTTAAAAGCAGGGCTGTCCTCCAGGCCTGAGTGCCCACACATACCAAGAAAAATCCCCACATTTCATATCAGCCCTGATTCCCCTGGAGCTTGGGCACAGCTGTGAGGCCAGGCCAACAGGACTCCTTCAATGGGATGGGTTGCTTTGGCTTTAGTTTTTAAACAAGAAAACGCAAGGGTCTGAAATATCTATGTGGGGCTCAGAACTTAAATTCCAGTTCTCAAAGGCTTCACTGTGGAAGGCATCCTCTACTCTGCCTCTGGTCCGGACAAAAACTCAGGGGGAGAGAATCACTTTGGCTTGGTAAGTCCTACTAATCTTATTGCTGAGCCAGAAAAGGAGGTTGGGGGAGGGTGGTGTTCACTTACGGGAGGGCAGCCAAGAGGAAGGGCTGCATAAAGGACCTGGAAACTTCCCAGTATTTCCACGCCAAACAATTAACCTGAAAGATTATAAAATTTCTAGGCATTCACTCAAATAATAATGAGAGCAAACAAGATTGTACTTTCTGGTGCCAGGCTCAGCTCGAGGTACTTTACACGTGTTTATTTCTTTAATAGAACAACCAGTGCTGTAGGTACCACTGTCGTGCTCAGTTTATGGATAAGGAATCTGAGGCAATAGAAAGATGAGCACAAAAATTTAAGTGCGAGAATGCTCACCATAGTTTTGTTTATAACTGCAATAAAGTGAGTTATTACCTTAACATCCCTCAGTAAGGGATTGGTTAAGTAAATTATGATATATCCAGAATACCACATAGCTATTTTGTTTCCACATGGTAGATTTATATATATTAATATGGAATGATGCCCATACCCTATTTTGTGTACACACACATGTGTGTTGTATATAAAGTTAAAGAGAACAGTGTATATTAGTGTATGAGTTCATTTGTGCTTTTTAAGTTACATGTAAATATGTTTTATATACCAAAAAACTCTCAAAGTCAAGAGCCAACTATCCCCTGCAGTTACCCCTGGGGCAGGTGGTCTCGGCTTCAGCACTATTGGCATTTGGGGCAGGGTAACCCTTTATTGTGGGGCTGTCATCTTCATTCTGGGACATGAAGTGGCAGCCCTGGCCTCTACCCACTGGAAGCCAGTAGCATCTACCCCAGCTGTAACAACCAAGTGTGTATCCAGATAGGGCCCAATGGTCTCCTGTTGAGAAGCTCTGTTCTAGGGGAAATTTTACTCTCTTTCTATTTTTATATAATAATTATGTGCTTTCAGGAAAAATATAAACCAAAAAAAGGCAAGGTTTTTAATGAACTTGTATTTGAAGGTTCTAAGAACTGGGGAGAGTCCAGGTAAGGAGCTCCCCAGTTGGGCCAACTGTTTCTCCTCAAATGTGTAGGTCTTCCTCCATCCACTGCATCAGTTGCTGACTTCCCTCCCTGCCTGGTCAAGGCATTTCATATGGTTCCATTGTTCTCACCAGGGAATTGGTTGAAATGTAAACGATAGGGCATCACCCCAGACCTCCTCTAAGAGAAAGTCTGCAAGTGGGACTCTGCAATCTGTATCTTTTTAACAGTTTTATTGAGGTATAATTGATATGCACAGAACTACAATGCACTTCATGTGTACAATTGGATGAGTTTGGACATATTCAAATACCTGTAATAGCATGACCTCAGTCAAGGTTTCCTTGTGTCCTTTTGTTTTTGTTTTCGTGAGCTATAGGCACCACATTGAACAGCAGAGCTTTAGAACCTACTCATCCAGCAAAAGTGAAACTTTATAGCAAATAAACAACTCAAGACTCTCTGCCTCTGGTCTTCCCAAAGTGTGAAAGAGTTCCATAACCATTTGGAAAAGGAAGGTTTAGGTTTTTTGGGGTTTTTTTTAAGATTTTACTTATTTATTTTTAGAGAGAGAGGAAGGGAGGGAGAAAGAGAGGGAGAGAAACATCAATGCATGGTTGCCTCTCACACGGCCCCCACTGGGAACCTGGCCAGCAACCCTGGCACGTGCCCTGACTGGGAATGGAACCAGTGTCCCTTTAGTTCGCAAGCGGGTACCCAATCTACTGAGCCACACCAGCCAGGGCCAGAAACAGAAGTTTTAAGTGAAAAAGAAAGTACTCTTAACACAGTTTTCTATTCCTGGCCACCCCTTGAAAGGATAAGAATGTTGGATGAGGGACTGGCCTTCACTCTCAGGAGAACACAATTTTGAACATGCAAAATGCTGTACCTTCCAATTTTACTTGAAGGTTCAAATGAGAGTACAGAATAACCAGAGCTGTGGAAACTCTGGCTGTGAATACATGGGTATTTGGAGCATTTAAAAAACAAACTGGAGAAAGCCTGGCTCAATATTTGGCCCCACAGCATCACTTGATCAGAATAATCCTGGCATGAATATCTTAAGATGCCAGTCAAGGCATGGTCAGCAACTAGGGTGGGAAGAGAGAGAGAAGCAGGAAGGTACCTGGTATGGTGAAAGCAGAGAAAGGTTGTTCTCGAAATACTGGAAATGGGCCAGGAAGGAGTCAGCACTCAGGGCATCAATGTGGGAGCATGTCACACCTTTGACCAGCTGCCCTGCACTAGAAAACAAGACCAGAGGCTGGGAGAAGAAAGGGCTGGGTAAGACAAGAAAGGAAGAGAAAGAGAAGGCAGAGCTGATCTGACATAGGCTACCAACTCTCCCTGCTGGGAAATCAGGCTCCAAAGAGCTTGTCAGCTCCCAGGTGGAGTTACAGTCTTCTACCTCAGGAGCTCCTCGGGCCTTCTGGTGGTCTTTGACAGAAGCTCATACAGGAACAAGGCCTGAGGGATGAGAATGATGGCCAATGTTGATGGAGCACTCAGTCACTGTGCAGAGCACATGGTGTGCCCAGCACTGTGGAGCCCTATGGGGAAGGCACACCACAATCCCATTTTACAGATGGGAATATAGAGGCTTACCAGGTTCTGTCACTTGCCCAGGACCACACAATTGTTAAGTGGCAGGGCTGGAATTTGAACTGGTGGTAGAGCATTCATAGAACCCATGCTCTCACACCCAGCCATTCCCTGTGCTCTAGGAGGTGAATGAGGAGCTAGCTTCTGGGTACTTCCTGTGCTGTATGTAGCCGCTGCCCAGTTGAGGACCCTCTGTAGCCCCTATTTCCATTCCTACCTGGTAGTTCCTGAATACATGACATCCCAGGAAGCAAAAGCAGATGAAATGGCTGAATAGACCAGGATGGGCCAGTGAAGCCAACTATGTATTAGAAGGGGGGAACTTTCAGGGCCAACCTCTGATCTCCAGGGAGAGGGGGCAGCCTGGGAGTTCAATTAATCACCCACAGCCAATAACAGGGCTCTGAGAACATGCAGGTTGATGAACATGGGAAAATTTGGGGAGAGTGGCACTCGGAAAGGACATGGAAGCTCCACACCCTTTCCCCATATCTTGTCTATGCATCTCTTCCTTCTAGCCATTCCTGAGTTATATTCTTTCATAATAAACCAGTATTCTAATAAGTAAAATGTTTCTCTGAGTTCTGTGAGCTGCTCTAGCAAATTAATCAGACCCAAGGAAGGCATCACTGGAACCTCCAATCTATAATCAGTCAGAAGCACAGGTGACAACCTGGACTTGCAAGTGGTATCTGAAGTGGGGAGAGTCTTTCAGGATTGAGCCCTTAACCCTGGAGGTCTGATGCTACTCCTGGTAGGTAGTGTCAGAATTGAGTTGAATTGTAGGACCTCCCCAACTAGTGTCAGAGAAGTCCCTGTTGGCACGGGGAAACCCCTCATACACACTTCAGAGTTGGTGTCAGAACCCTTAGTGTCATACTTGACTCCTCCGAAGCTCCTTTTCCTTTAGGACAGTGGTGTTGAATCCAGGTTCCCTCCTTAAATCGAAGAGAGACACTTCCTTAAAGAAAGCTCCTTGTATTTCCACAACACTGGAGGTGGCATCTCCTGATTCAATAATCTGCCAAAAGTGACAAAAAACATACTAACAGCCTCGTAAGATGGTACACCGAGCTTTGGGTAAAGGCCAGGCACTATGTCAAGTGCTTCCTGGGCAATAAAACTTACCGGATCTGCTCAGCTAACCGAGGAAGTAGGAACTATCACTATCCCCATTTTATAGCCAAGAAAACTGAGGCTTAATGAGTAATTGGTTGATAAGTGATATTCAAGCAGAGTCTGTCTTATTTCCAAACCTAGACTCTTTATTTTAACCATATGTGCTATTACTGTCTGCAAGGCATTGACATTTGGGGCCAAATCCCTTGTGTTTGGTTTCTTAACAGACTTTGTAATCGGAAAAGACAAGTCTGAGAGAATAGGATTCCCCAAAGACCCTTTGCCAAATGGAAAAGAGGAATGTGGCATGACTTTGAACAATAGAAGGGACTTTCAGAAGCACTCCAGGAAGTTCAGAATTCATTTTAAGATTGGAAAAAAACTCTTAAAATGTTATTATATCAAGAAGCCTAATTTAAGAAGTCTGCCCAATTTGATTTGCCAGGGAGAGCACCGGGGTCTTGGAAGAAATATGACATGACCCCAAAGGCTCTTTCTGGAAAGGAGGCAAGGCAGGCATCAGAATGCCTGAAGAAGGCATTCTCCAGGCTCAGAACACCCCCCACCGAAGGCTGGGCTCACCCCAGCCCTAGGTCGACATCTCAAAGTTACAGCCCAATCACAAAGCCGCAAAACCAAATATTCTGTGAGCCACACGGCTGAAGATCAGACATCTCCCCCTCACCTTGCTCAGGACACCTTGCTGCTGGGCAGGCGACAGATCAGATATGTGCGAGGAGACGGTGCTTCTCAGGACTTGCACAAGGTCCCTGCGCTCCATGCCATAGAAGGCCTGGGTGCTGACCCCAGGCAGCAGCACACCCATCTGGCTGACATTGTAGAAAGACAGCACCTGGGTGAGGACCGACCAGCAGGGGGTGAGGCTCTGCTGTGGCCTTTCACCTTATGGGCACTTACCAGTCCCATTGCATGCTGGGTATCAGGATGGACACCAGGGGCAACCCTATGAGCAAGACACTTGCTGCTCTCCCAGGCCTTCCTTTCTTCTATCGAGAAAGAGTTAAATATCAAAACAGGACATAAGTGTTAACTGCTCCACTGGGGGAAGTACTTTGCTGTCTGAGACAACAGCACAAATATCCAAAAGCAGTGGCCCATGCACCACAGCTGGCCAAACAGCTGGTTTTGTGTTTAATTTGAACTAGCCTTCAACATTTAAAAATATGGGGAATTCCATAAAAACCCATATTTGAATCTCTTTTTTAAAAAAATCTGAACATCAGGTGATATGAGCCCACAGTGGTAACAATAGAATGGGCAAGAACTGCCTCTCAGGTAGGCCCTGGGGTCCCCAGTTCACTCAGTCCTGACCCCTCTTACAGCACCTGGAGGCAGCCATGACTCTCATCACCTCATGTGACAAGCATCTGACAGCAAAAGCCCCATGCTCATTTATCTCCAGGCAGAAATTTTGAATTGAGATAAAGATATGGTTCAGGATATGAGTCTGATATTTTATGACAAATATGACTACAGCTGGCATCCTATCAGAAATTATACTTTTTTTCTCCTCCTTCGGAGTAAAGATGCTAGATGGTTTTCAATATAAACAGGGACATGCCTTGGTTCTACAAAAAGACAGTTGAGTGGTTTCCCTAATTTTTCTGTATAAAATGGATAGTCTCTTACTGTCCCCAAAGAAGGCAAGACTTTCAAGCCCTTGGCTTCTTAGTAAAGTCACCTTGCCCCACTGTAGGCAGAGCTGGATACCAGGAAAGAGACAAGCCACTTCATTCAGGTCTGGGAGAGAACAAGACAGTCTCCCTCAGCTCCCTAATATCAAATTCACTCAGATGGCCCCAGTCAAAACAGAGAAGGGCTGCCAAGCCTTCAAACTGAAGTCACCACAAGGCTAGAAGGGACAAGATGAATGGGCTAGCCTTGGCCTGGAGTCAGAAAGTGAGATTGGGTTGGACAATGGTCACAGTACCACGATGGAGGTAGTTAGCATGGGAGTTAAGCAAGTAGGGTCCGAAGTCCGATGCCCAGGGTTCAGTCCCACCTGTATCCCTTTTATGTGTTCTTGGCAATTCCCTTACATACTCAGTGCCTCACATGAATGACCTGGAAAATAACTCTATTGACCTCATAGGGCTGTTGGCAAGATTAAATGATGAACTCACTGTGCCCGCTTTGGCAAAACACATAACATTGGAATGGTGCAGAAAAGATTAGCATAGGCCCTGTGCAAGGATAACATGCAAATTTGTGAAGCATTCCATATTTGGGGGGAAGAAGGGGAAGGGTCGTCAAGGCATATGTATGAAGGACACATGGATGAAGCCAAAGGGGGATAGGATCAAGGGTGGGAGGTGGGAATGGGTGGGTTGGGGGGGAGTAGGGAGGGAAAATGGAGACAACTGTACTTGAACAACAACAAATAAACTTCATTGTATTTAAAGATTTTAAAAAATGATTAACTCACTTAGAACAGAACCTGGCACAGAGTAAGCACTTAATAAATGTTTGTTGTTGTCATATTGGAATTGGTCCCAGTCCAATCTTCATGAGCCAGTTTGCTTCCCGGGAAGTAGCTATGAATGTGAACTAAAAGAGCAGGACCCAAAATGTTTAAAAGACAAAAGATTTTTACGATCTGAAGAGAACCAAGAATATGGGACCCAAAATGTTTAGAGCTCAGACCCTGGAGCCTTTTCTCTGGGCCCAGCACAAACAGACTAATACCCCAAGAAAAAGGTGCATTTCCCACCCCAGGAGCAGCTAGGGCATAAAGTAGACACATGTTTCCATATACCACATACAAGAGACAGAGCTGGGGATTAAACCAAGGGCATCTGGCTTCAGACTCTGTTTGCTTAACTCCCTCCTTTGTCCCTCCTTATGTGGGGACAATTCCTTCTGTGCAGCCCAAGACTGGAATAAAATAGCATTATCTCTGATCCCAGGATGAGGGATGTGTTAGCAGCCTCAACAACTAACAACAAAGTCCTGGGATGAATCCCACACTTTGCTCAACAACTCAAGGACAGCTTATACTCACTGAGCTCACACTCTACATCACGTGGTATTCCAGCCTCTTCTGGTATACTGACTACATAATCTTTGCAGCCACTTTATGGAATAGATGCTATTGTTACCCATATGATCTTACAAATAGGGAAACTGAGGTGAAGAGAAGTTAAGCCAATTGCCCAAGGTAGAAAATGTCCAGGTAGTAAATGATAGAACAAGGATTTGAATCCAGTAGTCCTTGGCACTATCTTCTTACTGATTGGATGCCCCTGCTGTGTGTGCATATGACTGGCCCTTGGGTGTTGAGGTATTGAAAAAGAGTTCAGAGCTTCAACTAACCTTCTCATGGGCCAAGTATTTGGCAGACAAGATGACGACCTGGCTCTTGGCCCAGCCTGACACCTGGTTGAGGGTAGAAATGGCGCCGTGCACAGCCTTGGGGGAGAGGGATTCCAGCTGAAAGTGGGTCAAGCCCACAATCGCATCCGACAAAGAGCCCAGGGTGTCATTGAGGGTCTGGTTCTCCGTGGCAATGTCCAGGAGCTTGGCTTTAAGCTAGCAGAGGAGCAAGCTGCAATGAGGTCGATAGCATATGGGACAGTAGTTCCCTCTGACATCCTGGGTGTAAGGGCCCCACAACACCCTCCCCCACCCCGCCTTACCAATGGGCAAGGAACTGCAGCCAAAGGGAGAGGGATTCCTGCTGTGCCCACAGAACGAGTCACCACACTGAAAACACTACCTGTGCTAACTTTGACCTTAATGTCCTGCAAATTGACTTTGTGCTTTATTTATATATTAACTTGTTACTAGTCAAACCTAAAGTACGGCAGATGGAAATTTCATCCACTTCACCCATAACGTCACCACACTCTCGAAATATCTCTTTTCCTTTTGTGATCTTGAACTCTACAACTGTACATATGGCTGTTCTCCTTTTATAAAATATCCAGGGGCGGGGGTTGAGGATAATATATAATCTATATAAAAGTAAAGTAAGTCTCCTTGAAAACCTTATATCATACAAATAACTATGATTAGTAATTGGATGTAGATAGCCTTCTAAGACCTCTTATGCCTTTATAAATATGTACTTTATAAATAAACTACAGTACATAGTTTTTACATGATTTTAATATGAACAGAAGTGCACTTTTCTATATTTTTCGCTTAAAATGGTGTCTTAAAAGTTTTCACACTTCTGTGATCACCCTAACACTTATTTCATTATGATATGCCCGTCTAGCTGTAGTCAAGCGTGTTTCACAATTGCTTCCATGTTACCTCTTGTAACATGACCTCTGCACAAAATTAAAAAACACCAGCACAGTTCATGTTTTAACACCTGAATTTGTATGAACAGTACATGTATTCGTTTTAGATGTTATGTACTGTGTTCCAGGCAGTATTGAAATGGCCACTGGGGGGCAGCAGATTGAAGTAAAGGAAAGCTCTCCCAGCTCCTGCTCTCCCAATTCAGCTGTTCAGCTTCTCTGGAGCTCAGCTTCAACATCCATAAATGAAGCAGTGGACTAGAGCAGTGTTTCTCAAAGTGTGGTCTTTGACCAGCAGCATCAGCATCACTAGGGAACTTGTTAGAAATGCAGTCTCGGGGCCTACCCAGACCTACTGACTCTGAATCTGCATTTAAAAGCCCTAGGTGACCTATATGTCCCTTTAAGTTTGATGTTGCTGTTCTGACAGAATTTTGATCTATCCAAACTTCCCTACACTGTTTTGTGTTGCTTCTGCTCTCAGTGGACCTAGATCCTGACTAACCCTGCATGTTTCTCTCAAAGGCTGGGCAAGACTGTTCTCCCCATTTCTCTGGATAGTAAAACTGAGGTCAAGGCCCAGGCCATATCCCATCTGCACCTTCTGAACACCAGCCTGAAAGCCCCGCAGACGGCTGCACTTGATCATCTGGTGAAGAAGGACTTGGGCCAGGGTGGCATCCAGCAGCTCCAGATCACTATAGAAACAGACCAGCAGCCCAAGCCTGTGTGAGAAGACAAGGGATTCTTGCAGAGGGTGCAGTGACTTGGGAAAGTGACTTGCTGAAGACAAGTAGTCGAGCTGGGACTTAAATCTAGATCCATTCAAGTATGTCACCTCTCCTCCTGGGGTGGTAAGGGACATGAGAAAAGCATGGTGCAGGGTTAGCCACAGAAAACTCCCCATTTCCCACCCGGATACAAGGCATTTGTCCACCAAGGCAGTCTCTGGGCAGAGATTCATTTCCAGGATGCTGTACAACCTATACACCCAGATGATAATGACTTCAAAAGGAAAGATAAAGACAGGAGACAAGACAGTACAGGGGCATAAGTGGGATTTGAACCTTGGTCCAGCTGGGAGCACTATAACCACTGGTTAAGAGCATAGCTTTAGCCCAAAGGGAGTTTGAAGCCCAGCTCTATGGAATCTCCAGCAAGTCACTTAAGTTCTCGGCTACATTGCTGTGCACAGTTGTGCAGTGCACACTCCTGACTACTGCAGAGGGTGGGCCAGCCTCTCTGAGCCTTCGGTAAAGGGGGGATTTACTTTGTTCATCAGAGCACATCATAATAAATTTGATGAATGTAGAAATGAGGAGTACTGTGAGAGTTAAATGAGAATCAACATACCAAGTGGTTAACACGCTTCCTGGCAGATACCAAGCACACATTCATTGAAGGATGCTCTTAGCATTAGTATGATATCTACTTGACTTCACATAGCCAGACCACCTAGCTGACCAAGCTCAACCTGGCTCCACCCTCTCGGAAAGACTCTGACATGCTCAGACATGCCCATGGGAGAGCAACCAGGTCAGGGAAAGGATCTGAAATTGTGTCTAACGAGAAAGATGACTTGGGGGAGGTGAAGACTGAATATTAATAACCATGTTAAGAATAATATCTCTTGAGCACTGAACTGTGTCAGGTGTGTGTGATCCTTGCAAGGGCCTTAATGAGGTAGGCAGATTATTCCCCATTTCACAGACAGGGGTACTAACATGGCCAAAATCACACAACTCACAAGTGGCAGAGCCAGGATCCAACACAGAAAGCCTGGTTCCAGGTCCCATGTTCTTAACCACTAAGCGATTTTTTGTGTGTAACCATAGAAATATGGGACCCATGCTAATAGGTAAAAATTACTAAGGATAGGAGAAAAGGGGTAACAGTTTTATATAAGAACATTCTCTACTGGTGAGTTTGAAAAATTTAAGGTACTACAGTAATGTCAGAGGAAGCACTGTGACAGTAAGGCCCTGAGAGATGAAGAGAAGGTGACTGAATAGTGCTCCCCACCCGCCCCCACTGCACACCCCATCCCCCTGACATTCAAACCCTTTCTGGGGTTGCAGCTCCTGGCCCTTCCCTATTAGAAATGGCTCCTAGGGGATCACGTTACAGGCAGTAAATTCTAGAGCTCATTTCATCTGGGCAGGGTTAGGGGTCTAGATAATCCATCTGAGAATCTAGGTAACAAGCGGTTCACAAATAGATAACCCACAAGCTATTTCCAATATCCGACCCAACCTTATGGGAATCACACATTTACCTTGGGATGGACAGAATACTGAGTATTCAAACCTTAGCACTTGAGAAAGTTCATAAAATGCCTGGCATGCAGAAGGTGCTCAGAGAGCATCTGTCCCCTTCTCCCCTTCAGGAGCTCTTCAGGGGTTCTCTTTGGGGAAACACCTGCCCTCACATGCATAGAGACTCTTCATGGACTAGTCACCTCTCTTCCCTCCCGGGATCCTTTGCTGCTCAGGGGAGCCTGATGCTTAGATCCCTTCCTGGGAAACAGCCCTGAAGATCCAGAGCCCTGGCCCCTTGCCTGTGGATGGTAGAGGTATTCCTCATGTCAAAGTTGGAGGAGCCGATCCTCTCCAGAAATGCCTGGGCTAGCTCAGGCGTGATATCATAGACTGTGTCCAACTGCTTGGTGGCGTTGTCATAGCTGATAAACAGCCCAATCTAGTGGACAAGGACAGGAAGATCAGTGAGGAGGACTGATGTGGCCCCGTGCCACGCCACCCTGGTGTGTGTGCTGTGCCCACCCCAGACACTCGGATACACCCACTTCTCGTCATGAATTTCTTAAGTGTCTGTCACTGCTGTTGTGGTTTCTTCTTCAACCCAACCATTAATTAAGAAAGTATTATTTTTTAACATCCAAGAAGCTGAACTTTTTTAAAGCTAATATTTGCACATTTACTTCTAGATTTGTTATAGTGAGGTTAGAAAATGTGGTCCACAAATTTTCTGCTTTGGGGAGTCAAGAGATTTTTTTAATAGATGAGTTTTAAAATGGCCCCCAGGCAATAAAAAAAATGCATGTTCTCTTTATAAAATTAAAAAGTAAATAAGAATAAAAAGAATTTGAGTAGTATATTAATATCTTTCTATTCTTGTTCACTTTTTGCCTGTGTCCAAGGGTGTCACACTGATATCCCCTATATTTCGACACACTGTTATTCTGTGCTTAAAAGACTCAGACAGAAAGTTGCCTCTTCCTGATAGATGGCTCTTTTTCCATATAAAAATGCCCCTTAATGTTGGCTTTCTGATTTCATCTCCCTTTTCTACACTTTTAGACAAAGGAGAGAAGTTGCAAATGGACTCTTGATCTTAGCAAATCGTGTCCCAATGCCTAGCTTCCTCAGAATTTAACCTCTACCTACTTCCTGAAATTCACCCAGCACTGGCAGGGTAAAATGGAGGTTTAATTCATTTTAGTGGAGGTAAGTGGAGAGACATTGGACATATTCCCAGCCTCCTAGGTAAAAAAGAATAACCTAGTGTTGCCTCTGATTTCAAAGTAACCAGGAGTTGTTGGGTCAGCTGGCCCGTGAACAAGTCTGTCATTTGAGGCAAAGACTTCTCTCACTGGACAGGAGACAGCCAGGGCACACAGGATAAAAACTGGAGGCAATCCCCAAGCTCTTCATGAATGCCTCCATGCTGGTAGCTTTCTTTGCAGGCTGCATTCCAGAGTCGGGGCACCCAAAGGATTTTAGTGTCACTGGATCAACATTGGGAGCAGAGAAGCAGGCTGACCATGAATTAAGTAATCTTAGAACAGAGTTAAAATGCAATCATTACTCCTGCTAAAGTAATAATAAAGTAGCAGTAAAAGTAGCTATAAATAAACCTAGCTATTAATCCATGTTACTTTTGATTTGGAGTCATGCTTCCCAGGGCTGGAAATGCAATAGCTATTGTCTTTGGCCTTTCTTGAGGATAAAAATACTCTTAAATGATTTTTGGTTCATGACCAACATTCTCTTTCTATCATGTTTGTTCACATCCGAGCTACCTCAATTGTTCACAATTCTTTTTCTTTTCTTAGTTCTTCTAATGCTAGGACACAATCCAATGACTGACCACTTGAGGCCTTATTCCAGAGTTTTCTTCGGAGACCCAGATATATTGGGTTGAAGTAGGTGTCCAATTTCCAGAGCACCTCACCTGGCTGGCTGAACACAAGAGGCTTAAAATATACCTTATCCCAGATGTACTGTATTAGTGAGGGGGGTATTGAGTGTACTTTCCAAACTTACTTCTACAGGACTAATCTTCATAATTTCTTCAAGTGATAGGTGAACCATATATCTGCCCAAGATCCATAAGTTTTCAGCGCTAACCCATGAAACAGAGTCATCTGCAAGAAAATAAATAAATGGGTGAATTAGTAAATAAATAAATAAAAGCCTCTACGCTGGAATGTGACAGTCAAAAGCATCTTTGTTATTAGGACCTCCTTGTTGTATTCCTTAATTCATCATCCATTCGATGGCCATTCACAGACAGCCTCCTACCCACGAGACGCTACACCACACATCAGGAAGCACAGGTGCCTGCCACCTGAACACTTGTTAGAAATGCAGCTTACTTGTTACGACTTAAGACCACAAAACATGGTTTTATTTTTAGCTCACTTAGTTACTAAATAATCTGGCAGTTTCAAATATATACTTGACTCTCTTTTATCACTACAGCAGCAATCATGACCATCCTTGTTGATTGTCACCATGTTGCTGTACTTGGGCCAGACGGAACCACTGGTCCTTCCCTGTACGCACCTCAAATGTTTGCCAAGGCTTTGCTCACTTGGGCCATTCTCGTGACCTAGACTACTTTCACCTAACTAATCCTTCTCCCAACCCTACCTTCAAGACTGAGCTCAAATATTTCCTCTTCCTTAAAGCCTCTCTATCTCCCCAGCCACCAGTAATTTCTCTCTCCTCTGGATTCCCAGAGGACTCTCTCCCTTTCACTCTGTTCAAGCATTTTAAATTCCCCATTACTGGGATGTCAATGGGACTTGAAGAACCATCACATGTAGAAAAGAGAATCCTCATGCACTACAGCTGGGACTGCAAATTGGCACAGCCACTGTGGCAAACAGTATGGAGGGTCCTCAAAACACTGAAAATAGAACTACCATATGATCCAGCAATCTCTCTTCTGGGTATTTATTTGAAGGATGTGAAACCATTCAAAAAGACATCTGAACCCCAGCATTATTTACAATAGCCAACATATGAAAGCAGGCTAAGTGTCCACCAATAGATTAATGGACAAAGAAGTGGTACATATTTACAATGGGGTATTCCCCACCATAATAAAGAATAAAATCTTGCTTTTTGTGACAACATGCATGGACCTAGAGGCCATTATGCTAAGTGAAGTAAGTCAGATAGAGAAATACAAATACCATATGATTTCTCTTACATGTGGAGTCTGAAGAACAAAATAAACAAACAAAAGAGAAACAAACCCGTAGTCACAGAACAAACTGATGGTTGCCAGATGGGATGGGGTTGGGGGTGGGGAGTGAAAAAGGTGAAAGGAGTAAGAAGTACAAATTGGTTGTTACAAAATAGTCACAGCGATGTAAAGTACAGCATAGGGAATGTAGTCACTAATATTGTAATAACTGTGTCTGCTGCCAGGTGGGTACTAGACTTATCAGGGGGGATCACTTCATAAATTATATAAATGTCTGATCACTATTGTTGTACACCTGAAACTAATAATATTTAAAAATTTTTTATGTATTTATTTTTAGAGAGAGGGGAAGGGAAGGAGAAAGAAAGGGAGAGAAACATCGATGTGAAAGAGAAACATCAATTGGTTTCCTCTCATACAGGTCCCTACTGGGGACTGAACCCGCAACCCAGGCATGAACCCTGACCAGGAATTGAACCAGCAACCTTTTGCTTTGCATGATGACAGCCAACCAACTGAGCCACACTAGTCAGGGCTAATATAATATTTAATATCAATCGTAATTGATTTTTTTAATTTAAAAGAACAGTCGTGTCCAAGATGTAACTTTGTTTCCCTGAGCTAGAATTGGCCACCACTGCCCCAATCCTTCAATAAAAGACTTGTATACATAAAAACATTGCATTGTTGGCATTTGGGGTAAGAGAAAGAAGCAGGGGAGCATTTACAGAGTTCAGTAAATCAGTCACCAGGAGCAGAGTTTAATAGCTGAGATACAGACCATAGTTCTACAAGTACTAGAAGCCATGGGCAATGATGAAGTCGCTGATGCAGTAGCTGAGTCACAGAACAACAGGTGAATCCCCTACCCAGGAATCAGAGCTCTCAGGTGAGCACAGGTAAACCCTATAGGACCCCCTAGATGGGGACTCTGGACACTTGACTTGGTGATTAGAATGGTAGTCCCAGAAGGCTAGGGAATTGGGGAAGTGAAAACCAGCAAGGACCACAGTGGGTTGTTCTTTTTAATTATTACATATAACCTGTCTCTCTGCAGACCTGTGCTCCCCAAGCTGGGGATATTTTTAACTACTAAAGTATTTCCAGTTACCTCAAGAAAATTCATGAAAAATACAAAGTTTAAAGTATGAGTCGAATTCATTTTCACTCACTTTAGTTTAATACTGAAACATCCAATAGGAATTTTAGAAGGAAAGTCTGTCTCTAGTTAAATACGGCAATAAGGATTTAGGGAAGTGTAGAGGCTAGGTGGTTTTCTCAGAGTTTTATCATGTGAGGTTCATAACTATGCATCAGGCAGAAGGAATTTTGTATGCATGGAAATCATTGGTTTGTATGTCATCTAAGGCTCCTTACATACAAATCTCAGAGCTTCCCTTACGCTCCCCCAGCTCAGCAAGTTCATGCTTGCCTTGGGGCCTTGTGCTTGCTGGTCCCACTGCTGGGCATGCCCTTCCTCCAGAGCCTGGCGTGACTGCTTCCATTTCCCATTTTAATCTCAATTGAAATGTCAGGTCTTCTCCGATTCCTTAGTCTGGGGGTTGGAAAACTATAGCCCATGGGCCCAACCCAGCTTACCATCTGTTTCTGTACTGCCTGCAAGCTTGGTTTTTGCACTTTTCAATACTTGAGATAAAAATCAAAAGAAAAAATATTTTGTGGCACATGAAAATTACCTGAAATTCATATTTCAGTGTCCATAAATAAGGTTTTATTGGGACACAGCCACACTTGTTCATCTATTGTTTATATCTGCTTTTGCTATAACATCAGAGTTTAATAGTTGAGATACAGACCATAGTTCTACAAAGTCTAAATATGTACTCTGTCACCTCATAAAACATATGTGCCCAGCCCTGTTCTCTCTCTCTCTCTCTCTCTCTCTCTCTCTCTCTCTCTCTCTCTCTCATTCTCCCTCTCTCCCACTCTAATTTACTTGGTGGATATTTTCTCCACCCACCCTCCTACAATAAAACAATAGCTCCACGAGAACACTGTGTTATGCTCCTCTGTATCCCCAGTGGCTGACAGATAGTAGGCTTTTAAAAAAGTGTTTTAAAAGTTTATTCTGTTTGCATTACTGACATTAAACATTCAACAAGTTAAAGCTTACCTTAAAAATTGTTTGCATTACTAACCTACATAGCCATTCTTTTTTCTATAGTTCTCTTTCTCTCTCTTTTTTTTATTATGATAAAGTACACCTAACAAATTTACCATCTTAACCATTTTCAGTGTACAGTTCAGTGGTAGTAAGTACATTCACAGTGTTGTGCAACAATCACCACCATCCATTTCCAGAATTTTTTCATCTTGCAAAAGTGAAACATTACTCCTTAAACACTAACTCCCCACCCACCCACCTTCTCCCAGTCTTCACAACCAACATTCTACTTTCTGTCTCTATGAATTTGACTCTATGTCCCCATCTAGAGGGACATAGCAGATTTTTAATAAACATCTCTCAAATAAATGAATCCTGATCTATTTCTCTTTTGGTTGCCAGGAAGCTTAGTGCTAAATTTCTGCATTTTATTTCCTAGATTTTATTTTAAAAATTATCTTATGCCACTTTATTACAGATGTTTTAATACAGATTTTGAACCTGTACCCTTGTTCTAAAGGTTCTCATCAAATCTGGGATGCCATCACTGTTTACATCCCTCTAAGAAACCAGGACACACCGCCAACTGTGACATACGATACATCCTTAGTTCAGGCTTCCACACATGAAAAGGGCATGTGTTTCATTCCACAAGCCACACCACATTGTTTCTGGAGGTTGGGGGAGGGGCAGGTAAAAATTATAAGTAACACTGAAATCAAATCTGTCTTCAGAGATGAAGCACGTCTTCTTTTAAGGATGGACACCCCCTAAAAAGTGATGCCACATCAAAACACAGGCTCACCAGTGGCATTGGAGGATGTCTGCAAAACACCAGCCATCCAGGAGTAGAGAGCCCTCTGGGAATGGGCCGAAGTTTGGTCATAGAGGTCTTTGAACACCGCAGATCTAAAGGACACAAACACGGGAGCAAGTAAGGAACAGACAGGTGGAGTCTATCTTGTGTTAATAAAAGCCCTCCTCGTTCCCTTGCTTTATGGGGCTCTTTTCCTATTTCTCCTTGGCCCCTCAGTTAAATACCTTCCCAAGACTAGTCTCCACTTCCTCACCTCAGGGTAACTTTTTTTTTTTGTAACAGCTTGATTGAGATTATAATTCACATACCATGTAATTTTCCCATTTGAAGTATACACTTCAGTGGTTTTCAGTCCACCCATAAAGTTGTACAACCATCACCATAATCAGTTTTAGAACATTTAAGCACCTCAAAAAGAAAGCCTGTACCCTTTAGCTATCACCCCTCAACTTCTAGTCACCCCCACTCCTACAAACCACTCATCTACTTCCTGTCTCTACAGATTTGCCTCTTCTGGACATTTCTGAGCAATGGAATCAGACAATATGTCATCTTTGTGACTGATTTCTTTCATATAACATGATGTTTTCAAAGCTCATGCATGTTATAGCATGAGTTGGTACTCATTCTTTTTCATAGCCAAATAATATTCCACTGTGTGGATAGATCACATTTTGTTTATCCACTCATCAGTCAAACGACATGTAAGTCGTTTCCACCTTTTGTCTATTACAAATATCACTGCTGTAAACATTCATGTGCAAGTTTCTGTGTGGACATATGTTTTCATCTCTTGGACACATACCAGGGAGTGAGATGCCTGGGTTAAGTGACTACTCTACATTTAGCCTTTTGAGAAGCTGCCAGACTGTTTTCCAAAGTAGCTACACCAATTTACATTCTCACCAACAGTGTGTGAGAGTTCTGATTTATCCACATTTTCACCAACACTTGTTATTGTCTGATGTTTTGCTTGTAGACATCCTGCTGGGTATGAAGTGTCTAGATCACTTTTAAGCCACTGAAATCAGGCTTCCTCACTACCATACCACTCTGTAACTCAAGTCACTAGTGACCCCCTTGTTGCTATATCCAGTGGTCCCATCTGGTCCAAATATGAGTCAACCTTTCATAGCATTTGTCACCGATCACCATTCTGGCACATACTGAAAAATAGACGAGTCTCCTTGTCTTGGAAATATTCCTTCACCCCCACCCACCACCACTGAAAATCAATTCACCAAATGACCAATTCATAAAAGCCTTTTCTAAGCTTAAACTTCATCCTTTCCACTCTCCCAGTCATTGTCTACATGAACAGGCCAACTTTCCCTTAAGTCCATCTTAACATCTGATTTCTGCATTTTTCTTTTCATTTACTTATTTTTGCTTGTAGTTGCTGTTTTGTTTTTCCATAGCTGAGTAGGTGAAAATGACAGGAAATAGACATAGTTATGGGGAAATGGCAAACATCCTTTATGGGAAAGCCTGCCCATTTGCAAAAATGCTGGCTCTGGTATTCCCCAGTAGTCTTACCTACTGATTAAATTTTAAGATTAAATTTTGCATTAAGCTTGAACATTCCTCTGCAGAAACTATTCAGGTGATTCAAAAGATTGCAACTATGGGCCACTGGTGATTGGCAGCTTCATCATGACAACACGCCTCCTTATGCATCACATCTTGTGCAGAGTTTTTTTGGCAAACCATTAAATCACCCAGGTGACTCAACCCCTGTACAGCCCAGATTTGGCACCCTGTGACTTCTGGCTTTTCCCAAAACCAAAATTACCTCTGAAAAGGAAAAGATTTCAGACCATCGATGAGATTCAGGAAAATAAGATGGGGCAGCTGATGGTGATTGGGAGAACTGTGTGAGGTCCCAAGGTTTGAAGGGGACTGAGGCATCATTGTCTTATGTACAATGTTTCTTGTATCTTGTACCTTCCTCAGTAAATGTCTCTATTTTTCATATTACATGGCTGGATTCCTTCTGGACAGACCATATGTGTGTGTATGTATGCACACGCACATATACACAGTCTCTCCCAAGTTGTTGTCATCATTAGTCTTTTCCTTCTTGTAAGTCATTTTTAGATTTAGAAAGCCTCTTTGAGGGCCATAAAGTGATATAATTCGTAAAAGGAAGAAGTTGGCAGTTATCACAATACCTAGGGGCTTTCAAGTCCTGGACACAAGCCTCTAATTTGGTATCCCCCACTCCACCATGTAATACCATGTACGGCGAAAGGCTAACACATTCACTGACACAGCATCTCAGAGGAGAAAGCACTTCCTCTTCAGTGCTCTGTCAGTCCTCCCACCCCTCAAGGACATGGTCTCAATCAGTGCTAGTGAGTCTTCAACAACACTCAGCTCCTTTTCAACCAGGAGAAAAGACCCCAGGCTCAGAGCCTTGGAAAACCAACACATCTAGCTAGGCTTTAGTGGCACCGTTTTTCTTTTTCTTTTATTAATGTATTTATCTTATGATTGCTTTTACTCAAGATAAATAACACTGATTTCCCATTTATAGTAATAATATCAAATTTGCTTTTTAAATAAATATTAAGTAAAAAGACTACGTCACTATAAAGAAAATTAGGCATAGGAGCACCCAAATACATAAAGAAAATCTGGGAGGACTTCAACAAAGATATTGACAGCAACACAATTATAGTAGGGGACTTTAACACCCCACTATCAAAAATGGACAGGTCTTCCAAACAAAATACCAACAAGGATATTGTGTCACTGAACAATACCCTAGAGGAAATGGACTTAACTGATATATATAGAGCTTTGCATCTCAAAGAAGCAAAATACACATTCTTTTCAAGTGTCCATGGAACTTTCTCAAATATAGACCACATGATAGGACACAAAGCAAGCCTCAACAAATTCAAGAAAATTGAAATCATATCAAGCATTTTCTCTGACCACAAAGGACTGAAACTAGACACCAACCCCAAAAGAAAAAACCCAAAACACTCAAAATCATGGAGACTGAATAGCATGCTATTAAACAATGAATGGGTCAAGAACGAGATTAGGGAAGAAATCAAAAACTTTCTGGAAACAAATGAAAATGAACTCACAACAACCCAAAACCTATGGGACACAGCAAAGGCAGTCCTGAGAGGGAAATTCATAGCAATACAGGCCTACCTTAAGAAGATAGAAACAGTTCAAACAAACAACCTAACCCTATGCCTACAAAAACTGGAGGAACAACAACAAAGACAGCCCAGAGCAAATAGAAGGAAGGAAATAACCAAGATCAGAGCAGAGTTAAATGACACAGAGACTAAAAGCACAATTCTAAGGATCAAGGAATCCAGGAGCTGGTTCTTTGAAAAGATAAACAAAATTGACAAGCCTTTAAGCAGGCTCATCAAGAAAAAAAGAGAGAGGATCCAAATAAACACAATTAGAAATGAAAGAGGAGAGATTACAACTGATACCACAGAAATACAAAGAATTGTAAGAAATTACTACGAAGAACTCTACCCCAGGAAATTTGAAAACCTAGGGGAAATGGACACATTTCTAGAAAAATATAATCTTCCAAAACTGAATGAAGAAGAAGCAGAAAACCTGAACAGACCAATAACAGCAGACGAAATTGAAGCAGTCATCAAAAAACTCCCAACACACAAAAGCCCTGGACAAGATGGTTTCACAGGAGAATTCTACAAAGCATTTAAGGAAGAGCTAACCCCTATCCTTCCAAGACTATTCGAAAAAATCCAAACTGATGGAAGACTCCCAAACTCTTTTTATGAAGCCAGCATCATCCTAATCCCAAAACCAGATAAAGACACAACGAAGAAAGAAAACTTCAGGCCAATATCGCTGATGAACATAGACGCTAAAATTCTCAACAAAATATTAGCAAACCGCATCCAGCAATACATTAAAAAGATTATCCACCATGACCAAGTGGGATTCATCCCAGGGATGCAAGGATGGTACAATATTCGCAAATCAATAAACATAATACATCACATCAATAACTGCAAAGACAAAAATCACATGATCATATCAATAGATGCGGGAAAAGCATTTGATAAGATACAGCACCCATTTCTCTGATAAAAACACTCAGCAAAGTGGGAATAGGGGGAGCATTCCTCAACATCATAAAGGCCATATATCAGAGACCTACAGCCAACATCACACTCAATGGACAAAAACTTAGAGCTTTCCCACTAAGATCAGGAACAAGACAAGGATGCCCTCTCTCACCACTCCTATTCAACATAGTATTGGAAGTCCTAGCCACAGCAATCAGACAAGAAAAAGCAATAAAAGGCATCCAAATTCGAAAGGAGGAAATGAAACTGTCACTGTTTGCAGATGACATGATAGTGTACATGGAAAATCCTATAGACCCCACCAAAAAACTACTCGACCTAATAAATGAATTTGGCAAAACAGCTGGATACAAAGTCAATACTCAGAAATCAAAGGCATTCCTGTACAACAACAATGAAACATCAGAAACAGAAATCAGGAAAAAAATCCCATTTGATATAGCAACAAGAAAAATAAAGTACCTAGGAGTAAACCTAACTAAGGAGGTAAAAGACCTGTACTCAGAAAACTACACAACACTGAAGGAATAAATTAAGGAAGACACAAACAAATGGAAGCATGTACCATGCTCATGGATTGGAAGAATTAACATCATCAAAATGGCCATACTACCCAAAGCAATTTATAGATTCAATGCAATCTCGATTAGAGTACCCATGACACATTTCACAGATATAGAACAAACATTTCAGAAGTTCATATGGAACCATAAACGACCCCGAATAGCTGCAGCAATTTTGAGAAAGAAGAACAAAGCAGGAGGGATCACAATACCTGATATCAAACTGTATTACAAGGCCACTGTAATCCAAACACCCTGGTACTGGCATAAAAACAGGCACATAGACCAATGGAACAGAACAGAGAGCCCAGAAATAAACCCAAGTCTCTATGGTCAATTAATATTTGACAAAGGAGGCAGGAGCATAAAATGGAGCAAAAATAGCCTCTTCAACAAATGTTGTTGGGAGATCTGGACAGCTACGTGCAAAAAAATGAAACTCGATCACCAACTTACACCATACACGAAAATAAACTCAAGGTGGATAAAAGACTTAAATATAAGTTGTAACACCATAAAAGTCCTCGAGGAAAACATTGGCAGGAAAATCTCAGACATTCCACGCAGCAACATCCTCACAGACACATCCCCCTAAAGCAAGGGACATAAAGGAAAGAATAAACAAATGGGACCTCATCAAAATAAAAAGCTTCTGCAAGGCTAAAGAAAACAGCACCAAATTACAAAGAGAACCAACAGTATGGGAAAACATATTTGCTAATGATACCTCAGACAAGGGCCTGATCTCCAAAATATATAAGGAACTCACACGACTCCACTCCAGGAAGACAAACAACCCAGTTAAAAAATGGGCAAAGGACTTGAACAGACACTTCTCCAAGGAAGACATACAGAGGGCCCAGAGACATATGAAAAGAGGCTCAGCATCACTAGCCATCAGAGAGATGCAAATTAAAACCACAATGAGGTACCATCTCACACCAGTCAGAGTGGCCAACATAAACAAATCCACAAACAAATGTTGGAGAGGATGCGGAGAAAAGGGAACCCTAGTGCACTGTTGGTGGGAATGCAAACTGGTGAGGCCACTGTGGAAAACAGTATGGAATTTCCTCAGAAAACTAAAAATGGAACTGCCCTTTGTCCCAGCAATTCCACTGCTGGGATTATACCCTAAGAACCCTGAAACACCAATCCAAAAGAACCTGTGCACCCCAATGTTCATAGCAGCACAATTTACAATAGCCAAGTACTGGAAACAACCTAAGTGCCCATCATCAAACGAGTGGATCCAAAAACTATGGTATATTTACACAATGGAATTCTATGCAGCAGAGAGAAAGAAGGTGCTTATACCCTTTGCAACAGCATGGATGGAACTGGAGAGCATTATGCTAAGTGAAATAAGCCAGGCGGTGAGGGACAAATACCATATGATCTCACCTTTAACTGAAACATAATCAATAGAAGAAAAAAGCAAACAAAATATAACCAGAGACTTTGAAGTTAAGAACGGTCTAACAATAGCGGGGGGGTGGGGAGTGGGAAGAGGGGATTACAGGAACTACTATAAAGGACACATGGACAAAACCAAGGGGGAGGGTGGAGGTGAGGGAGGGAGGTGGGTTCAGCTGGGGTGGGGTGGAGGGATGGGGAGAAAAGGCATAGAACTGTAATTGAATAACAATAAAAATTTAAAAAAAAGAAAATTAGGAAGCAAATAATAATGCAGGTGTGTATAGATATGGCAAAAATTGTGAGGATGGGACCAGAATGACTGAAATTTGGGAGATACTGTTTTAATAAAACATCTCTAAACAGATTTTAGGCTTCTGTTCCAGACCTCACATACTAACATGTCCCCATATAGGGAACTGTTCCACCTGTGGGAAATGTAGCCCAGCTCCCACTCGGAAAAGCCAGTGGGTGCGAGGTCCAGCACACAGGCCCACGCCCACGGACAGGTTCTCCCGTGGGGAGTCAGGCCTGCATTGTACCTAGGGTGCTATGAGACTTGCTTTTGCTAAAACTCCCTCACCCTGGTTGAGGCAGCAAAAATTTACTGAGTACCTTTAACTTCCTAAAGTCTGTGCTAAACCTCCCAAGTATAGAGTATAACCAGTTCAACCACTTTCCCCCTTGATCTGTAACATCCTTCTGTTTGAAGTAATTAGCAGCATTCTGTCCTTTATTGTCTGTAAAATGTAATCACCTACAGTGAACCTGTGCATAGTAAATGAGGATCATCCTCAATGTAATGTGCCCAGAAAAGCAAGCCTGTCAGGGCAGGGATCGAGCTCTCTGGGGCTCTCTCTGGCTCTCTTGCCCTCTCTCTCAGTTAGAGAGTGGCCATGCCGTCCCTTTTTCTCCACAGGATTTCTGTAGTCTATGTGAATTTGTCCACTGCTGACACAACACGCGGATCCCGCAGGCCGGGATCCACATCACCCACCTGCTTTCTCCCATCTGCCATGTACTACCTCCTTGAATTCTCACAACAGTTTATGAAGGGTAGTGGGTGGAGTAAAGAGGGCTGGGAGGAGCACTCACAAGTTCTTGAAGGCGTCCTCATGCAGGTCCTGGGGAAGCCTATCTGTGATATCAGGCTGAAGGAAGCTCCCTGAGGACCCCCTCAGCACCTTGGCCAGGATCTCTACACATTCCAGAGAGTTCAGCACCTGGAAGCACCTCTCCAGTGTGATGAGAAATAGGCTGCGGTTCACTCCTGGGCTCTGCAAGGCTTGTTTCCGAATCTCTCTCAAGTCGATGATGGTATCTTCCAGCTTCTAAAGGAATGAAAGAAGCTAAGCTTGTCTTGAGAGCAGTCTCCCGATTTGGAAGCCCTGCAGGGACCACACTTGGTAGCAGTGAGGATACTAAGGACCACTCTGTAACACTGCTACGTCAAACCTTCTACAACTTTGCGTCTCCTACAGAACAAAGTCAAGGCTTTCACCAGCTTTATTTGCACTGTGCCATTCCTTGCTCTGAGATACACCATGATGTCACACCTCAGGCCCTTTTTCTAGCTGGAATTCACTCCCCACTTCCTTCTCCCAGCAAAACCCAGCTCATCCTTTAAGTTCAAGTTCAGTCGTCACACAATTGGTGATGTCCTCTATGATATTCTACTTCAGTCAGATCAGAGCATCCCAAAGCAAACCCTGTGATGCATTAGAGATGCTCATGGTGCTGTCTTTCTTCCAAGCTGGTGGTTCTCAACTCTGCCTGCACATTGGCACCACTGGGGCAGTGATCCCAGCACCCCCAAAGAAGCTGATTTAACTCCACTGGGGTGGAGTTCTGGCATCTGATTCTAGCGTAGGGTTGAACCAGGAAAGTCCTTCAGGCCCAGGCTATAAGCCTAGCAGAATGCCTGGTACCTCAAAGACATTGAGAAATAACCTGCTGAATGAATGAATGTATGAATGAAGTGAAGTGAATGAATGAATGAGTCCTGTGAACCACAGAAACCAGTATGCTCACAGGGTTTAGTCACAATCTGATTGGGTCCTCTGTCCTTCACCCAATACACCCTCCAAAAATGAAAGTCGCCATTTACTGAGCATTTGTCTCACAACAGGCACTGTGCCAAGCATGGAGTAAACGTGTGTCTTCTCATAAATTCCCACAACAGTCCCATAGCTTAAGCCTACAGGTCTAAGGATCAGACATTCTTAGATTCAAATCCCACACCCTCCATTTATTATCTGTGTAGGCTGACGCAAATTACTCTCAAATTACTTATCTCTTTTATGTCTCAGTTTCTTCCTCTTTAATGGAGATAAAATTAGTGCCTACCTCTTAGATTTACATAAGACTTGAATGAGCCCTGACTGGTGTGGCTCTATGAGTTGGGCATCATCCTACAAAACAAAAGGTCACCAGTTCAATTCCTGGTCAGGGCACATGTCTGGGTTGCAGTCCAGGTCCCCAGTTGGGGGTGTGCAAGAAGCTACTGATCAATGTTTCCCTTGCACATCAATGTTTTTCTCCCTTGCTCTCTCCCTCCCTTCCCCTTTCTCTAAAATTAAATTTTAAAAATCTTAAAAATGGGGGAGGGAGGGGGGTTCAGCTGGGGTGGGGTGGAGGGATGGGGAGAAAAGGCACACAACTGTAATTGAATAACAATAAAAAATTAAAATTAAAAAAAAAAACAGAAGGGAGTAAGCAATCTGCCCTAACTTACACAGAGATGGAATCTGAGTTCAAGCCCACACTTCTCTGCTACCTTTAGTCTCTTACCACAGGAGCAAAACTGTGTGGTTAGTGAGTGCAACTTAGGGGATCTTAAGCAGGGGTCTGTGGACAGAATTTAGGACATTTGTTAACACTTTGGGGAAAACTGCACCCTCATTTTCACTGACATAGAACTGACACCCAGCATTTCATTCAGGGATAGACCTAGGCAACAAGTCACCAACATGGTAGCAGGTCCTATGATTTGTCATCAGTAGGAACTTATACAGCATGTCACAGTTGTTGCTGATGTAGTGAAATCTCATTTACACTCAACACTCCCTTAGAATTGCAAGGAGCTATTAGACCTGCTGCTAATTCTCGTTAGTGGATGTGTTAAAGAAGCACATAAATTATCATATTCCAATTTTTTAAACGTATTTGATTAATGTCTTTCAGTTGAATTGGCTTCCTTTGTAATCATTTGTATTTTATGTTATAGATTTTAACACATTATTCTGAGAAGAGGCCCTTGGGTTTTACCAGATGCCAGCAGGGCTCAAGCTGGAATCAGGACGCCAGGGTCCAACCTCAGATTTGCCCCTTCAAGGTGTGTAATCTGAGTTTACCTGCCCAACCTCTCCAAGCCCATTTCCTCATCTGAATGTTGAAGTAGTAAGATTATTATCATCCTTATTTCAGAAAGCCCTAAGAGAATTCAGTGGATCCATGCTCGTTACATCCTTATAGCACTATTGGCAAAACTATGGCTCACAAGCCCAATCTGGCCCACCGCCTATTTTTGTGAATAAAGTGTTATTAGAAGATGTCTACACCCCTTCACTTAACTACCATCTAAGGCTGCTTTCCTGCTACAATGGCAGAGCTGAGTACTTGTGACAGAAATTGTATGGCCTGCAAAGACTAAAATATTTACTATGTGGCCCTTCATAGAAATAGTTTCCTGGTCATTTCCTTAGAATAATAACTGACACACAGTAAACCTTTAATAAACATTAGTCAATATCATTTCACAGACCACCACCCCCATTTTTGCCATAATCTGGCACTTTGTTTACTATTATTTACTTCGTATTTTTTAAACTAACTCTTTTTTTAGTTAAATTCATTTCAAAATAAACATTACATTTCTACTACCAAACTCACAGGTTTGGTGTGTCCATTCTATTTTAATCACAAACATTAAAGTATATCTATGATTATTAGAATGTTAAAATGATCCACCTCCGATGGGGAAACACTGTTTCACAGAAACATGTCTCTGAAAAAAAGGAAACTCAAAACCTCCCATTTCTAAGGCCAGGGGATTTCCTAGGTCTGAGGTCTTGATTTCTCTTACATTACCAACTTTGCTTTGTGGAAATGATCTGTTTCTGTTTTTTTGTCTCCCCTCCAGACTGTAAACTCTTTGAGGTCAGGAACAGTCTTTTATCTCTGAACCCATTGTCCCCAGGTGCATAGTAATCATTCATGGATGTTTATTGAGCCAAACTATTGGAGGCCCTCAGTGCCCCTCATTTCTTAGTAGCCATAAAAATGTGAATCATAAGGTTCTTCCTTTGAACTTTAGAGAAAATTCTAGGTCCAAAGCTCCAGGAGGATTGGGGAGGGAGAAGTCAGGGAGATATACAGAAAGTTCAGGGCCTAAATCAGCCTCAGTTCATTTCAGCTCAACAAATGCCAACTGGTCCTAGACCTCCCCTACTCAGCAAATGCAAGAGCTCCTCACCATGTGGTCCTTCTTGTCTTCCCAGAGGTACTTCATGGCAGTGAGGAACTGCTGGGCATCTGCTTCCCTCAGGTCCTGCAGTAGCTTTTGGGGCTGGTACAGACACTGTTCCAGGTGAGTTTCCATGGTTGCCTGGACATGGAATGTTGGGAGAGTTAGTGAGGGCAGGCCAGGAAGCCCAGTCAGCACCATGGCCAGCAGCCCAGCCTGGGCTCCTACCTTGCAGAGACCACAAGCTGGCAGCCTGCACACATTTGGATAGGCTGGCTGTGACATTTTTCATTAGCTGCCAACATTTAAAAGAGCGTATTCCTCATAAAAACTCAGATTTCCAACTTCTCTTGGAAAACACAAAGAATTGGGAACGCTAAGCACACGTCCCCTGACCTGATAACCAGCTCACTACCCACCCAGCCAGCCTTCTCCATGGCCTGCCTGGCCCCTGTAGGTGATTGACTTTTCAAGTCCAGAAAGTTTACCCCCAGGTGGGCACTCTCCCATGCCCCAAGCTACCAGTGCAGTCTCTCCTGAAAGAGATTTCCTTTGCTATATGTGGAGTTATTTTCTAAATCTCCCTTAAATGGAGCTGCTCTAAAGGGGTAGCATAGTGTGATGTTGTAGGCAGAAGGTGAGCTCTAGAACCAGACAATCTGTGTACAAATGCTCACTTTGTCTCTTAGTAGCTGGATGATCTTGGGCAAGTTATTTAACTAGGCTTGCTAGATAAAATACAGGATGCCCAGTTAAATCTTTATTGCAGATGAACAATAAATGATGTTCTAGCATAAGTATATCCCAATTGCATGGGACATACTTATACTTTAAAAAAATCATTTGATACTCATCTGCAAGTCAAATTTCTCTAGGAATTCTTTATTTTTATTTGCTAAATGGGCAATGCCACCTCTGGGCCTCAGTTTCCTAAGCTGAAAATAGAGCCAATAGTAGTCAGTGTTGTTTTGAGGATCAAATGAGTGTATAAAGCTTTTTCACTAGTCCATAGCACACAGCAAGTAGTCAGTAAGTGTCAGCCATTATTCTCTATCCTAAATGAGCTCACAATTTACTCAATGTCTCTCCCCCTGGAATGAAAGGTCCACATGGGTAGTAACATGACTGTTTATTCTCTGAGTCACCAGTGTCTACCACTGTGCCTGCCTTAGATAGATAGTTAGATACATAAATAGATACATAGATAGATACACAGATACATACATGGACAGACTGTATGTCTACTAATCGGTTAAAGTATGTGTTTCATGAGAAACCAAACTGCTACAGAGAAAAAAGTGTCAGGTATTACTTCCCTTATTACCACAGATGTTGATAGTAGAAAGAAAGCAGATACTGTGAGGCCAACTGCTAGGGAATACCCTGGTAACTGGTTAACAACCAGCTCTCTGAGGGTAGTTCAAATGTAAATGTTGGTTGATATTTTCATTTTCAATAAAAAGGAAGTAAACATGTAAACCACAGAAATGTACATTAGAACTTCATTCATCCTTGGCATGAATTCTTTGCTCAATCAACTAGTTCTCGAACACTAGAAGAATATTTCCTCAGTTTTCTGAGCTTTTCATGGTATAATAGTAAAGACGGAACACACCAGCCCTGCCACGCCCTACTGCTTCTTGAGGCACACAGCCATTGCCATCTATTAACATGACCGTATAGAATATGGAGGCCCAGTAGGTAGAAGCTGAGCCCACCTGCTTGTGCCTCCAGCATGGGTTTTTGGCTGATCTTCTGAAAAGTAACCTGAACAATCAACAGAATCTCAACTAGTATGAATTTTTGAAGCCAAGGAGTACAGAAGATGATTTGCATCTTCCAGTAAGAGATTTTATAAGTTGAGGGGGAAATGCTCTGTATGAGGCAACTGCAGCAGAGGAGAGATCACACAGAAAACACATCATGGTAACTCCCTCCCATCCCAGAGTGAAGGCCTTGATCCCACACAGGAAAAAAAGCCCAGCCTTAATTGGGAGAGACTTGAAGGATACACAAAGGCTGGGAGACTTAGGCTGCACACATACAGCAAACAGCACATCCATAGCTGCAGCACAAACCAGGAGAGTTCCAGAGAGAAACTCTATCTCCTAAAACTATGAACAGCCTTGACCAAGAGAGACTTTCTGCTTTTGGGCAGTGCACAGAGAGCCAACCCATGGCTTGGGGCTGCAGTGTGGGTGCCACATAGAGACTTTTTTAAAGGGGGAGCTGAGGCATGGTAAGGCAGGGACCCCATGCTCACACGTACAGGGGTCCTGCCAACAAAGAAACCATAGTGAAAATGCAGTGTGTTCCCACTGAGTCCAGCTGTGCAGGAAGAACAGAAAGTGGCATGCCAAAGGGACTGTGGGACCTGAACCAGTATAGCTGGCAAGGAGGGGGCTGCAGAGTGGAGTGTTTGGGTCTGAGTCTCGTATGAGAGAGGCACACTGGGGACTGGATGGCCAGGAGCTGAGCACCTGAGTTTCATTGACACCAGGCAGGTCCGCTCACAGGCAGACATGCTCAACACCCACCTGTGAGATTACAGTCTCTGCAGATCAGTAAGGCCAGGTTCAGGAACCCCCTGCTCAGCGCATATCCACAAGGGAAAGAAGGAGAAGCTCTGAAAGGGCCCTTTCTGAACTTCTATCACTATAAGCTATGCTGGTTCACTGGGCCCTGGCACAGCAAGAGGTGTTCAGGGCCCTGCCAAGCCTCAGCTCTTATACAGAGCTACCATCAGCATCAAGCAGGAAAGAGCTGCTCCTTTTACACAGATTGGCCCCTCACAGGAAACAGACAGCTAATTCATCAGAAACTATACATCATTGGAAATTATCTGGGACAGAACAAGACAGGTTGGTGTGGGGGTGGTGTTGAGGAAACACTCCCACCATATTCCCAGAACACTGAACAGTGCCTCCTGTGGGTGACCCAGGGATTCCACTCTCCCAATTGCACCAGAAGTCCCCTTGGATAGAGGTGGAAGTAGTACTTGCAGTGCTCTCAGACTTTAGATGAACCACTGATGGGCCCTGTGCTGATGGAAAGCCATCAGGACAGAACAAGGAAGACCAGCCAGGCCTTAAGGAGACAGCCACAGACTGTGGATCATTTGTAGTCTTGAACAGGCTGCCTAGGGCCACACTAGGACACCATCTGACATCACCAGAGGTGGATCCAGAAATGGAAGACAGTGGCAAATATTAGACTCTGCTGAGACAAACTCCACCGGGGTCTTCATTATTTGCGTTATTTTTTTTCTCTGACATGGTTTGTTGACACTTTTCTTTCTCTTCAAGTTTGTTCCTATTATTTCACTATTTTTGTACTTTAGTTTTATTTCAAATTTCATATTTTACTCCTCCCTTCTCTTATTCTAATTTGCCTTCTCATCTTTGTTTTAAATTCTATTTTTTCCCTTTGTATGCCTTGTTTCTATTCCACACTATTACTGTGTCTTCTCCTTCCAGCCTCTCAAAACCATTTTTCTTTTTTGAGATTTTATTTATTGATTTTTAGAGAGAATGGAAGGGAGGAAGACAGAGAGGGGAAGAAACATAGATGTGTGAGAGAAACATTGACCGGCTGCCTCTCACACACCCACAGCTGAGGATCTGGCCCATAACCCAGGCATGTGCCCTGAACAAGAATCGAACTGGCGACCTTTTGTTTTACAGGCCAGCACTCAATCCACTGAGCCACACCAGCCAGGACTCAAAACCATTTTTCTTGCCACTGGTCATCTCACACTCTTTTTCCCTTTCTTATATCTTTATTCTCTTTCCACCTTTATTAATCATTGTTCCTTTGTTATTGACATGGTGGTTGTTGATGATTTCTTAAATTTTATTCCTAGATGTTCACTATTTTTGTACTTCAAATCTCAAATTTTACTGTTCCCTTCTCCTACTCCATTTTGCCTTCCTCCTGCCCTTTATTTATTTTTTTGTCTTAAATTTTATTTTTTCCCTCTCTTAGCCTGGTTTTTATTCCTTACTGTTATATTTCTTCTCCCACTATCTTCTCAAAATCACTTCTCTTTCATTTATACATGTCATAATCTTTCTTTCTTTCTTTTTCCCTTCATTTCTTTTCCACCTTTATTATCTTTGGTCATTTGATATTGATATTGCTGTAGTGGTTGTTTTTCTTCAATTTTCTTCTTATTTTTTCATTAACTTTTGTTTTTTAAACCTCACATTATACTCTTCCCTTCTCCATTTGCCTTCTTCCTTCCATTTTTTATTTACACTGTAAATTTTCTTTTCTTTCTTTCTTCACCATATTTCTATTCCCTATTCTTATAATTTCTTCTCCCTCTACCACCTCAAAATCATTTTTCTTTCTATTAGTCATCTCATATTTGTTTATCCTTTCTTATAAGAGTCTTCATCTCTTTCCACCTTTATTAATACTGACTCATTCATTATTGATAGTGTGGTTGTAGTTGGGGGGTATTTTTGGAGGTGTGAGTTTTGCTTCCTGGTTGTTACGTTTTGTTCCGGCAGCACCTGTATAATAGCATACAAGATGTGATGGGTGGTGTGACTCTCAGTGAGCCACCCGAAAAGAAGAAGCCACAAAAGAATGACCCAACAACAACCAAAACCCAACTATAACAAGAGAACCCACATAAACAGCATAAAGGGCATCCCAAGAGCATCCAGCTCAGGAGATCAAGGAGATTGCCCCACTGAGTCACACAGGTCTCCCAGCACAGACTTATCCCCCATGACTCAGGGAGTCAAAGCAGATCAATCCAATAAGTAGAAACAAACAAAAAGAGTCACCTAAAATGGGGAGACAAAGAAATGACACCCAATTGAAAGGAAAAGAGGAATCCCCAGAAACAGTGCTAAATGAAATTGAGGCAATCAAATTATAAGACATAGAATTCAAAATAATGGTTATAAGGATGCTCAAGGAACTCAGTTAGAACTACAAGGAACTCAATGGGAGCTACAAGGAACTTAGTGGAAACTACATCAGCATGAAAAAGCACACAGAAACTATGAATAAGAGCCAAGAGAAAAAGAATACAATATCTCAAATGAACAATACACTAGAAAGAATAAAAAGCAGGCTTGATGAAGCAGAGGATCGAATCCGTGAGTTGGAAGGCAAGGTAGATAAAACACGCAGTCAGAGCAACAAAACAAAAAAGACTCAAAAAGAATAAAGATAGTTTAAGGGGGCTGCAGGACAACATGAATTGTAATAATATTCAAATCATAGGGTACCAGAAGGAGAAGAAAAGGAGCAAGGGACAGAAAACCTGTCTGAAAAAGTAATGACAAAAAACTTCCCTAACTCGGTGAGGGAAAAAGTCATTCAAGTCCAGGAAGCACAGAGGGTCCCATCAAGAGGAACCCAAAGAGGCCCATTCTAAGACACATCATAATTAAAATGGCAAAATTTAAAGACAAAGAGAGAATCTTAAAGGCAGCAAGGAAGAAAGAGCTAGTAACATATAAAGGAGCTCCCATAAGGCTGTCAGCTGACTTCTCAACAGAAACACTATAAGCCAAAAGTGAATGGCAGAAAATATTTCAAGTAATGAAAAGCAAAGGCCTGCAACCAATACTAACCTACCCAGCAAAGCTCTGATTTAAAATGGAAAGTGAAATAAGGAGCTTCCCCACCCCCCATACACACACACACAAATAGGCTTAAAAAGTGCACCTCCACCAAACCAGAAATGCAAGAAATGAAAAGGGACTGTTTTAAGAAAATGAGGAAAGAGAGGGAGAGACAGAGAGAGAGAGAGAGAGAGAGATGAACACAGGTACAAAGGGAAACATGGCAATGAATAAACACCTATCAATAATAACCTTAAATGTAAGCCTTGGCTGGTATAGTTTAGTGGATTGAGTGAGGGCCTGTGAACCAAAGAGCTGCTGGTTCAATTCCGAGTCTGGGCACATGCTTGGGTTGTGGGCCAGGTCCTCAGCAGCAGGTACATGAGAGGCAACCACACATTGATGTTTCTCTCCCTCTCTTTCTCCTTTCCTTCCCCTCTCACTAAAAATAGATAAGTAAATCTTTTTAAAAACTGTAAATGGGCTAAATGCCCCAATAAAAAGGCATAGGGTAGCTGAATGAATGAGAAAACATATAAACTGTCTACAACAGACCCACATCACAACAAAAGATCTACAGAGGCTGAAAGTGAAGGGATTAAAATATATATATTCTAACCAAACATACACTTGAAAAAAAAACTGGGGTAGCAATATTTATATCAGATAAAATAGACTTCAAAACAAAGGCCATAACAAAAGACAAAGAAGGTCACTAAATAATACTTAAGGAAATAGTCCAACAAAAGGATTTTGCCCTTCTAAACATATATGCACACAACATAGCAGCACCTAAATACATAAAGAAAATCTTGGAGGACTTCAAGAAAGAGACTGACAGCAATACAGTCATAGTAGAGGATTTTAACGCCTCACTGTCAACAATGGGTAGATCTTCCAAAGAAAGAATCAACAAGGATAGTGTGGCATTGAATTTGGAATTTCACTCCAAAGAAGCAAAATATACACTCTTTTCAAATACACATGGATCATTTTCAAAGACAGACTACAAGGTAGGACAAAAAACAAGACTCAAAAAATTCAAGAAAATTGAAATTATATCAAGCATTTTCTCGGATCACAATGGCTTGAAACCAGAAAGTAATCTCAAGGAATAAACTCAAAAACAATCAAATACATGGAGACTGACTAACATGTTATTAAATAATGAATGGGTTAACAATGAGATCAAGAAAGAAAACAAAAGTATCTGGAAACAAGTGGAAATGAACTTACAACAACCCAAAATCTATGGGACACAGCGAAGGCAGTCCTGAAAGGGTAGTTCATAGCAATATAGGCCTACCTAAAAAAGAGAGAAAAATCTCAAATAAACTACCCAACGCTACATCTACAAGAACTAGAGGAACAACAAACAAAGCCTGGAGTGAGTATAAGTGGGGTGTTAAGGAAGGAAATAATCAAGACCACAGCAGAATTAAATGACACAGACTAAAAAAACAATTCAAAGTATCAATGAATCTAGGAGCTAGTTCTTTGAAAAGATAAACAATATTGATAAAACTTTACCCAGACTCATGAAGAAAAAAAGAAAGAGGATCCTAATAAACAAAATCAGAAATGAAAGAGAAGCTACCAATACCACAGATATAAAAAGGATTGTAAGAAATTACTATGAACAACTACATGCCAAGAAATTGGACAACTTGGGTGAAATGGATAAATTTCTAGAAACATCCAATCTTCTAAAACTGAATCAGAAGGAAGCAGAAAACCTGAATAGACCAATAACAACTGTGAAATTGAAGCAGTAATAAAACTCCTGGGACACAAAAGCTTCACAGGCAAATTTTACCAAACATTCAAAGAAGAACTAACTCTTATTCTCAAACTATTCCAAAAAATTCAAGAAGAGGGAAGACTCACAAACTCTTTTTACACAACCAGTATTATCTAATTCCAAAACCAGGTAAATTACAGGCCAATATCTCTGATGAACAAGAATGCTAAAATCCTCAACAAAATATGGCAATCCAGATCCAGCAATACATTAAAAAGATCATACACCATGATCAAATGGGATTCATCCCAGGGATGCAAGGATGGTACAATACTCACAAAACAATAAATGTAATACATCACATAAATGAAATGAAAGACAAAAATCACATGATTATATCAATAGATGCTAAAAAAGCATTTGATAAGGTATAGCACCCATTTATGATAAAAATACTCAGCAAGGTGGGAATAGGGGGGTCATACCTCAACATAATAAAGGCCATATATGAGAAATCTACTGCCAACATCATACTCAAAAAGGGCAAAATCTAAAAACTTTCCCCTTAAGATCAGGAACAAGACAAGGGTGCCCACTTTCACCACTCTTATTCAACATAGTACTGGAAGTTTTAGCCATAGGAATCAGACAAAAAATAAATAAAAGGCATACACATTGGAAAGGAGGAAGTAAAAACTGTCATTATTGGCAAATGACATGATAGTGTACATAGAAAACCTATAGCCTCTACCAAAAACCTATTTGACCTAATAAGTGAATTAGGCAAAATGGCAGGATATAAACTCAATATTCAGAAACTGATGGCATTTTTGTACACCAACAATGAACTATCAGAAAGAGAAACTAAGGGGACAATCCCACTGCTATAAGCAACAAGAAAAATACAGTGCCTAGGAATAAATTTAACCAAGTAGGTAAAAAATCTGTACTGAGAAAACTATAGCACACTGAGAAAAGACATTGAGGAAGACACAAATAAGTGGAAGCATATACCATGTTCATGGATTGGAAAAATTAACATAATTAAAATGTCCATACTACCCAAAGCAGTCTACATATTCAGTGCAATTCTTATTACAATTCCAATGGCATATTTCACAGTTCTAGAAAAAAATATTCCAAACATTTATATGGAACCCAAAAAGACCCCAAATAACCTTAGCAATCTTGAGAAAGAAGAACAAAGTTGGAGGTATCATAATACCTGATATCAAAATATACTATAAGACCACTGTAATCAAAGCAGCCTGGTACTGGCATAAGAACAGACACATAGACTAAGGGAACAGAATAGAGAACCCAGAAATAAACCCAAGTCTCTATCATCAATTAATATTTGACAAAGGAGGCATGAGCATACAATGGAGTAAAAATAGCCTCTTCAACAAATGGTGTTGTGAGATCTGGACAGCTACATGCAAAAAAATAATTAAACTAGACAACCAAATTACACCACAAACCAGAATAAACTCAAAGTGGATAAAAGACTTAAATATAAGTTGTGATACTATAAAACTCCTAGAGGAAAACATAGGCAGTAAAATTTCAGCTATTCCACATAGCAATATTTTTGCCAATATATCTCCTAGGGCAAGGGAAAGAAAGGGAAAAATAAACAAATGGGACTACATCAAATTAAAAAGCTTCTGCATGGCTAAAGAAAACATCAGCAAAATGAAAAGGGAACCAACTGTATGGGAAAATATATTTGCCAATGATATCTCGGACAAGGGTTTTATCTCCAAAATATATAAAGAATTCATACGACTCAACACCAGGGAGAAAAACAATCCAATTAAAATATGGGCAAAAGATCTGAATAGACACTTCTCCAAGGAGGATATACAGATGGTCCATAGACATATGAATAGATGCTCAACATCACTAGCCATCAGAGAGATGCAAATTAAAACTGCGATGATATATCACCACACACCTGTCAGAATGGCTATCGTTAATAAATAAACAGAGAATAATTGCTGGCAAGGATGTGGAAAAACAGGAACCTTGTGTACTACTGGTAGGAATGAAGACCAGTGCAGCCTGTGTGGAAAACAGTATGGAATTTCCTCAAAAAATTGAAAATGGAACTGCCTTTTGACCCAGTGATTCCACTGCTGAGAATATACCCTAAGAATACTGAAACACCAATTCAAAAAAACTTATGTACCCCTATGTTCATAGATGCACTATTTACAATAGCCAAGTGCTGGAAACAGCATAAGTGCCCATCAGTAAATGATCAGTAAATGGATCAGTAAATTGCTGTGGTACATTTACACTATAGAATACTACAGAGCAGAAAGAAAGAAGGAACTCCTACCTTTTGTGACAGCATGGATGGAACTGGAGAGTATTATGATAAGTGAAAGAAGCCAGTTGGTGAAAGAAAAATACCATATGACCTCTCTTATAAGAGGAATCTAATAAACAAAATAAACTAATGGGCAAAATAGACTCAGAGGCATGGAAACATGGAACAGACTGAAAGTGACCAAAGGGGAGGTGGGTGGGGGATGATGGTGGGAAGAAGGACAAGGGACTAGCCAAAGAACAGGTATGAATGACCCATGGATGTGGGCAACGTTGTGGGGATTGACTGTGGGAGTGGGGTTGAGCTGGGCAGAGGAAAGTAAAAGGGGAAAAATTGGGACAACTGTAATACAATAACAATAAAAAATTTGAAGAAAAAATACTGAAAATAACATGCTTAACTATACACTTAAAAAAAAACATTGACGTGCTATTGCTTTTCTTACAGTAGAATTAAAATTGAAGAAAAATACTTCTTGCATGCATAACTGAGATACTGATAATTATACTCAAAGATCCGCTCTCCTGTTTTCCTTGTAGCAACAGAATCCCACAAGTCTAAGCTGAGTTGATGGTCTCTGAGGAAGGACTACAGGAAGATGTGACTATGGACTGGGAGCCAAAGGAGGATAAGCAGAAGGAAGTGTGGGACTGGCAGGTCACATCCTTAAAAGAGAAAGTGCTTGCCCTTCACTTCCTCTTTCCCACCACACCCTCCCTTAGGTTAGAGAATAGATGTGCTGTGTCAGACATGTGGGCAACAACTCCCTGGAGATGATAAAAACAACAAGATAGAAGGAACCTGGGCCTCTGGAACGGCTTTTGAAATAGACCCTCTCTGGATCTCTCACTTAGTTGTGGACTATTACATAAGACAGAAATAAACTAAATTGTTTGAGCACTGTAATCCGGGGTCTCTTTGTTATAGCAGCTCAGCTAATATCCTAATACACTATGTTTCCATCAAAGAGGGAAAAATGAAAGATAGACAAGAGCTTGTATCATGTTTCAAGAAAAACTGGACAGAACACATTTCTTTGAGGAAGTGAAAACTAGCTCTACACTTAGCCCACTTCTCCAGCTTACCTGGCCTGAGTTTGCAATCACTGAGCACTGAGAAGGGAACATATACAGATGGGTCTCAGGTACATACCTGCAGGCTGGGGACGGTGAAGGCAACATTCCGTGAATTCAAGTAGGCCAGGATTCTGTGGGACAGGTCTGAGGTCCACATGTGGGAGCTTCCATCAAAGACAGGTGGGAGAAGATCATGATGACAGTTTCCCTGTGATGAGTAGTTTTCCTACTAGCTCAGTGACCAGGGGACCAGAGTTCACAGAAGATGGTGGGATGTTGCTGGGGATGCTAGAAACTTTATGTGTGAAGGTAGGAGACTTGTTAATCTGGCACAATGGGTAGGCAGTGAGGGGATTTTCCAATTCTAGAAATCTACCTGGATCCCATTCTCCCAAGAACAATGATCAATTTCTGGGCTATGTGCAACATTCTAATTCCCATAACAATCCACTTAAATCAACTACAATCAAACAGATGAACTTAGAAAGGTGTTGTTACTAAGTTAAATTTAAAAAGTAGATGCTGCCCTTGCTCGTGTGGCTCAGTGGACTGAGTGCTGGCCTGTGAACCAGAAAGGTCACCTGTTCAATTCCCAGTCAGGGCACGTGCCTGGGTTACAAGCCAGGTCCCAGGTTGGGGGCATGCGAGAGGAATCCAGTCAACATCTCTCACACCAGTGTTTCTCTCCTCTCTTTCTCCCTCCCCTCAAATAAATAAATAAAATCTTTTTTTAAATAATAAAAATAAATAAAAAGCAGATGCTGGAATAGCATTGTGAAGAGCAGGGGCTCAAAACCTGAATTTAAATGTTGGCTCAATTACTTAATTTTGTGGCTTTATATAATTTATTGAATTGTCCCGTGCCTCAATTTCACTTTCTATGTTATACAGTTAACAATTGTGAGGATTCAATATGTTCACCCATGTAAAGTGCTTAAAACAGAGCCCAATGCATAGAAAATGCACAGTTTGATTCATAATAGCCAAAAAATTGGAATCAAATCAAACATCTAACAGGTGCAAGGTTCAACAAATATGGCACACCCATTCAGTGGACTACCACTTGTCAGTCAAAAAGGGGTGAATCAGGCGTTTGCTTCTAGATGTAGTAGAATGACGATAGATAAACCCTCCTGGTGTAAGCCACTAGAAGGCCTTTTATAATCCCATTTTTGTTATAAGTAGAATAATGAATAAATAAATATTTAGTCTGAAAGAATATATATAAAACTATCAACTGGAGTTATTTTAGGGAGAGGAGTTTTATGGGGATCCATCACTCTAGAATAATTGGGTGGCCTTGCCAAGAGACCCAAGGCCTCCATTTCTTCTCTTTCAGAATACTCATCATATTAGAATCATCTGCTAAAACCTGTCTTTCCACCAGACCCTCCAGTGCCCTGCCTCATGCCCCAGTATCTAACACCGGCCCACATGTAATATGTAACACCACCAGGTGAAGGCAACAGACTGCGGAGCCCAGTTGCTGGGTACATGCTGCAGTGCCACCACTTCCCTGCTATATGACCTTGATTCACCCTCTTGGGCTTCAGTGTCACCATTCTGTCTAATGGGATAACAATAGGACCAACCCCAGGGTATCTGCAAGGATTAGATGTGTTTCTATGCATAAAGCACTTAGAACAGTACCTTCTACACAGTAAACACTCAGTAAATGTTAGCTCCTATGCTACAGCAGAGAGGAATGAAAGTTAGTGGAACAAATGTGTCTACTTGACAAAAGGCACTTGTGCTGTGGTTGACATTTTTGTATAAGCATGTATTACCTTTTACAATTAAGAGACTTTCATTAACAGTTTTTATTGAAAATCTATTCCATCCCATCCCCTCCCCTCTAGGGTCAGTTACCTTTGAAACTCTATGAGATCCAGTAATGCTACAATGGGAATAAAATGAAAAGACAATTTAAGAAAGGAATCACTCCAAAGAGATCACAGTCACATTCTGTGTGAAATTCTTAGAAGCAGCAAGTAGGGACAGAGTGGGGACATTACCCATCAGATAGTTTCCATCTATTATTTCTTCCTAAAAGACAGAGAGAAAATATCAAGTATAACATCCAAAAATTAGCTGTACAAGTAGAAAAGGTTTGGGTTTTTTAAAAAAATTGAATACTCACTGCCATTTTTTGCAACAACGGATGCAAATCTGTAAGAAAGCCAATGAATGTATAACTAAAATTGTGTGACCTTCGAAGATACAAATGTGGGTTAGGAAAAAGAGTCCCCCTAAAAAGTCAGTGATGAAGGAAAATTTTAGTGGGTTTTAATTATACCTGCACCTGTATGTGCCTAACGTGAGAAAATCTTGGTTTGAAAACACTTTTAGAATAATTGTGAAAATCCTACATGAATGTGCTCACACATGCACACATGTACACACACTCTCTCCAAAATACTTTACCATAGCACATTACAAACCTAAACTGGTTCTTCCCCACTCCATCCCCTAAGATGTGTGGAAACCATGACAGACTTTTCCTCCCTCGAAACTTACCCTGCCTGGAATTTGGAACTCTGAGACTTGCCACTCCATAGCTCAGAAAAAGGAACAGGAGAAGAGCGTATGTCCTAGGTTCCTGAGACATCCTCCTGTGGTTAATTCAAGCATAGAAATAACTCAGGTTTGATTTCTTAGATATATTTAAGAACATTCAGAAGACACGAGGGAAAGACAAATAGACCCAGAGTCCCTAGCAATTTTTTTAAAAATAACTTTAAAATTTCATCTACTTTGCTCCATCTAAACTCCTATCCTAGTCTAAGACATAATCATCTCTCCTATTTAATTCTTTCCCTCTCCACCATTCCCCCAATCAAGCAAAGAGGAGTACTTAAAAGCATGGGTTCTGTTACATCAGACAAAGGATTTATATCCAGAATCTAAAAAGAACTCTTGCAATTCAGTGAGAAGATAAGCCAATGGGGAAAATGGAGAAAAGGTACAAACTTAAACTTCATTTTAAAAAATACAAATGGCCAATAAACACATAAAAGATTATCAACATCATTAGTTACTGGAACATGAAAATTTGATCCACAATGAGATACCACTACCTACCCACTAGAATGGCTAAAGGTTTAAAAGACTGATAATGCCAAGTATTGGTGGTAATGTAGAGCAATGAGAACTCTTATACACACATTGCTGATACGCTATGTTGGAGAACTGTTTGGCAATGTCTTAAAAGTTATATATACAATACTTTATGACCCAGGAATTCAACCTGTAGGTATTTACTAAAGAGAAGTTAAAACATATGTCCATACTAAGACTTGTCCAGTTTCATTCATTAGAACCAAAAACTGGAAACAACTCAAATGTCCAACAACAGGGGAAAGATTAAACAAATGTGGCATATCCACTCGTGAAATACCACTCATCAGTAAAAAAAGAAACAAGTTGAACTTATGCTTTCAGCTATGATGGGGTCATTGGCAGTAAATAAAACCTCCTGCTTTGAATAATTAGAAAAACAACCAAAACATATGAACAATGATTTTTAGAAATTGGACAATAGGTAGCACAAGACTGAGATTCCTGAGAGAAGGGAAACTGTGAGATAATAAAAAATACAGATTGGTCTCTGTCCCTGGTTCCTCCACAGGGCTCCTAAAATCCTTGTAATTTCCTGAGTGATAAGAGCACTGGGAGCATCTTTTGTTCTATTAAGGTGACTCTGGGTGGGCTTCTGGATGGGAGCTGGTCACCACAAACCCCAAGCCACAATTAAAAGCTTGGAATTTTCCCCCCTACTCCTGATCCTCCAGAGAGGGGAGGAGGGCTGGAAATGGGAGTTAATAATTGATCATGCCCACATAAAGAAGACCCCAATAGCCGGTGGTTCAGAGAGCTCCCAAGTGGCAGACGCACCCCCACGGGAGGATGATGCACTGCAACTCCACGTGACAAAGTTCCTGTACTCAGGACTCTCCCATACCTCGCCCTGTGTCTCTCTTCATCTGGCTGTTCGTCCGTGTGCTTTAACATTTCATTTAATAAAGTGGCAAGCATAAGTATTTCCCCAAGCTCTGTGAGTTGCTCTAGAAAATTAATCAAAACTGAGGAGAGGGTTGTAGGAACATGCAATCTGCAACCCAATCAGACAGAAGTTGTGAGTAACCTGGGGACTTACCACTTGCAATTTGTATATGTAATGGGGTAAAAGAAGTGTTCTGGGACTAAGCCCTTAACCTGTGGGGTCTGACATTATCTCCAGATAGAGAGTGTCATAATTTAGTTAAATTGTAGGACACCCAGCTGGCATCACTGAATTGCTTGGTATGGGGAAACACCTTCACATATTTGGTGGCCAGAAGTGAAGTACTCAGTGTGGAGTGTTTTGTGTTGAGTGGTAAAAGACTCACAGGAAAGAGAACAAAGAAGGTGGTGGGGAGCTGGGTTTTTCCCTACTTAGGAGGGAAACAAACTGATCTCTGCAAGTTCTCCTACTCACTACCTGGAGTCTCCAGACCTCAGCACAAGGAGGGAGAGCCTATAAGTCTCATTGAATTCAGGAGACAGTTGGAGGGAAAAGAGTTGCAGAGAGAGAGTTCTGGAGATTTGCAGAAGGGTCCCTTGAATCTTTGGCTAATATCTGTCTTTCTATGCCTAGACATGTAAGAAACCACCTAAGACTGCAGAAAAACACAGCCAAGAGTAAGCAGAACAATCCTTCAAGCTCACACAGGGCAGAGAATAAATTGTACTAGCTAGAGTTGGAAAATCTCCAACTATGTGGGGTATTAAGGAAAGCAAGCCTTGAAAGGATCAAACCAATTCCAATTAACAGGATTACATCCCAGAAGAAAATCCCAACAATATTTAAAGAAGATCAGAAAATCCAGCAACCAGCAATGTAAATATCCAAAACAGCCAGCATTCAATCAAAACTTACCAGGCAAGGCTTCTGGCCAAGATGGAGGTGTAGGTAGACACACTGTGCCTCCTTGCACAACCAAAAGAAGGACAACAATTTAAAAACAAAAAACAACCAGAACTGACAGAAAATCAAACCTAATGGAAGTCCGACGACCAAGGAGATAAAGAAGAAACATTCATCCAGACTGGTAGGAGGGACAGAGATGGGCAGCCAGGGAGGAGAAGACTTGCGGCAACGTGGCTGGCAGACCCAGAGAAGTGGCCAATTGTGGAATGAATGGGGCAGGCAGTGCGTCAGCTAGCAGACCCAGAGGCCCACATTTGCACATAGATAAACCGGGAGGAACGGTGGGGGAGCGAAGCAGACCACTGCAACCAAGGGCTCCAGCCCGGGGAAATAAAGCCCCAAACCTCTGAGTGAAAACACCCATGGGGGTTGAGGCGGCAGCAGAAGAAATTCCCAGCCTCACAGGAGAGGTTGTTGGAGAGACCCACAGGGACCTAGAGTGTGTACAAGCCCACCCACTTGAGAATCAGCACTGGAGGGTCCCAATTTGATTGTGGGTAGTGAAGGGAGTGACTGAAATCTGGCAGAGAGTGGAAAAAGCGCCATTGCTCCCTCTCGGCCCCTCCCCCACGTACAGCATCACAGCGCAGTGACCAGCATTGCTCCACACCGGTGAACACCTAAGGCTCCACCCCTTTACATAACAGACCTGCCAAGGCAAAAAAAAAAAAAAAAAGGCCCAAATGAAAGAACAGATCAAAGCTCCAGAAATAATACAACTAAGCAGCAAACAGATAGCCAACCTATCAGATGCACAGTTCAAAACACTGGTAATCAGGATGCTCACAGAATTGGTTGAATTTGGTTGCAAATTAGATGAAAAAATGAAGGCTATGCTAAGAGAAACAAAGGAAAATGTACAGGGAACCAATAGTGATGCAAAGGAAACTGGGACTCAAATCAATGGTGTGGACCAGAAGGAAGAAAGAAATATCCAACCAGAAAAGAATGAAGAAACAAGAATTCAGAAAAATGAGGAGAGGCTTAGGAACCTCCAGGACATCTTGAAACATTCCAACGTCCGAATTATAGGGGTGCCAGAAGGAGAAGAGGAAGAACAAAAAATTGAAAACTTATTTGAACAAATAATGAAGGAGAACTTCCCTAATCTGGCAAAGGAAATAGACTTCCAGGAAGTCCAGGAAGTTCGGAGAGTCCCAAAGAAGCTGGACCCAAGGAGGAACACACCAAGGCACATCATAATTACATCACTCAAGATTAAAGAGAAAGAGAGAGTCTTAGAAGCAGCAAGAGAAAAGGACACAGGTACCTACAAAGGAGTTCCCATAAGACTGTCAGCTGATTTCTCAAAAGAGACCTTACAGGCAAGAAAGGGCTGGAAAGAACTATTCCAAGTCATGAAAGGCAAGGACCTACATCCAAGATTACTGTATGCAGCAAAGCTATCATTTAGAATGGAAGGACAGATAAAGTGCTTCTCAGATAAGGTCAAGTTAAAGGAGTTCATCATCACCAAGCCATTATTATATGAAATGTTACAGGGATTTATCCAAGAAAAAGAAGATTAAAAATATGAACAGTAAAAATGACAGCAAGGTCACAGTTATTAACAACCACACCTAAAACAAAAACAAAAGAAAACTGAGCAAACAACTAGAACAGGAACAGAACCACAGAAATGGAGATCACATGAAGGGTTATCAACAGGGGAGCGGGATGGGGAGAGAGAGGGGAAAGGTACAGAGAATAAGTAGCATAAATGGTAGGTAGAAAATAGACAGGGGGAGAGTAACAATAGTATAGGAAATGTAGAAGCCAAAGGACTTATATGTATGACCCATGGACATGAACTATATGGGGGGAATGTGGGAGGGAGGGGGTGGGCAGGATGGAGTTGATTGAAGGGGGGGGAAATGGGACAACTGTAATAGCATAATCAATAAATATATTTTTAAAAAATTTATCAGGCAAAGAAGCAGGAAAATATGGGTGATTACCCCAGAAAAAAAGTTCAATCGACAGAAACAGATCCAGAAATGACACAGAAGATCAAATTAGCAGACAAGGATGGCTATCATAAATATACTCCGTAGGTTCAAGAAGGTAGAAAAAGTGTAAACATATTATGGAGAAAAATAGAAGACACACAAAGAGCTCAAATGGAATTTCTAGAGATGAAAAATGCAATATCTGAAATGATATATACACCAGAAGGGGTTAATAGTATATTAGACACTGCAGATGAAAAGATAGGTGAACTTGAAATCATAGCACTAGGAAACATCCAAATTAAACACACATGAAAATAAAAAAGACCTTCCCAAAATTTAAGAGCTCTGGACAATATGGAATACCTAAAATGTATGTACTTAGAATCCCAAGAAAGAAGAGGGTGGCAAGACAAATATTTAATAAAAAAATGGCCAAAATCTTTTCAAGTTTCATAAAACTATAAACCCACAAATCCAAGAAGCCCAACAAACCCCTAGCAGAAGAAACATGAAGAAAACCACACTAATGTATGTCATAATCAAAGTGCCAAAAATAAAAAAATCCAAGAGTTGAATCTAGAATACATAAAGAACTCTCAAAACTGAACAGTATAAAACATAAATAAACAATCCAATTAGAAAATGGAGAAAAGATGTAAGCAGACATTTCACCGAAGTGGATACATAGGTGACAAATAAGAACATGAAAAGATATCCAACATCATTAGCCATTAGGGAAATGAACATTAAAACCACAATATCATTATAGATCTGTCAGATGGCAAAAAAAAAGTTTTAAAGTGCTAATGCTAAATGCTGGAAAGGATGCAAAGAAACTAAATCATTCATACATTGCTGGTGAGAAAATAAAATAGTGCAGATGTTCTGGAAAATAGTTTATAAGTTTCTTATAAAACTAAACATGCCTTCAACATGTAGCCTAGCAACTGCATTCTTGGAAACTTATCCCAGAGCAGTAAAAATTTATGTTCACATAAAAACCTATACACGAACGTATATAGCAGCTTTATTTATCACAGTCAAAAACTAGAATCAATTCAAATGCCCTTCAACTGGTGAATGATTAAACAGATTGTAGTATGTCCACGTCATTCAATACTACTCAGAAATAAAAAAGAACAAGCTATGGATATGCATTAGGATAAGGTCCATATGCAATGGACCTATGGATAAGGCCCATTTGAATGGACCTTAAAGGAGTTATGCTGAGTGGGGAAAAAAAAGAAGCCAATCATGAAGGTTACATACTGTGAAATTATAGGATTGAAAACAGATTAGTGTTTGCCATAGGGAGAGGAAAGTGTGGCTATTAAGGGTGCACAAAGGAGCCTGGTGGTCATGGTAAAGCTGTAAAAACTAAACACAAATACGCACAAGAACAATACATGTAAAGTGGGTGAAATCTGAATAAACTCTGGATTAGATTTTATGAATGTCAATTTCCTGGTTTTGACACTGTACCATAGTTATGTAGGATGTAACCATTGGGTAAATTGGGTAAAGAGGACACAAGGAACTTGTTTTTTTTTTCCTTTTGCAACTTTCTATGAATATAATAAAACATTCAAAGAAAAATATTACATTATGTACATAGGAAAAAGAATAAACTGATTTATGCAAAAATATAGATGAACCTCAAAAATGTTATGCTAAACAAAAGCCAATCCAAAAAAGTATATATTGCATGATTCCATTTACATAAAACTTTAGGACAGACAAAATGATCTACAGTGACAGAAAACAAATCAGGAGTTAACTGGTGCACAGTAGAGTACAGTGGGAGGAGTTTATTGCAAAAGAGTACAAGGAAACTGTACAGAGTGAAATTTCTTTATCTTGATTATGATGGTTATTGTACAGTTACATACATACATTTATCAAATCTTGAATCCTACAGTGTAAGGAGATGTATTTTATTTTGATGTCAATTATACTGCACAAATGTTGACTTCAAAAGAGAAAGGAAAAGCGTGGACCATGTGCCAGATTGCCTGGTTTGAATCTCATCTCTACCACTTACTAGCTGTGTGATGTTGCATAACTTACTTCATCTCTCTGGGCTTCTGCTCCCTCATCTGTAAGGTGGAATAAATAATGGTACCCACATCATCCTGTCATCTGAGAAAGAGTTAATAGTAAATCACCTAAAATAATGCTTGGCACACTAAAGCTCTATATATGGATTTATTATGTATTTTTAAAGTCAGACTGATATTTTCAAAATTCAAATCATGGAATGTCTGCAGAAAGAATGTTCTAGAAAAAGGTAAGATTAGGTAATTTTTAAGCACCTTGACTTTTACTTGGAGGGAGATGGGAGCCACTGCAAGGATATTAGCACAAGAGTGAGAGCCATGCTCTTTTTAAAACTGGATCAATAACACTGATGCTGTCTTGAGAATACCCTGGAGAGGACAATGGTTGAAGCACAGAAAACCAGTAAGAGATGATAATAATGACTTAGTCATAGATGGTAGTGAGGGTGGTGAGAAATGGTTGGATTCTGTGGTGGTATTTTGAAGGCAGAGCCAACACACTGGGAGTGGACATGCTAAGCTTGAGGTGCCTAATGAATATCCGAGAAGATACAGCAACTGAGCATTCTGGTCTCTGAGTCTATAATTAGGGAAAAGCCCCAGGGTGGAGATAGATATTCACACAGAGCATTCAGCATATATCTAAACCCATAACACTGGATGAGAGTACCAAGAAATTATGCTTAAGGTGAAACAAGGTTGAGTTTAAAGAGACCAGGGCATTTCTTTATTAAGATATGTTAGGTAAACTAGGTACAACCAGCAAAATCAAACCTGGGTGATTCCCCAGAACAAACAATCTACTTTCTTCAGCAAATATATTGCAAAGACAGAGACAGAAACAGAGAGGGGAAGGAACTATGAACTTCAAAAAACAAAAACAAAGAAAACCCTTCGATATATCAATCACTTAAAGACTTTATTTGGATACTGATTCAAGCAAACCATAAAAACAAAAATTATAAGACAACTGGAGAAATTTGAGCCCTGACTGGATATTTAATGAGTTTAAAGGATTATTGTTAATATTTTTTAAGTGTGGTAACAGAATTGTGGTTACATTTTTAAAGCAGTCTTTGTCTTCTAAAGAAGGAGTGTTGGTCAAACTGGCCCCATATGCAGAGGGTAAAGAAGAAAAAGGCAGGCTGCTCCACATTGGTAGGTGGCAGTTTTATAAACAGGCTTGTCTTGGGTGGCTGCAAAGATAAGTAGCTCTCTACCCAAACCCCCAGAATCTTGAAAATTTATATACAAAGGCATTAATGGGGTTCAGTCCATATTCAGTCCAGATGGTCTCAACAACACATTGCTCTCTCAAGGCTGTGTCCTTGAAAATGGCTCCCTCTGTGGGACCAGTGGGCAGAACACAACTGACAAGGACAGGGAAGGGGCTAGGGAGACTCTGATTACCCTCAAGGGTCAATCCAGGGTCATGTCCTCTCATGGTCTCCACCAAAAAGGGGTCAGCAAACTACAACCCAGGGGCCAAATTTAATCAGCTCTCTGGTTTTGTGTGGCTCATTGTTAGGTAGGATAGATAGTAAACCAAGGCAGGGAGGAGGAGGAAGACAAGTCTCACCCACTAACTCAGCAGTTCTGAGCCTGGTCTGATAATTTTACCAGGTGTTCCAACCTCATAAGAAACACTATGTTAGCCTGGGAGGTGGGAAGCCCTTGAAATTCTGTGTATCATTTCCACTATCTGGAGAAGAAAGCCTTGAAACTGTGTATTCATCCCAAGGCCTAAAAGGAGGAAGAACAGAGGATCCACAGTGCCCAAAAAAGAAGCCCATAAAACAACTTTGGTTACCTGTCTACCTCTGGTCACTATTTCCTTTACAAGGGAGTCCCTAATGCTTACAGAAAGAGCCCATTAATAACTTTGGGTAACTGCCTTAACTTTAATTAACTGCTTCCTTCACTTACCTGTTTTACAACAAGATGGCCAAACATAGTCTGGAGCAAGATAAGGATTCAGGCTAACAGACCCCACACATACTTAGGTTTGTGTAGTCACATTCGCCCCCTACCCCGAGTGAAAGCTGGTACCACTTTTACCTGTCAATCAATATGCAACTTCTTCACCCCCATCCTGCCAACTATGTAAGTCCTCAGAACAAAGGACCTGATACTCTTGCCACCCTGGATCTTGCCTTTCTCCCCCACCTTGGCAAGGCCCATTCTCTTCCATGAGAATGTATCACCAATAAATCCTGCTTGCACACTTGATGATCTGTAATTCTTTACTGTGTTGGCAAGAAGAACCGAGTTTCTCCTGTAACATCATAAGCTAAAAATGTTTTTTACATTTTTAAATAGTTAAAAAAATCAAAAGAACAACATTTCCTGAGACATGAACATTTCATATATGAAAGTTAAATTTTAATGTTAATAAACAAAGTTTTATTGGAATACAGCCATACTCACTCATTGTGTCTATGGCTGCTTTCACACTGTACCAGCATCTATGAGAACCTGGGACAGAGACTGTTGTCCACAAAGAGGAAAATACTCACGCTTAGTTTACTGAAAACTTTGTCAACTCCCTTTTAGAGCTACATACTCACATATTTACAAAAGAAACGTGACGTTTGAGATAGCTTCAAAATATTGTATAATATGGGAGGGAGAAAATAGGGGGGACACAGGTATTACTGTAACTGAGCAAAACAGAACCTGTCCACAGCATGACCCAACAATTAGTGTTGAAAGAAACAGGTTTTTATTTACAGGATTCCAACCTTGGGGCGGGGGGCTCAGTGCACTCCTGCTCAGCCTTGCTGTCCCGCAAAACCCAGCACTTCCCTTGCTCCCCACCAGGGTATAAGCTAACAGCATGCCCAAAAGGTCCCCATAACCTTATCTGTTCCTAAGCCTGTGGCACAAACAGTTCTCTATCCCCTCTGGAAGGTACACTCATGGGTTTCAGAGTTGCCATCCTCTTGCAGCATCTCTCTCCTTCAGGATCTGGGGTGTGCTGTTCTCAGTCTCTATGTTAATGGTTCAGGGAAACGTGTGCCGGGTTACACTGGATCACGGTGGAGTCCAGGGAGGCACACGTCCCAAGAGAGTGGCCTCTCCATATGTCCCTCAGAGAAGCAGAAGTCAGCATTCTCCGGTCACAGTTCAGCATTCCAGGCATCTCTCACAAATCTGTGCCCAGTTCAGCAGTTTCCCACACAGCTCCACCACCTCTCTCCTTACTTTCTTTCCTCAGCCTGCATGGTTGCCTTCCTCACCACTCCAGGCCGCTTGGTGGAATACTGACTTCTAGCTGTCATGGCTTCTACCTTACACACGAGCCCTCATGGGGGACCACTTCACTACAAATTGCATAGCTGCTTACTGCTTCCTCTCTCAGACCTCATGACAGAATTCTTAGAGGAGCAGACATAGCTCCTCCCTCACTACAGGCAGCATAGCTGGATTCCCTTCTCTCTCAGCCCACCCGTATTTTAAATGCTGTTCTAGAGCTTCCTCCATGACCTCATATTCTGCCCCTCCTAAAATGTGCTACTCTTGCCAGTTCCCCCATATCTTTTACCTTCTTACAGCTGCCATCTTTAGTCAGGGTAAGAGTTCCCCCTTAAAAGGGCTGTATAAGCTCCCCACCCCCCCACCCAACCCCACCCCTATGTGAGGAGTCACTGAGTCACATCCACATTTTGCCCAGGGCGGCAGCACAGCTATCAACTTGTTATAGTTATGTAAATTATCTTAAATGCCATATCATCCCCTTTCCCTATCACCCGACTGTGAGCTGTGTGGAATTTTTCCTATACTCTGAGGGCCCCCATTTTGCGCTCCGTTAGATTATGAGAAACGTTGGCTATGGGTTGACAATGGAAGCTGCGCGATGGGTACATGAGGTACATTATATTCTTGTGTCTACCCTTATATGTATTTGAAATTTTCTACACTAATGAATTTTTTAAAGGAAAGGCAAAACAAAGAAGACTGTTGTGCTTTGAATAAAGAGGGTAGATAAGTGAAGAGGAGCTGGGAATGGGGCTGAGAGGAGTGGCCAGAGGGCTAGCTGGAAAACAAGTGAGTATATGGTGTCCTTGGGGTCAAATGTGAAGAGGGAGGACCACTCCAGAGCTCCTGGGTCAGGTCAGATGAAGTCTGGGAATTATACTATCTTTACATGACTCTCAGGCAGCCCATACCCCAAATACAGAAACCCCTGATAACAGGAACTGGAAGGGAACCCCATAATGCACAACCATTTCTTTCCAGATTATTTCAGAGGTGTCCCAGCATTCTTGTCTAGCTTGTTATGCAAATACATTCTTTATCCCCCAAGGGGGCTTCCACAACCAGCTTTAGAAAGAGTTATGCTCATTTTACTGCCCAGGACAATACTTTTTCCAAAAGTTATGGAAACTTTTGAAACCTCCAGACACCAAACAGTGTGTGTTCCAAACTGGATTGGGATAGATGCATTCTGCCTCACCAATCCCTCCCCCAGGATGGTATTTTCAATCTCTCAATAACTGTTACTGGGTTTGGGTCTTTTTGGCTCTGGGGAGCCTTTGGCCCTATTTTCTTCTTCCTTTTAGTCAGCTGCCCTGGGGCATTGGCTTCATTCACAATTCTCCAGTTTCCCAAACAATGAAGCTTCTTGTGTTTATGGCTAGTCTCCCTATTAACTCTATGGAAAAGTTTACAATTACTGAAACAGATGCCTGCCCACCACTTTTTGTCTTCGTTCCAGTGAAACCCCAGCCCATCCATTAGTTTTAATTAAAAGTCCTTTGGGTCACTCTCTTTTAGGAGATTGGCCAAAAGGACTGAAAGGTCTGAGCAGAGCAATGTCAATTAAGGAATTGATGTGGCTTTCTCCATGGGTCCCACCCATTTGCCAACAAAGACTCCCTACGGCAGACACAGGGACAGAAACCAGGCAAGCAAGGACAGTCTTGGTGGAACCTAAAATGAAAGCAGCCGCAACAACCACAAACCTAAAATGAATAGTTTCCTGAGAAACTATGACCATCTGGATGAGCAGGGAGACCAACTGTCCAGTTTCATGGGATAGTCACAGGGGAACCAGGGCAAGTAGTTCACCCTATAGATGAGAAATATTTCATCTTTGAAACTTGCGAAAACACTGGGAGGTTCCTCCAGTGCTGGGGCGTCCATCCCAGATGCAAACCAACAGTTCACAGCGACATGGAATTTTACTGCCTGCAAAGCAGCTCCCTTTAATGTCTGTACCATGGACACATAGGATTGGGCCTGCAGATACCAACTTGGAGATTTCCCACCCCCTTGGCCCCCACCAAAAGGTACATTTTCATTACCATAATGCAAAATGTGCTAACTTGTCCTTGCATCTACTCTTTCTACCAGCCCTGGGGGGTAGTCTCATAGAGGAGATCTGTGGATGTGCAGAGGTCACACAGCCAGCAAATGGCAGAGAGGGGGTCCCTGAGCATTGCTGCCTGACTCCCTGGTGTCTATAACCCCAGCAACCACTGAAGGAGAGATAACTCTGAACATGCCCCTCTTCACACCTTGGAACTTCATCCTTGCAGAATCTTTGAGGCAAATATTACCATTATCTATTTCACAGATAAGAACATGCGTTCTAAGAGACCAGGTGAACTGCCCAAGGTCACACAGCTACAAAGTGGCAGGGCCAGATAGCAAGCCTAGAGCTAAATGATTCCAAGCATTTATCAGCTTTGCTCTTCTGCCTCTGTGCTCATCAGTCCTAAACTAAAGCCCCAATGGCTGATACCACCTCAGGGATAGGAGCTCAGGCTTTAACATGAGCCATCCCTTACCAGCTGTGTGGTATTGGGCAAATTCCTCAACCTCTCTGGGCCCTCGTTTCCTTCTCTGTACAGCAAGGATGGCAATACTGCTCCCTCACAAAGACTGTGTAAAACTTTTAAAGTTCACAACAGCATCCAACACATTTGCTTTACCTGCATTTTCCCATTTCTTGCTCACAGAGCTCTGAGGTAAACTATGTAATATATTTCAGAACTAAGACCAGCACTGGTACACACAACTCAATGACTAGTAGCCATTATTATCATTATCATTTTTGCTGCAGATATTGCTATTACAAAGTCATCATTGCTGTTCTTATTACTATTAGTGGGTTTGCATCCCTTTACTGTAACTTGCATCACACAAACACAAACATACACAAATCTCCCATGGTCACCCTTTCCCAGGACCCCTTAAAGCCCTGTACCCGCCATTTGCCCATCCCTCGTCACCCACCACCCCATGCATGCTTAGTGCCCCTTCCCTGGGCAGGCCCCTGAGCTGCACCTGCCCGCGTACCCTGCGCCTGGCTCTCATCCCCTGTGCCTCTGCGCCAGCTGCGCATGCCTCACCTGCAGTACCCTCTCCGCTGCTCTGCGTCCTGCTGTAGGGGCATTGGGTGGAACCGAGTGGAGCTGGGTGGGGTGGGTCGAGGGGGAGCTTGGCAGGAAGCGATGGGGTGGAGCGGGGTGGCGCAAGGACGCGCAACTCCACCTCCTCTTAAAGGGGCGCAGGTGGAAACCCAGGCACCCAACGTTGGAGGGAGGTAGGGGTGGCGCAGATTACAGGCCCTGCCTGGGGCCCCCTGCCTAGGGCCCCCTGCCTAGATCCGAAGCGGACCGGACGCAGATAATTACACGCTCGGGTCGCCTCTCTCGGAGTCGTCTGCGGGAAAGGAGGGTCAACTGTAAAGATACAGCCACCCACAGCAGTGTAGGGGCTCTGCTTGGATCTACATTCAAAACAAGGTTTATTAAAAGTTTATAAGACAGTTGGAACAAGGTGGTCGCGAGATATTTAATGGTTAGGCTTTTTAGGTGTGACAGTTGTAATGTGGCTCTCTGTTTAAAGTCCTTCCTTTAAAGACAAACGTTTACAAACTTGGAATAGGATGGATGGGATTTGCTTGGAAATGATGGGCACCAGGAAATGTCAGGAGTGTGGATGAAACAAGATTGGCCGCGAGTTGATAATTGCTGCAGATGTAGGGAGGGGTCTTATGACCTTTCTTCTTCTTCTTTTTTTTAATGTGCTTGGGAATTTTTATACTAGAAAGATTTTTTAATAGTAAGAACTAGATAAATGCTCAGACCCCTTGGTCAGTAAATGTGACCAAATTTATCTCAAAGGCAAAAGATACTCCTCAGAATAGAAATGGTTTGTGCACCAAAATATTTACTACACAGCATTACATAGTATAGAAATCCCCCCAAAAATGGTGGTAGAAAGAGACCCAAATTAAGAGTCCACCATAAGGAAATGGTTATATAGACTATAATATAGCAATTCTATGGGTTATACACCTATTACCATGGGCATTAACAAAGACACAGCAATAGTGCTACAAGGAAATGATTTTATATCCAAAAAGCCAAATATTAAGTAACACATGTGAATGCAATTTATAAAAACCAAAAGGAAAAAAACATTGAAATATTGGCTTTGCATGGTGGGATTAGTCATAACTGTTTTCCATCTTTTCTAAATGAAAACATAATTGTGAACTTGTGGTTTCCTTGCGACCCTTCACAGTTAAGTGAAATATCTCAATACCTGAAAATGTTTTCAGTAACGACTGAGTTTACTGAAACTGATATTTCGTGTGCAAAACTAGACATTCTCTTCAGAAATGGCCAATTGTACCTCTATTGCTCATCTGTTTTTTTTAATCCTCACCCGAGGATATGTTTTTTTTTTTTTATTGATTTTCAAGAGAAGGGAAAGGTGGGAGGAGAGAGAGAAGCATCGATGTGAAAAAGAAACATCAATCAGTTGCCTCCCGAATGTGACCCTACTGGGATTGAACTGGCAACCAAGGTATGTGCCCTGACCAGGGATCAATCCTGAAACCTTTTTGGTGGACAGGTCAGTGCTTCACAGGTGGTTATTTATATTATTTATAAAGTTATAATACTCGATAATCAACAACCTCAAAAACACCCTTTATCCCCAGGCTCTTGGTTTAATTCTGTTAGCAAGAAACTTACTTTCAAGCCATCAGCGGTGTCCAACCTGTGGCCAGTGGGTCACACGTGGCTCAGGATGGCTATGAATTCAGGCCAACACAAAATCATAAATTTACTTAAAACATTATGAGTTTTTTGTGGTTACATGTCACAATGCACTTAATGAGTGGCCCAAGACAGCTCTTCTTCTTCCAGTGTGGCCCAGAGACGCCAAAAGGTTAGACACCCCTGAGCTTAAATGATGGAAAATGTTTTTCATCCTTTGTCAATTTTATTTAGAAAATAGGTGTCTATGAATTTCACATGATTCATTTTGCAAAGATAAAAAATACAGTGTATCTTTGCATTTAAAAATTTTCTAATGTTAGAACTTTGCACATTCATGCATAGAAAAAGAGTAGACAGACATATAACAAAATGTTAATAGTGGTACTGTCAGGGTAATGGCATAGGTAAAGTTTATTTGTATTTTCTACTTCTTCTATAACAAACATGTACTTAAAAGGCAAAACCCAGTGGGGCTTTATGATCAGTCACATCCATCTTAGAAATAGTAATAAAAACAAGTGGCAAAATCCAGGGCAGGAAACCTGTTTTGTTCTGCTGAGTATAAAAAGGATTGTGATGTATGCTCCACCACCTCAGCTCTGCCATTTGAAAAGTGCTGAGGGTTCAAATGCATTTAAAACTAATATTCTGCATTGACTCCTAAAAACAATATAAGAAAATGCATTTTGGCATTCTATCTCTTTTTATTTTCCAGAACTTAAGAAATGAAGGTGTATAAGACATTGTTTTTTTTCCATTTATTTTTTATTATTGTTTAAGCTGTTATAGTTGTTCCCACTTTTCTACTCTTCCCCTCCCTCACCCAGCACACCTTCTTGCCACCCCAAGCCAATCCCCACATTGTTGTCCTTGGGTTTTGCATAAATGTTCTTTGGTTAATCCCTTCACCATCTTTCATCCCGTCCCCTCCCCCTCCTTTTCAGCAATCTGTCAATGTGTTTAATCTGTCAATCTGTTTTATGTATCTAAGCTTCTGTATTATCTTGTTCATTAGTTTATTATGGTCATCAGATTCTACATATAAGTGAGATCATATGGTATTTTTCTTTCACTGAATTGCTTAATTCAATTAGCATAATTTTCTCCAGGTCCATCCATGCTGTTGCAAAATGTAAAAGATTCTTCTTTTCACTGCTGCATAGTATTCCATTGTGTAAATGTACCACAGCTTTTTTATCCATTCATCCACTAATGCGCGCTTAGTTTCCAAATCTTGGCTATTGTAAACAGCACTACTATAAACATAGGAGTGAATGTATTTTTTTGTATTGGTGTTTTGGGATCTTTAAGGTATATTCCCAAAAGTGGAGTTGCTGGGTCAAAAGTGAGTTCCATCTTTAATTTTTTAAGGATACTCCAATACATTTTCCACTGTGGTTGCACCAATCTGCATTCCTACATCCTCACCAACATGTTGTCTTTTGATTTATAGATGGAAGCATTTCTGACAGTTGTGATATCTCATTGAGATTTTAATTTGCATTTCTCTGATGATTAATGATGTTGGGCATTTTTTCACATGTCTACAGGCCCTCTGCATTTCCCTTTTGGAGAAGTGTGTACTCAGGACTTTTGCCCACTTCTTAATTGGGTTGTCTTTCTGGCACTGAGTTGTATTAGCTCTTTGTATATTTTGGAGATTAAGGCCTTGTCAGATGTATCATTGACGAAAATGTTCTCCCAACAGTGGGTTCCTTATTCATCTTGCTGATGGTTTCTTTAGCTGTATAAAATCTTTTTAATTTTATGTAGTTCCATCTGCTCATTTTCTGCTTTGTTTCCAGTGGCTTAGGACATATATCATCAAAAGTATTTCTATGTTGGACATCCGAGATCTCCTTACATAGATTATCCTACTTCTAGGGTTTTTATGGTTTTGTAATTTACATTTAAGTCTTTACCCATTTTGAGTTTATTTTTGTGTATGGTGTAAGTTAGTGGTCTAGTTTCACTTTTTTGCATGCACCAGTCCAGTTTTCCCAACACCATTTATCAAAGAGATTGTCTTTGCTCCATCGTATGTATGCTCTTGCCACCTATGTTAAATATGAAATGTTCATAGAGGCATGGGTTTACTCTTAGGCTCTCTGTTCTGTTCCATTGATCTGGCTGAGACAACTGTCATCACAATGATTGCCAGGGTTTATTTGGCTGATCTAGCTGGCTAGGCGAGTGTGCCCTTCCTCCCTCACCAATCCATGTGCGTCCCTCCTGAAGCTGCACGCTCGGGTCAAAAAGGACAACATCCCATGCTAGAAGAGAGGACCAGTCTTCGGTCAAAGGCATACAAGTAGCTGCGCTCCCCTGCTAGAACCTCCAAACAAGCTATCAAGAAATTCCAATTTTACATGTTCATTTATTTGGGGGGAGGGATGTTGACTTTTCATTTTACATGCACTGAAAGTACTTTGAAACTGGACTTTTAATGCAAAATATACTATCTAATCCACATGAATACAGCAGACTGACTCTAACATCCAGAGGGAATTCTTAAGTTCTAGTTATGTAAGAATATTCTTCCAATTCTCCAAAAGTGTAATATTTCATGGCTTAACAAAAGTACTTTAGTATCAGTGAACACTGACTCCAATTCAGTGATTTCAACATAGAAAGCAAGCTAAATTACTAGTAAATGAAACCCAGTGCCATACAAGTTATACTATAAAAACAAATATTAGGGAAGTGAAAATCAAAAGCACAATGAGACACTAACTCGCATCCATTAGAATGGCTATCATAAAGAAAAACAGAAAATAGCAAGTGTTGGTGATAATGTGGAGAAACTGGACCCTGTACACTGTTGGTGAGGATGTAAAATGGTACAACCACTATGAAAAACAGTGTGAAGATTCCTCCAAAAATTAAACATAGAGTTACCATCTGATCCAGCAATTCCACTTCTGGGTAAATACCCAAAAGGAGTGAAAGCAGTGACTCAAATATTTCTATAGCCATGTTCATAGCATTATTCACAATAACTAAAAGGTGGAAGTAACCTAGGTGTCCATTGATGGATAAGCAAAATGTAGTCTATACATAAAATGGAATATTTTTTAGCCATAACAAGGAAAGAAGACTTCCAGTCAAGATGACGGTATAGGTTAATACCTCATACAACCATATCAAAAGTTACAACTAAACTACATAACAATCATCATTCAGAACCACCTGAAATCTAGCTGAACAATAGAAGTTCTACAATAAGGGATTTAAAGGAGAAGCCACATCAAGACTGGTAGGAGGGGCAGAAATGCTAAACAGACTGGTCCCACACCCACATGTGGCAGATAAAAATCAAGGATATTCTGGCTTCAGAGAAACCCCCTGAGGAGCAAGGAGGTCCCACCCTCACACCAGGCACCCCAGCCCAGTGCTGAGAAGTTCCCATAACTTCTGGCTATGAAAACCAGGGGAGATTGTAGCTGAGTATGATGAGTCCCAGACGGTTCCTCTTAAGGGGTCCACACATGGATAACTCACTTCCTCTGAGCTCCAGTGCTGGGGCAGCAGCTCGAAAGGCACTAGGGACCTACAGTGAGGAACTGAACTGTCTGGCATCAGGATGAGAGTTGAGGGGCAGCTTTCTCCCAGACATAAGTGTTGGCAGAAGCCAATGTTCCTTTGATGAGCCCTCTCCCAACAGAGCCAGCAGGTGGGTACCATATCTGAGACTCCATCAACCTGGCTATTACTGTTTGTCCCACCCTGGTGATTTCCTGAGACCATGCCCCACCAAACTTAAGGGCTCACCCAAGCTGTTCCCACTGGCTTTTGCATAAGAAAGGCCTGTCTTGGCTCATGCTTCAAACTTTCCTAGAATCTCTCAAACAAGCAGCCTCCAGCCTCAGTGTGCCTCAGTACTTACCTCTCACTAAGTAGCCGCAGGCCCAGCACCAGCAGCAGCTGGTAGTGGCTCACAGCTTGGCCTCTCCTGAGCCCCTCCAAGCCTAATACAAGTAGCAGCCATCTGCAGATTGCTTTGTAGCTCATGCTGGGTGGCCCTGGGAAGAACACAGGCAGCAGCTGACCTTGGCTTGCACCTCCTGGGAGGCCCCAGATCCAGAGCACCAGGTGGACAGCTTCACACCAGGTCACAGGTCAAAGCACCACCAACCACCTCCACAGCGGCACACCCAAGGGGCAACTCAGCAGACACCAGAGCCCTGCTGAAGAAACTCCTGCTCTGTGGAATAGGCCCCTGCACACCTGATCCTCTGTGGTGGTAAGTGGTCACAGCCAGTCCTTCCAGTCAATCGGCCTGGAGGTGAATCCCTCTCTTTGATGTGCCAACAACAATCAAGGCTCAACTACAAAAGGAGAGTGTACACTGTCCACACTGGGTGGGGGATCGGTGAGGAAGGGGGGCACCTTGAGAGACCAGCTTGGGAGATAGGGTAGGCTGTTCCACTGGACCCTACAGGATACCTATTACATAAGCGCACTATATCAAGCCCAGGAGACATAACAGCTCTACATAATACATAGAAACAAACACAGGGAGGCTGCCAAAATGAGGAGACAAAGAAGCATGTCCCAAGTGAGAGAACAGAACGAAACTCCAGAAAAAGAACTAAACAAAATGGGGACAAGCGATCTACTAGATAAAGAGTTCAAGCACTGGTTATAAGGATGCTCAATGAGCTTAATGACAACTTCAACAGTATAAAAAGGACATGGAAACCACAAAAAAGAATGGTCAGAAATGAAGGACACACTAACTGAAATGAAGAATAATTTACAGGGAATCAACAGTAGATAAAGCCAAGAATCATATCAGCAATTTGGAATATAAGGAAGCATAAAACACCCAATCAGAAGAGGAAAAAAAAAAGATTCCAAAAAGATATAGTGTAAGGAGCCTCTCGGACTTCAATACCAATATTCACATCATGTGGTGCAGGAAGGGGAAGAGAGAGAACAAGAAATTAAAAACCTAATTGAAAAAATGGTGACAGAAAAATTTCCTAACCTAGTAAATAGACACACAAGTCCAGGAAGTACAGAGTCCTAAACAAAATGAACCCAAAGAGGCCCACACCAAGACACATATTAATTAAAATGCAAAAGGTTAAAGACAAAGAGAATCTTAAAAGCAGCGAGAGAAAAGCAGTTAGTTACCTATGAGGGAACTCAACAGAAAGTTTGCAGGCTAGAAGGGACTGGCAAGAAATATTCAAAGTGATGAAAAGCTTGGTTGACCTACAACCAAGATTACTCTACCCAGCAAAGCTATCATTTAGAGTCAAAGGACAGATAAGAAAAAGTTGAAGGAGTTCATCACCACCAGACTAGTATTATGTGAAGTATTAAAGGGTCTTCTTTAAGAAAAAATATCAAAACTATGAACAGTAAAATGGCAATGCATATCTACTCAACAAATGAATCTAAAAAAACAAAATATACAAAGAACAGAAACAGACTCATAGGATACAGAGAAAATTTTTGATGGTTGCCAGATGAGAGGAGATTTGGCGGGGGGCGGGGGGTGGATGGAAAAGCTGAAGGGATTAAGAAATACAAATTTGTTGTTATAGAATAATCACACGGATGTAAAGTACAACATAGGGAATATAGTCAATGATATTCTAATAACTATGTATGGGGTCAAATGAACATGAGATTTCTCAGGATGATCACTTAGGTTATATAATGTCTAATCACTAGGCTGTACACCTGAAACAATATTACAATAATATAATATTGTATATCAGCTGTAATTGAGAAATGGGAACATCATGCTCTGTGAAATAAGCCAGACACAAAAGGACAATTATTGTATGATTTCACTTACATAAAGAACCTAGTCATCAGATTCATAGAAACTAGAATGATGGTGTCCTAGGCTGAGGAAAGAAGGAATGGGAGTTAGTATTTAGTGGGTTTCAGTTTTTCCAGGTGAAAGAATTCTAAAGATGGATGGTGATGGCAGCACACTGTGAATGTACTAAATATCACTGAACTACACACCTGAAAATGGTTAAGATGGTAATCTTATGTGTATTTTATTACAATAAAAAAGGAAGGTAAATAATGGTACTGTGCCAGTAGAGTAATAATTTTAAAAGCAAGCAACTAAATGGGATGTGGTGTCCTGAACTGCTTCCTAGAACAGAAAAGTTCATTAATGAAAACAATGGGCGAATAGCCTGTAGTGCACAGGCTATTAATACTAATGTGCCAGTGTTAAATTCTTAGTTTTGGCATATATACCATGACTACATAAGATGTTAACATTAGGGAAACTAAGTAAAGGGTATACAGGAACTATCTGTACTACCTTTGCAAGATTTCTCTAAATCTAACACTATTCCAAAATAAAAGTTTATTTTTAAAAATCACAGGTTCAATTTCTGGCCAGGTTGCATATCCAGGTTGCAGGTTCAAGCTCCAGTGGGGGTGCGTACAAGATGGCAACTAATTGATGTTTCTTTCTCTCTGTCTCTCTCTCCCTCCCTCTCTCTCTGAGAGCAATGAAAAAAGAAATGTCAAGTGAGGATAAAAAATGAGTTTTAAAAAGCAAGCAACAACTAAAAAGAAAGTTAGAATTCCTACATAGACGACAAAGAAAATGCAAATATATTAGAATTAACCAAGCAAGTGGGAAAATATGAACACCTATACAGATAGCTACAGTAGATGTGAAATTTTTATTGCACTGTTCACTGTTGCCTAGCTATTTTCTCATAATCCACTAACTGCAAAAAGGCAGGCTGTTGAATTATATCGTAGTACTATTTCCTTAACGGTCCCCTAAGGGTGCCTTTTTTCACTTAGACCACAAATGTTTCTTATTGTGGAAACAGTGTAAACTTCTTTCTGACAATTCATGATTTTATACCTTTGATAAATGAATTGTAAGTTTGTGAGCATCCTCTTTTGAGTCAATAATGAACCCAATTTTGTGCTCAGTGGACTCCTAGACGAGACAGCCTTGACTCACTCTACCGCCTTCCAGCTGTGACCTGGGGGTACTGAATATAAATTTATTTAGGGGTATGTAGGTACCTGCACAAATGTGGAAGTCACTTTAGCCTCTGGAAGCCCATGTTCAATGTGCTGTAATTATTAGAGAAAAAAAAAGATATGAAACTTCATCAGTCATCAAGTGGTGGGAAGCAATTGGTCAAACACCTTGCTTCATTTAAATACTATATTCCATTTAAATACTATACTCAGAATGAAGTAAAAACAAAGCTTTACTCAGGAAGATGACTTGAAAACAATGAAGTTTTATTTCGCAAACCAGCTTCTTTTCTGTTAAAGGCCAACTATGAAAAAACTGATGACTTACAGAAGCACAGAAAATACACTGGCTTTTAACTACTCTGCACAAGGGATAAATGACTAAGGGTATTGTCTCTTCTTTCCTTCCCTTCTCTGAAATCTGTGGTCTGAGTACCATGGGGCTTAATGCTGCAGGTGCAAGGGGTTAGGATTCAAGGTGCAGCTTGCATTTCCTTTCTGCATGACCTAGGGTCAAATAGTTAGCTTGCTTTGACCACACACAGACCTCTTCATTTCTCTAGCACAACCTGAACTTGACGTGAAGCACTTACACAAGGAATGGTGCAGAGAAGAAGGCAGCTTTATTGTACTTTGGGGGAAAAAACTTAATTCCATTTAGGGGGAAAGAAAAAAAAAAAGCCATTGACATTGAATAAGCAACACTGCCACCTAGTGAAATGGTAGCATATTACCAGGACTTCTAGGACCAGCTATGAAATGTGAGCAGATTTTGTGGTTTATATTTTCACCATAAAATGTCACTTTTCATAAGCTGGACTTCAGAGGACCTCAGATTTTAAGAAAAGATTTTTGTCTGTGAAGTGCATAAATGTATGTGTTTTCTCTGCATTTTTGAGTAAAGAGTTTAGTGTTTGTTTTTTTTTTTTTTAACAGACTTGCAAATTAAGTCTCAAAGTTATGAAACACTTTGGGACAACCTGCCTTTTGAACATCCATCACTCTTACCCTCTTGCTTGACAGTCTAAATAGCAACATTTCTGGTTAAATGGTTGGAAGCACTCACGGATTCTAGAATGCAAGTCTGACGCCGTCTCCATTAATCCATACTCTTGGCAAATAATAAATTCAGCCAAGGATTTCAGGAAGAACCAAACTCTGGGAAAGAAGTATACAACTGAAGAGTAAAAAGTTGAAAGAAAACATCTTCAGGTTGCATTTTTTTTTCGGCAGACACAACTGATTGTTTCAACTCTGAGAACCTGAGATTGTCCAGAAAAACAAAGTTCTGAGTGTAGGACGTTAGCTATTGCAAAGTCAGAACCCAGTGTTTTGCATTTCCCAAAGCAACATGAACTAGGGAGTGGGCAGTCCCTGAAGTACTATACCTGAATGAGGTTGTTCTTTTGAGGGTTGGTCTCGACTGCCTTGGTGTTCACGATCTGTAATAAACCCCCAGCCCTCTCATCTGAAGTCTTTCTGCATCACATGTTTAAGTCAACTGCATCTTTCACTCGGTGCTATTATGTGAGCAACCCTGACATCAAAGCAGTAGGAGTTGCTAGGGGAGAGCCTTACATAAACTCAAACCTGATACCAAATCATCTCCAAAAAAGTTTATTAGCATGATTAAAAACATGTTCTTGAATAATGACAGAAAGAATGTCTAAACATGGAAGAGTACCAGTGGCTATACCTTATAACCAGTATTTACAACTGAATGAGTGCCTTTATTGCCAGTCTTCATTTTATTAAAAACAATACATACTTATTGTTTCCATTTGGAATCATGGCTATTGCTTGGACGGGGGGGGGGGGGGGGTGCCCCCTACTACGATTAAGTATAAAAAATAGCTTCCATAATTGGAGTGAGAACTGCATCTTAAGAACTGATAAAAATCCTCAGAGTTGGGTTTTTGTTTTTTAAAAAAACATTCATTTTACACACTACAAAGAAATAATTAGTATTTTGGCTTATTAAATTCCTACATGATATTTAGAACAACAGTCCCCAGAGGTCCCCACTTCACGTAATGGAGAACGCAGACCCTTTCCAGGAAGACTCTGCAGACTGCGGCCTCCACGGGTTTACACTGGTTTGAGCACAAAGACAGCGTCATCCAGAACGTAGTAGTCATTATACATGTCCCCTTCACACAAGTACGGCAGTCTGGTGAAAGCTTCAATAACAAAACCTGCTTTCCTGAAAACTTCAGGCAGACTATTCACTTGTTCTTCCCAGTTCTGTCCCTTGATTTCCAAAATTTCTGACGGTTTCTCCCACTTGCCACCTACTAAAACAAATAAAAACATTAAGTTAAATTCTTGATCATACAAGGTATTTAAAGAGGGAAGAAGGGAAGATTCTGTGCCGAGCACTGGGTGCTTTGATGACTCACCTGCCAGGTACCCCTGAGGTAGGTGGACAGAGACAAGGTACAGGCTTTGAAGGGCTAAAGAAGGAGCCCAAGTTTACAAGGCTAATGAGTGTCAGAGCAGAAAAGTAGTATCAGGTTTATCTGAACCCAAAGCCTGTACTATTACCTTCTCTGCCAGGTTTCAGATATCACCCTCCCTTTGACTGATCCACCAGGGTATAATGGTTAATGGTTTAGAAAACTGCTCGTTAAATACTGGAATATTGAAGCAAGGAGTAACACATGATATTTGAAAAAGGGTTTTGGGTAAGTGCTAAAAAAATACCACTAATGTAATAAACCTATGCAACATTATTAACTACAGAGGTTTGTGAGGCTGAAAATAAAACTAGGTTAATGCAGGACTTTAATTTATAGAAATAGATAATCAGTGTGTTTTTCAAGGAAAGCTGATCCACTTCCTAATTTATCAGAACAATTTCATAAAAGTTAAGCTCCAGGATCAAAGAGACGCAGAACGCTAACACGAATGAGTCACCCCAGCATGTCTTAGATTAGTGACTGGAGTCAATGTCAGTCATTTCCACATCTATGAGCATCAAATGTGGGGGAGGTGGGTGGGAGAGAAGGGGGACGATAAGGTCTTCAAGTTCACATACACACCAAGTATTGACTATAAAGAGAGATACACACAGATGATGGTAAATGTAAATATGGGGTGCCTTTACTCTGGTGATATAAAAGAAACACACATATACTAAAAATATTACCAAATTCAGATTGGGAATAACTTTCTATAAATGAGAAAATATATATAACTGATAGGTGCCAAGAGTACAAACACTATAGGGAAAAGATTTTCATTCTTTTCAGTGGCCCAGCACCTGAACCTTGTCCCGGAGTCTTGGTGGCAGGCAAAGCCTAGGAAGCAGCTTTTCCCAGCCTTTCTTGCCACTAGGCACCTGGCCTTAGCTGACATCCTCGCCTAGTCCTGGGATAAAGAGCTAGTGATCCAGGAGTGGGGCCCAAAGTTCCTTCTCTGGGGTGGACAGTGGCATACTGTGGCATAAGGTGGGGTGAGCCACTGGGCCAGCACTGAGCGGTACTAAAAGAGACCGGTCCACACCAGGACATCTGGTGTTTGGCATGATATTGTGAGCTTCAGATGAGTCTGATGGAGTGATATGGGGCATTTTTCTTGGCTGCAGCCCCCATATATGACTCTCCAGTACTCCCACTGACTCTGTAACTGCCCATCCCAAATCCTTTCCATAAGTTCCCCTTTGCTTAAGTCAGCAGAGTCATTTTCTGTTGCTTACAAAGAACTTCCAAGAGTGGGGGGCGAGGGGTCTGGGGAAGGTACAAGATGATAGAGGTTCTACACATCTGTTTCACAGCACATCAAGAAGGGGTCACACAAAACTGGGCACAACTACTTAATGTCACACAGCTTATTTTTCATTGTGCTGCAATATATTTATTCTTCACTAATCTTCCCATTGTCTCTATATGAAGACACTTCCTTCTGCTTCTCCATTCCCAGCAGTTACTGGCCCAGCACTGAGCATACACAGTAGGTGCCCCAGGACCAGAGGTGACAGCTCTGGAAATTTAAAGGATCAATTATCTGTCAAACAACACTCCTTCCTGGGAATATGCACAAATCACAATCTCACTCAAACCATCTAACGCCTGTGAGGATTTGTAAAATCCAAGAAAAATTTAGCATATGAACATTCAGAAATACGCTCTAGGCTAAAATCTCAACTTTAAATGGTGAAACTGGGTTACAAACAATATTTACACAATTTCAAAAAGTTCCTGATTATGGTTCCTTAATAAGAGTTCCTCTCTTCAGTTCTTCCTTCCTAAAAAGAGAAAAAAAAAGCCAACTCTTTAAATGCATACTCCTCAGCACACATACACAGAAATGGAGGCTGGGAGTGCAGTCAAGATCATTCTCGGTCTGGAAATCAGTCTGATTCTGTTTTACGTCGGTAAGGTTCTTTTTTTTCTCTGTCTCTCTTCCATTTTATTTAAATCAACTGCTAGTTTCTGCCTAATGCATTTATATTTTAAGCCCCTAGAGATTAATTTTTAAATGTAAACATTATGGAAATTGTCTAAAGTGGTAAGTTTCCTTTTCCCCCAGGAAAATAGGTGATAAAAGAATAGCTGAGAAAGTTTCATGTTAACACTGAAAAATTCCTTTTGCTATTATGCTGCTTTATAGAGAGAGATAGCACCTCACCAAAGGTTTGAAATATTCCTAAAATCCCATGTGCTGGTCATCAACAATTTAGTTCCCGCATGGAGAGCTCCCAAACCCACTCAGCACATAGAGACACTGAATGATATTTGAATACTTTCAATGCTTCTGAAAAGCTGAATTTCTGTAAATTAGACAGTAATTATCTGGGGAAAAAATTGTCATGGCTGCTTTCCAGAAAATAACCATCCCATAATATATCCATTTTTTAAATTCTCCCCCCATCTGTTTTTCATCCATGAAAAAGAAAGTGTTTCCCACCTCACAGTTCTAATAATTTCATCATAGTTCTAATAAATCTAATGATTTCAGATTTGCCCACAAAATTTGGGTCATAGGGCAGAGAAGGCAGCAAAACCTCTTAATTTTTTCATCTGTGAAATATGTACATTTTAACAGTGGTTATTTTGGGTGAAAGAACTATGAGTGATTTCTTGCTCCTACTTTCAGTAATATTCTGTATTTTTCTATTAAATACGTATTACTTTTATAAACTTTTAACTAGTGTTATTTTAAAGAAGAATCTTGATCTTCTAAAGATGTACCCTGAAAGATATGCAGCTGCAGTGTCTGGGGTCTGCCCTAAAACACCAGGGGAGTGAAGGAGCTCAGGGAGGACTGAGCCAGTGGGGAGGACGCAAAGTGGGGCTGGAGCTGGCGATGGCAGGGAGCTCACTGAACTAGCCTGCTACTACTTCTGCATGTTTGAAATTGTCCGTAGAGGCTTTTATTCAGTGTCAAAAATTAGTTTTCCACATATTTTCTAGATTTGTTTTTAAAAATAGTAATCTTTTTTAATCCCCTCCTCCAAGGAGATAAACTTTCAACCTTTCAGAGGGTTCTGTGCTTTAAAAAAATCCTACGGAACATGAGAGTTCTTAAAGAGAAATTTTTCACAGGAGCAGGCTGTGGTGTGACATATTCAAACTTCTCTTTTTTGATAGACATTACTTAACTGGTGCGGGGGAGAAACAGAAGTTTCCTCATAAGTCTGTGCTCTCATAGGAAATCCTACAACTGGTTTGCTCCCACACAGACTCATTTCGCAGAACTGGGAAATAGGCGGAGACATAAAACTCCAGAGTTGCAAATATTTCTTTTACCATGGGCCATTAGCTCTCTAAGGAAAGTGTTAAAAGCCAGCTTCTCTTTTAAGAATTCCATGAGACAAAGGACTTGCAATTGAGACATTGTTGGTTAATTCTTATGTTTTGACAGGCCCCATTCCAATTCAAACTTCCAAGACACAACGATCATTCATTATACACTATAAAGTGCTTGTCTAGGCTGCTAAGGTGGCAGTCTGGGTAGGAGGCATGAGGGACTATTTACGAGACTTAGCAGTGAACCACGTACCCTCCGCTGGTCTTCTCTAGGTGACCTAACCCTCATATAAGATTTATAGTTATCAAGTCACTAAAAAGCTCCCAGCTCATCTCAAATTGTACAAATACTAAAATTAAAAATTTGGTGAGAACAGATGTGCCTCACAACAAGACCTGTAAGAAAATGTTAAGTGACAAAAGCCCATCTGAAACATAAGCATCAGGCCAGCTGGATGATTCTTCTATTTCACTTACAGACTCACACAAATAAGACCATTTGTAAACACACAACCAGGCACAAGTCAAACTAAAAACTGGCAAAAATAAAAAAATTAGGGCAGACTTCCATTTATAAATGCCTGAGTGGCTTTCCAGCTTCACACACCTGGGATAAGGTCAAGGTAGGGTCAACCTGTGTGACTTGGAAAGCAGAACAACATGGTGGAGAGGGCCCTGGGTGTCCAGTCCCAGCCCTGCTAACACCTTGCTGGGACATCCACAATTATCTCTGAAATGGACATATAACCCTGTGGAAATAGGAAAAGTGGTATAGGCAGCAGAAATTCTCTATCTGTTCTTAAATGTTGGGTTGGCCAAAAAGTCCATTATGTTTTTTCCATAAAATAAAATATATAGTTTTCATTTTCACCAAAAACTTTATTGATTTGGAAATTTGGGGTATGCTGGCTATCTCCTGCTATTGGCTTCTAGTGGGTAGAGGTCAGAGGTATGCTAAACATCTTCCAATGCATAAGACAGCCCTACATCAAAGAACTATTTGGACAAAATGTCAACAGTACCAAGAAACTTCGCAAATCACTTTTGAAACATTTGATCAGTCACAGCATCTTCTCCATACACTGCACAAATCTTTTCCTGTGTTTCAGCTGCATTTTTACCTTTCTTGAAATAATAAAGCATAAGACACCAAAAATTGTTTATCTTCTTCCATCTTCAATATTAAAATGGCTGCACAAAAAGTCACCAATTTTGATGAGTTTTTTTAAATACATACTGATATGACAGCTGTCACACAGAATCTAACAAAATTGTTTCGAGTGAAGTTAGAGACAATTAAGCACTACCAGAGTCACTGTATGGAAAAAATGTAATGGACTTTTTGGCCAACCCAATATTCCCTATGGGTTACATGCATAAATCCTCCTTCATCGATGGTCTCAAACATCCCACTGACCCCACAAGGTGCAGAATACTACCCCATTCTTCTAATGAGGAAGCTAAGAGGCACAGACTGTAGAGATGGCAGAGCTGGGATCCCAACTCAAGTCTGTGCCCTTTATCATGATATTGTTCATCAAAGAAGCTACAAGGGACTACAAAGCAGTGACAAAGATGTGGGAGAAATCAGTTTGCTTAGCCCGGACATGGCCCACTCAGGCGGCATTTCCCCAGGTGCACACCTTTCTTTGATAGTATTTCCCATAGGGGCAGTGTTTCACAAAGGGACTATTGTGAACTGCCATGAATTCCTAGCAATCCCAACCCCCGCAAGGCAAAACCCCCAAATGCCTACTGCTCAGCTGGCTCAGCTATGGAAGCAACACTGGCATGAGGGCTTTGATCCCAGGATCACACTGAACACAACAGTCCTGTGAGGCCAGGGGAACGGATGAGGACACAGGCTCTGAGAGATGCCAGGAAAGCCTGTCAGTCAGTCCACCAAGAGTGAATGTGGGGACTCTGAACTGCTGACCTGGAACTGTGGCCACCTCTGGTCCCAAGGCTGATCCCACTGAAATTTTTCTGAAGCTGTACCCAAGTAAGCAGACATCAGACATCACTGTGAACCAGCAGGTTAGGGTCAAGAAACATGGGGAGTTAGGAAAAGTGAGGACCATCAATGTCTTATTTTTAGTCTTGTTTGTGCTGGGAGTTAAGGTTAGAAAAAGAAATTTGGGAGTTTCTGAGCCCACAAATGTTAGCAAGATAGAAGCACAGGCTGTCTTCCTCCCACAGGTGCTTCGGGCAAGTGTATGATCTCTGTCTCTCAACCGTCTGTCCTCGAAGTGGACTACACTCAAGTGGCTGTGACCGTGCCCTGCACCTTCTCCACAGCGGGGTGCCCCCACAAGCAACCCAGCAACCTGTGGTTTCGCTATGGTGCTCACCAGCCAGAGACCCTCTGCTTGGATGGGTGCACAAGTGAGGCAGACAAATTTACAGTGAGGAAGGACCTGGCACAAAACCAGGTCTCCCTCACGGTCAACAGGCTGACGTCCAATGACAGTGCCATCTACATCTGTGGAATAGCCTTTCCCAGTTCACAGGACCCGAGGGCCAAGCAAGCTGGAGACGGGACTGTGCTGGTGGTGAGAGGTCAGTCGGTCATGGCTGTACTCTGGTACATTGCATTTGCTCAGCCAATTAAACGCATTACACAACTTACACACAGACTATGACAGAACTCTCCTGGCTTAATACTCTAGCCAGGGAAGGTCCATGACTCTAGCACAAGCCAACATGCAATTTGATCAAAAAACCACTGTGACACCCTCTCCAGCCTCTGCAAAGTCAGGGGTATGTTGAGCACTATGTTCTCTCCCCAAGTCCAGATGTTATTAGTGAGGGTGACCTTTCTGTCTATTATGGTGAGCGGTGTGACGTACCAAAGCCAAAGGGAAATGTGTGATGGTTACCATCAGCTTTCTTAGGAACTGGCCTGGTACTGCACCACCTAGAACAAAGCACTGGAGGAGTGCATAAGTGATCATAAATTGGACCCAGAAAAAATATGTGTTACAGAGAATAAATACAAATTTGAACAGAAGCCACAACGGTGTCCCTGACCCTACCATTCTGAGTGAACAGAAGAGAAAGGGACTGGAGTGACTATGGCTGCTTGAGATTTGTTAAAACCATTATAATTTCTTCATTAAAGTGAGGATACTGAACCTGAGCCCTATATATTAAGAAATTAAATTTTAAAATTTCAGGAAAAATGCTGCATGTAATTCTGGGGATAGGAAGAGAGGGCAGTAACTCCTTGACTTTTTTTTAATCTCTTCCCTTAAAAAGGACTCCAGTATCATGAGCACTGAGAGCATGGAAATGTGAACTCACTTACATAGGACTTTGAGGGCCTGAGCTCTGCTGTGTTAGAATCCCCGCTTTCAATTACTAGGAGTGTTCCCAGGGGCTTTTGATAGTCCACTGCCATTTCACCCTATTTGATTCTCGCCTGTAAGATAAATCATAAATGAATTAATATACATAAAGCACTTTTAACGGTGCCTGGCTTATAGCAAGTACTCGGTAAATGTTAGCTACAGATATTAAAACAAAAACACAACAGCTTTGGAGATTCATATAGCTCACTGCATTAGTCTTCTAAAAAAATGTTAAAAAATGTTAACCAAAATAAAAAAAAATGTTAGCCAAAAGAAAAAAGTGTTTGAATAAGATAAAGGTCCCAAAACTGCAATCTCATGTCAAGAAAAATTCTTGTTTAGAAGCAGAAATGAAAGTATCACCAATATAGACACAAAAGTTTCCTGGCTTTTCTGTAGAACTCCTAATTTAGCCCTTGAAACATTTTAAAAAATCTTCAAAGATCTGTTAGTTTCAGGACAAAAGTATTATTGTATAAACTGAGCTCACAAAATAAGCATCTATGGGATATTTGGTTTAAAAGTTCAGGTTATTGAGGTAATGACTACAAATCAAATTGTATTTTGTACTTCAAATAATCAAGTACTTGAAGACATAGCATGTTACCCATCTCTAGGCAGAGCACAGGACACTTCCTATAAGGAGGGAGAAATCAGAATGGGAAAATGGATTTAATAATTCTACCTCAAAGACTTTATTAGTGATAAGAAGGGGAACATGGAACAACACCTGTCTTTTAAGTGCCTAGTAAGCACTAAGATCCTCAGTGCATGGCATTCTCAGATCCTTTTAGAGACTGCACTAGTCAGCTACGTATACTGAATGGCTCAAGGTTACAAATGTCAGCATTAACAAATACAGGGGAAATATCTCCTTCACTACATAAACACACTCTTAGTGAAACTGCACATCATTCCTACCAAAAGAAATCATAAAAGTAGCCCTAGCTAGTGTAGCTCAGTGGATTGAGTGCTGGCCTATGAACCAAAGGGTCGCTGGTTCGATTCCCCCATCAGGGCACATGCCTGGGTTGTGGGCCAGGTCCCCAGTTGGGGGTGCACAAGAGGCAACCACACACTGATGTTTCTCTCCCTCCCTCCTATTCTTCCCCTCTCTCTAAAAATAAATAAAATCTTAAAAAAAAAAGAAATCATAAATGTCCTTGAACAACTGTCTTAAAATGTTTACCTAACTTTAAGTAATGCTGTATATAAAAAATGATTTTTATCATTATGGCAATTGACTTTTTAAAATTCTTTAGTTTTAAAAACAAGTAATATTTTCAGTATAATACATTTTAAAAACTATTGAACTGACTCTAACTATATGATATATTTGAGTGTATTTTGAATCAAAAGACAAAAATAAATTTTTATGAATCGTCAAGCAGAGTAAGTTCATGTTTCACCTCTAAAATATAGTTTCAGTTAAACTTTAAACATATATTTGCAGTAATAAGTTTCAATAGTGACTGTGGCTCTCTGTTTTTGTAATTAACAAGAAATGAAAGGTCTAGGCAAGGAACTACAGGGTCTCCTGATAGCTCTGTTATCACTGCTCTCCATCTACGTTGCTGGTGTACTGGTGATGTTCATCATCCTCTCCAAAGTAAGTCAAATCCCCTTGCATCTGGATTCCCGCCTCTCCCCATGTGAGCCTCAGAAACAGCTCATCCAATTAACATCTTCCTGTGTAGCTGCAGGAGACATTGCCTACAGGAGAGGTCATAGAAAAAAGCATAGATTTTTCAACACAGAAATTATTACTGACCAGAATACATAATGTCTTATCTTTAAAACCTAGTAATATGGAAATAAGGAACCCTTCTTTATAACCATCTTATATGCTATCTTTCTGCTGGGGGTGGGGGAAGAAAGGTTTAAGAATGAGCAAAAAAGAGGTGAACAAAGAGATTAGAAGCTGCCCTACAATACTTTTAAAAGGCCTAAAGTTTTTGAGAAAGGGTATCTCCTGGCTGCTCATGTGCTATAAGCAGGATCTGTATGTATTATATTAGGATTACTATAAATCCAACAACCAACATCAGTCTGAGTTATTTTATTATTATAATATAAGCATCTCAAAAATGCCATGAAAATTATTGAGTCTTACAGTATAGCATTAAATATTAACTTTTAATATTATGGTAGGAGATGTCTGCTGCAATTGTTTTAAGTAGATAAATGCCTTTTAAGACTTTCCTTTTCTTTTTGACAGTCAAAATCTAACACTCTAAGAAGCAAAGAAACAGAAGACTCACAAAAGGTATAGATACCAGTGCTTGTAAAATATCTTTTAATTGTGGCTGGTTGTAACTATTTCAAATCTGAAACAGTATAAGAAACACAGAGAGCATCATGGTAACTTTCAACCATAGCTATTGTGTCCTATGGCTGAGAAACTCAATGATAACTCAAATGCTAAACTGGGATTTAAACTTTGATAGTTTTTAGCCATAAATTCTACTTAATATATTCAAAATACCAGTTACGGGTAGGTGTAAGTGTGCTGGAGGAGGGCAGAGGGAGCTCAGTGACATGCAACATCTATTGCTTCTAGTCTTAAGATAGAGGGCATTTTTTTTTTCTCATTTGTATTTACAGAAAAAGAGTGCTAGGCGTATTTTTCAGGAAATTGCTCAAGAACTTTATAATAAGAAACATGTGGGAACATGCCAACAACCGGTAAGTGTAAAGTATGAAAAAGATGTCATGCAGATATAATTCATGTTTGACTAAAAAACTAAGCTGCCAACAGCCGTCAATAATCATGGTTTCCTGTAGAAGAGTTCAAAAGAGGACTCAAACAAATGCAATGTATCTTTATATAGAACCTGTTTTGATAAATACATCACAAAATACATCTGATACAATATTAAAGAGATGAGGCTGGTATCTCAGTGACATGGACTCTTTCAGAGAAGCACAGTGGGCACAGACAATGCTTTCAATACAGATGAGGCTGCTTTTGTGGGTTGAAGACTACTTTGTACAGTATGCAGGAGGAGGCATTGCGTACAAGTTGCAAACACTTGTGGATCAAGTTATAAAGTAAACATTACTTATTGCTAATAAGGCAGAAATAAATTCACAGTAATGAAAATAAAAGTTGACTATTTCTGCAGGCTTTGAGGTTGGAGTGGTAGGAAGAATGCATTGACAATACCTTCTGACAGTGTCTCTTTAAAGTCCTATGTAAACAGGTTTTGCAAACAGGATGTGATTTTGGAGCCAGTAGAGCAGATAGTCAGTTTCCATGACATGTAATCAAATCGTTCAGATTTGAATTAAAATAATACAAGATAATGACCTTATGTACTACTGAGGATACTTTCTTCTTAAACAGCAGCCAAAACGGCAAATGTAACAGGTTTCTGAAAGAGGTGTGGTTTCTAAAATCAACATTTAAGAAGAATTTTCATCCAGGAGAGAGTACCATCTAAGCAGTCGTTTCATCCTTCATTGTGTATACAAATACATAAAGAAGTGGTCTGGCTACCCAAGATGCCACTCTGAATAATTATAAATGCCTGTTCACACTCAGTGAGGTTGGGGCATCTTTTTCAGCAAAGAGACAAAGGTAAGTGACCTGAAGATAGACCTGGAAGTAAGAATTATAACATGCTCTAGGCCAGGACCTTAACAAAGGCATCTGAACAAGAAAATTAACTTTCAGTTCCCACATCTTACTCTAAATAGAGGGAAAATGGTAACTTGACCTATAAGATTAGTGGACGAGTAACTTAGGATCCAGAATGCAAAATGGCACAGCAGTTCATATGATGCTTTCAGCATGGCATCATTGGTTATATAACCTGAAATATTTACTATTCCAGGAGAAAGACAACACTTACGAAAACAGAAGAGCACTTGACAACTATCAAAAACCATAGACATGGTTTAATTTTCAGTTAAGTCCTGAAAATCCAGAAGCTACTGGACATACACCCACCAGGGCTTTAAAAGTGTAATCAAAGAAATGGAAAAGACAACTGGCTACAAGAAAGAATGCCGAAATACAAGGAAACTACAACTAACAATAATTACCAAATATAAAACAAAATCAAACTGTACTTTTCTAAATCACTAAAAGAATTCTAAGGAGTCTAACATTTTCAAAAAATTCCATTTTTATAACATGCATCCTCTACTTGTTTTATTCAACATATGAGGTGTGTGATGACTATTACCCTGAAGATTTGAAGCCACAGCACATGCCTCAGTCCTGAGTGAGTTGTGCAAGTGACAGGCCAATTAGACAAAGTTGGGAGGGAGGGAAGGAGGGAGGGGGGTGAAAGAAAGAAAAGGAGGAAGGAAAGTGTCAAAATATGAGTTAGAGAAAAATCATCTTGCAAAGTACCTTGGAGCAAAAATCATCTCCTTTAGTACTGCCACGGGCAATGGTACAGTGCCCTCTCCTGCTGGGGTATACAAATGACTCACATTACACTGCCAACAAAAAGTGAGACTAGAATAGAACATAGTAAAAAGATGGTAGCTAAAATATAGCAAATCCAAAGCAGAGGCCGAACAGAGAAAACCCCAGAATAAATATATCACAGCCAACTCCAAATGTCAGAATTACGCCCAATAACCCCAGAGAAGGAGTGAGAGACATCCTATACTTGACAGTGCCTTTGCCATAGTGATCTGTAACCAACTTAGGAGGGAAATACCAGATAAAGGGTTGATCCAGGAAGAATGTTGATTGAACTCATTATCATCCCACCAAGAAAACATGCTATGGCTTGTTCTGTGAAAGTTACTTCAGTGCAAAAAATCTATTTAAAGTAGCGACAAGTGCACATTCATTATTAAATGAGTTACAACCTATTATTTTTACTTCATTAAAGTGTTTCTTTAACATTTTTTAAAATATATTTATTGATTATGCTATTACAGTTGTCCCATTTCCCCCACTTCTCTCCACTCCATCCTGTACACCCCCTCCCTCCCACATTCCCCCCTATAGTTCATGTCCATCGGTCATACTTATAAGTTCTTTGGCTTCTACATTTCCTATACTATTCTTAACCTCCCCCTGTCTATTTTCCACCTATCATTCATGCTACTTATTCTCTGTACCTTTCCCCCCCTCTCCCGCTCCCACTCCCCTGTTGATAACCCTCCATGTGAGTTCCATTTCTGTGGTTCTGTTCCTGTTCTAGTTGTTTGCTTAGTTTGCTTTTGTTTTTGTCTTAGGTGTGGTTGTTAATAACTGTGAGTTTGCTGTCATTTTTACTGTTCATATTTTTTTTCTTCTTTTTCTTAGATAAATCCCTTTAACATTTCATATAATAAGGGCTTGGTGATAATGAACTCCTTTAACTTGACCTTATCTGGGAAGCACTTTATCTGCCCTTCCATTCTAAATGATAGCTTTGCTGGATACAGTAATCTTGGATGTACGTCCTTGCCTTTCATGACTTGGAATACTTCTTGCCAGTCCCTTCTTGCCTGTAAGGTCTCTTTGGAGAAATCAGCTGACAGTCTATGGGAACTCCTTTGTAGGTAACTGTGTCCTTTTCTCTTGCTGCTTCTAAGATTCTCTCCTTCTGCTTAATCTTGGCTAATGTAATTATGTGCCTTGGTGTGTTTCTCCTTGGGTCCAGCTTCTTTGGGACTCTCTGAGCTTCCTGGACTTCCTGGAAGTCTATTTCCTTTGCCAGACTGGGGAAGTTCTCCTTCATTATTTGTTCAAATAAGTTTTCAATTTTTTGTTCTTCCTCTTCTCCTTCTGGCACCCCTTTAATTCAGATGTTGGAACATTTCAAGATGTCCTAGAGGTTCCTAATCCTGTACTCATTTTTTTGAATTCTGTTTTTTTCAATCTTTTCTGGTTGGATGTTTCTTTCTTCCTTCTGCTCCAAACCATTGATTTGAGTCCCAGTTTCCTTCTCATCACTATTGGTTCCCTGTACATTTTCCTTTGTTTCTCTTAGCATAGGCTTCATGTTTTCATCTAATTTGTGACCAAATTCAACCAATTCTGTGAGCATCCTGATTACCAGTGTTTTGAACTGTGCATCTGATAGGCTGGCTATCTGTTTGCTGCTTAGTTGTATTATTTCTGGAGCTTTGATCTGTTCTTTCATTTGGGCCTTTTTTTTTTTTTTGGCCTTGGCATGCCTGTTATATAAAGGGGTGGAGCCTTAGGTGTTCACCGGTGTCGGGCAACGCTGGTCACTGCACTGTGACACTGCATGTGGGGGAGGGGCCAAGAGGGAGCAGTGGCACTTTCTCCACTCTCTGCCAGATTTCAGTCACTCTCTTCACTACCCACAATCAAACTGGGCCCCTCTGGTGCTGATTTCTGAGTGAGTGGGTGGGCTTGTGCACGCTCTAGGCCCCTGTGGGTCTCTCCAATGAACTCTCCTATGAGGCTGAGAGTTTCTCCTGCGGCCCATGGTTGTTTTCAATCAGAGGTTTGAGGCTTTATTTCCCCAGGCTGGAGCCCTGGGTTGAGAGGTCTGCTTCGCTCTTCCACCGTTCCTCCCGGTTTATCTATGTGCAAATGTGGGGCCGCAGGGTCTGCTAACTGTCACACTCCCCCTTCCACAATCTGCCACCTCACTGGGTCCACCAGCCGCTGCCTTGCTACAAATCCTCTCTGCCCCAGCTGCTTGGCTGCGCCCCTCCTACCAGTCTGGATGAATGTTTCTTCTTTATCTCCTTGGTTGTCGGACTTCCATGCAGTTCGATTTTCTGTCAGTTCTGGTTGTTTTTTGTTTTTAAATTGTTGTTGTCCTTCTTTTGGTTGTGCGAGGAGGCGCAGTGTGTCTACCTACGCCTCCATCTTGGCCGGAAGATCCAATGTTACATTTTTAAAAGCACAGAGGATTCTTGGTTCTTAGCTGCTTCTAATAAATGCTTAGGGATGTGCCAAGCGGAAGATCTCTGTTAATTCTTACGTAATGGTCCATTCTTTCTTCTCTTAGGTTGTATTAGCTTTTTCTCACCATTCCCAGAAAGAATAGGTGTTTTTGTTGTTTGTTTTGTTTTGTCTATGTGCCTCTGCTGTAGCTCCAGAGGTTACTAGGAAAATTTTCTAAAGTGTTTGTTTTAAAATGGTATTAAATGAGGTATATTCTTACTTTAAAAGCTCAGATAGAATTTTTAAATATTTGAAGGTCCCTTTGGAAACGCTTTGCATGGATGAATTAAATCTGTGATCTCCAACCTGTCTAGTCACACATGCCAGGAAAAATGGAAAGAATAGAGGGGAGCATGTAAACTAATTTTATTTGTGTGTGTGTGTACACATACGTTGTATATAAATATAATGTATGTGTGAGCACGTATATGTGTATATATGTGTTAGATACCAAAATAGAAATTGAACAACTGGCATAAAAATAGAGTTGACCCCTGAACAATACAGGAGTCAGGGGCACCAACTCCCTCTACCCCCGAGCAGTCAAAAACACACTTAGAACTTTTGACTCCTCAAAACTTAACTACTAATAGCCTACTCTTGACTGAAAGCCTTACTTTTAACGGTCAATTAACACATATTTTGCATGTTATATATATTATATACTATATTCTTATAATAAAGTAAGCTTAAGAAAACATTATTAAGAAAATCCTAAGAAAGAGAAAATACATTTACAGTGTATTTTCGATTCTTAAAAAAAAAAAAATCTGCATAAAAGTGGACCCATGCAATTCAAACCCATGTTGTTATATGGTCAACTATAATTAGAAATGCTAATATTTTCTTCGTATATCCCAAAATAAATTGTCTTGTGTACTCTCTGGGGTGTGTACCCCCACTTTGAGATTGCTAGCTTGGATGAAATAAAAGAACTACTGAACAGGATGGCAAAAAAGAGTAAGCAGCAACACCATCCAGGTGAATGGAAGTGTTGAATTAGATCACTTACTTCTCATTTCTGAGAAGCATTACATTTTAGTACTTCCAGGGCTGAAAATATACTGTTCTTTGCATAACTAACTGGCAGGCAAAATCTCTTAGATAAACAAGTATTGATATTTCATTAGGAATAAGCCTTACCTACTACAAGCAAGGACTACATTTTAAAGATTGATTTTTAAGCAGAAATTTGGAATACACTTTCCCAAAGAAAGTAGTTATACTCCCTCAGGTCATATATAAGAGTGCCTGATGTGTACATAATGTCCATACTTTTATTCATCCTTCTAGCCAATAATATTTATTGAGCACAATACTATTATTCAAAGGCCTCTGGATACTATCCTTGGGTCCTGCTGAATGTGTCCTTCCCAACTCCACCCCGTCTACTTTCTCATGCTTCTACATATGCTGTTCCCTCTGCCCAGTAAAAGGCTTCACAGAAACAGAACAGCCTGAGTGTCACCTAATACGTGAAACCTTCAGTAATTCCCCCAGAGGTTAATGGGTCTTTCCTAAACCCACAGTACTTGGTCGTATTTTTTATCAGACTATCCTGCCATTGTCTGTTTACGTCTATCTTCTGTACTATTCTGTAAGTATTTTAATGCTAGAAGCACATTTTTCATTTATATCTTTGTATTTCCATTGCCCAGCACTGTCTGGTGCAGAGTAGGCTCTCAAATGCCATCATATGAATGCAACTGAACAATGTTTCTATAGAAAAATAGGTTTTCAGCACTTCAACTGAGATATGAAGCACATTCATTCCCTAGCCACCAGCCCTCACACCCCTATCCATAAGTACCGTTTATTGAATTCCTAACAGTATTAATATTCCTACTTCTGAGTATTCAGAATTTTCACTGGAAAAGATTACGCTATAGCTTTCTGTTTAGATACGAGTTTGCCATGATAATGAAAACAGAATAATACTGAAAGAACTAAGAGGGAAACAGAGACATGGTTCTAGTGTCTATACACCCTTACATGATCACTTAAACCACACACCAAAAGATGGTAACAGGATTTTCAAAATAAGCCATTTCTTTCTCTCTGCTATAAAAGGCTTGAGAGAATCTGAACCTCTGACTAAGGGGCATATAGTTAAGTCTCTTTGGAGTCAAGTCACATAAACTGATGGAAAATGCAAACTTGAAGCTGAAGTTAAAAAGCGGAAAGAAGGCATCAAATTATTATTTTTATTGTTAAAGGAGTTTCACAGGCAGATCTAAAGGACATTAAACTGAAGAACTGACAACAGATATGATCAATAAAGCCACAAATAAAAATAACAGAATAAGATGGGATGAAATAAATCTGATGTGTCAAATACCAGTGCTAAGACGGACACAGCTGGGCTCTATCCATGAGATTATTTAATCCTCACAACATACTTTATGGTAAGTATTATCCCCAATTTTACAGATGAAACACTAAGCTTAATGAGAGGGCCAGGTTAGTAAGGGCTGATCCACCTTTCTTGTACAGGTTGCCCTACAAAGACCAAGCTCTTTCCAGGAAACAGTCCTGCCAGAGACTTGCTTGTATGTAGACTGAGGGAGCTTTTAGACTAACTGTGTCCAATTTAGCCAGAACAATGAGCCTAGAAGAAAGAGAAAGTTGCCAGAGGCTACCTTTCTTTTCTTTTTTAAAGCACAGGCCTCATGGGTATCAGCCTCACTGCTATCACAGGAGAAATCTACTAAAATTCCAAAGAAGAGATAACCACATGTCCTTTAAACTGTTGCAGAGCATAAGAGAAAAAACTTCCAAATTAGTTTTTACAAAGCCAGCAGAACGTTGATATTGAAACATGGCACAAACTATTTCTTCCAAATAAAGACCAGATACAGACCAACTATCATTCATCAATATTAATGCTAATACTTTTATTTAGAATTTTTGTAAAGACAATCTAGTGATGCATTACAAGATTATTCTGTCTAAGCCCAGAACCGCAAGGGTAGATATATATTAGAAAAGTGTTATTTATTTATTAAGTCAAAGGAAAAAAATCAGGATGACCACACCTCCATAGATGTTGAAAATAACCAGTGAAATATTCAATAGTGGTTCCTGATTTTTTAAGCTCTTAAGAAAACAGGATTAAAACAAATATGTATCTCAAGACAAACAATGGCAACATCAAGCGAAAAGATAGTAATTATATTTAAAGTAGAAACAGTTCATTAAAGTCAAATCAAGACAAAAACATCCACTGTTTTTAATGAACATTTTCTAGAATTAACTACCAATTCTAGACCAAAAGAAAATGTCTGAAAATGAAAAGTAGCAAAACCACTTCTAAACACAAGAGAATTAAAAAATTATTGGAAACACTAAGATAATTCAGTAAGACAAAAGATAAAAAACCAACTGCTTGTGTAAGTATACATGGTATTCATTCTACAACATTCATGGTATTCCAATGGAGGACCCACTTGGTGACAACATGAACAAACCTAGAGGACATTATGCTCAGTGAAGGATATAAATACCATGGACTCACTTGTACATGGAATCTAAACAAGCCAAACTCCTAGAACCACACAGAAGAACAATAGTTGTCAGGGGATGGGGTAGGGGAGAAATGGGGAGATGTCAGTCAAACGTCCAGTTTAAGATGAGTAAGTTCTATAGATCTAATGTACAGCAGGGTGACTACACTTAATGATACTGTATAGTATACATGAAATTTCCTAAGGTAACTACATGAGGTAATGTGTTAATTAAACTTGATAGTGAAATCACTTACAAAATGCATACATATATTAAAATCACCATGCTGTGTACCTTAAATATATACAATTTTTATTTGTCAATTATACCTCAATAAAGCTGGGAAAAAATAAAAAATAAAAAATATGATAGAAGAGAAATTTCTACTTAAAGTATCTCACACAAAGAACTGATCCAGTTGGAAGATACATCCTATTATTAACTAGGAAGGCACAATAATCTCTAAATTAAGATATAAACTTAATATAAGGGGAACCAGGTAAGCTAGTGGTAAAGTTGACCTGTTAAATAAATGAGCCGAGAAAAGTCTAAACAGGCACTGACTGAGGGCAAGCAGTGCTATGATATTAAAACACATGGTGAGCTGCAGTAAGTAAAGTCATTTGGTACTGACACACGAAAGATCAATCTTAACAGCACAGAAACACACACACAGGACTTTAGTCTATGATAAAGGTGGCACTTGAAAGCATGGAGGAAAAGATAATGATTCAGTAAATGGTGTTAGGATCACAAGCTAGCAGTTCCAGTCCTGTAACTGTATCCTACAGACAACCTCAACCCTTACTTCCTCCAGGTCTTTGTCACACCCTCTCAGTGATGTCCCTCCCTAAGCATGCCCTTTAAGATTACAGCACTCAAACCCAATCCTCAATTTCAGAAGCCCAGTTTACCACTGTTGTTGTTTATTTCCTACACAACACTTATCACCAATGACATGCCATTTGTTTAATGTCTGTCTTCCTCACTAGAGCATAAGCTCCATGGGGGTAACTGTATGTTTTTTGCTCACTGTATCCCCAGCATGTAGGTACTCAGTAAATACTTTTTAAATGAACGAAACTATTCTGTGGCATAGAGCATTCAGCAGCCAATTCCCTTTTTCTTGCTCTCTCTCTCTCCCCCCCCATCCCCTTTCTCTCTAAAAAAAAATAATAAATCAATAAAATTTTTAAAAAAGAATGCTCATGTCACTACTATTTACAAAGCAAACTGCTAGTGTCTGGAAGGGGCTTCCTGAAGTGATTATGACACACCCCATGGTGTGCAGGTAAATGTTCAGCAACCTGCTCCAAGGAGAGGCTACCTGTGGTGTGTGCCATTTTCCATGGTATAGGCACTTGTACCACAGTCAATTGTAATAATGGCCATGTTTACAACCAGGGCACCAAATTCCCGCCAGTATATCATCCAGCTCCAGCACACCACTGCTTACAGCCCAAGAATGACACAGACACATACAAGGTCCATCTGGAAAAAGTCCAGCCATTGTTAATATAACGAGAACTGTTTGCACAACATCGATGTAAACTGGCTAACAAGGAGAGTGGACTGTAATGCGCATGCGTGAACCACTTCACTGTATTAGTCAGTGGGGGCGGTAGATGTCATTGAGTGAGCATGTGTACTGTGTGGCCGTTTTATTCAAAATGACCGAGCAAATAGAGCAACAGATCTGCATCAAATTTTGTGTTAAGCTTGAGCATTCCTCTGCAGAAACTATTCAGATGATTCAGAAGGCCACAGCTATGGGCAACTGGTGATTGGCAATTTCATCACAACAGCACGCCCACTTACGCATCACATCTTGTGCAGAGTTTTCTGGTGAAACATCAAATCACCCAGGTGATTCAGCCCCCTACAGCCTAGATTTGGTGCCCTGTGACTTCTGGCTTTTCCCAAAAGTACAACCACCTCTGAAAGGGAAGAGATTTCAGGCCATCGATGAGATTCAGGAAAATATGATGGAGCAGCTGATGGTGACTGGGAGAACTGTGTGAGGTCCCAGGGTGCCTACTCTGAAGGGGACTGAGGCATCATTGTCCTATGTACAACGTTTCTTGAATCTTGTATCTTTTTCAATAAATGTCTCTATTTTTTGTATTACACGGCTGGATTCCTTCTGGACAGGCCTTGTGTATGTTGGTTAGGAATAATCTCCTAGATATGTTTAAGTGGCAACAAAAGTATTTATGATGAGCTTTAATTATATAATCCATTTTTCCCTATATATACATATTTATATATGCATAGACTATCTTTGGGGAAATATCCGATAAACCTGAACAAGATTGTAGAACTGGAAAGGATGAGAAACTATTCATTATATACCCTCTTATAAACTTCTGGAACTCTTTTTTATCATGAATTACCTTTTTATGAAAATTACAATTTAAAAAAATTATACATCACTAAATTTTCAGTCTTGCAATATAATTCTCCTTTTCTTGATTACATAATTTTTACTTTTTTTGATGCTTAAGAAAATTCTTGATGGATTTAATAATTCCTAACCAAAATTGGGTTAGTAAACCAAATAAACTGAAATTAGGCACATTTTGCATATATTCCAAATTAACCTAAGTAACAAAATAATTGTAGTTCAAACTTGAGACAAATCAAAAAAATTATAGAATCATTTAATCTACAATTGCTTTTTGTTCAAAAAAAATTAAGCCAAGTGTGCAAAGTACACTCAGCTATCCTTAGAACATCCCAATACTCATGAATGCACACAGCAAGATCACCTTGGACATCCCAGTCCTCACAGTGTCACCTGGAAACCATCGGGGTCTAATCAGTGACTTAGAGAAAGAAAGAAAGCCATAAACAGAGTACCAAGGAGCAGTGCACAAAATGTATAGGTCACTCCAGGTAACCCACAGCAACAAAGCTGCTTGTCTCAGGTGTGCTGTGTCACTGCAGACTCCTTGGACTCAGCAGGCAACTCTGTGTACCCACCATTAAGGAGCTTGTTTTCAGTCCTTACTGGAAACCACCCTCTTTCCAAAGTGACTCCTCAATTTTTAGTGTCAGAAACACAAGGATAAAAATCATGGTCAAACTGATGTTTCTTCCCCTGCTCTTCCACCTCCTACTATGCCAGGAAGTTGCATTAAAGTTCTACCACGTGGTTACCCAACAAGGCACAGGAAACCAAGACCTTACAACCTGATGACTTGTGACTGCAATGCAGAAAGACAGAGCTGAGGCTTGATTATACAAGAATAGCACTGAAATAAGAGTGGGTCACTGAATTATCAAGAAGGACACTTACTGGGTTTTTCACTGTACAACACATATATGATATACAGGGACTCACTCCTAAAGCAGTGTTTTCTTTACCATGACAAACGATTCAACAACAGGAATGTAAAAACGGACATGGGGTAGAGAATATCTGTCTACTCTTTCCACCCTCCTATGCCCAAAGAAATCCCCATTTGACTATCATCAACACATACCTAAAACCATCTGGTAAATGTTAAGACAAGCATTAATTATCAACAGACTAAAACCTGACGGGGGAAAAATAAAGACAAGAAGAAGTGAAGGAGCAAGTGAGTAGAAACACAAATCCATGGCCATAAGCAAACATAAACATTATTCTTTAGGATACAGATTTTCATAGTTAGTCACTAACCACAATGCTTATAAAATATTCATGGATTTCTTAAAAATGCCTGCAAGCAGCCCTGGCAGGGTGGTTCAGTTGGCTGGAGCCTTGTCCCACATACCAAAAGGTTGTGGGTTCAATTCCCAGTCAGGGCACATACCTAGGTTACAGGTTTGATCCCTCATCCAGTCACGTATGGAAGGCAACCAAAAAATGTTTCTCTCTCACACTGATATCTCTGTCTTTCTCTCTCTCCCCCCCAACCCCCATCTTTTTTCCTTTCCTCCCCTCTCTAAAATTCTAAAAATCAATTTAAAAATATATCCTCAGTGAGGATTAGAAAAAAAAATTTTAAATGTCTGCAAGCTCCTAGAGGTTTTTTAAAAACAGATTTTATTGTTTTAAAGATTTTATTTGTTTATTTTTAGAGAAGGGGGAAGGGAAGGAGAAGGAGAGGGAGAGAAACATCCATGCGTGGCTGCCTCTCACAAACCCCCTACTGGGGACCTGGCCTGCAACCCAGCCATTTGCCCTAGACTAGGAATCGAACCAGCGGCCCTTTGGTTTGCAGGCCAGCACTCAATTCACTGAGCTACACCACCCAGGGTAAAAAAATGATTTTAGAGACAGAGAGAGAAAAACATCAATGTGAGAGACTGACATCATTCAGTTGCCTCCTGTACATGCCCCAACCAGGGATGGAATCTGCAACCTTACGGTGTACAGGACAACACTCCAACCGACTGAGCCAACCAACTAGGGCAGCTCATACAGTTTCTGAACCTCAGGCTGAGCTAGGCAGTAAAATTTTTAAAAACTAAAGATTTTAAAATATTAACATGTACTACTTATATAATTAATAATTTTATATTACAGTACAAAACTTACAAAAATGCAAAGAGGCTTAAAGTCAACTTTCAAAATGAACTGAAATGAAAAGCATATTAGCTACAACTATGAGTCAATGTGATACTGCCAGAAGTCAAAGTAAATAAATATGAATAGGAAATCAAACCATTTCCTCTAATATATTCTTCATTCAATATTGCTGAAGAGCAAGTCCACGCAATCACAAAACTAAATGTTATACAAAGAAATGATACCTGCTGGAACACAAAAGGGCAAAATGGATAACAGCATGTATCATTGTGAGAGTCTGGGACAAAAGATGTAAAATACAAAACAGCTATGACATTCAGCAAGTATATATATATAGGTAGATTAAAAAGCATCATTTACTTCTTGACCCATCTTATAAACTAAGAAATAAATGGTGCAAGCTCCATTTAAAAGCACAAAACATGGGCCCATGTTAGGCTTTTCATCTGGAGTGGGCAGAGCCCACTGAGCGCTAATTATTACTAGTCCCTCTAGAGTTCCATAAAACCCACACTGAGATGAACATTCATCAAGTAGGTATTTTCCATGGGCAAACTGTATTCTTTAAAATTCCAGGCTATTCTAAGTAAAAGAATCACAAATAGCAATAAACGCCTATGGTGGGGAAGAGGCTGCATGACCACACTCACCGTTTTCCACGTAGGGATGAAAGGGTAAGACCAGGGCCAGGATGACCCTGCCTCTAGTTGGCTCCAAGACACTTCTGATATCCTTCAACAAAGTCAGGGGCTGATCACAGCGGTCCAGCAAATTCAAGCAGCTGATGACATCATACTGGAACCCTGTATTCTGCCATTCATTTATACCGAGCACTCTGGAAAAATCAGAAGAAACTGGATTGATACAAAACTCCCTTAAAGTCATCTTTAAAAATAACTGAGATGCCAGTCAAGTCTCTTAACTTTGTCTTCTAAATCAAAGTACATTTAAAATCTTCATTTATAATCTATATCTCCAGAAATAAAAAGGGCCACGCAAGAGAAAAGTAACTACCATATTTCTTTAAATTTAGCATTTCACTTATTTCCAAATCTCAAACCATAAATTTTCTTTACAAGAGCTAATCATATGTTTTACAAGTATGGTGACATGGTGATAAAAATTATTATAAAACTAGAGTATCAAATGCTTGAACATCAGTTAATGAACAAAGAGTCATACTTTCTACATTCACTGGAATTTAATCATAAAATATGTATTTATGTTTTCAATTCCTAGGGTCCTTCCTATTTTTAGGAATGGCTAGGGGTAGTTCAGATAATTTCCATTTATAACCTACAACCTTTTGAGCATATGTATTCCTGAGAGAGATATTATTTCATACTCTGGGATCTTCATATCTGAATAATTTTATAGAAGAAAAAGCATAGAACATTCCATTAAAACTGTAAGTTCATGAAGAGCATAGTTTTTTTATTTGCTAATATTGTTATTGTATTAATATGTTTTATTGATTATGCTATTACAGTTATCCCATTTCCCCCCTTTATTCCCCTGCACCCTGTACACCCGCTCCCTCCCGCATTCCTCCCCTTTAGTTCATGTCCATGGGTCATATATATAAGTTCTTTGGCTTCTACATTTCCTATACTATTCCTTCCCTCCCCTGTCTATCTTCTACCTACCATTTATGCTACTTATTCTCTGTACATTTTCCCCCTCTCCCACCACCCACTCCCCCACTAATAACCCTCCATGTGATCTCCATTTCTGTGACTCTGTTCCTGTTCTAGTTGCTTGCTCACTTTGTTTTTGTTTTTGTTTTAGGTTCCATTGTTAATAACTGTGAGTTTGCTGTCATTTTTACTGTTCCTATTTTTTATCTTCTTTTTCTTAGGTAACTCCCTTTAACAATTCACATAATAAGGGCTTGGTGATGATGAACTCCTTTGACTTGACCTTATCTGAGAAGCACTTTATCTGCCCTTCCATTCTAAATGATAGCTTTGCTGGATAGAGCAATCTTGGATGTAGTCCTTGCCTTTCATGACTTGGAATACTTCTTGCCAGTCCCTTCTTGCCTGTAAGGTCTCTTTTGAGAAATCAGCTGACAGTCTATGGGAAGTCCTTTGTAGATAACTGTGTCCTTTTTTCTTGCTGCTTTTCAGATTCTCTCCTTCCATTTAATCTTGGCTAATGTAATTATGATGTGCCTTGGTGTGTTCCTCCTTGGGTCCAGCTTCTTTGGGACTCTCTGAGCTTCCTGGACTTCCTGGAAGTCTATTTCCTTTGCCAGATTGGGGAAGTTCATTATTTGTTCAAATAGGTTTTCCATTTCTTGCTCTTCCTCTTCTCCTTCTGGTACCCCTATAATTTGGATGTTGGAACATTTAAAGATGTCCTGGAGGTTCCTAAGCCTCCCCTCATTTTTTTGAATTCTTGTTTCTTCATTCTGTTTTGGTGGAATGTTTATTTCTTCCTTCCAGTCCAAACCATTGATTTGAGTCCTGGGTTCCTTCCCTTCACTATTGGTTCCCTGTACATTTTCCTTTATTTCACTTAGCATAACCTTCATTTTTCCATCTAATTTGTGACCATATTCAACCAATTCTGTGAGCTTCCTGATTACTAGTGTTTTGAACTTTGCATCTAATAGGCTGGCTACTCTTCATCACTTAGCTGTATTATTTCTGGAGTTTTGATCTGTTCTTTCATTTGGGCCATTTTTTGTTGTCTCCCCGTGCCAGTTCGACAGTAAGGGGTGGAGCCTTAGGTATTCACCAAGGCGGAGCAACCCACCTTGCTGCATTGTAATGTTGTAAGTGGGGGAGGGGTTTGAGAGGGAACAATGCCACTTGCTCCACTCTCTGATGGCTTTCAGTCACTTCCCCTGCTACCCACAATCAAATTGGGCCCTTCTGGTGCTGATTCCCAGATGGGTGGGCTTGTGTACGTTCTAGGACCCTGTTGGTCTCTCCAGTGAACTCTCCTGTGAGGCTGGGAGTTTCTCCTACTGCTGCCTCAACCCCCACTGGTGTTTCCAATCAGAGGGTTGAGGCTTTATTTCCCGGTGCTTGAACTCTGGGTTGTGTGGTCTGTCTTGCTCCCCAGTTCTTCTTCCCAGTTTATCTGCAAGCAAATGTGGGACCACCCAGTTCTCAATCTGCCACCTCGCCAAGTCCATCAGCCGCTGCCTTGCTACGAGTCTTCTCCACCAGGCTGCCCATCTCCACCCCTCCTACTGGTCTGGATGAATGTTTGTTCTTTAACTCCTTGGTTGTTGGACTTCCATACAGTTCAATTTTCTGTCAGTTCTGGTTGTTTTTTATTTTTAAATTTGTGTTGTCCTTCTTTTGGTTGTGCGAGGAGGCACCGTGTGTCTACCTATGCCTCCATCTTGGCAGGAAGTCCCATGAAGAGCATAGTTAACACACCACTCTTAGCCCTCAATCTCTCCCTCTCTCCCCTCACCCTCTCTTTTTCTCAAAGAACATTTCTAGTGCTTTACAGTGTTTTATCCACAGAAAGGGGGAGATTATATATGAGTTATTAAGAGTCTCTGTTAGCCAATTTTATAACTTCTTCACTCCTGTTTAGTTATAGCAATTAGAATGTAGTAGGTGGTGCATGTTGAGATAGATGGGGGAAAAAGAGACAGAAAAAGGATCTCTGTAAACAAGTCTTTGATAATGCTGAGCAGACACTGTAGAGATAACCTCGAAAATGCTAAAAATATCATGAGGCCTGCTCAGGAACATGCAAACACTTTCCTCCCCATACCTACTTTCTAAACACAGATGTTTTTCAAAGTGGGGGAGAGTCAGACTAGGAATTCAGCATTACTTAAGCCACTGTTATAACAAAAGTCAAACATTCCAAGATTTGAAATGGTGAATTAATTTCTAATTGAAGGAATATGTTTCAAGTATTACCACACAGACCCACCAGGATTTTATCAGAGACCATTGCTGCAGTGAAGAGGGATCTTACAAATCACTTAGTTCAACATCATACAGATGTAAGTCTCCTATAACAAGTCCCTATATCTGATCTTCTCTTTCCAAGTTGTCTGCCATCTGCTCTTTTCCTCCCAACAGTCCAGAAAAATACTGCCAAGAAAAGATGATCTGTCTCAATTCTTGCTTAATTGTAATATGGAAAGTTTTCTCTTTTTTAGTTTCTAACCAGGAAAAAGTGCTTCTGATTCATATCCTTTAAATAATACACTCTCAAAAAGAAATACATCTAAAACCAAGAAATATACATCAAACCATGTCTAAAAATTATACCTGTATTTCTTCTTCTGAAGCTGCCATATCATAGTTTCAGACAGCTCAGTGGCATAAATTTCTTCAAAATGAGGGCTCATGATTTTTGTGACTTCTCCATCTCCAGCACCCAAATCAAGAAGTCTATGGGTTTTCCAGTCTGGATTAATTTTAAGCAGTTTCTGAAACTGATCTGGTGAAAACACAAACATTGAGCCTCTTCCTAGCAACCTGAGAAAAAAAAAAGAGGACAAAAATGGAAGAGTCAATATGAGGTAAGCACAGCTCATATACATATACAGGGTGGTTTTGGTAACTCAGCACCAACAGCTTTTTGAACATACAAAATACTCAGTTTACATGATTATGTGATTAAAATACATGTGATATTTTATATGACTTATATGATTAAAAAGTAAAGTTAATAAAACAAGGAAATACCTCCAGATAGCATCATTTATCTTTGAGGTTGCAAGTAATAACCCAAAGAAGTGGGGCAAAAACAAGAATAAAAGATGAAAGAGGAAAAGAATGAGAGGGGAAGGGAAGATTAATAAATGAGAAATGGTGAATGTGAAGAGTTTATCTCAAAATAGGAAGGAAAGATGGAAAGAATAACATAAAACATATTTATCAGATGGTAGACCAACAGAATCAAGCCACAACACTAGCGAGTAACACTAAGCAGAAAAACCAAATATGGGGGGAAAGCCTTTATGAAACTAAACAATGGGTAAGAAAAAAATAGTTTTAGTATAATAGATTTTTAAGAAAGAAAAGAGTGGTCCTTGTGATATCAGCTCATTTACATTAAGAAAGTAGATTCATACTCATATCAATGTATTTGTTACACAATTGGCTAGGTCCTATTATTTCTAAAGATCCTAAAAACACTCAAACAATATCTTCTGGTCAAGATGGAGGAATAGGTAAACAAGGCTTGCCTCCTCACATCAAAATTACAACTAAACTAGAGAACAATCATCATTCAGAACCACCAGAAATCAATTTAAATGGAAGTCATACAACTACAGAATTAAAGAAAAAACCACATCAAGACTGGTAGGAGCGGCAGAGATGTGGAACGAACTGGTCCCACACCCAAGTGTGGCAGATAAAAATCGGGAGAACTATCTTGAAAGTGAGGGGTCCCAGACCCGTCCCAGGCCCATACCAAGCCCCCCCGCCTAGGGTTCCACTGCTGGCAAGAGATGGTGCCGTAATGTCTGAATTTAAAAACCAGCAGGGACTGAGGCTGCGAAAGACAGAAACTTTTGTTTAGAGTCCCAGGCAGTTCCTCTTAAAGGGCCTTCACACAGACTTACTCAGCCTCACTAGCTCTGAGCTCCAGCACAGGGCAGAAGATTGAAAAGCACCAGAAATACTGGGAGGAACTGAATTGTGTTGCATCAGGATCAGAGTTTGGGAGAAGCGTTATCCCAGACAGAGTGCTGACAGAGTCTGTTGTTCCTTTTCTGAGCTCTCCCCCAACAAAGTTGGCAGATGGGTACTACATCTGAGACTTCATCAACCTGGTTCATACTGTTTGCCCAATCCTGGTGATTCCCTGATGCCCACCCCACACAATTTTCAGGCCCACCCAAGCTGTTTCCAGTGGCTTTTCCATACAAATGGCTTGTCTCGGCTCATGCTTCAGATTTGCCTAAATTCTTTAAAACAAGCAACATCTGGTCTCAGTGAGCCCTGTACCTCTTGCTAAATTGTCCCAGGCCTGGCTCTAGCAGCAGCTAGCCTTGGTTCACAGCCTGGCCTCACCTGGGCACCCCCAAGAAACTGGGAAACTTGAAGCCAAAGAATTATTTTGCAACTGACTTTTGGTCCTATGGCAAGTCAGCACCAACACTTGCCACATGCATCTCTAGCCATGTTGCCTATGACTTCGTAACCTCCTTGCTCTGACTTGTTCCTGTGTGAAACTTTGTATAGCTTTTTCAGTGAGTCTAGTTCCTTTTACTCAGGTTTGCTTTCTATAGCCTGTTTTCCCACTTGAACATACGAACAAGTTGTAGCAACTCTACCTAATACATAGAAACAAACACAGGGAAGCTCTCTAAATAAGAAGACAAAGAAATGTGGTCCAAAAGAAACAGAACAAAACTCCAGAAAAAGAACTAAACAAAATGGAGATAAGCAATCTATCAGATGCAGAATTCAAAACACTGGTTATAAGGAAGCTCAAAGAACTTAGTGAGGACCTCAACATCATAAAAAAGATCCAGTCAGAAAAGAAGGGCACACTAATTTAAATAAAGAAGAATCTACAGGGAATGAACAGTAGCACGGATGAAGCCAAGAATCAAATCTCACTAAGCAATCTGGAATATAAGGAGGCAAAAAAAACACCCAATCAGTAGAGCAAAAAGAAAAAAGAATCCAAAAAAATGTGGATAGTGTAAGGAGTTTCTGGGACAACTTCAAGCATAGCAACATTCACATCATGAGGATACTGGAAGGAGAAGAGAACAAGAAACTGAAAACCTATTTGAAAAAATAATGAAAGAAAACTTCCCTAATTTGATGAAGAAAATAGACATACAAGTCCAGGAAGCACAGAGTCCCAAACAAGATGCACCCAAAGAGGCCCACACCAAGACACATCATAATTAAAATGCAAAAACTTAGAGAACTTTAAAAGCAAGAGAAAAGAAGCTAGTTACTACCTACAAGGGAGCTCCCATAAGACGGTCAGCTGATTTCTCAAAAGAAACTTTGCAGACTAGAAGGGATTGGCAAGAAATATTCAAAGTCATGAATAGCAAGGACCTACAACCAAGATTACTCTACCCAGCAAAGTCATCATTTAGAATGGTAGGGCAGATAAAGAGCTTCCCCAACAGGAAAAAGCTAACGGAATTCATTACCACCAAACAAGTATTACATGAAATGATAAAGGGTCTTCTTTAAGAAGAAGAAGAAGATCAAAAATATGAACAATGAAATGGCAATACATACATATTAATAACTGAATATAAAACAAAATAAACAAACTAGCAGAACAGAAAACAGAATCATATATACAGAGAATGTTTCGATGGTTGCCAGATGGGCTAGGGGGATAGGCAAAAAAGGTGAAGGGGTTAAGAAGTACAAATTGGTTGTTATGGAATAGTCGTAGGGATATAAAGTGCAGCGTAGAGAATATAGTAGCCAAGAACTTATTGCACGACCTATGGACATGGACAACAGTGTAAGGATGACTGAGGGAGTGGGAGTATCTGGTTGGAGGGAGGAAATATTGGGACAACTTCAGTAGCACAAATAAAATATATTTTGTTTAAAAACACTCAAACACAGGAATGCCTTTGAAAAACAGAGACTGAGAGGAGTTAAAAAGGAAATCAAAGAGAACCCCTGGAAAAGAAGGTAGAGATCATACAAAGTCTCATGGAAGCATCATGTGGAAATGATTGCACTCCCATTTAGGGCAGGTTTTCTAGCTCTCAAATCCTCGTATGTCTATAGCACAGACCCTCACATTTCTTTAAGTACAGAATGACACAGGGAGCTACTGCTGGATTGGAGCCCTGGAGCTGTGCTGAGCCACAGAAGGCCTTTCTGTACTCCTGAGAGCTTCTGAGAGTTTCCCCCTTCGACCCTGGGAACCATTCTGAAAACCACTGGTCTAGGAAATAGCAGGAAAATCTGCACTGGAGTGTCACTTTCTGGTAATAATCCTAACGTACTATACATTTGTTATACAGGGACTGGAAAGATGTGTGCAACTTGGTGCTCCTGATAAGACCAGTTTCAGGAAAAAATTTAAACTATGGAGTTCATATAACAAACTTCCCCACCCCTTTGCCCACTAATGAATGCCATAGGAGAGTTTAACCAAATCTAATAATATATTAACAGTAAATCTTCCACCTCAGAGAAATGCTAAAAAGGGGGGTTGGGAGACTCAGAGGGGAAACATGATGCAGTCCATAACAACTGCTAACCAGAGAAAATTCTATCTTGGAAAGACAAATTGTTCTCAAGCCACACTTGTTCGTATGTTCAAGTGGGAAAACAGGCTATAGAAAGCAAACCTGAGTAAAAGGAACTAGACTCACTGAAAAAGCTATACAAAGTTTCACACAGGAACAAGTCAGAGCAAGGAGGTTACGAAGTCATAGGCAACATGGCTAGAGATGCATGTGGCAAGTATTGGTGCTGACTTGCCACAGGACCAAAAGTCAGTTTCAAAATAATTCTTTGGCTTCAAGTTTTCCAGTTATAAAATAACATGCTTCCCTAGCCATCTCCTTGGGATGTAACAAACCTTGACAGGGTCATCATAAAATTCTAGAGCCAGAGGTCATCTGAGGTCAGAGCTCAGGAGGTCATCTCACTGGTCTACATCTAAAGGCACCAGAAAGAGAAGCACTGTCCTTCTTCCAAAGAGCTCTACAAAAAGATTTAAACGGTCGAAAAATAAATCAAAATTCATTGAGCCCAGTGTTTCTCAGCCAAGACCAACTTTGTCCTCTAAAAGTCATTGGTAGTAGGTGGAAGAGCATGGGGTGGTCACAATGACTTAGTACACAAGACCAGAGAAGTCAGACTTCCTGCAATGTGTGGGAAAGTCCCACACAATGAAGAACTATCCCACTTAAAATACTAATAAGACACTGACCTACCTCAATACAAAGTTTCTAGCAAACACATACCATGGAGAGGTCTGACTCTGTAATTTGTCTTTAATTGCCAAAGTTAGTGATGTCCATGTGATTTTTTTTAAATATATTTATTGATTATGCTATTACAGTTGTCCCATTTCCCCCCCACACTCCACTCCATCCTGCCTACCCCCTCCTTCCCACATTCCTCCCCTACAGTTCATGTCCATGGGTCATACTTATAATTTCTTTGGCTTCTACATTTCCTACGCTATTCTTACCCTCCCCCTGTCTATTTTCCACCTATCATCTATGCTACTTATTCTCTGTACCTTTCCCCCCTCTCCCCCTCCCACTCCCCTATTGACAACCCTCATGTGATCTCCAACTCTATGGTTCAGTTCCTGTTCTAGTTGTTTGCCTAGTTTGCTCTCGTTTTTGTTTTAGGTGTGGTCGTTAATAACTGTGAGTTTGCTGTCATTTTTACTGTTCCTATTTTTGATCTTCTTTTTCTTAGGTAACTCCCTTTAACATTTCATATAATAAGGGCTTGGTGATGATGAACTTCTTTAACTTGACCTTATCTGAAAAGCACTTTGTCTTCCCTTCCATTCTAAGTGATAGCTTTGCTGGATACAGTAATCTTGGATGTAGGTCCTTGTGTTTAATCTTGGGTAATGTAATTATGATGTGCCTTGGTGTGTTCCTCCTTGGGTCCAGCTTCTTTGGGACTCTCTGAGCTTCCTGGACTTCCTGGAAGTCTATTTCCTTTGCCAGATTAGGGAAGTTCTCCTTCATTATTTGTTCAAATAAGTTTTCAATTTGTTGTTCTTCCTCTTCTCCTTCTGGCACCCCTATAATTCGGATGTTGGAACGTTTCAAGGTGTCCTGGAGGTTCCTTAGCCTCTCCTCATTTTTCCAAGTTCTTGTTTCTTTATTCTTTTCTGGTTGGATGTTTCTTTCTTCCTTCTGGTCCACACCATTGATTTGAGTCCCAGTTTCCTTCTCATCACTATTGGTTCCCTGTACATTTTCCTTTGTTTCTCTTAGCATAGGCTTCATTTTTTCATCTGTTTTTCGACCAAATTCAACCAATTCTGTGAGCATCTTGATAACTAGTGTTTTGAACTGTGCATCCGATAGGTTGGCTATCTCTTCCTCGCTTAGTTGTATTTTTTCTGGAGCTTTGAAGTGTTCTGTCATTTGGGCCATTTTTTTGGGGGGGGGGTCTTGGCGCGTCTGTTACTTTAAGGGGCGGAGCCTTAGGTGTTCACCAGGGCGGGGTAATGCTAGTTGCTGTGCTGTGATGCTGTACATGGGGGAGGGGCCAAGTAGGAGCAATGGCGCCGGCCTCACTCTCCTCCAGCTTTCAATCTTTCACTCCGGTACCCACAATCAAACTGGGCCCCTCTGGTGCTGGTTCCCAAGTGGGTGGGCCTGTGCACACTCTAGGCCCCTGTGGGTCTCTCCAACAACCTCTCCTGTGAGGCTGGAAGTCTCTCCTGCTGCCGCCCCAACCCCCAGGGGCGCTTTCAATCAGAGGTTTGAGGCTTTATTTCCCCCGTGCTGGAGCCCTGGGTTGCGAGGTCTGCTTCGCTCCCCGCCGTTCCTCTGGTTTATCTGTGCGCAAATGTGGTGCCGCAGGGTGCTACCCGCCTCTCTGCCTGTCCCGTTCTCCGCCACTCTGAGTCCGGCCCTCTGGGTTTATCTGTGCGAATGTGGGGCCGCAGGGTCTGCTAGTGCTCGGACTGCCTGCGCCATTTGTCCCACACTCCGCCAGTCTCAGTCCCACCACAGCCACGCGAGTCCTCTCCACCCCGGTGCCCGTCTCCGCCCCTCCTACCGGTCTGGATGAATGTTTATTTTCTATTTCCTTGGTGCCGGTCCCCCTTGGCGTTCGATTCTCTGTCAGTTCTGGTTGTGGGAGGAGGTGCAGTGTGTCTACCTACGCTGCCATCTTGGTTCTCCCATGTGATTTTTTTTCAAGTGTTGAATAACCATCCTAGATTCTCTGGCCATAATCTAAGTTCTTTCCAGATTCAGAGTCTGTAGAGCAGGTATGCCTCCTTAAAATATCTTTCTTATAAAATAAATGCCAAAACACCTATCAAGTATGTCCTTACTTAGCTTTTCCCTTCGGTCACAAAGGAAGTCTAATAAGCATCTTACCGTCTTACTTCAAGAAGATGCCATGGTAATTATATCTATAAAAGACACTCATTCACGGTAACAATCTATCACTGCCAATGGGCTCAAAAGTAAGCTTTCAGCTGAGAATAAGGACACAGGGCAAGAGTTGTTTTTGGTTTTGTTGGGTGGGGGAGGTGGAGAGGGGATGAAGGTTAAAAAAAAAAAGGTGGAGAGCTATAGACAAGGAAAGCCAAAAGGGATTTATTAATTGTACTGCCTCTCTTTGACCAAACTGAAATTCCCCAGCAGCGAGTTTTAACCAGGGTCCAATGGGGTAAAGATAGGGGCAAGTAGCTCAGAGTTTGAAATCTCCCCAAATTTTATGCAAAATGTTAAACGTAAGGACCATGAAGAAAGGATTCCTACCTTTTATTGCTTTCAAAGAGGTATAGAGCCCCCAAAAAGGTTAAAAATCATTGCTACGGTGACTTGTCTGCTTTTCAATGAAAAAATAAATTGAATAGAGCAGAAATTCAATGCAGCCAATTTTAGAAACAAATGTCAGACCAACTTATATAAATTCAACTACCAATACAAAAATAACAACTGTTTGCTGGAGCAAACTTCAGCCAATTTCACATAAGCAATGAAAAAATCAAGTAAGAAATCTTGAGAAATGGCTCAAGGTGCTGGAAAATATATGTGAGGAACAGATGACAAACTGGGGATACAGACGTTCACTGTATCCCCCAAACCAGTGGCTTTTAGTGTTCCAACAGGCTTGTAAAGCACTGAGCCCTGCTGCTTTCCTCTTTGGCATTCTGGATTCTTGGGCCTTGGGATGTTTGAAAATGTGGCCAAGAGATAAAAAACAGTCCTAGAGCTTTTTCCATAGATTTTAACAAGAGAACTACTCTACGAACAAAGAATTCCATGGTAAGTTTATAAAAGTCTGGTGAGCCTAAACATCAAAGAACAGATACAGGAGTCTTCACTCTAAACAAGCCATTACCCACTGCTGGGTTGAAATAGATCCCCCCAAAACTTGCTCCTGGGACATGTGCTTAAGGCTAAGACCTTACTCCTCAGCCTATCTCTGTTAAGGTTTTGGGTCAAATATCTTGCTACTTCCTCTGCTAAATCATCAGCAGCAACAGTATCACCTGTTTAAAATGCAGAATCTCAGGCCCCACCCTAAACCCACTGACTCTGAATCTGTATTTTAACCATATCCTCAGGTGATTCCTACAGACATCAAAGTTGGGAAGCACCGCTCTAGGTACTTCCCATCAGAGAAATGCAGACTAAGACTAATGAGGGTATGTATCAAGTTATGGTGAACTTAAAAAGCCTAAGCACAGATAGCTAAGACACTGGATCTACCACCAAGGATTTCCTCTAGCACGGGGGTGTCAAAATCATTTTCACCAGGGAGGGGGGCCACATCAGCCTCAAGGTTGCCTTCAAAGGGCCAAATGTAATTTTAGGACTGTATAAATGTAACTACTCCTTAACAGTTAAGAGATAGCTCGGCACTGCTGCCAGGTAGAAACAAGGTGCCAGGCCGGATAAAACAAGGTGGAGGGCCAGATTCAGCCCACACGCTTTGTGTTAGCCAGCTGTGCTCTAGCAGAAGTGTTGTCACTGCCGAGGTGGTCAACATCCTGAACAAGATTTCTTTTCTTTTACATTTTCTTTTTTTAAAACCTATGGGTTAAAAAAAAAAAAAAATCCAAGATTCACTTACCCATTGATAGATGTTCTAGACATAAACAGACTAAAAACAGATGACACAAAGGAGTGATATAATTGGATAAATAGCCAGCCCGATTTCTCAATGCTGTTGTTTAAGAAGATCTGTGTGCCTTGATCGAGGTAACTCTGAACAAACACAGCCTGGAGTGATTCACATAATTTCTCTCTGTTGCACACATACCACTAAAAAAAAAAGAAGAAAAATTAAAACACACAACTGAAGTGTTATCTGAGAAGTACAAAAACAAACACAGAAGACTGAGTTTAATCTAAGATGTCCAAATATTATAATCTCATAGCACTTTGAGGATAATCATCCTCCCTGATACTCACACCTATAAAGTATAAAACACTTCTTCATAGGTAATTTCTCATTTAAGTCTCATAACCCTCAAGGTAGGAAAGGAGTAGGGATGGGGGAGAGGCATTCAAGTCATGCAGCTTAGTAGGTGGCAGAGCCAGGCACAGTCAAGTGATCTGACCCTAGCCCAATACTCAGTCACAGTCCCCTCTGGACCTTCAGATATAGGAAAGCTCTGCTGGCCTCTCCTTCACTAAGATGCAACATAAGAAGGCCATAACCAGCCCCAGCTGGTGTCACTCAGTGGACTAAGTGCCAGCCTGGAAACCCAAGGGTCGCTGGTTCAATTCCCAGTCAGGACACATGCCTGGGCTGCAGGCCAGGTTCCCCGGTGTGGGGCATGAGAAAGGCAACCACACATTGATGTTTCTCTCCTCCTCTTTCTCCCTCCCTTCCCCTCTGTCTAAAAGTAAATAAATAAAATCTTTAAAAAAGGCCATAACTAGCATTATTAACCTTGTTTTTAGGTTAAAAAAACAAAAGTCACATAATGTAATGATTTAACTCAAAACCACCAAACAAATCAATAGCAGAACACGCAGTAAAATTTAATACTCCAGTGACCAGATTAAGCTGCCTGTCTTCCTATAAACTATATATACAGACCTTTAAAATATTGAGGTGTGCTTTACCAGGTCATGTAACAGTCTTAGATACAGGGCAAACCACACTTGAGAAAAATTAATAAGTTACTTAAGGTCATACTGCAATCAATAAGAAGACAAAGTGATAATATACTAAGAACCAAATTTCTAGGAATAGGCTATAACCAGAGTACACATTTTAGAACAAAATTCAAGAACCTTCACTGTGAGAGAAATTTAATCTTCCACAATAAAATGTTTTCCATTTCCATTTAGATTCAGTGAACCAGAGAAGGGGGAAAGTAGACTGAAAAGTGAATCAGCTGTACTGTCAGCCCCACAATTACGTTCTGGCTCTGCCATTCTTGTGTGAGCACAGACAAGTCACCTAATCTCTGAGCCCCTATTCACTCATTTGTAGACTAGAAATGTTACTAGTTTCTATCCTGGTATTGAGAGGATTAAACATGATAATTCAGGCAAATCTTTATTATAGGAGCAGAACCACAGGAGAACCCCATAATAACAGCAATAAGCTCCCTGTATCACGGCCTGATAAATAAGAGTAAGCCCAGTCGAGATGGCGATAAAGGCAGACATGGCTTGCATCTTCACACACCCACATCAATATTAAAACTAAAATATAGAATAACCAAAAATAACTATCACTCAGAACCATCAGAAATTGAGTTGAATGGAAGTCTGACAACTATGGAATTAAAGAAACCACATCCATCCAGACTGGTAGGAGGGGCACAGACACACAGCAGTCTGATCCCACAGCCACGTGTGGTGGTGGATAAAAATTCGAGAGGGATATCTCAGACCGAGGATTCCCAGTCCCGCAACCAGGCCCCCCAGCCCAGGGATCCAGTTCCAGAAAAATAAGTCCCCAAAACTTCTGGCTGCAAAAACCAGAGGGGATTGAGTCAGTGGAGGAAACTGCTGGAGCCCCAAGCAGTTCCTCCTAAAGAATCCACACATGGACTCACCTACTCAGACTCACTCCCTCTGAGCTCCAGCACCAGGGTAGTAGCAGCTTGCAAGTTATCGGTAACATAATGGGAGAAACTGAAGTGCCTGGCATCAAGGCAAGGGAGGCCATTGTCCTTTTTCTAAACCCTCCCCCAACAGAGCCACAGGGCCAGCAAACTGGTGCCATATATGAGGCTCGATCAACCTGGCTAACACTGTTTGACCTGCCCTGGCAATCCCTAGAGACTCCATATTACCCAACTTACAGGCCCACCTAAGCATGGAAAATGGTCTTGGCTCAAGCTTCACAACTTCGTAAATCCTCTCAAACAAACAACAGCTGACCTTAGCGAGCACCATGCCCTGCACTAACAGCAGGCAGCCAGCTTAGACTCACAGCTTGGCTTCGCCTGGGAATCTCCAAGCCCAACACAAGTAGCAGCCATCTCAGATTGCTTTACAGCTCAGGAAGGGCATCCCTGGGCAAAACAAAGCGGGGGAGAGGGTGGCGGGGGGGCTGACCTTGGCCTGCACCACCTGGGAAACCCCAGGGCCAGGGCACCCAGTGGACAGCTATAGACCATGTTGGAGCACCACCACCCTGCCCCTGTAGAGCTGATTCTCCACAGAGGGTGAAGGTTGGTGGTCAGAGGTCATAGCCAGTCCTTGCAGCTGACTGGCCTGGGTAATCCCTCCCATTCATCTGCCAACAGCAACCAAGGCTCAACTAAAAGAGGAGGGTGTACTCAGCCCATACAGAGGGCACACCTTGAATACCCAGCTTGGGTGATAGGGGAGGGTGTGCCACTAAACCCTACAGGATACATACTATATTAGGCCACACTACCAAGACATGGAGTCAAAGCAACTCGACCTAACACATAGAAACAAACACAGAGGGGCTGTCAAAATGAGGAGACAAAGAAACATGGACCAAACAAAAAAACAGATCAAAACTCCAGAAAAAGAGCTAAACGAAATGGAGATAAGCAATCCATCAGATGCAGATTTCAAAACACTGGTTATAAGGATGCTCAAGGAACTTAATAAGGACCTCAACAGCATAAAAAAGATCCAGTCCAAAAGAAAGGACACACTAATTTAAATAGAGAACAATTTACAGGGAAACAGTAGCAGAGTGGATGAAGCAGAGAATCAAATCAATGATTTGGAACATAAGGAAGCACATAACAATCAATCAGAACAACAAGAAAAAAGAATCCAAAAAAATGAGGATAGTATAAACAGCCTCTGGGACAACTTCAAGAGGTCTTAATCTCTTGAACATTCACATCACAGGGGTGCCAGAAGGAGAAGAGAAAGAGCAAAAAGCTGGAAATCTATTTGAACAAATATTGAAAGAAAACTTCCCTAATTTGGTGAAGGAAGTAGACATGCACATCTAGGAAGCTGAGAGGGTCCCAAACAAGATGGATGCAAAGAAGTCCCCTCCAAGACCCATCATAATTAAAATACCAAAGCTTATAAAGATAAAGAGAATCTTAAAAGTAGCAAGAGCAAAGGAGTTAGTTACCTACAGGGGAATTCCCATAAGACCGTTAGTTGATTTCTCAAAAGAAACTTTGGCCCTGGCTGGTATGGCTCAACGGATGGAGTGCTGGCCTGTGAACCAAAGGGCCACTGCTTCGATTCCCAGTCAGGGAACATGCCTCAGTTGCAGGCCAGGTCCCTGATAGGGGGTACAGGAGAGGCAACCACACATTGATGTTCCTCTCCCTTTCTCCCTCCTTTCCCCTCTGTCTAAAAAAAAATAAAATCTTTCTTAAAAAAAGAAACTTTGCAGGCTAGAAGGGACTGGCAAGAAATATTCGAAGTCATGTAAAGCAGGAACCTGCAGCCACAATTGCTCTACCCAGCAAAACTATCATTTGGAATCGAAGGCAGATAAAGAGCTTCCTAGACAAGAAAAAAAATTAAAGGAGTTCATCATCACCAACCATTATTATATGAAATGTTAAAGGGACTTATTTCAGGAAAAGATCAAAACTATGAACAATAAAATGGCAAAAATACATATCTATCAACAATTGAATCTAAAAAACAAACTAAGCAAAGAAGAACAGAGACAGAATCAGAGTTTTGATGGTTGCCAGATGGGAGGGGTATTTGGGGGAATGGGTGAAAAGGTGAGGGGATTAAGAAGTATAAATAGGTAGTTACAGAATAGCGATGGGAATGTAATGTACAGTATAGGAAATGGAGTAGCCAAAGAACTTAAATGCATGACCCATGGACATGAAACATGGTGTGGGGACTGCCTGAGGGAGTGGGGGGTACTGAGTTGAGGGGTCAAAGGGGGAAAAATCAGAACAACTGTAATAGCATAATGAGTAAAATATAATTCTTAAAAAAGACTAAGCCCATGAAGAACAAAATGATCAAACCATAGAGCCAATCAGTTACTATTAATCAATTATATGCTAAAAAAACAATCAATTTTTCCTAGTAAGGAGCCAAAAGTAACTTGTTTCCCCCTGACAAATATGATCCTTTATCAGCAGTAGGTGTCCCACAACTGCTTACACTATTGGTAGACCAATTTTCTAGTCATCCTAAGCTTACTAAATGTGGGTGAAATCTTGTGTAGTTATAAACCAATATGTTGAGAACCGCCGTGCCTGGTTTCAGAGACTGTAACACCCCATGGCTAAGGCTGAGTGAGAGACCTTGAGACCGTAAGCTACTAAGGAGACAAACCTTATCTCCCTGGCAGGAGCACCGCCTCTGCCCACTTTACTTCACCCTGCCTGACCACCAGTGCATGACCGGTTAGCCAATGAAGGGTAAGATTCCTCAAGGGAGGGACAACCTAAGACAGGCATGGTCACTAGGGGGCCCTCAGGGGAGGACTTGGGAGGCTATGGAGAAAGGGGGTGATGGACCCTTGCCCCTCAGCTTTGACATGGCCTGAGTCCTCATTCTGTCTGCAAGAAGTCTCCTAATCTCTTGGCTGCCTTACTTCCCCTGCTCTGACCTAAACCTGAAACAATGCTGGAGGTGGGTGGGACCCTGTGCTGTAAAGGGCGGGTTCCCTCCGTAATCAGGCCTCAGAAAGAATGTATAAAATCCTGTGAAACCTGCTTTGCTAATACCCTCAATTTAAATGATAAGGGTCCAAGCATGAAATGAGTTTGTTTCCCCAAAGTGTTATGGTCCTTTAGCTATCTGACCCTGACTCAAAATAAGCCCTCAGAGTTCTTTGAATCTCAGAGTTCTTTGAATGTTATCTATTTGATTGTTACTGCCTGACAATGACTGATGAGCTTTCAATATATGCCCTGTATTCCTATGCAAATTAAGCCAGTAAAAGCCTGTCAAGGCAAGGGTCAAGGCACTCTCCCCTTGAGAAGTGGCCATGCCATCCCTTTTCCTCCACTGGACTCGGTAGTCCATGAGTTTGTCTCATTTCAGCCACAATGCTGCAGACACTGCTTGCTGGTGACCATGTCACCAATATAAACAAGCAAACAGGTACATTAAAATTTCAAAGATTGACTAATCTTTATACAAACCCTGTACCCTAAACTAGATAAACCAAATCCTTCCAATTGTTGATTGATTTGTGTTAATTTACCATTTAAACATTTTTACCAAAACTGTTTGAACCTAAAGACTAGTTTTATTTTTACAACTATATGACAAGCTCTGAAGCTTCTTACATTCACTGCTTATACTTTTTCCTTGGTCTAAAAATGTTCATCCTTAATCATTAACTAGTTCTTAATACTGACTATGCCTCAAGGTATGCCACATGCAGGTTATAAACCATTTTTTTAATATTTGTGACCTCTTGGTGCACATTCTGAACTCTGTAATACTAATGCCACTCTGACATTTATTTTTCATTCTCTGAAGTTACTAATCAAGATGAAAGTCATCTCCTTGGTAACAGGCAATCAGGTACATTCTATTAATGTGGACAAGAAGTCATTCAGGTGAAACCAAAGGGCTAAGAATTCCTTGGCATCCATATGTAAATGGAAAACTGAAACAACGATGGGCTCTGACTTGCAAAACTAAGCAATATGTGGCAACGTTAACTGCAAGCATTGTTTTCAAATGCTAAAAGAAAAACCCATGTTTTTAACAGTATTTCTCTCAATTCATCAACATTAACACATGCGGATGAACCTCACTGCCGTGCACATCTTTTAGAAAAGAAATGGCTTACTGAACAAAATGTGTACAGAATAAAGAGCAAAGCCCTCTTAAAAGATAAAGGTTGAAAGTCCATGTTCCTCCTGACTATTTGCATGATACAAACATTAACTCCATGGCAGCATTTTTCATAATCACCAAAATGTGGTAAAAACCCAAATGGCCATCAACCAATACAAGAGTATATATACTATTCTGCCATACAAAGGAAGGGAAGACAGATTCATGCAACGACATGGATAAACTTTGAAAACATTATGCTAAGTGAAATAATCCAGTCACAAAAGGCCACAAACTATACAATTTCGTTTACATGAATTATCTAGAATAGAAAGATCCAGAGACAGAAATTATTAGATTGTGAGTACTATGGGGTGAAGGGAGGAAATCATGGGAAGTTGTCTGCTAATGGGTTTCTTTTTGAAGTGATGGAAATATTCTGACGTTAGAGTTGTGATGGTTGCACAACTCTGAATGTACAGTACTAAAAAACAGTAAATTGGATATTTTAAAAGAATGGATTTTACGGTACATGAAGTATACCTCAACAAAGCTGTTTTTTAAATTTTTTTTTAAGTTGAGTCTTTTTTTTTAAAGATTTTATTTATTTTTAGAGAGAGGGGAAAGGGAGGGAAAAAGAGAGAGAGAGAGAGAAACATCAATGTGTGGTTGCCTCTCACGTGCCCCCCAACTGGGGATCTAGCCTGCAACCTAGGCATGTGCCCTGACTGGGAATCAAACCAGCAACCCTCTGATTTGTAAGCCCGTGCTCAATCCACTGAGCTACACCAGCCAGGGCCTAAAGCTGTTTTTTTTTAAAAAACACACAAATCTAGATTCTGATCTTCCAGAAATTAAAAATGGTTTGAACTTTTAAGTGATCAAGCAAAGTTCTTTAAAAATGCAAATTTTTTTAGTGCAAATCTGATTATGTCACTTTCCTATTTCACAGAAGTCTTAGGATAAAATCCAAAATGCTTAGTCTGGCTTATGAGGCACTACACAATTTGTCCATTTTGCCACAGCCTCACCTCATGAGTCCCTACCAACCCATTAACACCTGGCCCCTATGTCACAAGACCCTACACTTCTTTTTCTGGACAGTTCCTTTCCCACAGCTGTCTCACACGGTATGGGCTCTGTCCCCTATACTTCTTACCGCTCCAACTCATTCCCTCTTCGCCTGGTTAACTTGACCTGTGTCTAAATGTTTCTTCAACTATGTTTCCCTTGGACTTCTAGACTAGGTTGCCCCCTGCCCATTCTAATACCCTCTCATATAGCCCATATGTCTCCTCAGTGACATTTATGACCAGTAAACTGAATAGCTACAAACTTGCATGTTCAGTGTCAACTTTCCAAGGAAGACCTCAAGTTTCATAAAACAGGGATGATGATTTAACTTCAGTACCTGGCACAGATTCAGATGAATAATAAATGTTCATCAAATGAATTGTTGTTAAAAATCATAGGCAGCCTGCTCTGGCTGGGGTAGCTCAGTGGATGAGCATGGGCATGCGAAACAAAAGGGGCTCAATTCCCAGTCAGGACACATGCCTGGGTTACGGGCTAGGTCCCCAGTGAGGGGTGCGTAAGAAGCAACCACACATTGATGTTTCTCTCCCTTTCTCCTTTCCTTCCCCTCTCTCTAAAAATAAATAAATAAAAAACATCTTTTAAAAAAATCATAGGCAGTGTAACAGAATTTGTTACAAATTCTAGCAAAATCCTGGAGGGAACATAAGGATAACCAGCCATCACTGGGCTTCTGTCAGCTTTTAAATCTCCAAAGGTTTTGCAAGGCCTTTCTTAAATCCCGTTCTGCAAACAGTGGTTAAATCCATCCACCCACTACAAAATTGGATTACCATGAGCAAGCAAAAAGGAGGACACTGACTGAGCACCTACTTTTTACCAGAAACCCATTTACTTCTGAATAATGAGAAGCCTGGGGGGGGGGGGGGTCCCTGAGCAGCTCCAGCTGATTCAACTTCCTATTCAAGATGTATGTTGTTTTATAAGAAGCTTCTTTTAAAGCTTCTCTTCAGCTCTACCCAGTGTGTCTGCTTGAGATTCACTTTCAGAAAAGAAAAGCAGGCTTATTCTGCCCAATTAAACTGGAGTGGATTTGTTTACAGAAAAGATAACCTGATCTAGATAGCAACTAAATTATTATAGAACAAGGTTTCTCAATACTACTGGCATCTGGGCCTGGATAATCCTTGTCATGAGGCTATCCTGTGCACTGTAGGACGTTGAGCAGCAGCCCTGGCATCTACCTATCAGATACCAGTAGCACTCCTCTAGTAGTGACAACCCAAAATATTCCAGACATTGCCAATGTCCCTGGGAGCCAAAATCACTAGTGCTTAAGAACCCCTACATGGGTTTACTGAGAAAATGTCATTGTTCTGACTTTCCAGGAGTGTTTCCTAACTATCTAAACTTAACAGTGGTCTAGGGAATTTAGGGTCCAGAGGGGGAATCAGAAACCAAGTGAAAACAAGTAATGGGTTAGGATCTTGCCCAGGACCTTCAGGCTTTAAATGAGCAGCCACCTTGCCCTTAAGGTGAGATGCTGACTAGAGAGCAAATCATCGAGGGAGCCCCTGCAACCCTTGGCAATCCCCCTGAAGTTACCTCTGAGGCAAGCTTCAATGAAAAGCTGCAATGAGCTCACAGCAAAGGGTGGCCTGTTTGTGGGTTCCTGTGCACTTTCAAGCAGATGAGTTCTTTGAATGTGTGCTCCTCAAAGACCACAAAGACAAAGGTGTGCCGATAAGATCAAAGTATTATGCTTGTTAAATTTTCACATTGGAAGGACCATGTGCCAGGATGGACTCCAGCTGAAGACCACAGTACATGAAAATGCCTCATATTAGCATCTTCCTTTAAAGCCCACTCAAATTTTGTTCCATCTAAAGAATAAGTAAATCTTTTGAATAACTAATCAACCCAGAGTAATGCAATCATCTGCTGATGCCAAGTATAAAGTAGGATGTGATAACTAAACATAACACCTTCTAAAAATGACAGCAACAACACTGTGAAGATGCAAATAATTAGCCAAACAATAAACAGCCAAATCAGGTAGATGACAGGAGTTCTGAACATACATTGATTGGGTGATATTAACCAAAGTAATGGAGTATTAGGTCCTCTCTTAAAGATTTCATTAAGCCCACGAGCATCTCCTAATCTTTACATAATCTTGACTGGTGAATCATTCTTTCAAAGTAAAAATGCAATATTCCTATAAAATTATCTTTGTTTATCAGACTGAGGGATAGAGATAAAACGTTCTTGAAATTATTTTTTTGGAGTTCCTCAACCAGTCAAACACAAGTTGTACGATATAATGGTCTTTTATTCCAAAATATCAAGGATTTGAGCACATTAGCAGAACTAGAAAATTATTTTAAAAAACCAACTTCCTGATTTTTGGTAATGTGGCATGATAAATAAATATCTGGTCTTTATCCTCGGTTCCAGGAACAGAGTCCCTAAAACCTCTTGAGTGATAAGAATAACTCCTGTAAGCTAAATAGACAGAGTGGAACTTTCAGCCCAGCCCATACCTCCAGGAAGGGGTGAAGGGCTGGAGACTGAGTTCAATTACTAAAGGCCAATGATTTAAATCACACCTAATCATGAAACTTTCATAAAACTCTTAGACAACAGGATTCTGGGCATTGTATGCTGCTGAACACACTAGTGTGCTGGGAGGATGGTATACCTGGAGAGGGTATGAAAGGTCTGTGTCAGCCACCACCCCTACCCCTGGCCCTCTGTGTCTCCTCTTCTTTGGCAGTGCCTGAGTTGTATCCTTTATAGTAAACCAGTCAACACAAGTAAAGTGTTTTCTTAAACTCTATGTGAGTCTTTCCAGCAAATTATCTAACCTGGGGGGAATACCAGAATTTGTAGCCAAGTGACCGTGACTGGCAGTGCGCACCTAAAGTGAGGGCAATCTTGGGGGACTGAGCCCTTAAACATGTGAACTGACACTAACTCCAGTCATTAGTGTAGGATATCTAGTTGATGTCAGAGAACGGGAGAATTAGTTGGTGACAGAAAAAAAACACCACAGGTAAGGTTTGGGTTTTTTTTCCCTATATTAAACTTGATGAAAAGCATACAAACTGGATGAAGGCCAGCAGTTGGAACAGCTGTCCCACCCTTGTTTAACTCAAACTGCAAAAAATCTCCGACTAGTGTTCCGGCACACCTCTATGTAATTCCCCATCCATACAGAGGGCCACAGAAGCGGAGGCCATCTTCTACTGAGAAGGCAGCCTATTTCACAGGTTTCCCTGGAGTGGTGTCATGAACTAGTGGCAAAAAAAGGAGACAAACCGGGGCTCAAAACCCAACTCTGCCATAGGTGAACTGTACTTCTCTGATCATGTCTCATCTCTCTTAGCTTCAAGCTTCTATCTGTAAAGTGGGCGTGAACCACCTACTTCCCAGAGTTGTCATGAGGATTAGAGGGGATAATATATTTAGAATGCCTGGCACACAGCAGTGCCCAGTAACTGCAGATTTCCTTCCTGGGAACTTCCTGTCCAAGATCCACAAAATTTGGTCAGAGGAAAACTAAAGTTCAAGGGAATGCCTAAAAACTACTCTGTCGGTCTGAGCACACAGCCATTCTTAAAAGCAGTAAGCAACCAAAGACCTGAGACAATCAGGGCTACTAAAAATCATCAGAATGGCTCCCTGCATCTTCCCCTGTGCCGCCGGCCGGCTGACTCACCTCCTCCATTCTTGTAACACAGATGTGGACTACTCCACAGTCCAAGCCTGGATGTCTGAATCATCATATGGAGGAGAGCTGTGTGCCAACCAGAAACAGCAGTATTGGAGCATCTAGAACTGCAGAGTCAGAATGGAAGATGGCGGCAACATAGGTGGGAGCGGAGTCCACTTCCCCTGAACGCCAGGGAAATACCTAGCTGATCTGAGGAGCAGAGCGAACAGCCAACAGTATTCCGGCATATACGAAGATCAGAGACCAAAGATAGAGGACATTGAAAGATCTGACGGTAAGAAGAGTGCTCAAGGACAATAAGGTCCCCGGGACCCCGGAACGCGCGGTACAAGGGCGGCAGAAGCACCAGCCCTGGCGCAGGGGCTGCTGCAGGAGTCTTGGGAGAGGGCCAGGCTGCGCTGTGAGCAGCCAGGTGCTTGATTGGACCAGGGGGGCTTGAAAAGGAGGAATTTCTCAAAAAGAAAAAGAAAATAGAGACACTCAGGGGCTAGTTAGAGAACTCTCGGTAGTAGCCGAGGCCCCTGGCGCCCCTCCCCGATCCGCCCCTGGACTGCGAGCACGGGATAAGCAACACTGGAGTCACGGTGCTCACCTGAGGTCCGGTCGCGCCCGTGAGAGCGCGCAGATTAGCAAACGGGGCCCATACGAAACCCCGGAGGGGCGCCCACACCTGAAACCTCTGAGATCATTTGGAGCAGAGACTGGCTGCTCCACCCACAGGCCCAAAACCTCGGAACCGAGTGCCTCGTGATTCAGTCCCAGGGCGGCCCCGCCCGCCGGAGAGACTCAAGCCCAGGGCGGCTGGATCGGGCCCCCAAGCACAGAGCCTCTGGCTCGGCGGGCTGTGCGCTCACCCAGCGCAGGGCCGGCTGGATGCGCTCAGAGCACAAAGCAGCTTGAGAGCGTCACAAATCCAAAGCGGCTGGATCGCCCTGCTGCGCGCACACGCGTCCCAAGCCAAAGCGGCTGGAGCCGCAGCCTGCGTGTCCCAAGAACAAAGCTATGGGATTGGCTGATCAACGGCCTGATTGCCTGCCAGGGACCACACCTACAACGCCTACCTAACAAGTGCGCACCCTTCAGGGTCTACTAGCTCTCTTGGACAAAGGCAGAACACCCAGTAGAGGTGAGCTGCAGTGAGAGGAGAGTCTGCAGGCTGAACAACAGCGAAGAGTGTGACCCAGGAAGGGAGAAAAGTGAAACCAATCCTTCCAACCACCCCCTCCCGTTGCACAGACAGGACACCAGCAGAACTAACCTGACCGGTTTAAAGCCAGCAGAAGATTTTTTTTTTTTTTTCTTTCCTTGCCCCCTGAATTCCTTCTTCCTCTCTCTTTTTTTTTTTCTCATTCCTTCTTCCTCCCATCCTTTACCATTTTTATGTCTTCTTCCTGCCTTCTTTTATCTATTTCTATGTTTTAATTTTTGTTAAAATTCCTTCTTATCTTGCCTCCGATCTTTCTTTATTCCTTCTTCCCTCCTTCCTTCCATTCCTCCTTTCCTATTTACTTGTTCCCTCCTTCCCATCTTTGTTTTGTTTTTTTTGTTTTTTGGTTTTTTCTTTTCTTTTCTTTCTCCCCCCCTTTCTCTTTTTCCCACAGGTGAGACAACAAAACCGGGAGTGCTGAAAAGACTAGAGTTAGACCGTGTTAAACACATAAATGTCAGCTCAAGACCAGTGAGCACAGGAGAGTAAGGAGACAGCACCACCGAATCCCATTGGCATTCTACCATAGAAGTTCATATCATAAACCCAGGGAGTCAGAACAGAGCAATTTAAGAAGCAGAGGCCAACAAGAAGAGCCTCACAAACAATGGGAAGACAAAGAAACAATTCCCAAATGAAAGGAAAGGAGGAAGTCTCAGAAAGAATACTAACCGAAAAAGAGGCAAGTCAACTATCAGATACTGAGTTCAAAGCAATGGTCATCAGGAAGCTCACTGAGCTCTCTGAGCTCAAAGAGAACTACCAGAAACTACAAGGAAACTACAATGAACTCACTGCAAACTATATCAACATGAAAAAGGAAATAGAAAATATCAACAAGAGCCAAGAGGAAATGAAGAATACAATTTCTGAATTGAAGAACACAGTAGAAGGAATTAAAAGCAGACTTGATGAAGCAGAGGATTGGATCAGCGAGCTGGAGGACAAAGTAGAAAAAAACACCCAGAAAGAGCAAGAAAAGGAAAAGAGGCTCAGAAAGAATGAAGAGGCAATAAGGGAAATGCAGGACACCATGAAACGTAACAATATCCGTATAATAGGAATACCAGAAGGAGAAGAAGAAGAGCAAGGGATAGAAAACCTGTTTGAAAAAGTAATGATGGAAAATTTCCCTAATCTGAGGAGAGAAAAAGTCACCCAAATCCAGGAATCACAGAGAGTCCCAAGCAAGAGGAACCCAAAGAGACCCACTGCAAGACACATCATAATTAAAATGGAAAATTTCCAAGACAAAGAGAGGATCTTAAAGGCAGCAAGGGAGAAAAAGGAAGTAACATACAAGGGAGCCCCAATAAGGTTAGCAACTGACTTCTCAATGGAAACGCTCCAAGCCAGAAGAGAATGGCAAAAAATATTCCAAGTAATGAGAACCAGAGGCCTGCAACCAAGACTACTTTACCCAGCAAGGCTCTCTATCAAGATAGAAGGCCAAATAAAGAGTTTCCCAGACAAAAGAAGTCTAAAAGAATACAGCTCCACCAAACCAGCTCTGCAAGAGATGCTAAAGGGACTGCTTTAAGGAAAGGAAGGAAAAGAGAAAGACAGAGGAACACAGGTAGGAAATAATGGCAATGAATAACTACCTATCGATAATAACCTTAAACGTAAATGGATTAAATGCTCCAATCAAAAGACATAGAACAGCTGAATGGATAAGAAAACATGACCCACACATATGCTGCCTACAAGAGACCCACCTCAGGATGAAAGGCCTACACAGACTGAAAGTGAAGGGCTGGAAACAAATTTTCCAAGCAAACGGACAGGGAAAAAAAGCAGGGGTAGCAATACTCATATCAGACAAAATAGACTTCCAAAGAAGGGCCATAAAGAGAGACCCAGAAGTTCACTTCATAATACTCAAAGGAAGAATCCACCAAGAAGACATAAACATTGTAAATATATATGCACCCAACATAGGAGCACCCAAATACATAAAGAAAATCTTGGAGGATTTCAAGAAAGATATTGACAGCAACACAATTATAGTAGGGGATTTTAACACCCCACTATCAAAAATGGACAGGTCTTCCAAACAAAATATCAACAAAGATATTGTGTCACTTAACAATACCCTAGAAGAAATGGACTTAACTGATATATACAGAGCTTTGCATCCCAAAGAAGCAAAATACACATTCTTTTCAAGTGTCCACGGAAATTTTTCAAAGATAGACCACATGATAGGACACAAAGCAAGCCTCAACAAATTCAAGAAAATTGAAATCATATCAAGCATCTTCTCTGACCACAAGGGTCTGAAACTAGAAGCCAACCCCAAGGGAAAAAACCCAAAACACTCAAAATCAAGGAGACTGAATAGCATGCTATTAAACAATGAATGGGTCAAGAACGAGATTAGGGAAGAAATCAAAAACTTCCTGGAAACAAATGAAAACGAACTCACAACAACCCAAAACCTATGGGACACAGCAAAGGCAGTCCTGACAGGGAAGTTCATAGCAATACAGGCCTACCTTAAGAAGTTAGAAAGAGTTCAAACAAACAACCTAACCCTATGCCTACAAGAACTGGAGGAACAACAACAAAGACAGCCCAGAGCAAGCAGAAGGAAGGAAATAACCAAGATCAGAGCAGAACTAAATGACATAGAGACTAAAAGCACAATTGTAAGGATCAATGAATCCAGAAGCTGGTTCTTTGAAAAGATAAACAAAATCGACAAGCCTTTAAGTAGGCTTAGCAAGAAGAAAAGAGAGAGGATCCAAATAAACAGAATTAGAAATGAAAGTGGAGAGATTACAACTGATACCACAGAAATACAAAGGATCATAAGAAATTACTATGAAGAAATGTATGCTAAGAAATTTGAAAACCTAGATGAAATGGACACATTTCTAGAAAAATATAATCTTCCAAAACTGACTGAAGAAGAGGCAGAAAACCTAAACAGACCAATATCAGCAAAGGAAATTGAAGCAGTCATCAAGAAACTCCCATCACACAAAAGCCCTGGACCAGATGGTTTCACAGGAGATTTCTACAAAGCATTTAAGGAAGAACTAACCCCTATCCTTCACAGACTATTCGAAAAAATCCAAACTGATGGAAGACTCCCAAACTCTTTTTATGAAGCCAACATCATCCTAATCCCAAAGCCAGATAAAGACACAACGAAGAAAGAAAACTTCAGGCCAATATCGCTGATGAACATAGACGCTAAAATTCTCAACAAAATATTAGCAAACCGCATCCAGCAATATATTAAAAAGATCATCCACCATGACCAAGTGGGATTCATCCCAGGGATGCAAGGATGGTACAATATTCGCAAATCAATAAACATAATACATCACATCAACAACAGCAAAGACAAAAATCACATGATCATATCAATAGATGCGGAAAAAGCGTTCGATAAGATACAGCACCCATTTCTGATAAAAACACTCAGCAAAGTGGGAATAAAGGGAGCAGTCCTCAACATAATTAAGGCCATATATGAGAGACCTACAGCCAACATCACACTCAATGGACAAAAACTTACAGCTTTCCCACTAAGATCAGGAACAAGACAAGGATGCCCTCTCTCACCACTCCTATTCAACATAGTATTGGAAGTCCTAGCCACAGCAATCAGACAAGAAAAAGCAATAAAAGGCATCCAAATTCGAAAGGAGGAAATGAAACTGTCACTGTTTGCAGATGACATGATAGTGTACATGGAAAACCCTATAGACTCCACTCAAAAACTACTCGACCTAATAAATGAATTTGGCAAAACAGCTGGATACAGAGTCAATACCCAGAAATCAAAGGCATTCCTGTACACCAGCAACGAAACTGCAGAAACAGAAATCAGGAAAAAAATCCCATTCGATATAGCAACAAGAAAAATAAAGTACCTAGGAATAAACCTAACCAAGGAGGTAAAAGACCTGTACTCAGAAAACTACACAACACTGAAGAAAGAAATTAAGGAAGATACAAACAAATGGAAGCATGTACCATGTTCATGGATTGGAAGAATTAACATCATCAAAATGGCCATACTACCCAAAGCAATTTATAGATTCAATGCAATCGCGATTAGAGTACCCATGACACATTTCACAGATATAGAACAAACATTTCAGAAGTTCATATGGAACCATAAACGACCCCGAATAGCTGCAGCAATTTTGAGAAAGAAGAACAAAGCAGGAGGGATCACAATACCTGATATCAAACTGTATTACAAGGTCACTGTAATCAAAACAGCCTGGTACTGCCATAAAAACAGGTACATAGACCAATGGAACAGAATAGAGAGCCCAGAAATAAACTCAAGTCTATACGATCAATTAATATTTGACAAAGGAGGCAGGAGCATAAAATGGAGCAAAAACAGCCTCTTCAACAGATGGTGTTGGGAGATCTGGACAGCTACGTGCACAAAAATGAAACTCGATCACCAACTTACGCCATACACGAAAATAAACTCAAGATGGATAAAAGACTTAAATATAAGCCGTAACACCATAAAAGTCCTTGAGGAAAACATCGGCAGGAAAATCTCAGACATTCCACGCAGCAACATCCTCACAGACACATCCCCTAAAGCAAGGGACATAAAGGAAAAAACAAACAAATGGGACCTCATCAAAATAAAAAGCTTCTGCATGGCTAAAGAAAACAGCACCAAATTACAAAGAGAACCAACAGTATGGGAAAACATATTTGCCAATGATACCTCAGACAAGGGCCTGATCTCCAAAATATATAAAGAACTCACACAACTCCACTCCAGGAAGACAAACAACCCAATTAAAAAATGGGCAAAGGACTTGAACAGACACTTCTCCAAGGAAGACATACAGAGGGCCCAGAGACATATGAAAAGATGCTCAGCATCACTAGCCATCAGAGAGATGCAAATTAAAACCACAATGAGGTATCATCTCACACCAGTCAGAATGGCCAACATAAACAAATCCACAAACAAATGTTGGAGAGGATGTGGAGAAAAGGGAACCCTCGTGCACTGTTGGTGGGAATGCAGACTGGTGAGGCCACTGTGGAAAACAATATGGAATTTCCTCAGAAAACTAAAAATGGAACTGCCCTTTGACCCAGTAATTCCGCTGCTGGGATTATACCCTAAGAACCCTGAAACACCAATCCAAAAGAACCTGTGCACCCCAATGTTCATAGCAGCACAATTTACAATAGCCAAGTACTGGAAGCAACCGAAGTGCCCATCAGCAAACGAGTGGATCCAAAAACTATGGTATATTTACACAATGGAATTCTACGCAGCAGAGAGAAAGAAGGAGCTTATACCCTTTGCAACAGCATGTATGGAACTGGAGAGCATTATGCTAAGTGAAATAAGCCAGGAAGTGAGGGACAAATACCATATGATCTCACCTTTAACTGGAACATAAGCAATAGAAGAAAAAAGCAAACAAAATATAACCAGAGACATTGAAGTTAAGAACAATCTAACAATAGCCAGGGCGGGGGTGGGGGCGGGGACAGTGGGTAGAGGGGATTACAGGAACTACTATAAAGGACACATGGACAAAACCAAGGGGGAGGGTGGAGGTGGGGGAGGGAGGTCGGTTCACCTGGGGTGGGGTGGAGGGATGGGGAGAAAAGGCATACAACTGTAATTGAATAACAATAAATTTAAAAAAAAAAATCATCAGAATGGCTCCACTGATGGGGCCCATTAACACAGAATCTTTTCTACTACAGGGAGTAGTCAGATCAAACCCAATGACATTGACCTTGACAGCTAACGACTCGGAAGCCACATTCTAAATTTCTGCAATGCAATCAAATCTGTGCACACATTTCACTAATAACACCTTCATGCATCTAAATACAGCATAGGCATACACAGGCAAACCACTCATTATTTTTCTACTAATGATACAAACCAACCTAACAAGCTCTTTAGGTGAGATTTCAATGTGTGAAGTAACAAGGCACCCTCACATCCATGCATGGGAACAATTTATACAGATTAGATTAAGTTGCTTCAGCTTTGATTTCAGAAATAATTGTCAACCTTCATTTCAAATTCTTAGTATTTTATAATCCTGAGGTGTGAACAAAGCTTCAGAGGGTCTAAAGAGCAGCCTTTTCCTGGAAGTTACCATGCTTGTTTAACTCACAAACCTCAGCTAGTGTTTTGAGGTCAACATCTCTACAGAGTTGGCTTTTGAAGGTTTTCTAGGGCACATAAAGGTCCCTGGTATATACAGCAGGAAAGAAATAGCAGTGTTCTGGGAAACTGAAGCAAGCACTTGTTTAGGGTTTCAGCACAGGTTATAAGGAAGGAAAGAACTCCTCTTCAAAATCTCTGGCATTCGGCTACCAAAGCCTACAGATTCTCGAAGGTAGCTCAGAGGAAGACAGGAATCCATCTGGCTGGCTGGCTGACTGCCTTGAGCACCCTTAACTCATGCCCAACTTCAGTCCACCTCCACAGATAAATGGGGAGTCAAGAGACCAAATCTGTCCTTTAGCACAACCTCTGACCTCTGGCTATGCCATCCAAGTATTTTTCCATTTGGGGAAAAAAAACCAAATCATAGTAATTCTATCTTTAATCCATCATTACTTGCGGCATAGCACAGTCCTGAGCTTATATAAGAAGGTAAAAAAATAAGTCAAATAGACACATGCAATTGTAGGTTACACCTTAATAATCACAGATACTAAATGTTGTCTGTGCTTGTAAAAAGCCATGCAGTAAATCATCCGGAGAAAATGTCCTGGCTTGATTCTAGGGAGTTCTATAACAATTCTCTTTTCATTCCATCAATTAAGATGCTATTGAATGACAGTTATTACCAGGAACCTAGTTAGTGAGGCCTAAGAGTTCTTTCAAGTTTCAATAGGTCTATAATAGTTGCATCAATTTAAAGTACTAGGTGCAATGCATAGAAAAGACTAGATCCAAAGTTTCTATTGCTACTTTCTTTTTAAAGTCCCAAGTCTACAAATACAGAAAAATGACATAAGTTATCTCTCCCCAATGAGTCAATCTACTCACCTTGAAACCTGTGACTAAGAATGTGCTGGTTAAGAAAGCTAAATTTTTCTCTGGGGAAAATGCTGTAAAGAACCACATACTAAATATTTTAGGCTTGCAGGTCACAAAGTAGCAACTACTACTCTGCTTATGTAGGCTGCAAGGACTCATAGACAACAGGTAAATGAACATGGTGACTCTGTTCCAACAAAACTTTTCTGTGGACACCAAAATTTAAATTTCATATAAGAAATTTTCACATGTTGCAAAATACTGCAATTTCTTGCAACCACTTAAAAATGTAATTTACTTCACATGCTGTACAAAAAAGGTCAGTGAGCCCAATTTGGTCCACCAGATACATCCCTGTTCTAAGAGAATCTGGTCCCCTGTTTCAGAATCTCAGTGAAACAGAATCTCAATTTTGAAGCTAGCACACCAAACCAAGTTATGAAAATGGTGCTACTACAATAGTTTTAAAGCTGTTTTAGCTCAAAGAAGGCTTGCATCTGTAGGCTGCAGTTACGAAATAGCAATTGTTAATGAATAAACATTGCCCAAGTGCCAAAGTGGTGGAGAATTATTTTAACCACTGAATCTTCATGACTTCTTAATAAAATAACCATAAGGAAAGCTGTGCTAAGTATGGTGCAATCAAATCCATAATCCTATTTTTGTGCAACTCCGAAAGAATCAGATGTGTCTGGCTACGGAACCCACACACCCAAATGAACACCACAAGACCTTGTGTAAAACTATGATTTGATGGGGTGAGGGGAACCATTAAGAGTTGCTACTTCACAAGCAACGAAGTTTATAAAGCAAATCCAAGATCCTGGAATACAGGTTGGGGCAAAAGTAGGTTTACAGATGTTTGCATGGAATACAATTATTAATAAACAATAATACAAGAATAAACTGTGTTCCCCATACTCACAATTATAAACTTACTTTTGCCCCCCCCCTATAAAGCAAAGAGGACAGTCTCCAATTTTACCTAACCTCACTGTGGTTTCTATACATATTTCTTTTGTCAATTTTAACCTTATTTGTGGATACTTTCATAATGTGACTGTATCATCTCAAAATAATGTCTGGATTGATTATTCTAAAGAAAAGAGATAATCTCCCCCTAATTATTTAGAAATCCCCAAATTAGTCTTCACCTTGGAGAAATTAGCTGCCAAATTATTAGTGCAACTGGTTGAAACACACACAAACCACACATACACACACATACACACACAAACACATTCACATAAACATGCACACCTGAATATCTCCAAAGCATAATGAAGTAAATGAGGTCTCTGAAATCAGTATTAATTTTCCTTAGAATATGACAGATTCAGCTCTAAAAATGTATACCATCAGAAAGTAACCTCTGTTAGGAGATATTCTAAGGCTATATCTACAGCTATAATTCTACCTAGGTTCCGTAAAAATGAAAGTGTTTACACAGTTTTTAAAATATGCCTAATTTTATGAGCATTGAAGATATATTAAGTGTACTGCAGAAGAAGTGGTCACAAGTGTTATAACAAACACCTACAGCTAAGAGACTCACTCACCCATAATTACACTTCAGTGGAAATAAGCCTCCTTTTTACCCTATCCAGATCCATATTTCTACCTCCTGCTAAAAATGACTTTTTAATTCATTTCACACCATTATCTGTGTTCCACATGGAATGTGACATTTTGGTAATTGTACATTATCACTACACTAGTTTAGAGTTGTTTATCTAAAAATGACTAGTGTGAGTAATCAATCCAGAGCAAAGAATGTAGTTTTACAACTTAAGATCACCTACTAGCTTTACGCACACTCTTCACAGTATCATAAGCGTTATTACCTAACAAACTGCAATAGCTGTGGGATTACCAAAAAAAAAAAAAAAATGGAAATCTATGATTTCCTTTAAAAGTAGAAAAGGGTCCACTGTAAATATTTCCTATATAAGAACTAAATGCTACTTTTCTAAATAAATTCTTTTACCTCCGTAGGTAATTCTTTATCATCATTAAAATGCATGAAACCAACCTGAGTGTAAACTCGCTGAACACCTGGCATACATAGTAAGAAAAGCAACATAGGAAAATGAGAAATCTATGAAAATAATGAGGCACAAAAAGTGGAACAAGAATCGGATTCTGCTCTCCAGAAAGGCAAACTACTATAAACGCTAGCTATTACGAGCCCACACTCTGGCAGAGGTCAAAAGCCTCTTTCCAATCAATGTAAACTGTAAATTACAGTACGGCCAAACGTGAAATCTCTCACCCGTAACTCCACAGCTGACCTGCACGTATTTCTTCAAACAGCGCAAAGCTAATGAAAAGACGGCCCCGACGGCCCCACTGCATCAATGACAACCCTTAGAATTCACTCCCGCCCAGTTCTGGTTTAAAACCCTGCCAGTAAAAGCTGCCATCCCCTCCGTCCCCACCACATCTTTCCGGTCAGACAACACCTCAGTTTGGGGTTGTCCCCTCAGGTAGGACGGGAAGGCTGGGCGGGGTGGGGGCCAGGGCCTGTCAAATACAGTTCGTGCTTCGGACATATGGTATCCGTCCGAATAAGCCCGGAGAGTTGAGTGGTGACGCACGGCTGCATTTCTTCATGACCCTTTGTATGATCACAGGTTCATGAAGACAAATAGAGGGGCCAGCTCTTCCGGGGTATGGAGAGAGTGCGGCGTGACAGGCTTGGTCTGCTCGTTTATACCTCAGACCTGGTGCTGGACGGGTGCCCACCGCTGTGGGCCGAGGTGGCCGAGTGTCTGCAGCAACCGCCTGGTGCAGGGACACAATGCGGGGCCTGAGGCGCCCTCGCTGGGGCCTGCGGAGGGGTTACAGGGGGTCTCGGCAGGCAGGGAGATAAGGAAAGACGCCCTCTGCCAAGCGCCCGGTGGGGAAACTTTTCGCAGGGCCGAGGCGGCGGCCCCTCACAATGGCCGCCTGCGCTGTCCGGGCCCGGCGGCCACACCCCCGCCCCACAGACCAGGCCAGTACCTGGTGGTTCTCCTTCCCGCCGCCCGCTGGCGCCGCCGGCCCACCCGGGCCGCTGGTCATGTTCACGTACAGGGAGCGGGTGAGCGGGCTCCGCAGCGTCCACATCCTCTGCGCCAGCCACACGGACGCCAGGCTGAGGCACAGCCAGCCCGCCAACAGTCTCATCAGGGGAAGCGGCCGCTGAGTCCGATCACCGCTGGCGCGGAGGCGAAGAGCTAGATGTGCCGCTGCCTCGGGCCGCTGCCGCCGCTGCCCGGGCTCGAGCCATCGTGCCTAAGGAGCCCGTTCAGCTCCTGCGGGCCGAGGCGGGGGAGTAGAGGGGCGGGCTGCACACAGCCTTCCCCCTTCCCTTTCCTTTCTGGCCGCGGAACGCCCTGCAGTGGGCACAGGTTTCCAGCCGAGGCACAAACGAGTGGGGAGCACGTAGTTGCCCGGACACGCTCCTTCCGCCCAATCAGCCCGCAGGACCATCCGGGAAGCGGAACAAAGGCAGCGCGCATTCCCCTGGAGTCCACCCCCATCCCTGGTCTCCTCCGGTACTCGGAGCAATAGCGGGGGTCATTTTAATTTTTTTGAGGGCAGGTGCGATCCCTGCCGAAGAGGGTAACTGAAACCTCCTGGTCCATCTAAGGTGGTGGTGGCAGGACTTCTGGTCTTTCCTTGCTTTAGTGGTTATCTCTGGGCCGCTCATCCCCAACCCTGATCGACTTCCACCTGGTTGTGCAAATCGGCTCGGGGCTAAGGAGCTGAGTCTCCTCTCTCCCGACCCATGGCCTTGGAGACTGACACTGTCCCTTGGGATCGTCACAGATAAAACAGCTCTGTGCCAAAAAAACAAAACAAAAACATTTAAAGGGGTTGGGTTGGGGAAGGTGGTGAAAACAGCAAGAGTATATGAAATGACAAAGGAGACAAATAGGTATATTCTCCAACTATAAGCCTGACGATCTGCAGCTCAGAGACTACAAAACATGTGACATGAGCAAGAAGCAACTAGATGGCTGCTCCGGTCTGAAGGATTGAAGTCGGCTGGCTGCCGCAGAGCCTAGCATGTCAAAAGGAGCAGATTTTCACTATACCTGAGCAGCAGGTCTGGAAAATTAAATCACTCACACATTACAATACTCTAAAATAATCACCAAATACTCAAATACATGTAATTTGCATTTAGCAAGTCCAGAAACAAACCAAAGCACAGTGTGATCAAATGAGCAAATTCAATACCAGACCTTTTCATAGAGCCTGGTATTCCAGCCCGTTGCCCTTCCATCCATCTAAGAAGCCTTGTCTCTCTCAGAGAGCCTCCTGAATTACAAATGAGGAGGAAGGGAAAACAGCAAGAGTAAATATACAAAGCATAAGTTGGGTTTGCTCTCCGGAACTGCCTCCTTCCTTCATCTACTAGAATGTCACTATTGCATATTAAAACCTCTATTATCCATCATGGAGACGGGAAGAGGCAGAGAACACACAAAAACAAATATGAGCCAGTATCTTTCCTAATGTGGCTTTGAAATGCAGGCAATGATATTCAAAAAACTAAATGACACCCTCTGCACTGAAGTCTGCATAGCTTGAGTCCCAGCTCTGTGCACAGCCCCAAAATCTTGGCTGGATCACATTCCTACCTAGAATTCTACCCAAAGAAGCTTTTGGTTGTAATTTTTCTTATTGGCTACATATTACGGCATTTTCATGTTTTCTTTTCAATTACAAAGTAGAGTATAAAGAGAAGCCATAGGGAGAGAGAGTTGGATCTCTAGAGGGCAAAGAATGTGCCAGTCACTATTGGTCATTGTCATCTCCCTGAAGAAATAACAATTTAGCCCTGACTGGTGTGGCTCTATGGGCTGGGCATTGTCCCACAAGCCAAAAGGTCACTGGTTCGATTCCTGGTCAGGGCATATGCCTAGGTTGTGGGGCAGACCCCTGGTTGGGGGAGTGTGAGAGGTAACCAATACTAATTGATGTTTCTCTCACACACCCATATTTCTCTCCCTCTCTTTCTCCCTCTCTTCCCATCTCCAAAAATAAATAAATAAAGTATTAAAAACAAACAAAAATAAGTCTAAAAGGACTCATAAAATCACATGTTTTCATGGACTTACATTTTTTATACTTTTTTTAAAAAAAGACTTTGTTTCTAGAGAGAGGGAAAGAGAAAGAGAAAAACATCCCTGTGTGGTTGCCTCTCACCCACCCCCTACCGGGGACATGGCCTGCGCATGTGCCCCAACTGGGAATCGAACCAGTGAACCTTTGATTTGCAGTCTGGTGCTCATTCCACTGAGCCGTATCAACAAGAGCCATTTTTTATACTTCTTGACAATGTGTTATAGAGTGTCAGAAAAAAGTGCAATTTTTCCTCAATATATTCAATAAATGTGTCTTGTGATTATTAAGCAATGGCCACCTCTAAAAAATAAAATAAGTAAATGTATTCAACAATTTTTTTTAGTTAGTAAATTTAGGGGATTCTTCTCTGGACTTGGTTGACGTAATTTCAATCATATGCAATTACATCACTATAGTCTCTAATAAATTCTAAGCTAAGGTGAAACTGCAAACAGCTATTTAAAAACTGGCAACATAAAGTACCAGAATTGAACCAGCTGGTTTGGAAGACCTATAGTAGTAGCAACAGTGTATCTACCACAGATCTCCCAATGCTACTCATTAGCGTGGTGGTTTATCCTCTAGGCTGATGAGACAGACTGCCTGAGTTTGATGCCTGACTCTATACTCGAGGTTATGCAATGTGTGGTAAATGACCTCTAGGTCTCAGTCTCTTCATCTGTAAAATGTGAATAACAATAATGATTACCTATCTCATAGAGATGTGGTGAGGACTAAATAATAATATTCTAAATATAGATGGTTTAGTACTTCAACACAGAATGAGCTCTCAAAAATGTTACTTTGCTCTTGCTTTCACTATGACTTAAATAAATCAGTCTCTTCTGATTCATTCTTTCCTCATCTATAAACTGAGGGCCATTATTCTGAATTGCATGCTTTCTGTCTGTGAGACTCAGATGTTGTGAAAGCTTCATTAAGTGTAAAAACATTGTGGACTTCTGGCCAAGATGGGGGCATAGGTAGACACACTGTGCCTCCTCACACAACCAAAAGAATGACAACAATTTAAAAACAAAAAAACAACCAGAACTGACAGAAAATCGAACTGTATGGAAGTCCAACGACCAAGGAGATAAAGAAGAAACATTCATCCAGACCGGTAGGAGGGGCAGAGATGGGCAGCCAGCAGGGAGAGGACTCGTGGCAAGGTGGCAGCTGCTGGACCCAGCAAGGTGGCAGACTGTGGAGCAGGGTGGGCAAAGCTGCAGCTGGCCAGCGAGGCAGCAGCTGGTGGACTGGGTGACAGACCTTGCAACCCAGAGTCCCAGCGTGGGGAAATAAAGCCACAAACTACTGATTGAAAACACCTGTGGGGATTGAGGCAGCAGCAGGAGAAACTCCAACCCTCACAGAAGAGTTCATTGGAGAGACCCACAGGGTCCTAGAACGTGCTCAAGCCCACCCACTTGGGAAGCAGCATTAGAAGGGCCCAATTTGATTGTGGGTAGTGGAGGGAGTGACTGAAAACCAGCAGAGAGTGGAGTAAGTGCCATTGCTCCCTATTGAACCCCACCCCCACATACAGCATCACAGTGCAGTGACCAGCATTGCCCCACCCTGGTGAACACCTAAGGCTCCGCCCCTTACTATGTAACAGGTGCACCAAGACAAAAAAAAATGGCCCAAATGAAAGAACAGATCAAAGCTCCAGAAATAATACAACTAAGCAGCAAACAGATAGCCAACCTGTCAGATGCACAGTTCAAAACACTGGTAATCAGGATGCACACAGAATTGGTTGAATTTGGTCGCAAATTAGATGAAAAAATGAAGGCTATGCTAAGAGAAACAAAGGAAAATGTACAGGGAACCAATAGTGATGGGAAGGAAACTGGACCTCAAGTCAATGGTGTGGTTCAGAAGGAAGAAAGAAATATCCAACCAGAAAAGAATGAAGAAACAAGAATTCAGAAAAATGAGGAGAGGCTTAGGAACCTCCAGGATATCTTTAAACGTTCCAACGTCCGAATTATAGGGGTGCCAGAAGGAGAAGAGGAAGAACAAAAAATTGAAAACTTATTTGAACAAATAATGAAGGAGAACTTCCCCAGTCTGGCAAAGGAAATAGACTTCCAGGAAGTCCAGGAAGCTCAGAGAGTCCCAAAGAGGACCCAAGGAGGAACACACCAAGGCACATCATAATTACATTACCTAAGATTAAAGAGAAGGAGAGAATCTTAGAAGCAGCAAGAGAAAAGGTCACAGTTACCTACAAAGGACTTCCCATAAGACTGTCAGCTGATTTCTCAAAAGAGACCTTACAGGCAAGAAGGGGTTGGAAAGAAGTATTTGAAGTCATGAAAGGCAAGGACCTACATCCAAGATTACCCTATCCAGCAAAGCTTTCATTTAGAATGGGAGGGCAGATAAGGTGCTTCTCAGATAAGGTCAAGTTAAAGGAATTCATCATCACCAAGCCCTTATTACATGAAATGTTAAAGGAATTTATCTAAGAAAAGGAAGATAAAAAATATGAACAGTAAAAATGACAGCAAACTCATAGTTATTAACAACCACACCTAAAACAAAAACAAAGTAAGCAAACAACTAGAACAGGAACAGAACCACAGAAATGGAGGTCACATGGAGGGTTATCAGTGGGGTAGTGGGAGGGGGAGAGAGGGGGGAAAGGTACAGAGAATAAGTAGCATAAATGGTAGGTAGAAAATAGACAGGGGGAGGGTAAGAATAGTGTAGGAAATGTAGAAGCCAAAGAACTTATAAGTATGACCCATGGACATGAACTATAGGTGGGGAGTGTGGGAGGGAGGTGGTGGGCAGGATGGAGTTGAGTGAAGGGGGGAAATGGGACAACTGTAATAGCATAATCAATAAAATATATTTTAAAAGTATAAAAACATCAACAAATGTCATCATAATAGGGATACTCAGTCCTAATGTGACTGTGGTCTCTGTAAAGCTTTTTTTCCATAAAACATTCCTTTAAAGCCCCAAATGATAGTCCCTCCTCATAATATATCTATTCCCAGACTCCTTCCTGAGACTAGAACTACCATAGTGAGGATAGGAGTAGGAGAAAGGAATCTAAAATACAAAACTATCAAACTTTCAAACCTAAAATCACAAAATCAGGCAGCAAACTGAAGCCATATATTTGTCAGGGATGCCTCTCTTTCTAGTAGGATAGTCTTTCCCCTCTGACATGCTAGCCACAGCCATCTCACCTGCTTAGAAGCTTCTGAACCCCAGTTTCCCTCCAATGACAATCTCATATCTGTTTCAATTTGTGTCAGGAATAACATTATAAAGACAAAGAATTGCCATTTTCACATAGTCGATAAATGTTTACTCAGTATGTACAGCACACCAGCCATTGGACTAAATGGGATGGAAAACAAAATAAACACAATGTGTCACCCTCACACAGCTTACTCTCTAGTAGGGAGGCAGACCTTCCAAGCAATCACAAAGAATACACAATTACAAACTGCTGAGTTCTAGAAGGAATAGCATATTGTTGTAAGAATTAATAGCAGAAAGACTTAACTGCACGGGTGGAGTGGGCGGGGGGGGGGCACTGTTCAGGGAAAGCTGACCTGAGGAAGTGTGGCTTCGCTGCCCTGTTGTGACATCTGCTTGCTAAGCTGGAGAGCTTCTGAGTTACCTCATTCCTCTTTACTGCAGTGCCCCCTTCTAACCCCTATTGGTATAAATGGTGTCAACAAGAGTTCAATGTAATGTCGTAAGGAAATTTGTAACTTCACTTTACACTGCCTACCTGCCCTGTGCCTCAGTTTATTTACTATAAAATCACTCACCTATGTGCTTATGCTGTGCCTATACACAAGGATCCTTAAAAGAAATATAATAGTTTAAACCACTTTAAAAATACATATTTCGACTCAACAAGATCCCTCTCATAGCAGGTCTGAGTCAGAGCTCTGATGAAAAAGAGGAGGATGTTGTTTTCATTAACTTTTTGGGACATTTTCAAAGGTTTAAAGATCTTTCATTTTATTTTAAGTATATTTTCAAACCGTCCCTATCCTTGGCCTCTTAATTGCTATCTCCTGAATGTATGTGAGTTGGGTCCTATGAATGGCTGCTTCCTCTCTATGCAACTGTAATTATGCCACTGTGTTTTCAATATACTTATGGTGAAACTATAAAAACGTATTTTGAGACTATTAAATATTCAAACTATGGTTTCTGTGGAATACATGAAAAAATTGCAATGAGCAAGAGTAATTGCAACAGTACAATGAGCAAGCTTTTAAAACTTCAATATTTTATAGTAGAAAAAATATGTATGTATGTACATAAACATTTGTGGGCTTAAACAGTGTGTGTATCAGACTTCTTTCAGCACATCTCTGATGGCCTAAAAGAAGGCCACTATTTTACTTTTACACAAGTATTAATACAACTGGTCTGAGAATGAGGAAGAACACATTTATGAAAGAGGATATTTGAGTAATCAACCAACCTGAAAATCAGACAGAACATTCTTCCTGCTCTGGTGAAAACTGTGATTGATTTGTTAACAGGCACAACTAATGTGAGTCTATTTTACAACTTAGTGTTGGATCTTCCTTAAGCTAAATGTATGCACAGATCATTAAATCTGGAGGAAAGGCATTTGATATTAGGTAACCAGAACCTAAGCACTGCGTGACCCTATAGTTGCTTCTCTCCAGTCATAGTTTCCCCTCAACAAGAACCCAGTTTTTCAAACTCACAAAGTCAATACTAAAAGTGGCTATTCAGCTATTTTACAATGAAGAATTTATTTTGAAGTTCGTTAGCTTTCTACGCTCCTTTAGGCATTAGTTTAGCAGCAACCAAACCACTTTTTCCTCAGCCAACAAACTCGGATTCCACCTTCTTCCTCCTATCTCACAGGCAGGGGTGTAGGGTGGGTGGGTGGGTGGCAGGTATGGTGTTGGTTCTTCTCAGGAATCTCACTCAAGTGTCATTTGGTACTTGTGAATATAGTACAAGCTATTCTCCCTCCAAGGACAGTCCCCTATATAACCAAAACTATAGATGACATTAGAGGTAAAAATTTCTTCTTTTCAAACAAGTATCTTACAATTTTAAACAAAGTGCCTTAGGTTAGTTATATGCACTGTTTTTCCTTTGTTTTTTTTTTCTTTATTGTTGTTCATTTACAGTTGTCCCCATTATCCACCCATTACTCTCCTCTGCCCAAGCCACACCCACCTCCCACACTCAATCCTCCCCCTTCTCTCTGTCCATGGGTCCTTTATATATGTTCCTTGATGACCCTTCCTCTTCTTTCCCCCGTTACCCACCTCCACCCTCCCCTCTGGTCACTGTCAGTTTGTTCTTTATTTCTATATCTCTGGTTCTATTTTTCTCGCTTCTTTGTTTTGTTGCTTAGGTTCCACTTATAGGTGAGATCATATGGTGTTTGTCTTTCAACGCCTGGCTCAGTTCACTTAGCATAATGCTCTCCAATTCCATCCATGTTGTCCTGAAGGGTGGGAGTTCCTTCTTTCTGCTCTGTAGTATTCCATCACGTGAATATACCACAGTTTTTAAATGCACTCATTTACTGATGAACACTTAGGCTGTTTCCAGTACTAGACTATTGTAAATTGTGCCTCTATGAACATTGGGGTGCATACGATCTCTTTTGGACTGGTGTTTTGGGAACTTTGGGGTATAATCCCAGCAGTGGAATTGCCAGGTCAAAAGGCATTTCCTTTTGTAGTTTTCTGAGGAACTTCCATACTGTTTTCCACAGTGGCTGCAACTGTCTGCATTCCCACCCTGTGTACCAGGGTTCCATTTTCTCCACAACCTTGCCAGCACTTATTTGTTGATTTGTATATGATGGCCATTCTGATCAGTGTAAAGTGGTATCTCATTGTGGTTTTAATTTGCATCTCCCTGATGGCTACTGATGCTGAGCACCCTTTCATATGTCTCCAGGCCATCTACATGTCCTCCTAGAAGAAATGTCTGTTCAGGCCCTTTGCCTGAACAAATGGGCAATTTTTTAATTGGATTATGTGTCTTCCTGGAGTGGAGTAATGTGAGTTCTTTATCTATTTTGGAGATCAAACCCTTGTCTTAGGTATCATTGGCAAATATATTTTCCCATATGGTTGGTGCCCTTTTCAGTTTGCTAATGTTTTCTTGGTCTTCAGAAAAGATGGCCTAATTATTTCTAACCAGACTCATCAAGAAAGAAGGGAGAGTAACCAAATAAATAAAACCAGATAAGAAAGAGGAAAAATTACAACTGATACCACAGAAATACAAAGGATTGTAAGAAATTACTATGAACAACTATATGACAAGAAATTTGAAAACCTGGGTGAAATAAACAAATTCCTAGAAACATAGTCTTCCAAAACTGAATGAAAAAGAAGCAAAAAGTATAAACAGACCAATAACAGCTGATGAGATTGAAGCAGTGATCAAAAAACTCCTGTCACTCAAAAGCCTTGGACTGAAGGGTTTCACAGGAGAATTCTACAAAACATTTAAGGAAGAGCTAATCCCTACCCTTCTCAGACTATTCCAAAAAAATCCCAGAAGAGGGAAGACAACCAAACTCTTTGTATGAAGCCAGCATCATCCAAAACCAGACAAAGACACACAAAGAAAGAAAACTACAGATTAATGTCGCTCATGAACGTAGACTCTAAAATCCTCAAAAAAATACTGGCAAACCACGTCCAGCAATACAGCAAAAAGATCACACACCATGATGAGGTGGGATTCATCCCGGGGATTCAAGGATGCCACAATATTTGCAAATCAATAAACATAATACATCACATAAACAAAAGGAAAGATAAAAATCACATGATCATAACAATAGATGCAGAAACAGCATTTGATAAGGTAAAGCACCCATTTATGATAAAAAAAAAAAAACACTCAGCAAAGTGGGAATAGAGGGAGAGGGCCATATATGAAATACCTACAGCCAACATCATACTCAATGGGCAAAATCTAAAAGCTTTCCCGCTTACATCAGGAACAAGACAAGGATGTCCGCTTTCACCACTTCTATTCAAAATAGTATTGGAAGTCCTAGCCACACTGATAAGATAAGAAAAAGAAATACAAGGCATCCAAATTGGAAAGGAAGAAGTAAAAACTGTCATTGTTTGCAGATGACATGATAGTGTACATAGAAAACCTTATAGGCTCCACCATAAACTACTTGACCTAACAACTGAATTTAGCAAAGCAGCAAGATACAAAGTCAATATCCAGAAATCAAAGGGTTTTTTTACATCAACAACAAAATATCAGTAACAGAAATCAGGATAAAAGTCCTATTTGCTATAGCAACAAGAAAAATAAAGAACCTAGGAATAAACCCAACCAAGGAGGTAAAAGGCCTGTACTCAGAAAACTACACACCACTGAAGAAAGAAATTAAGGAAGACACATATAAATGGAAACATGTACCACGCTCATGGATTGGAAGAATTAACATCATCAAAATGGCCATACTACCCAAAGCAATTTATAGATTCAATGCAATCCCTATTAAAGTACCCAGACATATTTCACAGATATAGAAAAAACATTTCAGAAATTTATATGGAACCATAAATGACATTGAATAGCTGCCTCAAATTTTTTTAATTTTATTTATTTATTTTTAAAGAGAGGTGAAGGGAAGGAGAGAGAGGGAGATAAATGTCAATGTATGGTTGGCTCTCAAGTGGACCCAGCTGGGGACCTGGCCCACAACCCAGGCATGTGCCCTGAATGGGAATCGAACTGGGAACCTTTTGGTTCACAGCACACATTCATTCCACTGTGTTACACCAGCAAGGGCAGCTGCTGCAATTTTGACAAAGAAGAACAAAGTAGGAGGGATCACAATACCTGACATAAAACTATATTACAAGGCTATGGTAATCAAAACAGTCTGATACTGGCATAAGAACAGATTCATAGATCAATGAGACAGCATAGAGAGCCCAGAAATAAACCCAAGTTTCTATGGTCAATTAATATTCCCTAAAGGGGTAGCAGAATAAAATGGAGCAAAAATAGCCTGTTCAACAAGTAGTGTTGGGAGATCTGGACACTACACACACACACAAAATGAAACTCAACCACCTACTTACAACATACACCAAAATAAACTCAAGATGGATAAAAGACTTAAATATAAGTCATGACACCATAAAAGTTCTACAGGAGAATATAGGCAGAAAAGCTCAGATATTCCACAAAGCAATATTTTCACCAATATGTCCCCTAGAGCAAGGGACATAAAGGAAAGAATAAACAAATGGGACTTAAAAAAAAAATTCTGCATGGCTAAAGAAAACATCAGCAAAATGAAAAGGCAACCAAACTTACGGGAAAATATATTTGCCAATGATAACTTAGACAAGGGTGTGATCTACAAAATATATAAAGAACTCACCTGACTCTACTATAGGAAGAAACACAATCCAATTAAAAAATGGACGAAGGACCTGAACAGACACTTCTCTTAGGAGAACAAAGAGAGGGCCCAGATATATATGAAAGGATGCTCAGCATCACTAGACATCAGAGAAATGCAAATTATTATTTTTTAATAAGGAATATATTTTATTTTTTAATAATTATTGTTCTTCCATTACAGTTGTCTGTCATTTTTCCCCATCCCTCCACCCCACCCCACCCAAACCCACCTCCAACCTCCCGCTTGATTTTGTCCATGTGTCCTTTATAGTAGTTCCTGTAATCCACTCTACCCACTGTCCCCTCCACACTCCCCTCTGGTTATTGTTAGATTGTTCTTAACTTCAATGTCTCTGGTTATATTTTGTTTGCTTTTTTCTTTTGTTGATTAGGTTCCAGTCAAAAGTGAGATCATATGGTATCTGTCCCTCACCACCTGGCTTATTTCACTTAGCATAATGCTCTCCAGTTCCATACATGCTGTTGCAAAGGGTATAAGCTCCTTCTTTCTCTCTGCTGCATAGAATTCCATTGTGTAAATGAACCATAGTTTTTTGACCTACTCATTTGCTGATGGGCACTTAGGTTGCTTCCAGTACTTGACTATTGTAAATTGTGATGCTATGAACAGTGGGGTGCACAGGTTCTTTTGGATTGGTGTTTCAGGGTTCTTAGGGTATAATCCCAGCAGCAGAATTACTGGGGCAAAGGGCAGCTCCATTTTTAGTTTCCTGAGGAAATTTCATACTGTTATCCACAGTGGCCTCACCAGTCTGCATTCCCACCAACAGCGCACTAGGGTTCCCTTTGCTCCGCATCCTCTCCAACATTTGTTTGTTGATTTGTTTATGTTGGCCACTGTAACCAGTGTGAGGTGGTACCTCATTGTAGTTTTAATTTGCATCTCTCTGATGGCTAGTGATGCTGAGCATCTTTTCATATATCTCTTGGCCCTTGGTATGTCTTCCTTGGAGAAGTGTCTGTTCAAGTCCTTTGCCCATTTTTTAATTGGGTTGTTTGCCTTCCTGGAGTGCAGTCATGTGAGTTCTTTATATATTTTGGAGATTAGACCTATGTCTGAGGTATCACTGGCAAATATGTTACCCCTACAATTGGTTCTCTTTTTATTTTAATGCTGTTTTCTTTAGCCATGCAGAAGCTTTTTATTTTGATGAGATCCCATTTGTTTATTCTTTCCTTTATATCCTTTTCTTTAGGAGACGGGTCTGTGAGAATGTTGCTGTGTGGCATGTCTGAGATCTTCCTGCCAATGTTTTCCTCTAGGACTTTTATGGTGTTACAACTTATATTTAAGTCTTTTACCCATCTTGGATTTATTTTTGTATATGGTGTAAGTTGGTGATTGAACTTCATTTCTTTGTACGTAGCTGTCCAGCTTTCCCAACACCATTTGTTGAAGAAGCTACTTTTGCTCCATTTTATGCTCCTGCCTCCTTTGTAAAATATTAATTGACCGTAAAGACTTGAGTTTATTTCTGGGCTCTCTGTTCTGTCCATTGGTCTATGTGCCTGTTTTTATGCCAGTACCAGGCTGTTTTGATTACCGTGGCCTTGTAATACAGTTTGATATCAGGTATTGTGATCCCTCCTGCTTTGTTTTTCTTTCTCAAAATTGCTGCAGCTATTCGGGGTCGTTTATGGTTCCATATAAATTTCTGAAATGTTTTTTCTATATCTGTGAAATATGCCATTGGTACTTTAATAGGGATTGCATTGAATCTATAAATTGCTTTGGGTAGTATGGCCATTTTGATGATGTTAATTCTTCCAATCCATGAGCGTGGTACATGTTTCCATTTGTATGTGTCTTCCTTAATTTCTTTCTTCAGTGGTGTGTAGTTTTGTGAGTACAGGTCTTTTACCTCCTTGGTTAGGTTTATTCCTAGGTACTTTATTTTTCTTGTCGCTATATCAAATGATTTTTTTCCTGATTTCTGTTTCTGCTATTTCATTGTTGGTATAGAGGAATGCCTTTGATTTCTGAGTATTGACTTTGTATCCAGCTGTTTTGCCAAATTCATTTATTAGGTCAAGTAGTTTTTTGGTGGAGTCTATAGGATTTTCCATGTACACTATCATGCCATCTGCAAACAGTGATAGTTTCACTTCCTCCGTTCCAATTTGGCTGCCTTTTATTTCTTTTTCTTGTCTGTTTGCTGTGGCTAGGACTTCCAATACTATGTTGAAAAGGAGTGGTGAGAGAGGGCATCCTTACCTTGCTCCTGATCTTAGTGGGAAAGCTCTAAGTTTTTGTCCATTGAGTATGATGTTGGCTGTAGGTCTCTCATATATGGCCTTTATTATGTTGAGGAATGCTCCCTCTATTCCCACTTTGTTGAGGGTTTTTATCAGAAATGGGTGCTGTATCTTATCAAATGCTTTTTCCACATCTAGTGATATGATCAAGTAGTTTTTGTCTTTGCTTTTGTTTATGTGATGTATTATGTTTATTGATTTGTGTATATTGTACCATCCTTGCATCCCTGGGAAAAATCCCACTTGATCATGGTGTATGATCTTTTTAATGTATTGCTGGATGCGGTTTACCAATATTTTGTTGAGGATTTTAGCATCTATGTTCATCAGTGATATTGGCCTGAAGTTTTGTTTCTTTGTTATTTCTTTATCGGGTTTTGCCATTAGGATGATGTTGGCTTTGTAAAACAAGTGTGGGACTATTCCATCTTCTTGAATTTTTTGAAATAATCTGAGGAGGATGGTGGTTAGCACCCCCTTAAATGCTCTGTAGAATTCTCCTGTGAAACCATCTGGTGTAGGGATTTTGTGTGTCAGAAGCTTTTTGATTACTATTACTGTTTCAATTTCATCAGGCGATACTGGTCTGTTCAGGCTTTCTGCTTCTTCTTCATTCAGTTTTGGAAGGTTATTATTTTCTAGAAATTTGTCCATTTCATCTAGGTTTTCAAATTTTTTGGCAAACAGTTCTTCACAGTAATTTCTTACAATCTTTTGTTTTTCAGTGGTATGAGTTGTAGTCTCTCCTCTTTCATTTCTGACTGTGTTTATTTGGGCCCTCTCTCTTTTTTTCTTGATGAGCCTGCTTAAGGGCTTGTCGATTTTGTTTATATTCCCAAAGAACCAGCTCCTGGGTTCATTGATCCTTACAATTGTGCTTTTAGTCTCTATGTTATTTAATTCTGCTCTGATCTTCGTTATTTCCTTCCTTCTACTTGCTCTGGGCTGTCTTTGTTGTTGTTCCTCGAGTTCTTTTAGGCGTAGGGTTAGGTTGTTTGTTTGAAATATTTCTGTCTTTTTGAGGTAGGCCTGTATTGCTATGAACTTCCCTCTCAGGACTGCCTTTGCTGTGTCCCATAGGTTTTAGATTGTTGTGGGTTCATTTTGGTTTCTTTTCAGAAACTTTTTGATTTCTTCCATAATCTCATTTTTCACCCATTCATTGTTTAACAGCATGCTATTGAGTCTCCATGTATTTGAGTGTTTTGTGGTTTTTTCCTTGAGATTTCTTTCTAGTTTCAGTCCCTTAAGGTCAGAGAAAATGCTTGATATAATTTCAATTTTCTTGAATTTGTTGACGCTTGTTTTGTGTCCTATCATGCAATCTATCTTTGGAAATGTTCCATGTGCATTTGAAAAGAATGTGTATTTTGCTTCTTTGGGATGGAAGGCTCTATATATATCAGTTAAGTCCATTTCATCTAGGGCATTGTTCAATGCCACAATATCTTTGTTGATATTTTGTTTAGAAGATCTGTCCATCTTTGACAGTGGGGTATTAAAATCCCCTACAATATTTGTGTTGCTGTCAATATCTTTCTTGAAGTCCTCCAAGTTTTTCTTTATGTATTTGGGTGCTCCTATGTTGGGTGCATATATATTTACAATGTTTATGTGTTCTTGGTGGATTCTTCCTTTGAGTATTATGAAGTGACCTTCTGGGTCTCTCTTTATCGCCCTTTCTTTGAAATATATTTTTTTTGATATGAGTATTGCTACCCTGCTTTTTTTTCTTGTCCATTTGCTTGGAATATTTTTTTTCCAGCCCTTCACTTTCAGTCTGTGTAGGCCTTTCATCCTGAGGTGGGTCTCTTGTAGGCAGCATGTGTATGGGTCATGCGTTCTTATCCATTCAGCTATTCTATGTCTTTTCATTGGAGCATTTAATCCATTTACATTTAAGGTTATTATTGATAGCTACTTATTCATTGCCTATTCTTTGTACCTGTGTTCTTCTCTCTCTCTTTTCCTTCCTTTCCTTAAAGCAGTCCCTTTAGCATCTCTTGCAGAGCTGGTTTGGTGGAGCTGTATTCTTTTAGACTTCTTTTGTCTGGGAAACTCTTTATTTGGCCTTCTATCTTGATAGAGAGCCTTGCTGGGTAAAGTAGTCTTGGTTGCAGGCCTCTGGTTCTCATTACTTGGAATATTTTTGCCATTCTCTTCTGGCTTGGAGCATTTCCATTGATAGTCATTTGCTAACCTTATTGGGGATCCCTTGTATGTTACTTCCTTTTTTTCCCTTGCTGCCTTTAAGATTCTTTCTTTGTCTTGGAATTTTGCCATTTTAATTATGATGTGTCTTGCAGTGGGCCTCTTTGGGTTCCTCTTGCTTGAGACTGTCTGTGATTCCTGGATTTGTGTGACTTTTTCTCTCCTCAGATTAGGGAAATTTTCCATCATTACTTTTTCAAATAGGGTTTCTATCCCTTGCTCTTCCTCTGCTCCTTCTGGTATCCCTATAATATGGATATTATTACATTTCATGTTGTCCTGCATTTCTCTTAATCCCTGTTCACTCTTTCTGAGCCTCTTTTCCTTTTCTTGCTCTTTCTGGGTGTTTTTTCCTACCTTGTCCTCCTTCGCTGATCCAATCCTCTGCTTCATCAAGTCTGATTTTGATTCCTTCTACTGTGTTCTTCAGCTCAGAAATTGTATTCCTCATTTCCTCTTGGCCCTTGTTGATAGTTTCTATCTCCTTTTTCATGTTGATATAGTTTGCAGTGAGTTCATTGTAGTTTGCCTGCAGTTTCTGGTAGTTCTGTGTGAGCTCAGTGAGCTTCCTGATAACCATTGCTTTGAACTCAATATCTGATAGTTGACTTGCCTCTATTTCATTTAGCATTCTTTCTGAGGCTTTCTCCTTTCCTTTCATTTGGGACTTGTTTCTTTGTCTTCCCATGGTTTGTGAGACTCTTCTTGTTAGCCTCTGCTTCTTAAATTGATCTATTCTGACTCCCTGGGTTTATTGTATGAACTTCTATGGTAGAATTCCAGTGGGATTCAGTGGTGCCATCTCCTTAACCTCTTGAGCTCACTCGTCTTGAGGTGATGTTTATGGGTCTAACAGGGACCAATTCTGGTCTTCAGAGCTCCAGGTTTTATTGTCTCACCTGTGGTAAAAGGCAAAAGATAGGAAAAAAAGAAGAAAAAAAGGAGAAGGGAAGGAAGGAAAGAGTTATAGAAAAGGGAAGGAAGGAAGGAAGGAAGGAAGGAGGAATAAAGATCAGAGGAAAGATAAGAAAGAATTTTAACAAAAATTAAAATAAAAGAAGGCAGGAAGAAGGAATAAAAAAAAGTAAAGGAAGAAGGACTAAAAAAAGAAAGAACAGAAAGGAAGAAGGAATTTAGGGGGAAAGGAGGAAAGAAAAAAAACAAAAGTCTTCTGCTGGCTTTAAACTGGTCAGGTCAGTTCTGCTGGTCTTCCTGTGTGTGAAATGGGAGGGGGTGGATGGAGAGATTGGTTTCACTTTTCTCCCTTCTTGAGCCACACTCTTTGCTGTTGTCCAGCCTCCAGTCCAGTTCCTCAGGGTCCTTCTGCTCCCCACTAGGCCTTTAGTTCACCAGTTGTGCTGTCCTTGAGGTGCACCAATTAGGCGCAAGTCACACTCTACCTTCTTGCTGTTTGCTGTCTTAGAAGCTAGGGGCTCTCGGTGCTCCTTCAGGGTAGTTCAGCCCCCTACTTGGTCAAGTCTTCCCTGGGACTGCAGTCTCCCCTAGACCTGCAGCTCCCCTCTGCTGGGCGTTCTGCCTTCCTCCTAGAGAGCGAGTAAGCCCTGCAGGGCTCTGTGTGCAGGGGCTAGGTGGGAGATGTTCATTCCCGGTGCTTCAGGTGTGGTCACCCGCTGGCAGCCATGCCGTTGATCAGGTTGCACATCTATCCCAGGCTTTGAACCTGTGTGCCAAGGCAGCCAGCCACTGATCAGGGTGTGCACCTAGCCAAGGTTTCAGGGTTGGGCACCCAGGTTGATTATCGGGGTGCGCACCTGACGCAAATCCCAGCCAGCAGGATCTGTTGTGGTTGCAATATTCAAATACACACGGACTACAGAAATCCTGTGGAAAAAAGGGGGCTGCGTGGCCACTCTCCAAGTTCAAGAGAGGTTCCCTGACCCCCTCCTGGACAGGCTTTTATTGTTTTTCTGGGCACATTACATTGAGGGTGATCCTCATTTACTATGCACTGGTTCACCACAGGTGATAACCTTTTAAGGATGACAAAGGACAGAACACTACTCATTACTTCAAAGAGAAGGATGTTACAGCTCAAGGGGGAAGCTGCTCACACTCCATACTTGGGTGGTTTAGCACAGACATTAGGAAGATGAAGATACTCAGTAAACATTTGCTGCCTCAATTCAGGGTGAGGGAGTTTTAGCAAGAGCAATTCTCATAGCAGTCTAGGTACAACGCAGGCCTGATTTCCCACTGGAGAACCTATCCATTGACGTGTGTCCTGCCCACCAACCTCGCTCCCCACTGGCTTTTCCGAGTGGGGGCTGAGCCACATTTCCCACGCTCTGAACGGTTCCCCACATGCACTCACCTGAGGTTTCAGGTGTGGGCGCCCAGGAACTGATTGGGGTGTGCGCCAACCGGGCTTCAGGTGTGTGCTGGGGCTGCTTATCCCACGTTCACAGTCCAGGGGTTGAGGGGGTGGGGGCGCAAGAGGCCACCACTGCTGTCGAGAGTTCTCTAAACAGCTGCTGAGTGCCTCTGCTTTCTCTTTCTTTTGGAGAAATCCCTCCTATTCAAGCCCTCTTGGTCCAAACAAGCCCCTAGCCTCTCACACAGCCCAGCCTGGCTCTCTTTCAAGAATCCTGTAGCAGACCCTGCTGCGCCGGCCAGGGCTTCCGCCACCCTGGTCCCCGCGCTGGTCACAAGGACCTTATTGTCCTTAAGCACTCTTCTTCGAGAAATGCAAATTAAAACCATAATGAGATACCACTTCACACCAGTGAGAATGGCCATTATAAACAAATCAACAAACAAGTGCTGGCGAGGTTGTGGAGAAAAGAGAACCCTAGTACATCATTAGTGGGAATGCAGACTGTTGCAGTCTCTGTGGAAAACAGTATGAAATTTCCTCAGAAAACTAAAAATGGAACTGCCTTTGATCCGGCGATTCCACTGCTGGGATTATACCCTAAGAATCCTGAAACAGTAATTCAAAAGAACCTACGCACTCCAATATTCATAGCAGCACAATTTGCAAGAGCCAAGTGCTGGAAGCAACCTTGGTGCCCAGCAGTATATGAGTGGATCAAAAAACAATGGTATATTTACACAATGGAATACTATGGAGCAGAAAGAAAGAAGGAGCTGTTCACCTTTATGAGAGTATGGATGGAATTGGAGAGTATTGTGCTAACTGAGGTAAGCCAGGCGTTGAAAGACAAATACCATATGATCTCACCTATAAGTGGAAGCTAAGCAACAAAACAAACAAGCAAGCAAAATAAACCAGAGACATTGAAATTAGGAACAAACTGACAGTAACCAGAGGGGAGGGGAAGGGAGATACTGGAGGAAAAAAGAGAGAGAATGGACTCCAAACCAGAATCTGAGTTTCTGCAATGCCCAGTGGGACCAGGCGAATCAAATTAAACATAGCACAATGAATATCTAAAATTGTCTACCAAAAAAGAAAAAAAGATTTAAAACATAGTTTCTCCAGTGGGTTTTTTTCTTATTACTTCAAAACTATTTAACAAAAGGCTTCGGAAAAAATTTGCCACCTATTGAACCCATTTTAAAAATGACAGAAACTTTATCAAATAATTTTTATTCATTCAAATAACTGAGTAATCCCTACCTTGTAGTTGTTTGTACCAGAGGAGACTGACATGTAAACCATATTTACTATGCCTGGGGAAAAGTAGTCCAGTCACAGCGAAGGACTACACAGGAGGACAGAGGATTGATACAATGCATGTACATCCCCATACTCACAATATTTTAGTCTTGAAATTATCATCCAATAGGTTTTAAACAAAGTGGGAGCTGAGCCTTCATTTTTATTAGTAAACTGACTTCCAGTGAACACAATTAGAGGTTACAAGAGGAAACCAATGTTAACAATAATATTCACAAGGAGCATGTCCAGGTTACTTGCCAAGAACTACCATTAAACCTAAAGATTCCTATAGTTCTCAATTATATTCCAGATAGGTCCTTTTTCCCATTTAAGTCATTTATGTATAAATTTATTTCATATACTTTGGGAAAAATCAATCAATGAATCATATACAGTAAAATGGGCTCCTGATTATGTGCATATTCTTTTGGATTACCTGGGCTCTCTAAAATAGCACCTCATTAATTCAGCCAGGTGAGGAAATAAGAAAAAAGATCAAACTATAGGACACAAGAAGAGAATATAGTTTGTTACATTTTCATAGTAAAACCAGTTGCTATTATTTGAACCTCTGTAGCACTCATTCATCTAAAAAAAGTCATTGCGTGATTATTAACATGCTAGGTACTGAGCCACGTGCCAGGTATTCAGTGGTAGGTAAACCTGATGAGGTGTAGCCCCATGGAGCTTACCTCCAAGTGCAGGAACTATTCTGGTAATTATAAGTTTATTTACATAAGATCACATGATACTGTGAAAGGTCAGTGATGGCAGGTCCAGGGGAGGCTTCTCTGGGGAAGTGGTGTTTGAGCTGAGTTCTGAAGGATAAGTAGGTGTTAACTAGAAGGCCTTTGCCTATAATCATGTGCAAAACCTCTACCCATCACTAGCTCCTCCTCTAACAGCCAGAGCTGGGAATGTCACTGATACTCTGGACTAGACTGCATCTGTTAGGCTTGGCCATCCCTCCCACTACTGCTCCAGAAGAGCACTCTTCACATTGAGTTCTTCTCAGTCCAAGAAGTGAATGATTATGACCTATCCATTTCTTGTTCCTCTGCTGCTACTTTCTGGGATCCTAGACAAACACAGAGGCTTAGATCATGGGCTGAACCATCCGACACATACTGTAGACCCTAGAAGTAATAGAGGCCCCAAGGGTGCTGTCACAATGTGGTTACACTGCTGCCCCACCCAAACTATCTATGGAAACCTCATTTCTAGGGCACTTGATGTTTTGTTCTCCCAGCATTCCTTCTGTTAAGAAAAATCCTCTCCCCTCTTCCACAGTGAGCCTGTCTCTGTCCTGAAGACTCAGTGGAGTCTGCCCCACTCCCAATCCCAAGGTCAGGTACACACCCAGACCTGGTTAGGGTACTCCAGCCCCAGGCTACACACCTCTGGGATGGGCCCCATGGTTCACAGGGAGACTTTCAGAGGCCACTTGGGGACTTTTGCTGTGCTGCAGGGACAAACATACATTTCCTAGGATCTTAGGCTGTTAGGCCCATGTAAACCTGGAGCTATCTTACTGCCATGTGGTAAAAAGCGTGCACCCAACACAGAAGGAAGGTCAGAGACAGAGAAAGAGGTTCCTGACATCACCTGAATACCAATCTAGATCCAGCTCTGCCTGACTTTCAGTTACATGAGCTAAGTTCCTTTTTTTGTTTAAGCTAGCCTGTTTCTTTAACTTTCAGCCAAAGTGACCTGTATTGTATACCATTCCCATTATATTCAGTTATCATAAATTAGTTATCTCTAACTACTATGGGGAAAGGATTCAGTGATTTCTAATTCACCACTACTAACTAGGACACAGGAGGTTTGAAACAGCTGGGCACAGATTTCACAAATAAGAAGACAAGGTCATAATTGTACTTTTGAACTTGATGTTGTACTAGGTACACCCAAGCATGATGCTGCTCTCACCACCTTTGGTTGTTCACTGACTGGAACAAGACAGACCAGATGGGAGAACTGGGTGAGGAATGCCAAAGAAGTAATAGAAACCCAAGTCTTACTTTGAAGCCACCTAAATTACACTCTTTTCAAACACGAAGTTCTGATCAAGACCTTTGAAGGGGGAAAAAAGCCCCACAGAGCCATGGCCATGAGTTGCTAGTCATGGAGTTACTATAATATGTGGTCAGAAGTTTGGTGTTTTATGAAAAGACTAGTGTCTGCTTGGCCAAGGCACCTCTGTGCATTTTATCTGAGTGTCTATGAGCAGCAGGAGCCCATTATCCTTTGGCATTCTCCAGTTATAACAGATTCCAGTTTCAGAAATATCAAGAAATTGGCTTCCAGCCACCAGAGGTTCTCTCTGGGACACTATCTATCTCCAAGACAGAATAGAGTTTTTCCCTTTTTTGTGTGTGGTAGGTGGGGGCACGGGGAACACCTGTGTTATCTGCAGAGGCAAAGTTCCGTGTGAGCACACAGACTATGCTACAAAGAGAAAGCTTTATGCTAGAAGTTCAAGGGAAGGAGGGGAAATAAGCATTTAAAAGGATAAGGCACTTTGATAACCACCACATTGTGGTCTAGGCCCAGTGCTTTCAGACTTACCTTGTTACTACCAAAGCCACAACCATTTCCGGGGCTTTATATTCTCCAAAGCAAAGGTCACTCTGCTACTACATGGTGGAATCACTTGATACTTTTCAAAAATTTCTTTCATTTGTTGTTGTTTTCTTAAAATTTCCTCTTTCTCACAGTGAGGAGAGGGGATTACAGGAACTACTATAAAGGACACATGGACAAAATCAAGGGGGAGGGTGGCAGTGGGGGAGGGAGGTGGGTTCAGCTGGGGTGGGGTGGAGGGATGGGGAGAAAAGGCGCACAACTGTAATTGAATAACAATAAAAATTTTTTTAAAAAAAGATTTCCTCTTTCTCCTAAGATGTTCTAATTTGGAGGGATGCCTGTGACTCACTTTGCTTGGACAGGGAGGAATCTCCTGGCCAGTTAGTTATTTAAGCTTTCAGAATGTCAGTTCCAACCATAAGAACAGATTTCTTATTTTTAAATTTTTGACATTTTAATACTGCAGATCAGTGTATCTGGTTTGTAAAAATATGGAATGCTTCACAAATTTGCATGTCATCCTTGTGCGGGGCCATGCCAATCTTCTCTGTATTGTTCCAGTTTTAGTATATGTGCTGCCAAAGTGAACACTTAACTACAGTTTCTGAATGAATCTCTGATAGAAAAATAATTCCTAAGCCCTGCTTATAATTTCATTCACTCAATAAATATTTACTGCATTTTTTTTGTTTTAGGTATTTACAATATAGAGTAAATGTCAACAATATCCTTACATTTTATCAATAGTAGAAGCAAAGAGATAATAAATAAATATATTTAATTGTATCTTATATAATAATAATTGCAACTCTGCTCAAAGAAAGATTTTTGTACAATTTTCTTTCACAATGCTCTACATTAAAAAAAATACCTACCTGCATGTTATAATATCCTAAAATATTACTGTCTGGTGTCTTTTCCTCTTGTCTTAGCTTACATCTGCTAAGCCATTTGCAAATTCAGCTCTGCGAGGTAAAGGGGACCATATTATTCATCCTCCTCTCATCTCCAATCCTATCTCATTTAGGACCTTCCACATCACAAAACTAAAACAAAGTCTGGCTCCTTTCCACTCTCCTTTTCCACTATCAATATAACTTCAAAAAGTATACAATTAATAAAGCTGTTTTTGATGAAGTTGGTGAAACGTGTCATTTGTATAAAAATAGACAATCTTGTCAATGAAATTGCTGCCCAAATTGGTACGAGTGCTCCCGCGGAGAAAAAAATGAGTCCAGGATGCAAAATGACCAGAGGAGTAGAAATGTGGTTTCATGGCCAGACAGTCTCTTCTGAATTATAGTTGGGAAACTTGAATCCTCAAGAGTTTTTGTACCTCAAGGACAAAGAGTGAATTTCTCCTTTCTAGGGTCAACCTGATGAATCCCTTGAACAATAATGACGGTCTAACGTGTATTGTAAGCTTCTTATGTGCCTGGTCCTGTTTGACACTTTTCTGTCATTTCTAGTAATTTTCACAATAGCCCTGAAGTAGACACTATGGCTTAGCCAGATAACTCAACTACACAAAGGTCCACAGCTAATAAGTCTGGAGCTGAGCTTTTTACCAGCATCTGAACTAAAAATCTCTCTGAGAGAAAATGAGATTGATAATGTAAATTTATCAGAAGAAAAAAAATTACTTGTTAAGAAGAAAGTCATATGCTATCTGTGGAAATTAATTCAGGAACTCTCCTGGAAAGGCAATGGGCTGTCACAAAAACACTAAAAAGCTTGGTACGGTCACATTGCTGGCACAAAAATATAAGAATCTATCTCCCTATATACCTGTTTCTCTTGGCCAGAGTTTGGGGACTACTGTTAATGTTTCCACCATAAAGACTAAATGGAAAAAAGTACCAGTATAATATTTCTCTCCCCTCCCCCAAGCCCCTAAGGTTATCTCCTCCTTTACACATAATCTTGTCCTCAGGTTGTCCCTGTGTAATAAAATGTTAGGACCCTATTTATAGAGGAGAAATGAGCTATGGAGAAGAAATATCAGTGATAATTTTGTGTTGAAATACAGAATCTGTATTATTGTGGTCCTATGAACTTGTGGATAGAATTCCCTCCATGAAACTTCACATCACAGTCCTATTTCTGACACATTATTAGTAAACTGATTTAGCCCTCAGTCATCATCTTTTGGGCCAAACATTTTTAACAATTTAGAATGCCACAAGTGTTCATTATAGCCAGCAAATGGGCTTATTATATAAGAACCTTGTTAAAGACTGATTATCCTAGCAACTTCAAAAAATGTAAACGCTTATATGGACACAGTTCTTTGGCTGTAATATTTTGTATACATTTTTAAAAGTATATTCTATTCATTATATTACTACAGTTATCCCAATTTTTACCCCTTTGCTCCCCTCTGCTCAGTACCCCCATTCCCTCCAGCAATACCCCCCTTAGTTCATGTCCATGGGTCGTGCATATAAGTTCTTTGGCTTCTCCATTTCCTATACTATTCTTAGCATGCCCCTGTCTATTTTGTACCTACTAATTATGCTTCTTATCCCCTGTACCTTTTCCCCCATTCTCCACCTTCCCCCTACCAGCTAATAACCCTCCATGTGATCTCCATATCTATGATTGTGTGCCTGCTCCAGTTGTTTGCTCAGTTTGTTTCTGTTTTTTAGTTGTTGATTGTTCTGAGTTTCTTATCATTTTAATATTCATAGTTTTGATCTCCTTCTTTTTCTTAATAAGTCCCTTTAACATTTCACATAACATGGGCTTGGTAATGATTAACTCCTTAAGCTTTACCTTGTCTAGGAAGCACTTTATCTCTCCTTCCATTCTAAATGATAGTTTTGCTGGATAGAGTAATCTAGGTTGTAAGTCCTTGCTTTTCATGACTTTGAATAGTTTTTGACAGTTCCTTCCTGCCTGCAAAGTTTCCTTTTAGAAGTCAATTGATACGTGAACTCCTTTGTAGGTAACTGTCTGCTTTTCTCTTGCTGCTTTTGAAACCAGAAAAGCTGGTGTTTGTGCTACCCATCACCTACCAGATTCAATAAGCAGAGACAGGGGTTGAATCTTTATGGGCCCTTTATTCAGATGACCAGCAATCTGAGAAGATGGTGGGCTTGTACCCTAACAGACCATCTTACATTTCCTTTCAAGCCAGCCTTTTTATAACAGAGAACAAAATGTGGTGAGGGGTTTTGAAATTTAGGAAAAATTAGATTTTAAAAACTGCAGCATTCTCACCCTAGGCAGTTAGCTGTCCCCCCAGGTGAGTGGTCATCTGTCTCTCCCTAGAACAAAATGGCTCAGATGTCTCCAGCTGTGCCCCAGGAGGTGAGCTGTCTCCCCCAGGAGTGGTGAGCCGTACCTGAAGTTCCTGAAACAATAGGTTTAACATATGCATTACCTACTAGGCTTATTAACTATTTGTCTTAAACTAAAATTTTCCAACTCCTGAGTCCCCTATCACTTTTAAGATTCTCTCTTTCTCTTTAAACTTTGGCATTCTAATTATGATGTGTCTTGGAGTGGGCCTCTTTGCATCCATCTTGTTTGGGACCCTCTGTGCTTTCTGGACTTGCATGTCTATTTCCTTCACCAAATTAGGGAAGTTCTCTTCATTATTTTTTCAAATAATTTTTCAATTTCTTGCTCTTCTTGTCATTCTGGCATCCCTATGATTCAGATGTTGGCACTTTTGGAGATGTCACAGAATCTCCTCATACTCTCCTCATTTTTTAAAGTTCTTGTTTCTTCTTTCTATTCTGGTTGAATATTTATTTCTTCCTCATGTTCCAAATCGCTGATTTGAACCCTGGCTTCCTTCCCTTCACTGTTGGTTCCCTGTGGATTTTCCTTTATTTCACTTACTGTAGGTATAGGGGAAATGTGTCAGTCAGGCTCCCTCACCAGGCCCAATAAGCTGTATACCTCAAGAATGGGCCCACACGCACAGAATCACGCTTTGTTATGTAATATCTTGGCACCCTGCCGGCTTTGTGTACACTTAGTACATAAAGGAGTTGGGACTACCTGCTGGTGCAACACATGGCTTGCAGCATGCATGGATCGCCCCACCCTTAAATAAAGGTATGTCAGACACCTCCACGGCTCTGTGAATTTTCTTCCCTCTGCCCAAATCCCATGTGAATCTGTCCGGCCTTGAATGGTAGCAACATAGTAGCCTTCATTTCTTGCCTTATGCTTTTGCCATACTCAGTGAGTTCTCTGAGCATCCTTATCACCAGTGTTTTGAACTCTGCATCTGATAGGTGGGCTGTCTCCATTTCATTTAGTTCTATTTCTGGGGTTTTGTTCTGTTCTTTCATTTGGGCCATATTTCTTTGTGTCCTCAATTTGGCAACCTCCCTGTGTTTGTTTCTGTGTATTAGGCAGAGCTGCTTTGACTCCTTGTGTTGGTGCACCTGTTAAGTTGTATGGGGTAGTGTCTTAGGCATTTGCCAGGGTAGGACAACCTGCTTCACCACTTGTATGGGGATGGGGGAGGAGTCAGACAGGGGACAAGGCTGCTGCCTGGCTTCTGGAGGTTTGCCCAGAATTTGCCTCATTTTCAGTCACTTCACCCACTCCCTGTATGCAACGGCCAGCTTTCTAGCTGTTGCCCTGATGGTGGTTCCCAGAGTGGGTGGGTTTGCATGTGTTCCAGGACTGTGAAGACCCTTTAAATAGACTCTCATGAGAGACAAGCAGTTTCTTCTGCCACCCTAACCTCTACTGGTTTTTACAGAAGTAATGAGGCTTTCTTTCCTCAGATCTGGAACTCTGGACTGCATGGTCTGGCCTGGGGCCAAGGTATCCCTCCCAATTTTCATCCTCCACACATGAATGTGGGACCACACATTCCACCAGCTGCCACCACTGTTACTCCCTCATCATTGCCACTTCTCTGGTGCCATACTGCTACCACTCTGCCCTGGCTCCCTGTCTTCACCTCTCCTACCCATCTGGATGAACATGGCTTCTTTAAATCCTTGGTTGTTGGACTTCCATACAGTTTGAATTTCTGGCAGTTCTGGGTGTTTTTTCTTTTGAGGTTAATTGTTATCCTTCTTATGGTTGCACAAGGAGGCAAGGCATGTCTACCTATGCCTTCATCTTGAACAGAAGTTGTATATTTTTTCAATTCTATCTTCTGCAGTACATGATGATGGGGAGGGTAAAAGTCAGGTTCTGAACACATGCAAAGTTCTAACTGGTGACTATTTCTAGATCTTTCAGCTCTTTGTTTCCATGGCCTCCAGTGGTCAAAAATATGTAAAAACATTAATAAGCAAATTCACAATAAGCATTTCAGCAAAACCTACAGGATGATATAGAATTCTTACTTTGAAAGAACAAACCCACCAGCACCAAATATAATACACAAGACTAGCTCATTTCTAGTGTAGGTAACCTACTCTTTAACACTAAATAAAACCTCCAATTTAGTCCTGATATGAACCAGAAGTCATTAAACAAGCAGAAGAGATGCTTGCCTGAGAATTTCTGAGCTCTTGCTATAGTAAATCTCTATGGAAAGTACTTATCTTCAATGCTAATGATTAACTACATATAATTAAACACCAAGAGTATTTTCATTACTTAAATAGCCTTAAGGTTATATTTTGTCAATTATTCACTCTTAAGCAATTTATTTTGTACATGCTTCTTTACTAGAATTCAATACAGTATTGCTTACTATGTCATTAAGAGAAAATTCACTTTCTAAACTTTTGTTGCAAATATAATTTTGAAAGTATCTATTGTGAGGGTTTCAGACAAAAGACAAGCAAAAGGAAAACTGCATACATAAATTTTAAAAACACACTTGTATTTATAGCAGATTGAATGTAGAAGAATAATTTTTTAAGTAATGGATTTTATATATGTTTCCTGAAAAGTATCCACATGTGATGCTGTAACCTAACAAATAAATATTTTGACCCTTGGGGAAAGTGTAGAAGCAGGAATTTGGCTAGGACTGCAAGGCAGTGCTGCCACATGGGGTCAGTGCAGTGCCTACATCCATAACAAGCAGCTTAGCAAGTAGCTGGTGGTCCTCTCGCTTTATGTGTTTATTTCTACCCCAGACTTAGCTCATTGTACAGGACTTTCCAGCTGCCCCACCCATGAATGCCAGGTAAGCTCCCAAGGCATCCTGGCATAAAACTTTGCATCTCCATTCCCAGCTACGTGCTAACACCTAGCAGGTACTCCATAAATGAGTGCTAACCAAAAACAAAAACAAGTAAGCATTCTTTGTTGGCCAAATAGGAGGGGTAGCTCCTTTTCTATAGTATACTACAATTCCATTGTCACTACTTCTTTCTTTTGTGAAAAGTATAGATTTTGTTGCAATTTTTATATATATTTTTTTAGTTATTTATTAAATATATTTTATTGATTATGCTATTACATTTGTCCCATTTTTTCTCCCCTTTTTTCCCTCCACCCTGTACCCTCCTTCCCACCAGCATTCCCCCACATTAGTTCATGTCTGTGGGTCACACATATAAGTTCTTTGGCTTCTCCATTTCCCATACAATTCTTAACCTCTACTTGTCTATTTTGTACCTACCATTTATGCCTCTTATCCCCTATACCTTTTCCCCCTTTCTCCCTCTCCTGCTCCCTGCTGATATCCCTCCATATGATCCCCATTTCTGTGAATCTTTTCTTGTTCTAGTTTCTTAGTTTGCTTAGTTTCTTTCTGTTTTTTGTTTTGTTTTGTTTTGTAGGTTCAGTTGTTGATAGTTGTGAGTTTGCTGTCATTTTACTGTTCCTACTTTTGCTCTTCCTCTTTTTCTTAGGTAAGTCCCTTTAACATTTCATATGAAAAGGGTTTGGTGATGATGAAATCCTTTAACTTGACCTTATCTGGGAAGCACTTTATCTGCCCTTCCATTCTAAATGATACTTTGGCTGAGCAATCTTGGGTGTAGGTCCTTGCCTTTCATGACTTCAAATACTTCTTTCCAGCCCTTTCTTGCCTGCAAGGTTTCCTTTGAGAAATCAGCTGATAGTCTTATTGGGACTCCTTTGTCAGTAACTCTCTCCTTTCCTCTTGCTGCTTTTAAGATTCTCTCCTTATCTTTAATATTGGGTAATGTAATTATGATGTGCCTTGGTGTGTGCTTCCTTGGGTCCAACTTTTCTGGGACCCTCTGAGCTTCCTGGACTTCCTGGAAGTCTATTTCCTTTGCCAGATTAGGGAAGTTCTCCTTCATTATTTTTCAAATAAGTTTTCAATTTCTTGCTCTTTCTCTTCTCCTTCTGGCACCCCTATGATTCAGATGTTGAAATGTTTAAAGTTGTCCCAGAGGTTCTTAAGCCTCCCCTCATTTTTTTGAATTCTTGTTTCTTCATTCTGTTTTGGTTGAATGTTTATTTCTTCCTTCCGGTCCAAACCATTGATTTGAGTCCTGGGTTCCTTCCCTTCTCTGTTGGTTCCCTGTATGTGTGTGTGTGGGGGGTCTACCCACAGCCCCCCCCCCCGCCCCTGGCCACCACGGTTGAGAATAAGTCTACCAAGGCAAGATCTGCTTGGGGAGAAAAGGTGGCTGATCTCTCAAAGGAGAAGAGCCAGGAGCCTGTTCCTCAATGGGCTTTTATTGAGTTCAATTTGCACAAGAATACAGGTAAAGTTCATCAGTCATTGTCAGGCAGTAATGATCAAATAAGAGATAACATTCAAAGAACTATGAGGGCTTATTCTGAGTCAGGGTCAGATAGCTGAAAGGCCATAAAACTTTGGGGAAACAAACTCAATCTATGCTTGGACCATTATCATTTAAATTGAGGGTATCAGCAAAGCAGGTTTGACAGGAATTTATGCATTCTTTCTTAGGCCTGACTGCCCTGGGGAACCTGCCCTTCCAGCACAGGGCCGCATTCACCTCTGGCATTGTTTCAGGCTTAAATCAGGCAAGGGAATTAAGGCAGCCAAGAGATTAGGAGATTTCTTGCAGACAGAATGAGGACTCAGGCTACATAAATGCCAAGGGGTGAGGGTCCATTGTCCCCTTTTTCTATACCCCCCAAGTCCTTCCCTGAGGGCACCTTTGTGACCATGCCTGTCTTAGGTTGTCCCTCCCTTGAGGAATCTTACCCGTCATTAGCTAACCAGTCATCCGCCCGGGGCCAAGTAGGGTAAAGTAAAGAGGGCAGAAGCAGTGCCCCTGCCAGGAAGATAAGCATGTCTCCTTAGTGGCTTATGGCCCCAAGGTCTCTCTACTCAGCTTAGCCATGGGGGATTACAGCTTCTGAAACCAGGCAGAGCAGTTCCCAACACCTGTACATATTCTTTTATTTCACTTTTCATAGCCATCACTTTGTCTTCTATTTTGCAACCACTCTCAACCATTTCTGTGAGCATCCTGATTACCAGTGTTTTGAATTCTGCATCTGATATGTTGGCTATCTCTTTATTGCTGTATTTTTTCTGGAGCTTTGATCTGTTCTTTCATTTGGGCCATATTTTTTTTTGTCTTGGCATGCCTATTACATAGTAAGGAGCAGAGCCTCAGGTATTTGCCAGGCCTAGGCAACCCACGTCACTGAGTTGTGGCACTATATGTGGCGGAGGAGTCTGAGAGGGAACAATGCTGCTTATTTACCTCTCCATTAGCTTTCAGTCACTTCTTCCTCTACCCACAAGCAAATTGGGCCCTCTGGTGCTGATTCCCAGGGAGGTGGTTTTGTGTACATTCTAGGACCCTTTGTTGGGTCTCTCCAACAAAGTTTCTTGTGAGGCTGTGAGTTTCTCCTGCTGCCTCATCCCCCACAGGTTTTTTCAGTCAGAGGCTTTGAGGTTTTATTTCCCAGAGCTGGAGCCCTGGGTTGCATGGTCTGTCTTGCTCTCCAGTTGTTCCTCCAGGTTTATCTGCATGCAAATGTGGGACTGCCCACTCTGCCAGCCTCTGCCTTACTGTGAGTCCTCTCCACCCTGGCTGCCCATATCCACCCCTTCTAGTGGTCTGGATGAATGTTTCTTCTTTATCTCCTTGGTTGTTGGCCTTCCATACAGTTCAATTTTCTGGCAGTTCTGGTTATTTTTTGTTTTTTAATTTGTTGTCCTTCTTTGGTTGTGTGAGAATGCAAAGTGTATCTACCTACACCTCCATCTTGGCCGGAAGTCAGTTTTGTTGCAATTTTTAAATAGGAGCTACCTGTATAAAACAACTAAGCTAATAAATTTGTAATATTACTACACAAAAGAACTTATTACTTATCATTAGAATAGTACACATTGATTTTGTTGACCAAGCACCTCAGTTGTGAATCTCCATTGACAAAAATGTAATTTAACCATTACATTTACAGGCTGGTGAGTAGTATTTCCTTGGGTCAATTAAAAATATAGATCTATTAAACTTAGTAAAATGATCCACACTGTTAGAACAACATATCTCAACTGTATCAAGGAATAACAAACCATCTTTCCAAAGTGGCAGGAGGAAGGACAATACCCCTGAACTATACAGGCTTCCATGTTGTAATCTAATAAATTAATCAGTTATTAGAAAACTCACTGACAAGTATGAAATCTATTTCAAATAGACATTGTACTAATTTGTTGTGCTGGCAAACCTCAAAGCACTCTCTGATAATCTGACCATAACCTGCTGAGTGTACAGTTGGCCTCTGGACTTCAGACAGACACTTAAGATTACCATTGGTTATGTGAGGCCACCAGATGCCAGACATCAAAGTATCAAAGAGAAATGATACTTGCAGGCCCTGATTAAGTTTATACCTCTAAAAATGCTTATAGTTTCATAATACTAGATTAAGTGTGTGGTTGGCCATGTATCTGTGCTCAAGGCAACAAGAGTTAGTCTCTAGACCTTTGTTTCCAAGGAAGTAAATCTTGATGTTCTCCACACTGCCTGCACAATAGAATAAGCTAGGGAGCTTTAAAAATACTGTCACCTGGATCTCACCCCCAGAGACTGATTTAATTGGTCCAGTGTGTGGCCTGGGCATCAAGACTTTTTCAAGCTCCAAGAAATTTTAATGTGCAACAAGGTTGTGTACCATTCCTTAAAGGTCTCTGTTCTCAAAAAAATTTTTCAGAAGCACAAGTGCACCCTTGCTTCCTTCATTGCCCTCACATCAATTAGTGAGTGAGCTTTGATTTCTTCCCCCCCAAGTGTGTTCCTCTCCCCTTTCAGGCACTAGGATTTGCTTCCACAGCATGGCTTAAGGTTTTTCATGTTACTCGAATTCAAGCAACTTCCCCACTGCAGGTGGAAAACACTCACTTAGTAAATGGAGAAACAGTTACTTCAAATTCTACAGAAGAAATGCTGTCCAAAATAGTCCAAAGTCACTTCCTTCATACACTCACATTATTTGTTAACACACAATTACCCAATTGTGAGTCATGTCTCCATACCAAGTATCAGCAAGTTCTATTGGTTCTGATTCCTTACTCTCTCCTGTTATCAATCTCCTCCCTGCCTTCCATGTTCTACTGCTCTAGCTCAGACCCACCCTGGCATTTCTCATATAAAATCACCTCAGCTATGAAAACTGCTCTTTTACTGCAATTCATGTAGCCTCTCTTCAAACCACTCTCCACACTCCAAGCAGATCTTTTCAAAGGCATCTCTGATATTATTAGTCCTCAGTTTAGTAACAATAATATTCCATTCCTTTTAGGACCAAATCTACACACCTCCAACTCCACTGAACCACTTGCAGTTCCTACAGGCATGTCACCTGATCTCATGCAGCTTGTACATGCACAGACTTGGCCACATTTTCACAATTCTTCTGATAGATCATCTTTTTAACCATCCAGTGTGAATTACAGGCTCAGCAGTATGCACTCCCACAGCATTCCATACTCATTTGTATCAATAACACCGACCACACAGCACTATGATTTTCACTGTAATTAACTGTGAGCTTATTCAGAATCAGGACTGCATCTTTAGTCCCTTTGTTCTCTGGGCTCAGCACAGGACCTGATCTATGGTCTCACAGGTCCTGAGTCAATGTTTGTTGAATGAATGCCCATCATTTCACATGTCCATGCTTTACACATACTATTTCTCTTCCTTGGGTACCTCCAATCTGCATTCACAGGATTAACACCTCCACTGAAACCTGGCTGAAGCACCTTTTCCTGGGTAAAACCTCCTGGACTTGGTTTCTGAGACAGTGTTGTTCATGCCTACCTTTGGGCCATATAAAACAATCCTAATAATAGTACCTTCCACTTCATGCTGCAATTATCTCTGGATTATTCCTCATGTCTGTCTCCCTTACTAGACTGTAAGTTCCTTGGTGGTAGCAACCTAGTTCATTTATCTCTATATTCTAAGCACTTGTTACATAATAGGTGGTGAGCAAGCTTTCATTTTCTCCCCTCCAATCCCTGTTTCATACCACTGCCAGAATGTTCTAAAAAAATTAAGATTATGTCTTTCCCAGGCTTAAGAATCTTCAATGGCTTCCTTTACCTAAGAGTTCTTTCCCAAAGTATAGCATCTGTACTTTTGGTAGTACACATGATGATTTTCAGATGGTACACAATATTTCTTTTTGTTAATGGTTAGGTACTTTAATTATGTTAGAAAAAATGAAACCCACCAAATGAATGATTTCATGTATACTTTCACTTATGACACTTAAGGTTTTTTTAAGTTAGTGATTTAAAATAAACTTGAAAAAAATTAAATAAAAAGTAGCACAGAAAATATTCATACTTGGGAAATCCTGATACATAAGATTAAGAAAATTGAAATGTGCTCTGACTGGTGTGGTTCAGTGGATTGAGTGCCAGCCTGTGAACCAAAGAGTCGCTGGTTCGATTCTCAGTCAGGGTACATGACTGGGTTGTGTGCCAGGTCCCTGGTTGGGGGGGGTGTGAGAGGCAACCAGTTGATGTATCTCTCACACATCACTGTTTCTGTGCCTCTCTCCCTCCCTCCCTCCCTCCCCATCTCTCAAACAATAAATAAATAAAATATTAAAAAATAAAAATGTAACATACAGGTCTTTTTCATTGGCCCCTGATTACTTTTCTAGCCTCGCCTCCCTCTGGCTGTCAACAAGCACAATAAACCTAAACAATAGATTTCCCCTGTCTTACGCCTTTTGTTAAATTGATTCTCTCACAGCAGCCAGAGGGATGCTGTTAAAAGGTAAGTTAGCCCTGACCTGTATGGCTCAGTTGGCTGGTCATTGTTCCACAAAGCAAAGGTTTGCTGGTTCTATTCCCAGTCAGGTCACATGCCTAGGCCATGGGTTAGGTCCCCAGTCAGGATACATACAAGATGTTTCTCTCTCACATCAATGTTTCTTGCCCTCTCTTTTTCCCTCCCTTCCCCTTTCTCTAAAATACATACATACATACATACATACACACACAGATAAATAAATAAATTTTTAAATGGTTAAGTTAAATCAGGTCATTACTTTGCTGAAAACTCTCCAATCAGAAAGTGTTTTATTTCTAGGAGATGTAAACTAAACTGTGAGTGTATATAGACCATAAGGTCTATGATGTGCCACTGTATCTGCAACTTAACATTCTTCTTTTTCTTATTATTTGTTTTGCAACTTAACCTTTAAATGGTCCAGAGAACAAAATACACATGAATATACATAAAGCCAACGTGGCACAATGTTAACGATAATTTAATCCAAGGAGTGATTATGGATTTTCTGTGTATTTTTCTTCCAACTTTTTTTGTGTTTGAAATTTTCATAACAAAAAGTTGTGGGGAGAGGAAGCAAGTACATACAATGGGCTAAAGAGAGTTTATTCAATGAATGGTGCCGAGAAAATTGAACAGATATCTGCAGAAAAATGAAACCAGACCACCTTCTTACACTACACACAAGAATAAATTCAAAATGGATTAAAGACTTGAAGATTAGACCCGAAACCATAAAAATCCTAGAAGAAAACACAGGCAGCAAAATCTTGAACATTGCTCGCAACAATATTTTTACTAATATATCTCCTAAGGCATGGAAAACAAAAAATAAAATGGGACTACATCAAACTAAATAGCTTTTTCACAGCAAAGGAAAACCATTAACAAAATAAAAAGACAACCCACTGAATGGGAAAACATATTCACCAATACATCTGATGAGGGGTTAGTATCTAAAATTTATTTAAAAATTTATAAAAGTCAACACCCAAAAACAAACAATCCAATTAAAAAATGGGCAAAGGGCCTGAAGAGACACTTCTCCAAAGAGGACATACAGATGGCCAATAGACATATGAAAAGATGTTCAATGTCACTAATCATCAGAGAAATGCAAATTAAAACCACAATGAGCTAACGCCTCACACCTGTCAGAATGACTATCATCAATAAATCAACAAACAACAAGTGCTGGCGAGGATGTGGAGAAAGGGGAACCCTTTTGCCCTGTTAGTAGGAATGCTGATTGCTGCAGCCACTGTGGAAAGCAGTATGGAGATATCTCAAAGAATTAAAAATGGATCTGCCTCTCGACCCAGTGATCCCACTTCTGGGAATTTATCTGAAGAAACCCAAAACACTAATTCAAAAGAACATAAGCACACCTATGTTCAATGCAGTATTATTTACAAGCACCAACATATAGAAGCAGCCCAAGTGTCCATCAATAGATGAGTGGATAAAACTACTATGGGACATTTACACAATGGAATACTACTCGACCATAAAAAAGAAAAACCCTTTTACCCTTTGTGACAGCATGGGTGAACCTGGAGAACATTATGCTAAGTGAAATAAGCCATCAGAGAAAGATAAATACCACATCATTTCACTCATATGTGAATCCAATGAACAAACTTAACTAACAAGCAAAATAGAGACAGACTCATAGATGGAGAGCAGATGACAGGCAGTGGGGGTGTATCATTTAGTGGGTAGAGGGATCAAGCAAAAAGGTAAAAGGACTCATGGACATGGACAACAGTGTGATGATTGTGGGTGGTGGGGGGAGGGGGGAGTTGGGCAGTTTAAGGGGCTTAAATGGCAATGGAAAAATAGAATAAAAAATTTGTGAGGAAATATAAAATGGCTTGATGTATAGATAGCAGGATGGCTATATTGATCAATATGTGCTAAAACCAATATAACAAGATATAAATAGTTAAATCTAAGTGGTAATTATACGGGTCTTCACTGTACAACTTTTTTGATTTTTTGTATATTTGAAAATGTTCATAATAAAATGGGTGTAGTTGCAAGCAGAACATCAAAAAATAAATCCCTGTCAATGTAGAAAATCCAACAGAATTAACAACCAAAAAAATTCCTGGAACTAATAAACAATTATAGCAAGGTTGAAGGATACATGGTTAATACACAAAAGTCAATTGCTTTCCTAAAATGAACAAGTAGAACTTGAAATTAAAAACATTTTAACTTACATTACCATATAATACCATTTATATCAGCACCCCAAAATGAAATACTTAGGCATAAATCTAACACAATATGTACAAAATCTACTCTAAAACTCTGGTGAAAGAAATAAAAAATGAGCTAAATAAATGGAGAGATGTTCCATGTTCATGGATAGAAAGACTCAATATTGTCACAATTTTAGTTCTTCCTAACTTGATATATAGATTCAATGCAATCCCAATCAAAATCCCAGCAGTTTATTTTGTGGATATCAACAAACTGATTCTAAAGGGTATATGGAGAGGTAACTATCAAAAATAACCAACACAGTATTGAAAAAGAACAAAGTCAGTGCACTGACGTTACCTGATATCAAGACTTACTACAAAGCTACAGTAATCAAAACAGTGTGGTATCGGCAAACGAATAGACAAGTAGATCAATGGAACAGAATGGAGAGGTCAGAAACAGTGCCACATAAAAATAGTCAACTGATCTTTAACAAATGGCCAGAGTGAATATAATGGAGAAAAGATAGTCTTTTCAACAAATAGTGTTGGAATGATTGGACAGCTACATGTCAGAAAATGAATCTAGACTCAGACCTTACACCCTTTACAAAAATTAACTCAGAATGGATCGCAGAACTAAATGTTAAACACAAACTATAAAATTCCCAGAAGATAACATAGGAGAATATCAGGAGAATAACTTATCAATTATTTCAGGAGAAAGAAATAATTGATAAGTGAGACTTCATTAAAATTAAAAACTTCTGATCTGTTAAAGACACTGTCCAGAGAATAAAAAGATAGGCCACAGACTGGGAGAAAATATTTGCAAAAGACATATCTAACAAAGGACTATAATTCAAAATATAAAAAGAAATCTTAAAACTCAACAATAAGAAAATGAACCACCTAATTTAACTATAGGAAAAAGACATAACAGGCACCTCATCAAAGACATACAAATAGATGGCAAATAGGCACATGAAAAGATGTTCCATATCACGTGTCATTGGGCAACTGCAAATTAAAATGAGATACCACCACACACGTCTCAGAATGGCCAAAATCCAGAACACTGAAAACACCAAATGCTGGTGAGTATATGGAGCAACAAGAACTCTCATTTCTTTGCTGGTGGAAATTCAAAATGCTATAGTCAATTTAGATGGCAGATTGGTAGCTTCATGCAAAATTACAATAATACTCTTTTCATATGATCTGTCACTTGCACTTCTTGGTGTTTACCCAAAGGAGTTGAAAACTTATGTCCACACAGAAATTTGCACAGGGATGTTTATACCAGCTTCATTCATAGTTGCCAAAAACGCAAAGAAACCAAGATGTCCTTCAGTAGGTGAATGGATAAATACTGTGGTACATCCAGATAATGGAACATTATTCTAAAAAGAAAGTAGCTATCAAGGCATGAAATGACATAAAGGAACCTGAAATGAATATGACTAAGTGAAGGAAACCTATTTAAAAAGACTACATACTGTGTGATTCCAACTATGTGACGTTCTGGAAAAAGCAAAGCTATGGAAACTGAAAAAGGATCAGTGGTTGCCAGGGGCTGAGGGAACGAGGGATGACTCAGCCATGCACAGAGGATGTTTAGGGCAGGAAATACTCTGTGTGACACTACAATGGGGATACATGTCACCATACGTTTGTCCAAACCCACAGAGTATACATCACCTAGAGTGGACTCTGATGTAAACTTCGGACTTTGGCGATGGTGATGTGTCAGTGTGGGCTCATCAGCTGTAACAAATATACCTCTCTGATGGGGGTTGTTGATAATTGGGGAGGCTGTGCATTTGGAGGGGCAGGGAGTATATAGGAGCTCTGTGTGCTTTATGCTCAATTTTGCTGTGACCCTAAAACTGCTCTAAAAATAAAATCAAACAAACAAATAAACAAATCATCCACTGCCTCACTATCACTACTTACCTCACCATGAAGCTAAAATAATAACAGAGCAGAGCTGCAAAGATCTATGAAATCTGGCCTCTCTTTTTCACCCTGTTTCAGCCACATTGGCTATCCTTGTCAGACCTAGAATGCCAGGCACACTGCATCTCGGTGCCTTTGTACTTGCTGTGCTTTCTGCCATGGACCTTGATCCCTCCAGAGAGCTGCCGTGAGTCCCTCCCATCTTCCTTCCATCCTTCATCAAATGTCACCTCCTCAACAGGCCTTCCCCATCATCTGGTTTAGAAATACACTCTTGCCAACCCTTCCTATTCTCTTTCTTGTTTTATTTTTCACCAGAGGACTTATCACCATTTAATATACAATGTATTGTACTTATTTAATTTCTTGTCTGTCTCCCTCTCACCAGAACATAAGCTCTGTGAGGGCCAAGATTTCACTGCTGCTCTCATGGCCCTGTCACAGAGTCTAGGATGTGGGAGGCTCTGAATAACATCTGTCAGTGAATAAATGAATAGCTTATTGAGAGTTCTCTCCCACTTCCAGATATTCACCATAATGTTTCCTCTACTGGAATGACATTCCTCCATGATCAGGAGGGGAATCCAACTCAGCCTCCAACATTCAGCCCATGAGCCCTCTTCTGTGACATGCTCCCTGGCCCTGGGCAGATCAAAGTAGGATCTCTTCTCTGGATTGCCACAATGCCCCATTATGCTTGTGATGGGCTCTTATCACAGTGTTTGGTAATTTGTGGGGTTCCTCATTCATCTTGAATCCCTTACACTTTTGAACCTGGCAGATAATAATAATAGCAGGCCTTCAGAAACATTTGTGGAATAAAATAAGAAATGAATGAAAGACTTGAATAAAGCCATCAATATGTAGTTTAGTGTGAATTATATAGACATTTATAGTATACATAATTTAAAGAATACCCTTAAAGATATTCAAATTAAAGTTCCTTTGACATTTATACTTTTTACTATAGCTTACTCAAGATCTATGAGTTAATGACTACCCATATCCAAAGTCCAAGACAATTGCCTATTAATCAATGTAAAAGACTGAGTTTGCATTCATATTTCTTTTACATTATTTAAAGTTTTTTTTTTACCTTTTGTTTGGGTTTCTATATTCTTACTGGTTTAGCCAAGAGAGTATCACCATGGGAGCTAAAGGCTGAGCAGGTTTGGTAAACAAAGCATTGATGCCAAAAACCATTGAGGAAAGGAATGACCTGGAACAGAAAAAGTAGCAGAGGTCTATATCACACAGAAATGACATGTGTGTATACATGTATGCATGAACATATATATGTATCACTTTTTTGTCTATGAAACACACCTTGACTCTATACTATTTCTATTATTGTCTTGTTAGACTCAAGGAGGACTTAATTATAAATTTATTATCTATTCATTATATATTTATTAACCCCTTAGTCATAAGAGGTTATAGAACTAGAAGAACCTAACTGTTTAAATGAAGAAAATAGGATCTAAACAGGAGATACAGCTAATCGCTTAAATGCTCACTGAGAGCTACCTGCGCCCAGCACTGCAGTAAGTGTGCCACACGTATTGCTGGCTTGGTCAAAAAGTCCATTAGAGACAACTGTACTTGAGCAACAATAATTTTTTTTAAGTTCTTAAAGAAAAAAAAAGTCCATTAGTTTTTTTCCATAAAATAAGGCACATTTTTTTTCATTTTCACCAATAGCTTTATTGTTTTGAAAATTTTGAGTATGTCGGCTATCTCCTGCTATTGGCTTCTAGTGGGTAGAGGCCAGAGGTGCTGCCAAACATCTTCCAATGCAGAAGACAAGCCCAAAGTAAAGAATTATTTGGCCAAAATATCAATAGTACCAAGAAACTTTGAAAACCACTTTTGACACATTTGATCAGTCACAGCACCTTCTCCCTACACTGCAAAAATCTTTGTGTTTCAGTTGCATTTTTACCTTTCTTAAAATAATAAAGCATAATATGCTGCAAATGGTACATACTTCTTCCACCTACAATATTAAAGTGGCTGCACAAAAATTCACCAATTTTGATTTTTTTAAATGCACACTGATATGACAGATGTCACAATAAAATCTAAGAAAATTGTTTTGAATTAAGTTAAAGACAACTAAGCATTACTAGACCCATAATACGAAAAAAAATGGACTTTTGGGGCAACCCAATACTTCATTATGTCCCACAACAAACCCATTAGGAAGATAGTATCAGTCTTATTTTAAAGATGGGAAAACAGATTAACATGCCCATGGTCGCACAGCTAGTCAGGAGCAGAACTGGATTCACATCCAAGGCTTTTTGACCCACTTTCATCAAGGATTACTTTAATGTGTTCTAGTAAAAATCCTGCCATATCATTTTTTGATAATTAAGTTATGTTATATAAAATAAGTCATATGTACTGACTGAATAAACTGAAATCTTGTCGTAATTTAACTAATGATGGAAACCTTGCAACTAAGGAGGAAAAAGAAGAATAAACGGAAGAAAAAAAATAAAGAATGAAGCCAGAGAATGGGAAGAAGTTTGATTTGAAGGAAAGAGCTTGAGAATAATCCTCAGTTTTTCAATCTGCTGGTTATACTACCTCAAGAAATTTAACTCCTCAAGAGTTTTATTTTTCTGATGATAGGGGATAATTATGATTACATGATGATATAATAATATAATTGCTGTCTCTCTCCCCACCAGATTGCCAATGCCACAAGGACGAGAGCTATATCTGTTCTTACTCACTGTATTAAGTTCTTACCTGACATGACTGGGACAACAGTTAGCCAAAGCAAATAAATCACTCACCAATGTTTTCTCTGGGTTTTTGTCCTTGAGTACAGGTCCACTAAGGAAAGCTTGTACCATCCTTCTAGGGTGTATAGTGTTCATATCACATGATTTACAATTTTTACCATCAGTTATTGGAGAAACTAAAGTTGTTTACAAGGTAATCTGGGCACAGAAAACCTTTACCCCAGAACATTTAAAGCTCTCATCACATCGGATTTGATGCTAATTCATTTCTCAACTTATTTTTATCAAGCCTTTCTAAAGCATTCCATTTAGTTTTCATCGAAATAACTTTCTTTTTTAATTATATTTTATTGATCATGCTATTACAACTGTCCCAATTTTTCCCTCTTTTGCCCCCTCCACCCAGTACCCACCACTCCCTCAGGTAATCTCAACACCATTGTTTGTGTCCAGGGGTCACTTGTATAAGTTCTTTGACTACTCCATTTCCTATACTGTACTTTACATTCACATGACTATTCTGTAACTACCTATTTGTATTTCTTCATCCCCTCACCTCTTCACCTATTACCCCACACCCTCTCACACCTGGCAACCATCAAAACAGTCTCCATATCCATAATTCTGACTCTGTTCTTCTTTGCTTCGTATGTTTTTTAGATTCAATTGTTTTTATATTTTATTGATTATGGTATTAAAATTGTCCCATTTTCCCTCCTTTATTCCCCTCCACCCTGCATACCCCTCCCACTCTCATTCCCTACCCCCACACCTTAATTCATATCCGTGGGTGTACAAACCTGATTTGGTTTCTACATTTCCTGTACTATTCTTAACCTTCCCCTGTCTATTTTCTACCTACCATTTATGCTACTTATTCCCTGTACCTTATCCTCCATTCCCCCTTCCCCTTCCCCACTGATAACCCTCCATGTGATCTCCATTTCTGAGATTCTGTTCCTGTTCTAGTTGTTGGCTTAGTTTGTTTTTATTTTTAAGTTCGGTTGCTGATAGTTGTGAATTTATTGTCATTTTACTGTTCAAAGTTTTGATCTTCTTTTTCTTAGATAAACCTCTTTAACATTTCATATAATAAGGGCTGGGTGATGATGAACTTCTTTAACTTGACCTTATCTGAGAAGTACTTTATCTGCCCTTCCATTCTAAATGAAAGCTTTGCTGGAGAGAGTAATCTTGGATGTAGGTCCTTGACTTTCATGACTTTGAATACTTATTTCCAGTCCCTTCTAGTCTGTAAGGTCTCTTGAGAAATCGGCTGACAGTCTTATGGGAAGTCCTTTGTAGGTAACTGTCTCCTTTTCTCTTGCTGCTTCTAAGATTCTTTCCTTATTTTTAATTTTGGCTAATGTAATTGTGATGTGCCTTGGTGTGTGCCTCCTTGGGTCCAACTTTTTTGGGACCTTCTGAGCTTCCTAGACTTTGTGGAAGTCCATTTCCTTCCAGGATTGGGGAAGTTCTCCTTCGTTATTTGTTCAAATAAGTTTTTAATTTCTTGTTCTTCCTCTTTTTCTGGCACCCCTATGACTCGAATGCTGGAATGTTTTAAGTTGTCCCATAGGTTCCTAAGCCTCTCTTCATTTTTTTGAATTCTTCATTCTGTCCTGGCTGAATGTTTATTTCTCCTGGTCCAAACTATCGATTTGAATCCCGGTTTCCTTCCCTTCACTATTGCCTCCCTGTACATTTTCTTTTATTTCACTTTTCATAGCCTTCACTTTTTCCTCTATTTTGCAACCATCCTCAACCAAATCTGTGAGCAACCTGATTACCAGTGTTTTGAACTGTGTATCAGATAGGTTGACTTATTTCTTCATTGCTTAGTTGTATTTTTTCTGCAGCTTTGATCTGTTCTTTCAGTTGAGCCGTTTTCTTTTTTGTCTCAGCATGCCTTTTACATACCAAAGGGCAGAGCCTTTTGTATTTGCCAAGGCCAGGCAGCCCGCATTGCTGTGTTGTGGTGCTATATGTGGGGGAGGGGTCCAAGAGGGAACAGTGCCACTTGTTCAGCTCTCTGCCAACTTTCAGCGACTTCTCCACTACCCACAAGCAAATTGAGCCCTTCTGGTGCTGATTCCCAGGTGGGTGGGTTTGTGTACATTTTAGGACCCTGTGGGTCTCTCCAATTAACTCTCTTGGGAGGCTGGGAATTTCTCCTGCCACCTCAAGCCCCACAGGTTTTTCTAATCAGAGGTTTTGAGATTTTATTTCCCCCACTGGAACCCTGGGTTTTGTGGTCTGTTTCACTACCCAATTGTTCCTCCCGGTGTATCCACCCACAAATGTTGGACTGCCCAGTCCTCCAGCGGCCACCTTGTCATGAGTCCTCTCTGTCCTGGCTGCCTGTCTCTGCCCCTCCTACTGGTCTGGGTGAATGTTTCTTCTTTAACTCCTTGGTTGTCAGACTTCCATACAGTTCGATTTTCTGTCAGTTCTGGTTGTTTATTGTTTTGAAATTTGTTGTCCTCCTTTTGGTTGTGCGAGGAGGCACAATGTATCTACCTACTCCTCCATCCTGGCTGGAACTTCCTAGATTCAATTGTTGATAAATACGTATTTAAATACATATTTATTTATTGTTCATAGTTTGGATTTTCTAGTATTTCTTAAATAAGTCTCTTTAACACTTCATATACTAATGGCTTGGTGATGATGAACTTCTTCAGTTTTTTCTTGTTGGAGAATGGCTGTGCTGGGTAGAGTAATCTTGGATGTAGGTCCCTACTTTTCCTGACTTTGATATTTCTTGCCAGTCCCTTCTAGCACACAAAGTTTCTTCTGAGAAATCAGCTGACAGTCTTATTGGAATTCCCCTGTAGGTAATTATCTTCTTTTCTCTTTCTGCTTTTAAGATTTTCTCTCTATCTTTAACCCTTGGCACTTTAATTATGACATAGCTTGGTGTGGGCCTCTTTGCATCCATCTTGTTTGGGCCTCTCTGTGCTTCCTGGACTTGCATGTTTACTTCCTTCACGAAATTAAAGAAATTTTCTTTCATTATTTTTTCAAATAGATTTCCAATCCCTTGCTCTCTCTTCTCCTTCAGGCGCCCTTGGGATACATATGTTGAAACACTTAAAGTTGTCCCAAAGGCTGCCTACTTTATCCTTGGTTTTTGTAGATTCCCTTTTCTTCTTGTTTCTGTTTTTTGTTTAGATTTTGAGTTAAAATCATAATCACTTCTTACAGAAAAAAAAAACCCTATAATTATTTTCAATAGTAGACCCTTTCCCCATGCTCACACTGAGTTTAGAATTTGGGTAATATATAAAAATATCAGATTGTACATGTGAAAAGTTTTTAAAAGTTCAACATAGTGCCCATCAGTAAATGAATGGATCAAAAAATGGTACATTTATATGATGGAATACTATGCAGCAGAAAGAAGGAAGGAGCTCCTACCCTTTGCAACAGCATGGATGGATCTGGAGAGCATTGTGCTAAGTGAAATAAGCCAGGTGGTGAGGGACAAATACCATATGATCTCCACGATAAGTGGAACCTAATAAACAAAGCAAACAAGCAAGCAAAATACAACCAGAGACATTGAAATTAAGAACAATCCCCTTTCTTCTTTTTGTTCTGATTGGTTGTTTTTTGCTTCCTATGTTCCAAATTATTGGTTTGATTCTTTGCTTCATCCCCTCTACTGCTGTTTCCTTGTAAATTGTTATTTATTTCAATTACTGTAGCCTTCATTTCTGACTAGATCTTTTTTATGCTGTTGAGGTCCTCACTAAGCTCCTTGAGCATCCTTATAACCAGTGTTTTGATCTCTGCAACTGATATATTGCTTATCTGTATTTAGTTAGTCCTTTTGTGGAGATTTGATCTGTTTTTTTTCATTTGTTTCTTTGTCTCCTCATACTGGCAACCTCCCTGTGTTTGTTTCTATGTATTAGGTAGAACTGCTAAGACTCTGTGTCTTGGTAGTATGGCCTAATGTGGTAGGTGTCCTGCAGGGTCCAATGGCACAGCCTCCCCAATCACTCAAGCTGGTACTTGAAATGTGTCCTTTTCGTGGGCAGAGTACACCCTCCTTCTGTAGTTGAGCCTAGATTGTTGTCGGTATGTCAATGGGAGTGATTTACCACAGTCAGTCAGCTGCAATGACAGGCTGTGACCACTGACCATCAGCCTCTGCCCTCTGCGGAGAATCAGCTGTACAGGGCAGGGTAGTGGTGCTCTGAAAGGGTCTGTAGCTGATGACTGTGTATGCAGGCTCTGGGGTTTCCCAGGAGGTGCAGGCCAAGGTCATCCCCCACCTGTGTTTTTCCCAGGGCCACCCTGCCTGAGCTATAAAGCAATCTGACATGGCTGCCTGTTATGCTGGGCTTGGAGAATCCCAGGCAAAGCTGAGCTGTGGATCTAAACTGGCTATTGCCAGTGCCAGGCCATGGGCCGCTTAGCAAGTTGTACAGGAGCTGGTGGCTGAGGCCAGATATTGTTTGTTTGAGAGGATTTAGGAAGTTGTGAAGTATGACCCAAGATGAGCCATTTTTATGGAAGAGTCTCTGTTAACAGCTTGGGTGGGACTGTAAATTGGGTGGGTCAGTCTCAGGGGATCTCCAGGGTGGGGCAAACTGTGTTAGCCAGGTTGATGGAGTCTCAGATATGGCACCAGACTGCTGGCTCTGTGGCTCTTTGAGAGGAGGGTTTAGAAAAGGGACAATATCCTCTGCCTGCCTTTATGTCTGGGAGAAAGCTGTCCCCCAGCCCTTGAGTTGATGCCAGACACTTCAGTTTCTCCCTGTGTGCCATTGGTGCCTTTCAAGCTGCTGCCATGGTGCTGGAGTTCATAGGGTGTGAGTCTGTATAAGTCCATGTGTGGGTTCTAAGACAAACTGCTTGGGACTCCAGAAGTTTCTTCCACTGACTCAATCCCTGCTGGGTTTTGAAGCCAGAATTTATGGGTACTTATCTTCCTGACACTGGAGACTTAAGCTAAGCAGCCTGGTATGGGGCTGGGACTCCTCGTTCACAAAATATTCCTCCCAAATTTAATCCACCAAACATGGATGTTGGACCAGCCTGTTCCACATCTCTACCCCTCCTACCAGTCTGGGTGGATGTAGATCTTTATTTTTTTTTAATTAATTAATTTATTTTTATTCAGTTACAATTGTCTGCATTTTCTCCCCATCCCTCCACCCCACCCCAGCCAGTCCCACCTCCCTCCCCCACCTCTACCCTACCCCTTGATCTCCCTTTCCCCACTATCCCCTCCCCACTCCCCTCTGGCTATTGTTACATTGTTCTTAATTTCAATGTCTCTGGTTATATTTTGTTTGCTTTTTTCTTTTGTTGATTATGTTCCAGTTAAAGGTGAGATCATACGGTATTTGTCCCTCACCGCCTGGCTTAGGATGTGGATCTTTAATTCCATAGTTGTCAGACTTCCATTAAACTCAATTTTTGACAGTTTTGAGTGATGGTTGTTCTATAATTTAGTTGTAATTTTGATGTGGTTGTGTGAGGAGGTGAGCCATGTTTACCTATGCCACCATCTTTGAAGCAGGGTGCAGCCAAGAGGAGGGCCCCAAGAAGGGATTTGTAATGGGGTCCAGGACTCGGGGTGTCCAGGAAACATTAGAAAAATGTATATAGGATGTCCTCACCCCTACAGGCCTGAGCCAGGGGGGATGGGACACATGGAACAGGGCCATTCAGAGCTGTTTTGGGTAGCAACAGCTTTGTAGCTAACCCCTGGCAGTCATTTAACATATCTATAACCTTTAACTGGTTTCATGGATATGTTAAATAGCTGTGGCCCTGCTTTGAGCCAGGGAGATGGGAGTGGCTTCCACCCAAGATGGGACTGGGAAGCAACTCCCCCTGGTTACAGGGCCTGCGTGAGAGCTTGGAGATGATTGGCTCCAAGCCATGGGGCCACACCTGCCCAGACTTACTATGGCAGCCCAGTAAAGCTGGAAGAATACGGGGATGCTGGCAGGTGTAGCTGACTGTAGGAGGAGTCGGAAATGGGCTGCAAAGGAAGATGGGAACTGGGATTTAAACCTAGGCCCGGCAGCCATAGAGAAGGAGAGACCATGCGGCTCTGAAGGGAAGGAGAGACCACGCGGCTTCAAAGTGGTGGGGAGGACCACAAGGTTTTAGGATAGAAAAGAGAGACCACGCGGCTCCAAAAGTAGTAGGGAGGACCACAAGGTTTTAGGAGAAAAAGAGAGACCATGCGGCTCTGAAGTAAAAGAGAGACCATGCGGCTCTGAAGTAAAGGAGAGACCATGCGGCTCTGAAGTAAAAGAGAGACCATGCGGCTCTGAAGTAAAGAAGAGACCACGCGGCTCCATAGTAGTAGAGGAGGGCCACAAGGTTTTGGGGGAGAAGGAGGAGACCACGTGGCTCCAAAGTAAATGGGGAAAAGGACCACGCGGTTCTGAAGGAGAGTAAAGAGGACCACGAGGTTTTGGAGTGCTTCTTCTTGCCACGCGGCTTAGGCAGCAGGAGACACTTTGCAGCCATAGAGAAAGGGGAGAAAGGACTCTTGCTGCTGGGCCATGAGAAGGTGCCACACGGCTTTGGATTAACTGGAGATTGCAGCAGCCACACAGCGGATGGTGCCGGGAGCCTGAATCACGGACTTCTACTTCTTTTCCTGAGACACGGTACCCCGGACTGGGCACAGGGAGAGGGAAGGACTGTGCATCTGTGGGTATTCTAGAGGACTTTAGTATCTTATTGAAGACATTAAGTCATTACTCTAAGTTTGTGTAACATTTAAATAAACAATTCCTTTCCTTTTCACCAGTCTCTGGCATTGAGAGACGTCTTTCCTCTGGCGGCGGGCATTGCGAACCTAGCAGGTGGGCATGGGGGAAGGAACCTCCAGAGACAGAAAGGGGGAATCCTTTCTGTAATAATTTATCGTGAAGGAACCACCCCCCCTCTTGCTCTGTAACATCTTGACCAGCAGTCATATAGAAATAACTTTCATTCAAACTTATATTTCCTAACTTTATAAAATGTAAGTGTAAGTAAATGTTGATAGAAATAACTTTCATTCAAACTTATATTCCCTAACTTTATAAAATGTAAGTGTAAGTAAATGTTGCAATTATAATAACAGGGGCATCTGACACAAACAGATTTGAAACAAAAAGTGCTGATTTGTGGTAAGAGTACAACTTATGGGAGCAGAAAATCATGTGTCCTCAAGAGTAGCCAGAGAGTCAGGTGTTTGTACGTAGAGAATGTGATTTAGAGGAATGAAGAGCATGAGATGATCTGAAGACTCTGTACAGGACCTGCTCTATTGTATTCCCAACCTTTACCAGTGTCTGACAAATAGTAGGCAATCAAAGAACATTACTGAGTCAATAATATCTACCAACAAGGCTGATATGAGCCTTGAGTAAGCGATGCACTTGGTAAATTGTGCTCCTCCATTTCTGTTTGAGACATTTTATTTATTTATACACAGACACATTCAAAAATCATTTGAGAGTTATATTATGTTTACCAAAGTTACTGCTTGTTAATTTATTCATTTTTAAAAAGTGATTTCAGCCAGTCACTTTTCTGGGCACTTGGGGCACAGACATGGTTCTGAACTGTAAGGAACCATCTTGTTCATCATGGTAAATATGACTTTAGTAAGAACCCCCTGAAACAGGATAGAAATTTTATAAAGAGGAGATCAAGCAACTGGACTGGCAAATCTTTCCTCCATGTAAGTTGCATTAAAAAAAAAAAGAAAAAAAAAGCCCTGGCTGGTGTGGCTCAATGGATTGAGCACCAGCCTCCAAACCAAAAGGTTGCTAGTTCCATTCCCAGTCAGGGGACATGTTGGCATTTTGGGCCAGGGTCCCTGGTTGGCGGTGTGTGAGAGGCAACAGATCAATGTTTCTCACTTCAATGTTTCTCTCCCTATACTTCTCCCTCCTTTCATCCTTTTTCTAAAAATAAATAAATAAAATCTTTAAAACAGAAAAAGGAGCTTCTGGTCAAGATGGTGGCATAGGTGGACATGGCTTGCCTCCTCACACAACCACATCAAAATTACGACAAGGGTGTAGAACAGCCATCACTCAAAACCGGGAGAAAGCAAGTGAATAGAGGTATGATAACTACTAAAAGAAACCATATTAAAGAAACGATATCCATCCAGACTGGTAGGAGGGGTGGAGATGCAGAACAGGCTGGACCCACATCCATGTGTGGTGGATAAAAATTCGGGATGGATATCTTGGGAATGAGGAGTCCCACCTCCACCCCATGCTCCCAGGAATATAAGTCCCCACAGCTTATGGCTGCAAAAACCAGTGGGGAATGAGTCAGAGCAAGAGACTTCTAGAGTCTCAAGCAGGACTTCTTAAAGGACTCATACATGGACTTACTCAGATTCACTCCTAATGAGCTCCAGCACCAGGGTAGTAGCTTGAAAGGCACCAGTGGCATACAGGGAGAAACTGATGGATCTGTCATCAAGGCAAGCAGAGGCCATTGCCCCTATACTGAACCCTTCCCCCACAGAGCCACAGAGCAAGCAGGCTGGTGCAGTATCTGAGACTCCATTGACCTAGCTAACACTGTTTGCCCTGCCCTGGAGATCCCCTTAGACTCTGCCCCACCCAACTTACAGGCCCACCCAAATTCTTTTCCACATGAATGGCTCAACTTAGCTCATGCCTCACAACTTTGTAAATCCTCTCAAACAAGCAACAGTCAGCTTCAGTGAGCCCCAGGACCCCATACCTCTTGCTAAGGGACCCAAGGCCTGGCACTAGCAAAAGCCAATTTACCTTCACAGCTTGGCTTCACCTGAGAATCTCCAAGCCAGCACAAGAGGCAGCCATCTCAGATTGCTTTATAGCTCAGGCAGGGTGGCCCCAGGCTAACCACAGGTGGGGGATGACCTTGGCCTGCACCTCCTAGGAAACTCCAGGGCCAACGAACCCAGTGGTTAGCTACAGGTCATTTCAGAGCACCACTACCCAGCCCCCACACAGCAGACTCTCCACAGAGGGCAGAGATTGGTGGCCATTGTTCACAGCCAATTGCTGATCTGACTGGCCAGTATAAATCCTTCCCATTGACCTGCCAACAGTAATAAAGGCTAAACTACAAGAAAGGGCTGTACTAAGCCCACACAAAGGGTGCACCTCAGGTATCCAGCTTGGCTAAGAGGGGAGGCTGTGCCACTGGACCCTGCAGGACACCTACCACATTAGGCCACACTACCAAGTCACAGAGTCATAGCAGCTCTACCTAATACATAGAAACAAATACAGGGAGGCTGCCAAAATGAGGAAACAAAGAAACATGACCCAAATGAAAAAACAGATCAAAACTCCACAAAAAGAACTAAACAAAATGGAGATGAGATAATCTATCAGATGCAGAGTTCAAAACACTGGTTATAAGGATGCTCAAGGAGCTTAGTGAGGACCTCAGCAGCATAAAAAAGATCTAGTCAGAAATGAAGGCTACAGTAATTGAAATAAATAACAATTTACAGGGAAACAACAGTAGAGGGGATGAAGCAAAGAATCATATTGATGATTTGGAACATAGGAAGCAAAAAACAACCAATCAGAACAACAAGAAGAAAAAAAAATCCAAAAAAATGAGGATAGTTAGGCAGCATCTGGGACAACTTCAAGAGGTCCAACATTCACATCATAGGGGTGACAGAAGGCAAAGAGAAAGAGGAAGAAAGTAGAAATCAACTGGAGAGTTATACTAAGTGAAATAAGCCAGGCGGTGAAAGATAAATACCATATGATCTCACCTATAAGTGGATCCTAATCAACAAAACAAATAAAGGAGTGAAATAGAATCAGAGACATGGAAATAAAGAACATACTGACAGTGACCAGAGGGGCATGAAGAGGGGGATTATGGGGGAATGAAGGAGAAGGGTCAAGTCAAGGAGCATGTATAAAGGACCCATGGACATGGACAATGGGGTGTGGATTAACTATTGGAGCAGGGGGCAAGGGTGGGGCAGGGGAGAAAATTGGGGGACAACTGAGACATCTGTAATTGAACAACAACTAAATAAACAAACAAATATAATAATTGGGAAAGAAAATGTTCCCAACTTAGTGAAAGAAATAGATATAGAAGTCTATGAAACACAGAGTGTACCAAGCAAGATGGATGCAAAGAGGCCCACTCTAAGACACATCATAATTAAAATGCCAAAGTTTAAAGATAAAGAAATAATGTTGGAGAACCAAGATGGAGGTGTAAGCAGACACACTGGGCCTCCTCGCACAATCAGAATTGACAGAAAATCAAACGGCAAGGAAGTCCGACACCAAGGAGATAAAAAATAAACATTCATCCAGACCGGTAGGAGGGGCGGAGATGGGCAGCCGGGGAGGAGAGGACTCACGTTGCTGTGGCAGGACCCAGACTGGCGGAATGTGGGACCAACGGGGCAGGCAGCCCGACCACTAGCAGACCCTGCGGCCCCACATTTGCACACAGATAAACCAAGAGGGCCGGACTCAGAGTGGCAGAGAATGGCACAGGCAGAGCGGCGGGTAGCACCCCGCGGCCCCACATTCATGCATAGATAAACCAGGACGAACAGTGGGGAGCGAAGCAGATCACGCAACTCAGGGCTCCAGCGCCGGGAAATAAAGCCTCAAACCTCTGATTGAAAACACCCGTGGGGGGTGGGGCAGCAGCAGGAGAAACTCCCAGCCTCACAGGAGAGGTTGTTGGAGAGACCCACAGGGTCCTAGAGCATGCACAAGCCCACCCACTCAGGAACCAGCACCACAGGGGCCCAATTTGATTGTGGGTAGCAGAGGGAGTGACTGCAATCCGGTGGAGAGTGGAGCAGGCGCCATTGCTCCCTCTCGGCCCCTCCCCCACGTACAGCATCACAGAGTAGTGTCACAGTGCAGCAACCAGCGTTACCCCGCCCCAGGGAACACCTAAGGCTCCGCCCCTTTAAGTAACAGATGCACCAAGACAAAAAAAAAAAAAAAGGCCCAAATGACAGAACACTTCAAAGCTCCAGAAGTAATTCAACTATGCAGCAAACAGATAGCCAACCTATCAGATGCACAGTTCAAAATGCTGATAATAAGGACACTCACAGAATTGATTGAATTTGGTCAAAAACTAGATGAAAAAATGAAGGCTATGCTAAGAGAGACAAAGAAAAATGTACAGGGAACCAACAGTGATGCGAAGGAAACTGGGACTCAAATCAACAGTGTGGACCAGAAGGAAGAAAGAAACATCTAACCAGAAAAGAATGAAGACACAAGAATTCGGAAAAATGAGGAGAGGCTTAGGAACCTCCAGGACATCTTGAAACGTTCCAACATCCTAATTATAGGGGTGCCAGAAGGAGAAGAGGAAGAACAAAAAATTGAAAACTTATTTGAACAAATAATGAAGGAGAACTTCCCCAGTCTGGCAAAGGAAATACACTTCCAGGAAGTCCAGGAAGCTCAGAGAGTCCCAAAGAAGCTGGACCCAAGGAGGAACACACCAAGGCACATCATAATTACATTAGCCAAGATTAAAGAGAAGGAGAAAATCTTAGAAGCAGCAAGAGAAAAGGACACAGTTACCTACAAAGGACTTCCCATAAGACTGTCAGCTGATTTCTCCAAAGAGACCTTACAGGCAAGAAGGGACTGGAAAGAAGTATTCCAAGTCATGAAAGGCAAGGACCTACACCCAAGATTGCTCTATACAGCAAAGCTATCATTTAGAATGGAAGGGCAGATAAAGTGCTTCTCAGATAAGGTCAAGTTAAAGAAGTTCATCATCACCCAGCCCTTATTATATGAAATGTTGAAGGGAGTTACCTAAGAAAAATAAGATAAAAAATATGAACAGTAAGAATGACAGCAAACTCACAGTTATTAACGACCACACCTAAAACAAAAACAAGAGCAAACTAGGCAAACAACTAGAACAGGAACAGAACCACAGAAATGGAGATCACATGGAGGGTTATCGATAGGGGAGCAGGAGGGGGAGAGTGGGGGATAGGTACAGAGAATAAGTAGCATAAATGATAGGTGGAAAATAGACAGGGGGAGGGTAAGAATAGTGTAGGAAATGTAGAAGCCAAAGAACTTATAAGTATGACCCATGGACATGAACTATAGGGGGGGAATGTGGGAGGGAGGGGGTGAGCAGGATGGAGTGGAGTGAGAGGGGGGAAATGGGACAACTGTAATAGCATAATCAATAAATATATTTTTTAAAAAAAGAAATAATGTTAAAAGCAGGAAGAGAAAAGAAGTCAGTTACCTACAGGGGAGTTCCAATAAGACTGTCAGCTGATTTCTCAATAGAAACTTTGCAGGCTAGAAGGGATTGGCAAGAAATATTCAAAGTCATGAAAAGCAAGGACCTACAGCCGTGATTGATCTACCCAGCAAAGGTATCATTTGGAATTGAAGAGCAGACAAAGAGCTTCCCAGACAAAAGAAAACTAGAGTTCATCACCACCAAACCATTGTTGTATGAAATGTTAAAGGGACTATTTAAGAAAAAGAGAAGATCAAAACTATGAACAATAAAATGGCAATAAATACTTATCTATCAGCAATTGAATCTAAAAATGTACAAAGCAAAGGAGAATAACAAAGACAGAATTATGGATACAGAGACCGTTTTGATTGTTGCTAGATGGTAGGGGGTTGTGGGGGAATGATTGAAGAGGTGAAGGAGTTGCCAAGTACAAATGGGTAGTTACAGAATAGCCATGGGGATGTAAAGTACAGCATAGGAGGTGGAGTAGCCATGGAACCCATGGTCATGAACAATGTTGTGGGGATTGCCTGAGGGAGTAGTGGTTGCTGTGTGGAGGAGGACAAAGAAGGAAAAATCAGGACAACTGTAATATCATAATGAGTAAACTATGATAATAAAAAAGGCCATTTAGTCTAAATGTTTCTACAGAGCTAATAATGTGCCCATCTTAAAATACATGCCTCTCTAACCCATGAAATTAGGCACAGTATCAGAAAATTTTTTCCAGTCAAGTCAATGTTATAGCTGACCTAAAACACTTATAGACCCACCAAAGAATATAACCCCTTCTTATCAGCTTCCACTTTTTCAAATAAAAAAGAAAAAATGAAACTTGATTTTTAATTTTAATTCTTGCAATGTCACAAGCAAAGATCATTTTGTTTTATGTAGTGTAATAGTGTGTATTGCAGGACAAAACTATCTGAAATATTACTTTGGTTTCTGAGATTTATCCCTGTTGCAGCATTGGCTGTGTGAACCTGAGGGATAAAAAATCATGCCCTTTCATAAGCAGGGAGCCAATTATGAATATCCTATTATGTTCTGCTCTCTGATTCCCTAAGATGCTCTTATGATCATCTCTGAGATATGTGACTTCCAGTGGCAATATAACTGATATATGGACACTCTCATAAGTTCTACCTCCATGCAATATTTCTTGTAGCTGATATTTGAATAAATACACTACTCACTGTTGGTTGAACTTCAGTAAATCTGCATCAACCATATCAGCTAGTAGTGGGTTAAACAAGTAAAAGGAAGCTTGAATAATTACCCTAGAAACAATTTTAAAATACACACATGAAAATTTTATAACTAGGAAGCACAGATTTTGTTTAAAACACAAACATCAAATGAAAGTTAACACTGGGTTTGCAAGAAAGAAAAATGAAATAATATACTATAAAAATAAAGATATATTAGGCACATACTTCTATGCCCCCCAAGTATTATATATCTATGAAAATATAGTTCTTTAAATGATATTTTGTTGATTATGCTATTACAATTGTCCTGACTTCCCCCCTTTGCCACCCCTTGACACAGCACCCCTCCATTCCCTCAGGCCCATTGGGCAGGACCACTGTTCATGTCCATGTGTCATGGGTATAAGTTCTTTGGCTACTCCATTTCCTATACTGTACTTTACATCCTCGTGGCTACTCTGTAACAACCAATTTGTACTTCTTAATCCCCTCACCTCTTCACCCCTTCCCCTATTGCCCTTCCCATCTGGCAACCATCAAAACACTCTCTGTATCCATGATCCTGTCTCTATTCATGTTTGCTTAATTTGATTTTTAGATTCAAGTGTTGATAGATTAGTATTTATTGCCATATTATTGTTCATAGTTTTGATCTTCTTTTTCTTAAGTAAGTTTCTTTAACATTTCATATAATAATGGTTTGGTGATGATGAACTCCATTAGCTTTTTCTTGTCTGGAAAGCACTTTATCTGGGAGTCACTTAAGTGATGGCTTTGCTGGGTAGAATAATCTTGGCTGTAGGTCCCTGTTTTTTCATGACTTTCAATATTTCATGCCAACCCATTCTACCCTGCAAAGTTTCTTTTGAGAAATCAGCTGACAGTCTTATGGGGATTCCCCTGTAGGTAAATAACTTCTTTTGTCTTCCTGCTTTTAAGATTCTCTCTTTAAGATATAATTCCAGCAGTGGAATTGCTGGGTCAAAAGGCAGATCCATTTTTAGTTTTCTGAGGAAATTCCATACTGTTTTCCACAGTGGCTGCAGCAGTCAGCATTCCCACCAACAGTGGGGTTCCCTTTTCTCCACATCCTCTCCAATGCTTGTCTATTGATTTGTTTATGATGGCCATTCTGACCAGTGCTATGTGAAATAAGTCAGGCGGAGAAAGACATATACCATATGATCTCATCTATAAGTGGAATCTATTCAACAAAACAAACAAGCAAGGAAAATACAACCAGAGCTATTGAAATTGAGACCAAACTGAGAGTAACCAGAGGGGAGATAGGAGAGGATAATGGGAGGAACAGGGAAAGTGTTTTCAGGAACAACTATAAAGGACACATGGACAAAACCAAGGCGGGGGTTGGGATCAGGGATGGGAGGTAGGGACGGCTAGGGTGGGGAGGAGAGAGGAGGGAATGGAGCCAACCGTACTTGAAAAACAATAAAAAAAAAAACATTCTGAGACTTCCAGACAAGATGGAGGTGTAGGTATATACACTGTGCCTCTTCATACAACCAAAAGAAGGACAACGACAATTTAAAAACAAAAAACAACCAGAACTGACAGAAAATCAAACTGTATGGAAGTCCGACCACCAAGGAGTTAAAGAAGAAACATTCATCCGGACTGGTATGAGGGACAGAGACGGGCAGCTGGGTGGAGAGGACTCACAGTAAGGCTGAGGCTGGCAGACCTGGCGAGGAGGTGACTGGTGGAGTGGGTGGTCCCACATTCATGTGCAGATAAACTGAGAGAAACAACTGGGGAGTGAGACAGATGGTACAACCCAGGGCTCCAGCTCTGGGAAATAAAGCCTCAACCCTCTGATTGAAAACACTTGTGGGGAGAAGAAAGATGGCGGCAAGATAGGTGGGAGCAGACTCCACTTCTCCCTGCACATGGGTGAAACACCTAGCTGATCTACTGAGGAACAAAGCAAACAGCCAACAGCACCCTGGCGTTTATGAACATAGGATACCAAAAAGTATTGAGGACACTGAAAAAACAGATGGTAAGGGGACAGCTTCAGGACAAAAAGGTCCCTGGGACCAGCGGGGAACCAGGGCAACTGCAGCCCCAGACCCACGCCTGCCGGGCCTGCCACAGAACTCCTGGGAGAGAACCGGGATAACAGCTCCCTCCCCTGCCGAACAAGAATTGAGCAGCACCCGAGAGAGACCTGGTTGCTTGAGGTCGCTGGGAGGGGAATAAGGATGAAGTGTGGTAAACACATGGAGACCTTGGGCACCAGCAGGGAAGAGTTGAGAGTTGGGCCATGTGAAGCCCTGACCTGGACAGTCCCAGTCTAGCCCGCGAGGTGGGCTGTGTGCAAGGACAGGCCCTTCCTTGTATGGAGTGGCAGGACTGAGCAGGAGTATTTTCTCAAAAAGAAAAAGACCCTCGGGGGGCACTTTGGGGAATTCTCCTGCAGTAGCAGCTCTATTCTCCTCTCCACCTGGTTGCCCAGTGCTCCTGAAGGGTGGTGGGGGATATTGAGCCCAAATCCTAAGCACAGGGCTAGGGGGCAGGGGGAGGATGCACCACACTGAGACCACAGGCACCGACCAGGGAGAGTGCAACTCCGAGAGATGTGAAACCAAAAGCACTAGGTAGAGTGTGAATCAAGGAAGGCCCCTTGCACGCACACCCATAGTGCAGAGGAGGGTGAGTGCCTGAACCTGTGGGTCCCGGGTTGCTGGAGAGCTGGGCCAGAGGCTGCCTGAGTGCTAGTTGGGACAGAGAAGAGCTGGGCTAGGCTGCCTGAGTTGGCTACAGCCAAAAGGGACCAGCAAAACTGGTTTAGCCAGCAAGCTTCTTTTTTTAAAAAATTCTTTATTATTTTTTAAATTATTTTTTCTTTCTTTTAACACCTTTTTCCTCTCTTTCCTTCTTTCTTGTTCTATTCCTTCTTTCTCTCCCTTTATATCTTTTCTTCCTCCCAACTTTTTTTTTTTTTAAATCCCCACAAGTGAGACAATAAAACCTGGAACTCTGAAAAGACCAAAGTTGGACCCAAAGAGGGGGCATCCCAACAGCTGAGACAGTGAAACAAATTTCACTTTGCTACTCCAGAGAACTTGCAAGATATTGTATATTTGTATTATTATTTTTTTCATTATCCTTACATCACTCATTTTATTAATATTTTTTCATCTCTCTTCTTTCAGTTTAGTCTTCTTCACTTGACTGGTTAATTTGCATTGTTTGACTGGTTTCCCCTTGTTCTCTATTTCAGAGTGTATTGTTAATTAACTGTCTTTCACTTCACTTGGGTTCCATTAGCACACTATACTAACTATTCTAGTTATCCAGATCACATAGATTTTGTCATATGATTGTTGTTCCATTACTATTGTAAATAATAGCTGTTCCATACATGTGTAAATACTACACAGAACTTCTCCCAGATCTCAGCCCACTTCACTGTTTCCTGAACTTTATTACTGGTGTGGTTAAATCTGTTCTCTCACACATTACACGTTTTCTACCCTTTACTCTCACTTTACCTCATAATCTGACCTCCCACAAGCTCACAGCTTTCTAGATCCAACTCACAATTCTTCCCCCCGACAACAAGAGTCTTATCTTCTTTCCACCCTTTCTAAAAAGTGGCTAGGTGGATGAAATATCATGGTTAACACTATATATATATGCAAAGGATCTCCTATCTCTTCTCTAAGGCCTGGTACTTTACATATCATATAATACACGCCTGCTCTCTTAAACCAATTTGCCTTCCCCCTCAACCTACCATAAAAAAATATTAAGTAGGTAGAAGCCATGAACACCAGGATACCTCCTGGAAGAGGAAACCCACCAACAAAGGTAACACCAACAGCTAAGAACAGGAGAAGGTGAACAAGGGAGTGGAAGTCGCACTAACTCAACCCAGGACCTATCTGGAAATACAACTAAATAGTGAAGAAATTACTAACAAAAACAACTGAACAAGAGCAAGAGAAAAGCCTCAAAACCTTGTACGTATGGAAGAACAAGCTCCAACACAACCTATGTACACCTGCACAACAGAAAATAAGAGGTGGGGGACAAACTGACCCTCAGATAACCAGCTGGTGGGAAAGACCCACCAAAGAAAGTCTCAACAAGAATGAAAAACCAAAGACATAAACAGAGACAACATACACCATAGCTCAAGATCAGTAAGATAGGAAGATCAAGAAGACTGTACCACTGAATCTAACAGGTATTCTACCACATAAGATCACACCATAAACCCAGGGACAGAACAGAGCAACTTAAGGAGCAGAGGCTAACAGGAAGAGTCTCACAAATAAAGGGAAGACAAAGAAACAAGCCCCAAATGAAAGGAAAGGAGGAAGTCTCAGAAAGAATGCTAAATGAAATAGAGGCAAGTCAACTATCAGATATTGAGTTCAAAGAAATGGTTATAAGGAAGCTTCATGAGCTCACACAGAATTACCAAAAACTACAGGGAAACTACAATGAACTCACTGCAAACCATATCAACATGAAAAAGGAAATACAAACAGTCAACAAGGGCCAAGAGGAAATGAAGAATACAATTTCTGAGCTGAAGAACACAGTAGAAAGAATCGAAATCAGGCTAGATGAAGCAGAGGATAGGATCAGTGAACTGGAGGACAAGGTAGAAAAAATCACCCAGAAAGAGCAAGAAAAGGAAAAGAGGCTCAGAAAGAATGAAGAGGGATTAAGGGAAATGCAGGAAAACATGAAACGTAATAATATCCATATAATAGGGATACCGGAAGGAGAAGAAGACCAAGGGAGAGAAAACCTGTTTGGAAAAGTAATGATAGAAAACTTCCTTAATTTCATGAGAGAACAAGTCACACAAATCCAGGAAACACAGAGAGTCCCAAGCAAGAGGAACCCCCAAAAACCCACTTCAAGACATATCATAATTAAAATGGCAAAATTGCAAGACAAAGAAAGAATCTTAAAGGCAGCAGGGAGAAACAGGAAGTAACATACAAGGGAGCCCTGATAAGGTTAGCAACTGACTTCTCAATAGAAATGCTCCACGCCAGAAGAGAATGGCAAGAAACATTCTAAGTAATGAGAACCAGAGGCGTGCAACCAAGGTTACTTAGCCCAGCACGGCTTTCAATCAAGATAGAAGGCCAAATAAGGAGTTTCTGAGACAAAAGAAGTCTAAAAGAATACACCTCCACCAAACAAGCTCTGCAGGGGATGCTAAAGGGACTCCTTTAAGGAAAGGAAGGAAAAGAGAGAGAAAAAGAGGAACATAAGTACAAAAAATCAGGAATGAACAATGATAACCTATCGATAATAACCTTAAAAGTAAATGGATTAAATGGTCCAATGAAAAGACATAGAATAGCTGAATGGATAACAAAGCATGACCCACACGTATGCTGCCTACAAGAGACCCACCTCAGGACAGAAGACCTACACAGACTGAAAGTGAAGACTGGAAATAAATTTTTCAAGCAAATGGACAGGAAAAAAAAAGCAGAGGTAGCTATACTCATATCAGACAAAATAGACTTCAAAAAAGGGGCCATAAAGAGAGACCCAGAAGGTCACTTCATAATACTCAAGGGAAAAATCCACCAAGAAGACATAAACATTGTAAATATGTACACTCCCAAAATAGAAGCACCTAAACACATAAAGAAAATCTTGGAGGACTTCAACAAAGATATTGACAGCAACACAATTATAGTAGGGGATTTTAACACCCCACTGTCAAAAATGGACAGATCTTCCAAACAAAATACCAACGAAGATATTGTGGCATTGAACAATGCTCTAGATGAAATGGACTTAACTGGCATATATAGAGCCTTTCATTCCAAAAAAGCAAAATACACATTCTTTTCAAATGCACATGGAACATTTTCAAAGATAGACCACATGATAGGACACAAAACAAGCGTCAACAAATTCAAGAAAATTGAAATCATATCAAGCATTTTCTCTGACCACAAGGGACTGAAACTAGAAACCAACCCCAAGGAAATCACCCCAAAACACTCAAAATCATGGAGATTGAATAGCATGCTATTAAACAATGAATGGGTCAAGAATAAGATTAGAGGAAGAAACCAAAAAGTTTCTGGAAACAAATGAACTCACAACAACCAAAACTTATGGGACACAGTGAAGCCACTCCTCAGAGGGAAGTTCATAGTGATACAGACCTACCTCAAAAAGATAGAAACATTTCAAACAAGCAACCTAACCCTACACTCACAAGAACTTGAGAGACAACAACAAAAACAGCCCAGAGAAAGTAGACGGAAAGAAATAATGAAGAACAGAGAAATTAAATGACATAGAGAATAAAATCACAATTCTAAGGATCAATAAATCCAGGAGATGTTTCTTTGAAAACATAAAAAAATCAACAAGCCTTTAAGCAGACTCATTAAGAAAAAGAGAGAGAGGACCCAAATGAACACAATCAGAAATGAAAGAGGAGAGACTACAATTGATACCAGAGAATACAAAGGATTGTAAGAAATTACTACGAAGAACTATATGCCAAGAAATTTGAAAACCTAGGTGAAATGGACAAATTTCCAGAAAAACATAATCTTTCAAAACTGAATGAAGAAGAAGAAGAAAGCCTGAATAGACCAATAATAACTGACAAAATTGAAGCAGTAATCAAAAAACTCCCAACACACAAAAGCACAGAACCAGACAGTTTCACAGGAGAATTCTACAAAGCATTTAAGGAAGAGCTAACCCCCATCCTTCACAGACTATTCCAAAAAAACTGAGAAGATGGAAGACTCCCAAACTCGTTTTATGAAGGCAGCATCATCCTAATCCCAAAACCAGATAAAGACATAACAAAGAAATACAACTTCAGGCCAATATCTCTGATGAACATAGACAATAATATCCTCAACAAAATATTGGAAAACCGCATCCAGCAATACAGTAAAAAGATCATACACCATGACCAAGTGGGATTCATCCCAGGGATGCAAGGATGGTACAATATTCACAAATCAATAAACATAATACATCACATAAACAAAAGCAAAGACAAAAATCAAATGGTCATATCAATAGATGTGGGAAAAGCATTTGATAAGGTACAGCACCCATTTCTGATAAAAACACTCAGCAAAGTGGAAATAGAGGGAGAATTCCTCAACATAATAAAGGCCATATATGAGAGACCTACAGCCAACATTATACTCAATGGACAAAAACTTAGAGCTTTCCCATTAAGATCAAGAACATGACAAGGATGCCCTCTCTCACCACTCCTATTCAACATAGTATTGGAAGTGCTATTCACAGCAATCAGACAAGAAAAAGAAATAAAAGGCATCCAAATTGGAAAGGAGGAAGTGAAACTATCACTGTTTGCAGATGGCATGATAGTGTACATGGAAAATCCTATAGACTCCACCAAAAAACTACTTGACCTAATAAATGAATTTGGCGAAACAACTGGATACAAAGTCAATACTCAGAAATCAAAGGCATTCCTGTATACCAACAATGAAACAGCAGAAACAGAAATCAGGAAAAAATCCCATTTGATATAGCAACAAGAAAAATAAAGTACCTAGGAGTAAACCTAACCAAGGAGGTAAAAGTCCTGTACTCAGAAAACTACACAACACTGAAGAAAGAAATTAAGGAAGACACAAACAAATGGAAGCATGTACCATGCTCATGGATTGGAAGAATTAACATCATCAAAATGGCCATACTACCCAAAGCAATTTATAGATTCAATGCAATCCCTATTAAAGTACCAATGGCATATTTCACAGATATAGAACAAACATTTCAGAAATTTATATGGAACCATAAATGACCCCGAATAGCTGCAGCAATTTTGTGAAAGAAGAGCAAAGTAGGAGGGATCACAATACCTGATATCAAACTGTATTACAAGGCCACTGTCATCAAAACAGCCTGGTACTGGCATAAAAACAGGTGCACAGAGCAATGGAACAGAACAGAGAGCTCAGAAATAAACCCAAGTCTCTACAGTCAACTAATAATTGACAAAGGAGGCAGGAGCATAAAATGGAGTAAAAATAACCTCTTCAACAAATGGTGTTGGGAGATCTGGACAGCTACGTGCAAAAAAAAATGAAACTCGATCACTAACTTATGCCATACACAAAAATAAATTCAAGGTGGATAAAAGACTTAAATATAAGTTGCAACACCATAAAAGTCCTAGAGGAAAACATTGGCAGAAATATCTCAGACATTCCACACAGCAACATCCTCACAGACATATCCCCTAAAGCAAGGGACATAAAGGAAAAAACAAACAAATGGGACCTCATCAAAATAAAAAGCTTCTGCATGGCTAAAGAAAACAGCATTAAAATAAAAAGAGAACCATCTGTATGGGAAAGCATATTTGCCAGTGATACCTCAGACAAGGGCCTGATCTCCAAAATATATAAAGAACTCACATGACTGCATTCCAGGAAGGCAAACAACCCAATTAAAAAATGGGCAAAGGACTTGAACAGACACTTCTCCAAGGAAGACATACAGAGGGCCCAGAGGCATATGAAAAGATGCTCAGCATCACTAGCCATCAGAGAGATGCAAATTAAAACCACAACGAGGTACCACGTCACTCCAGTCAGAGTGGCCAACATAAACAAATCCACAAACAAATGTTGGAGAGGATGCGGAGCAAAGGGAACCCTAGTGCGCTGTTGGTGGGAATGCAGACTGGTGAGGCCACTGTGGAAAACAGTATGGAATTTCCTCAGAAAACTAAAAATGGAACTGCCATTTGACCTGACAATTCCACTGCTGGGATTATACCCTAAGAACCCTGCAGCACCAATTCAAAATAACCTATGCACCCCAACATTCATAAAAGCACAATTTACAATAGCCAAGTGCTGGAAACAACCTAAGTGCCCATCAGTAAATGAGTGGATAAAAACTATGGTACATTTACACAATGGAATACTATGCAGCAGAAAGAAGGAAAGAGCTCCTACCCTTTGCGACAGCATGGATGGAACTGGAGAGCATTATGCTATGTGAAATAAGCCAGGCGGTGAGGGACAAATACCACATGATCTCACGTTTAAGTGGAACATAATCAACAGAAGAAAAAACAAACAAAATATAATGAGAGACATTGAAGTTAAGAACAATCTAACAATAGCCAGAGGGGAGGGGGGAAGGGATAGTGGATAGAAGGGTTTTTAGGAACTACTATAAAGGACACATGGAAAATACCAAGGGTGAGGGTGGATGCAGGGGAGGGAGGTGGGTTTGGCCAGGGTGGGGTAGAGAGGTGGGAAGAAAATCAGACAACTGTAATTGAACAACAATAAAATAATTTAAATTTGAAAATCAAATGAAATAAAATAAAATAAAACCATAGTTTCTTAAAATAAATAAATAAATAAATATTAAATCAACAGTTCATCCAGAAAAAAAAAGAAAGAAAGAAGAAAAGGATAAATTAAAAACTGTAAAAGGTTTCAATTATTTCAATTATGGTAGGATAATGACAATGGGGAGATAGCTTAAGTTTTTTTAAAAAGCTAATTTTTTTCATTCTAATAATTACTATTTAAAATTACATTTTAAATTTGCGATAGCCAGGACCACTATTATAGAGTTATAAAATTGTTATCTATGTGGGGTTCTAATGTCTTGAAGTTTGACAGGGATACAATCCTTTGAGCTAATTACTACAGTCTCCACTACTAATTTATTTCAAATATAAATAAGTCTTTATGAAAATATTCTCAAGTTATTTCAGCAGGGACCTGGAGTAGAACTTCTTAATTTATTCACCAAAACACATTTAAAATTTTGTATTATTTTTATTATTTTATCCTCACCCGAGGACATGCCTATTGATTTTAAAGCAAGGGGAAGGGAAGAAAACAGAGAGGGAGTGAGAAACATCCATGTGAGAGAGAAACATCAATCTGTTGCCTCTCAACCCTCCCCCCCCAAACTGGGAAATGAATCTGCAACCTAGTTATGTGTCCTGACTGACGGGGAAACAAACCTGCAACATTTCAATTTACAAGACAATGCTCCATCAACTGAGACACACCAGCCAGGACTCCAGAACAGATTTTTTTTAAGGACTAACTATTTGCAGAAACTGAGAAACCAGGCCCTATTCACAACAACCTCAGTCCAATGGGGGCCACAGACAATCACCGGCAGGGGTAAATGCCATAGCAGATATAAGCAGAAGGCACTGGGTTCATTGAGGAGAGACACCTGATCCAGACAAGGAAGTCAAGGAAGGCTTTCCAGAGAAGAATATCTCTGAGCTATATACAGCCTAAGCAAACACTAGGAGAAAGCTGGCCAAGAAACACTCATGAACTGCAGACACAGAACGTTGCAGGTTAGACTTGGAGGTGTTTGAACCAAAAACAACTAAGTATTTCTGTATGGTACAGAATACGGTATGAATAGGAAATAACATGAAATGGAATAATAGTAATAATAGGAAATGAGGGTGAAGAGGTGAATAGTGTCGACATAACAGAGGACCTCACAGGTAATCATTTGGAATCTATCCTGAAAGCAATGAGAAGCCACTTAATATTGTTAGGCAAAGGAATGACATGTTATTTTAAAAGCAATATGGAAGAAGAGGTTGGAGGGACTGGGGACAAGATGCAAGGGACCACATTGGAAGCCATAGTAGTCCATGGAAGAGATGCGGAGGACTGAGCTAAAGGAATGGCAATGGGAACAGAGAAGGGATGGACCCAAAGCACATCAGGGAGATAAAACTCCTGATAATTAGTAGTGTATTGGATGTAGGGGACAAAGAAGAAAGAGAACACAAAGACACTTCACAGTGTCTCACTTGGGCAAATAGATAGATGGCAGAGCCATTTCCCAAGAGGGCCAATGGGGGCAAAGAACACGTTTTGGGGGCAAAGAACACGTTTAGGGGGCAAAGAACACGTTTTGGGGGCAAAGAACACGTTTTGGAGGCAAGATCCTTATCTGGTAGCAGCATTTAATGAAATGATGCACTTAATTTTACTACAAAGTCTAGTGTATCAAATCTCTTCAAAACAACTGTTAACATTCAAATGATTAGGCAGAAAGGTACACTGACTCTGCTAGAAACAAATATTAAACACACTTCAGACTGAAGAGGTTTCAGTGTTCAAAGGGTGGTAAGGCTTGGTGTAAGTTTGGGACTGACACCATCATTCACTTACATGAGAACAGTGAGATAACAGCCAAAAAGTAATAGTATCACTGTCCTAGAAGTAACATAACAATGGAGGCTGCTCCTTCCAGGTAGAAAGAAATTAAAATAATTTTTTGGTAACCAAACTTCTTCAGCCAGGACTGGCTCATAAGTACAAGGCACTGAAATGGAAACACACTGACATCATGTTAAAATGGAACCCCATGAATTATACTCATTCTTGCTGATAACAAAATAAATGTTCTCAGCAAAAAAATAAAATTGCTTCTGAATTATAACATCAGTGGAACCACAGAGCTAATACTGTCTATCATGGTTAGAAATGCTGTTATCCATAAAAATTGACTAAGGATAATAATATCCTATAAATAACAAAAAATAGCTATTATTTCCTATGGTTTCCAACATTTTCATTTTCACACTAACATGAAGAGATTTTACTAAAACTGGTCATATGAAAGCATTGCTTATGGTAATGTGAAAGGTCCAACTCAAATCTAAAATAAATCCAGATTTTAAATTTGAGATAAAAATTCAGAATCCACCTAGCACACAGGAGATAAAACAAACACTCATTGAACAAATGAACAAATATTTCACTATTCTTGTTACTATACTATAAGTCCAAAATGCACATTTTACCCTAAAATCAAGCACCAGAGATAATCAACAGTTTATGATTCTATCTACATTTCTTCTGGTTTTGTTGCCTGCCTGATCTTTCATATATTCATAATTCTAATAGGCTTGTTTTGAGAGCTCAGATACATTTTTTTCTACATTTCTTGCTACCAATGAAAAAGTTCATTGTTCTAGACTGCAAAGTTTGTGCTAAATACACATATGTACATTATTAACAGAGATTAGAACACACTCTGTTTTCAATAAAAACTACACTGTTTAGCTCTGAAAAGTTTTCACTAACCAAATGTACATATATTACAATTAGGAGAGAATTCTGAATGATGTAACTAGAATACAAATGTTCTTTAATACACATAAGGGTTTTCTTCCCTGAGTGATTTTTTGGCTTACTTCTCTACTTTCAAGGAACAAGAGCTCTTTTTCTGGATACTAAAAGCAATGACTCAGTGACCAATGTAATCCAAGGCATTTCTTAGAGTTTTGTAGGAGAAAGTACATAAAACACCCCAGCAAGTCCCCTTGACATATAATAATATTGTACAATTACACATATCACATATTGAGGTGAAGCTTCTTATTCTCAATCTCTAATACATAAATAAACAGTACAAGAAGTTAATAATGTAAGAAATATGTGGCAGAGTGAAAAAAGCAAGATTTTGAAATCAGATATCCCTAAGTTTGAATGCCGGCTTTGCCGTGTTACCAGTAGTGTGTTCAAATTACTTCATGTTAGAGTCATTTTCTCCATATCTCTCAGTCACACACAAGTGTGCACTCTCTTATCTACTACACACTCAAATATAAGGTACTTAATAATTGTTAGTTATTAGTTTTGTGTCCCATATGCCAAAAGGTAAGAACAAATGATGAGTAATCTAACAAAACTCATGAAAAAGACTGCTTTTTCTTTTACTAAAATAAAGCCTTCTACAAACATGATTTTGGCTCTCCATTCATGTTTATTGAGAGGGCTTTGCAAATAGCATGTTTCAGCATAAATGGCAGAGAGCTTATGTCAAATAAGCCTAAATCAAGAGAGACAGAGGCAGTTATGTGCACACAGTAAGTCTAATCAATATTTGTTGCATTGAGTCTTAATAGTAAGTACTAACACTTCTAGAGTGTTTTTGTATGTATGTGCCAGGAATCATTTTGGGTACTTTTTATGTTTTAATTCATGTAATCATCACTGTAATTCCACTAGTTAGGCACTATTTTTATTCTCATTTTATAGATGAGGAAACTAAGGCACAGGGAGGTTGAGTACCTAACCCAGGGTCTCCTAGCTAGTGAGAGGGGAGCCAGACTCCTCCCTCTCCAGCAGGCATGCTCTTGACCCGTTTACTTGTCGCCTCTCTGAGGAGAGTGGAATGTGGAAGAGTCAGAAATGTATTGAAACAGTTATTAGAAAGAGCACTTGTTAATTCTTTTCTCCTTTCATTTATTCAGCTCCTCCAAAAGAAAGCCACTGAGAAGACAGCCTGAGAAAATGAAAATACAGTGCTTATCCTTTCTTACTATCACCAATAGTTATAGTGACTTAACCAATTATATAACATTAACAACAGATTCCATGTTATTTTTTACCCAATAATTTATACAAGTGTCGCTTCTCTAGAAATTAAAAATAAACTTCAAGCAACTTTGAATTTCTACTTTATAATGATTTTTTAAAATATATTTATTGATTATGCTATTACAGTTGTCCCATTTCCCCGCCCACTCCATTCCATCCTGCCCACCCCCTCCCTCCCACATTCCCCCCTATAGTTCATGTCCATGGGTCATACTTATAAGTTCTTTGGCTTCTACATTTCCTACACTATTCTTACCCTCCCCCTGTCTATTTTCCACCTATCATCTATGATACTTATTCTCTATACCTTTCCCCCACTCTCCCCCTCCCACTCCCCTATTGACACCCCTCCATGTGATCTCCATCTCTATGGTTCTGTTCCTGTTCTAATTGTTTGCCTAGTTTGCTCTCGTTTTTGTTTTAGGTGTGGTCGTTAATAACTGAGTTTGCTGTCATTTTTACTGTTCATATTTTTGATCTTCTTTTTCTTAGGTAACTGCCTTTAACATTTCATATAATAAGGGCTTGGTGATGATGAGCTTCTTTAACTTGACCTTATCTGAGAAGCACTTTATCTTCCCTTCCATTCTAAATGATAGCTTTGCTGGATACAGTAATCTTGGATGTAGGTCCTTGCGTTTAATCTTGGGTAATGTAATTATGATGTGCCTTGGTGTGTTCCTCCTTGGGTCCAGCTTCTTTGGGACTCTCTGAGCTTCCTGGACTTCCCAGAAGTCTATTTCCTTTGCCATATTAGGGAAGTTCTCCTTCATTATTTGTTCAAATAAGTTTTCAATTTGTTGTTCTTCCTCTTCTCCTTCTGGCACCCCTATAATTTGGATGTTGGAACGTTTCGAGATGTCCTGGAGGTTCCTAAGCCTCTCCTCATTTTTCCGAGTTCTTGTTTCTTCATTCTTTTCTGGTTGGATGTTTCTTTCTTCCTTCTGGTCCACACCATTGATCTGAGTCCCAGTTTCCTTCGCATCACTATTGGTTCCCTGTACATTTTCCTTTGTTTCTCTTAGCATAGGCTTCATTTTTTCATCTAGTTTTCGACCAAATTCAACCAATTCTGTGAGCATCTTGATAACCAGTGCTTTGAACTGTGCATCCGATAGGTTGGCTATCTCTTCCTCACTTAGTTGTATTTTTTCTGGAGCTTTGAAGTGTTCTGTCATTTGGGCCATTTTTTTGTTTGTTTGTCTTGGCACTTCTGTTACTTTAAGGGGCGGAGCCTTAGGTGTTCACCGGGGCGGGGTAACGCTGGTCGCTGTGCTGTGACGCTGTACGTGGGGGAGGGGCCGAGAGGGAGCAATGGCGCCCGCCTCACTCTCCTCCGGATTTCAATCTTTCACTCCGGTACCCACAATCAAACTGGGCCCCTCTGGTGCTGGTTCCCCAGTGGGTGGGCTTGTGCACACTCTAGGCCACTGTGGGTGTCCCCAACGACTTCTCCCGTGAGGCTGGGAGTCTCTCCTGCTGCTGCCCCAACCCCCAGGGGCGTTTTCAATCAGAGGTTTGAGGCTTTATTTCCCGGAGCTGGAGCCCTGGGTTGCGCAGTCTGCTTCGCTCCCCGCCGTTCACCCGGTTTATCTGTGTGCGAATGTGGGGCCCCAGGGTGCTACCCACTGCTCTGCCTGCCTCACTCTCCCCCACTCTGAGTCGGGCCCTCTGGGTTTATCTGCGCAAATGTAGGGTTGCAGGGTCTGCTAGTGCTCGGAGTGCCTGCCCCGTTTGTCCCACACTCCGCCCGTCTCAGTCCCGCCACAGCTACGTGAGTCCTCTCCACCCCGGTGCCCGTCTCCACCCCTCCTACCGGTCTGGATGAATGTTTATTTTGTATTTCCTTGGTGTTGGACCCCCTTGCCGTTCGATTTCCTGTCAGCTCTGGTTGTGCGAGGAGGCACAGTGTGTCTACCTACGCCGCCATCTTGGTTCTTCTATAATGATTTTTAAATTGAGATAAACAGCTATCTGTATGTTCGTGGAGGGCTTGAGAAAAAGGATGGTTGAAATCTTTTGGCCATACTTCCCTTAAAATTTAATAGGGCTCAAGAGAGACTGGGAGAAAATATTTGCTGAACATACAACCAACAAAGGCCTGGTATCTAAAATATACAAGGAATTCTTACAATTAAAAAATATGAGGACATACAACTCAGTGAAAAAAATAGTCAAAAGATTTGAACAAATAATTCACACAAAAATATACGGATGATATATATCGTACAAGTAAGCACATGAAAAGATGTTCAACATTATTAGTAATCATCAGGAAAATGCAAATCAGAACCACAGTAAAATACTACCTCCTCATATCTACCAGTATGCTAAAACTAAAAAGGCTGATCATAAGCACCAGTGAGAATGTGGAGCAACTGGAACACATACACTAATGGTAGGAATGTAAAATGGCTCAACCACTTTGGAAAACAATTTGGCATCATCTTTAAAAGTTAAACATACACCTACCATGCAATCCAGCCATTCCATTCTTAGGTATTTACCTAAGAATATGTCCTACAAAAACACAAATGTTCATAGCACCTTTCTTTGCAATAGCTATGAAGCTGTAAACAATTCAAATGTCCATCGCAAAGTGAGTAGAGAGCAAACTGTGTTATATCCATAAAATGACATACTATTCAGAAACAACAAAGAATGAAACATGGATACCCACAACTGAAAGAATCCAGACCAAAAAATATTGCATACTGCATTATTTCATTTATATAAAAACCTAGAAAATGAAAACTATAGTGACAGAAAGCAGCTAGATGGTTACTTGGGGATGAGGGAGATTGGGAAAAGGCTATAGAAGGGATTACAAAGAGGCACAAAGAGACTGAGGAGTAATGGATATGTTAACTACCTTCATTGTGGTGATGGCTTCATGGTGCATATATATGTCAAAATGTACCAAGTTGTACAGTTTAAACGTGCAGTTTACTAAGGATCAATCATAGTTCAATAAAACTGTAACCAAAAAACAACTGCCTATTTTCAACTCTAACATTTTCCCAAGTATTTAATAAAGCATGAAAAATAAGACCAGAAGCCTGTATTAAAACTGTCAGCATTGCGCTGACCAGTGTGGCTCAAATGGCTGGGTGTCATCCTGCAAAGTGAAAGGTCACCAGTTCAATTCCCAGTCAGGACACATGCCTGGGTTGCAGGTTCGTATACCAGTCGGGGCATGTATGTCAGACAATCGATCGATGTTTCTCTCCCTCTATTTCTCCCTCCCTTCTCATCTCTCTAAAAATAAATAAATAAAATCTTTTTTTACAAAACCCATCAGCATTGTGTGTAATAGAAAACTGCTGGAAATAGCCTCAGGTCTTTCAGTGAAACTCAATTATGGAATATTAATAAAATTTATCCCCAACACAGCTGTTTTTAAAAAGTAGATGTATACATGACATGGGAGTATCTATAATCTATTAAATAGCAGTACTACCCCCAAGTGATCTACAGATTCAGTGCACTCCCTATGAGTATCCTGGCTGTCATCTTTGTAGACATTGATAAGATAATTTTGAAATGCACATGGAAATGCAAGGGACCCAGAATAGCCAAAACAATCTTGATAAACAAGAACAAAGTAGTAGGGCTCACATTTTTCAATATTATCAAAAAAAATGAAAAGACAGCCTACAGAATAGAGAAAAATTGCCAATAATATATCTGATAACAAGTCATATAAAAATATGCAAAGAACTATTACACCTGAAAATAAAAAGACAAATAACCCAATTAAAAACTGGGCAAATGTGATGAATAGATATTTCTCCAAAGAGCATATACAAATGGCCAATAGCATAAGAAAAGGTGCTCAACAACATCATTAATCATCAAGGAAATGCAAATCAAAACCACAATGAGATGTTATTAATACACATAAGAATGGCTCAAATCAAAAAGCGAGACAATAGCAAGTGTTGGTAAAGATTTGAAGAAACTGGAATCTTTGTCATTATTGGTGGGAATGTACAATGGTGCAGCCACTTTGGAAAACAGTCTGTCTCAAAATGTGAAATATTTACCATATGGCACAGCTTTACACTCCTAGGTATACACCCAAAAGAAATAAAAATGTATGTCCATGCGAAAACTTGTATGTTAAGGTTCACAGCAGCATTATTCCTTAATAGCCAACATGTGTTAACCCAACTGTTCATCAACTGATGAATGGATAAACAAAGTGTATATATCCACACAGTGGATGATTATTTGGCTATAAATGGAATAAAGTACTGACACATGTTATAACATGGGTGGACCTTAAAAACATTGTTAAGTGAAAGAAGCCAGTCACAAAAAACCACATTTATATGATACCACTCATATTAAAGTGCAAAATAGGGAATTCTATAAAGAGAGAAAGTAGAAATGGTTGCTTAGAGCTGACAGAGGGGTTAGGCAAATAGCAGGGCAATAGTTAAAGGGTGTGGTATTATTTTCAGGTGATTAAAAATGTTTTAAAATTGAGTGTAGTGATGATTGCACACATATGTAAATATACTAAGAACCACTGAATTGCACACTTTAAATGGATGAATTGTATGGTATGTAAATTATATCTCAATGAAGCTATTTTAAAAATCTATCTAGTCTTTTTAAAAAATTCTTTTACATATGACTTTAACAAACTTTTTTGGGGGGAGGCTGGAGAAGAGAAGATACTATAGGCAAATAGATTAAAAAGTGGGAAGATGTAGATAGCCTAGAATCTGGTAGAGACAGGAGCTCAAACAGCTTCCATTCTGGTTCATTGAACATAGAAGCAAATAGCTTGACACCCCTCAAACTGCCGTGAAGTGAGAGCATCACTTTCTTACACATACACTGTACCTGGGACTATACAGCTAAAATGTAAATGATATGCTACTTGGTATACTCTGTGAAGCCAAAAAGGATTTTCTACTTGGTATACTCTGAAATTAACCATGTAAAGACAGTACTTGAGAGACAGAATCTTAAAGTACACAGCTCTGAAGGCAAGGCCTCCTTTTCTCATCTGTAATGATAAGATAGAAGAGTCTTTCCTTCAAAGGTGGTCTGAGAATTACTTGAGATTATGTGTACAATGCACTTGGCACATAGTAAGCACTCCATACATGTGAGTTATCACTATTAAGGTATATATGGTAAGCACACTACAATAAAGGGCCTGAGCTAATGGCAGAAAGACAAATTCTGCCCTGTAGACTTGCCTAAGAAAGTGTGATAACACTTATATTTTAGAAATATTTCTATCCCACAGGGTTCAAATATTTTTGAATAAACAGTAAAAACTTTTCTATCTAGAATGACTTATCCTGAAGAGTATATATAACAGATTTTACTTATATAATTATGAAAGTATAAAAAACCCATATTGTGAGTAAGTTAAGTAATAATATTGGAGGATATACTTAACGGGAGCATTTTGATTCACCTACTCCCCTGTGTAATAAACAGCAGGCTGGTATAATTTTTGAAGATGGGCACACCATCTACCATAATGGTAATGACCATGGAATTTTAGCACTTTGAAGTTCCAGGACTCAGTCTTTGAGACAAGGGTTTTGGAAACCAGGCTTTAAGAATTCTTGAGTAACTCTTCTTCATGGTAAAGGTCATAAGAATTTTTAAATGCCTGGGCAAAGCAAAACTACACACTCACAGAAAGCCACTTATTTTCTTCTACAGCTCTGCTGAGGCGTAAATGAGAATGCTCAAGGGCACAAAAATCAAAAGCTCAAATGTTTAAAATATCACATTGCTCAGCTCTCATTTTCCCCTTCATTTCTTATTTCCATTATTTTTCTGCTGAATCTTGTATAATGTCTAGGGCTCTGAATTTTTGTCTCTAAATAAATGATGTCATTTTTTTTTCAAACTCCTGATATAGTCAGGTTCTTCATTTCCTCAACCAGGTAAGAGTTAAATCTTTGATCCCTCCAAGAATCTATGTGAAGAACCATCACATACCTGTGGGCAGATAAAGCCTGCCCCAAACATGACCCTCCTCATGAAAGAAGGTAGAACCTCCTTGGGAACGAGATCCTCTACAAAGATAATCATGAAGTTACTGAAGAAGGTTTAATGAAAGACATGGAAGAAATTCACTATCGGAAAGAGGCAAAAGTTCTTCTGGGTCAGGATTTGTCTCTTCAGTGAGACGACAGATATCTAGGGGGGATCCAGCTCACTTTCTGAGAAAAGGTTTTTCTTGGGGCTTCCTTTAGGTTCAAAGTGACACATGTGGTACATGCCAGTATAAAGGATGGCAAGGACAACAGCAACGGCCTAAAAATTGAGCAAAATTTCCATGTTATCAGATGAGGCCACAGACAAGGTTGCTGGTAGATCCTATCAGTGTGGCCACTTGGTTAATTTTAACAAACTGAAGCCAACTTTTGTGTCTAGTGACAATCTCAACAAGCAGAGCACACTGGGCTTGCTGAACAAAAGTAAGCATGCTATCAAAAGCACATAATAATACCACCAGGTGAAGTCCACTGAGCCGGTCACCTTTGTGATAGTATTTCCAAGGGAACCAAGGAAGCAGGAAGGCTATAGCACATAAAGCAGCACCACACAAAACACAACTGTGATGATTGGGACAGCAGTCAGCCTTCAAGCTATTGTGAAAATATGTAGTCAGGCCAGTAAGAGTATTGCAGGTCATTAAAATTATCTAGAAGGAAAAAACCCATAGCATTATTTTAATGTAATTCATACTAATGAAAAGGACCCCTGGATGTTTACTCAATGTGAAAAAACCAAAGCTGATCATTAAAGAAAACTTATTGCTATAAAAACTAACAGGGGGTGTGCCTGCTGACAGAATAATAATAATAACTACACACACCATTCAAAAAGCCAGTGTGCATTCACTTTGTGTTTAGGCATCATTCTACCAGTGTTTACATGAATTATTTTATTACACCCTTAAAACAATCCTAAGAAGCAGGTACAATTATTATTTCTACTTTACAAAAGAGGAAACTGAGGGCCACCCATGTTAGGCAACTTGTCAAGCTAATAAGTGACAGAGCAGGTTTGAGCCAAGGCAGATAGAAAGCACTGAGTCTGTACTTTCAGTAGTTATGCTAGATGGCCTCTCCACAAGGTACACCGGGCCATGCCTAAGCAAAGAGTGGTGGCCTGTGTATATACCATGGTCTAGTTTCACATAAGTTCATTAAGAAAGATTATAATATCATTGTTGCTATCTAAGACCATGAACCGTGTTGCAATTTGTGAATACCATGGGACTGTCCAAGACATAGAATATCTTAACAATGATTGTATAATTGTTCCACATGAGTGAATTTTCCAGATAGCCAAAGCATATCCTTTAAACTCTATAGCTTTTATGTTTTAAATGGCAATCCTTTACAAATCTCTCTCTGCCCTCACACAAAGGAACTTGGACATGGATAACCTTGACCTAGAATGTCTTTCAGCTATGTGAGAAATCAACTCTTTGGAGAATCACAGTAATGAAGAACTGTGAGAAAGAGAGACTGTCCTAGATGAAGGGACAGGAAGGGCTCCATCTCATCTGGGCTTGGTAAAAGGCTACTTCTGAAATCTTATACAGATGTAAAAAAAACTTCACATAGTAGAAACTGAAGACAGAATTTAGCATTTCAGTCCCTAATGTTATCGCAGAATATGCCCAAGCAATGGACTTGGTACTTAAAAGTGTCATTTTCCATGCAGATTTCTTCCTTTTGTTAAAAAAAAAAAAAAGGAAAATGGTTGAAATTCAATGTTTGCATACAACAGCTAATGGTTTGCACAATTCCACTGGACACTAGTTAATTTTAGTTCACAGTCCAACCCCCCTAGCTGTGAATACAAAACCAAATTTAACACTTTATTCCTATTCACTCACTCATTTTTTTTAGATGTTGCCAGGAACCCTAATTTGCATATAGTTATGACTCTCCTTAAATATATTTTTAATCTATCTTCTAATTTATAAAAGTAAGATTTCTCCAAGAGTTCAGACATGCTTATCTTGTGGCCAGGGAGAGGTATTTATGGCATTGTTATCCTCCCAACTCTGGAGTGCGCAACAGGAAAGGAATAATAAGTTGACATCTTTTAGCTAAAATCAAAGAGAAGGAATAGAAGCAAGCCCTTCATTTTAGTAGGAAGTTCTCCATTCAGTAGTACAGACTTGCACTGGAAAATTTATTTTTTCTTTTCTCCTGACAGACTGTATAACTTTGGCCCAAATGACACACCTAAGATGGATATAGGAAAAAACACATTCTGGTCCTTGCTCTGACTAACATCCCCTCTTAAATCTGTCCTCTTGTCTTACTCTTTCAGTGACTTGATTCATCTGACTAGAAAACACGAAAAAGTTGATCAAGCTAGATGTAAGTAAAGATCCATCTGGCTTTTAATCTTGATGATAGCTTTAAGAGAACACCATGACCTTCCTGTTTCATTCCTGCCTTACTGGGACATTGGCCAGGTCTCCACACTCTACTGAATCGGAAAACAGACAAATATTCAGATAACTTGAGAGCTATAACTTGCTTGAATAAGCCTTGGGAAATAAGCATACACTGCATTCTGTATTACCCACTTTTTTAGGGAATGGAGGGCAAACCTGAAGTGGGGAGAGGGCATTTGGCTCAAATGATTAAATATCTAAATCCCTGAGCTTCACTTTGCATTGGGTAGATGTAAGAATGATTCCAATGCTATGGGAAGTAGGGCCCTCTAATTATCGAAAGGGGTTATTAAACTCAGATGCAGCCCCATCCAGTGTGGCTCAGTTAATTAGGCATTGTCCCTCTAAGTGAAAGTTCACAGTTTTGATCCTGGTCACAGTTTTGATGCCTGGGTTGTGGTTTCAGTCCCCAGATGGGATGTGTATGAGAGGAAACTGATAGATGTTTCTCTCTCTCTCTTTTCCCCTCCCCTTTCCTCTCTTTAAAAATAAATAAAATCTTTTAAAAAAACCCATATGCAAACCACGCATTGTCTGCAGACTAAATGAAGAATATATTGCCCATATGTGTACTAATATTCTTACAATGGTTGTAGATTCTGCAGTAATGAGAAAATACAAATCTGAATTTTCTTTGTCATTAGGCAGTGTCAAACACTGGAAATATACTAGTACTATTATTATATATATATTATGTGGATGTCAGCTAACATTTTTCGCTTCCAAGATAAATTTTCAGATTTATAAAAGCTAACTACTGAAGACCTCACTCTTGGGTGTTACATATATAACTGAGAAGACAGATTGAGGTTGGAGGCTACTGGATTGCTAAGAGGGCCAAAACCAAGGGAATCAGAAAAACCAAAAGCCAGGACACAAATTTAGCCCACCAAAATCTAGACACTCTTCTTTTCCTTAGCTTCATTTCAGGCATGCTAAAACCAGAAGCACACCACACCCTATCAACTGATCTATCATAAAGTCAGAAGGCAGGGGTTTAGATACCCAGAATTTTGGAAAGGGACATAAGTTGAGATCGATTGTTTTTAAAAAAGAATTTAAGCACCCCTCATGTCTAAAACATGTGAATATATGGTTTTAATAATATTATGAAAACTCTACAACCTGAACTTCTCTTTGTTTATATAGTTGAGAGGAGGAAGTAAAATCTTCCTTATTTCAACCTGCAAAAGAACTATCAGTACTTTGCTTTGGATTATTGTCATCCTAGTAAATACTTATTTCTGTAAGTATCTAACTGAAAATCACCAGTTACAATTTTTTTTTAAACTATGACTGCTATCTAAAGACTCTCCTTACCTGATTTTACTATTGCAACAAACCACAGAACAAGAATATTTTATCTTTGCAACCAAGGACAGAGGATTTCTGGTTCCTCTTTACCACAGTTTATAATTTTTTAAAAATCCTCACTTGAAGCTATTTTTATAGATTTTAAAGAGAGAGGAAGGGAGCAACAGAGAAACATCAATGGATTGCCTCCCATACATTCCCTGACCAGAGATTGAACCCACAGCCTAGGTATGTGCCCTAACCAGATATTGAACCCACCACCTTTTGGGGCATGGGAGGATGTTCCAACCAACTAAGCCACCAGGCCAGGGACGCAGAAGAGTTTAAAAGTAGCAAAATGGTGCCATGATTAGGCTAGGCAGGGGCACCAAATACCATCAGGGTCGTTATTCACTAACCTACTACTAAACCAAATATTTATGTTGCTGAAGAGGTTGTTCATGATTACTTCTAGGCTATAACTAAGTAGACTCCAAAAGAATGTTGGTGACCCCTCCAAGGCAGGGCTTTTAGCATCGAAAGTTTACATCTTTTTTTTAATGCAGCTTTTATTCAAGCTTTTCCAGGAAAAAGCATACAAAACTTTCCCTCAATAGCATCCTTTAAAAAGAACTTACTAATATCAAAAGGCAGAAAGCATGGCTTTTTAAAAAATTTATTGATTTGAGAGAGAGAGATCGATTTGTTGTTACATTTATTTATGAATTTGTTCGTTGCTTCTTCTGTGGCTTAACCCAGGATGGAACCTGCAACCTTGGCTATTGAACGATGCTCCAAACAACTGAACTACCCTGCCAGGGAGTGTGGCTTTTTTTTTTTTTTTTTTTGGTCATTTCAAACTATCAATAACTTTTATTCTCCAGATATTTATTTCTTTCTGAAAGAGAATGTTAAAAGAATGTTTCAATACACTTTCCCTTCTGATCTGGGGTCAAAACGAGCTATTTGCCATAATGAAAAACGCCAGCACTTTCAATCTTGGAAGATCAGATTCATGATTCTAGCCCTTCAGCTTCCACAAATCACCATCAGCAAATCCTGCATCCAACCATCTCTCTTTCCAAAGAGCTTTATCTGTAGTAACTTTGAAATTAAGATGGTTTTATTTTCTTCTGCCTCTGGACTAATATCTCTACCAGAATACTGACAATAGGGCAGCAACCTAGCTTACTTATTTTTTTAACCAAGCAAAAGTAGATCAGTAATGTTACCTTTCAGGATACCTGGATTCATAAGAAAGGGATTTGTGAGTTTACCGTTCCTCTTTTGTTATGATTATTACCTTTTAACACCATTATTCCTTCCACATGTATTCGTTGGCGTTCCTCTCTAAATAAGAGCACTGCATTCTCTTCTCTCCAGGTACAATGTCGTGACGGCAGAGGCTTAACTTGGGGTCTCTGAACCTTTTAAAAGTCTAATGCAAAGTTGCTTACAATTTTTTTCAAAGGAAATAGCTTCAACTGCATCCCCTCCGCCCCCAGGTTCTCAAGTGGGTCCGGGGCCCGCTGTTTTAACGGGAGTGGGTACAATTCCCAGATGTCAAGGAGAAAATGTGTGGCAGCCCTAAACTCCCAACCCACCTTAATTTTCCCTCATCAAGGAGAAAGAATCTGGAAGTCAAAAAGACCAGAAGGCCTAGGGAGACGAAGACCTCGGCTTCCCGGCACCCTCTGCGCTCCCGCCTGCAAGACCGACGCCCCACGACAACAGCCACGATCCGGATCCCCGGATCCCCGCCTTCCTGCCCACGAAGCCTGACAGTTGGCTGGCTGTCCCCCAGGCCAGACAACCACCGCAGAAGCGCCAACTCCATACGCGGTCAACAGACCTCGATCTTACAAAGACTAAACGCGGGGGAGGGGGCGGGGCCTCGGGCCTCACCCTTCGCTTTTCCCCGCCTTCTTTATTTCCTCTAGAGTTTCCATTGGCTGCTTGTCCTCGAGACTGGGCGGAACGCGGCCTTGAACTGAGATGCGATTGGATGACCTAGCTGCCGCTCGACCAGCGGCCGGCTCTCGATTGGCCAAGGGATCGCCAGGGGTTTGAATAGCGGGCCGGGTCGGGGAGGGCTTTGCAGAAGTGCCACGTTGGGCCGGGCTGCGGCTTGAGGAGCCGACTCCGGGAGCTGGCTCGGGCAGTCGGTCCGGGTTGCCGGCCGTTAGGCCATTGGGAGGCACGAGGAGAGCTGGCAGGCGGCTCTGAACAGGCGACGCAGCGGAGGGTCCGGTCCGAGGGCTGCTCTGGCGGAGAGCGGAGGGGCCGGCGGAGCGCCCGGGGCAGTGGCTGAGGAGGGACGGAGGCGGCCGGGGTCGCTGCCCCCGGGAGAACCGGCCGAGATGCTGGCGGAAAACCTGGTGGAGGAGTTCGAGATGAAGGAGGACGAGTCGTGGTACGACCAGCAGGACCTCCAGCAAGGTGAGGCCATGCGCGGCGGGTGGCCGGCCTGGCCGGGGAGGCTCCGGGAGACGAATGACAGGTTGCGTTTGCTTGCGACCCGAGGACGCCAGGTGCTGGGGAGGGCTGGACTCACCGAGCGCGAGGGCTGGCTGCACCTGCCCGTCCCTCCACGGGAGGCTCTGCGCTCGCCCGGGAGGCTGCGCGGTCGTTACCGTTACCACTAGAGCGTGTGGACCGCTAGCTCCGCGCCGGATACCGTCTGCCGCGCTTTCCAGGTCTGTCCTCCCCACATTCCTCCGGGCTCTCAACACCAGGCTCCTCTGGGGGAATCGCAGTGGCGCGGGTGGGAGCTGCGCTGGTGTTTGGGCGGCGGTGCGCTGTGCAGGACCTGTGCCAAGCCCTGGGCACACAGGGGATCCGCACGGTAACTCTGTGGGGGCGGGAGGGTAACTTCGGTTGTTTTTGTTAGCCCCATTTTCCAAGTGAGGAAAGCGGGAAGGTGGGCCAGAGCGACCAAGTGACTTCCGTGGAGTTAAGAGAGGGAGCACGCTCAGAATGAGGAGTCACAGTCGCTGTCCAAACCCTGTCTCTTCGTTGCCACCGGTATACAGCTTCTTCGGTGACATGTTAGACTGTTGGGGGAAGAATTGCTTAGGCACAGTTCACCAGATGCCCTGAAATGACTTGAGGGCATTTCTCCCTCTGCCTCTTCCTTCACTCTGAACTCTAGCTTGTTGGTTAGAAACTTGCTGATTATGTGTCTCCAGACAAGAACCTTAGACAGACTTCAATTTGGAGACAGGTCCCCCTTCTTTTACATATTAATGGCAGGAACCTGCTATTGAGGGAGGCTTTTTGTGTGCCAGGCACGACTGGCCCTAAACACCTGTGTCATTTAATCCTCCCCACAGCTATGGAGGTAGAAGGAGATAGTGCTATTGGGGGAGCTAGGATTCCACTCCAAACTACAGAACAAACTTTCTTAACCACTGCCCTGAATAATCCTCAGAAATTTTTTTCAGTCATCTTCCTTTTCTGTAATTCTGTATAAATCAACTTTTTCAAGTTTAACTTGCACTGAAGATTAACATTTCATTTACGTAAATATTAAATGACCATGATAACCATTAAACTTGGTGGAGGGAGAAAACTTAGGCTTGAATGACTCACACTTAGTAAAGGAAAATAAAACAAACACCCCTTTGGGGGAAGGGAAGGTGATTTCTTAAATTAATATGCTGTGGACAGGACCGTCGCTTAAACCAAAGTAGTTCACCATTACACTTGTGTAGTAGAAGCTATTTAACAGTTGCTGTGCAGTATTGGCCGTTATGTTCTCTATGTCCACAAGACAAATTTGGCTTACATTTTAACAAGCCTGTTTTCAGAATTCCCCATAAGGATTGATGACCTAGTTTGATACTTTCTCCAGGATTAATGTGACAACCATTGTGCATTTGCAACATCTCCTTATAATAAAGTAAACGGTTTGTATAGCTAAATATTTTTCTTCCCTGCCTTTAAGAAGCGTAGATCTCTACAGGCTTGTTTTTTGGTTTATTTTGTTTTGAATCTAGCATAATATTTAGCACATAATAGAAGCTCAATTTTAATATCTTTTGGACTGAACTGAGGCACTCATCCAGGATTACTGTTTTCATGGCTCTCTTCTATCAGGTACCTTAGCCCACACTGCAGTTTCTCCTGTGAGAGGTTGCTAGGAGTAGCCATGTGTAATACTTCAGTCTCCCTTAGAAGCAAATGCAACTTGTTGGGCTTACATGTAGAACTCTTTAACCTCTGATCAGAAGGAAGTCATCAGGTGTTCAAGTTAATGAAACCTTAAAGAACACAGATCTGAACCTCCTTAATGCTAGTTTGCATTTGGAATTTGTTCTGTGCTTCTCAAAGGTCTTACATCCGTTATCACAGTGAACTTTGACATAACCCTGTATGTCATAACCAAGTTTGTGGGGTAGGAATAGATTAAAATTCCAACGATCGTAATTTATGAGCATACCTGTCCTGTTAAACACATTGATAAGCAAATTCAGTGGGATTTTATCAAGTACAGACATCTGTCTGTTCATCTGTTAATATCCTCATTTCAGGCAGACCTTGTTTTATCGCACTTCACTTCAGTGCATTTACACAGCTGTTTTGTTTTTTAAAGGAAGGCAAGACTTTCCACCAGTAAAAAGATTATGACTCGCTTGATTGTGATACCTGCTTTATTACAGTGCTCTGGAACCAAACTCATAATATCTTTGAGATCTGCCTGTATTAATGTTACTGAACAAGCCTTGTTCGGAGAGATCTACTAAAACAACTTTTAATATCCTGTTCTTAAAGTCATAGAATTACCAGTTTTTTTTCCTTTAGCAATAGAAGCATTATTTAAGTAGATTTTTTTTTTTGTATCAAAGTTTGCTGGGGCATTCTTTTTTAAATTAAAATTGCTAAAAAATATTGAACCTCAGAAGGCTCTGGTCTACTATTCATACCTTTTTAGAAACATGTAAAGCTGTGTGCAGGCAAGAGAAAACCCTTTGCTTTTACAAAACACTTTGATGAAGAGATTGTCTTTTGTCAGAGGGCTGAGTTGGCACAGGAAGAATACTGACGATGGTCTCTGTGGGTATGATCCTTTCTGGGAGAGCAGGAGCCTTCTGTACAGGTAATGGAGGTGCTTGCTTTGAAATGTGCCCCTGAGAGCAAGGTGAAAAGACTTCAGAGACTGGATTTTCTTTCAGATCAGCTGCTATTATAGTTGTCATTTGGTGAGTTGTGCAAGCTTAGAATAAGGATTCATCAGGTTTCCACTGCATGGATCAGCAAATGAAATCTTAGTTTAAAGGAATCCTAAGATTCCCGCTTCTTTTCAAGATGAGTACATTTTCCTAGTGAGTAACTAACTTGCTGAATCACTGTTTGGAGGGTCATTAAAACTGACATCATCGTTTTTCTTGATGTTTATATTCAATTTTTTTGCTTTCCCAATTATAGTAACATTCGCAACAGGAGTTACACAGAAGCATCACCAAATCACACATTTGACTTTGTAAGAGGAAAAGCTTTCAGCCTTAATAATATCGAATTACGGCTACAGAACACAGCTAACATGGGAATATATTGTCCTCATGGTTTTGAAAAAAACTGAGGAAAATAAGAAAAATATAATAGCAGTGGAATCTAAAATTTTCCAAATTCTGGAAGACAGACCCTTGTAAAAATTCACTCTGGCTGCTGGAGCTGATTTTTTTCTGCCTGGGCATAGGGCTGAGTGGAGTGTCTTTTTAAAGCTAACAGTGTACAGTGTTAAAATGGATTATCACTTGCAAAGGCTGATTAGTGAAAGAATATTAAACATGAAGGTATTGCTAGGTTGTGGTTCTCAAGCCTATAGTAAATCTGTAGTATTTTTAGTGCTGCCTAGGCCAGTTCAATAGGATTTAGAAAAAACAACCTCTTAATGAAAATCCTTTTCGGAAAATAGATGAATAGGTACATAGGGCTTCAAAACTGTATTGTTTCCTTTTCTTTTGTGCCTTACTTAAAAACAATAATAAAGAACATTCAATACTCTCCCATTCCCCCCACTAATTATTTAGAAAACCATCTTGGGCTTACTGCCAGCTTTTGGCTCTATTTGGTTATGGAAGCCATACACTACACGACAGGAAATGAACTTTTTTTTAAAGACCAAAAAAGCATTCTTGTCCTTAAACTAACAGATGAGTAATTTCATCTTATACAGTGTGACTTCACAGGCACTTTCTTGTAGTTGATACTTGTCTTGCTAGAATTCTATCCTAAACAGCCTATGAACTATGTAGGACACTGAGGCTTGAGGATTGAGGTTACTGAGCGAGGTTGGGCTTTGTTTAACTGGAAATAAGGGCTGAGAGAGGACAAGTCCCAAGTTCTTTCTGGTTGCTGTTGACTGGAAGAGTGCTTTACTTGGCGTGCCTCTTTCTGAAGTAGCGGGAGAGCTGTTCCTGGCTGTGTATGAAGTAGCACAGGTGGTTCCATAACAGAATAGAAGTAGGTAAGGGTGGTCTGAAGTTAGTCTTGATTCAGGTTTTGACCGCTAGTTAAAACTATCTTTGGTGAGTCTCTGGTCCTTCCCAGTGATGAATTACTCAACTTTAAAACAGGCCAGGAGAGATTTAAGTAATGTCTCGGTCATGTTTGTAGGCTTTGTTGTTAATACGGTGTGGTGGCTTCTATGTGGAACTGTGTATACACATTACATACATTATGAGTACAAAATAATTATTTCTGGAACATCTGTAGCTGTACATAGTTCCATTTTCACTTAGTGAAAACAAGGTATTAACTTGCCTAGAGTTGTATATACTTTGTTTGACAGAGCGGGCAGTAGAAGCCAGGTAGTTCAACTCTAATTTCTCATTGCCATCTGTGAAAACAAGCAAAAAGATTAAGTGCCTCAACTAGGGAAGTCAGTACTCTCTACCTTAAAGAAATGTGTGGACACCCCTGTCAATAGTCTTAAAGCTCTGTAGATGTGGATAATGGAGTAGAGAATGGTGATGAGAGAGAGAGTTAGAACCTGGTGACAGGAGTTTCTGTTTTACCTGTGACTCATGTAGACTTGATCAGGTCAGTTAGCACCTTTGTGCTCAATGTTGTCTCATCTGAAAAACTGGGCCAAATACCTTGAAAACATGTAAAGATGAGTGTCTTTTACATGATTTGAGCTGTTTATAAAGGTTCTATGTCTTTTGAATACAAGATGTTATTTCATAGACTTGTTATCTGGAATCTTTAGTACATTAATAGGCATTATTAATATTTAAATCATGAGGGAATGTATTTTAACACCTGTGTACTCAGAGTACACTGATTTATTTCAAATGGGCGTAAAATATCTAATATGAGCTGGAGTGCTCTATGGTCAATTTTGCTGCTGTGTTTTTTCCTAATGAGGGAAAACCAACCAAGTAGACTACTAATTATACACTGGAATGAATAGCACCAGTGACAAAACGTATTGCTTTTCTGTTACCACTTACTTTAGGTTGAGTTTTAATATTGGTAGTAATTAATAGATGTAAACTTTATTTGTCAATTGCTAAAAAAAATTAAGTTTAAAAGTCATATAGTGAGGGTTCCCTGTTTTTACAATAAATACTTTTTCATGATAAATATTTGTATGTCATTAAGTAAAATTACTTCCCATATACTTAGAATAAAAGTCAAACTTTCTTTACCATGGCCTATAAAATCTTATTATGATACAGTCCCTGCCTACTTCTCCAACTTCATCCCATACCACTCTTCCCCAATGTTTCTATCACACTGGCTTTTGTGATAGGGTATGCCAAGTGGTAGGGTATGCCAAGTTCTCTCCTGTTGCAGTACCTCTGTCTAGCTTTTTCATGGTGAGATCCTTATGCTTCAAGCTTTAGCTAAATGTCTCCTCAGAGCAATTTTCCTTGTGACTACCCTTTCTAAAGTAGTTCCTTTGTTTATTATCACCAAATCCATTTTTTCCCTTTTTTTCTCTCACACTACATCCAATTGGGTTAACACATCCTTTTAGTTCTACTTTCAAAATATATCCAGAATCCTATCCCTTCTCTCCATCTCCGCCACCCTAGTCCAAGCCACCATCATCTCTCACCCAGATGATTGCAGTATCCATTTGTCACCTTGCTTTCACCTTTGTCCCTTTCCATCTGTTTACACAGCAGCCAGAATGATCCTGTCACTGAGTTACATTTCACTCGGTAAAAGCCAAAATCTTGACCTCCTCAGTTGGGTCCTACACAAGCTGGCCAATCTTGGAGCCCTCTGATTTGTCACCTACTTCTCCCATCGTCCCCACCTACACACACACACACACACACACACACACACACATGGCTCCAGCCTCATTGACATCCTTATTAGCTCTAGTGATGATTCTTCCTAGGGTCTTTGCACCTGTTTTGCCTCTGCCTGGAATGTTGGTTGCCTACATAGATCTACATGGTAATTTCTTCTGTTTCTTCATATCTTAATTCTGTTACCCTCATTACATTATTAAATTTCAACCTTCCACATCCATACTCTTCCTATTCCCCTCCCTTGTTTTATTTTTTCTCTTTAGCACTTCCGGCTATCATATATTTTCTCATGCTATTTCTCCCAATAGAATATAAGCTCCATGATGGCAGAGAATTTTTTTAGGTAAATTCATTCTTATATCCTCAGTGTCCAGAATGGTACCCAGTGTCAAATGAACTAAAGAAGTGTAGACCCATTGCTAGAAATAAATGATAAAGATTTATTCAAATGTCTTAGGGTTCACAAATGGAAAACATAACTAGGCAATACCCAGAATGTTCTGAAGATGAAAGAAAAGCTAAGAGTTCTTATAGTAAAAAATACATTCTTGAGAAAAATTAGTCCTGTATTCTTAGTCTTCGGATTATTCCAAGACGGTCATCCGGAGGATGACTGGTGGACTGGATAATGGATGTCAGGTGGTCTGGATATGTGGACATTGTTTCCTTAGTCCTTCAGGGGATAATGAGCTGGTGAGATTCAGGCATTGACTCAGGACTGGAAAGGTCAAACGTTTAAGTTCCTAGGCTGGTTTAAAAAAACACAGAATCTTTTTTCCTCAGGCCTCAGCCTACTTGACTGTAATAATTTAGCAGCTTGACTAGAGTGACTCCATGTTATTTCCTCACTGTGTTCCTCACTGGTATTATTGAATGTATGAATGCATACATATATGAAGAGTGTTTATCAGTTTGCAAGTTTATCTATGCGCTTGCTGTCTGGCTTCACCATTAATCTAGAGAAGCAGGAACTTCATCCATTATATTTACCATTCTGTAGCCAAAGCTTAGCATAGTACCTAGCAATAAACACCTTCATTCTTTGCCTTTGTATTGCAACTTAGTTTGTAAAGTACTTCCTTCTGTATTATTTCATTTGACTTTACAATCATATTGTCCCTAAACAAGAACACTAAGTGTAGGACCCTTGAAAGTCCCATATTGTTCTCAGTTGAGTGCATTTCCTACTATATTAAAGGACCTCTATGAAGTTTACTATGCAGATAATGACTTCAGTTAACTATGTTAGAACTAGTGTAATTTTTGGTATCATTAAATTTTTCTTTCTGGGATTGTGTATAGACAAATCCTGTCTTATGTGCATTTGTGCCTAGAAGAGAGATAAAAAATGAGGTTTAAAATAGAAATATGATTCAATGCTACATCAAAGTATTGTATGAGCTACTGACATGTAATTACCTCAAAAAATATAGCTGTGCTGCTTATCTGGGTTGCTTATCTTGAAGGGCATGAGAGAAGTAGAAAAAATGAGAGACCTAGGGCAATGTTCATGTTACAGATGTATTTTTTTGACCTAATAAGTTTTATTCCCCTTTGTAGGCCAGGACCTGTAAAAACAAACTTTGCTTTGACAGTTGCAATAATATATTAACACATTTATAGCAGCCAGATTTCTTAGGAACTTTAGAGACTATTAAACATCTGCCTGTACTTTGGTTGAGGCTCTGTCCAAAAAAAGTAAATGATCAAGATATGAATAAATTCAGTTCATTAGCAAATAATTATGATCTTAGAAGTCACAGTGCTGAATGATCATTCCTGGACTAATGAGTACATCTCCATAAAGTACATCAGTCTTCTTCATGTCTCACAAGTAGGAGTACATAAGAGAGCACATCACGAGTAGAGGGCCCCAGTTCAATGGGATCTTAAGTAGGACTCAGGTTTCCTACTGGGCCATTCCATCTTCCTGGGTTGGGTCTTGATTCATTTATATTTTAAGGACTGGATTATATAAAATGTTGAAATGAAATCATTTGCATTCTTTACATGTTCTAGATCTCCATCTTGCTGCTGAGCTTGGGAAGACATTACTGGATCGGAACACAGAGTTGGAAGATTCTCTTCAGCAGATGTATACAACCAATCAGGAGCAGTTACAGGAAATTGAGGTAATTTACTCAGTGGAAGAGTTATACTTGGAGGTGTGGCATGTTGCTGCTGTTATACCAATCACATTCTGCTACAATGACACTTGCAATTAAAAGTAGTGTTTAATTTCTAACACAGACTTCATTGAGAAGAAAAAACATCAGAGAGGGCAGAGAGGTTGATTTCAACTTTTGTTAGGCTTTCCCAACACATTTCTGTCTGCACTCTTGGTGAGGTATATTGAAGTATTTGCTGGTATTTGCTAGTCTGTGAAACAAAATAAAGCTGTGAATATTATACTTAGTTTTCACTGTTTTCTTTTAAAAATGAATTATGCAAAGAGGTATAAGAAAATAAATACAATGAACACCCGTGTATCCACCATCCACCTTAAGAAAGAAAACTACTCACACTGTTGAAACTTCTTGCTTGCCTCTACCCTTCTCTTCTGCCCCAACTCCTGTCTCTGCCCCAGATGACACAGTAGAACCAGCTCATGTCCATGTGCAAAAAAAATGTAAAAGACCTTAGAAGAGTAATAAGAACCTACTGAGCTCTGATTATATCGATATACTGAACCTGGTGCTGGAAATTCAAACAAGTAGAATTCAAACAATCCTTACTTCAAAGTAATCAAAGTTACACAAATTTCAGTTTTTCAATACAAATAAACCTATCATCAAAAGTAAGATAAATGTATAAACTCAATATCCTTAATTTTACATCATAGCTATAATTGAAGTACATATAATAATTTTTCCTTCATCAGGATTTATGAATATAGCCACTGATGTGACTGAAATACACTTTTATAATTCTAGGAAGGTACATCTTGTAATGATACTGAAATCAGCAGCTACCATTTTTACAATAGCACACATTCAACATCAAAAGAGCATAGGACATGCCATACATGAAATGAATTTAATTACTTTCACAGTTTCACAGAAATCGAAAAATGAAGAAAAACCAGGTGTTTTAAAAATATTAACTAGCCAAATGTCACACGTGGTTAAGTAACTCATTCCTACTTTGGCTCATAGACTGTTTTTCAGGTCATTGGAAGATTTCACACAGACGTCCTAGTGCATAAATATGAATACATTATATACTGTGATATATATTTATTTGGATTTGGATTTTCATAGTCTTAATACATTGGATTGATGGGTTGTTGGTTTTTTATCCTCACCTGAAGACATGCTTCTTCATTTGAGAGAGAGAGAGGAAGTATGGGGGGCGGATAGAGGGAAGAGAAAGAAACATCAGTGTAACAGAGAAACATCGATAGGTTGCCTGCCATATGTGCCCCAGGGATGGACCCTGCAGCCTAGGCATGTGCCCTGACTGGGAATCGAACCTGCAACCTTTCAGTTTACAGGACATTGCTCCAACCACTGAGCCATACTGGCCAGGGTGGATTGATGTTTTTTTATGAAAGGACCTATAAATCACTATAACTGAATACCATTACTGGTATTTTGGCAAATCTCCCAAGTGTAGATGGATAATAGTCTAAATATTTGCATAATTAATAGAGTGATGCCTATTTGTTCCTATAGGAGATCACAAACAATAGTTTTATGATCCAAGTAATTTGTCTCTGTACCTTTGTTTTCTGTGGCATTGAGGATGATTAAACAGTTAAAACATGATTGACATTCTGAAAAATTCCAAAGGTCTTTTGATTCTCCAAGTCTACAAATAATACTCCATCATTTAATGTCTTCCATGAGATATTGCAAAGTGTATTGAAAACGAAGTATCCAGTTTAGACCTTAGTGATTAAATAAATATAAAATTAAGTACATGTATGAACTATTCAAGTAAATTTAGCCTGTAGTACTTCCAAAAACATTTTCATGAATCTTTTCTTTTTCTTAAAGAAAAATCTTAATTGCAATTCACATACAATATCATATTAGTTTCAGGTATACAGCATAGTGATTAGTCTTTTATATAACTTAACGAAGACATCCCCAATAAGTCTAGTACCCACCTGACAACATACATAGTTATTACAATATTATTTTTAAGTATATTTTGATTGTGCTATTACATTTGTCCCATCCTTTTCTTTCTCCTCTTTATGCCCCTCCAGCTGGTATCCCCATTCCCTCTAACATTCCCTCCCCTCTTAGTTCATAGTTCATGTCCATGGGTCAATAAGTTCTTTGGCTTCTCCATTACCTATACTATTCTTACCCTCCTCCTATCTATTTTGTGCTTACCATTTATGCTTCTTATTCCCTGTACCTTTTCCCCCATTCTCTCCCCAGCCCCTCCCCTCCCCACTGATAACATTCCGTGTTATCTCAATTTCTCTGATTCTGTTCCTGTTGTTTGCTTAGTGTTTGTTTTTTAAGATTTTATTTATTTTTTTTTTTTAGAGAGAGGAAGGGAGGGAGAAAGAGAGGGAGAGAAACATCAGATTCTCTCACGCCCCAAATGGGGACCTGGCCCACAACCCAGGCACGTGCCCTGACTGGGAATCGAACCTGCAATCTTTCAGTTCTCAGGCCAGCACTCAATCCACTGAAACACACCAGCCAGGGCATGTTTTTGTTTTTGTTTTTTTTAGGTTCAGTTGTTGATAGTTGTGAGTTTATTGTCATTTTACTGTTTATATTTTTGATAATCTTTTTCTTAGATTAGTCCTTTTAACATTTCATGTAATAAGGGCTTGGTGATGATGAACTCCTTTAACTTGACCTTTTCTGGGAGGTACTTTATCTGCCCGTCCATTCTAAATGATAGCTTTGCTGGATACAGTAATCTTGGATGGAGGTCCTTGCCTTTCATGACTTGGAATACTTCTTGCCAGCCCCTTCTTGCCTGTAAGGTTTCTTTTGAGAAATCAGCTGACAGTCTTATGGGAACTCCTTTTTAGGTAACTGTCTCCTTTTCTCTTGATGCTTTTAAGATTCTCTCCTTATCTTTAATCTTGGGTAATGTAATTATGCTGTTGTTTGTTATCTCCATTCCCACTGGCTGAGAGTTTTTATCATAAATGGATGCTGGATTTTGTCAAATGCCAATTCTGCATCTATTGATTTTATAATATGATTTTTTATTCTTCAGTTTGTTTATATGGTGTGTAATGTTAATTGACTTGTGGATATTGTATTGGGTTGGCCAAAAGGTCCATTATGTTTTTTTCTGTAGAATAAAAGACATTTGTCATTTTCACCAATAACTTTATTGATTTGGATATCTTGAGTATATAATGTCATCTATCTCCCGCTATTGGCTTCTAGTGGGTAGAGGCCAGAGGTGCTGCTAAATATCTTCTAATGCACAAGACAGCCCCACAGCAAAGAATTACTTGGCCAAAAAGTCAATAGTACCAAGAAAGTTTGCAAACCACTTTTGAAATGTTCGATCAGTCACAGCACCTTCTCCATACACTGCAGAAATCTTTTTTTTTTTTTGCATCTTGTCTTTCTTGAAATAATAAAACATAATACGCTGTAAATGTTGTGTATCTTCTTCCATCTTAAACATTAAAATGGCTACACAAAAATTCACCAATTTGTTAAGGTTCTTTTTTAAGTGCATGCTGATATGACAGTTGTCACAATACAATCTAACAATGTTTCAAATGAAGTTAAAGAGAACTAAGTAAGCAGTACTGGAGCCATCGTACAGAAAAGAATAAATGAACTTTTTGGCCAACCCAATACCAACATTCCATCCCAGGATAAATCCCATATGATAGTGGTGTTCGATTTTTTTTTTTTTTAGTGTATTGCTGAACTAATTTATTAATATTTTGGTTAGGATTTTTGCATGTATATTCATCAGGGATATTGGCCTGTAATTTTCTTTTTTTGTAATGTCTTCATTTGGTTTTGGAATCAGAGTAATCCTGGCTTCCTAAAGTAAGCTTGGGAGCCTTCCTTTCTCTTCAGTTTTTTGAAATGGTTTGAGGAAAATAGGTAAATTTTTGTATATTTGGTAAAATTCACGTGTGAAGGCATCTGGTTCAGGGCTTTTGTTTGATGGAAGTGTTTTGATTAGAGATTTGGTTTCATTAGTTGTTACCAATTTGTTTGGATTTTCTGTTTCTTCTTGATTTAGTATTGGAAGATTGCATGTTTCTCGAAATGTATCCATTTCTTCCAAGTCGTCCATTATGTTGGCAATAATTATTCATAGTATTTTTTAATAATTTTTTTATTTCAGTGTGGATTGTCAGTTTTCATTCATTTCTGATTTTATTTATTTGGGTCCTTGTCTTTTTTTTTCTTGATGAGTCTGGCTAAAAGTTTATCAATTTCTACTCACTTTGGGCTCTGTTCTTTTTCTAGTTTTTTTAGGTGTATGGTTAGCTTGTTTATTTTAGATTTACCTTGTTTCTCGAGGTAGGACTGTATTGCTATGAATTTTGCTCTGCTTTGGCCGTGTCCCATAGATTTCAGGGGTTGCGTTTTCATTTGTCTCAAGGTATCTTTTGATTTCTTCCCTGACCTCATTGTTAACCCATTCATTGTTAAGTAGTATGTTATGTTGCCTTCATGTGTTGGTGTATTTTTCAGTTTTCTCTTTGTAATTGATTTCCAGTTTCATACCATTGTGATGGAAGAAGATGCTTGATATTATTTCAGTCTTTTAAAATTTATTGAGCCTTGCTTTGTGACCTAATGTGTTCTGTACTAAAAAATGTTCCATGTGAGCTTGAAAAGAATATGTATTCTCCTGCTTTGGGGTGAAGTGTTCTAAAAATATCAATTAAATTCATTTGCTTTAATATGTCATTAAGGGCTGCTGTTACCTTGTTGAGTTTCTGTCTGGATGATCTATCCATTGAAGTCAGTGGGGTGTTAAAGTCCCCTAGTTTTACTGTTTACTGTCCCTCTCTCCCTTTATGTCCATCAATGTTTGCTTTATGTATTTAGCTGCTTCTACGTTGGTGCATAAACATTTACAAGGGTTGTATCCTCTTGTTGTATTGATACCTTTATCATTATGAAATGTTGTTCTTATTCTCTTGTTATAGCCTTTGTTTTAAAGTCTGTTTTGTCTGATATTAGTATTGCTACCCCAGCTTTTTTGTTTGTTTGTTTCCATTTGCATAAAATATCTTTTTCCATTCCTTTACTTACAGTCTGTGTGTTTTGAGCTGAAGTTGTTTTCTTCTAGGTAACACATGTAAGGGTCATGTTTTCTTATCCATTTCAACCACCCTATGTCTTTTGATTGGAGTATGTAATCCATTTACCTTCAAAGGGATTGTGGATAGGTACATCATTATTGCAATTTTATTGTTCATATTTTTTATCTTTTCTTCTTCTTGAAAAAGTTCCTTTAACATTGCTCGTAATATTCCTATGGTGGTGATAAACTCCTTTAGCTTTTTCTTTTCTGGGAAGCTCATTGTCTCTCCTTTGATTCTAAAGTATAGCTTTTCTGGGTGGTGTAATCTTGGCTGTAGGACATTGCTTTTTTCCAGTTTGACTATTTTGTGCCAGTCCTTTCTGGCCTGCAAAGTTTCTGTTGAGAAATCAGCTGACAGTCTTATGGGAGTCTCTTGTACATAACTAACTGCTTTTCTTTGGCTGTTTTTAAGATTCTCTCTCTGTCTTTAACCTTTGCCATTTTGATTATGATGTGTCTTGGTGTGGGCCTCCTTGGGTTCATCTTGTTTGGCTTTCTCTGTGCTTCCTGGGCTATTATGTATGTGTTCTTCACCGGGTTAGGAAAGTTTTTCATCATTCTGTCTTCAAATAGGTTCTCCATCCCTTGCTTTCTCTTTTCCTTCTGGTACCAGTATGATGTGAATGTTGTTATGTTTGATGTTGTCCCAGAGGTCCCTAAACTATCCTCATCTTTTTAAAATTCTTTTTTTTTTTTTTTTTTTTTTTTGCTGTTCTGATTTTGTGTCTTCCACTACCTTGTCTTCCAAATTGCTGATTTGATCTCCGGCTTCATCTAATATATTATTGATTCCTTCTAGTATGTTCTTCATTTCAGATATTGTATTCTTATGGTTTCAATCACTGAGTTTATCTATTCTTCCCCTAAGTTCACTGAAAATCCTTATAACCAGCGTTTTGAACTCTGTATCTGGTAGATTGCTTGTTTCCATTTCATTTAGTTCTTTTTCTGAAGTTTTGTCCTGTTCTTTCATTTTGGACACGTTTCTTTGTCTCCCCATTTTGGCTGCCTTCCAATGTTTGTTTCTAAGTATAGGTTGTTCTGCTACATCTCCCATTTTGGCAGGGTGACCTCACATAGTGTCCTGTGGGGACCAGTGGCATAGTCTTCCTGGTCACCCGAGTCTGGTGCTTCAGGGGTGTGCCTTGTGTGGGTTGTGTTGTAGTTGAACCTTGACTGCTGTTAGCACTTTAATGGGTGGGATTGACCCTCCGGCTGATTGGCTGTGAGGACTCACTATGGGTACAGTGGATGAGCTGTTGCGTGGGGGCTGACCCCACCCCCAGAGGGGGATTTGCTGTAGCTGGGCCCTGGTGCCTGCTAAATCCACCCTTTGGGTCTATCATCTGTGGAGAAATTGGTTGGTGCCCTGCTGTGTTCTGAAGCCAGCCACTGGGTGTGCTGGTTCTGGGGCCTCTTGGGTGGGCTTTCAGTGTAGGCCCAAGTCAGCCACTGCCTGTGTCCAGCCTGGACCAACCTGGTAGGAGATACAAAATGATCTGCAGTTGTTAGCTGCCTGTGCTGATTTTGGAGGCTCCTGGGAGAGGCTCATCTATGAACCAAGGCCACCTGCCACTTGTGCCAGGCTTGGGGCTGCTTAGCCAAAAGTACAGGGCACACCAAGGTCAGCCACTGCTTGTTTGATTTTGTGAATCTTTGAGAGATTTTAGGAAAGTCCACAGTGCAGTCCAAGGCTAGTTGCTTGTGAGGAACCGCTGCTGAAAGAGGCTCAGGTTGGGCACACAAGTTGGATGGAATGGGTTCTCAGGGAATCACCATTTGTATTCTTCATTTGTATTCAGGGTGGGGTGAGCGGTATTAGCCAGACTGAAGATTCAGATTTTGTGCCTGCCTCCCAGCTCTGTAGGTGGAGGACTCAACAAAGGATCAATGGCCTCTGCCATCACTTTTGTCTTAGAAAAAGCTGCCCCTCCAAAGTCTTCACCCTGAAGCTAGACCATTCAGTTCTTCTTGTATGTCCCTGGTGCTTTTTCAGCTGCTAACCCTTCTCTGGAGCTGAAGGGCAAGTGTTTATGAGTGAGTGAGTTTGTGCTCTGTCCTTTAAGAGTACAGGTTGGTTTCCAGGAGCCCTTCATTTCACCTGGATGGAAGCCTTGCCGATTTTCACAGCCAGCTATTGTGGGGACTCCTGGCACTGGTGCTCCAGGCTGAGGAGCCTGGTATGGGGCTAGGACTCCTTGCTCCTCAGGGGGGACCTCTACAGGTGAGATATCTTTCTTGATTCTCAGCCACCACCTGTGGGTGTGGGACCAATCTGTTTTGAGTTTCTGGCCCTCCTACCAGTCTTGATGTGGCTTATTTATATCCTTAGTTATAGGCAGTCTCCTCAGCTAGTCTTCAGGTGGTTCTCAAGGGTGGTTGTTCTGTAACTTACTTGTAATTTGTGTGGCTGTGGGAGAAAGCAATCACAGTATTTTCTGAATCTCTCTTTTCTGTAATAGAGCACGTGGTGCACTGGATCATAGATCCAAGTGTTCAACAGTCTACAATTTATCCAAAGCTTTTTTTTGGGGATAAGAACAACACTCTTCTAGATTTCTTCTCTGCCATTACAGTTGGCATTCTTCTTTCCTTCTTTTTATAAATTGTTTCATGAAAGTCAGTGGAGATGGAATGAAATGAGGAGATAAAATGGGAGTGCTTGCTAAGCCCACTTAGCAGTCAGAGGACTCCCAGAGACCAGCCTTACTGCCTGTTTGATTCACATATGTGCCTGGGCTGACTTAAAAATCACAACATAGAATTTTAAATTCTCACTAATAGTCTAAAAAAAGGGAGGCCTGCTGCTTATGTAAAAGTGCCCAGGTAGACAAAGCCTATTCCCTACTAAAAGATGACCCTTGTATCATGTGCCTCTTATCCCTTCAACCTTTAGGAGCCCCTAAATTTTATAAGGACTTTTCGCTTAATTCAAACCTTATGTCAATTTTTTCCCTACTTTTTTATTAAAATATACATATAGAGAAAAAGCACAAATCCTTAGTATATAGTTCAATGAATTTTTATAAACATACACATGCATCCAACACCCAGATAAGAAATGGGAATTTTATCAGCTTTTCCAGTCGCCACTCCCACTGACCAGCACTCTGACACCCTAGATTAGGTTAGCTTGTTTTTGAACTTTACATGAATGTAATCACTTGTACAAGTTTTAAACTAACTTTTCAGAATGTTTATTGGGAGTTTTCCTGACTAGAAATGTAATACATGATTATTTTTTAAATTTAGAAAAAGGTATAGCTGAAAACCAAAGTCAGCATATCCCCCCAACCCACAGAAATTTTAAATGAGACAATTCAGAAAAATGGTCCTAGAACACACTGCTCATGAAGAATGAAAAAATAGTGCAGAACTTGTGAAAATACTAGGATAAAACCCCCCAAACTGTGATTCATTATGGAAATAGACAACTAGGAAGCTAGCTGTCAAACGGTATTTTCTAAATAGAACTACAAGTATGCTTTCAAAGACTGTCAGGGGTTTTCAAATAGTCTTCATAAAAATTGATCAGTGTTATGTTGGACATCATTTTTAATGTAAAAAAGATTAAATAAACTATTGAAAGTAATGATTGACTTCAGAGATGCCTATAGCCTTTGTCACTTTTCTTCAGTGTTAATCTGAGCAGCTAATTTTTCAAGAATCCAGAGCAAAAATTTTCCCCAGGTGAGAGGGAAGAAAGAAGCTTTAGAGAGTAATGAGATCTGACACCCTCAGAAAAAAGTCAGATTCTCTTAAAGTGCCAACAGTCATGGAAGCAACATACAGCCTTGTATTTGTGTTGCTTCTCTTCTTGGAACCTTCATTATCCCCACAGAAATTGAAGCTCCCACTCAAAGTAGTCTGGCCTATAAAAAAAATGAAATCGTATCTTTTGTGACAGCACCTATATACCTAGAGGATATTATGCTCAGTGAAATAAGTCAGCCAGAGAAAAGACAAATCCCATATGACTTCACTTATGCGTGGAATCTGAAGAACAGAATAAAATGTAAACTAATGTACAAAATAGAACCACAGGTATGGAAACATGGGGAGAGAGAAGGGGGATAGTGGTGGAAAGAAGGGGAAGGGAATTGACAACGAACAGGTATGAATAACCCACGGACATGGACAACGGTGTGGGAATTGAGTGTGGGAATGGGGGGTTGTATGGGGGAAGGAGGCAAAGGGGGAAGAGTTGGGACAACTGTAATAGAATAACAATAAAAAATGATAAATAAATAAAAGCCGTTTCAAAAGGAAAAAATGAACAAACAAAATTGAAACAGACTCCTAGATAGATGGTTGCTAGATGGAAGAGAAGTTGAAGAATAGGGTGAAGTAGGTGAAGGGATTAGAAAGTACAAATTGGAAGTTGCAAAATAGTCATGGGGATGTAAAGTACAGCACAGGGAATACAGTCAATAATATTGTAATAACCATGTGCGGTGCCAGGTGGATGCTGGAAATATCCCGTGGGAATACTTTGTCAAGTGTGTGATTGTCTAACCACTAATCTGTACACCTGAAACCAATACAAAATAATATTGGAAGTAAACTGTAATTGAAAAATAATTTAAAAAATGTTAAAAGAACAAAGTAATCTGGCCTTTCAAGGTATCCTTTCAAGAGCTCATGTCTTTGGAAATTTTAAAGCATTTTATGCTTCCTTTACTACATTTATCAATACCCTACTGTATATTACACTTATTTGTTTGTTTTATTCTTCTCTGCCCCACCTGCTCCATTTCCCATTGTAACATTGAAGGTTGTTGCTGTGTTTATTCATTGTCTTTCCCACGTAGTAGATAATCGATAAATACTTGTTGAAATTGGTATCTTAACAGAGATAATTAGTTTACAAAGCATTTTCAATAATTCCTAAACTGTGGGTCTCCACCTCTGTGGAAGGAGCTCTGGACTCAGAAGATTCAAGGTTAAGTCCTTCATTCCATATCAGATAGCTACAGACCTTAGTCATGTGAATTACCTCTCAGATCCCATTCCCTCCATGTATAACAGTTTTAAGCATGCTTGCCTGACATTGGAACAGGGATGTTCTAAGGGGAAGAGACTGTGTGTGTGTGTGTGTGTGTGTATACATATAGGACAGTATAAATTGCTGCAGTTTATTCATGTGTTAAGAATTTTAGTAATAAAATAATCTTAATTCATAAAAAAATAAAATCTTTTCTATTACTGGAAAACAGATCTTAAAACAAGCCACGCTTTTAATAGTGAGATTAGAGGTGGTTTTTATTTTCACATTCATACTTTTTTCCCCTTAAATTTCCTACAGGGTAAATAATATTTTAATCAGGGTAAAGAGGTTTTTCAAAGGTAATAGAAAATATTTCTTCAGTATTGTGGAAGTTCAATTTGATACTAAATTGAGAGGACTTGGGCTTAATCCTTAATATAAGGATAATCCCAACACTGCGTAAAAGCCAAATTTCCATTCCATTCCTTAGGCATTTTTAGTTTGGGTTGTGGGTATCTTTTCCTGGGTTCCAGGTCAGGGTTCTGCAATTGCAAATAGGTTTTAACGTAATCCTGTGGCCTTTCTTTCTCAAATGTTTGCCTCGGTTGTAAAGGTGGCCTGTTAATAGCTTTTGTGCATAACATGAACCTTGTGCTCATAGTTCAAGTGACCTTCTGTACAAATTTCAAGACATGTGGGAGATAACTCAAGGCACTTAAACTGTGATAGTCTTGCCTATAAATTTTGATACTCTTGCCATGTTTGCTACCCCGCGTTCTCCTCTCACTGTTCTCCTTTTCCTCTGCTTAATATGGCAAATACTTTTGTACATAAAGTTTTTCTGGCACTTGAATTTTGGGAACTTGGCAGTCCAGTCAGATTCATTTGAGACTGTTTATCAGAGAGTCTGAATTGAGGAAACCAGATCATTTGAAGAATATCTATGTACTTTTAAATGAAAGGTAGAAATAAGCTAATAATTGATAAGTGCTAATTTGAAGTTTCAGAAATCAAACCTGTATAGAGTTCTGATTCTATGGACTTAAATCAGTACTTGCTGAGAGATTTAATAATTTCTGTTTTTAAGTTGCTGACCAATTAGGACTCCTCCACTAGGTAACCTATCACAAATTCTTAGAGAAGTGAAAGGTTTTCTGGTTAGTTTTAATAATAATAAGATTAAACTCCTACCATGTGAAAACAAGCTCCCTGCCATTCTGTGGATTATCTCTTAAAGCCAAGTCCTGTGAGACCAAATATCACAAAGTCTTCCTAAATGGTTTCATTGTGTTATCGCAGGCTGGCTTGCTTGCTTTATTTATTTATTTTAGTTTTTTTATTTATTGATTGATTTAGAGAGAGGGAGGGAGGGAGAGAGAGAAACACCAATTTGTTGTTCCACTTACTTGTGCATTCATTTGTTGCTTCTTGTAGATGCCTTGAGCTGGGATCAAACCCACAACCTTGGCATATCGGGACTACGCTCTAACCAACTGAGCTACCTGGCCGGGGCTATCACAGGCTTTTATATATCAAATGAGGGGGACTTACTATAGTTTTTCACATACCTCTTTGTGCTTAGTTGCATATTGACTTGTTTCCTTTATATTGGCCACAACTCTAATTTGAGCATTACGTCTTGAAAAGGGGGCAGCAACTTGAGACCCACATAATAGCTGGTAGGACTTATAAATTACTCTTTCAGATTCCTGGGGAGTATCAATACCAGGGGAATAAACAGAGAAATAATCTGTAAATGGGGAGAAAGGAGAATTAGTTGCTAGCAGGGCCTTTTCCCATGAGGGCTAAAACTAAAGCCCTTCTCAAAACCTTTGAGTCCAGTCTCTAGACACGTCACAGTCTGAGTTTTGCAATGCACGAGCTGTCGTGAACAGAGGTCCAAAAATGGCCATTCAGACAGTATTTTTTAGGTCCCTACTGTGTGTCAAGAATTGTGCTAAACTGACCAAATATATGAGAAGAGGGTTAGAAAGTCTATGACATTAACAAGTAAGTAGTTCAGTTGTTTATTATTGTGTTAAGTGTTTTGAGGGAAATTAATCCGGTGCCTTGGGAGAAGAGGTCTGAAAAGGCTTTGGAATAGGTTGTTTGAACAGAGGCCTAAAGGGTAATCAGGGCTATTGACTATTTTTGTGCCATACATCTCTTTGGATATCTACTGAGGTCTGTAATGTTCCACTTAGCATACATAGAATTACACAGGGAATCTGTTTTTGAATGCCTATCAAAATATTGAAAAAATAAATGGGTGGTTAGTATTATAGGTGTTTCATTATGAAGTGCATTAAATACCAAGATCTAATGGCAATCTAAAAACTACTGTAATTTCAAATAGTGATAGCTTCATCCATTATAGCGAGATATGAAAATATCTATGATTTCTATTGGTGATGAATTCCTAAATGCCCTTCCTACTACTGGTGGTTTGTTGCCACCATTCATAATTGAAGGAAATGCTAAATTTCATTTAGAAGTTAGTGAAGATGAAGATGTAACTTTCCCCACATCCGAGTTTTCAAGAGCCTCTCAATTCTATCCATGGATCTTAGGTTAATTGCTGGATTAAATTGAACCAGTGGGAGTGGGGAGAGTAGGGTAAAGACCTTGAAGGAGGAGGGACAGGGAGTGAGGCATCTCTAAAATTTTAGGGTGAACGTACCCTTGAGTGTGAAATAAGAAAGACAGTAGCTAACAGATGAAGCTGGTAAACCCATTTAAGAGACAGTTTGGAAAGTATTAACACTGAAACGAAGGAGATGACATTAAGGAATTATTGGGGGTTTTTAAAGGTATAATTGGAATTGTGGTTAAAAATTAAAAGTGTTGTCTTTTAGAAATATATAAATATGTGTGCTTGAATTAGATGTCTTAGATTTGCTTTAAAAATGATTGAAGATGCAGAACGTAGAAGGGATGAAATAAGATTGACTATTGATAATTATTGAAACTGGATGATATGTAGATGGGGGTGTATTAAGCCATTTTCTTTGCATTTATACATGTTTGAAGTTATCCATAGAAAGTTTTAAAATATAATAGATAAGATTAGCCATCTGTACAAAGTCAGTATTTGGGTGGACTGAGAAGTTAGGAAGAAGCACTTGAGGTTAAGGTAACTGGTGTGTAATTTCAGGGGGTTATGATTCTAACAACATATAAAAATATAACATGGTGAGAATGCTGCTGTGATACAGTTAATGTATAGCCTAATCTTAGTGAATAACTGCAACTAAATTAAATCCTACGAAGGGAAATGGTAAGATTAAGCTTAAGAATTATTGTTTATCCCAAAATATAACCAGAGACATTGAAGTTAAGAACAATCTAACAATGGGCAGGGGGGAGTGGGGAGGGGACAGTGAGGAGAGGGGATTACAGAAACTACTATAAAGGACACATGGACAAAATCAAGGCGGAGGGTGGAGGTGGGGGAGGGAGGGGGGTTCAGCTGGGGTGGGGTGGAGGGTTGGGGAGAAAAGGCATACAACTGTAATTGAAACAATAAAAATTTAAAAAAAAAGAATTATTGTTTATTCAAGCGAATGCTTCTATATCCCAGACCCAGGAGAAAGACACTGAGGGAGGGGAGACTTCCAGGATTTTCTACTTCCAAGATCAACATTTCTCTGATAAGTGTGATCCATGGACCAGTTGTACTAATATCACCTGATTTTTGGCTAAAAATGCAGAATCTTGGCTTTACCCCAATCTCACTGAATGAGAATTATAAGGGAAAGGGCCCAGGTTCCTACATGCACTTCAGTAAATCCTCAGATGAATCTTTATGCATGTAAAGTTTGAAAAATGGAACTGTAGATAAAGATGACAATAGCTGCCTCTTATTGTCTTATTGAGCAGTTTTTCATATACCAGATAACATGCTGAACCCATTACATCTGTTAATCTCACAGCACTCTTATGAGGTAGGTAAATTAATCTCTCCTTAGAAAAAGTTACTTGCTGAATGTCAGCCAGTTAGAAATGGCAAAGTGGGACCTCAAAGCAAATTCTGATCCCAAACCTTGTGCTTTTAGCTACTATGTTACTGCCTCCCATCAGGCCATCTCTGTTCTCTGAGCCTTCACCCACCCAAAGGCTTCTGTGGGAATTGGCCTCTCACCTGCCCTCTACAGGAAGATTTCAGTTACTGGGCAGGAACAGCTGCTGTTGTAAATTAATATTTAGTGTATGGCCATGGATTAGCCTTCTTTCATGTTGTTGTCGATTGGTCCAAAGAGTACTTTAGACCTAATACTTTTTTCTGCAATACTAATTTCTGCAACCATTATATATTTTCCTGTGATTCTAAACCTTTTTTCCAATCCAGTATTCCTAAAAGATTAACACATTCCTTTACAGGAATCTGCTATGACATTGCTAGTCAGAGGACAAGATTAAGTGTGCCCTCCTGCAGTTCTGAAAAGGCTTCCCCCAGGAACCTCAATGGTTGGTGTCCCAGGGACCAGGAGAGCTGCTGGGGCTGAGGGTGTGAAGAGTAAGAACAGACTTCACAGGGGCCATGTGCTGTGCTCCTTACCTCATTTCATTAGCACCTACAAGCTACATGCAAACTGATCTACAACCTCTTTTGTTCAATTCCAAACTTAAGGCTTATAAAACAAGGTTTTTTTCCCTTAAGTTTGCAGCAAAAATGGGGGCGTGGGGGAAGGCAGCAAACCTTGATCTGAACTGATGTGAGACTGTTTATAATCTTTATTCATACTTTTAGATGCAGAAATAGTAATGCTTAATTACAGGGTGCTACCCAGACCTCACTGGGGTGTTATAAAGTGTGTGGATGGAGGAATGCGGCAGGCGGAAAACTTGGAAAGAAAAGAGCAGTGATCCCTTCCACCTAGAACGTGTGTTTTTCCGAGGAGCCACAGTTGTGTGGATGCGGGTAGACTTTTTACACGAGGACAAGTTCTTCCAGCATTTTTACCTGCACCTTCCGAGACAGTCTGGTGCATCTGTCCTTTCAGCAGAACCTGCCTTAGGCACTTAACCTTTCGTGGCTCAGGCACCCCAAGACAAAAAAAAAAAAATGGCCCAATGAAAGAACAGATCAAAGCTCCAGACATAATACAACTAAGTGATGAAGAGATAGCCAACCTATCAGATGCACAGCTCAAAACACTGGTAATCAGGATGCTCACAGAATTGGTTGAATTTGGTCGCAAATTAGATGAAAAGGGAAGGAAACTGGGACTCAAATCAACAGTGTGGACCAGAAGGAAGAAAGAAACACTCAACAGAAAAGAATGAAGAAACAAGAATTCAGAAAAATGAGAAGAGGCTTAGGAACCTCCAGGACATCTTTAAACACTGCAACATCCTAATCATAGGGGTACCAGAAGGAGAAGAGGAAGAGCAACAAATTGAAAACTTATTTGAACAAATAATGAAGGAGAACTTTCCCAATCTGGCAAAGGAAATAGACTTCCAGGAAGTCCAAGAAGCTCAGAGAGTCCCAAAGAAGTTGGACCCAAGGAGGAACACACCGAGGCACATCATAATTACATTAGCCAAGGTTAAAGATAAGGAAAGAATCTTAAAAGCCACAAGAGAAAAGGGGACAGTTACCTACAAAGGAGTTCCCATAGGACCTTCAGCTGCTTTCTTAAAAAGAAACTTTGCAGGCAAGAAGGGGCTGGAAAGAAGTATTCCAAGTCATGAAAGGCAAGGACCTACATCCAAGATTGCTCTATCCAGCAAAGCTTTCATTTAGAATGAAGGAGCAGATAAAGTGCTTCCCAGATAAGGTCAAGTTCAAGGAGTTCATCATCACCAAGCCCTTATTATATGAAATGTTGAAGGGACTTATCTATGAAAAAGAAGATAAAAAATATGAACAGTAAAAATGACAGCAAACTCACAGTTATTAACGACCACACCTAAAACAAAAACAAAAGCAAACTAAGCAAACAACTAGAACAGGAAAGAATCACAGAAATGCAGATCACATGGAGGGTTATCAGCAGGGGAGTGGGAGGGGGAGAGAGGGAGGAAAAGTACAGAGAATAAGTAGCATAAATGGTAGGTAGGAAATAGACAGGGGGAGGTTAAGAATAGTATAGGAAATGTAGAAGCCAAAGAACTTAACTGTATGACCCATGGACAAGAACTAAAGAGGGGGAATGTGGGTGGAAAGGGGGTGTGCAGGGCGGAGGGGAATGGGGGGGGTAATGGGACAACTAATAGCATAATCAATAAAATATATTATTTAAAAATAAATAAATAAAGTGTGTGGATGGATTGTGCCATGTTGTCTTTCTAAAGTTTAAAGAATTTTCCAGAACACTTTTGACCCCAAGAATTTAGATGAGACAGTTGAAGTTATGAGAGCTGTTTCCTCAACACATTGATCCCAAGTTATGTAACCAGATTTGAAAAACAGGCCATGTGTGTTTTTTCAGCTCTGCTACACTGCCATTTAAAGAGCTTGTCTATCCTATTATTTGAAAAGTTGGTTAGTTTTTCAAATACTTGTATAGTTGTGTAAAAAGCCTCAAGAAGCCCTGGCCGGGTGGTTCAGTTGGTTGAAGCATTATCCTTACACCAAAAGTTTGCGGGTTTGATCCAGGGCACATACCTAGGTTACAGGTTCAATCCCTGATTGGGGTGCATAGAAGGAGGCTACTGATCAGTGATTCTCACATTAATGTTTCTCTCTCTCTAAATCCTTGGGTGAGGATTTTTCAAAAAGCCTCAAGAAAAATGTTTTTAAAGTTATATCTTTGGTCTGTTACCATTTGGCCATTGGTGATGCCTCAGACTTACCTTTCTTCTTTCCAGAGAAATACTATATATATTTCATCTGGAATATATACTGTTTCAGTGTCTTCAGGTAGAGCTGAGTAGGTAATCAAAGTAACTTAACACTGAGGCATCATTGTGATTATTCTCTATCCTTGGCCATTTAGAAAGCAGTGTTAGCAGCACCAAAATAATCTGGCAGGTTTTTCATGAATAAGGATTATGGTGATAACATTCTTACAGAATTAAAAATAAGAGCTTTTGAATAATAAACTAAAATATCTCTTTCTTGTTAAGTCAATATTATCCCTCGTCTCCCCCCACCCCCCTCTTTTTTTCCCACAAAGGCTCACTTAGAGAAAAAAATTATTTTTCAAGTAAAAATCATCTGAAATCCTCCACTTCAGGCTTTCTTCTTTCTGTAAAGCATGAAACTTTTGCTTAAACATTGATTGCGTGTTCCATGCTTTTTCTCCTGTGGGATCAGCATCTCTCACTAGCTTTTCCTGTTGGATGTGAATTTTATGCATGTTATGTGCTTGTAGGGTTTGCCCAACTTCAGTGATGCACAGGGTGTTGGTGAGCACTCGGGGGACGGAGCATATAAAGCATGACCTGTACTCACCTATTAGGATAAGTAGTTCAGTTAAGATTTAAAGTCTTCTTTTCATAAAATAAACCTGGGGTATTGTGGGTATAATAAAGATTACATATTTATTCTTTGTCTCCAGTTCCTGACACAAAGCTCATAAAATGTTTGGAATTTCCTGACTGGTAGGATGGAGACTGGTTGCCAGAAGAAAGCTAGAATTCTCAGCCCCGCTCCAGCCTCTGGGGAGGGGACAGGGACTGGAGACTGGTGATTATTTAATCAGTCATACCTATATACTGAGGCTTCAATAAAACTGAAATGAGGCCGAGGGAGTTTCTGGGCTGGTGAACACACTGATGTGTGGGCGGGTGGTACGTCTGGAGAGGGCATGGAAGCTCGGCCACCTGTCCAGCCCCAAACCTTGCCCAGTGCTTCTCTTCCAGTTGGCTGTTCCTAAGTTGATTCCTTTATAAATAAACCAGTACATGTAAGTAAAGCAGTTTCCTGAGTTCTGTGAATTCTTGTAGCAAATTACTGAACCTGAGGGGAGGTCATGGGAACCCTCAAATTAAAGCCAGTTAGCCGAAAGTTCAGGCAGCCCCTGGGACTTGCAACTGGCATCTAAAGTGGGAGCATCTTTGTGGGAATGAACCCTCACGACCTGTGGGGTCCCTGACTCCAGGGAGTTTATGTGAGAATTGCCTTGCATGACATCCAGTGGTGCTGGAAGGCAGCAGGTGTCTTATCTGTTTAGTGGGTGACTGATTGCAACCACCTTCTCTTACAGTACCTGACCAAGCAGGTGGAGCTTCTGCGGCAGATGAATGAGCAGCATGCAAAGGTTTATGAGCAGTTAGATGTCACAGCAAGGGAACTGGAAGAAACAAACCAAAAGCTTGTTGCTGATAGCAAGGCCTCACAGCAGAAGATTCTGAGGTAAAACTTTCTAGAATCCATCAAGGAGGCCCTGGGCAGGAGTCATTGGGTACGAAGTAGAATAGATCATGGCTGTTGTGGGTTTGGGTCAGTATGGGGTAAGGTTTAATTTAATTCTTTATGAAGAATAGAGATTAGGTTGCAGTCTTTTCCATTAAGAAAGCCCAGTTTGAGAGGCTGAAAACTAATCTCTCCTTACTATGTATGCCCTCAATTTCATATGACAAGCAACGATCGGCCTCTGTCTGTCCCTCACAGTCTGACTGAAACAGTCGAGTGCCTGCAAGCCAACATCGATCACCTCCAGGGCCAAGTGGAGGAGTTGAAGTCATCTAGCCAAGGGAGGAGCAGCCAGGGGAAATGTGACCGGAAGTCAGCACCCAGCTTCTCATGTCTGAAAGAGCTCTATGACCTGCGCCAGTAAGAGCCCACCTTCTGTAGCGTGTCCTGGTGGAGGTGTCTTCGCACACATGCCGTCTGCACTCCTGTAGCTTCAAAGTACATTTAAGAAACGCCACTTGGCTATTAGAGCACCAGTGGTTTGAGTAAAACCACTTAAACATGCAAGTTATACAGTTCTTGGGTATTAGTAATTCCATGAAAAACTCATTTTCTAAAGTCTTAGGAGCATTTATTTCCATGCTCTTAATGTGTTTAAATTTTAGTTTAAAATAAGATGCAGTACTTCTGATAGACCACAAATTTGGGGGTTGTATTTCACATTAGAGTGAAGAAAACATTGAAATTGCAGTAAAACAAAAATCCTGGTGAATGGTTTTTGTGCCTACAGAAATGCCTTTACAGTTTAGTTATGAGATTGAATTTCTATTTAAGAACTATTTATTGAGCACCTGCTGTGCATTAGGTGCTGTGCTGGACATGAGAAGTAGTAAGAAAAACAGACAGGTCCTGCCCTCCCTCATGGGGCTTTCCATCCCGTGAGAGGCAGGCGAGCACATTGTCACACAGGACCTTGAACAGGAGAGAGGCCAGCTCTGTGTTTGCTGGGTCTTGCCCTTGGGTTGCTTGGTTCATCAGCTCACCTGTGGAGTTTTTCCAACTGCAATACAAGGGATTCCTTCAGGCCTATATCAGAATCTCTGGGTGTGGGTAAAAAGCTGCCAGGTGATTCTGGTGTGCTTTCCTGGTTAAAAATCACTGCAGCAATGGTTCTCAGCCTTGGCTGCATGTTATAAACCACATGGAGAGCTTGGGAGACCCCCAAGTCCAGGTGGCAGACCAGCTAGGCTAGAATCAGGGTGGGGGCGGAGGGGTGGGACCCAGGAGTCAATAATTTTTAGGACTACCCTGGAGAGTCTAATCTAACCAAGGTCAGGGACCTCAGGGCTACTCCCACTCCTTGGAGAGATAGCAGTCGACTATCTCTGTTTTGGAGCACTTTTAATGTTTAAGAAAAAGTCAGTCTTAAAAATTATGTTTTCAAATATGTTTTATTTGCCCACCTCACACAATTTATTTTTAGCCACTGCTCTAGTGAGGAATAGGCAAAATTCAGTCCCTGTCACAGCTCCTCAAAAACATTTAAAAAACATTTAGCTGAAAAAAAAAAATCACTACTCTTCTCTTCGTTCTCAGTCACCTGTGTAATATATTCTTTCCACATTTTTTTGTAGACACTTTGTGTATGACCACGTGTTTGCAGAGAAGATCACTTCCTTGCCAAGTCAGCCAAGCCCTGAGGAAGAGGAAAACAAGCACTTGAAGAAGGCAGTGAGGACGCTGCAAGCACAGCTGAGCCTGGAGCGGCAGAGGTGGGGAGGCCTGGAGGAAGAGTATGGGCTCGTACTGAAGGAGAATGATGAGCTGCAACAGCAGCTGGGGGCTGCCAGCGACTACCAGGCCCGGGCGCTGGAGCTGGAGGCTGAGGTGGCTGAAATGCGGCGGGTGCTGCAGTCGGAGCATCCCTTCGTGAATGGGGTTGAGAAGCTGGTGCCCGGCTCCCTATTGGTCCCTTTCAAGGAACCTGACCAGAGCTTGCTGGAGGAGATGCTGCTGACGGTACCTGAGACCCAGCGGAGGCCCCTCAAGCGCAGCAGCAGCGAGACAGTGCTCAGTAGCTTAGCAGGTGGTGATATTGTGAAGGGCCATGAGGAGACTTGCATCCGAAGGGCCAAGGCTGTGAAGCAGAGGGGCGTGTCCCTGCTGCATGAAGTGGACACTCAGTATAGTGCCCTGAAAGCCAAGTATGACGAGCTGCTGCAGAAATGCCAGCAGGAGAGGGACTCACTGTCCCACAAGGCTGTGCAGACTGCCAGGGCTCCAGCCAGGGACCCAGCTGCCAGGGATCTGACCACCACTGGCACCCCTGAGCCTGCCTGCTCCCCCAGCAGCACACCGCCTCCTGAATACAAAGCGCTCTTTAAGGAGATATTCAGCTGCATCCAAAAGACTAAGCAGGAGATCCAAGAGCAGAGAACAAAATTTCGCACTCTCCCCTCTCCTTCCTAATGGGCCTCCAGCTCCCCCCTACTCATTTCCTGTCTCCCATTACCCCTCTCCCAATCAGACAAGCGTTTGTAGAGCCCAAAGCCTGAAGCTACTCAGCACGCTTTGCTTACTTAGCAAGTGTGTGTGTACTGCAAAGAAAGAGAATGGCTCCTGGTATCAGTTCCCTAACCCAGTTAGTTCCCTTTAAGCCCCTCAGGAAGTCCTATGACAAACTGGGCTCTGGCTGGCACGCTGATTAAGCTGCCATTCCATGAGAAGCCCCGGAAGCAGTGGGGGCCGAATTGTGCTCCTAGAGAGGTAGGCCTGGAGTTTCCATAGGATGTAGTTATTTATATACAGTACATAGTATATCCTGGAAAGGGTGAGGTTGAAACTAAGCTGAGGCACTCCCTGCTGCCTTCTTACTTAACTTCTTGAAACCGTGGAAGTCAGCTGCCACCTGAACTGTCTTCAAAAACAGTGCTGGATACTGTGAATTCATTAAGGAGAACATTCAGGAGAAAGTAGGGGTCTGATCCAAAGAAACAGTATTAACAAATACTCCACAACTTTGAGTTTCGTTTGCTAGCAGTCAACTGACAGGTAATCCTAACAGATCTAAACCCACTGAGCACCCCCCTGAAAGGTGAGCTCTGCTTGAACAGAGTTAGCCTGTAGGCTCCAAGGGCCTCCACCCTACATCCAAATGTCTACACGAAAAGTACAGTGGTTAGGATAGCTAAATACACGTATCTTTTATTTTCTTAAAATTCAAACAAATGGGACAAACCTCTCCTGTGCTATCTGACCCAGATGATCTGCTCAGTTCCTGCTGCTCCTGTCAGTGGTTGGACTTGGCTGCCAGAATTCCTGTCTGCTGCTTTATTGAACAGTATTGGCATTCCAACTGTGGAAATAGTTTCCTTGTACTTGCATACGTTAATTTAAAACTATTTAAGAGAGCTGAGGATCCAGTAATTGTAGATATTTTTCTAAAACCCAAATAAAGCTACCTATGAAAATGAACAAGTGGATCTATTATTATTTTAAGCTTAAGCCATCTCACTGTTATAACTCTTTTTTTCTTCCAACAATATCTCTAGGAAGATTTGGTAGTGGTTCTTTTTCCATTTCGTTTAGGTAGGTCCTTGGGATTGTGTAATAGCGCCAATTCTCAGGTAGACAAGTGTTGGTTAACATTACTATATGATTTAAAAACATTTTTGAATTTACGTACTCTAATTTTTCACTATTTTAGGAGTGTCAGACTTGGTTTTGAATTAATAGCATTTGACTAGTTGATTCTCAAAACACTTGCTCATTCTATTATAGGAAAGAAACTTTTCTATATTCAAACGTTAAATGACCATTGAATCTAAATTTGTTTTGCTTTTGGATTATTTAAGTTTTAAAAATGTGGGTTAAGGTATTTTCCAAACAAAGAGTTTGTAAAGTTAGTTACAGTATCTCCCCTGACCTCCCAACCAATCTCATCCCCAGAATCAAGTAGTTATATTTCTTGTATATCTAAAATACTCTGTGTATACACTACTACACAAGTATGTTTATATGACCCATATTTTAAACAAAGAGTATACTATCAGCACTCTACTGCATCTGCCATTTTTACTGAACCATGCATGTATCTTTGAAATCATGCATCTTTCTCTGACCATCTACATTCTGTATGATAGCTGGATAGTATTCCAGTGTACACACATACATACTCCCTGGTGGGTAGAGTGTGTCTAGTCTTTGCTACTATGAGAAGAATCTGTAAGAATCTGTAATGAAATATAATCTTTGTTCCTTTTTGTCTTGACAATTCTTTGATCCATCTGAATTCATTTCTTATATTGGTTTACAGGTCGTCACTCAATCCACTGAGCCACACCAGCCAAGGCCAAATTAATTATCTTTAAGTGTATAGTTCAGTGGTAGTAAATATATTCACATTTTTGTGCAACCGTCACTACCATCCATCCCCATAATTCTCTTCATCTTTAAAGTTGAAATTCTTTCCCCGTTAAATAGTAACTCCCCATTCTCCCCTTCACCCACTGCATGGCAGCTACCATTCTACTTTCTGTCTTGATAAATTTGACTATTCTTAAGTACCTCAAAGAAGTTGAATAAAACAATATTTGTCTTTTTGTGATTGATTTATTTCACTTAGCATAATAACCTTGTGGTTCACCCATGTTGTGGCATGTTACAGAATTTCCTTTTAAGGCTGAATAATTCTATTGTGTGTACATACTACATATTGTTTATTCATCCATCAGCAGATACTTGAGTTGCTTCCATGTTTTAGCTGCTGTGATGAATGCTATTGTGAACATGTGTCCAAATATTTCTTCAAGAACCTGCTCTCAGTATTTTTGAGTATATACTCAGAAGTAGAATTTCAGGTTCATATGGTAGTTCTATTTTTAACTTTTTTAGGAATCTCCATGATGTTTTCCACAGTGGCTATACCACCTTACATTCCCACCAACGGTGCACAAGGATTCTCATTTCACCCCATCTTTGTCAACACATTTTCTGTTTTTTTGATAGTAGCCATTCTAATAGGTGTGAGATGGTATCTCATTGTAGTTTTGATTTTCATTTCCCTAATGATTAGTGCTGTTGAGCATATTTTCATGTACTTGTTGGCAATTTGTATATCTTCTTTGGACAAATGTCTGTTCAAATCCTTTGCCCATTTTTGAATCAGGTTGTTTTCTTGTTGAGTTTTAGTTCTCTGTATGGTCTGGATATTAATCCCTTATCAGATAATATGATTGGTAAATATTTTCCTCCATTCTGTGGGTTGCCTTTTTACTCTGTTGATAGTGTCTTTTTTATGAATAAACTTTTTTTAATTATAAGAGTTTCATTGTTTTAGGTCTCATATTGAGGTCCTTGATCCACTTTGAGTTAGTTTTTTTATATGATGTTAAGTAAGGGTCCAACTTCATTCTTTAGTATGTGGATATCCAGTTTTCCCACCATCGTTTGTTGAAAAGACTGTCATTTCCCCCATCGAATGGTCTTGGGAGCCTTGTCAAAAATCATTTGGCAATATATGTGAGGGCTTATTCATGGCCTCCCTATACTATTCCATTGGTCTGTATGCCAATACCACACTGCTTTTGTTGTTGTAGCTTTGTAATAGGTTTTTTTTAAAAAAGAAAGTGTGAGTCCTTCTGTTTTGTTTTTCTTTTTCCAGATTGTTTTGTCACCTGACCACGGTGGCTCAGTTGGCTGGGCATCATCCTGCAAAGCAAAAGTTCTCTGGTTTGATTCCTGGTCAGGGCACCTGCCTAGGTTGTGGGTCAGTCTCTAGTCAGGGTGCATGGGAGAGAGGCTACTGTCAACATTTCCCTCCCTCCCTTTCTCCCTTCCCCTTTATCTCAATATAAGTAAATGAAATCTTTTTTAAAAAGAAATTTAGCCCTGGCTGCTGTGGCTCAGTGGATTGAGTGCCGGCCGGCAAACCAAAGGCTTGACAGTTTTATTCCCAGTCAGGGCACATGCCTAGGTTGTGAGACAGGTTCCCAGTGGGAGGTGCACAAGGGGCAACCACACGATGTTTCCCTCTCTTCAACCCTTCCTCTCTCTCTAAAAATAAATAAACCTGTTAAAAATTTTTAAATTTTAATAAAAAATCTTAAAGATTGTTTTGGACTTCCAGTCAAGATGGAGGCATAGGTACACAGCCTGCCTAGCACAACCACATCAAAATTACAACTAAACTAGAACAACCATCACTCAGAGCTATCAGAAATCAAGTTGAATGGAAGTTTGACAATCATGGAATTAAAGGAACCACACATCCATCTAGACTGGGAGGAGGGGCAGAAATATGGAACGGGCTTGTCCCACATCCACATGTGGTGGATAAAAAAATTGGGAGTAATAACTCAGGAGTGAGGAGTTTCAGCCCCACACCAGGCCAACCAGCTCAGGGTTCCTGTGCCAGGAAGATGAGTCCCCATTACTTCTGGCTGCAAAAACCAACAGGGATTGAGTCAGTGGAAGAAGCTGGTGGAGTCCCAAGCAGTTGCTCTTAAATAACCTCCACATAGACTCCCTCAGACTCACTCCTGAGCTCCAGAACTAGGGTAGCAGCTGGAAAGGCACCAGTGACACAGTGAGGAAATGAAGTGTCTGACATCAAGGTGAGAGCTGGGGGACAACATTCTCCCAGACAGAAAGGTGGGCAGAGGTCATTGTCCTTTTTCTGAACTCTTTCCCCCCACAGAGCCACAGAGCTGGCATGCTGGTGCCATATCTGGGTCTCCATCAACCTGGCTAACACTGTTTGCCCTGCCTTGGAGATCCGGAGGCTCCATCCCATCCAACTTACAAGCCTACCCAATCTATTAACAGTAGCTTTTCCCTAAGAATGGCTGGCCCTGGCTCATGCTTTATAACTTTCTAAATCCTCTCAAACAAGCAACAGCCAGCATCAATTAGCACCCAGTCCCTGTAACTCTTGCTGAGTGGCCCCAGGCCTGGCATTGGCAGCAACCAGCTTAGGTTCACATCTTGGCTTTGCCTCACTGGGGTGCTAAAAGGAGAAGAGAAAGAGCAATAAATTGGAAATGTATTTGAAAAAATAATGAAAGAAAGCTTCCCTAATTTGGTGAAAGAAATAGATATGCAAGTCCAGAAAGCACAGAATCCCAAACAAGATGGATACAAAGAGGCCCTCTCTAAGACAAATCATAATTAAAATGCCAAAGGTTAAAGATAAGAGAGAATCTTAAGAGCAGCAAGTGAAAAGCAAACTATAGGGGAATTCTCATAAGACTGTCAGCTGATTTCTAAAAAGAAACTTGACATGCTAGAAGGGACTGGCAAGAAATATTCAAAGTCATGAAAAGTGAGGACCTACAGCCAAAATTGTTCTACTCAGAAAAATTATCATTTAGATGCAAAGGGCAGAGAAAGAGCTTCCAGACAAGAAAAAGCTAAAGGAGCTCATCTTTACCAAACCATTATTATATGAAATGTTAAAGGCTCTTATTTGAGGAAAAGAAGAAGATCAAAACTATAAACAATAAAATGACAATAAAACATATCTATCAACAACTGAATCTAAAAAACAAACAAAGCAAACAAGGACAGATCAGCATCACGGATACGCAGAGCACTTTGATGGTTTCCAGACAGTAGAGGGGTTTTGTGGAATGGCTGAAGCGGTGATGGGATTAAGAAGTACAGCTTTTTTCCACTGTCACAGAAGAAATGAGGACTAGAAGAGCAAGGGAGCCAGAGCAGTTTTCTCAGAACACCATATGGATTGTAGGTACCTGGCATTTGAACTCTCTTACTTTCAGAATGTCCCTTTGAGGTCACTTCCCCTTTGGGCTGGACGCAGGCCAAACCTGAGGCAGAAGTTGGACATCCTTCTGCGAATACACCAGATTTGGTTTATATTGAGATTGCGAGAAGATGGCGGTAAGGTAGGTGGAGCAGAGCCCAGTTCTCCCTGTGCCCAGCTGGAACACTTAGCCAATCTTCTGAGGAACAGAGTTGAACAGCCAACAGAATCCCACCTTATATGAAGTTTGGAGGCCAGAAATTATAGAGGACATTGAAAAACAGACAGTGAGGAGATTGCACTGGGAAGGTAAGGTCCCTGGGATCTGTGCAGCGCCCTAGGCTGCTGTGGCCCCCCAGCCTGGCGCCTGCCACAGGATACGGGGAGGAGAGTTAGATCACCAGCACCCTCCCCTACCAGAGCAGGGTGGGCAGGCCCGGCAGCAGGAGGGACCTGGATGCTGGAAGTCACTGGGGAGAATAGAAATGAAGTGGGAAACACACAGAGGTGGTACACATCCGCTGGGACTATGAGCACCAGCACCAGAGAAATTGGGGTGTCAGGTGACATCTGGAGAAGGGAGGAGTAGGGCTGTGTCAGACCCTGACTTGGATAGGCTCCAGACTGGTTGGAAAGTTGGGCTGAGTGAAAAGCTGTGTGCTTGTTAAGAACGGAGGGCAGCTGCTTTGTAAGAAACTCTCAAGCAATGGCTGGCTCTCCCCAAAGGTGATTTGAGCTGCACACACCCAGAGGCTGAGTGGAACAGCGCACCCGAGACTGATTCCCACTGTGTGCCCAGAGACTGAGTGGCTGATTTGAGCCTACAGCACACTGAGGACCTGGGCCAGAGGCTGGGCAACTATGAATATTGTGGCCCAGACTTGGTCCCCATCCACTCAAAACCATAGGAAGGGAGAAAAGTGAAGCCCAGCCCCGCTCTTCCTGTGGCATCTAGGAAGACCAGCAGAACTCGCTGAACAGGTTTAAAGTCAGCAGGAGGCTTATTTTTTTTCATCCCTCTTTTCTTTTCCTTTTTTTTCTTCCCCCAAGTAAGACAATAAGATGTGGAGTTACAAAGGGTCCAGAGACAGATCCAAAGGGGAAGCACAAGGATAACCCCCCAAAATTGAGAAAGTGAGACAAATGTCACTTTGCTATCCCACAGAGCTGGCATTTTATTGTTTATGTGTATTATTATTTTTTTCATTATTTTTACTATTTTTAGTTTATTAGTATTTCTTTTATTTCTCTTATGTTTAGTTTTCCTTGTTTTATTTATCTGTTTAAATGTATTGTTTGACTGGGTTTCCTTATTCTCTATTTATTATATTTTAATTTTCCTTCTTTCACATCACCCGTGTTCCAATAACACACAACTCTTGATCATACACTTTTTATTCTGGTAATCCAAATTATATATTTCTTGTCATATTATTGTTCTTTCAGTACTATTGTAAATAATTCTTGTTCCATACAATTGTACATACTACACAGCAACCCTCCCTGATCTTAGCCCACTGCACTTTATTCCTGAGCATTATTACTGTTGTGGTTAACTCTAGTCTCTCTCAGACTATGCCTACTTTCTATCCTATACTCTCACTATATCTCATCATCTAACCTGGCACAAGCGCTTGATTTTCTGGATTCAGCTCACAATTGTCCTCCCTTATAACAAGAGTCTTATCTCTCTTTCACCTTTTATAAAAGGTGGCTAGTTGGGTGAAATATCACAGTTAATGCTATACTTACACAAAGAATCTCCTATTGCTCCTCTGCTTGCTGGTATTTTAAATCCCATAAAATACTCTCCTGCTGTCTTAATCCATTTTGCCCACCGCTAGCTACTGATCACATACAAGAATAGGTGGGAGCTGTGAACGTCAGTAACCTGTTGGAGGAGAGAAACCACCAACAAAGGAACCACCAAAAGGTAAAAAGCCAAATACAAAAACAAATCCAACACAAACAGAAGAAAGGGAAAAGGGCAACCGTAGAGCGTCCAGAAAAGGAGATCAAAGAGACCACACCACTGAACCCCACAGAATTCCTACCATAGAATTTAACCCTACAAAGACAGCTAGTAAAGTGAAACATCAGGAAGCACAGAAACAAACAAAAAGAGTCACCTAAAATGGGAAAACAAAAAAAAGAACACGCAATCAAAAGGAACGGAAGACTCCCCACTAAAAGACCTAAAGGAAATGGAAGCAAACAAACTATCAGATATAGAAATCAAATTAATGGTAATAAAGATACTTAAGGAACTCACAGACAACTAAGAGGAACTCAGCTACAACTACAACAGCATGAAAAAAGAAATAGAAACTATAAACAAACACGAGGAAGAAATGAACAATAAAAACTCGGAAATAAACAACACACTAGAAGAGATTAGAAGCAGGCAGGATGAACCAGAGCATTGAATCAGTGGGCTGGAGGACAAGGTAGAAAAAAACACCCAGAAAGAGCAAGACAAGGAAAAGAGGCTCAAAAAGAACGAAGAGGAATTATGGGAAATGCAGGACAATATAAAACATAATAGTATATATATATAATAGGGATACCAGAAGGAGCAGAAGAAGAGCAAGGGATAGAAAACTTGTTTGAAAAAGTAATGATGGAAAATTTCCCTAATTTGATGAGAGAAAAAGTCACACAAATCCAGGAAACACAGAGAGTCCCAAGCAAGAGGAACCCAAAGAGGCCCACTGCAAGACACATCATAATTAACATGGCAAAATTCCAAGACAAGGAAAGAATCTTAAAGGCAGCAAGGGAGAAACAGGAAATAACGTACAAGGGAGCCCTGATAAGGTTAGCAGCTGACTTTTCAATGGAAACACTCCAAGCCAGAAGACAATGGCAAAAAATATTCCAAGTAATGAGAACCAGAGGCCTGCAACCAAGACTACTTTACCCAGCAAGGCTCTCAATCAAGATAGAAGGCCAAATAAGGAGCTTCCCCAGACAAAAGAAGTCTAAAAGAATACACCTCCACCAAACCAGCTCTGTAAGACATGCTAAAGGGACTGCTTTAAGGAAAGGAAGGAAAAGAGAGAGAGGAACAGAGGTATGAAAAAATGGCAATGAATAACTACCTATCAATAATAACCTTAAACGTAAATGGATTAAATGCTCCAATGAAAAGACATAGAACAGCTGAATGGATAAGAAAACATGACCCACACATATGCTCCCTACAAGAGACCCACCTCAGGACGAAAGGCCTACACAGACTGAAAGTGAAGGGCTGGAAACAAATTTTCCAAGCAAAAGGACAGGGAAAAAAAGCAGGGGTAGCAGTACTCATATCAGACAAAATAGACTTCAAAAGAAGGGCCATAAAGAGAGACCCGGAAGGTCACTTCATAATACTCACAGGAAGAATCCACCAAGAAGACACAAACATTGTAAATATGTATGCACCCAACAGGGGAGCACCCAAACACATAAAGAAAATCTTGGAGGACTTCAACAAAGATATTGACAGCAACACAATTATAGTAGGGGACTTTAAAACCCCACTGTCAAAATGGACAGAACTGCCAAACAAAATATCAACAAAGATACTGTGACACTTAACAATACCCTAGATGAAATGGACTTAACTGATATATAGAGAGCTTTTCATCCCAAAGAAGCAAAATACACGTTCTCTTCAAGTATACATAGAACATTTTCAAAGACAGACCACATGATAGGCACAAAGCAAGCCTCAACAAAATCAAGAAAATTGAAATCATATCAAGCATTTTCTCTGACCACAAGGGACTGAAACTAGAAACCAACCCCAAAGGAAAAAACCCAAAACACTCAAAATCATGGAGACTGAATAGCATGCTATTAAACAATGAATGGGACAAGAGTAAGATTAGGGCAGAGATCAAAAACTTTCTTGAAACAAATGAAAACGAACTCACAACAACCGAAAACCTATGGGACACAGCAAAGGCAGTCCTGAGAGGGAAGTTCATAGCAATACAGGCCTACCTCAAAAAGACAGAAATATTTCAAACAAACAACCTAACCCTATGCCTAAAAGAACTCGAGGAACAACAACAAAGACAGCCCAGAGCAAGTAGAAGGAAGGAAATAACCAAGATCAGAACAGAGTTAAATGACATAGGGACTAAAAGCACAATTCTAAGGATCAATGAATCCAGGAGCTGGTTCTTTGAAAAGATAAACAAAATCGACAAGCCTTTAAGCAGGCTCATCAAGAGAAAAAGAGAGGACCCAAATGAACACAATTAGAAATGAAAGAGGAGAGATTACAACTGATACCACTGAAATACAAAGGATTGTAAGAAATTACTACAAAGAACTATGTGCCAAGAAATTTGAAAACCTAGGTGAAATGGACAAATATCTAGAAAAATATAACCTTCCAGAACTCAATGAAGAAGAAGCAGAAAGCCTGAACAGACCAATAACAGCAGACGAAATCGAAGCAGTCATCAAAAAACTCCCAACACACAAAAGCCCTGGACCAGATGGTTTCACAGGAGAATTCTACAAAGCATTTAAAGAACAGGTAACTCCTAGCCTTCACAGGCTATTCGAAAAAATCCAAAATGATGGAAGACTCCCAAACTCGTTTTACGGAGCCAACATCATCCTAATCCCAAAACCAGATAAAGACACAATGAAGAAAGAAAACTTTAGGCCAATATCTCTGATGAACATAGATGCTAAAATTCTCAACAAAATATTGGAAAACAGCATCCACCAATACATTAAAAAGATCATACACCATGACCAAGAGGGATTCATCCCAGGGATGCAAGGATGGTACAATATTCGCAAATCAATAAACATAATACATCACACAAACAACAGCAAAGACAAAAATCACATGATCATATCAATAGATGCAGAAAAAGCATTTGATAAGATACAGCACCCGTTTCTGATAAAAACACTCAGCAGTGGGGATAGAGGGAGCATTCCTCAACATAATAAAGGCCATATATCAGAGACCTACAGCCAACATCATATTCAATGGACAAAAACTTAGAGCTTTCCCACTAAGATCAGGAACAAGACAAGGATGCCCTCTCTCACCACTCCTATTCAACATAGTATTGGAAGTCCTAACCACAGCAATCAGACAAGAAAAAGAAATAAAAGGCATCCAAATTGCAAAGGAGGAAATGAAACTGTCACTGTTTGCATTACTTTCTTCAGTGTTGTGTAGATTTCTTATTACAGATATTTTACCTCCTTGGTTAGGTTGATTCCTAGGTCCTTTATTTTTCTTGTTGCTAGATCAAATGGGATTGTTTTCCTAACTTCTGTTTCTGAAGTTTTGTTGTTGGTGTACAGGAATGCCTTTCATTTCTGAGTTTTGACACTGTATCCAGCTGTTTTGCCAAATTCATTTATTAGGTCAAGTAGTTTTTTGGTGGAGTCTATAGGATTTTCTACGTACACTATCATGTCATCTGCAAACAGTGACAGTTTCATTTCCTCCTTTGCAATTTGGATGCCTTTTATTTCTTTTTCTTGTCTGATTGCTGTGGCTAGGACTTCCAATACTATGTTGAATAGGAGTGGTGAGAGAGGGCATCCTTGTCTTGTTCCTGATCTTAGTGGGAAAGCTCTAAGTTTTTGTCCATTGAATATGATGTTGGCTGTAGGTCTCTGATATATGGCCTTTATTATGTTGAGGAATGCTCCCTCTATCCCCACTGCTGAGTGTTTTTATCAGAAACGGGTGCTGTATCTTATCAAATGCTTTTTCTGCATCTATTGATATGATCATGTGATTTTTGTCTTTGCTGTTGTTTGTGTGATGTATTATGTTTATTGATTTGCGAATATTGTACCATCCTTGCATCCCTGGGATGAATCCCTCTTGGTCATGGTGTATGATCTTTTTAATGTATTGGTGGATGCTGTTTTCCAATATTTTGTTGAGAATTTTAGCATCTATGTTCATCAGAGATATTGGCCTAAAGTTTTCTTTCTTCATTGTGTCTTTATCTGGTTTTGGGATTAGGATGATGTTGGCTCCGTAAAACGAGTTTGGGAGTCTTCCATCATTTTGGATTTTTTCGAATAGCCTGTGAAGGCTAGGAGTTACCTGTTCTTTAAATGCTTTGTAGAATTCTCCTGTGAAACCATCTGGTCCAGGGCTTTTGTGTGTTGGGAGTTTTTTGATGACTGCTTCGATTTCGTCTGCTGTTATTGGTCTGTTCAGGCTTTCTGCTTCTTCTTCATTGAGTTCTGGAAGGTTATATTTTTCTAGATATTTGTCCATTTCACCTAGGTTTTCAAATTTCTTGGCACATAGTTCTTTGTAGTAATTTCTTACAATCCTTTGTATTTCAGTGGTATCAGTTGTAATCTCTCCTCTTTCATTTCTAATTGTGTTCATTTGGGTCCTCTCTTTTTCTCTTGATGAGCCTGCTTAAAGGCTTGTCGATTTTGTTTATCTTTTCAAAGAACCAGCTCCTGGATTCATTGATCCTTAGAATTGTGCTTTTAGTCCCTATGTCATTTAACTCTGTTCTGATCTTGGTTATTTCCTTCCTTCTACTTGCTCTGGGCTGTCTTTGTTGTTGTTCCTCGAGTTCTTTTAGGCATAGGGTTAGGTTGTTTGTTTGAAATATTTCTGTCTTTTTGAGGTAGGCCTGTATTGCTATGAACTTCCCTCTCAGGACTGCCTTTGCTGTGTCCCATAGGTTTTCGGTTGTTGTGAGTTCGTTTTCATTTGTTTCAAGAAAGTTTTTGATCTCTGCCCTAATCTTACTCTTGTCCCATTCATTGTTTAATAGCATGCTATTCAGTCTCCATGATTTTGAGTGTTTTGGGTTTTTTCCTTTGGGGTTGGTTTCTAGTTTCAGTCCCTTGTGGTCAGAGAAAATGCTTGATATGATTTCAATTTTCTTGATTTTGTTGAGGCTTGCTTTGTGCCTATCATGTGGTCTGTCTTTGAAAATGTTCTATGTATACTTGAAGAGAACGTGTATTTTGCTTCTTTGGGATGAAAAGCTCTCTATATATCAGTTAAGTCCATTTCATCTAGGGTATTGTTAAGTGTCACAGTATCTTTGTTGATATTTTGTTTGGCAGTTCTGTCCATTTTGACAGTGGGGTTTTAAAGTCCCCTACTATAATTGTGTTGCTGTCAATATCTTTGTTGAAGTCCTCCAAGATTTTCTTTATGTGTTTGGGTGCTCCCCTGTTGGGTGCATACATATTTACAATGTTTGTGTCTTCTTGGTGGATTCTTCCTGTGAGTATTATGAAGTGACCTTCCGGGTCTCTCTTTATGGCCCTTCTTTTGAAGTCTATTTTGTCTGATATGAGTACTGCTACCCCTGCTTTTTTTCCCTGTCCTTTTGCTTGGAAAATTTGTTTCCAGCCCTTCACTTTCAGTCTGTGTAGGCCTTTCGTCCTGAGGTGGGTCTCTTGTAGGGAGCATATGTGTGGGTCATGTTTTCTTATCCATTCAGCTGTTCTATGTCTTTTCATTGGAGCATTTAATCCATTTACGTTTAAGGTTATTATTGATAGGTAGTTATTCATTGCCATTTTTTCATACCTCTGTTCCTCTCTCTCTTTTCCTTCCTTTCCTTAAAGCAGTCCCTTTAGCATGTCTTACAGAGCTGGTTTGGTGGAGGTGTATTCTTTTAGACTTCTTTTGTCTGGGGAAGCTCCTTATTTGGCCTTCTATCTTGATTGAGAGCCTTGCTGGGTAAAGTAGTCTTGGTTGCAGGCCTCTGGTTCTCATTACTTGGAATATTTTTTGCCATTGTCTTCTGGCTTGGAGTGTTTCCATTGAAAAGTCAGCTGCTAACCTTATCAGGGCTCCCTTGTACGTTATTTCCTGTTTCTCCCTTGCTGCCTTTAAGATTCTTTCCTTGTCTTGGAATTTTGCCATGTTAATTATGATGTGTCTTGCAGTGGGCCTCTTTGGGTTCCTCTTGCTTGGGACTCTCTGTGTTTCCTGGATTTGTGTGACTTTTTCTCTCATCAAATTAGGGAAATTTTCCATCATTACTTTTTCAAACAAGTTTTCTATCCCTTGCTCTTCTTCTGCTCCTTCTGGTATCCCTATTATATATATATACTATTATGTTTTATATTGTCCTGCATTTCCCATAATTCCTCTTCGTTCTTTTTGAGCCTCTTTTCCTTGTCTTGCTCTTTCTGGGTGTTTTTTTCTACCTTGTCCTCCAGCTCACTGATTAATCGAGCGTGGTTTTGATTCTTTCTACTGTGTTGTTCAGTTCCGAAATTGTATTCTTCATTTCCTGTTGGCCGTTGTTGATAGTGTCTATTTCCTTTTTCATGGTGATATACTTTGCAGTGAGTTCATCGTAGTTTCCCTATAGTTCCTGGTTATTCTCTGTGAGCTCATTGAGCTTCCTGATAACCATTGCTTTGAACTCAATATCCGATAGTTGACTTGCCTCTATTTCATGTAGCATTCTTTCTGAGTCTTTCTTCATTCCTTTCATTTGGGGCTTGTTTCTTTGTCTTCCCGTTGTTTGTGAGACTCTTCTTGTTAGCCTCTGCTTCTTAAATTGATCTTTTCTGACTCCCTGGGTTTATGGTGTGAACGTCTACAGTAGAATACCTGTGAGATTCAGTGCTGGTGTCTCCTTAATCTCCTGAACTTGCTGGTCTTGGGCTGTGGTTTATTTTGGCTCTCTGTATGTCTTTGGGTTTAGATTGTTGTTGGGTGTTTCTTTGGTGGGTCCTTCCCTCCAGCTGGTTAGCTGAGGGTCACTTCCTCCACCACGTTTTGTATGCTACTGTGCAGGTGTGGACAGATTGTGTTGAAGGTGATTCTTCTGTGTGTACAGTGTTTGATGGTTCTCTCTCACTCTTGTTCAGTTGTTTGTCGTGGGTAATTTCTGCACCATTTAGTTGTATTTCCAGATCAGTCCTGGATGCGTTTAGTGTGGCTTCCACTCCCTCCTTCACCTTCTTCTGTTGTTATCTGTTGGTGGTTCCTCTATTGGTGGGTTTCCTCTTCCAGCAGTTTACTGGTGTTCACCGCTCACACCTTGGAAGTACTCTGCAGTAGCAAAGTGAAATTTGTCCTTCTGTCTCATGATGTTAGGATGACCCCTGTTTGGTTCTAACTCTGGCGTTTTCACAGTTCCAGGTTTTATTGTCTCACCATCTGATTTTTCAAAGTCCTCCACAATTTTTGGTCTCCCATCTTCATATATGCTGGAATACCATTGGCTGTTTGGTCTGTTCCTCAGAAGACCAGTTAAGTGTTTCACCTGTGCACAGGGGGAAGTGGACTCCATTCCCATCTATCTTGCCGCCACCTTCCCCTTCTTAAAATCATATTTAGTCTATTTTTTTAGTAAAATGATTAAATTTCCTATTTCCTTTTGTGAATTTTCTAAAGCTATTTTCTTTGGGGTTACCATGGGGATTACATTTAACATCCTGAAGTTACAACACTAATTTGAATTGATAATAGCTTAACTTAGGTAACATAAAAACTCTGATCCATCACAGCTCCATCCCCATCCCTTTCATTGTTGATATCACACAATCACCTCTTATACATTGTGTACCCCAAAATATAAACTGATAATTTTAAAATACATCTATCTTTTAAATTACATAGAAAACAAGATTTGGAGATACTAATCAAAATTGCAGTAATACTACTTTTTGCACTAATAATTGTAGAAAACAAAAAGTACCATTACACACCATTGTTAATAATACTACCTTTTATAATTTTCCATGTATTTGCCTTAATTGAATTATTTGTTTCAAAAAATCTTTGTATGGCTTCAAGTTACTGTCTAGTGTCCTTTCGTTTCACCCTGCAGGATTCCCTTGGGCATTTCTTTCAGGACAGGTCTAATGGCCACAAATTCCCTCAGCTTCTATTATCTGGAAATGTCTAAATTTCTCCCTCACTTTTGAAGGACAGTTTTGCTTGACATAGGATTCTTAGTTGAATTATTTTCTCTTTGAATATATTGGCCTGATGCCTTCTGGCCTCCAAAGGTTCTAGTGAGAAATCTGTCAGCTTATTGTAGATCCCTTGTATGTGATAATTCACTTTCCTTGCTGCTTTCAGGATTGTGTTTGGCTTTCGCAAGTTTGATCATAATGTGTTTCAGTACGTCTCTGAGTATATTTACGTTGGAGTGTATTGACCTCCTTGGTTGTTTTATATTCATATTTTTCATGACATTTCAGATGTTTTTAGCCATAGTCTCTCTACCCCTTTGTCACTTCCTCTGGGACTCCCCTGATATGGTTTTTCATTTGATGGTAGCCCACAGGTCTCTCAGGCTCTGTTCACTTCAATCTTTTTTCTCTCTGTTTCTGACTCAATTTCCACTGTCCTGTCTTCAAGTACACTGATTCTTCTGCCTGCTCGAATTTGCCTTTGAATCCCTCCAGTGAAATTTTTATTTTCTTTTCAGCTTCAGAATTTCTTGGTTTCTTTTTAGGTCTCTAGATGGATAGATAGATAGATACAGATACATAGATAGATAGATATAGATTTCTTTTTTGTTCACACATTGTTTTCTCAACTTTCTCCACATCTTCCTTTAGTTCTTTGAGTATCTTTAAAATGGCTGTCTTGAAGTTTGTCAAGTATATATGCCATTGTGTCTTTTAGGAACACTTCCGGTTGATTTTTTTCTTCTGAATGAGCCATATGTTCCTGTTTTTATATGCCTTGTGAATTTTTTTTTGTTGAACACTGGGCATTTGACTCTAATAATGCAGTAACTCTGGAAATCAAATTGTTCCCTTTCCCTGGGGTTTGTTGGGGTGAGGGGACTTGTTTTTGCTTCTTCAGTAGTTGTAGGCTGTGCCTATGCTGAGGGTACCTGAGGTGTAAACTTAAGGTCTTCTCTGTCTTTTCTGGGCCTTCAACTTGGCATGCATGGGCACTTTCTAATTTTCCCCATATATGCATTTTTTAAATATATTTTTGGTTTTTAATTATATTTTGTGATTATGCTATTAGTCGTCCAAATTTTCCCCCACTTTCTGCCCTCCACACAGCACCCACCACTCCCTCAGGCAATCCCCCCACCATTGTTCATGTCCATGGGTCATGTGTGTGTGTATAAGTTCTTTGGCTACTGCATTTCCTATACTGTAATTTACATCCCCATGGCTATTCTGTAACCACCTATTTGTACTTCTTCTTTTTAAAATTATTTTATTGTTGTTCAATTACAGATGTCTGCATTCCCCCACACACACTTCCCCCACCCCTTTACTTGTTCTTCTTAAGCCCCTCACCTCCTCACCCATTCCCCCTACACCCTCCTCCCATCTGGCTCTCCATATCAATGATTCTGTCTCTGTTCTTCTTGTTTGCTTAGTTTGTTTTTTAGATTCAATTTTTATATGTATTTATTTCCATTTTATTGTTCATAGTCTTGATCTTCTTTTTCTTAAATAAGTCCCTTCAACATTTCATATAATAACGGTTTGGTAATGATAAACTCCTTTAGTTTTTTCTTGTCTGGGAAACTCGTTTTGAAGGAAAATCTGTCCTTCAATCCTAAATGATAGCTTTAATGGGTAGAGCAATCTTGGCTACAGGTCCCTGCTTTTCATGACTGAATATTTCTTGCCAGTCCCTTCTAGCATGCCAAGTTTCTTTTCAGAAATCAGCTGAGTCTTATGGGAATTCCCCATAGGTAATTACCTACTTTCCTCTTGCTGCTTTTAAGATTCTCTCTTTATCTTTAACCTTCAGCATTTTAATTATGATGTGTCTTAGAGAGGGCCTCTTTGCATCTGTCTTGTTTGGGGCTCTCTGTGCTTCCTGGACTTGCATGTCTATTTCCTTTACCAAATTAGGGTAGTTTTCTTTCATTATTTTTTCAAATAGATTTTCAATTTTTGAAAATCTATTTCTGGTGCCCCTATGATGTGAATGTTGGAATGCTTGACATTGTCCGAGAGGCTGCTTATACTTATCCTCACATTTAGGGGCATCCTTTTTTTTCTTGTTCTGATTGGTTGCTTTTTGCTTCCTTATGTTCCAAATCATTGATTTGATTCTTGGTGTCATCCAGTCTACTGTTGTTTCCAGTCTACTGGCATCATCCAGTCTACTATAAATTGTTCTTTATTTCAATTAGTGTGTTTTTAGTTTCTGACAGAATCTTTTTTAGGCTATTGAGGTCCTCACTAAGTTCCTTGAGCATCCTTAAAACCAGTGTTTTGAATGCTGCATCTGATGGATTGCTTTTCTCCATTTCATTTAATTCTTTTTTCTGGAGTTTTGATCTGTCCTTTCATTTGGGCCGTTTCTTTGTCTCATTTTGGCAGCTTATCAGTGTTTGTTTCTATTTATTAGGTAGAGCTGCTTTGACTCCATGTCTCACTAGCGTGGCCTAATGTAGTAGGTGTCCTATAGGGTCCAAGGGCACAGCCTCTGCTATCACCCAAGATGGGTACTCCAGGTGCACCTTTGTGAGCTGAGTACGCCCTCATCTTTTAGTTGAGCCTTGATTGCTGTTGGCAGATCAATGCGGGTATTTCCCCAGGCCAGTCAGCTGCAAGGTCTGGCTGTGATGACTGACCACCAACCTCAGCCCTTTGCAAAGGATCAGCTGTGCTGTGGCAGGGTGGTGGTGCTCCAACATGGTCTGTAGCTGTCCACTGGGTTCACAGGCTCTGGGGTTTACTGGGTGGTGCAGGCCAAGGTCATCCCCTACCTGTGTTTTGCCCAGGGCCACCCTCCCTGAACTATAAAGCGGTCTGAGATGGCTGCTACTTGTGCTGGGCTTGGAGATTCCCAGGTGAAGCCATGCTGTCAATCTAGGCTGGATGCTGCTAGTGCCAGGCCTGCATCCACTTAGAAATGGTATGGGGGCTGAGGGCTCACTGAGTCTGGCTGTCACTTGAGTGGATTTAGGAAGTTGTGAAGCATGAGACAGGGCCACCTGTTCATGTGGAAAACCAGCTTGGGTGGGCCTGTAAGTTGGATGAGGTGGAGTTGGGATATTCAAGGTGGGGCAAACAGTGTTAGCCAGGTTGATGGAGTCTCAGATATGGCACCAGCCTGGCGGCTTCGTGGCTCAGTCTGGATGGTTGTAGTTTCTTTAATTCCATAGTTATCAGGTTTCCACTCAACTTATTTTCTAACTTTATTTTCTGTATTTCAGTTGTAATTTTGATGTGCTTGTGTCAGGAGGCGAGCCATGTCTGCCTACGCCCCCATCTTGACTGGAAGGCCCCTGCAATTGTTTTTTAATGTCCTAGCCTTTAATGTCTGGATCCCCAAAGGGAAAAACATGAAAACTCATGAGGGGTGGCATGCCAGGCTTTTAAATCCACTGGTATTACATAGGGGTAAGAGCTTGCAGCAATGGGGGGAGGTACAACAATGGCTGCCCAACTTTTGTCTGCACCTGTCTTCAGAATCAGTAATCAGAGCACAAACTGCTGTATTGGAGCAGAGTCCTTCTCTCCAGCACAGGATCCCTGCCTACAATGTGGTGCAAGCTGCTCCAGGAATGTGACTAGGGGTGGGAATGGGTAGTTGCTACTGTGCTACGAGCGGAAATTGAAGAAAAGTAACTGCATTGACAGTCCAAGTTTTCCCCTGAAAAGTTGCAAGCCTTCATGGACTTGAGTTCATTTATATCAGATGTATTCTGTCAACGCAATTGTCTAGGCGGAGAAACAGATTTGTAGTGCTTCCTGTTCTACCATCTTCCCAGGATCATCTTAAACGTCATTTTAAATATATTCCCCAACACTTGAAATAGCATTAAATTTCTGTACATGAATTTGAACTTATTTCTTGAATGTACTTATGTGCATTATGTGTACTTATTTCTTGAATGTACTTATTTCATGAATAAGTACATGAATTTGAACTTATTTCTGTTCTAGGATCTCATTTTCATGCACCTATGACAATTAGTTGCTATGCAGCTTGACACTGTACTTTCTTATCTGGCAAGGGGAAGTTACTCTCATTGCTTCTTCACAATTTTCCTGGATTATTTTGCATTTTTTCCCAATATGAACTTTAAAATTAGTTTTAACTGGTTCTCAGAGAAATAGTTATTTTGTTGCAATCAAGTTAAAGAAATAGGCTAAATTGAGAACAGACTATGACACAGAGACTTTGATCCAAAAACATGGATTTATGCCTTCCTATTTGTTCAAATGATTCTCTCTCATCAGGTTTTCGAATTTTATCATTTAGGCCCTATACATTTTAATAGGCTCATCTCTTGGATGTTGCAAGTTAAGATCTTTTCCATTTTCTATTTGCATATAGAAGTTATGATTTCAGCTATCTTGAACTCTCTTTGAGAATGGCTTTTAGTTGATTCTATTGATATGCCTGAAAAATGTTAATTTTGACTCCTTTACTTTTTACACTTTCTTCCTTATTCTTGTGTAACTGCTCTAACCAGTATCCACAGAATATTAATTATGGTGAGTAAACATGTCTGTCTCAACCCTAAGAAATATGTCCAATGTTTGATTTACAATGTTAGTTTTCCATTATTTAAGCACTTTTATGAAGAATCTATTGCCCTGACTGGTGTGGCTCAGTGGATTGAGCACGGGTCTGCGAACCAAAGTGTCGGGGGTTCATATTCCCAGTCAGGACACATGCCTGGGTTGCAGGTCAGGTCCACAGCTGGGGGCATATGAGAGGCAACTGCACACTGATGTTTCTCTCTCTCTCCTTCCCTTCCCCTCTCTAGAAATAAATAGATAAAATCTTAAAATAAGATTAGATAGATTTTTAATTTTTTTTAAGGACTTGTATCTGGAATGAATTGTACATTTTTGATCCCTGAGATGGTTTTCTTCATTTGGCCTGTTCATAGTGTAAGCTGTTAGTGGACACCTTGCTATCACCCTTGTATTTGTTTCAGTAGTTGTTTAGTATTATCATCCTTACACAGATGGAACATGGTAGTTACTTAACATGCCCCTGGAATTCACTATTATAATTTTTATTCATATCACGCTGCCCTTGTCTGGTTTTTAATCAGTGCTTCCTAAGAATTTGGAGGGTTGTTACACACTAAAGTTTAAGCCTTGTTTATGTTTTAAAGATGTGATATAATTCATCTGAGTTACCTGGGCTTTTTCTTCTCTAAGAGTTGGTCTATTGCAGTTTTTTTTTCTAGCTACTTTGTTTTTTTAAGATTTATTTCATTTATTTTAGAGAGGGAAAGGGATGGAGAGAGGGAGAGAAAGATCAATGTGTGGTTGCCTCTCACATGCCTCCTACTGGGGACCTGGCCTACAACCCAGGCATGTGCTCTGACTGGGAATTGAACTGATGACCATTTGGTTTGCAGGCCAGTGCTCAATCTACACCAGCCACGGCTCTAGCAAGTTTTAACACTTCATATTTTGCTTGTAATTGTCTGATTCCTCTGTAACATCTTCCATTTCACCACCTACTTGGGTTTGTGTCACTTTCATTGGTTAATCGTTGACTTATTTTATATTCATTTTTACCTCAATTTTTGCTTTCCACTTATTTCCTCCTATGTTTCTTGTGTTTATTGTTCTGTTTGAATCCAATGTTTAATGCACCCCTCTTTGTTTATCAGTGTAACTATTTAAGGCTAGGCCCGAGCACGGCGCCCTGTGTTTTGCTCTAAGGTTGTGCTGTTTCTGCTGCACCACAAGGCATCTCCCCTTTGCAATGCGCTAACAACAACAGCTGGATATACTCCACAGTAAGTTGAGTAATTTTTTACTCCTTTCAGCCTCATGTATGTTAACAACTAGAACTAAAAGCATAATTTACAATCAACCTGTTAAAACTATGTTACCAAGTATTAGATGTTTTTTTCTTCTTTGATGGTTGGGGCAGGGAGATGCACAGGCCAAGGCTGTCTGAGACCATGAGGTATTCAACCTTTTGGTGCTTTGGAAGAAGAGTTGTCTTGGGCCACACATTAAATACACAAACACTAATGAAAACTTGATGAGCAAAAATAAAAGTTTTAAGTACATTTATGATTTTGTTTTGGGCTGCATGTGGCCCACAGGCCATGGGTTAGACACCCCTTCAAGTGGGGTGGTTGTTGCCCCAAATAGATAATGGTAAAGGCTCGGTAACCAAATTTCACATCTTGCACAACCCAACTTACTCTTCTTACTTTTTCATAATCTTCTGGGACTGCACTGTCCAATAAGGTCACCACATGTGGCAACTGGGCACTTCAATTGTGGCTAGTAAATTGAGAATACTGTAAGATATCAGATTTTGAAAACTTCATACAAAAAAAAATAGTGAAAATTTTTATTACATGTTAATGTTTTAGCCTTATTGGGCTAAATAAAACATTACATTTAAATGATTTCTTTTTACTATCTGAATGTACCTACTAAAAAACCTTTGTATGTGTGATGGCACAGCTGTGCTGAGCTGTGCTGCTCCCCAAGCTCTCCCTCCCACCTCCCCCGACACACACACACACACACACACACACACACGGCTCGGCACAGGGATGACACTCCTTCCTGTATCCAGGTAAAGACAGCAGCACCATGAGGCCAGGTTAGTGTTAACATTTACTTTAAAAATACACAAAATATAAATTTTTTACATCAAAGTGTGATAACCTTACTTATACATTGTTCCATACTTACCTGATTTTGTTTGCATCCTTCTGCAAACATTAAGAATAGATGGATTTGATTCTGATTTTTTTGCTATGGTTCATGTAAACAGTTGAGACTGCTACACAGAGTAGGTTGTTTTACAAGGTAAAGTGGCCACAGAAACCCAACAGTAAAACAATTCAATTTGGTTTAATGAAATTGGCAGAAGTTTTAGCAGAGAGATAATCAAAGACTAAATATTGGCTTCTAGGCATTTTAAATATTAAAAACCTTGAGGTTTTCTTCATCTTGTAAACATAACTTAGACCTCTGTTGGCATTACATTTGAAAAGTAATACTAAACCATGATTTTCATCATCCTGCCCCATCAGAATACACTCTAGTATGAGAATGAAACCAAAAAATAAGCGAAATACATCAGGAATTTCAACTTGTACTGCAAAGAAGGTCCCGATGGTTTCTTCTGGGAGCAATGCAACTTTAGGTGATCCTACCATGGGCTGAGTGAGGTCCCCTGTCTGCTGGACAGTGCAACGCCACAGGCCACGAGATGGTCAGTCCCTCTTGCTCTATGTCTTCTGAAGCAACTGAGACTCTACTTCCTCCTCTACTGGCTCTGCTGTCCTTCCTGGGGCTTAGATTCGCTGGGGTAGTAGTTTGTGACAAGTGTCAAGACTGTACTGTCCCTTTAAGGTACCACATGCCACCATAGCTTACACAGCAGTCCTATGGAGAGAGAGAGAAGCATGTTAAGGGCACTTCAGCAGCAAAGGTGGCTACCACATTCTGTGCAGAATTTCTAGTGACCTAGCAACGGAACACAAACAGGAAATCGAGAACTGCCCAGTTTCTTCAGTGTTTGGGCCTCAGGCCCCTCTTCCTCTCCTCACTGAGGTCTTAAGAGTGAGGAACTACAAATGAATGTGCTTTATAAACACAAAATACAAAAACCATGAATAAGCTGACCAGAATAAAGGTGCTTCATAAATAGTGTCACTATAAATGGCCTTGGATGTTTAAGACACTAGATCGGAATATAAGGTAACTGTCACCAGCTTTCCATGTTCCAGTGCTTCTGCAAATGTGGTATCTGGAGCACAGTCAGATCACAAAAGCATTATAAGTAGCAGTACACTTACAGACTTCAGCATACTGAACAAATATAGTTTCAAAAGGAATGTATTAGCCCTGGCCAGGTAGCTCAGCTGGCTACAGTGCTGTCCACAGCTCTGTCCACATATGACAAGGTTGAGGGTTCGATCCCTGGTCAGAGCACATACAAGAATCAACCAATGAATGCCTAAATAAGTGAAACAACAGATTGATGTTTGTCTATTTCTCTCTCTCAAATCAATCAATAAAAAATTTGTAAAAAGGAATATATTCAAAGGAATATTTGAATTAGAATATATTTGAATTAATATATTGTACTGAAATTAATTCAGTAGAAAATGAAATTCTACTGAAAATTAAGTAGTATAGGAGTTAACGTGGCTATGGCAGAAATCAAGAAAGTAGTATGAGATTCAAAGGAGGAGTGAAGTCAGGACTGTAAAGGGCAGGGATGACCCACTAGACCACATTTTTTGAAGGTGGAGAGTACATCTTACTTACTTTAGTCCTTCTGCACAGACCCCCCACCCCACACCAATGCCAATCATTACCAGTTTCTGAGGACCTGAGTTAATATTCACAGAGTAGCAAGAAAGGCACCGGACTAGAGCCCTATCCACAAACTGCCCGCCTCCATCTAAGACTCTGGGTGTTGTTATACACAAAACAGACGTACCTTTAGCACTTTATCCACCTCCTGTTTACTTAGATCTTCTCCACACTCCTGAGTCAACCGAGACTGGATCATGTTCCGGCGTACTCGGTAGTTTTTGGAGAAAATTTCAAGCAAAACCTGTCGATGCTTTCGTAGCAAAAACATGTTATCTCAGGAAGCAATCCCCAAACCAGAAATCTAAAGCTATGACCCTAACTCCACACTGCAATCTGTGATAAAAGTCCTTGCTCAGGGACTCTGGTTAAAGATGAACATGTCTGGCAATTTGTCCTCTCAAGACCCCCACGAAAATGAAGAATAAAAATAATGGTATATGCCTGAAAGAGCTGGTGAAGAGCTGGCAGAGCACAAGCAGTTTAGACACTCTTGCATCACAAATAGGAGAGAGTGCTGATGTAGCAGGTGGGTAAAGCCACCACCTAAACTACATGAAGTCAGAGAAAGGGGTAAGGAGTGCGTGGCTGAGAGTGTTGGCATATAGACATACATGGTATTACACCCCCAAATCAAAATTAAATAGGATAGAAGGTAGCTGAAACCCCCCCAAAAGGCAGAAAAGGTGTTCAGTGAGAGAGAAAATTTGATCCAGGATGTCCAATGTGGGACTTAAGATTTAGAAACAGGTAAATTATCAAATCTATCACATAACTTGACCTAAGAATGACCTGTCTAGTTCATTACTGACCCACCCCAGGGTTTACCTGGAATTATACTGATGTACAATACAGAATAAAGAAAAAAAATCTTTAAGTTTGGGATAAAGGGAAGGGTACAATTTAAAAGACCAAGGAGCAGAATATCATTGAGCAACTCTAAAAGCTTGAATCCAATGGAAAATATCTTAAAATCCAGAGGGAATATGATTTACCCTCTAAAAATTACAGCTCCAGACAAACAACACTTAAGGACAAAAGGTCGCCATTTTAAGACATGAAAGAATACAGACAACTCCTCTGCCCCTTAGGAGCTGAAATGAATCAAGGAGGAAGACATGAGATTTCATAAGCCAGTCCTGCTGGAGAGGCTCCCCAGGAATTGGACTCAACAACAGTATTATCGTAGGCATCTGTGTTCAGGAAACCATGCCAGTGGAAACAAGGAGTGGCATAAAAGAGCAATGTAAGTATAGCACGGTACTGATATTTGCTTCTACTATGATGCTACAAGCATTGAGACCCGATTTAACTATGTTCTCCCAACAGCTGAGGACTGTCGTCACCTATCGCCAAGGGAAGCCCATAGATAACGTCAGGTTGATATATCTAACAAATATATTTTGTATTTTTTAAAAAATGGAAATATACCCTTTTGCTGGTACCTTTTGGTAGTTAAAAAGTGACAGCCTCTGAAGAATGGAAATCGGGTCAGGCAGGGCAGGGGACAGTTTCCTACAAAGCTTTGTCTTACTAGATTTTTAAATATGCACTTACTACTTTTAATTATCAAAGTATTTCAAGAGTAGGAAACCCAAATGCCCCCTACTCTGGCCAAAGCACACAAGGTTGCTCAGGAAGACCGTTCCAGACTGCTCCCCACTTACAGCCCATCAAAGCCCCCCACAGGGGACCAAGAACTCAGTGGGGGCTCTTGCTGACTCCCTTCCCCCCACATCTTTGGAGTTTTAGCAATTAAACCTTAACCTTCACAATTTAGGGAAAACTTCTGGACCTCAGTGGCCATGACTGCACAATTACAGTCTGCTGGTTTAATTCACCTTCTGTCCACTGGACCCCCATGGCGCTTCCAATTTCTACAGGAAATGATCAATTTCTATAACTTAAAAATCCAGCAGCCGAGACCTGAGAAGGAATCCTTGTGATCCCTATTGCCAGAGGCCCCCTGAGCGATGGGGTCCACGGCGGTCTGCTAGCCAGCTGGACGTCAGAATCATCCAGGAAGCTCTGTAAGAAATTTAAGTACCTAGGATGCTACCCGATTCCTGATGAACTGAATTCAATGTCTGGGGTCAGTCCTGGGACTCGTCATGTTTTTTTAAAGGCGATTTGCTGGCCCAGAGACTGGCATTTGGGAGCCACTGACTTGGGCTCAAACTACTGGTACCTCCAGCCTGTTTGACAGCAAACAGAATATTTAGAATTGGGAGGGGCTAGAAAATACAAACCAAGACTGCACCCCAAGTCCCCCAAAGCCCTCACCCCTACAGGAACACCTCCCAGCAGCAAAAGTTACCTCACCTGATCACTCATGTCTCCAGACTCCCAGAGGGCAAACACCTTCTGCTCATCCGGGGAAGCAGCTGTCTGTGGGGGAAACTAACCAAGATCCAGGTATGAGCTGGTCTCTTGTCTTTACCACGTGGACCCACCCTCCCTGCCCCATCTCCTCTCTCTGGGAGAGCAACAGCCATCCCCTTAAGGGCCTTGGAGGGCTGCAATGACAGAAGCGTGACACATCTGGCTTGAAGCCCACAGTATGCTCATTAAGGTGGGGACATGGGCTCTTCTGTTTTTCCCCCTAGCTCACCTCTCTGTTTTAACATCAACGTTCTCCTTCCCTAAATACCAACCCTCAGATATGTCCTAAGAAGCCTCCCCCAAAACTCCCTGGGGAATCTGGGCTCCTTTTAGTCCCTTCCCACAAGGACTGTGTCAGTGGTGGGTTTGTGGCCCTGCCCACTTTCCAAGCAACCCACTGCACTGGGTTTGGTAGGGACTGGAGGTGGCCTAGGCTCTGGGTGCCTGGGGATGGGGAGCAAGGAAGATGGCACCTGGCACAGTGGGTTCCAGAACATAGGTAACAGTAATGGTTACTACCCCATATATAGTCTCATTTGATTATTAAAAACCAAGAAGATAGTGAAGTATTATGCCCCAAATGTCCATGAGAAAAGTCCAGATCAGAGAGGTTTACTTTCTGCCTCTGGCCACACAGCTATTAAGTAGAAGAATAAGAAGCTAAACAAGTCTGTGAAAGTCTATTCACTTTCCCTGGGCCTCAGCTCCCTTGTGTAAAAACATGAGGCTGGATAGACCTGAGGTCTCTTCCACCTTGGTTATCACTGTGATCTGGTCCCCACATCAGGATCACAGGGAGGGAAGGCAACAGGCAAGCTGCAGAGAAGGCCACAGTGTCCCACAGACACTAACCAGACCAGGAGGAAGGAGTGCAACAAGGGCAGGTCCTGGGGGCTGAAGCAGGGTATCCCTCACCTTATTCTCTCCTGCTGCCTAGGACAGCACACCTCTCCTGCCAGGCCAAGCTCAGAGGAAGGTGACCCTGCAGATAACTGGATCCATCTGTCAGGTGGTCAAGGAGCAGGGCCTCCAAATAGGGCAGGCCCCCAGTACCTTCTATAAGAGGCGGCCCCATGCCACGAGAGCCAATTCTCCTACAACAGCCCAACCAGCCTGGCATCCAGCCCAGGGTCTCTTATCCTAGTTTCTGTTCCTTGCAACCCAGGGATGGACCTTTGCCTCAGCTCACCCAAGGCTACAGATGCTTCTGACCTTGGACTGCTAACATCAATGCTCCCTTGTTAAGAGGTGGCGGCAGCCTACCTCACCCCATTTGCTGCTAGGCCTGGATTGAGCCTGGGAGGAAAGAATAACCAGCACAGCTTCCCTAAGGCCACAGCCTGGCGCACTCCACCCTGAGCTAAGGAAATGATCTCCAACACATGCTCTGCTCCTACATTTCCTGCACTCTGGGGCCCCACCAACAGCAAGACAAGAGGCTTGGCCCCAGAAATGCTAACGGAGCCTCTATGGACAGGGAGGCCCTCCAGGACCCAGGTACAAGCTGGGGACTCTGGTGAAAAGCTCAGATCATCTTAGCTGAAGCAGAAAGTACTTAAGAGCTGGAGCCACTATGCTGACATTCAGAATCTAGCTCTGTCACTTCCTGGGCACTTGACCTTTAAATAGGTTCACCTCACTTCTCTGAAACTCGGTCTCCTCAACTGCAGGCTGCAAAAATCAACGATACTAGAAATCATCCTAAAAATGGCAAAACTGACAGGAATGAACTGAGGTGCAGGCAGTGGTGCTTGGCCCTTATCTGAGTCCTCTGACAGAAAAACAAACGTTCGTCCACTTTAGAAGAAGGTGCAGAGCCCAAGACTGGCCGGCCCAAGGTCACTCAAGGCTACCACATGACAGCCAAGATTCCAACCCAGGGCAGTGGTCTTCTCAAGTCCCCACCCTCTCGCTGGCAGGACTCAGGCCACTCCAGAGCACCCTGAATTCCTTCTCTCTTTGGCTCCTTTCTGCCATCCACCCTCACTCCGGGGCAGAGGGTAGCCATGTGTTTACAGCCCCACAGCACAGGCCCCACTTACAGGCACCAGGATCTGCTTGCAGCCAGAGGCCAGCACCGTGTCCTGAAGCATTCGGTCTGAGATGCCACTGAAGAGTGTGTGGCCCGGGGGCAGGCTGGCCAAGTGCAGGTTGAAGAGGCGTTTCAGCTCACTCAGTGTTAGCACAAACTGTCTCTGGAAGGTGGTTTCCACAAAGGCCCGCAGCTCCTGGGCCACTGGGGTGCTAGCGCAGCCGGGGGATGGGAGCCCATTGAAACTGTCCCCACCTGCAACCCACCCAGCAGGCACCCCATTGGTCAACCTGCTGTGAAGGTCCCCACTGGGGGTGGTGTCCATGGGCTCGCCTTCCTCTTCTTCCTCTCCCTCCTCACTCAGGGGCTCCTCCTTGATCCGCACACCAGGCAGGGCCCCAGACGCCCAGACCTGCTCTTTCCTCTGCTGCAGCTCCTGTGCCAGCAGCATGGAGTTCTGCTGGGCTCTGCTCTTGGCCACTTGGACCCGCTGGTCCCCAGAGACCAGCCCTGCAGGCCCTGCGGGGAGAGGAGGGCTGCTTAGGAAGACAGAGATTGGCCAGCGGAGGTCCTGAGACAAAGGTCCACAGCCCCTCTGCCCCAAGGCCAAGCTCTTCCATCCCGACAGGGGACATTCTGCTGTCTGGAGCAAGGGGAGAGGAACAATGCAGGCCAGCTGGGGCTGTAGCAAGTGGCCCAACCTTGCTTTACCTCAACCTTACCTAAGAGGGTTTAGCTACCCCAGCAGTGAGGGAAGAAAGAACTGGGAAAATCAGTCTCCCATGCGCAGCGATCCAAGCCAGGATGGGTTAGTGACGAGCCCGGCCCCCACCCCCCACCATCTCCTGGCAACCCAAGAGAGCAAGCAGATCTCAGGAGTCTGGGACCTAACACCATCCCAAGTACAGAAGTGCTCAGTCCCTGCAGCTAAGGTCAGTGGGAAGGTAATAAACCCTTTTCCCATACATCCTGTCCCCAGGCCAAGCCCCGCTGAGCCCACTGTCAGGTGACAGCCTGCCCAGCCAATAGTCTGCACACCTGATTGTCCATCCAGCTTCTTTGGCATGGTTTCATTCACAAGGTTATAAACTTTTTCTAATCTGAAAAGAAGAGTAAACACTTAATCCTAAACCATGTCCCCATCATGTAAGCCATCCCACCAGACACTGTGTGCTGGGACCTCTGGCAGCCCTGCCTGCAGGGGACAGGCCCACCCACCCAGGCTCTTGCTCCTGAGGGCCCCGCTCCCTCCACATGACAAACATTCTGCCCCCAGCAACGCTGTGACCAGCAGGGAGTGGCTATGTCAGGCCTCCACTGGGATTCTGGGGTCAGCTAGCAGTGCTGACCTGAGTGTGAGTGAGGCATGTGGCCCCAAATCTGCCTCATGCCCAGCAAGTCCTTACTTGGCCTGGATGCCCGCCCATAGCATGTGCTGCCGTTGGACCACATCTGGGTGCTTCTTGATGAACTCCCCATCAGGCGGCAAGACAAACTCCCAGCCTCTGTTGATCCTCACCATGGCCATGTGTTCCAAAAAATCCTTTACATCCTCTGCACAGAGCTGGGGGTGGGGCAAGGATGAGGTTGGCTAGCCTCCAACAGCCAACAGCCACTCCCCCGCCCCTCCCTCCAGATTGACATCACTTACTTTTGTCACTGTTGCCACCTCTTTCCTTACCACCCACCGGCTCTGCGTGAACTTCCACATCTAAGGGAGAAAGAAGTATGTTTCCAGGAAGCAGACATGGTGCTCCTGAGACTCCCCTGAACCTAGGCCACTGTTTGGGTACCTGGGGTCTGGCAGACTTGGGTGTGGATCTGGCTGTGGGCAGTCACATCAACTCCGAGACCCTGATTTTCTCCCTTGTAATGTAAAGACCCCCAGGGTTGTCTCCTTCAGGGGGGATAGCTGGACCCCACCCACCTCTACCTAGACCGCAAAGACTCCCTGGTCAAGGATGTCTTGCCCATTTGTCACCTACAATAACTCCGATTTGACCAGCCCCTCTTCCAGGCACCCAGACCAGACGGCATCTGCATGAACAGAGAATGGCTAACAGGCAGGGAGGGGCAAATGGTACACGTGCAGGGTAAGCGAACCTGGGAGTGAATACACACTGCACTCTGACCCCCCCAGAGACAAAGATAAAGCACACAGGCCCCTGGACAGTGACTGCCAAGGAGCTGGGCCAGTCAGAAAAAGAGAAACCACAGACATACTCTTCAGCTTAAGGCTGCCCTGTGTCACCAGGCCTGCCCATCACAGGTATGGTGGGCACTCTAAGGAGACAGACTAAGCAAACCCGAGAATACTGCTGAGGCAGGGACTGAAGTTCTGGACATGGTCAAGGAGCAGCTGGGTGGTGGAATGGAAGGATGACCTAGCTCTGGAGCTGCAAAAGCCCATGGCAACAATGAGAACATGCCCAGTACTCTGTAAACTGGGAATTGTCAGCCCTGTCCAAAGTGAGTGCAGTTCAGGGCTGTGGGTCAGTCATACCAGACTCTCCAATTATTGATAAAGAGCTAGAAATCTGGTCTGCATCATAATTTTGATTTGTAAAAATCAACAGCCAAATCAAAAACACCACTCAAGCCAAATGAAACATGCTTCTTGGACAGAATCCACTCATGAGCCACCAATTTGCAACTCCCAGCGAGAGAAACTCAAAGGTTCATATGAAGCCAAGACTCTAGGATTCCAAGAGGAGGAAGGAGAAAGGCAGAGTCCAGAGCCTCCTGCCCTGCCCACACATACTTGCCCTTTGCCCACAGCCAAAGTCCTAGAATCCCTGTGCTGTCCCCACCCTCCTCCCATGGCCACCTCTCCCACAACCCCGGAGGCCAGAGCGCCTGGACACTTACAACAAAGTCTCGGCCCCTGCAGAGCACCTCGGCGGGCACACCACTGTGAGGACTGGAAGAGTCCTTGGGGTACAGGATGTCACTGCCAATGAGAGTAGGGGTGGCAGGTCAGCCTCTGTCTTCAGCCCTATCTGACTCCTGTCCCCTGCCCAGGCTCCAAGTGAAAGCCCAGATCTCTTTCCAATATGGGCTAGCACAGGCTTGGGCCCGATAGCCCCCCTCAGAGCCCATGCTGTCCCCCAGGAGCCTGGCTCTTGTGAGCATATGTAGGAGAGAAGCTCCCTTCCCCCACACACCTATCCCTCACAATCCCTACCTGACGCCCCCCACTCACAACTGGCCCAGCCTCAAGGCCCACTACACAGACATGAAGGGCCCAGGGGCTCAAAGCCAGATATAGCCAGCCCAGGCCTCTGGGAAACCAGTGGGTCCCACATGGAAAGCAGGTGCAAGCTCAAGAGAGACTGGTGGTGGAGAGGGGTTGCAGGGCACGGGGCTGGGACCTGGACAGGCCCTGAGCACAAGTTGGGTTGAATCCTTGGGAGAATGGGGCCATCATGAGGCTCAGAGAACTTCATGGCCCAGAGGCGAATGAACAGGCTCTGAGGCTTACTACACGCATTTCCATAGCACAACTGTGATCCTCTTGCCCAGGAACACACAAACCACCCCCAGACACCCCATGCCGTTGGGGCCTCTGCCCCTGATACCCCACAGTGCCCCCCACCCAAATCCTACCTGGCCACCAACTATGACCCATCCTTCAAGGTCAAGCTCTGTGTCCACCCCCTCCCCCCTGTCCCCAGAGTTTCATAAAAACTCTCTGGGGACAGGGACCTGGCCTATGTTATTCATTGCTACCACAGAGAGAGGAGGTAGCTGCTGAACAGGTGTTGAATGAACGTGACCCAGGCCCTTGACCTCTACATTCAATGTGCTCGCTCTTGCCCCTCCAATCTGAGGACAGGGACAATGTCTGAATGAGAGTGCCCCACAGGTCAAAGGACAAGCAATTAGACACATTAAACAAATATACGAGCTTTACATCATCTCCTCACAGGAACCCAAAGAACAGGGCAAGGAAGGGGCATTACAGGCCTTGGTGTGGCAGTGAGGGCAGCATCAGGGCAGAGATCACAGCAGGACCTGATAATATGAAAGGTCCCGGAAGTCCTACCTTCAAATCACAGGGACAGACCACCAGCAGCACCAGGAGCACAGGTGGCGCTGGGCAAAGCTCCAACCCTAGCTGTGTGAGTCTCACTGCCAGGCTTTGGCAAGTGTCTGCCTCTCTGGGCCAGTGTCCTCCGGTGTATAATGGGATGACGCCTGGATGCTGTTCATGCATGACATAAATATACACAGGGCCCCATCTAATGAATGATATGCCATCACAAAGGTCTTCTATAATTAAAGCACAGGTACATGAAGCCTGTGCTTCCAGTGAAAAGGTGCCACCATGTGGCCCAGACACAAATATACTTTACAATTTACTTAGCTAACCAACTAGGAAATGATGGACTTTTTGCAGTGAATTACTTTCTTAAAAATTTGTAACCATTTTTTGACAGATTTTTCACCTTAGACCGTACTTTATTACAAGTGAGTACTTTAGCTCAGTGTGGCTCAGCAAACTGAGCGCCAATCTGTGAACCGAAAGGATGTGGGTTCAATTTCTGGTCAGGGCACTTGCCCAGGTTGTGGGCCAGGTCCCCAGCTGGGGGTGTGCAAGAGGCAACTGATCAACGTTTCTCTCCCTCTCTTTTTCCCTCCTTTCCCTTCTCTCTAAAAATAAATCTTTTCTTAAAAAAAGTGAGTACTTTATATTATATCATTTAGAACTAATATAATTCAAATGCACATAAAAAGACAATCACACTGTATTTACCAAGGGTCTCTCCTGAGCCAGGCATTATACTGAGTACAAGGGAAGTAGGGGAGTCAACACAGACAGCTCCTACCCCCTTGAAACTGGCAGTCTGGTGCAGGAGGCAGACAGACCAGTGGAGGAATCCCAAGAAAAGAGAAACTACTGAAAGTCACAAACTCAAGATCAGTGAACTGCAACAACGCTCATCAAAAAAAACTTCACCCTCAGGCACATCTTAGTGAGCCGTGGAAAGCCAGAATGAGGGGAAATCTTAAAAGCAGCCAGAGGGACACAAAAGTAGAATACCTTCAAATGCTATACCTAGAATTTACACCCAGTAGAAAATACCCTTCAGGAACCAAGCTGAAAGAGACATTTCCAGATAAACGAACACCAAGGAAATTCACCCCCTGCAGACTTCATTAAAAGAAATACCATGGCATTCTTTAGCAGAAGGAAATATCCCAGACAGAAATTCAGAGACATAGAAAAGAATAATGAACAAAATCAAAAGGCAAATATGTAAGCAGATGGAAAGAATACTGACCAGATAATATAATGTCTTGTGGGGCTTAAAGTAGAGAATTATACAAATACAACAGCAAGTGCGTTGGAAGACATGCATAAAACATTTTGAGTTCTTTGAATTATCCTGGATGAGGGTAAAAAGCAGCAGTTAATATAAACTGAGACGAGTCGTGAATGCACGCTGAAATCTGCAGGGAATCACTAAACAATTAAGAAAGGGTAACTTCCAAATTAACAGGAAAAACTGGAATAATGAAAGAATCCAGTAGGAGGTAAGAATGAATATAAAATGCAGTGTGGGCAGGACAAACAGAAAGCACTGTAGTAGATTTAAACCCCAAATATCAGCATTCACATTAAACTTAAGTGGATCAAGTGCTCCCATCGAGGGGCTAGAGCTGATCTTACCTCTTAACCACCCAGTTTCCTTGGACTAACATTGCCACCTTTTGGATGCCACGCAAAACAGCCACGGAGTCAATGGAGGGGCCCAGGAGGCTCATCAAGTTGGCGAAAGGCATAACCTTCACTGAGGATACAGAAAAGGGAAGTCTCAAGAGGGAAGAAGAGCTCTGGGCCGTCCCCGTCCCCCACCAGGTCTGCCGTGTCAAGTTCACACAGCAGCCCCAGCACATGCATGACAACCAGGGTACCGGTACAAATAACAGCCCACAGGACCCTGGAGGAAATGCCTATGAGGAACTGGGTACCAAGAGGCACACCCCCTTCTACTCATGCCCAGAGGTTTCAAAACTCCCCCATGATCATCTGGCTAGTAAATGGCAGAGCGCAGGACTGGACCCCAGAACGGTCCAGAGTCCATGCATGCACTTAACCACTGTTCTCTGTTCACCCCAACTACCTGAGCCCCCTGCCCAGGTGAGCAGGGTAAGGCCTGGGGAAGGCCCTCAGTCCTCTGTAGGCCCAGGCATAGCTGGGAGCTCCCCTCTGCTCAGGCCCCAGAGATCCCTGAGTGAGCCCCAGGAAAAGAGCCCAGGGCCTAGGGCTCAGCTCGGAGGGGTCAAGGTTCAGGTTTCCCAGTCACCAGCTTCCAGTCCCTACATATTCTGGCCCTCGAAGGTTCAAGAAAAACCCCAGTCCCTGCTGTGTGGGTGGCACAATACAGCACAAGTGAACGTGTTTAAGACTGTACCTCATGTCCACACACAGGGCTCAGCATTAGCCTTCACCTCAATGAACCCTCATCTTAGCCTCCAGGAGCTACCTTAGTCCCATCTTAGAGATAAGCAAACTAACGTCAGGAAAATGAGTGACCTGCCCAAGTTCACAGCAGGGGAGTAATGAGGGCAGCATGGAAAGGCTGACCCCCGAGGGACGCCAGTTTGCTGGAGAGCATCCTCACAGACCAGGATGCAGATGAGATGAGAAGCTGGGCAGCTCGGGTACAGGGAGCCTCTGGCCTCAAACTTGGTCCTCAGTCTGTGCCAGACTTAGGAGGTGGAGGATATGATGAGCAAGCGTGAGCACCCACCATTCTTCATCAGGATCTTGATCTGATCGGCCAGGGGCAGGGTGCGCAGCTGGGCCATGGACAGGACGTTGCTAGGGGCCACAGGTTTGTCTCTGTTAGAAATAAAAGCACTGTGTCAGAGGCGGCAGGCAGGGAGCCATGGCGGATTGTCCAGCCGCCTTTACTTACTTCTCCTCCTCCTGGCTGGGTGGCATCAACATCATGAGGTAGTCACTATGGAAGAGAGGAGAGGGCAGGGTCAGCAGCCCCAGGGCATCTCCAACCCACTGTGCCCATGAGCCCATGCTGTTTCCAGGCTGGAGCCTCCTTACCAGCAGTCAGTGAGAGGCCCATCCCTACCCCGCCCCCAGCTAAAAAAGGAGGACCAATCTCTTTGACATGGGGCCCACTCCCACAGCCCTCCCCCAGTCTACAGAAGGGGCCACAGTCCCAAGGGAGGACCCACACCAGTGTCAGTCCCAGCCAGGCTCACCTGGGTGACTTGACAAGCTCTGTGTTCTCGACCCCGTTGGAGCCCTGGCACAGCAAGTACTGGCGCTCGTGCTCAGAACGGCTGTCCTATTGGGCGGGAGGAGGGGCGGGGAGGACCCTTAGCTGAAGCCCCAGGCCTGACAGCCCCATGCCCTCTGCCTTCCAGTTCTCACCCCTGCATCACTATGTTCCAGTCGCCCAAGGCTGGCCACGGGATCACGTGCAACCCAGTAGGTTCGCCTCTCCAGGCCTGTGATGTGGCCTCAACCAACCACCTTCCAGGCTTTATGGCTGCACGGCCCCAGCACTGCGCTCAATGCCCTGTCTGTGTGACACAGGGACACTAGGAGCAGTGACAAAAATGACAGCTGACATTCGGTGAGCACCTACTGCGCGCCAGGCTCCGTACCAATGGCTGTATGTATACTAACCCACCTTTCCTCAAAATAATGCTACCAAGTTAGGTCCTACTATTATTCCCATAAGAAAAAGATTCAGAGAGATTAAGTAACTTGCCCAAGGTCACACACTAGGAAATAGCAGAGTTTCTGGGAGTCTGAGTCTGACCCTAAATCAAGCCTCTGTCAATACATTTCTCCCAGGAAGGTTCCAGAAAATCAGGACTCCACCCCAAGAAAAATGCTGGGGACCCTACCCTGTGGTGTGTTGGGAGCTAATACTCAGTTGCTTCCCTCCCTTCATATGTATTCAGGAACTAGGGTCTCAAGTCAGTGCATGAGGTGAAAACCAAGCACAGTAAAAACCACCCTTAGCAGGGAGTATGGTGACTCTGGCCATGTGAAAGGCGGCCAAATGAAGTGTACTTGAGTTGAGGGCCCACAGTGCATGAAAAATTATGTAACCAAACCCCAACCTCACTCTGAACCCAGCAAGATGTTCACGCTGGGGAGAGCCTGGGGCTGCGCCCAAGACCAGGAGCAGCAGACCCACCCCCGCCTCACACGCCCTTCCTCTGGGGTGCAGAGTGGATCAGCTAGCATGGAGGACAAACTGCCCACCAGACTTAACCTCCTTTCCCTGTGGTGTTATCAAGTGGCCACAACTGAAGTAAGGTGGAGGTGAGATAGTGAGGCCACGCTGCCACACTTCCTGAGCACTGGGCTCTTCCCCCAAAACTCCGTGCTAGGAGGGTCAACAGTGGCCTGAGGACCCAGCTCACCCTCAGGCCGTAGTAGTGCAGGTGGACCCAGGGCTCCTCAGCGTGCTTCTTCTGCAGGAACTCATAGGACTGCACACGGCGCTGGCGAGCCTGCTCCGACTCAGGCCGAGAGAACCGCACCTAGGGGATGGGAGGCAGCATGGCCTCAGGCCTCAGCCCCACCAGGAGGCCAGATGACCCCACATCTGGGGCATTTTCCACTCCCACCTTCCCCTCATTTCCTGACACAGGTCTTTTAAATTCAGTTCTAACCATGTCCCACTCTGTGATCTGCCAACACAGTCTAGGAAACAGCTTTTTCATGGTACTGCCTGCCTAATGCCCAATCTGTTTCCAATCACTGTTGGCTGCACCCACATTTTCCTAAGAAAAAAACAGTTCCCCTTTAGTTCCTACCTAAGAAGATTCTCTGCAAACACACACTCCCAGCTACAAGAGTGGGCAGGTAACTCAGACCTGGACAACTTGTGCACCAAATCCTCTTAGCCACAGGGACTGGTTCAGGGCTGGCCAAACCAGTGAGTCCAATCTGAAACTACTTAGAAGTAATGGAAAAAAGTTTACTCTCCCCTGGGTCTGAGAAGCTGGGAGGAGGTAAGCCTGGAGCTGGGACAACTCTCTCTACCACTGGGGACAGACACCTTGCCTAAGAAAGATGCCAAAGAGAAAAACAAAACCTAGAGATGGAGAAATCGGTCTCAGTGAGACTCTCAGCACCTAAATTCAACCATACCTAAAGCTGCCCCTCAATTTTTCAGTAACAAGAATCAATACATTCCATTTATTCAACTGTGCCATTTAGATCTGGTGTCTGTTGCTTAGAGTTCAGATGGAGCCAAGTTGCCAGTCACCTCTCTGTGAATGGATTATAGAATTCAGGGACTCTACAGGGGGCCTCGAAGGCATACAGGCATCTTTCAGTAACGCGAAAGGTCACCAGTTTGATTGCTGGTCAGGGCACCTGCTTGGGTTGCAGGTTCAGTCCCTTGTTGGGGTACGTGTGAAAGGCAACCAACCAACTGATTTTCTCTGCCTTTCTCCCTCCTTTCCCCTCTCTCTACAAAGAAATACATTTAAAAAAAAAAAAGGACCAGAGTCCCCAAGAAGGGAAAGAGTTATCTAAGGTCATCCAATAAGCTCCTGAGAGAACAGATGGGTCCCCCACATTGGTTATGCCAGAATTCACTACGTCTTCAAGGATATGCAAACATTCATAACTTTAGCCACACTATGTACTGTCCACATCATTTGTGCAATATTTTTCTTTAAATACTTAATCATTTTAATCTAAATATACTTAAATGGGGGAGACTTTATAAGCCATACATGGAAGGTCAATATTCTTCTAACAATCTTTAAAACACAGAAATAACTATTAAGATAGGAATTCTTCAAACATGCACTGCTTAAGAGACAGAATCACATGGTAGTTAACACGGGGCTGTGGCCCTGTCAAAGCAAGGGTGTCAGGGCACAGGCAGTGTCCGTGTGTGCACTGGGTCCCTGAGCCCCTGGGCCATGGCTTCCTTTTCCCAGCAATTCCAGGCAAAGCCACACACCTGGGGCTGCCACCCTATTTACAACTGGGACAGCTCGGCTGGGCAGAGGTAAGGCTGTCTCTCTGGACAGTCCAGCAGGAAGGCTCTGAAGAACACATACTGTTTCTACATCCGTTTCACACAGAGTGCACATTCTACACAGACCCTCCTGCTCCTGCTCCTGCTCTGTAGACCACTGAGCTACATAACCAGCCCTGCTGCCTCCCTGCACACTCCCTCTCGGGCTGGGGCTCACCGTGATCTGCTTCACATCTTCTTCTGCCTCGTCCTGCGAAGAGTCCCCTGCAGCAAGAAAAACCAGGCCTGCTCAAAGCCTCTAGTGGAGCCCCCATTTGCCGCTCTCGCCCCCGTCCCCATGGAGGCCCCAAGCAGAGGTGTCTGTGAAGTTTCCTTCTAGATGCAGGTAGATGAATGTCAGTGGTTCTCCAGCTGGCGCAATGTTGCCTTCACCTCCACCCCAGGGGACAATGGAAATGCAGAGACATTTTGGGGGGTGAATACTACTGGTACCCAGTGGGTAGAGGCCAGGGATCCTGCTAAGTCTACAGTCCATCCCTTTAATACTTTCCCCATGGCCAACCCATCCTGCCAAGTCACAGACTGACAACAGGTTTGGGGGGGCAGGGGTCAGAGCTCACCCTCATTGGCTACCTCCCTCTCTCGGTGCTTGGCATCTGCCTTATCCAAGTAGGAGAAGCTGGGTCGCAGCTGCAGGATGCCGTGTAAAGGTGTCAGGTGGAGCTCACCTGACAAAAGAAGAATTGCTTGGACCTGACTCTAGGAATTGAGCCAACCCACCCAGCCTGGCTCAAGGCAGTCCCAGACTTCCCAAAGACCTTGGTCCAAAGCCAAACCACCTCCCACCTCTGATCCTAGAGCCCTGGGACCACTGGGATGACCCAACTGGCCCTGCTGGACACAGCAAACACACAACTGGGTCAGAACACAAATCCAGACTCAAAGCCACTTCCTTAAAGCCTGCCTGCAAACCCTCCTCCACATGCATTCAAGGCTCTCTTGACCCTCATCCCACTGCCCTCCCTCCAGCTGCTTGCTCTGACCGCAGCAGGCAAGTAATCTAAAAACACACATGCTCTTTCCCAGCCAGGCCTTGGCTGGAACTCCCTCACTGCCTTCCCAATCCCATATATACCCGGAGTTCCTCCCTCTCTCATCCTCCCACCTCTTCCTGCCAGAATCCCACCCATCCCATTAAATCAGCTACTGCAAATGTGGCCAGGGAAGTAGCTCCTGAGGTGAAGGAGCATCTATACAGTCTCTGATGAAGGTCATGGCATTTCCCTGTGAACCAGACCGTGCCCTGGGAGGCAGTGCACAAAATCAATTTTACAGATGAATATGGGCTTCAAAGAGAAGAAATCAGAAGCTAGAGCTCTGTGAAAGCTGTCTGGACCCCAGAAGGAGCAGAAAGCTCAAATAAGGAGTAAATACATGGGTGTCAGATTCTGGTTTGGGTGCCAGAATGTGGTGTTAAAGTAAAGTATAATTACTTGATGCTACTTTGATCCTATTCTGTTTCCTAAGTGCTCTAATTTGTTTCATTTATTACTTCATAAACTCTAAATATACTTCCAGGACCTTGTACTTTGAAACAGCTTTGAGATATAACTCACATGCGATACAATATACCCACTTAAGCCATACAATTCAATGTGCTCTAACTTTTGGAATTGTGCAACCAGCACCACAATAAATTTAAGAACGTTTCATCATGCCCCCCAAAGCCCTGTATGCATCATGAGTCCCTCCGCAGCCCCTGGCAACCACTCCTCTGCTTTCTGTCTCTGCGAACTGGTCTGTTCTGTACATTTCATAGGAATGGAATCACAAAGTGTGGCCTTTATGACTCGCCACTTTCACGTGGCCCATTGCTCTCCAGGCTTATCTGTGGAACACGTATCCATCCCTCACCCTTTGAGATGACTAAGATTCTACTAAGTGGCTACACTACATTGTCATCCGGGCATCAGTTCATGGACAGACAGTTGGATGTTCCTTTTTTCGCTATCACGAATAATGCTGCTGCGAATGTCTGTGTACAAATTTTGATGTGGACATAGCTTTCATTTTCCCTGGGTAGATGCTGTGCAGGAAGAAATTGCTGGGTCATAAGTACCTTGTTTTTAAAACATGAATCTACTACCTGTCTCAAAAGTTATACTGGGTATGTCTGTGTCCCAGGAGGACAATGACTTTGGAGCCCCGTCCCTGTCAGAACAAGCAATGAATGACTTGTCAGAAGTTCCCCCAAGATAGTCAACTCTGGTCCACGTACAACCTGTTATTTGCACAAGCTGCCTGGCCCTGTAGGTGTCTAGCATTTGGGGGAGGAGGGTATGGACACCAGACTAGGGCAGGCCTCTCCCCATCCCGGCCCCCGCCCCACTTTCCTCTGCCATCAGCCTCCTTGCTCCATAGAGCCTAGGGTGCCCAGCTGAGGTACCTTGCCTGTAGAGTGCGGCGGCATAGCGGGACGTGTTACTGGTGGTCTGGGAGGAGCAGAATGTCTGCTTATCCATCAGCTTCCTGAGAGCACAGGGAGAATAGGCGTCCAGGGGAGGAAGTGCCTAACCCAGGCCTGGCAGGCACAGCCCCTCCACCCCAGATAACTTCCAAAACCCAACAGCCAGGGACCAAGCCCACAGGACAGGCTACGTGTGCTACAGGAGGGAAACTGGGGCAACAGAACCCAAAGCTTGTGTAGGCCCCAAGAGACAAGCAGGAGATGGGAGCCCCCACTCCTCTCAAGGTGCCTGGGAAGAACTTGGTAGGAGGAACCTTTTCCCAGAAGATGTGTCTTGCAAGGAAGGGACTGCACTAGGCCCAGCTGCTCCACTGTGGTTGCTGGTGGGGAGCCCAGCCGTGGCATATAAGGCCTCAGTGTCTTTAAGTCCTTTGTAAGGCTCACTCTGGAACACAATGAAGCTGGAGGCCTGGGGCTGGGGACTCACGAGGAATATGTGCTGGTCTCGTCTGCGCAGGCACCGTCCACATTCAGCGCAATCTGCTCCCCTTTGCTGCGGCAGTAGTTGGGGTTCAGGGTGTCAATGGCCATCTCAAGCTCTACCTAGAGGTAGGAAGCACCCCCACCACCAGCTATGAGGACCCCCACCCACGCCAATCCTGGCCCTACCCAAAAGTAGGACACATGTCCCTCCCCAGGGGCATCTAGGCTTCAGTCTATACCACAGAACACAAACGCCAACTCTAACAGAAAAGGCCAGAGTAGTTTTCTTGTATAATAGTTTGCCCCTTCCCCCAAGCTCCACTCCCAGAGATCTATATCTGGGATTAAAAATCAAGAGGCTTCTCATAAAAATCTTACTTCCACTTTCTCTTGAAAAGTCAGTGGCACTGGCAATACTAGAAGGACATGTCTCTGCGGCAATGGGCCTTGCGCTGCAGCCGCCCCGGCGCCAGGTCTCCAGCTGTCCTAGTCCCCACCACTCTGCCCCTTCAAGGCCCTGGATGTCTCACTAGGCCTGCTTCACACTGGCCCCCACCATACCTGTGAACATGAGCCCCCAGTGCCTTTTGCTAACTGGAATCTCACTCTTCCTGGCCTCTCTGGAGCTGCCCGCCCTCTTTATTTCTGGAAACTCCTCCCTTTCTCAGCTTTCAAGGCCCTACAAGTTGCTGGTTCTCCTAACTCTCCATTCACTCTTTCTCTGAGCTTCCAGTCACCAAAGGGCTCATCTCCTCACCTCCACCAGCTCCCACCCAAACCGCCCACCTCCACCACAGAAGGCAGCCCCACCTTCTGCTGCTTGGGCTTGATCTTGGCTGAGAGGTGTGGAATGTCACCGTAGGTCATCGAGGCTGGACGCACGGGGTACTGGGGAGGGCAAGGGAGCTGTCAGTGCGCCTTGCCCAGCCCCAGCCAGAGCCACTCAGGGAACTCCAGCCAAGAAGCCCCACCGACACCCCACCCCCACCGAGCCCAGAGACCCCTGGTCTCCACCCAGCCTCCTTCCAAAGAGCTTTTAGATGTCTCTGACATTCAAGGTTCATGCCCAAGCCTCAGGAACCCAAAGCCCACACACATCACCCTGTGGGCTCACATAACCACCGCCATGGGAGTCAAAAGTGAGGTTGGAGGTCAAACTACCAGTCTGCAGGCCACCAGGTAGGAGAGGACAAAGGAAACAGACCACGAGAAAGCAAAGAGGGAAAACAAGACTGGCTAAATGCTACTTATTGCTGAAGCCAGACAAGGCCACACAGGAGTTCATTATCCCAGTCTCTCCCCTTTTGCGTCTGTGTGACTTTCCCATTGCAGAAAGTTACAGACAGAGAAGGTCTGCATGCTACTGGGTGGACAGATGAGGCAAGGTTTAGACCGACTTTCAAAAAGCACCATGACAGCCTCGGGAGTGAGCCTGCAGAGGCGTGGCAGTATATGAAGTTAGTGTTCCTGTGGGAGCCATATTAGGTCAACTACATTCTAGTGAAGGAAACGGCTGCTTCCTAAAAGCTCACTTCAGTAGCAGCACAGTGGCCCTTCCATGCTTCCTGGGCTGAGCCTGGGGCAGGAACCTGGAGTGTAGGTGCAGGAATGGCCTGCAGCCCAGCCCAGCCCATCTGGCTGGAGCCCCTGCAAAGGGCCTGGGCTGGAAAGAGTGCTGCTGAAGGGCACAGGTTCTGCAATCAGACAGCCTGAGTCCTGGCCCTAACTCTACCACTAGCTTCTTATGACTTGGGCAACCCCCTCCCCTCCATCCAGCACACTTAGCCTCACCGCACAAAGCGTGGCACACCCTGAACACACATGGGGTCACTGCCACCAGCACCAGTCCCGCCATCACTGTATAGTCAGGGAAACAGGTGCAGAAGTCCCAAATGAGGGCCTCCAGCCCCAAAGCCCATAAAAGCAGAGCCTAGGGGATGGGCGGCAGCCCTCATCCCAAGCACAGGCTTGGAGCACTGCTGCTGCCGTGGACAAAAAATACTTAAAACAATACCCCGATTGTTAAGAATACAAAATGGTACAGGCGGTTCCTCAAAATGCAGAGTTTCCACGTGACACAGCAAACCCATTCCTAGGGGTACACCCAAGAGCAATGAAAACACACATCCACCCAAACACTTGTACAGGAATGTTCACAGCAGCATTCGTTATTCCTTGGAGTCAAAAAGTGGAAACAACCCAACACCCTTCAAAGGGCATGCATAAGCAGAAAGTGGTGTGCATATGTCCATACTATGGGCTTATTCTTCCATGGCTGCCTCAGTTTCCTGTCTTGGAAATGACAGACTACCTAACCCACCCACAAGAATAAAGAGAACTGTCCTATCATACACTCTGAGGTCTCCCATTGTTCCTGGTCCCCACTTACTGCATTTCCACCACCCCACCAACACCTGTTTTCCCCTCTTCATCTCCAGGTCCCACAATTACCTGAAACAGATAGAGCTTCTCTGCCAGACTTTTGGCCAAGTAGACATCGATCTGGGAACAAGGGAAGAAGACTTAACCAGGACGAAGAACCCTGAGCCTGACCTGCCCTGCTCGCATGAAGGGTGGTGGCCCCAAAGCAATCCGGGATCAAGGGAAGAGCTCAGCTATTGCTAAAACAAAATGGAACCAAGTCTCCAATCTGGATATATCCAGGGCCCCCCTCCCTACAGCTCTCAGGGGGCCAGTATAAGAGTCTAGCTGGCCCCCTACCCAGGTTCAAAGTAATCCAGTAAAATGCCTCTTCCCTGGGGCTGCCCAGACCAGGCAGCATCCTGGAGCTGGAGTACATACTTTTCTGATGCAGAGGAGACAGGGAAAGTATCTTCCATGTGCCTTCCACCACCGAGTCTGGATCAACCTATCACCCTGTCTAGAGTAGTCTACAAGCCCGTCGGAGACTGACCAGCCCTACTTCCTTTCTTCTCAACACTAACCACCCTGCCCCACCATGCAGTAGTTGACCTTCCTGCTTCCCAACTCCTTCATAGGAACCATGTACTCTCACATCCAGGCCTCAAGGACTAGTGAAGGGTCATCAGGCACAGGGGAGGCTTGTGTGAGGGGCCTTCTAGTGGAGGGAACAGCACGTGCAAAGGCCCAGAGACTCTAGAATGTGCCCTGATCTGAAACTGCTTTCCCCACTGTCTGCTTCTTACGACTCCTCCCTCCTCAGTCTCTCCCCAGAGATCCTAATCTGCCTGAAGGGGGGATAGGAACAGTGCCTCTCCTCACTGTTGTCACAGCCCCAGATGGATCCAGTAAATAACTGCTAAATGAGTAAGGTAAAGGGGAGATGTCAGACTCATTCATTAATTCAACAAACAATGCCACTAACTATGTATTATGTCCAAGGAACTGAACCCGGCTTTGTGGACACAGTGAACAGAATAAAAGCTCTGCTTTCACAAGTTTACATTCTAATGGAAGAATAATTATGTCTAGTAAGTATTGTGGCCAAGTGCAAGGCAAGTCCAACATAAGGGGCTAGAGTGCTGTGGGATGAGGGGCAATGTGCAAGAGGAGAATGCTACATGAGCACAGGAGTGGTCAGGGGGCTGTTCTGACAAGGAGATGCTGCATCAGAGATCTGAAGGGAGCAAGAGGCTCAGCCAGGCAGGTACGTGGGAGAAGAAGCTCCCAGGCTGGCCTGAGGGAGGACGGAAGGAACCCAGCCCCGCTGCCTGCAGCCCTGGGAACAGGCAAGTCTCCCTGGCAGCCCGGGCAGAGGGTGGGGAGCAGCAGTTACCTCCTGTATGACTGGGTCATCCTCTTCATTGGCCATACTAGGGGGGAGTCAGCTGTGAGATCCTCAGACTCAGCCTGTAAGGAAGAGCGAAAGACTTGGCCTGTCAGTCGGTTGTTCAGCCGTCACTCCGCAGTGCCCACTCAGTGACAGATGCTGCTCTGGGAGGGAGGAGCCTAAGACAAACAGAAGTTGATCTTCTTTCTACATATACCCTGAAGTCAACAGAGGATGGCCAATTATATAATCCACAGCTCCCCCCAAAGAGAGACAACCAAACAATGGGTGCAAACAGGTGGATATGAGTTGTACCTGTGGGAAAGAATGACCAGTTTTAAGGGGTTTTTGACTGCTGACAAAGAATTTGCCACCAAGTAGGGAAATGGAGGCTGGCTGACCCATAGGCATGAATACAACACTCCAGAACTGACTGGAAGCCATAGGGAGGTTTTAAAAAAAGAGTCAGAGATTTCTAGTCAAGGTGGTAGAGTAGGAAATCATTCCTCCCACAGCCACATCAAAATTACAACTAAATTATAAAACAACCACCCTTGAGAGCCACATGAAGACTATCTGAAAAGAACTCTCACAACTAAGGATATAATGAAGCCACATTGAGGAGGGGCAGAGACCAAAACAGGCTGGTCCCACACCCACATGTGGAAGTGAAGAATTGGGAAGGATAGCTTGGCTGCAGAGCTCTCCGCTGAGGAGCAAGGGGTCCTGGCCACACACCGAACTCCCCAGCCTGTAGCACCAGTGCCAGGAAGAAAGCCCCCACAACAGCTGATTGTGAAAATCAGCAGAGTCTCCATGCAGGTGAGATGAAGGGCTGCTGGAAACCCAGTTGTACTGTTAAGGGCCAAGCACAGACTCACTCACAAACACACTTGCCCTGGGCTTAAGCACTGGGGTAGCAGCTCAGAAAGTGCCAGGGACATAAAGAGTGAGCCTGAACTGACTAGCTTCAGGACAAGGGCTGGCAGAGCAGTTAGGGGTGGTTCTCTCCGGGGACAAAAGTGCTGGCAGGTGCCACTGTTTTTGTTGAGCCCTCCCCGACCCAGCCAGGACACAGCAGGGTATTAAATCTAGGCTCTCCATTAACCTAACAAACATCTTTCACCCCACAGAGGTGATTCCCTGAGACCCTGTCCCACCCAACACAGATGCTCAGCCAGAGCCTCTTTCAGGGGCTCCTTCACAGAAGCATCCTGCCTTAAGCTCATGCTAAGGACTTTCTCAAAATCTCTCTAAGGCCCACAAAGCTCCAACAAGTGGCGGCTGGCCTCGGTGTGCCCCATACCTCTTACGATGTGTCCTCAAGCCTGGCATAAGCAGTAATTGGTCTCAGCTTGCATTGTAACTCCCATGACGTAGTCCCAAACCTGACATAAGCTACATTCAGTATCGACTTGGAATGCAGCTTCAGCCAAAAGGCCACAAGCCCAGCACAAGTGGCAGTGGGCCTCAGCTCAAATCATGGCACCTACCAAAGGGTCCCAAGACAAGCATTAGTGGCAGCCATCCTGGGTTCTCAGCATAGCCTCTCCCAAGCACCACAAAGCCCAGCACAACCAGCAACCAAAAGCAGATCACTTTGTAGCTTCTACCAAGAGACCCCAAGCCACTCACAAACAATGCCCACCTCAGCCTATACCAGAGCCCCTCCTAAGATGCCCCAGAATCAACAAACCCAGTGGCCAGCTTCAGACAACAGCAGAGCACTACCCAATTAGCCCCACAGACAACACATCCGAAGGATGAACTACGCAGGCGCAGAGCCCCACTAAAGCAAATCTCATTCGGTGGGGTCAACACCTGCAGAACAGCTTGTCCGCTAAAGTCATGCTCAGCTGTCAGAGCCTGTCAGCCTGAGGGTGAATCCTACCCAGTGATGTACCAACAGTAATAAAGGTTCAACTACAATAGGAGGACACACACAACCCACACAAGGGACACCCCTGGAGCACCAGACTCAGATGACCAAGACTATTAGGACACTATACCAAGACTGGAAGATGTAGCAGCTCTACCTAATACACAGAAACAAACACACAGCCAAAATAAAACAACAAAGAAACACATCCAAAATAAAAGAACAAACAAAACTACAGAAAAAAGTACTAAACAAAATGGAGGCAGGCAATCTATCAGATGCAGAGTTCAAAACACTGGTTATAAGGATGCTCAATGAACTTAGGGGAAAAGTATTAATAGATTAACTCAGTGAGAATTTACAAAGAGATAGGAAACATGAAAAAAGTCAGAAATGAAGAATACAATACTGAAATAAAGAATACACTAGGAGAACCAAGATGGCGGCATAGGTAGACACACTGCGCCTCATCGCACAACCAGAACTGACAGAAAATCGAACGGCAAGGGGGTCCAACACCAAGGAAATACAAATTAAACATTCATCCAGACCGGTAGGAGGGGTGGAAACGGGCACTGGGGTGGAGAGGACTCCCGTGGCCGTGGAGGGACTGAGACTGGCGGAGTGTGGGACGAACAGGGCAGGCAGTCCGAGTACTAGCAGACCCTGCAACCCTACATTTGTGCAGATAAACCAAGAGGGCCCGACTCAGAGTGGCGGAGAGCGGGGCAGGCAGAGCAGTGGGTAGCACCCCGGGGCCCCACATTAGCACACAGATAAACCGGGCGAACGGCGGGGAGCGAAACAGACTGCGCAACCCAGGGCTCCAGCTCCGGGAAATAAAGCCTCAAACCTCTGATTGAAAGCGCCCGTGGGGGTTGGGGCGGCAGCAGGAGAGACTCCCAGCCCCACGGGAGAGGTTGTTGGAGAGACCCACAGGGGCCTAGAGTGTGCACAGGCCCACCCACTGGGGAACCAGCACCAGAGGGGCCCAGTTTGATTGTGGGTAGCGGAGTGAAAGACTGAAATCCGGAGGAGAGTGAGGCAGGCGCCATTGCTCCCACTCGGCCCCTCCCCCACGTACAGTGTCACAGCACAGCTACCAGCGTTACCCCGCTCTGGTGAACACCTATGGCTCCGCCCCTTAAAGTAACAGAAGCGCCAAGACCAAAAAAAAAAAAAAGAAAAAAATGGCCCAAATGACAGAACACTTCAAAGCTCCAGAAAAAATACAACTAAGCGAGGAAGAGATAGCCAAACTATCGGATGCACAGTTCAAAGCACTGGTTATCAATATGCTCACAGAATTGGTTGAATCTATTCGAAAAATAGATGAAAAAATGAAGCCTATGCAAATAGAAACAAAGGAAAATGTACAGGAACCAATAGTGATGAGAAGGAAACTGGGACTCAAATCAATGGTGTGGACCAGAAGGAAGAAACAAACATCCAACCAGAAAAGAATGAAGAAACAAGAACTCGGAAAAATGAGGAGAGGCATAAGAGCCTCCAGGACATCTCAAAATGTTCCAACATCCGAATTATAGGGGTGCCAGAAGGAGAAGAGGAAGAACAAAAAATTGAAAACTTATTTGAACAAATAATGAAGGAGAACTTCCCTAATATGGCAAAGGAAATAGACTTCCGGGAAGTCCAGGAAGCTGAGAGAGTCCCAAAGAAGCTGGACCCAAGGAGGAACACACCAAGGCACATCATAATTACATTACCTAAGATTAAACGCAAGGACCTACATCCAAGATTACTGTATCCAGCAAAGCTATCATTTAGAATGGAAGGGAAGATAAAGTGCTTCTCAGATAAGGTCAAGTTAAAGAGGTTCATCATCACCAAGCCCTTATTATATGAAATGTTAAAGGCAGTTACCTAAGAAAAAGAAGATCAAAAATAGGAATAATAAAAATCACAGCAAACTCACAGTTATTAACGACCACACTTAAAACAAAAACAAGAGCAAACTAGGCAAACAACTGGAACAGGAACAGAACCATAGAGATGGAGATCACATGGAGGGGTGTCAATAGGGGAGGGGGAGGGGGAGAGGGAGGGAAAGGTACAGAGAATAAGTAGCATAGATGATAGGTGGAAAATAGACAGGGGGAGGGTAAGAATAGTGTAGGAAATGTAGAAGCCAAAGAACTTATAAGTATGACCCATGGACATGAACTATAGGGGGGAATGTGGGAGGGAGGGGGTGGGCAGGATGGAGTGGAGTGGTGGGGGGGAAATGGGACAAATGTAATAGCATAATCAATAAATATATTTAAAAAAAGAAAGAAAAGAATACACTAGAAGGAATCAACAGCATATTAGATGAAGCAGAGAATCAAATCAGCGATTTGGAAGACAAGGTAGTAGAAAACACCCAATTAAAACAGCAAAAAGAAAAAAAGAGTCCAGTTTTTTTTTTTTTTTAAATGACGATAGTTTAAGGAACCTCTCGGACAACATCAAGAGTAACAGAATTTGCATCATATGGCTCCCAGGAAGACAGCAAGGGACTGAAAAACTATTTGAAGAAATAATAATGGAAGGCTTCCCTAACCTGTCCAAGGAAACAAGACATACAAGCACAGAAAGTACAGAGAGACCCAAACAAGATGAACCCAAAGAGGCCCACACCAAGAAACATAATAATTAAAATGCCAACGGTTAAAGACAAAGCAAGAATCTTAAAAAACAGCAATGGGAAAGCAGTTAGTTATGTCCAAGGGGAATCCCACAAGACTTTCAGCTAATTTCTCAACAGAAACTTTGCAGACCAGAAGTAATTGGCATGAAATATTCAAAGTTATAAAAAAGCAAACTATAACCAAGACTACTCTACCCAGCAAACATTATCACTTGGAATCAAAAGAGAGATAAAGAGCTTCCCATACAAAAAATTGAAGGAGTTCACCATTAAACTAGTATCACAAGAAATGTTAAAGGGAATTCTTTAAGTAGAAAAGAAAACATAAGAAATATGAGTAAGAAAATATAGGAGGAAAAACTGCCTACTGACAAAGGCAAACACATGGTACTGGGTTGGCCAAAAAGTTTGTTTGTTTTTTTCCATAGGATGGCTCTAGTAGTACTTAGTTGCCTTTAACTTCATTTGAAACAATTTTGTTAGATTGTATTGTGGCAGCTGTCATATCAGTGTGCATTAAAAAAAGAACTTACCAAAATCGGTGAATTTTTGTGCAGCCATTTTAATATTAAAGACGGAAGAAAATGCTTTTCTCTTCCGGTCTCAGGCGCTTCGAGAGCCGTGGGCTTGGGTGCAGAGATGGCCAAGTCCAAGAACCACACCACGCACAACCAGTCCCAAAAATGGCATCAAGAAGCCCCGATCGCAAAGATACCAGTCTCTCAAGGGGGTAGACCCCAAGTTCCTGAGGAACACACACTTTGCCAAGAAGCACAACAAGAAGGGCCTGAAGAAGATGCAGGCCAACAACGCCAAGGCCATGAACGCACGTGCTGAGGCTATCAAGGCCCTGGTCAAGTCCATGGAGGTCAAGCCCAAGATCTCAAAGGGCAGCAGCTGCAAGCTCAGTCGACTTGCTTACATTGCTCACCCCAAGCTCAGGAAACGTGCTCGTGCCCGCATCGCCTAGGGTCTCCAACTCTGCCGGCCAAAGGCCAAGGCCCAAACCAAGCCCCAGGCTGCAGATGCACCCGCAGCCCAGGCTCCAGCTCAGGCTCAGTCTCAGGCTCCCAAAGGTGCCCAGGCCCCTGTGAAGGCTCCACAGTAGAGGCCTCTGTCTGCCGACATGAGGACAGAAGGACTGGTGTGCCCCGGGGCTGGGGTCCTCCTGTGGCGTTTGTGCAAATAAACCTGAGGCAGGGTCTGTCCGTCAAAAAAAAAAAAAAAAAAGATGGAAGAAAATGCAAAACATTTTCCGCATATTATACTTTATTATTTCAAGAAAGGTAAAACTTCAACTGAAATGCAAAAAAAGATTTATGCAGTTTATAGAGAAGGTGCTGTGATTGATCCAACATGTCAAAAGTGGTTTGCGAAGTTTCGCATTGGACATTTCTTGCTGGAAGATGCTCCACAGTAGGGCAGACAAGTTGAAGTTGGTAGCAATCAAATTGATACATTAATTGAGAACAATCAACATTGTATCACACAGGAGATAGCCAACATACTCAAATATCCACATCAATAGTTACTACTGAAAATGAAAAAAAGGTGTGCCTTTTATTTTATGGAAAAAATGAAATGGACTCTTTGGCCAACACAATAAAAGCAAGTGATTCAACCAACTATAGAGCTAGTACCAAGGTTAAAAGACAAAATTAGTAAGATCATGTGTAGTTACCATAATAAATTAAGAGAAACACACAAAAGTAGTAAAAAATAGTGACTAAAACATAAACGTAGAGGGGGAAAGTAAAAATTACAGTGATTTTGGAATGTGTTTGAACTTAAGTGACTCTCAACTTAAGTAGACTTCTATAAACATAGCTTGGTATATATGAAGCACCTCATAACCATAAACCAAAAATCTACAAAAGATAAACAGTCACATCTCAGTACTAGTTGGCTTCAGAATTTGTCAAACCTTGTTTTCGTTGCATTTTGACAAGAAAAAAATGTTTCAGCAGTAGGTGACTGCTCAGGACTCATTGCTCTTGCTGTAACTTGTATGAGTCACAACACCGCTCTGCTAGAGAAGGTGCTTCACTGTTCAGGACACATGGGTTTTGGCACTCATCATGACCTCTGGAACAAATTAGAAATGACTACCAAGGCACCACTCTACAAGAAATAAAGAGAAAGGAATCCAAATTATATAGAAAGTCATCAACTTAGAAGACAGAACAAGAAGGGAACAGAGAAGAACTACACAATCAGAAAACAATAAAATGGCAATAACTACATAACCATCAATAACTGCTTTAAATGTAAATACACTAAATGCTATAATGAAAAGACACAGAGTGGCTGAATGGATTAAAAATAATAAGACCCACACATATGCTGCCTGTCAGATCAAAACACACAACAGAGACTGAAAGTAAAGAGAAGGACAAAGACACTTCAAGCAAATGAGGGGAAAAAAACTGGGGTAGCAATAAGCAATACATATATCAGACAAAATAGACTTTAAAACAAGGGATCTTTGTCTTCTTTGTAGTAAGAGACAAAGAAGGGCACTTCATGATAAAGGGATTATTGCAGAGGACATAATACTTATAAACATGTATGTCCCCACTGGGCCCCCAAACTATATAAAGCAAATATTGATGGATATAAAGGGAGAGACTGACCATAAAAAAGTCACAAGGGACTTAAAAACTGCATTGACATTAATGGATAGATCATACAGACAGAAAATGAACAGGGAAACAGTGTCCTTAAGTGACACAGTAAGCAAAATAGGCTTAATTGATATTTTTAGGACATTTCACCCCAAAACAGACAAATATACATTCTTTTCAAGTGCACCTGAAACATTTTCTACAATAGACCATGACAGGCTACAAAACAAATTTCAATAAATATGACAAAAATCATATCAAGCACCTTCTCCAATCACAATGGTATGAAACTAGAAATCAATTACAAGAAAACTGAAAAAACACAGAAACACATGGAGGCTAAATAACAGACTATTAAACAATGAATGGGTTAATAGCAACATAAAGGGGGATATCAAAATACCTTGAGACTAATGAAAACAATCACCTCAAATCTACTGGACACAACAAAAGCAGTTCTAAGAGGAAAATTCATAGCCTACTTCAAGAAACAAAAAATTCAAGGTCTACTTAAAGAAACAAGAAAAATTTCAAATAAACAATCTAATATATCTGCAGAACTTTAAAAAAAGGAAGAAAAAGTCCAAAGTGAGTAGAAGGAAGGAAATAATAAAAATCAGAGAAGAAATAAATGAAATGGTCTAAAAAATAAAAAAGATCAAAGAAATTGAGACCTGGTCCTTTGAAAAGATAAAGTGGATAAAGCTTTAACCAGATTAATTAAAAAAAAGAAAAAGTGGGGAAATAAATAAATAAAAACAGAAATTAAAGAGGAGACATGACAAATAACTACTAACAAAATCAAATCAGGACTTCCAGTCAAGATGGCAGCATAGTCAGATATGGCTCTCCTCTTCACACAACCATATCAATATTACAACTGAAATATAGAACAAATATTACTCAGAACTGCTAGAAACTGAGTTGAATGGAAATCTGACAACTACAGAATTAAAGAAACCACATCCATCCATCTAGACTGGTGGGAGGGGCATAGGTGAGGAACAGGCTGGTCCCACATCCATGTATAGTAGATAAAAATTTGGGAGGGGTATCTTCAGAGCAAGGAGTCCCAGACACACCAGTCCCCCCAGCCCAGTGTTCCAGTGTCAGGAAGATAAGTCTCCACAACTTCTGGCTGCAAAAACCAGAGGGTGTTTTGTCAGTGGAAGAAACTTCTGAACCCCAAGCAGTTCCTCTTAAAGAACCCACATACGGACTCACCTATTCAGACTCACTTCTTCTGAGCTCCAGCACCAGGGTAGCAGCTTGAGTGGCACCAGTGGTATAGAGGAAGAAAATGAAGTATCTGGCATCAGGGTGAGCAGAGGCCATTGTCCTTTTGCTAAACCCTCCCGCGACAGAGCCAGTAAGCTGGGGCCATATCTGAGACTCCATCAACCTGGCTAACACTGTTTGACCAGCCTTGGAGATTGCAGAGGCTCTGCCCCACCCAACTTATGGGTTCACCCAAGCTGGTTTTCCATAATGATGGCTGGTTTTGGCTCATGCTTCACAACTTACTATCAAACAAGCAACAGCTGGCCTCAGTGGGCCACAGGCCGGGCACTAGCAGCAGCCAGCCTATGTTCACAGCTTGGCTTTGCCTGGGAATCTCCAAGCCCAGCACAAGTAGCAGTCATCTCACATTGCTTTATAGCACAGGTGGCAAACACAAGGCCCTCGGGCCAATTCTGGCCCTCCACCTTGTTTTATCCAGCCCAGCACCTGCACCAAGCTCTGGCTTAACTGTTAAGGAGTAGTTACATTTATAGACTTAATGTTATATTCAGCCCTTTGAAAGCAACCATGAGGCTGATGTGGCCCCTGGTGAAAATGAGTTTGACACCCCTGCTTTATATGTCAGGCAAGGTGCCCTGGGCAAAACACAGATGGGGGCTGACCTTGGCCTGCACCACCTAGGAAACCCCAGTGCCAGCACACCCAGTGGGCAGCTACAGACCACATCGGAGCAGCACCACCACCTTGCCCCTGGCACAGCTGACCCTCCACAGAGGGCAGAGGTTGGTGGTCAGTGGTCCCAGTCAATCCTTGCAACTGACTTGGGTAAATCCCTCCCACTGACTTGCCAATAGTGACCAAGGCTCAATTACAAGAGAAGGGTGTACTCAGCCCACACAAAGAGCACATCTTGAGTATTCAACTTAGGTGATGGGGTGGCTATGCCACTGGACCCTGCAGGACACCTACTACATTAGGCCATACTACCAAGACACAGAGTCATAGCAGCTCTTCCTAATACACAGAAACAAACACAGGGAGGCTGCCAAAACGAGGAGACAAGGAGACATGGCCCAAATGATAGAACAGATCAAAACTCCAGAAAAGGAGCTAAACTAAGTGGAGAAATGCAATTTATCAGATGCAGTTCAAAACACTGGTTATAAGAATGCTGAAGGAACTCTGTGAGGACCTCAGCAGCATAAAAAAGATCCCATCAGATACGAAGGATACACTAATTGAAATAAAGAACAATTTACAGGGAAACAACAGTAGAGTCGATGAAACAGAGAATCAAATCAATGATTTAGAACATAAGGAAGAAAAAAAACAACTTCATAGAACAACAAGATCAAAAAGGACTCCAAAAAAACCCCCGAGGATAGTATAAACAGCCTCTGGGACAGCTTCAAGCATTCCAACATTTAGCCATGCCTGATGTGGCTCAGTGGATTGAGTGCCAGCCTGCAAACCAAACCAACATTTGCATCACAGGGTTGCCAGAAGGAGAAGTTAAAGAGCAAGAAGTTGGAAATAGACATGCAAATCCAGGAAACACAGAGTCCCAAAAAAGATGGACTCAAAGAGTCCTATTCCATGACACATCATAATTAAAATGCCGGAGGTTAAAGATAAAGAGAGAATCTTAAAAGCAGCAGCAGAAGTTAGTTATCAGATGGTTGCCAGATGGGAGGCGGGTTCAGGAGAATGGGTGAAGAGGTGAGGGGATTAAGAAGTACAAATAGCCCTGGCTGGTGTGGCTCAGTGGATTGAGCATGGGCTGCAAATTAAAAGGTCGCTGCTTCAATTCCCAGTCAGGGCACATGCCTGGGCTGTATCAGGTCCCCAGTGTGAAGCGCGTAAGAGGTTACTATACATCGATGTTTCTCTCCCTCTCTTTCTCCCTCCCTTCCCCTCTCTAAAAATAAATAAATAAAATCTTTAAAAAAAATGAAGTACAAATAGGTGGTTACAGAATAGCCATGGGGATGTAAAGTACAGCATAGGAAATGGAGTAGCCAAAGAACTTATACACATGACCCATGGACTTGGTGGGCAGATTTCCTGAGGAGGTAGAGAGTGCTGGGTGGAATGGAACTAAGGGAGAAACATCAGAACAACTGTGTTAGCATAATCAATAAAATATAATTTAAAAAAATAGTTAAAAAAATCAAATCAGTAATAAAACTCCCAACAAAAGTCCTTGCCCAGAAGTCATCAGAAAATTTTACACAATATTCAAAGAAGAATTAACACCTACACTTCTCAAACTATTCCACAAAATTCAAGAGGAGGGAAGGCTCCCTAGCTCATCTTACAAAGCCAGTATTACTCTGATTCCAAAACCAGATAGAGACACTACAAAGAAAGAGTTATAGGCCAAAATCCCAGATGAACGTACACGCAAAAACCCTCAACAATATACTAGCAAACCAAATCCATCAATGCATTAAAAAGATCATACACCATGATCAAGTGGGATTTATTCCTGGGAGGCAAGGTTGGTACAATATCCACAAATAAATTAACATGATACACCACAAACAAACTGAAGGATAAAAACATATGATAATACCATCAGAGACAAAAATAGCACTTGAAAAAATCCAGCATCCATTTATAATAAAAACACTCATGAAAGTGGGAATAGAGGGAACATACCTCAACATAATAAAGGTCAGATATGACAAATCCACAGCTAACATAATACTCAATGAGGAAAAACTAAAAGCATTTTTCTTCAAATCAGGAACAAGACCAAGTTGTCCACTTTAACCACTTTTATTCAGTGTAGTACTGGAAGGCCTAATCAGACAAGAAAAAATAATTAAAAGGCATCTGAAATGGAAAGAAGTAAAACTCTATAGAGAATCCTAAAGATTCCACCAATTCAGTAAAGTAATAGAATACAAAATTAATATTCAGAAATTGGTTCCATTTTTACACACCAATAATGAATTATCAGAAAGAGAAATTAAGAAAACAATCCTAGCCCTGGCCTGGTGTCTCTGTTGGTTCGAGCACTGTCCTGTGCACCCAAAGGTTGTGAGTTCAGTTCCTGGTCAGGGAACATACCTGGGTTGCAGGTTTGATCCCTGCATACAAAAAGCAAATGATTGATGTTTCTCTTTCTCTCCCTCTCTTGCTCTCTCTCTCTCCTCCTTCCTGTTTCTCTAAAATCAGTAAATATATCCTCAGGTAAGGATTTAAAAAAAAAAAAGAAAGAAAACAATCCTAGGCCCTGGCCAAGTAGCTCAGTTTGTTAGCATATCATCCTGATACACTAAGGTTGCAGCTTAAACCCTGGGTCAGAGCACATACTAGAAGCAACCAATGAATGTATAAATAAGTGGTATAACAAATCAATCTCTCTCTCTCTAAAATCAATAAACACTCAGAAAATTGTAAGACAGCCCTGGCTCATGGGGCCCAGTGGGTTGAGCACAGGCTTGCAAACCAAAAGGTCACCAGTTCGATTCCCAATCAGGGCATATGCCTGGGTTGCAGGCCAGATCCCCAGCTGGGGGCTTGCAAGAGGCAACCGTCAATGTTTCTCTTACACATCAATGTTTCTCTCCCTCTCTTTCTCTAAAAAATAAATAAAATCTTTTGTTTAAAAAAAGCACAAATTTATTTCAAAAAAGAAAATTATATGACATTAAAGAAAAAAAGAAAAAAAATACTAATAAATGGAAGCATATACCTTGCTTATGGGTAGGAAAAATTAACATCATTAAATTGTCCATACTACCCAAAGCAATCTATCAATACAATGCAATTCCTATCAAAATACCAATGGTGTTTTCCACAGAACCAGAACAAATAATCCAAAAAGTGATATGGAACTACAAAAGACCCTGAATAGTCACAGCAATCTTAAAAAAAGAACAAAGTTGTAGTTATCATGCTCTCTGGTATCAAGCTATACTACAAGGCTATAGTAATCAAAACAGCATGAACTGGCATAAAAACACACATCCATCATTGGAACAAATGAGAGTCCAGAAATAAACCCAGCATATATGGTCAATTAATCAATGAGAAAAGAGGTAAGAATATACAATGGGGTAAAGACTGTCTCTTTAATCAATGGTGTTGGAAAAACTAAACAAACACATGCAAAAGAATGAAATTGGACTACCTTCTTATACCATATAAACTCAAAATGGATTGAAACTTAAATGTAAGGCCCAAACCCATAAAACATCACTCTTAGTAATATTTGTTTGGCTATGTCTCCTCAGGCAAGGGAAACAAAAGAAAAAATAAACAAATGAGACTATACCAAACTAAAAATTTTTTGCACAGTAAAGGAAACCATCAAGAAAATGAAAAACAACCTACCAAATGGTGTAAGGTATTCACCAACAATACATCCAATGAGATTAATATCCAAAATATATATAAAGAATTCATACAAACTTAACACCAAAAAACAATCAAAGTTTAAAAATAGGCAGAGGACCTGAACAGACATTTCTCGAAAGAGGACATACAAATGGCCAACAGACATTGAAAAAGATGCTCAATGTCACCAGTCATCAGGGAAATGAAAATTAAAAACACAGCGAGCTAACACCTCACACCTGTCAGAATGGCTATCATCAAATCAACCACACAATAAGTGATGGCAAGGATGTGGAGAAAAGTGAATCGTCATGTACTGTTGGTAGGATTGAAAATTGGTGCAGCCACTGTGGAGAACAGTTTGGAGGCCCTTCATCCTCAAAAAATCAAAACCAGAACTATCATATGACTCAGCAATCCCACTTCTGGATATTTATCTAAAGAAATCCAAAACATTAATTCAAAAAGATAATATGCACCCCTTTATTCACTGCAGCATTATTTATAATAGCTAAGATATGAATGTAACCTACGTGTCCATCAATACAGGATTGGACAAAGAAGATGTACATATGAGTATATACAGTGGAATATTACTTGGCCATAAAAAGGAATAAAATCTTGCTGTTTACGAAAAAAAAATGGATGGACCTAGAGGGTATATACTAAGTGATATAAGTCAGAGTAAGACAAATACCATTATGATTTCACTAACATGTAGAATCTAAAAAACAAAGCAAACACACACAATAGAAACAGACTCAGAGAAACAGATGACCAAGGAATGGTTACCAGAAGGGAAGGGGAAGGGGAGGGGGTAACGTATGAAAAAGGTGAAGGGACTAAGAAGTACAAGTTGGCAGTTACAAAACAGTCACAGAGATATAAAGTACAGCATAGGGAATATAGTCAATAATATTGTAATAACTATGTCTGGTGCCAGTGCTACTAGACTTCTTAGGGGGATCACTTTGTAGATTATATAAATGTCTAATCCCCATGCTGGGCACCTGAAACTGATATAAAATAAAACTGAAGGTCAACTGTAATTGAAAAATAAAAAATAAATTTTAAAAGACTCAGATGTCAAACAGTCCCAAGACTTTTAAGGTGAACATGTCTCTGATATTTGATTTTAAAGTTGACTTTAAGCCCAACCCAAAGTGAAATAACTCTCCTCTCTGTGGTAGTTTTATGTACGTATAAAAACAACCGTCTTAAATACTTTTCTCCAATGTACTTAATAATCCTGTGAAGTGACTTGACTGTCCCCATTTCATGAGGAGTAGACTGGAACTCACAGACATTTTGTGTCTTACCCAAAGCCACACGCAACCAAGAGCACTCACTGGGTTTCAGAGCCAGGCCACTGGACTTTAGGCAACAGCAGCTCTATTCAGAAGAGGGAAGGGAGGGGCCTTCCTGCTGGGGAGTGGGTGTTAGGACTTGGCTTTAAAAGATAGAAGGATTTGGAGGAGCAATGAGAGCAAAGGAGGGATTCCAGCAACAAGAAGCACTTAAAGTACCTGGGGGAGGGAAGTCTCAGGTCTCCATGATGGAGGATGAGTCATTCAACTGGGCTGATCCTCCATATGCCCAAAGCAAGGAGACAGTTAACAAGGCACTGAGGTACCCTCAGATCTCAGCAGTCCCCAAGACCTCTACTTTTGGGTAAGACCAGCACAATCTTTGCCTTATCTACTTAACACTTAAACTATGTAATATGTAAATGAGCATAACACCTTCACCATGGGATTCAATGTCGTCTAGGACCTTTGTCCCAGCCATCATGTGAAACCATCTCACTTATTCCAGATAAACGTTCTGAACTTAAGATTGCTCAAGCTAAATGGTGATCATCCTTGGTCTCTTCCTTTCATCCCACACTGGCAAATCCTACCTTCAGAGTGTGTCTGGGACCTGGCCACTCCCACTGCTGCCTCCCCAGTCCAGCCTGCTCATCTCCAGTTACAGCCACAGCCTCACGCTCTCCCTGCTTCCACCCTCGACCCAAACCATCTTTGCTCAACCCCTCAGCCAGTGATGCTTTTGAAAACCAAGTCAGATCATGTGACTCCTCCATCTTCAAAGGCCTCCCATCTCACTCAAAATAAAAGCCAGTCTTTACCATCCTGAGAGGCCAGAAACAAACCTACTCCCTCCCTTTACTTCTCAGGCCTCACTACCAACAGGCCTCCTCCTCTCCTGTCCCCTCTTGCTGTACTTCTGAGGCTTGGCAACTGCTCTACTACCTGATAACAGCATGGCTTCCTACTTCATCTTTCTTGTTTTTGCTCAGATGTTACCACATCACTAAGACCTTCCCTGTTCACCCAATTCAAAACTGCACCCTGCCCCTTCCCTGCTCTGGTTTTCTCCATAGCATATATCACTACTGTGACAGTTATAGCTCTGTATTTATTATCTGTCCCCATGCCCCACTCCCACTAAGCTGTAAGGCTCCAGGAAGGCAGACATTGGTCTATTCTGTATCTCGCTGTACCCCCAGTGCCTAGCACAGAGCAGGCACTCAACACATATTTGTTGTCTGAGTAAATTAATCACAGGAATGTTATTTAATAAGGAGCACCCAAGAATCTTGGTAAAAGACGATCTTAGGGTGGGGGATAAAAAGCCAGACAAGTGGGAAGCAGGCCACTGCAACAAGGCAGGTGATAGAAGACTGGGTGAAAACCAGGAGCCCCAAATCCACAGCTGTAGGTGCTTTCTAAGGCCCAGACAGGGGGCAATGGATGGCAGGGCCAAGGACCCCACCCATTTGCACTGGGTGCCAAATGTCACAGATGTCAAGTATCTACCTTCTCTCCAGCTGGTTCTGTGGACAACTGAAAGACTGGGGACTTAAAGGTATGGTCTGGGAGTTAACCAAGATGCAATCATTCCCAATCATAGGCTTTCTCAGCCATTGTTGGGCTCTGTTGGCCTCCTCCCAGTCACAGAGGAGATCCTCCCTCCAGGTAGGTCATCTGATTGGGTAAAAGCAGGGGTGTTCACCTTCCTTCACCCTTCCACCATCCCATCCAACTCAGTGGCTTTCAAAGTTTTCAGACCTACAGTAAGAAATATAGGTCTTCAGCCTAAGACCTATAGTAAGAAATCTATTTCATATAAATGACCCAGAACATATATATAATCATGTAACAAATTAAACAAGGTTTAACAACCATAATTGTCCCCACTCCATGTGAGGCTCTCTACGGTTGCTCATTAAAATTAAAAATGCCGACTAATATCCCAAGTTGATTTCACATCTCACTAATATATCTTGACCTGCAATTTAAAAAGTACTGCTTCATCAAGTGTTCCTATGGCCCCTCCTTCTTACCTCCAATCTTCCCAGAAAAAGCCAGAGTAGTCCTTGTAAAAAAAGTAAATCACATCACCCCCACACCCTGCCCAAAACCCTTCAACTGTCACACAGAACAAAATCCAAACTCCCTTCCGTGGCCCCGAGGCCCTGCATGATTTTGCCCTGCGTTTCCCTCACCATCCACTTGGCCAGGCAGCCACCAGGAGGAGAAATGTTCCCTGACCACCCCACCTTACAGCATCCCCACCCCATACCCCTTCCCAGTCACTACCACCCCTCCCCCTTCTATTTCCTTTGTGGTTCTTCTCACAATCGGGAACCACCTAGTCTGTTTGCTTATGTGTTGTCTATCTTTTGCAGTAGAATATAAACTCCATCAGGGCTTCTGTGCTTCAACCAGAAAGTGGAGAGAATTATAATACATGTATTTCATCAAGTTGTTAAGGAATTATTCTGTGTCTCTTTTTTTTAAATTCACACTGTTTCCCCAATGCCTGGAACAGTGCCTGACATGAAGTAGACATATTGTTATTTTTGCCATGTATAATGTGCACCCACGTTTTTGGCCCACACTTTCAGGAAAAAAAATCTTTCATTTTAATTTTTTAATTCAATTTTTATTTATTTATATCTAGATACTGGGTTTTTTAAATTATAAAGTTATCTTAGCATTTATTTTTTAACATATTATCTTATTATTTAACAAGAAGTTTTATGTAACAAATAATTACAAAACACAAGTACAGATACAAGGTATTTCAGGCACTACCCATGTATAATGCACACCCTTATTTTTCCCTCAAAAATTTGGGCAAAAAATGTGGTCATTACACAGCAAAATACGGTAATATAATACAAATAACTGAGCGACTGAGTACATGAAAGGAGGCAGTCACAAAACCTGAACCCAGAGAGCCTAACTCAGCCCCCACCAAAGGGCCCGACTCATGGTTTGGGCCTCATGGACCCTTGAGACCAGACAAGGGCTGTGACCCAGGCGGCAACAGGCTTCTAACCACCAGAAGCCAAGGTGTGCCACAACAACAACGTCCATCTGGACCTAACAGGGTGTCCTGTGGCCATAACAGTACTGTGGCAGTGGTTCCATGGCCTTGGGTACAAGAAACTTCCCCCGACAGTGAATGGCTCAACAAATGCAAAGGGGACAAGGACACCAGGTGGAGCTAAGAGGAGGTCCAGAGCAGAGGAGGTACCTGAAGTCCACAGCTGGGTCCACCTATGTGGTACCCAGGAATCTAACCTGTCAACCAATCATAAAAACAGAAGCAACTTCAAAAGCTCTCCAGCTACTAGAGGGAGTCAGAGAGGTCTGAGGTGACAAAAGACAATGCAGTAAAGGGGGAGAGGGCCCCAGGGCCAACAGTCTCAAGGCAAGGCTTCTAGTTGGCTCTATGCCCCTAAAACAGGCATCTTCCTTCTCTGAGTCTCCTGTTTCCAACTTTGTTAAAGGCAGAGTTGGCCTAGGAGACAAGAAGAGCTAATTAGCCATAAATGAAAGTCAGTCCCTTCTCTATGGAGTTCACATAAATTCTCATTTGTCTCAATAACCCTATAAATCAAAATTTATCATTCCACCCCTGGCCAGCTAGCTCACTTGGTTAGAGTGACTGTTGGGCCATTCGCCAAGATTGCAGGTTCAACCCCCTCTCAGGGCACACACAAGAATCAACCAATGAATGCATAACTATGTGGAACAACGAATCAATGTTTCTCTCCTTCTCCCTCTAAAAATCAATAACATTTTTTAAAAGGTTTTAAGTTTATCATCCTCAAATAAGAAATGAGGAAACGGGGGCTCAGAGAGTAAGTAACTTGCCAAGGTCACAGGACTGGAGAATGGCAGAGCCAGTACAGAAACCTGGGTCTAGCTGATGTCAAATACCCTTATTTTCTTTGTTATCTACTGTACTGCACCCCAACTTAACAACAGTCAGAATGGTACAGTGGGCAAGAGCTCTGGACTCCAGAGCAGAGCTGTACAGGTTCAAATCCCAGGTTTGCTGCTAAACACCCGTGCCACACTTGAAATGCCACGTCCTGGTAACCCGCAGTAATTTTCATCTCTAAAACGTTAAAAACAAATACAGACCTCCAGATGACCACCATAAGGGCTCAATACTGTAATAAATGTAACCCGTGGAAAATCTGTTACTACTTGGCAATCTGTTTTCTTCCATCGTTAAAATGGTCTGAGACGTAGCAAAGCGTCACAAGCAGCACGCTGGGCTCCCCTTGCCGGTCTTTATTCCGCTTCCACCACACCCCCAGGAGGAAGGATAGGTGTATGAGCCCATTTCACAGATGATGAACTGGAGCCACTGATGAGACTTCGGGGGAAACAGAGGACAAGGACCGTCCATATTTAACTTTTAGCCTAAGTGCTCAATAACACTGTCTCCCACCGAACGGTCAGGGCCGGGCCAGCGCACACAGCGGGTTCCCTTACGAACGCCGAGCGGTGTCCGGAGGAAGAGAACACAGAATCCGAGCCGGGCGGGGCTGATGTGAACCTGCTCGAGGATGGCGGTGTGGCACCCTCCCCCTGTCATCAGGGCAAGCCGCAGCCCCGAGCCTCCCTTGTGGGTGGTGAGGACCCCACATAGCCACAGCCTAGGGCTGCCACGACAGGACAGCAGCTACCTCCAGACAGGTGCTCCCGTAGGAGGTCCGGGCCAGACGGGGCAGGGGAGCTGGACCCTGAGTCACCGCCAGCGACCGCATCCTCCCAGACTTCCAGGCCGAGGTCAGAGTGCACGGCCGGCTGGGTCTCCTGGGGCAGGCTGTCCGTACTGTAGCCCGAAACGCGGGCGGCCCCAAGCCCAGGAGCTCAGCGTGGGCCTCTCGGCCTACTCGGTGACCAAGCCCCAAGCCATCTCTCCAGTGCACAGAGAGGCTCATGCGCGGGGGGCGCTGCCACGTTGGCACTCACCTCTGCGCGGCGGCCGCGCACGGGCTGCGGCAACGGCCCAGGTTCCCGCAGTCTGCAGAAGCGGCAGCGGCCGACTTCTCCGTTCAGGCAGCAGCCATGTTGCTGGTGGAGAAACTCTGTCGGACACGTGGGGGGAGCAGCGCCGGGCCTCGCGCTTCCTTTTACCCAGAATGCCTTGCACGCACGCGATTGGTTCCGCCCCCTTACCGTCACTTTCGTGGGGTCGTGTCAGTTAGCTACGCCCGGCGGTAGAGGGCGCTGATGTATTCGCAAAAATGGCTAAAAACACCCTGGTGCGAAGGCAGCAGGGTTAAAAGTGGTTACTTTTGGCAGCGGTGGGATTCGAACCCACGCCCCCGAAGAGACTGGAGCCTTAATCCAGCGCCTTAGACCGCTCGGCCACGCTACCTCGATGTTATAACCCTTCTCCAGACAGTTACTTAGTACCTTTAGAAGAAATTGCGATGTAATTTTACTACATTTTAATGTGTATTTTATTTAATTTTGATGCAAATAGAATATGCCAAGTAATTAAAAGAAAATACTTGCTCAGATATTTAAACCCAGACTTGTTCCACATGGATTTTAGAGTGAAAAGTAGTTTAAGAACCTATATTCTGAGTAGGGGGTTTAACCTGGAGACTTTAGGTTAATCCATACAACTCGGTTAAGAATATCGGAGAAATGATGGATTGCGGCAGTAATCGCCTCCCTCCCCCAAACTCCAGCAGTTCGAAAGGGTCTGGGCACAAATAGTACGTGAATTATTGCAAAATATTAAAATCTTGGACCCCAATCCTAACTAAGCCCCTCCACAAAAGTAACCATTATTATCAGCTTAGTATATGTCCTTCTCTATCTTTTGCTGTGTATTTGTATGGATATATTCATATGGATAAATGTATCTGTAGAAAATAGATATTCTGGGGTTTTTTGAGTATGGTTTTTTACATAAACATTTTCATACTATTATGTAATTGACTGTTTTTCACCCTATTATTTAAAAATAATCACTCCTATTCTTTAAAAATGTCTGTCCATGTTGATGTATATAGATATTTAAAATACAGAAAAAGTACAAAGAAAAAATGATCATCCATATTCTTACCATCAATTCTTTTCTTATGTGTATACTTTTTATTTAATGTTACATGGGGAATGATATGTTATCCTTTTAAAAATCCATTAAGATTATATTAGACCATTACAAATAAAAAGCAAGCCCCCTTCTCAAACATCCTCCCCTAGTTATAAGTATTATCATAAATTTGATGTGTATCCTTCCGATCCATTTCTTATACTTCCATGTGTATATATGTATAATGTATAGTATGGTCTTTTATATGTTTTTCACTTATATCAACATTCCTACATTGCACCAATATCATTCTACAGCTTGTTTTTCTACTCCAATCTTATATTTTTGAGGTCTATTATGACACACATAGATCTAACCTATTACGTGTTATGAAAATGGACATTTAAGTTGTTTATATCAAGAAAAATAAAATTAAAAAAAGAATGAGAAGGTGTTATCTTGAAGTTTCTGGTTGATATCCAGTTGGCATACACTCTAACATTTGGGCATTCCCTATTTCTCCTTCTCTTCAGTTCTTTCTTAAACTGTTTTATTTCTCCATTTACCTTCACCGTAAGTGTTGATATGCAAAGATTTCACTGTACTAGGAAAGTTTGTTGCTTTTAAAGGAATTTTTTAAAGTACAGAAGTAGCTACCTATTGGGGATGCAGGCCAGGCATTGTGGGGGGTGGGTTTTAACGCTAAATGAGGAATAGTCATTGAGATCAATGGAAGCATTCATTGGTGTAGTCAGGGTGCTTAGTACTGGGAACGACTGTACTTGTTGGTAAATTGTGTTAGGGTGGTTGGTGACCCGGGCTGTGAGAGAATTCACAAAGAGAACAAAGTGTAGAGAATAAAGTTTTTTATTCACTCTCCAAGAAAGGAAAGGGACATGGTATGGAAAGATACACCAGCATTGAGGGGTAGGGGCTTTGAGTTTTTATTGGATTATAATTGGATTAGAAAAGGGTGGGAAGAATTGTCGTTGTGAGGCCCCTAGGCTGTTGGGGGCGTTTTAACACTGGGCTGCTGTTTGTTGTAATGTTGTGTTCTGCCTGTGGCTGTAGGGAGGGGTTAGTTCTCTTCTTGCATTCCAGTAATTTCCAGTCCTGGGGACACAAGCTCAGAAGACTAAAATGGCAGTCAGGTTTAGCAAGGTCATAGGCCTGCTTAGGCAAATTGCGCCACAATAGCAAATGGTGCTGACTTTATCCTTTCAAGTTGCATGCTGGGTTTTCTAAAATGAAAAATCCCCATAGTGAAAGATAGTTGCTGGAGTCTCTGCCTAATCCCACTTTTCTAGGAATTGCCTGACCGGCCCAGAGAATAGGTCCCTGGAAGCCACTTTTGTGTGTATCTTGTCCATACCACGGCCCCATGGGAGACAGACAACTCAGGATGGACCAGTCAGAGTGAATCTGGGCTGAGACTTGGTAAATTACTGATTTATTATTTTGACTGTTTTGTTGGAGTTAGTCTCTGACACTGACTGGAACAAGGGGAAGAGGGAGACTTGGGGTGGCCACAATCTGTGACAGGGATTGGAGGGGAGAAAACCAGTGCATAGAAAAATAAAGAATGGTAAGATTAAAAGAAGAGCAGAGTCATAGAGAAATCCAATGGTTTTCTGGCTGCCAGATCAAGACCCTTCCCAGGTCCCAGTGGGATTCTTGCAGACATCCCTTTATCATTGTAATAAATTCCCTTTTTATGCTAAAGATAGTGCTACCTGGTAGCTGTCAGTTGTAACCAATAACCCTTCTTTCAAGGTAAGAAATCATATTACACTAGAGATATTTCTGCCAAAACATTCTGGAGCAGCAATTCAGGTCTGTCCCTACAAATACATACTGAATGGGACACTTAACAAGGAGTTTCTTGGCAGTCTTGCAGCCCCATTACACAGCTGTTTGGTGTGAAGCTAATGAGCAGAAAGCAGAAGCAGAAAGCAGAACCAGAACTCCTAGACCCATAGGGTCCCAGCAGCTTTCAGTAGGGGGGAGGAGGGAAGGGTTGAAACCCTGGCTATCCCTTGGTGTGTCTACTTCTCTGCCCCTGGGACAGAAGGAGAGGGGCAAGAGCAAGCACCACACTTGCCTCCCAACCACAACGTAGGGGCTGTCTGGTAAAGAGCGTGCCCGTATCGTAAGCCCTCAGCTGTGGGCAGTGAGGCTGGACATACGGGCACAGTACTAGAGTCCCTCCATTCTTTACTCTCTTGCCCCTGTAAAAGGAACATCAAACCAAACATGGTCTGAGTCCAAAGCTTACTACATGAATCTCCTTCTGGAAATAAATTAATGTTCCTGATAAAATGCTTAAACATTTTTCTCATGAAATTTAATAGTATTGAGATTTGTATCAGGAAACTAGTTCTCTAACCACCTAAATGACATTTGTCAATCAAGAGCATAATCAACTTAAACTGAATATTCTTTTCTTTTCCTTTTCATTTAATCATTCTCTTGTCCTATAAAATATCTCTACCAAAATAAACATCAAAAGAGTGGTTACCTTGTGCAAGGCAAGGTGGGAGCATACTGCTTGAGAGGGGACCTGAGAGAGCTTTCTGGGGTGCTGCAAATGTTCAAAAATTCATCAAGCTGTATGCTTAAGATTGTGCAATTTATTCTATGTAGAAGAGACTGTAATAAAATATAATTTTTTTAAAATGTCTCTACCAACTGTGAATCTTTGAATCAGCCTCCAGGAGGGTTTACACTACAGCAAGACTGTAATCAAATTTTGCGATAAAACAATCTAAAAATTTTTTTGGTGTCCTTTACCTTTTTAAAAGGAATACTCTCTCTGGGTGGGAAACTTATTTTTGCCTTCCCAGAAGCCTTTCCCCCATTTTCTATGAACAATATTGATTTTTACTTTGAGGAAACACTCCTACCTGTGGTTCTAGAGAAACTGTCAATTAAAGCACTAAGGGGGCAGGCACCAGATCCAAATATGGCCAGTCAAAGGCTTTGTCCTGGTCTGAATCTGGCCACTTGAGGATTTAGCCCAAAGGCACAGCCATGAAGAGAACTTCCAGGCTGTTTGTGACCTTCCGCTTCCTACATAGATCTCCACACCTGCCCCAGCACCTCCTTTTCCAAGGCCTAATTCTTTCACTTTTACCTTTCATTCTGTAAACTACTACTTCCTTCCCCCTAAAATGGCTTGTTAAAGTTAACCAGCCTTGACTTCTGTTACCTGCAACCAAGAAACCCACACAATCACCTACACCTCCCCCAAAGGAAATTTGTTCTTGCAGAGGAGACACACGTTAGTTGTGTGCAGTGCACACACTCTTAGCAGGGTTCCCAGCATACTTTATTCCTGGAACAAATGCTTAATTCAAAGACATGAACTAGGATGTTCCCTGGTAAAATGGGTCTTTTTATCATCTTACACCTTGCCCCTCAAAGTTCCATCTAAGTTGTCAGATGTAAATGAGATTTGTTGTGTTGAGTCCAGGTAAGCATCAGGCTCCATGACTGGTGGCATCCTTCATCAATTTCTTTAAATTTTAGCATTGCAAACAAATGCCTGGTGTCTCCAGAAGGTGGTTGTAGGTCATGGGAATAATGCATCAGTTGGCATTATGTTGGAACTATGATGATCTGTGATTCTCAAACCTCCAACTTTCCTCTTTGATTAATGAAAAAATTCTTGTCAAATGCTTTCCATATGGGACCCCTTTAAGCTTCATTTGTAAAATAGTCACAATAATACAAGGTTTGTTGCAGGGTTACAGATAATTGTATATACCCAGGTCAATGTTTGACATACATGTATCATTGTTTCTAACACACGTTTTTTCCCACATTTCAGTATCTTTAAGATTGACCTGCATCTTATGATCAATGGCATAGAGTTTATTTTCCATTTATTAAAAAATGTTTATTTGGATTTCTGGCCAAGATGGAGGCGTAGGGAGACACACTATGCCTCCTCACACAACCAAAAGAAGGACAACGACAATTTAAAAACAAAATCCACCAGAACTGACAGAAAATTGAACTCTGTGGAAGTCCGACAACCAAGGAGATAAAGAAGACACATTCCTCCAGACCAGTAGGAGGGGCAGAGACAGGCAGCTGCGTGGAGAGGACTCGAGGCAAGGCGGCGGCTGGTGGACTCAGAGAGGCAGCACATTGTGGAGCTGGAATGGCAAGGCTGTAGCTGGCCTGCAAGGCAGTAACTGGCAGGCCCAGCAACAAACCACACAACCCAGAGTTCCAGCTAAGGGAAATGAAGCCTCAAACCACTGATTGAAAACACCTATGGGGGTTGAGGCAGCAGCGGGAGAAACTCCCAGCCTCACAGGAGAGTTTGTTGGAGAGACCCACAGGGTCCTAGAACACACACAAGCCCACCCACCTGGAAATCATTACCAGAAGGGTTTAAAATGATTGTGGGTAACGGAGGGAGTGACTGAAAGCCAGCAGAGAATGGAGAAAGCGCCATTGTTCCCTCTCGGACCACTCCCCCACGCACAGCATCACAGGGCATCCATGAGGGTTACCCGCTCTGGGGAATACCTAAGTCTCCGCCCATTTATGTAACAGGCGCGCCAAAACAAAAAAAAAATGGCCCAAATGAAAGAACAGACCAAAGATCCATAAAAAATACAACTAAGCGATGAAGAGAGAGCCAACCTATCAGAGGCACAGTTCAAAACACTGGTAATCAAGATGCACACAGAAATGGTTGAATTTGGTCACAAATTAGATGAAAAAATGAAGGCTACGCTAAGTGAAACAAAGGAAAATGTACAGGGAACCAACAGTGAAGGGAAGGAAATTGGAACTCAAATCAATGGTTTGGAGCAGAAGGAAGAAAGAAACATCCAACCAGAAAAGATTGGAGAAAAACAGAATTCAAAAAAAATGAGTACAGGATTAGGAACCTCTAGGACATCTTCAAATGTTCCAAAATCTGAATCATAGTGGTACCAGAAGGAGAAAAGGAAGAGCAAGAAATTGAAAACTTATTTGAACAAATAGTGAAGGAGAACTTCCCCACTCTGGCAAAAGAAAATAGACTTCCAGGAAGTCCAGGAAGCTCAGAGAGTCCCAAAGAAGCTGGACCCAAGGAGGAACACACCAAGGCACATCATAATTACATTAGCCAAGATGAAACAGAAAGAGAGAATCTTAGAAGCAGCAAGAGAAAAGGACACAGTTACCTACCTACAAAGGAGTTCCCATAAGACTGTCAGCTGATTTCTCAAAAGAGACCTTACAGGCAAGAAGGGGCTGGAAAGAAGTATTTGAAGTCATGAAAGGCAAAGACCTACATCCAAGATTACTGTATCCAGCAAAGCTATCATTTAGAATGGAAGGGAAGATAAAGTGCTTCCCAGATAAGGTCAAGTTAAAGGAGTTCATTATCACCAAGCCCTTATTATATGAAATGTTAAAGGGATTTATCTAAGAAAAAGAAGAAAAAAATATGAACAGTAAAAATGACAGCAAACTCACAGTTATTAATGACCACACCTAAAACAAAAACAAAAGCAAACTAAGCAAACAACTAGAACAGGAACAGAACCACAGAAATGGAGATCACATGAAAGGTTATCAACAGGGGCGTGGGGGGGAGGGGGGAAGGTACAGAGAATAAGTAGCATAAATGGTATGTGGAAAATAGACAGGGGGAGGGTAAGAACAGTATAGGAAATGCAGAAGTCAAAGAACTTATATGTATGACCCATGCACATGAACTAAAGGGGAGGAATGTGGGTGGGAGGGAGTGTGCAGGGGAGTGAAGGGGAGAAAATGGGACAACTGTAATAGCATAATCAATAAAATATATTTTAAAAATGTTTATTTGCCATGTATACTGCACACCCACGTTTTTGTGCATGTTATACATGGGATTATTATATCCCCCCCAAAATATGTTTATTGAGGAACTTCCAACCAAGATGGAGATGTAGGTAGATATACCTTGCCTCCTCGTACAACCAAAAGAATGACAACAACAAATCTAAAAACAAAAATAACCAGAACTGCCAGAAAATTGAACTGTATGGAAGTCTGACAACCAAGGAGTTAAAAAAGAAACATTCATTCAGACCACTAGGAGGGGCGGATATGGGCAGCTGGGGTGGAGAGGACTCGTGGCAAGGTGGCAGCTGGAGGACCAGGTAAAGCGGTCCCACATTTGCATGCAGATAAACTGAGAGGAAGAACTGGGGAGCGAGACAAACCACACAACCCTGGGTCCCAGCATGGGGGAATAAAGCCTCAAAACTTCTGACTGAAAAAAGCTGTGGGAGTTGAGGAGGCAGGAGAAACACCCAGCCTCACAGGAGAGTTCATTGGAGAGATCCACAGGGTGCTAAAATGTGCACAACCACACCCACCTGGGAACCAGCACCAGAAGGACCCAATTTGCTTGTTGATAGTGGAGGAAGTGACTGAAAGCCGAAGGGGAGCTGAGCAAGTGGCAGTGTTCCCTCTTGGTCCCCTCCCCCACATACAATGCCACAATGCAGTGACCTGGGTTGTCCCGCCTTGGCAAATATCTAAGGCTCTGCCCCTTACTACATAACAGGCACATCCAGACAAAGAAATATGGCCCAAATGAAAGATCAAACATCCGGAAAAAATACAACTAAGCGATGAAGAGAGAGCCAACCTTATCAGAGGCACAATTCAAAACACTGGTAATCAGGATGCTCACAGAAATGGTTGAGTACAGTCACAAAATAGAGGAAAAAGTGAAGGCTATGGAAAATGAAATGAAGGAAGATGTACAGGGAAACCAACAGTGAAGGGAAGGAAGCTGGAACTTAAATCAATGGTTTGGAGCAGAAGGAAGAAATAAACATTCCACCAAAACAGAATGAAGAAACAAGAATTCAGGAGAACCAAGATGGCGGCGTAGGTAGACACACTGCGCCTCCTCGCACAACCAGAACTGACAGAGAATCGAACAGCAAGGGGGACTGACACCAAGGAAATAGAAAATAAACACATCCAGACTGGCAGGAGGGGCGGAGACGGGCACCGGGGTGGAGAGGACTCCCGTGGCTGTGGCGGGACTGAGACTGGCAGAGTGTGGGACAAATGGCGCAGGCAGTCTGAGCACTAGCAGACCCTGCAGCCCCACATTTGCACAGATAAACCCAGAGGGCCGGACTCAGAGTGGCGGAGAGTGGGGCAGGCAGAGTGGCGGGTAACACCCCGCGGCACCACATTCGCCCACAGATAAATCAGACGAACGGCAGGCAGCGAAGCAGACGGTGCAACCCAGGGCTCCAGCTCGGGGAAATAAAGCCTCAAACCTCTGATTGAAAGCGCCCCTGGGGGTTGGGGTGGCAGCAGGAGAGACTCCCAGCCTCACAGGAGAGGTCATTGGAGAGACCCACAGGGGCCTAGAGTGTGCACAGGCCCACTTACTCGGGAACCAGCACCAGAGGGGCCCAGTTTGATTGTGGGTATCGGAGTGAAAGATTGAAATCCCGAGGACAGTGAGGCCGGCGCCATTGCTCCCACTCGGCCCCTCCTCCACGTACAGCGTCATAGCACAGCAACCAGCATTACCCCGCCCCGGAGAACACCTAAGGCTCTGCCCCTTAAAGTAACAGACGCTCCAAGACAAACAAACAAAAAAATGGCCCAAATGACAGAACACTTCAAAGCTCCAGAAAAAATACAACTAAGCGAGGAAGAGATAGCCAACCTATCGGATGCACAGTTCAAAGCACTGGTTATCAATATGCTCACAGACTTGGTTGAATCTGTTCGAAAAACAGATGAAAAAATGAAGCCTATGCTAAGAGAAACAAAGGAAAATGTACAGGGAACCAATAGTGATGAGAAGGAAACTGGGATTCAAATCAGTGGTATGGACCAGAAGGAAGAAAGAAACATCCAACCAGAAAAGAATGAAGAAACAAGAACTTGGAAAAATGAGGAGAGGCTCAGGAACCTCCAGGACACCTTGAAATGTTCCAACATCCGAATTATAGGGGTGCCAGAAGGAGAAGAGGAAGAACAAAAAATTGAAAATTTATTTGAACAAACAATGGAGAACTTCCCCGATCTGGCAAAGGAAATAGACTTCCGGGAAGTCCAGGAAGCTCAGAGAGTCCCAAAGAAGCTGGACCCAAGGAGGAACACACCAAGGCACATCATAATTACATTACCCAAGATTAAACGCAAGGACCTACAGCCAAGATTACTGTATCCAGCAAAGCTATCATTTAGAATGGAAGGGAAGATAAAGTGCTTCTCAGATAAGGTCAAGTTAAAGAGGTTCATCATCACCAAGCCCTTACTATATGAAATGTTAAAGGGAGTTACCTAAGAAAAAGAAGATAAAAAATATGAACAGTAAAAATGACAGCAAACTCACAGTTATTAACAGCCACACATAAAACAAAAACGAGAGCAAACTAGGCAAACAACTAGAACATGAGGGTTGTCAATAAGGGAGTGGGAGGGGGAGAGGGGGGTAAAGGTACAGAGAATAAGTAGCATAGATGATAGGTGGAAAATAGACAGGGGGAGGGTAAAAATAGTGTAGGAAATGTAGAAGCCAAAGAACTTATAAGTATGGCCCATGGACATGAACTATGGGGGGGGAATGTGGGAGGGAGGGGGTGGGCAGGATGGAGTGGAGTGTGGGGGGGAAATGGGACAACTGTAATAGCATAATCAATAAATATATTAAAAAAAAAAAGAAACAAGAATTCAAAAAAATGAGGAGAGGCTTAGGAACCTCCCGGACAACTTTAAATATTCCAACACCCAAATCATAGGGATACCAGAAGAAGAGGAAGAGCAAGAAATTGGAAACTTATTTGAAAAAAATGATTAAGGAGAACTTCCCCACTCTGGCAAAGGAAAATAGACTTCCAGGAAGTCCAGGAAGCTCAGAGTCCCAAAAAAGTTGGACCCAAGGAAGCACACACCTACGCACACCATAATTACATTACCCAAGGTTAAAGATAAGGAGAGAATCTGAAAAGCAGCAAGAGAAAAGGAGACAGTTACCTACAAAGGAGTGCCCATAAGGCTATCAGCTGATTTCTCAAAAGAAACCTTGCAGGCAAGAAGCAGCTGGAAAGAAGTATTCCAAGTCATGAAAGGCAAGGACCTACATCCAAGATTACTGTATCCAGCAAAGCTTTCATTCAGAATGGAAGCGCAGATAAAGTGCTTCCCAGATAAGGTCAAGTTAAAGGAGTTCATCATCACCAAGCCCTTATTATATGAAATGTTAAAGGGACTTATCGAAGAAAAAGAAGATGATAAAAAATATGAACAGTAAAATAACGACAAACTCACAACTATGAGCAACCAAACCTAAAAAACAAAAACGAACTAAGCAAACAGCTAGAACAGGACAGATTCACAGAAAGAGAGATCACATGGAGGGTTATCAGTGGGGAGGAGGAGAGGGTAGGAAGGGGGAAAAGGTACAGGGAATAAGAAGCATAAATGGTGGGTACAAAATAGACCTACCATTTGTATGGGAAATGCAGAAGTCAAAGAACTTATATGTATGACCCATGGACATGAACTAAGGTGGGATAATGATGGTGGAAGGGGAATAAAGGGGAGAAAAAAATGGGACAGCTGCAATAGCATAATCAATAAAATATATTTTTAAATGTTTATTGATTCTATGGAGAGAGGTAAGGAGAGAAATAGAAAGAAACATAGATGTGAAAGAGAAACATTGATTGGACAACCTTCCATATGCACCCTGACTGGGGATTGAACCCCCAACCTTTTGGTGTACAGGACAATGCTCCAACCAACAGAGTCACACTTGCCAAGGCTATTTTCAGTTTTTTCATTAATACATAAAATAATGGTTTATCGTAAGATCAACTGTGGCCCTGACTAGCGTGGCTCGGTGGGTTGGGCGTCATCCGGAAAATTGAAAGGTCACTGGTTGGATTCCCAGCCAAGGCACATGCCTGGGTTGTGGGGTGGTCTCCGGTTGGGGGCGTGCAAGAGGCAACCAATTGATGTCTCTCTCGCTCTCTCTCTCCCTTCCTCTTTCTCTATAAATAAATAAATAAAATCTTTAAAAATTTCAATTGTGTCTTGGATTCAATAAAACACAGTGCTCAATAAATGAATTATTACTATAATGAAATTTTAACTTAGGAAATTTAGTATTTTTAGTTCTTAGTATTTTAAATTCTTAATTTGATAATTTTATCAAAGTTGTACATGTGTCTAGTATCAATTCTACAAAGCTTGTTATCAAAATGATCAGTATGCCTACTGCTTCCACCCCAGGCAACCACTTCCAACATTTAGCTGGTTCTTTTGGTATTTATATTCATATGTCTAAACAATCTGCTTATATTGCTTTTTTATTTTCCTTTCAATTTTAGGCATTCTGTATTGATTCCTACTAGGAAAGATAAGAATTTAACTCTACCCACCCCACCTCCACCATCATAAACATTCCCATTACCCCAACCCTACTCACAGAGTTATACTGCAATTTCATTTGAGCAATAATCAGTAAATGCTATTCCCTAAGCTTGATCTTACATATACACTCAACTATAATTATTTTTCCTTTCCTGGAAAATTTTGCTTACTTTTATAAAACATGTTTTTATTATTTTTTAGAGAGAGGGGAAGAAGGGAGGGAGAAAGAGAGGGAGAGATGTGAGAAACTTCAGTTGGTTGCCTCTCACATGCACCCCAGGTGCAGACCAGACCACAACCCAGGCATGTGCCCTGGCCAGGAATCAAACTGGTGACCTTTTGCTTTGCAAGACGACATACAACTACCTGAACCACAGCAGTCAGGGCTTATCTATTTTTAACAATTGCCTTTTGAAAATACTTACCTAATTTCTAGGAATTCACCCCTAATTCAATTTTCAAATTGTGGACACACATATACATGAGGTGTATATGGCTTCAGCTTCTTGGAAGACATTTCTCCTAAAGCTTCCTGGCAGGGGTGGTAAATTCTAGGTTTAAGGCATCACCCTTCACCCTCATCTGGGCAACAGGCTAGGACTCACTCTTCTGCTGGATGATATGCATTTCTTGTTAGTCCCCCCTCCCCATACTGGCCTTCTTTGGACAGCAAATCCTTCAGTATCTTCTGGAGAAACAGTACAAGAGAGATTACTTTTTTGAGACTTTACATGTCTGAAAATGTCTTTATTCTACCCTTATATTTGATTAGTAGTTTGAACTTAAATTGTAGGTTAAAGCATTTTCCCCTGAATTTAGAAGGCAACTTCCAACTTCCAGTGTTACTCTTGATATACCTGATGTCATTCTGATTCTCCATCCTTTGCATAAAACCAGTTCTTTCCCTCTGGAAGCTTCTAGGACCTTTTTCTTGTCCTCAATGTTCTGAAATTTTGTGAGAAGAATCTTGGCGTAGGTCTAATTTTATCAGTTGGCTAGGTACTTGATGGCCCCTTTTGTTTTGGTAACACATATCCTTTGGTTCCGAGGAATGTTCTTGAATTTTTAAAAAAGATTCTCTACCCTCTGGCTCTTTGTTCTTTCTCAAACTTGTAAGTTAGGTTCCTAGACTTTTTTTTATAAATGCAACTTTTTTTTTGTTTTAATTAAGACTATTTTACCTTTTTCCAACAGATACTACTTAATATTAATAGCTCTGATTCTTTGGAATTGATTTATCTTATACTCATAATGGGGAGAACTAAAGTTGTGCATCAAGTCAGAAAGAAATACACATACTGTAACAGAAAAACAAAAAAGGCTGGTGTGGCGCCGTGGGTTGAGCCATGGACCTGTGAACTGGAAGGTTGCTGGTTTGATTCCCAGTCAGGGTATATACCCACATTGTGGGTTAGGTCCCTGTTTGTGGGCATGCAGGAGGCAACCGCACAGTCTCTCTACCTTACCCTCTCTCTAAGAATAAATAAATTTTTTAAAAGAGTTTATTATTTTTTTTTTTTAGAGAGAGGGGAAGGGAATGAGAGGGAGAAAAACATCAATGTGTGGTTGCCTCTTGTGCGCCCCCTGCTGGGGACCTGGCCCCCAGCCCAGTCACGTGCCCTGACTGGGAATTAAACAGTGACCCTTTGGTTCGCAGGCCCTTGCTCAATCCACTGAGCTACAGCAGCCAGGGCTCAATAAATTCTTTTATTTATTCATTTTAGGAAAAAAACCAACCCAGGACCAACCAGTCTGAGTTCCTTCTGGTCACCTTAAATACTGATGAGTATGTTAGGTAGAAAGACAAATACCCAATCTTTTTGGAACCCTCATTATATTACAGTGAAAATGTTTGCTTACTGCTAAATGATTTCCATAGTGGTAGGACTGTTACATTTATTTACATTTTAATCAACATACAGTAAATGTAACTTAGTAAAAATTATATCTATGTCTACATGCAAGTCCAATTCAGGGCATGTGCCTAGACTGAAGGTTTGATCCTGGTGGTGACTGATCAGTGTTTGTCTTACGTATAAGTTTCTCTCTAAAATCAATAAAAACCATATCCTCGGATGAGGATTTTTAAAAAAGGCCATATGAAATTTTTTACTATGAAATTAACAGCTTAGAATTCTGGTCCCAAATTTTAAAAGGCCAAGGAAAGATCATTGAAAGACTACACATAAATAATCTTGGGCTGTTGGGCTAATTTTTCCACCAAGTAAAGAGAAAAACAATTATAACTGTTCCACTGTGCAGCCAAGGTTTCCTATTCCTCCTACTCCTAGAATTTTCACTATTTTTCATCTTTTTTTTCCCCTGGGAGATTTCCTCAACTATTTTCCAGCCTTCGTATTGTTACTCATTTTTGTGGGTACCTTTCATTTACAAGAACGCTTTTGCTGTGTGAGTCCATGCATGCCCTATTCTACTTAAGGACATTAATAACTTTGATTTTTACAGTTCTGTTCTCCCTGAGTAGTTTCCTCCAAGACATTTTCTTCTGTTGCTTTATATGAAATGTTTTCCTTACACATGGACATTTGGCTGACTGTTTTTTCAAGTTTAAGAATTGGGCTCTCCTAAGAATGGGCGTTTCTGTGGGCAGAAGTAGGACTTGGTGGCTGAGAAACCTGTGAGGTGCTCTGGCCAGCCTGTTTCATTAACAGGAGGCGCCTTTCAGTCTTTTATCTTAGGCTGGTAAGATTTTCTAGAGATTTCTTCAATTGTTGGCCTTCTGTCAGGAATGTCAAAGTCAAGTTACCAGTGCCTGGGAGCACAGGGGAAAAAGAAGTCTGGGGGAGCCTCTAAATCCCATATGGAAACTTCCACTTAACCCTCCTTTCAGTACAGTAGCCTCTAATGCGCCTGGTGTCCTAGCTTCTTCAGGCTGATGGAGAGGCAGCAGGGCTGGCTGGCTCTACAGGGGGCAGGTCTAGTGGTTTGATGCTTTAATAGTCTATTTACCTTTTTTTTTTTAAAGAATTTATTTTTAGAGAGAAGGGAAGGAGAAAGAGAGGGAGGGAAACATTGATGTGAGAAACATTGATCATTTGCCTCTTGTAGGCACCCCAACCAGGAACCAAACCTGCAACTCAGGCATGTGCCCTACCCTGGAATTGAACCAAATACCTTTTGCTTTGCCGAATGATGCCCAACCAACTAAACTGTCAGGCCAGATAGTAACCAAGGCAGGAAGGGGGAGGGAGACATGTCTCATGCATTAATTGAGAAGTCCTGAGTCTGGTCCAATAAGATTGCCAGGCATTTGAACAACACAAGCAAAAATAGAGCAGGAGGAGGGGAGTCCATGAGACCCTGTGCTGGGAAAGGGAGCCTCTGTAGCAATTTTGCTAAGACAGAAAGCCTTTACTAGCTGAGAAAGAAAGCACCTGTAACTGTATATTGATCCCAAGATCTAGAAGGGGGAGAAGGAGGAGTACCTAGAAGCTAGCTAAAGTATATAACTCCTGAACCCCAAATAGTTGGGGCACTCAGATTAGCTGTGCCCACTTGTAGCCTTTCTGCTCAAGGTATTTCATAAGTAAACTTGCTATTTAATTTCCATTATACATGTTGCCTCTTGCTTGAACTCTCTTGTGAGCAAGGCAAGAACCAAAAAGGGGAGTCCCTGACTTGGGTCTCCCTGGTTACATGAGCCACAGCAGTCAGGGCAGATGCTTTAATAGTCTTTCAACTGACCCTAGAGTTTTAGCTCCATTTCATTTCCCCTTTTGGAATGAAGACAGTTCCTCTTGCCAATGCCTCAGTTTTTGGGGGGTTCTTCAGTGATGAAAACTGTATTGTTTGTCAGATTTCCTTACTGCTGACCTTGGATTCAGTCTTCTTGGAGACATTTCTAATTCAATTATAGGCCATCTGCTTTCCAGCATCCAAAACTTTGTTGCTGTTGATGCCTCTTTGTCTTTATCCTCTTGGGCTTATGCCATTAACCCATTTTCTTTCTTGTCATGTAATAATGTGTCTTCAACCTACCCTCACAGCTATGCTAATGTTCAAATTTCTTAAAATTAAAAAATCATCGGCTTGAAACCAAATGATCATACCTATAGCCAAGATTTTCTTAGGCTTTGGATGACAAAACATCTTTAATATACACACTCTGCTTTGAAGCTGATGACAACTTTGCAATGGTAAAGATTATTCTTCCTGTTTTATAGCTGAGAAAAATCAAAAGAAAAAGAAAGGCTCACATACTTTATCTACAGCAGAGGGAGAGCATAAGGACCAAATTTGGAAGGCTTTTTTTTGTTTGTTTAAGATTGTAGTTATATGGGCAAAGGACTTGAACAGACGCTTCTCCAAGGAAGACATACAGAGGGCCCAGAGACATATGAAAAGATGCTCAGCATCACTAGCCATCAGAGAGATGCAAATTAAAACCACAATGAGGTACCATCTCACACTGGTCAGAGTAGCCACCATAAACAAATCAACAAACAAATGGAGAGGATGTGGAGAAAAGGGAACCCTAGGGCACTGTTGGTGGGAATACAGACTGGTGAGGCCACTGTGCAAAACAATATGGAATTTCCTCAGAAAACTAAAAATGGAACTGCCCTTTGACCCAGCAATTCTGCTGCTGGGATTATACCCTAAGAACCCTGAAACACCAATCCAAAAGAACCTATGCACTCCAATGTTCATAGCAGCACAGTTTACAATAGCCAAGTACTGGAAGCAACCTAAGTACACATCAGCAAATGAGTGGATCAAAAAACTATGGTATATTAACACAATGGAATTCTATGCAGCAGAGAGAAAGAAGGAGCTTATACCCTTTGCAACAGCATGGATGGAACTGGAGAGCATTATGCTAAGTGAAATAAGCCAGACGGTGAGGGACAAATGCCATATGATCTCACCTTTAACTGGAACATAATCAACAGAAGAAAAAAGCAAACAAAATATAACCAGAGACATTGAAGTTAAGAACAATCCAACAATAACCAGGGGGGAGTGGGGAGGGGACAGTGAGGAGAGGGGATTGCAGGGACTACTATAAAGGACACATGGACAAAATCACGGGAGAGGGTAGAGGTGGGGGAGGGAGGGGGGTTCAGCTGGGGTGGGGTGGAGAGATGGGGAGAAAAGGCATACAACTGTAATTGAATAACAATAAAGTTTTTTTTAAAAACACTGTAGTTATTTATTTTTAGAAAGTGGGGAAGGGAGAAAGAGCGAAACATCGATGTGCGAGAGGTACATCTGTTGGTTGTCTCTCACATGCCCCCAACCGGGGACCTGGTCCACAACCCAGGCGTGTGCCCTGACTGGGAATTGAACCGGCAACCTTTCAGTTCACAGGCTGGCACTCAATCCACTGAGCCACACCAGCCAGGGCAGCTTTTTTTTTTTTAAGCCCTTTTTTTATTTTTTAAGCCCACAGACACACTTTTTGTTGCTTTCAGAAAGAGGGAGAGAAACATCGATGCAAGGGAGAAGCACCCATAGGCTGTCACACACAGGCACTGGGACCAGGGATCCAACCCACAATCTAGGTAAATGCCCTGATGGGAACCAGAACATGCAACCTTTTCGTTAAGGGATAACACTCCAACCAACTGAGTCACATCAGCCAGGGCAATCTAGAAGGCTTTTTTAAAAAGTCAGAACTGATTAGTAATGTTAAAAGTCAGAAGACCCTGCATTAAAAAAATCCAGTTTTCAACAGCTCTTGAAAAACCAGAAAATGGGGCAATATTGGTTCCACATTCTCCATGGCAAGAATGATTTGGAGCTGAATCACAGTTGCCCCTTTCATATAGGACCCTCCAGTTCACCTCTGCCTCCAGCCAGCTCCTCCACTTGTTTGCTACCAGGAGACATTTGAATTTGAGACTGGAAGGAAAGAAACCATTTTATTTGGAAACATGAAATGAAACTTAATACATATGCAAAAATACATCCGTACCAAAAGCCACTTCTCTGGGTCCCATCCAGTGCCCACCTTCTCTAATGGTTATGCCAGAGACTAGAAACATGAGCAATAGGCACAAATCCACACAGGTAATATGCATATTTTGTCTTCTTTCCCCCACACAAGCTGCATATACTTGTGTAAACATTTGATAACTGGTAAAACATGTCCAGTACTGCAAACAAAAGCACAGGGGTAGGGGAGGAGAGTGAAGTTACTAAAATAGCAAAAGTGTAGTTTATCTGGCCGGATCGTGAAGGTGGCATTTCATGATAAATTCCCACAGTGCCTCAGCGGGAGTGGGAGGGGGAGGGAAGAGGAATATGAAGATGTACCAAAGTTCAGGACTTTTTCCTTTTCACTTTCATAAAGCCTCTCCCCAACCCCCACTTATAGCAAAAATGAAAGGGACATTACAGTCCAATTTAACTTTAAACTTTATTCCCAGGATCCTCTAAATAACAGCATCTCTCAAATCTCAACTCTAGCTTAGTGGCTAACCAGCACTATCCTTGTGAAAGATTCTACCTTTCTCAACATCAATTTCTCTATCTGTGATTGAAGGTACCAGATCAAATCTCCAATTCTTATCTAATCTCCCAGACCTTCACCTACTTCTTGCACTTGAAGACTTGAAGACAGTCTCTGATATTTCCCCAGTTGAGTCTGGACTGTTCTGGTTATTTTGTGTGTGGCGGGGGGGGGGCAGGTAGGAGTGCATACTCAGCATTTGTGGAGAAATAAGATGCTCTGGCAAACTTTAGAAGGCACAAAACCAACTTCTGAAGGTGGAGGAAGTTCTTTTGTTGGCTCAGAAGGATTTCAACATCCTACAGATTATTTTATTCTCAATGGTCCTTAAAGAAGCATTTGCTTAACTCTACATCTAGATCATCACAACCTCCTGGAGGAGAGGGCACCAGCTGCTGGCATTAAGGCCACATGGGTGTGTGGAAATGAAGGGGTGGTGGTTCAAGCCAATTCAGACCATGAGTCATTAACGGGCTGGAGGAACCAGAGCTACAAAGAGGAGGTGCCATGACTAAGACTGGCTCTCCATTTGTTCGTACATTTATTGAACACCTACTCTGTGCCACTGCACGGTGTGTCTGAGCTCTAGAAGCCATAAAATTGAGATAGCTCATGCCCACAGCTTAATACAAACACTCTCAGTCAAGGATTAGAGCAGGGGTTGGAAAACTGCAGCCCAGGCAGGCCACCTGCTTTTGTAGTAAAGATTTATTGGAACACCAGCCATGCCCATTCATTGAGGTGCTGTCCGTGGCTGCTTCTGCTTTACCACAGCAAGGCTGAGCTGCTGCAGAGCCCACATAGCCCACAGAGCCTGAGCTACTTACTTTCTGGCTCTTTACAAAAAAGTCTGCCAATCCCTGTGTTAAAGAAAAGCACTTATGCATAACTAAGAAATGAGATAGATGGTCAGGGAACAAATGATGTGCCTAATAAAGTCTCAGAGAGAGAGAGAAAACTGGCTGAATTAATGACAACAAAAAAGCATGGATTATTTGAGGCTTGAGTACTTTGAAAAGTCACAATAATTTGCTTGTCGCTTATATTTAACATATGCAATTTAACTGTATGCACCAGTTTAAAACAAAAACTACTTTATCTATCACAAATAGAAAGAACGATCACTTCCAACTTCTAGAAGAAACTGGCTGTGAAGAGTCCATATACAAATAAGGGATACCGTCATTTATAGATATTCTAAAGGACTTCCCAAGGGTTATTTTTTTTAGCTCTTCCTGCTATTTTTTCCTTTAGGGCACATTTTAGACTTCGGAACCTAATGCTTGCACAGGTTTATAGCTCCACAGCAAGGACCTCTTTCAATGAACAAATAAGAATGGTTTGTATGTCACACTCTGATTTTTACACAAAGAAAGAGAAGCTCCTTAACCACTTGGGGCTGATCAAAGCAGTCTGTTTTCTTTGCTATATTTGAAATATCAACTGAATCACACTGGTATTAATTGAATTTCTTTTGAAGAAAAAGCTCATTATGTACAATTAACCATAGCCTGGCCTAGTGGAAACTACTAGAATTAATGAATGTTTAGAGTTAGTTCTTCCCCTCTCATTCTCAAACGTGGTAAATCCATCTCAATGGGCTGCTGCTGAAAGCATTCTGCTGTGAATTACAAGGAAATCAGCCTGGCTTCAAGCAGAAAATGCTAAGGAAAAGGGTAGAACATCAGATACTAAAAAAATATGAAGAAGTCCTATACAAGGGGTACTTGCATCAGGTTGTGGATGTTGCCACAGATTTCTACTTGGAAGAGAGGCTTCACTCTGCCAAACCACTGTCCTTCCATGTAAAAGTCTTGAGGCACACCCACTTCCACACTAGCTGGCAGAGGAGTCAGAGGTAGTAAATGTGCATACAAACACCAAACCTGTTTTGTAAAGCCATTTGTGGAAAGCATGCTTAAAAATGGAATTTGGCTGTATTCCAGGAAATCAGTTTCTTTTCAGGAAGAAAATTAAACTAAAAAACAAGAAAACAGTCAGTGTGCATCCCTCTTCCATGGCAGAAGCAGCCAGGGTGTTGTACCATCTCACATTCATGGAACGATGCCATGTATGCTTCCAAATGCTGAGAAGGGAGGCTTTGCACTAAGTTATGACAATACACAACCCCATGGAGAGTTTATATGCAGCAATATGTTCCCCATCCAACTCAGGAAACACGGGTTCTGTGGGCCTAGTCCAGCCTGAAAGCGTCAGTGAGCAAAGCCTCAATCTATTCCAAGGCAGAAAACCACTTTCTTACATCTCATGACAAAAATACAAAAGAACCTCAAAACGATATACTGGTTCATTAGGCTGCTTTTTCAGTCCCCGCTCCCCCCAAGATCCTGCCCTAGGGGACAGCTATAGTGTCTTTGCTGATAGCAAAGACATTTTCTTTGTTTTTTGCAAAGACATTTTCAAGAGTCAAAAAATGACATAAAAAAGTTGATTTACAACACACTAAAAATACTTGCCCATTTCCCCAAAACAACCCCCGACCCTTCTGTAAGTCAGTAGATCTTTTTCCCCCTTATCCCATTGCTTGGGACTGGCCCACAGGGACAGGGATTTCCCTGACCCATCACTCCTCCATCTGGGCCCATGCCTCCTCTGCCTTCTCGTAGTACTGGTTGGCCAGCCGGCCCTTCATGGCTTCCATCGCTGCCTCTGCAGCCCGGGTGTACAAGTCACCTGAAAGACAGCAAAGTGGGCCACAAACAGGTCAACCACCTGGTGTTTTTGCCAGCCCAGTGTCCCCCACACTCTCTGGAAACAGCTTCCAAGCTAATCCTAATCCCCTCTTCCTCCACTTAACCTGGGTGAGCTCTGGGTGGACAAGTAATTAAAGTCTGGCCAATCAAAGAGCCCTCCCCATTCCCTACCAGGTCACAGGGATTGGCCCAGACTTAGGCACATCCATCAGAGTAAGCCATTTCAATGAACATCTGTGACTGGCTTAGGGTTGGGTGGATGATTCCATTGGAGTCAAAGAGAACGAGGCCAAGGACTTTGCAGGACTATTTGGGGAATGTGTGAAAGTCGAAGAAACAAAGATTATAGAAAGCCACATGTCAATTCATGATAGGTCTGGCCATCAAATGAATTTGTGCCACATGAACACATGGTTTTCAGAGCTTTGGGGACTAGAGAATTGAATTATTTGCTTAATTTTTTAAATATAACCTTAAGAAAAAGTTTTAAACTTAGTCTGATCCCATACCTGTGAAATAAGGAGTTCAGTATGCTTATTATGTAATAGAAGAAAAATATCTCAGGTGTATATCAACTGCTGAATGGAGAAACAAAAGGTGGTATATCTATACAATGGAACGTTATTTGACAATAAAAAGGAATGCTGCACCAGGGATGAACCTTGAAAGTATGCTCCGTGAAAGAAGCCAGACACAAAAGGCCACATGTTTGATGATTCCATCTAACACAATGTCCAGAATAGATATATAAACAAAGACAAAAAATAGGTTAGTGGTTTCCAGGAATGAAGGGGGGTGGAATAAGAAGTCACTGCTTAAAAAGGACTGGTTTTCTTTCTGGCATGGTGAAAATATTCTGCAATTAGATAATGGTGATGGTTATGAAACATCGTAAAGATCCTAAATACCACTAAGCGTGTACATTTTAAAATGGTGACTTTTAGGTTATGAAAATGTAAAGTCAAGCCCTGGCTGATGCAGCTCAGTGGACTGAGTGCCAGCCTGCGAACCAAAGGGTCACTGGTTTGATTCCCCGTCAGGGCACATGCCGAAGTTGCAAGCCAGGTCCCCAGGTGGTGGCGCATGAGTAGCAACCACACATTGATGTTTCTCTTGCTTTCTTTCTCCCTCCCTTTCTCTAAAAAAATTAATTAAATATTTTTTTTAATGTAAGCTCAATTTTTTTCCACTGGAGAATATTTTATTATTTTTAAAATATATTTTATTGATTATGCTATTACAGTTGCCCCAATTTTTCCCCCTTTGCCTCCCTCCACCCGGTACCCCCCATTCCCTCCAGCAATCTTCCACTTAGGTCATGTCCATGGGTCACGCGTAGACTGCACTTTGCCATGTATAATACGCACCCACGTTTTTGGCCCAAACTTTCAGGGAAAAAATTTCATTTATTTTTTAATTCAATTAGTTTGTATTTATATTTAGGTACTTGTTTTTTGTGTATATAAAGGAATTTTAGCATTTATTTTGGAACATACGGATAATGTTATTGCTTTCTAGACTTATACTTTTAATGCATAAGCATAAATAAAAGAGTTCAAAACATTAATATAGTGCGGAACTAGCACTACCCATGCATAATACGCATCCTTATTTTTCACTCAAAAATTTGAGCAAAAAAAGTGAGCATTACACAAGGCAAAATACAGGAAGTTCTTTAGATACTCCATTTCCTACACTGTTCTTAACATCTCCTGTCTATTCTGTACCTACCAATTTGTACTTAATCCCTGCATCTTTTCCCCCATTCTTCCCCTTCCACCTCCCAACTAATAATCCTCCAAATGATCTCCATATCTATGATTCAGTTCCTGTTCTGCTTGTTTGCTTAATTTGTTTTTTAGATTCAGTTGTTAGTAATTGTGAATTTATTGCAATATTAATGATCATCGTTTTGATCTTTTTTCTTAAATAATTCCCTTCAGCATTTCATGTATTAATGATTTGGTGATGATAAACTCCTTTACCTTTACCTTGTCTGGGGAGCACTTTATCTGCCCTTCCATTCTAAATAACAGCTTTGCTGTATAGAGTAATCTAGGTTGTAAGCCCTTGCTTTTCATCACTTTGAATACTTCCTGCCAATCCCTTCTTGCTGGCAAGGAGTCTTTTGAAAAATCTGCTGATAGTCTAATGGGAACTCCTTTTCTCTTGCTGCTGCTTTTAAGATTCTCTCTTTATCTTTAACCTTTGAAAATTTTTAATTATGATGTGCCTTGGAGTGGTCCTCTTTGAGTCCATTTTGTTTGGACTCTCGGTGCTTCCTGGACTTGTATGTCTATTTCCTTCACCAAATTAGGGAAGTTTCTTTTTATTATTTTTTCAAATAAGTTTTTAATTTCTTGCTCTTCCTATTCTCCTTCTGGCACCCCTATGATGCAAATGTTGGAATGCTTTAAGTTGCCCCAGAGGCTGCTTACATTATCCTCATATTTTTGGATTTGTTTTTCTTCTTGCTTTTCTGATTGAATATTTTTTTCTTCCTTATGTTCCAAATCATTGATTTGATTCTTGGCCTCATACATTCCACTGTTGGTTCCCTGTAAATTTTTCTTTATTTCACTTAGTATAAGCTTCATTTCAGCCTGGGTCTTTTTTATGCTGTTGAAGTACCCAATGAGTTCCTTGAACATTCTAATAACCAGTGTTTTGAACTGCATCTGTTAGATTGCTTATCTCCATTTTATTTAATTCTTTTTCTGGAGTTTTGATATTTGGGCCATATTTCTTTGTCTCTTCATTTTGGCAGCCTCCTTGTGTTTTTTTCTATGTATTAGATAGAGCTGCTTTCATTCCCTGTCTTAGTAGCATGGCCTATTGTAGAAACAGCACAATGGTAAGTTGGATGGGGGAATCTTAGGTAATTGCCTGGGCAGGGAAACCTGTGTGAATCAGATTGATGGAGTCTCCAACATGGTGTCCCCACTCTGTGGCTCTGTGTGAGGAAGTGCTCAGAATGGGGACAATGCCACTGGTTAGCCTCTGGAGTTTTGTATGGGAGGAAGTTGTCCCCTGGCACTTGCCCTGATGCCAAACTCAATTTCTCCCTGTATGCCACCGGTGCCCTTCCAGCTGCTGCCCCTGTGCTGGAGCCCAAAGGAAGTGAGTCTGCATAAGTTCTAAGCCCATTGGGGACCCTTTAAGAGGAGACCCTTGAGAATCCCCCAGCTTCTTCTGCTGTCCCAGCACTCGCTGGTTTTTACGGACAGAAGGTATGGAGACTTATCTTCACGGCACTGGAACCCTGGGCTGGGTGGTCTGGTGTGGGGCTGACATCCCTCCTCTCGAGGTATCCCTCCTGATTTTTATCCACCACATGTGGGTTTGGGACCACCTGTTCCTCATCTCCGAGTCTCCCTGTATCTCTGTCCCTCCTACCCATCTGGATGAATGTGACTTCTTTAATTCCTTGGTTGTCAGACTTCCAAGCAACTCAATTTTCTGATGATTCTGGGTAATAGTTGTTTTGTAGTCTAGTTGTAATTTTTGCTGAGGTTGTGTGAGGAGGAAAGCCTTATTTAACTACACCTCCATCTTGACTGGAAGTCCTCAAGTTTTTTTTATTAAAAAAAAAAAAAAACACCCAAAACCCATGCCCCTAATATATAACCATCAAAATAAAAATGTTCATCTGCCCACCAGCTCCATGAAGCCCCCTCCTAAGCCAGCACCATATGGGTATCCTGCCTAGCAAAATAGACGGTCCATATGAATCTTTCCCCCACTAGTACCTCTTGCCATAATTCCCAGTGGGACAGGAATTACGTTCCTCCCTGTCCAGCCCTGTTCTACAGCAGGGGCAGGTTTGCCGAGCCCTACCTGATCTCTGTGGGTCCTTCTCCAGCCCGAAGCCGCCCTCAGACAGCATTGCAGCCTCCCTGGCCAGCAGCACGTACCGGGGCTCATCTTGCATCCCATCATATTCACCGCCCTCATCACAGTCCGTTGTGTCTAGGGCGGTGTTATACCAGTGCAGAGCCTCTGGCCAGTCTTGGGACCTTGGCAAGAGATGAAGAGGAAAGAGGGAGGCTACCATGACAACCGGGCAGGAGGGAGAAGGCCCGCCATCAGGAGGAGGAAGTCAGGGATCCCAGGGGACCACCACCTATGAATCATGACCCACAGCACCTGATGGCACCACATCTAAGGGTCATTGTTTACACTGTATATTTTTACACTTACTGAGATAGCAGTCTTTAGCTTTACCTAATAAAATTGGTATATTACAACAATTTTCCAATGGTGAAAACAGCATTCTGAGGAAGAGATGCATTTTTCCACTTTGGACAAGATAGCACCCTGTGGACTAGCATAAGCAGTAGCTGGTATCCCAGTCATTCTGCCCTATGATTTGGATAAGAGAGGAGGTGGCAGGGGCAGCCAGGATGGGGGGGAGGGCGGTGCTTGCCCAGGCTTCCAGAATCAGCTGAGGGAACAGCAGTCTTGTGCCCCATCTTATGCTAGGCCCATGCAGTAGGTTCTGGCTGCCTCTAGCACAACGCAGGGCTTCCCCAGGAAGAGCTGGATCCCTCTCTAGCTCTGCCCCTCTAGTCCCTTCTCTTTCTCCTGCTACAGCATGTGAAAGGCCAAACCAAGAACACACAGGTTCCAACCAAAGGTAAACACAAAATACAAAGCAAAGAGGGCAGCAGCTCTTTCTCTTTGGGTGTGCCAACTTCATTACCAGGAATGTAAGTATTTATAGTACATCAGGAAAGAGCAAAGAGAGATGCAGATAAGAATGTCTATGGGTCTCATGAAGTATTCCAGTACAAACAGCTACAATGACTTGCTGTCCCCTCCTCCGAGGCCCTACCTGACCCAGCTCAGCTCCTGGTCTTAGCTCCTGCTAATCTCCCTCCATGCTAGGCTCTCTGTTCCCAGACATGCCAGCTACTACTGTCTGCTCCTGGGCCTTCACTGCCGCTCTGTCTGCTTGGAACGTTCTTTCCCCCTCTTTCCACACCTGGCTTCTCATCCCTTCAACCTCAGCTCATATGTCACCTATTCGGAGAAGCCATCCCCAAACACCCGATTTCTACAATTGCCTCAATTTGTAATTCTCCTGTTTTCTTATTCACTGTTTATTACAGTTCCCCCAAGAGAATGAAAGCCCCAGGAAGGCAGGGACCAATGAAGGGTAAACACATAGGTAGTTGTGAAAGCCTTGAGGAGCTAACCCTGATTCCACTTTGTTTTATAGAAAAGAGAAAATCTTTTTAAAATTTTTGGTGGCACACCAACAAGCTAAGGTTTTAACCTTTGTCTGGAAGCCACTAAACTAGATTTTACCCCTCTCACTCCTGACCCTTCCTGGTCTTGAAGGGCAAAACAGAACTGCCCTGAAACTATTAAATGAAAAAGAGGGGAAGGGCCTAGTCTCTCCCACCCACCGCCAACCCCAACTGACTCCACAACCAATGGTTAGGGTGCCCATCCCTGCTTTGGAATTTGCAATGACTTTTCCTTGCCCTACTAGGTGGTAACTTCTGAGAAGGTGGAAACCCCTTACATGCAAGTTTGGGCCTACCTGGGGCCCTGCCTTATCCAGAGTGGCCCTCAATTAATACTCCCTGAATAGAAGATGCTGGAGCTGCTTGGAATGAGGAAGAAGAATAAGAAAATGACTGTAGTAGACACTAAAAAAAAAACAGGAAAAACTTTGATAGCCCTGGCTGGTGTGGCTCAGTGGATTGAGCACCGGCCTGTGAACCAAAAGGTCACAGGTTCGATTCCCAGTCAGGGCACATGCCTGGGTTGTGGGCTGGTTCCCCAGTTGAAGGCATGTAAGAGGCAGCCTCGTGCATTGCCTCTGGCACATAGTATGTCTCCCACATTGATGTTTCTCTCCCTTTCTTTCTCCCTCTCTTCCCCTCTCTCTAAGAAGTAAATAAATAAAATCTTTAAAAAAGTGTAGATAGATTTAACTACATAAATATTAAAAATCAATGTATCCCCAAAACCAGTAAACAACTGTCATTGAGTGGCACATGTGCCATCCCCTGTCCCCTCACATCCATGGTAGTTATCTTTAAAAAATTATTTTAAGGCAACTCATATGCCAAATAGTTCTTAGCATTAATATATTAAAATTTCTGACAAGTCAACAACAAATAAACTATCATGTCGAAGAAAAAGGAGACAAAGGACATGAAAACACACAGAGCAAAGATTTTTATGTGCCTAGGTCCAGCAACCCCTGCCTGCGCTGTGCTTCCCAACTGTCCTCCATGGGCGCCATCTACTTTGGCATTTGATCTGACACAATCACATTGTGTCTTTGTTGTTTACCTCCCCTCCATGCCAGTATAATTCTGAGTCCCCTATGAAGCTGGCCATGTAGACAGTCCACTGGAGAAGAGGTGAGAAGACCTAGGTTTTAGCTTTGCCACTACTAGATCTTTGACAATGGGCAAGTCCCTTCACTTCTCAGAACTCATCCATAAAATGGGGGCCAAACATCCCCGCCCTGCCTGTCCAAAGACACGTGTTGGTTCATTCATTCAACAATACTGAGACAGGCCCTCTGTGAAGCTCTGGACTGCAGACACACAGAAGCCCCAATTCTTGTTCTAAGTGAAAGAGTGGTCCAAATATAAGGGAGTGGTACAGTAGGTGTCTGATACCTTTTGCATGATATGTATAGGCAGGATGTCACATATCCATATGTTTTAGATCCTGAGAGCTTGATATGACAGAGTCACCATCTTGACTTACCTTCTAAACCCAGTGAGAGGAAGATGAGACCCTGACCCAAAGAAGAGAACTGCCAGGCTGCTCCAAACCTGGAGGTTTAGATGATGAATGTGCTCACCCTGCTCCCTTCTAGAAAGCCACAGGCTCCTAAGGACAGCAGTGGGTAGCTGAGATCTAAGGGGAACCATAGAGGGTCAGCAATGGGTCATTCCCCCAACTGTCTTCTGCTCAGTCTAGACTTCTGGGATATCCCACCACCAAGCCAAGGAGATGAGATAAGATGGGGCCATCCTCTCCTCCCTCCCACTCCAGAAAGCAGTCCTGGCATCTCAGCCTGAGCGATAACTGAAAAACAGTTAGCACTTGCAGAGCTGTAGCCTTCAGATGTCCCAAAGCCACTTGGGAAAACTCACACCAGGCCTGAGCTTACCCCTGGAGCTTGCTTCCTTTCCTCCCTTATAAAAAAATAAATAAAAGTAGGAAGAGTAAATTCTAATCACCCATTACCCTAACATCTAGGGACAACTACTCTGTACCCAATGCTAAAAGGTGGCTGCCATGTATCTTGTGCCTTGTGTGCCAGGCACAGTGAGAATTACAGGCATTGCCTCACTTATCCCTCACACAACAATCCTACGATGCAGGTTCTATTATTCCCATTTTACACAATTAAGAAACTGAGGCCATGGAGGTAAAAATAACTTGCCCATGGTCACTGGATTGGAACTCAGTGGGAATCCCAGCCTGGAACCCAGGTCAGTGCTGATTACTGGAGGGGGAAGCGCCCACCTGCAGCCCAGGCTCCCAACAGCTCCACGTGAGTGGAGGCCACAGTACCTGTCTGGGCTGAGGTTCTGGCCGGTATCAAAAGCTCGTGCCACCCGGATCATGGACTGCCTGTCACCAGCTTCAGCTGCCTTCAGTAAGTAATCAAATCCTTTGGTTTTATTTTCTTCTGTCTCCTATCAATATGAATCAGAGAGGAGGAGAAAAGGGAATGAGGTTGGAGGGGTTCCGAGGTCTCACTGATAAATCTTCTCCCCATTTTTTGAATTGTTTGGAGAGCTCTACACTGGGACTACTGTAGAACTGCATACAGTGCAATGAGTTCCTTGGATTCCCATCGGGAGGGGGAAATGGAAGCTTAGCTCTCTCTTGCTCATCGTCCTCTGTCTTCTCTGATTCTTCCAAAGAGCCACATCATCTCCTGCCTCCAACAGGGCTATCTATATCCACTCTTTAAAAAAATTTTAGCAACTTCATTGAGATATAATTCATATACCATACAATTCACAACCTTGAAAGTGTACTTCCAAGTACCCTTTTTAGTACCCTTGAAAGTATACTGAAATTTAATAGTTTTTAGTATATATTCACAAAATGTGCAACCATCACTGTAATAATTTCAAACAACCAAAACACCATACCCCTTAACTGTCACCTCCAAATTGTCCCATCCTACACAACCCTAGGCAACCACTCATCATCTACCATCTGTTTCTAGAGATTTCCCTATTGTGAACATTTAATATAAATGTAGTCATACAATATGTGGCTGGCTTCTTTCACTCACCATAAAGTTTTCAAGATTCATTTATGTTGTAGCATATATTGGTGCTTCATTCTTTTTATGGCCAATCACATTCCACTATGTGGCTACCACATTTCCCTTATCTAATCACCAGTCGTCAGTTGATGGACATTTGTTTTTTTCTAGTTTTTTGAATTATGCTGCTGTGAAAATTTATGTACAGGTTTTTTTATGGGGATGTATGTTTTTATTCTCTAGGGTGTACACCATGGAGTGGAACTGCTGGGTCATGTATAAGTTGAGAGCTGCCTGGCTGTTTTCCATAGTGGCTATATTCCCACCAGCTTCCATTGGTCCCCCAAGACTTATTCCATAGCAGCAGCCAGAGAGATGCCTTTGAAGCCCCAGTCAGGTCACATTACTCTATCAAGGTAGCTCCAAAACTTCCTCCTATCTTACTCAGAGACCAATCCAAAGTCCTCATATGAGCCTAAGAGGTCCTTTTCAACGTTCAAGAACTGTGGCAAGGACTATCAGCTGTCCCCAATATCTATTCTTGGACACCATACTTCACTGGCACATGGCTGATGAGTGAGAGACTACATTTCCCAACCTTCCCTGCAGCTGGAAACTGTGTCCTAATACAAAGGCCTGTCCAGTCACTAGTGATCACATTCCCTGTCATATTTTCTCCTCAGCAGTTCTGAATAATACTTGGCACAGGAAGTGCTCTGTAAAGGTTAGTTATTTTAATTCTGCTGGACATTTTCATTTGTTGGTGCCTGTACTATACCCTTCCCGGCCCAAAAAGCTTGCTGTCATAAATAAGGAGCTAGGAGAGTGCCCAGGGTATAGAAGATAGTCAACAAACATGTGAGGGATGCATGTCTTCGCAAAACAACAGAAAAGGCTCCCAAAATGAGGGCACTGGGGAAAGTGGGAGACAAGCTTTCTAGAGCACAGCAGCCTCTCAGGGCACAAGGCCACTGTTTCTCTTGCTAAGCCATAAACCTGCTTGAACTCAGTACACTTCCTTCCTGTGTGCCCTGCCCTAACCACAACATTCTATCCAAACACACTCCTGCTAGGGGAAGCAGCCACAGTCTGTATGCAACAGCAAGCCTTGTGAATGCCTGCAGTTGAGGAAACTGGAATTGCTTCCGAGTCTCCTTACAAAGTAGGTCCTAGGCTGCACTGGTGTATGCAGTCTGAGATCACAAAGAGATCTACCAGGGGTCTCTGAGAAAGGGATATCTGCTGGCTCTGGTCCTACCACTCATCCTGGGCCCAGCTTTCCTTCATTCAGGCCTCAAAGCCTCTGAGTGTCCTCACTGGGCTGAGCTCTGTGACAGGTGCAGTGGCCTGCTGGAGCTGGCTCTACAGGTCAGGAGAACTGACTGAAATTTCCAGGAATTCTGCAAGCTATTACTAACAATGAAATTATGATAACTTAAAATTACAGGAATGGTAACAATTACTCAAAGCTCATGACTTCCTAAATATTTTATATGCTCTTGAGATTAATTCTATCCACTGCAGGGCTTCTCAGCCTCGGTACCACTGACATTTTAAATCAGATTATTCTGTACTGTGGGGCAGTCCTGTGCCTTGCAGGATGTTAGCAGCCTCCCTAGCCTCTACCTACTAGATGCCAGTGGCACTCCCAGAGTTGTGACAACCAAAAATGTCTCCAGATATTGCTAAGTGTTCCCTGGAGACAGAGAGAGCAAAATGACTGGTTGAGAACCATCGGTCCTTTGAACCTGTACGGTTGATGTATTATAAAACGGTGTCTCCTGCACATTTCTTCCCAATTGCATGTTCAGTGATGTTATATTGGTAGTGTGCAAATGGCCAGAGCAGGAGCCTTTATACCACAGAAAGCAGAAAATGCTACAGATCAAGATTTGATTGTCTTGGTTGAAAAAGAGACAAAAAAATATTCCTAATGCAGATTTTTTTAATTAGAGATTTTATTTATTTATTTAGAGAGAGGGGAAGGGAAGGAGAGAGGGAGAGAAATATCGATGTGTGGTTGCCCCTCATGTGTCCCCAACTGGGGACCTGGACCACAACCCAGGCATGTGTCCTGACTGGGTATAGAACCAGCAACCCTTTGGTTCGCAGGTCCGCGCTCAACCCACTGAGTTACACCAGCCAGGGCCCTAATGCAGATTAACTTAAAAGTATGTTGTGTCTGTAGCCATTATACTGTGACTAATGCAGGAAATTAAAGAAAAGTTTTTTAGTATTACCAGCAATGAAGTTGCTCATATCAGCGGCAAATAAATGAAGTTCCACTTCTGACAGAAGTCTTCCTTATTTCACCTCCATCTCACACAAGTAAATGAATGTATCAACCAATATTTACAATGTCCAATATTTATGTCAAAATATCATGCCTCCATCAATGCAACCATAAGTAGATAACAGATATAAAGTCCCACATTAGTAGTCCCACATTTCACTACTTTCACAAGTAGTGAAAGCAATCTGTGAGAATCAACTGACTATATGGAATTTACAATAAAGAGTATATTCATCATTGTTTGTAAATTGTATGCTCCAGTCTTTTTTAAATTGAATTTACTGGGGTGACACAGGTAAATAAAATTATATAGGTTTTAGGTGTACAATTCTATAATACATCATCTGTATATTGTATTGTGTGTTTGCCACCCCAAGTGCCCCACATTCTTTATATCAGTAAAATTTGTAATAAATTTAGTACATATATATGTGCATACATTTCCTCCCCACCCCTGAGAGCCAACTGGTAAACACTTATTGGCAAACCACTGGTTGAATAAGCAATATTCATTACTGCTGTCAAGGAGCAAGGAGATAGGAGAGAAACAAGTCATCAGTTTACTGATCAGTTTGACTGATGTCCATCAAAATCCCCTCACAGAACCAAGTCTACCCCTCACCATCTACAACGGGAAACAAAAATGGCTGTGGATTATCTCTTGCCCACATGCCAAATAATCTCATGACTTAATCATATGACACTGTCAATCATCTACCTTCCCTGACCTACAAAATGGTAGTTTCATGAAGTTCAACTTCATGTGCACAAAGCTAGTCACTGAAGCAATTTTTGTGATACCCAAAGAATGGAACAAATGCAAGTGTCCATCAACAGAGCAAAGGTAAATAAAGCAAGAGGCACCCATGCAATGGGACATTATGCAACTGTTGAAAAGAATGAGGACACTTTATACTACTGAGGAAAAATGTCTACAGGATGCTGTCCAGTGAGAAAACCTAGGTCCAGGTGAGTGTGTGTGGTATGCTAACTGAAGAAAAAAAAAAGGTGAAAATACTCTGTGCTGGTGTAAGGAAAGTCTTTGTACTCAGTTAAACAATGTCCCTCCCAATTCATGTCCACCCAGAACCTCAAAATTGGACCTGATTTGGAAAAAGGATGTTTGCAGATGTTAAGATGTTAATAATTAAGATGAGAGAGAGAAGATGGCAGCAAGAGAGGTGGGGGCAGAGTCTACTTCCCCCTGGGCACTGGTGAAACCCCTAGCTTATCTTCTGAGGAAAAGAGCGAATAGCCAATGGTATTCCACCATACATGAAGACTGGAGATCAAAAATTATAGAGGACATTGAAAAATCAGACAGTGAGACAATAAAACCTGGAGTTGAGAAAAGACAAGAGTTAGACCCAAACAGGGGTCATCCTAACAACTGAGACAGTGAGACAAATTTCACTTTGCAAATCCAGAGAAGTTCCAAGGTAGCAGCGGTGAACAACAGCACACCTGCTGGAAGACAAAACCCACCAATAAAGGAACCACCAACAGATAACAACAGAAGAAGGTGAAGGAGGGAGTGGAAGCCACACTAACCTCAATCCAGGACTGATCTGGAAATACAACTAAATAGCGCAGAAATTACTCAAAACAAACAACTGAACAAGACCAAAACAGAAGCCTCAAAACCTCATACACACAAAAGAATCAGCTTCAATACTTGTCCACACCTGCACAACAGAATACGAGACGTGGTGGACAGAGTGACTCTCAGTTAACCAACTGGAGGGAAGGACCCCCCAAAGAAACACCCAACAACAATCTAAACCCAAAGACATACACAGAGCCAAAATAAACCACAGCCCAAGACCAGCAAGTCTCACAAACAATGGGAAGACAAAGAAACAAGCTCCAAATGAAAGGAAAGGAGGAAGCCTCAGAAAGAATGCTAACTGAAAAAGAGGCAAGTCAACTATCGGATACTGAGTTCAAAGCAATGGTTATCAGTAAGCTCACTGAGCTCACAGAGAACTACCAGAAACTACAGGGAAACTACAATGAACTCACTGCACACTATATCAACATGAAAAAGGAAATAGACACTATCAACAAGGGCCAACAGGAAATGAAGAATACAATTTCTGAACTGAAGAACACAGTAGAAGGAATCAAAAGCAGCCTCAATAAAGCAGAGGATTGGATCAACGAACTGGAGGACAAGCAGAAAAAAACAACCAGAAAGAAAAAGACAAGGAAAAGAGGCTCAAAAAGAACGAAGAGGGATTACGGGAAATGCAGGACAACATGAAACGTAATAATATCCGTATAATAGGGATACCAGAAGGAGCAGAAGAAGAGGAAGGGATAGAAAACCTGTCTGAAAAAGTAATGATGGAAAACTTCCCTAATTTGATGAGAGAAAAAGTCATACAAATCCAGGAAACACAGAGTCCCAATCAAGAGGAACCCCAAGAGGCCCAATGCAAGACATATCATAATTAAAATGTCATAATTAAAAGACAAACAGAGACTATTAAAAGCAACAAGGGAGAAACAGGAAGTAACATACAAGGGAGTCCTGATAAGGTTAGCAGCTGACTTATCAATGGAAACGCTCCAAGCCAGAAGACAATGGCAAAAAACATTCCAAGTAATGAGAATCAGAGGCCTGTAACCCAGACTACTTTACCCAGCAAAGTTCTCAATCAATACAGAAGGCCAAATAAGGAGCTTCCCAGACAAAAGAAGTCTAAAAGAATACACCTCCACCTAACCAGCTCTGCAAGAGATGCTAAAGGGACTGCTTTAAGAAAAGGAAGGAAAAGAGAGAGAGAGGGGAACACAGGTACAAAAAATGGCAATGAATAAGTACCTATCAATAATAGCCTTAAATGGAAATGGATTAAATGCTCCAATGAAAAGACATAGAATAGCTGAATGGATAAGAAAACATGACCTACACATATGCTGCCTACAAGAGACCCACCTCAGGACAGAAGACCTACACAGACTGAAAGTGAAGGGCTGGACACAAATATTCCAAGCAAACGGACAGGAAAAAAAAAAAAAAAAACAGGGTAGCAATAATCATATCACACAAAATAGACTTCAAAACAAGGTCCATAAAAAGAGGCCCAGAAGGTCACTTCATAATACTCAAGGAAAGAATCCACCAAGAAGGCACAAACATTGTAAATATATATGCACCGAACATAGGAGCACCCAAATACATAAAGAACATCTTGGAGAACTTCAAGGGAGATATTGACAACAACACAATTATAGCAGGGGATTTTAACACCCCACTAGCAAAAATGGACAAATGTGTCAAACAAAATATCAACAAAGATATTGTGGCATTGAACAATGCCCTAGATGAAATGGACTTAACTGGCATATATAGAGCCTTTCATTCCAAAGAAGCAAAATACACACTCTTTTCAAAGACAAATGGAACATTTTCAAAGATAGACCACATGATAGGACACAAAACAAGCCTCAACAAGTTCAAGAAAACTGAAATCATATCAAGCATGTTCTCTGACCACAAGGGACTGAAACTAGAAACCAACCCCAAGGAAAAAACCCCAAAACACTCAAAATCATGGAGATTGAATAGCATGCTATTAAACAATGAATGGGTCAAGAACGAGATTAGGGAAGAAATCACAAAGTTTCTGGAAAAAAATGAAAATGAACTCACAGCAACCCAAAACTCATGGGACATAGTGAAGCCACTCGTGAGAGAGAAGTTCATAGCAATACACGCCTACCTCAAAAAGATAGAAACATTTCAAACAAACAACCTAACCCTACGCCTACAAGAACTCAAAGAACAATAACAGAGACAGCCCAGAGCAAGTAGAAGGAAGGAAATAACCAAGATCAGAACAGCATTAAATGACATAGAGACTAAAAGCACAATTCTAAGGATCAATGAATCCAGGAGCTGGTTCTTTGAAAAGAAAAACAGAATCGACAAGCCTTTAAGTAGGCTCATCAAGAAAAAAAGAGAGAGGATCCAAATAAACACAATTAGAAATGAAAGAGGAGAGATTACAACTGATACCACAGAAATACAAAGGATTGTAAGAAATTACTACGAAGAACTGTATGCCAAGATATTTGAAAACCTAGGGGAAATGGACACATTCCTAGAAAAATATAATCTTCCAAAACTAAATGAAGAAGAAGCAGAAAACCTGAACAGACCAATAACAGCAGACGAAATTGAAGCAGTCATCAAAAAACTCCCAACACACAAAAGCCCTGGACCCGATGGTTTGACAGGGGAATTCTACAAAGCATTTAAGGAAGAGCTAACCCCTATCCTCCACAGACTATTCGAAAAAATCCAAACTGATGGAAGATTCCCAAACTATTTTTATGAAGCCAGCATCATCCTAATCCCAAAACCAGATAAAGACATAACAAAGAAATACAACTTCAGGCCAATATCACTGATGAACATAGATGCTAAAATTCTCAACAAAATATTAGCAAATCGCATCCAGCAATACATTAAAAAGATCATACACCATGACCAAGTGGGATTCATCCCAGGGATGCAAGGATGGTACAATATTCGCAAATCAATAAACATAATACATCACATAAACAACAGCAAAGACAAAAATCACATGATCATTATCAATAGATGCAGAAAAAGCATTTGATAAGATACAGCACCCATTTATGATAAAAACACTCAGCAAAGTGGGAATAGAGGGAGCATTCCTCAACATCATAAAGGCCATATATGAGAGACCTACAGCCAACATCATACTCAATGGACAGAAACTTAGAGCTTTCCCACTAAGATCAGGAACAAGACAAGGATGCCCTCTCTCACCACTCCTATTCAACATAGTATTGGAAGTCCTAGCCACAGCAATCAGACAAGAAAAAGCAATAAAAGGCATCCAAATTGCAAAGGAGGAAATGAAACTGTCACTGTTTGCAGATGACATGATAGTGTACGTAGAAAATCCTATAGACTCCACCAAAAAACTACTTGACCTAATAAATGAATTTGGCAAAACAGCTGGATACAAGGTCAATACTAAGAAATCAAAGGCATTCTTGTACACCAACAATGAAACATCAGAAACAGAAATCAGGAAAAATATCCCATTTGATATAGCAACAAGAAAAATAAAGTACCTAGGAATAAACCTAACTAAGGAGGTAAAAGACCTGTACTCAGAAAACTACACAACACTGAAGAATGAAATCAAGGAAGACAGAAACAAATGGAAACATATACTGTGTTCATGGATCGGAAGAATTAACATCAAAATGGCTATACTACCCAAAGCAATTTATAGATTCAATGCAATACCTATTAAAATACCCACGACATATTGCACAGATATAGAAGAAACACTTCAAAAATTTATATGGAACCATAAATGACCCCAAATAGTTGTTGCAATTTTGAGAAAGAAAAGCAAAGTAGTAGGGATCACAATACCTGATACCAAACTGTATTACAAGGCCACTGTAATCAAAAGAGCCTGGTACTGGCATAAAATCAGACACATGGACCAATGGAACAGAACAGAGAGCCCAGAAATAAATCCAAGTTTCTATGGTCAATTAATTTTCGACAAAGGGAGAAGCAGCATAAAATGGAGTAAAAATAGCCTCTTCAACAAATGGTGTTGGGAGAGCTACATGAAAAAAAATGAAACTCAATCACCAACTTACACCATACACAAAAATAAATTCAAGGTGGATAAAAGATTTAAATACAAGTTGTGACACCATTAAAGTTATAGAGGAGAACATAGGCAGGAAAATATCAGATGTCTCACACAGCAGTATTTTCACTGATATGTCCCCTGGAGCAAGGAACATAAAGGAAAGAATAAACAAATGGGATCTCATCAAAATAAAAAGCTTCTGCATGGCTAAAGAAAACAGTATTAAAATAAAAAGAGAACCAACTGTATGGGAAAACATATTTGCCAATGATACCTCAGACAAGGGTTTAATCTCCAATATACATAAAGAACTCACACAACTCCATTCTAAGAAGGCAAGCAACCCAATTAAAAAATGGGCAAAGGACTCCAATAGACACTTCTCCAAGGAGGACATACAGAGAGTCCAGAGGCATATGAAAAGATGCTCAGTATTGATAGCTACCAGAGAGATGCAAATTAGAACCACAATGAGATACCACTTCACACTGGTCAGAATGGCCATCATAAACAAAACAACAAACAACAAGTGCTGGAGAGGAAGCGGAGAAAAGGGAACCCTAGTGCACTGTTGGTGGGATTGCAGACTGGTGCAACCACTATGGAAAACAATATGGAATTTCCTCACAAAACTAAAAATGGAACTGCCATTTGACCCAGTAATTCCACTGCTAGGATTATATCCTAAGAACCTTGAAACACCAATCCAAAAGAACCTGTGCACTCCAATGTTCACAGCAGCACAATTTACAATAGCCAACTGCTGGAAGCAACCTAGGTGCCCACCAGTAAATGAATGGATCAAAAAACTATGGTACATTTACACAATGGAATATTGTGCAGCAGAAAGAAAGAAGGAGCTCCTACCCTTTGCCACAGCATGGATGGAACTGGAAAGCATTATGCTAATGGAAATAAGCCAGGTGGTGAAGGACAAATCCCATATGATCTCACCTTTAACAGGAACCTAATCAATAAAACAAACAAGCAAAATATAACCAAAGTCACTACAATTGAGAACAGGCCAACAGTGACCAGAGTGGAGAGGGGAGGGAATTTTAGGGGAAAAGGGTGAAGGGTTTTTAGGAACAATTATAAAGGACACATGGACAATAAGGGGGGGGGAGGGTGGAAATGGGAGGGATGTGGGGGGGGCTGGGGGTTAGACTGGGGTGGGGGGAAAAGGCAGAGAACTGTACTTGAACGATAAAATTAGAGGAAGAAAAAATAAAATAATTAAGATAAGGTCAACCTAGAGTAGAGAGGCTCCTAAAGCCCACATGACTGGTGTATTTATAAGAGAAGAGACAGAGATGGGAATGGACAGAGGCCACGTGAAGGCAGACATGGAGATTGGAGAGATGAAATCTATTGGGTTGGCCAAAAGTTAGTTTGTTTTTTTCTGTAAGATTGCTTTAGTAGTGCTTAGCTGCCTTTAACTTATTTTAACAGCTTTCATATCAGTGTGCATTAAAAAAAAAACCTATCAAAATTGGTGAATTTTTGTGTAGCCATTTTAATACTGAAGATGGAATAAGCCATATTTTCGGCATATTATGCTTTACTATTTCAAGGAAGATAAAAACGCAAGTGAAATGGGAGAAAGACATTTGTGCAATATATAGAGAAGGTGCTATGACTGGTCGAGTGTGTCAAAAGTGGTTTGAGAAGTTTCGTGCTGGAGATTTCTCACTGGACGATGCTCCACAGTTGGGTAGACCAGTTGAAGTTGATAGCGATCAAATTGAGACATTGATTGAGAACAATCAAATGTTATACCACACAGGAGATAGTTGACCTACTCAAAATATCCAAATCTATGAAGTTATTGGAGAAAATAGAAAACATGTCATATTTTACGGAGAAAAAACATATGAACTTTTTGGCCAAACCAATAAAGCCAAGGGACGCTGCAGTTGCGAGCACACCCTAGAAGCTAGAAGAGAGAAGGAGGGAGCTCGGTCCTGCAGACACATTAGTTTTGGACTTTTAGTTTGCAGAACTGTGAGGGAATACATTTCTGTTGTTTTAAGCCATCCAGTTTGTGCTCATTTGTTAAGGAAGCCCTAGGAAACTAATAGACTATGGAATTCTATACAACAAACTAAGCTTTTAAAGAAAAAAAAAATTAATCACACAAATGTGTTCCTTATTTGAAAAGTTAAATAAAGGACTTTGGAGTGTCTTCACACCTTCTTCTGGTTTGAGACCCCCCTACTCACTGGGCCATGTCCAGGCCCACTGAGAAGTGCTGGTGTCCTGCGCCCAGGCTGAGCCCAGCCATGCCCAGCCACCTGTCCATCCACGACCCTGGCCCATGTGATAGAGGGAATGGGAACAGATACACTGGGACCACATGCTCGGCGAGGGCCTCTCAACTTCCCCAAGGGGAAGATCATACTTCGCAGGCCCAGCCAGGACTTGTGGACTCAGTCCTTTCCTCACTGTACCCATCGACCAGGGATTTCCCCACATATCCACATCCTGCTGTTTCAGACCCAGCTTCAGCCTCATCTCCTGCACCACCCCCATATGCCCTGTGCTCTGGTGGTACTGATCACAATGATCACCTCCTGTCCTCACATCAGCCATCCTATCTGTCACCTCTGGGACTGAACACATGCTGTTCCCTCTGCCTAAACTGTTCCCCTCTCACAATACCATTCGGCCTTTATGTCTAACTTAGATATCGCTTTATTCATTGATTTCCCTAATAAATACTGAGCATCTACTGTGTGCTGGGCTCTTTTCTAGCCCCTCAGGATACCACTGAAACCAGCTATGAAGAAGCAGGCGTTGACCCCTGGAAGTCCCGGTTAGGGCCCTCCCTCATTCATTTCCATCACCTCTTCTGCTTCTTCCATCACAACTGTCATAATTGTGTAGAAATAGGACTGTCGCCTTCCACTCATTCCCCAAGGGCAGAGACCAATTCTACCAGTTTTACTTCACTTAGGAGTGCCTGGCCCCTAATGGTGATCAGGAACTGTCTGTGACATGCATAAACCCCCCAGGACTGGGGGAATGGTGGGCTGACAAAGGCCACCCAGCTGGGTGCCAGGCCCCTCTCACCTTCAGAGAGACATCAGCCAGGATATGGTGGGGCAGCTGCGAGTACATGAGTCCCAGCCCCACTATGGCCTCCAGCTCGCCCAGGTCAGCTGCACGCTCCAAGTGGAAGACGGCCGACTCGTGATCCCAGTCTTCATCCTTCTCACAGAAGCGCCCACCCTCATGATAGCGCACCATGGCCAGATGGACCTGCCACATAGACTTGGCTGTTGGTTGGGTGGTCTGGGAGACCAAAGTTGCACGCAAGGGCCCCCACCCAGCCTGCAGGAGGAAGCAATGAGTGGAGGAGGTGAGAGCTGGGTTAGTGAAGGAAGGGCTCTGAAACAGACATCACTGATACCTTCCCCAAAATGGATTTCCCAATTTTCTTTTCAAGGTCTAGAGCATTAAGCCTTTGCATTTCCAGGGCCACAGCTGAAGGCCTCGGCAGGTGGAGGCGGGAAGAGTTGAGAAGATTCCACTTCTCCACACAGTCCTGAAGGGAGAGAACCAGGTATGGTGAGTTTCCAGGCCAGAGAAGCCAGGGGCTGGGGATGGTCATACTGTCACCAGCTGTCAGCAACTTCTACTACGCAAGCCCGTCGGCAAGGTGGCCCGTGAATCCTTATGGTGTCAAATTCTATCAGCTCATGTTGCTGAGGGACAATGACAGCAACAGGATACAAAGCTAGCAGAACGGACCACAGCAGTTCAAAGAAGTGTTTCTCTCGTTTATCAATCTGGATGTGCTTGTGGAGGTTGGACCCTAAGCTGCCCATTGGCCAGCTCTCCACACAAGGCACAAGATAATCTGACTTTAGGCCTTGCAGCAAGTCCATTTGGTTTCCTCTGGGCATCAATTGGGTGCTCTCAGAAATGTCTCCCAGATACACACCCCTATTTAAAGGTTCTCACAGGACAGGGCCAGGCAGCTGCGTGTACACCAAACATCCTACAACACACAAGGCAGCCCCCACAGCAAAAGATGGCCCAGCTCAGAATGTTGATGGTGCCATGGTTGAACAACCCTGCTCCATGCCATGCTGAGCCCTTGACTCAACCGAGGAATAACATGTGGCACATAGTCCATTCTAAGGAGTCAAGCCTGGAGTCAAGCCTGCTGAGGTGATCAGGGAAGAGGACGTGCTCGAGGTACAACTGGGATCCAGTCCAGGAGAGTAGGCAGGCTTGGAGGAGATATGACCACAGTGGGAGGAAGGACGTTGTAGGTGGGAAAGAGACTTGCTTTAGTGAAGGCTAGAAGGTGAGAGGTTCAGGTGTGTGTCAGAATCAACTAGAGAAGAACACAGTGTTCCTGTGGGCTGGTTCTCCCCACACCTGGGAGATGGTGATGCTCACCTGAGATGCTTGTTGGCAATACTAACTAGTAACCTGGGGAAAGTTGCTTAAGACCCTCATTTTCTCCGATGTAAAATGGCGGTGAGTAACATTAGCCTGTCTCACTGGGTGGCTGTCAGAATTAAGTTAATACTACAAGGCACTTACATTGGCATGACTTTAACATGTGAGCTATGGTTGTTTTAATCTCCCCTGTAAGACAAGTGATCCCGACATCCCTAATCCTCCCCAAAGGTCCCCCATCATCCCACTCAGGGCAAAGGCTAAAAAATTATTTGCCAAGGGGATCGGCTCCTTTGTGAAATCTTCCTTTCGGAGAAGTGAAGCATCTGGGTAGGCTGCAGTGACATGAGGGAGGACAAACAGAAACTGCCTGGAAAGGCAAGCACAAAACATTACAAGAGTTCCTCAGGAGCACCACCTGTCCGGAGCTTCCCAGGCTGTCTTCATCTGACTCATACCTCCGGTTACTGTGTGAGTGGCCCTGACAGAGAAAGAGAACAGAGTGACCCAAAGAGCAGCTCTTCCTCCCCAAAACTGGTCGGGCCAAGAGCCTCCTCCTGGGAAACTGATCCAGCCTTCCAGGGACCCTCCTCTCAGGCAACCAGCCCGACTCCCACCAGGGAACACAGGAACCCTGCCTGCCAAGCAGAGAGGATGCTGGGTAATAGGCAGGTACTGGGGCAACGACAGCTCTCCTCCTGCTCTTCCTGTGTGCACAGATGGAACTGACTCAAAAGCACAGGATCCCAGAAAACTAGGCCAAGCCCTTCCTCTAGCCAAAGCTCCTATCCCATGTCTTTATTTGCAGTAACAACGCTGAGACCAGAGGACTCCAGCAAGACTGGCCTTGGTGCTGACTTGGCACAGGGCTAAACCTTTAAATAGCTATGACACTGCCTTTGGCTACCCTCACCAGGATGCTGTGGGACGTGCCTCGGAAATCTTGGGGGTCCTCCTAGGAATACCAGATCCTGTGCCAGAGCTGGCCCTCCGAACCATACCAGCAGTATTCTGGCTTATTACCCAGCATCCTCTCTGCTTAACCACTTTCAATCTTGTGCCTGAGCCACCCCCCACCCCCACTACACTTACTGGTCCCCATTACACTGCTTTATCTTCTGCCATGCATTCACCTTTATTTGAAATCTTATTTAGTAATTTACTTGTCACATTTTCATGGCCCACTCTCATTTCCCCTACCTCTCTATCCTTCTAGACAATGAGGCGACAGAAAACTCTGGTCTCATTTCCTAGGAGTTTCTTACATGTTCATGGGGCTCTGGGTCATCCAGCTCATCCCGCTTTTCACTGGGGTATCCGCTATCCCCATTCTTCTCAGAGTCCTGTGGAGAGAAGATGGCCTGAGGGTCTCAGTGGTCCTCTGAGTACCTGGTGGTGGTGACATCTGGACATCCCAGCCATGTGCTTTCTCTCCTTTGTCCCATCATCTCATTTAACACTCTTCTCCTTTTGCCATCTGAGTAAATGGAGGAACTACCCACTCAGAAGTGGGGAACAGAGGCAAAGGGCAGCAGTCAGAGGGTGGGTTTGAATCCTGGCTCCATCACTAAGTGACCAGGAGCAAGTGGCTCAACTTCTGTGTGCCTCAGTGTCCTCATCTGTAAATCATGGATAATGAGAGTCCTGCCCCAACAGTGGTAATATTGAGGAAAAGAAGCAGGTGGCTGAGGGACAGGCAAGAGCGAGACATTTCGCTGTGCTACTGCTTTGTACCTTTTCTTTTCAACAATAAGAATGGATGAGCTATTCTGAAATTCTAAAATTTATTCTAATTCTAGAATAAAATTTATTATAAAAGGAATTTAAAAAATCTACCTTATAGGCCCTGGCTGGTGTGGCTCAGTGGATTGAGTGCTGGCCTGTGAACCAAAAGGTCGCTGGTTCAATTCCAGTCAGGGCATGTGCCTGGGTTGCAGGCCAGGTCCCTGGTCAGGGGGAGCGTGAGAGGCAACCACATATTGGTGTTTCTCTCTCTCTCTTTCTCCCTCCCTTCCCCTCTCTTTGAAAATAAATATATAAAATCTTTTAAAAAAATCTACCTTGTAGGTTGTTGTTAACCTACAAGGTAGATAAATTGAGAATATCTATCAAGTCCTCAACATAGCATTTGCCCACAATAATGCTATTATTTTTTCCTTCTCCTCAAGAATTCTGAAAAGTAGTCAAGAGTAAATTTGAACCTTTGGAACCATCTGATGATGCACTTGTGGTTTGGGCAAGTGTGACATTTCTATAAAGTCTGTTTTAAAAATTCCTAAGAATTTTAAATTTGACACCATAATGTGTTTGCCTGAATGCAAATATGATGCTTTCAGTTTCTTACCACTGAGTCACCCAGAAGGTCCAAGAACCGGTTCTGTTTATCCAACCTGAGAGCATCTGAGCTAACTGTGCTATCAGTGACAAGTCTGAACACAGCATAGCCCTTTCCCCTCAACATAGCTGTCCACACATAGGTGGTCAAACCAGCTCAGGGCTGATCCTGGCAGTTACCAGAAGGTCATACTGTTGTTGACTTGGATTCCCTCTTCTCTAACCACCTCCAGGAAGGGTAACGGACTCAGCTCTTTCCAAAAATACCAGTGCCTTGGGCAGGAGGCTGAGATTCACCTGTATCCCCAACCCCTCCCCATTCCCTCTTGGCAGTGCCTGGAGCAGACTGGGGCTGCCCACCTCTGCACCTGCACATTCACCCTCAGTGCCCACCAGACTGAGTGCACTCCTACTTGTCCTGCCCCTCCTTCCCTCTCCACTCACCCGGTGGTTGTCCAGATGGTCATGATATCGGGGAGCCATATTATCGAGGTCACTGAGCACAGGCCAATCTGGGCAGGGAGAAAATAGAGACAGACAATGCTCTGGGTCCACTGCCAGGCAGTTCGCAAGGCAAACCCGTAGCCTAGAGCTGACTGTACCTGTTGCCAAGCCTTTATTTTAAATTTTTAAAGAAAGGTACAATAAAGGGAGAATATTATCAGCACTTGGGTCCACAGCTATTTCTTGAGAATTTTCTTCAAGTCTGCCACTTGCCAGATGTGGGGCCCTGAGCAAGTAGCTTAATCCCTATGCCTCCTCGGAGTTGTCATAATGCAAATAAATATATATGTGTAACATGTTTGTAAGCACATGTGCATGGCCCACCATGGACCCTCATGGAGCGCAGTTATTAAGGAAGAAAGGCCATTTGTATATTTGGGGCCCAGTGGGGAGCTACAAGTCAGGGAACCCCAGATGGCTTCAATACCCACCATTTTCTGCTGATCCCCAGTCACCTCAAGCCCCCACAGGCTAAACCTGGCTTATCTCTTGTTTTTACACAGTTTTTATGAATAGTTTTTACATTTTTAAATGGTTGGAAAAAATGAAAAGAACAACATCTTGTGATACATGGAAATTATATGAAATTCAAACCTCAACGTCCACAAAAGCAGTATTGAAATGACAGCCACACCTGTTTGCTTCAGTATTGTCTACAGGAGCACACAGACTGCAAATGCAGGGACCATATGGCCTACAAAGCCTAAAATATTTACTTTGGCCTTTTAAGAACAAGTGTGTTGACTCCTGCTCCAGACTCTTCCCAAGGCCTTCCAGTGCAGATGTCTAAAAGCTCTTTAACATTTGACACTGAATCCTCTCCTCTTCCCCCATAGCCCGCTAGCTGAACAAACAGCTGCACTGTCCTTTCAGTTCTCAGGCCAAACCTTGGCATCAGCCTTGCTTCCCTCTCTCCTGTAGACCCCACATCCACATCATCAGCAAACTGTCACTTCAACTTCAGAAATAACAATTGTTTTTCTCCTTTGACCTAGTCATATGCACTTTCTAATATTGAACAACCCTCAGAGTCCTGTGAAAACCTTGTTAGACTAGGACAGATGATTCCCTTAAGATACTACCAATCTTTATTTGTTAATACCTTATTTAGAATTTCTGTATTATATATTTGTGAGTTTTGAATATAGTTTTCTATTTCGGTGTTTCGTCAAGTTTTCCTAGTTTCATAAAACACACTGAAAAACATTTTCTACAGTATGGGTTGATTTTATAGCATCCACATGGCCAGCTACATCTTGAATATTTATTGAAAGAACTCACCTGTAAAACTCTCTGGGCCATGAATCTTTTTGGTTAGTGTGCCTGATTTTCTAAGATTAAGTGAAAGCCAGTTTAGCTCTGTAGACCTGGTGCCTGTCCCCTCCAAGAACAAGGACCAAGGACCAAACAATCACTTACGGAAGAGGTCCAGTTTCTGGCTGTGTGGCGTGGCTGAAGATGGGGAGGAAGGGAGAGAGTCGAAGGTCATGTCGTTCACGTTCTCGTCTCCAGAGTTCTCTGAAACACGGAGGAGCAGGGGTGGCCGGCTCCCAGAGAAGGTCCTTACTCGGGGGCTCCCACACTTTTCCTCTGTCCCCCTCAAGATGGTCTTGGCTGATTGCTGGAGAATTAACAGAGACATTCATGTCACAAAAGCACCCTCTGGGGAGTGAGGGACTCATCCTGTTGCCTGTTGTTGCTTTGAACTCTGATATCCTATGGCTCTTATATATGCCTATTTAGGGACTGGTGGGAAATCTGAAAGTACCAGTGAGGATTAAGCCAAAGGGGCATCTCAGATAGGAACTGGTCAGCTAGCATCCCTCAAAGCACTAACCACATTTCCCAGCACTGACCTGGAGAATAGATATCACTCCATATTCAGAATTCCAAGCTGGTCTTTGCCAACATTCTCTTGTAGTGGGGGTGGAGTGAGCATACCCAGGACACAGTGAGGTGCCCAGAGAGCCAGGTCCAAATCTAGTCCAGCTATTTGTCAACACACACACAAACACACATACCACACACCTCTCTCCCAATCTCTACACACCTGGTTTCCTCACTCTGGTCAAAAATGGGCCCAAATCAAGCATACCCCAGTTACTCTATTAGTGGGACACTCAGGGAGGCTTTGTGCACTGATTTGGGAGGGATGAGGCGCATGAATGGGACTGAGGTCCTTCCAGCCCTGATGCTCTTCAGTTAAGCATCACAGGCCCGGGCTGCTGTCACCCAGTGAAGCACAGTTTGCTAGCCTGGCAGCAGAAAGACACCATCAGTCCCAGAAGGCTCACGCGGGGCACCCACCAGCAGCTTGGTGTTCTGATTCACTGCATCCTGCTCTCTTGGCGAAAGGTCGAAAGGAGCGAGGCCCATGCTCTTGCAAATCCGGTTGCAGGCATGGGAGTAAAAGAAGAGGGCCATGCCCCGGACACCTGAGGACAGAGTAGTGGTGTCAGGAGCGTGGCTCTGCTTTGTGACAGGGGCGGATGTAAACCATGCTGAAAAGGGGAGAGGTGGGGTTCCAACGTCTTAGGCTCCCATTGCCACAACCTTGGCAAGGCCCATATGCCGACTTGCCCTGTTTTTGCTGGCTATACAAAGAGCTGGGAGATTTGAGGGAGGGGTGTGTGGTCTCCATGGAAATAGGCTGGCTTTCCCCAGCTACCTAGGTTGCCATCTCCAAAGTCAGTGCCGTTCACAGTGTGGATCTGTGGGTCAGTGTAGAGGTCGCCCACACCCTGGATGTCCACCACAATCAGCTGATGGCCAGAACGCTCAAATGTGAAGTGACTGAAGGCCTGTGGGGGACAGGAAGAAAAAGGAGACAAGAGACTAGGCTGTAGGCTATGTGGACATTGGCCAGCCACTACTCTGAGAGACTGGGACACCCCAGCCCTACCCATTGTGGGGGCCTGCTCTGCACAGGGGAGTTGTTTAGAGGAAAAGACAAAGGAAGGAGCCCTGTTTAACTTGGTAGAAACCTCTGGGTGGCTAACAGAGCTGGCATGGGATGTCCTTTGGGATGCTCCACAGAGCTTGAGGGTCTCTGGGGGTGAGAACCCCCTCCCCAAAGGGACCATTCTCTCCAGGGGCCGCACCTGTGGTGTCAGGCGCATGTTGTCATCACGAACAAAGCCTGAATTGGAGTTGTACTTGATGTACTTGCCCTCGATGTAGTGCTCCAGGTGGAAGAGGGGCTTGCCTGGCCTTTCCTTCAGCTCCATGACACACATCTGCATGATGTCCACCTGGTGGAGGGAGAGGCAGATCAAGTGGGAGGATAGGGCCCTGGTGGCAGCCTCCCCTGAGAAGAGGCAGGAGCAGAGACATTGAGAGGAGGCAGCCTGCCAGAGCTCCATCACTTAGCAGCTCTCTAAGGCAGAAATGCTGACTGTCCCCAGAATCCAGTGTCCCCTCTTCCTCTGAGAACATAAGCTCAGGCTATGCCCTGAATGTATTCCCCTCCTTGAATTCATATGTTGTGATCTTAACCCTCAAAGGTGATGGTACTAGGATCTGGCCCCTGTGGAAGGTCATTAGGTCATGAGGGTGAAGCCCTGATGAATGGAATGAGTGCTCTTAGAAAAGAGACCCACAGATCTCCCTTGCCCTTCCACCAGATGAAGACAGCCTGAAGGTGCTGGAAGAGGGTCCTCACCAGAATGTGGCCATGTCAGCACCTTGATCTTGGACTTCCCAATCTCTAAAACTGTGAGTAATAAATTTCTGTTGTTTATAAGTTACCCAGTTTGTGGTATTTTGTTATAACAGTCCAAACAGACTAAGACAACCCCCAATCCTGAGTTTTAACAAGACACACAGCCATCCAGTAGGGATAACATTGCTTAGCTTGGCTGGCTACTAGGTGTAGCCATGTGACCAAGCCCAGACGAGAAGCCCACAACAGCGCAACAGTGATGATGCAATTCCAGGCTGCCCTTCTCTCCTTTGGTCCCTTCCTGAGGCTGTCAGGTGGATACCTGCCAGTGAGCCAGAACTGAGCACTGGTCCAGGGCAGCCCTCAGGGGATGGCAGAGCAATAAGACAGAGGAACCAGGCCTCTGGATGACTTAAGGAGGCAAGGCACGAGCCCACCCTAAGCACCCCCATCACTGAGGGGACTGTTAGATAAGAAAGATACTATTTCATATTAGCACACATTTGTAGGTCTGTCTGCTAAGCAACCTGGCTTGTGCCTTACATTAATACTGTGAGTCTGGGCAAGTTATTTCACCTTTCCGTGCCTCTGCTTTCTCACCTGTAGAATAGGGATCGCAGACTTCACATAAGGATGAAATCTGGTGCACAAAAGACTCTGTCAAGGTTTGCCGATGTCGTTATCAATTCTAGAGTAGACACAATTCTAGAGTAATATATACCAAACTGTAACAGTGGAGAATTGTGGGGAACTCAGACTTTCCTTACTGAATTTTGCACAAAGTGTATGTATAATTCTGTACAGAGAAGAAAATTTGTAAGTGCTGCAGTGTAAGTGGAGTAGGAAAGACCTGCAGCTCCAACGTGTGTCTGTTACACAAGGACCCACCCACAGCGCCATTCCCCCTTAATCCCACCTGTAGTGGGCCGGGTTCCCCAAAGGAAATGAGCTCCCAGGGAGCCGCTTGGCTGTCACCAGATGGGCAAGCAAAGGTTGCAGAGGCCGAAGGGGCCCAGAGATGAGGGCAGAGAACTGCCCTAAATAGCCTGTTCCAAAAACCAGCCTGAGGGGCAGTGTAGCCAGTTCTTAGGATCCTCACCCAAATGCTGGCTCCCAACTGACAAGGAAGCCTGGGGCTGGTGGGCCTCCTGCTTTGCCAGAGGGCTCACTGGGTAAGAGGCAGTGGCAGGGGTGCAGGCAGGAGGAGACAAACACCCACATCCTCTCCTTCATTAATTCAACCACATTATCATTTCCTGACCACCTTGGCACTGGGGTAGGAGTGAACAGGACAGAGAAATCTCTGCCCTCAGGGGAGAGGCTATTCAAATATTAACTACATAAACAAGATTCCTTCAGAGAGTGCTAATGGCTCCAAAAAAAGAAAGCAGAACAAACGACATGACAGAGGGTGACAGTGCTGGAAGGGCTACATCAGTTAGGATGGTCTCAGTGGTCTCTGAGTAGGTGACATTATGAACTGAGACCTAAATTAAGAGAAGGAGCTCGCCATGCAAGGCATTGTGGAGACCTGTAATGGGGGCTGAGGGCATAGCCAGGGCAAAGGTCCTGAGGCAAGGAACAGCCTCAGGGAAGGAGAGAAAGGAGGCCTAGCCAGAGACTAGCTAATTACTGAGGGGGTCACAGGTCATTAGGATGAAGACTGGCTTTTAAAATTTTTATCAATTGGTGAGAGAGAAAGAAACAGACAGAGACAGGCATCAATTTGTTGTTCCACCTATTTATGCATCCATTGGTTGATTCTTGTATATAGCCTGACCCAGAATCAAACCCACAACCTTGGTGTATCAGGATGATATTCTAACTAACTGAGCTACCTGGCCATGGATGGACTGTGGTTTCTTGTGTTCATCTTAAGAGCACTTAGTTAAGGGTCCTGCAAACAGGAGGTGCTCAATGAATTCTGCTGGTTGCCTAGAAATGTGGCTCTCCTGAGGCACCCAGGACAGTGCCTTCTATCTACTAGGTACTCACACAGTGGACCAGCTGAGCTGTGAATTTAGGCAGGGCAGAGGCTTGGGGTGCCATTTCCTCAAATGCCCGAAGGCAACAGGAAATCCTATTTGGCCTCCAGTCACTCAATACCCTGGGGACAAAATCAAAGAAACCAACCAGGCTGGTGTTTCAAAAGTCTGAATTTGAGCCCTGGCTCCATCTCTGCCTGTTAAGGCAGTTCACTTAACCCCTTTGGGTCCTGGTTGCCCCAGGAAAAAGATATCCACCCCCATTCCTTCTCCTGCTTTTTCTTGGAAACCATAATCTCAGGTCCAGAAGGATCCACATTCCTAGCTCTAAGGGTAGGCACATGGCTTAGGCCTGCCCAATCTGCATATTCCCTTCCCCTAGCCATTGTGATTGGCTCAGAGACAGGCACCTGACTGTCAGAGCCAGTGAAACCAGTTCTTAGACTCATGGGAACTTCTGGGAAAACAGGTGTTGTCATTTTGCCACAGTTGCTGTGAAGACAGAAAGCAAGGCTGCAGCTGCTGGGGGCCAACACTCCACAGCAAGCCAAGAAGTTGCCTGGGAGTGATGCCAGCACAGAAGGGCACAGAAGCTAGAGATGGAGGAAAATTTCCCAACAACCTCAGTCAGCTTGGTCCTGGACCCAGCCATGCCTGTGGTCAGTGCTATTTCTCAGTCCCACGAAGCAATACATTTCCTTTTTAGATTATATTCCCTTTTTGGGTTTCTGTCATTTGCAAACAAAAAACCCTAACTATTAGATCCTACTTGTAAATGGGATGCAAACATTCCAACCCACCTCAAACAACCTGAGCACTCTGTTTTTAGGAATAAACAACTCATTGCACCTGGTCCATTGTGCTTGATAAATGGTGGTTGTTGGGAGCTACTATAGTTAAGATAGTGAAGAAGAAAACCTGTGACTGGCACCACAATCATCACTCTCATCTCCTGACACTGCCTCTGGCTGCCCTGGTGGGGGCAGGTGGCAAGGACAGTGCCACACACCTGCTTCGGGGGCTTGTGCCGATTATACTCCTCTCCCCAGAGCTTGGCTTCCATCTGTAGACGCACGTCCTCAAAGTACACGTCCCTGTCCACTGACTCAGTGTAGCGCTTTGCCACGTAGTTGGAGGCTCCCTTCCACTGCTGGGTGTGCAGGAAGTTGGAGAGCTTCTTCCTGGGGAGAGAGGCAGTAGGGGGCCTGCCTGGGCACTGGGTTCACCAGGGATCCAGCCCTGAGTTCTCAGGACAAGGACACCTGGCTGAGCCAGGAACAAGCTGCAGTAAGTGGGAGGGGTTTCCCTATTGCACTGCATGCTTCACAGAGATGGGCAGGGGACTTATGGGACACTAGTAAAGGTCTCCTATCCCACACCCCTTGGCTTCAAAGGACCAGAGTGGTGATGAGTAGGATACTCTTTGTTCTCCCCGAGCTTATCCCCACAGCCAGGCCCAACATGTGGTCCAAGGGAGACCAGATGGAGAAGAACATGAGCTATAAGAAGCAGAGGCCTCAGACTCCATTCACAATGACTCTGCTCTTAGAAGCCTGAGGGAGTCTGGGCAGGACCCTGAGAGCAGGTTGTCACTTACGTCCTGAAGCACTCCCTCATTGCTCCACGGCCAAAGGGCTGAAAGACACCACAAGGAAGGGGTTATCAGTCCCCATTCTCCACCCAGAATCAACCCCGTGTCAGGCAGACATTTCTCCTTTGGATGGCCCCCACCAAATGGACCTCATCTCAATCCTAAAATCTCTGGCCCTCCCTCCTATACCCTCCTATACACTGAAGCCTGACAGAACTTCCAAGCCTGGAGGCTGCCGGAATAAGAGTACCCCATTCCCCAACCCCAGCTGAGTGGAAGAACTCCCAGGGGGTGATGATGTTCTGGGGGCAATGTGGTGGGGGAGACAGTGAATGCCAAGGGATGTGTCTATAGCCCTATCTGTAACAGACCCAAATGTCCATCAATAACATAATAAATTGCATTTATTCATTTGGTGAAATACTGCATAGCAAAGAGAATGAAAATATTACAGTTCCAGCAAAAACATGTACAAAGCTCATAGACAAAATGTTGAGCAAAAGAAGCCATACTAAAAAGCACACCTACTATAAGGCTTCATTTATATGAAATACAAAAATGGGCAAAACTAACCTGGGGTGACAGAATTCAGGCTGGTGCTGACCCTCACGTGTGAAGAAGTAGTGACTGGGCTGAGGGGCTCCTAGGGTGCTGGTGACACTCTGTGTCCTGGTCTGGGTACTGGTTACACGTGTGTTCACTCCATGAAACCCACTGATCTATATGCTTTTCTACATGTGCAATACATTAAGGAAAGTTTCACAAAACACTCCTTCCCCTCACTATGCACAAAGTCCTCTATTTCCTAGTCTATTTCTTTTTTCAAAAAGCTGGTGGCTAGCCATTAAATTCATGTTGCAATTCAGCAATAGGTGGTAACCAGCAATTTTAGAAAACTATAACCATTAACATTCAACTGATTTTCAACAAGAGTGCCAGGAAGGGTACTTTGATATAGGATGACCAGAATAGGGAAATCTATAGAGGCAGAAGGTAGCTTAGTGGTTTCCCAGGGCTGGGCACAGAGAAGGTAACCGGGTGCTGACTGTAACAGCTACGTGTAGGGTTTCTTTTGGAGACAGTGAAATGTTCTGGAATCAATTGTGGTGATGGCTGCACAACTCTGTGACATGCTAAAAACCAATGAACTGTACACCTCATATCAGTATGTTGTATGATGTGTGAATTATATTTCAATAAATCTACTTTAAAAAGTTACATATGCAATACTGTAAAGAATTCCCAAAAGTTAAAAAAATAAAGTGGGTGTGGAGGAGAGGGAACATGAACTGAAATCAGCTCGAGAAAACCCTGCTAAGTCTTGCCCGTCTGGGCTAGAAGATCTACTCACCTGAGATGCCATCTTGATCAGAACTTCATCCTCCAGCCAGTGCCCGGTGACAGCGTTGTACCTGTAGAGACCAGAACCCACCACGGGGTGCAGCATCCATCACCTGGTCCTGGCACTTACTGGCTAAGGCTCCCCACTGTCTCTGGATCAAGCCCACTCTTTACTCAGTGGTCCAGCCGACCTCCCGGGTTGGGTTTGAGGACACTTCACCATCCTCCCAGGTCCCCACACACTGGCCTCCTTCCCTTCCTCAAATACTGGGTGCCCATCCACCATGTGCCCCCAGCACTTACTGCTGTGCTGTGGGCGGGCTCCCCCAGACTGAGATAACCACACAGGCAGGCCCATGTCTGTCCTGTTCACTACAAGGCCTGGTATGTGTGTGAATGCTTAACAAATACACACCGGATGAATGACTGAATAAGTAAATACCCTTATTATAATTGGGCTACAGAACAAATGGTGTGTCCTAGGATGGAGGGTGGCAGTGTCCTCGACCTTGCCAGGCACCTGTGTGCAGCCCAGCCCAGGTAGCCGGGTGCGTCTCCTGGTAACTGTCCAGCATAGGCAGCCAGCTGCTGGATGAACAGCCAAAGTAGAGAGGGATGGAAAGGGTTCCAGGATATTTCCATCTCTCCTCTCCCAGGAATCCTCTCTCCATAGCCCATATGCCCATAGGGCCTGGCTGAGCCTCAAACAGGTGTGCCTGGTGGAAAGCGCCTCAGCTCAGTAAATCTCTACTGTAAAATGTCCCCCAGGACTGAAGTGTTCTTAGTTCTAGCAGAAACTTCCCTAATCCTCCCCAAAGCAGGGGAGACAGACTTGAGAACACCCCCAATCCCGGTGAGAACAGATTCTCGGAGCCTGAAACCCCCATGAGGAAGAATGGCAGAGGTAGCCTCCCCCAGGCCTGATAGGAGGAAGGCTCACCACTAGCCCATTCCATAGTATCTACTATTCCATAGTACTATGCTCGATAAATAACAGCAATGATTATTATTATTACTATGTAGAGACCGAGGTAAGGGAAATAGTCTTCCCTCACCTTCAAAAAAGACTGAAAACTGAGAGGCACCTGGAAGGGGCAGGGTGGTGGTAGGTAGCATCTTATTTGTCCTTGAAGACCACTGCCATCACAAAGGACAGAGCTGCTCAAAGGGCTGAGTGTTCACTGTATGCTGAGTGCTTAAACTAGTATCTGCAACCAACCCTCGCAGCAGCCCTATGAGACTGGCACCATTAACTGAGGCTCAGAGAAGTGAAGTAACCTGCCCAAGAGCCAGGATTCAAACTCAGATGGTCTTCAACCAGAACCTTGCTCTTAACCAGCCTGTGTACAACCCACACAAACAGGAAATTTGCCCCAAAGGGCCAGCTGGCATCAGTGCTCTTTCAAAACCAAGAATACACATGGAAGCCCCCAATTTAGAAACCTTTGGAGGCTCTGGCCATCAAGCCTGACTGCCCTCCATTAGCAGCCAGCAGACACTTTGGTTAAGAAATAAACACAGGTTGGCTTGGTGCCTGGTCCCAGGTCCCTACAGAGCTGAGACACACAGATCCAGCCCGGGGGCCCATGTGTCATCAGTCAGCCACCACACTGCCTTTGCAGGCAAGAAAGAACAGAACTCATACCCTCCCTGCAGGAGCTCCCACAATGCTGACCTTGGCTGCTGGCACAGAGCCCAGAGCCCACTAGAGGGTGGGCCTCCAGCAGTGGGACGGGGTGCATGCCAGGATCTAGCCTCTCTTCTCAGGGTGAGAGCCAGAACACATTGCTGAAAGGTGGGGACTGCTCCAGTGTTTCTGCATCTGCTCCCCTTTCTTCTTGCAACAGCACCCCAGAATATTCCTTTAGGAAACCCTGTCCTTTATTCTCAGAGTATGTGGACTGAGTGGGACTGATCCCCAGCACACTGGCTTGTGGTATGTGACTAGACCTGGCCAATCAGAGCAACATTCCCTAATACAATGACTGGTTCAGAGATGGGCATATAACCAAAGCCAGGTCAATGAGATTCAAATATGGAACTTTTGTTTGAAAAACTTGATAAAATATCCACTGTGTGAGATGAAATGTAGAGTTCCCAGGGGCCCTCTGTGCCACTAATATGAGAGAGTCTGTTTGAGGTCATAGCCAAAAGTATCCTTGGAGCATCTGGAATTAGCCATGCCTGAAATCCACATATAGGGTCGGGCAAAAGTATGTTTATAGTTGTTTGTATGGAAAATAACACAATAATTAATAAATAATACAAGGATAAACTCTGAGTTTCATGTACTCACACTGTAAACCTACTTTTGCCCCATCCTGTACATGAACAAAACATTCCCTTCTGTCCTTAAGCCATTGTGTATTCAGTTTCTGCTACTGCATTTGAAACTGAGTTCTGACTATTTTGAAGGTACTGGACTGAGGCAGAAGGTTAGCTTATTATTGGGTTGGCCAAAGAGTTCGTTTGGTTTTTTCCATACGATGGCTGTAGTAGTGCTTAGTTGTCTTTAACTTCATTCCAAACAATTTTGTTAGATTGTATTGTGACAGCTGTCATAACAGTGTACATTAAAAAAAAAAAAACTTACCACCCTGGCTGGTGTGGCTCAGTGGATTAAGTTTGCCAGCCTGCAAACCAAAGGGTGGCTGGTTTGATTCCTGGTCAACGCACATGCCTGGGTTGTGGACCAGGTCCCCAGTGGGGGGGCGCACAGGAGGCAGCCACGCATTGATGTTTCTCTCCCTCTCTTCCCCTCTGTCTATAAAAATGAATAAAATCTTTAAAAAAAACCTTACCGAATTGGTGAATTTTGGTATAGCCATTTTAATATTGATGATGGAAGAAAATAAGCAACATTTTCAGCATATTATGCTTTTTATGTCAAGAAAGGAAAAAATGTGCCCTGGCTGGTGTGGCTCGGTGGATTGAGTACTGATCTGCTAACCGAAGGGTTGCTGGTTCAATTCCCAGTTGGGGCACATGCCTGGGCTGCAGGCCAGGTCCCCAGTGGGGGGCACGGGAAAGGCAACCACACACTGATGTTTCTCTCCCTCTCTTTCTTCCTTCTTTCTCCCCATTCTAAAAATAAATAAATAAAATCTTTCTTTAAAAAAGAAAAGTAAAAATGTAACTGAAACTCAAAAAAATATTTGTGCAGTGGATGGAAAAGGTGCTGTGACTGATCGAACATGTCAAAAGTGGTTTGAGTAGTTTCGTGCCAGAGATTTCTTGCTGCACGATGCTCCACAGCCAGGTAGACCAGTTGAAGTTGATAGTGATCAAATCGGGACATTGATTGAGGACAATCAATGTTATACCACAAGGGAGACAGCCAAACATACTCAAAATATCCAAATCAATAAAGTTATTGGTGGAAATGAAAAATGTGTCCTTTATTTATGGAAAAAACCATATGGACTTTTTGGCCAACCCAATAACTACCTGGTGATCCTTGGCAAACCCCTCTCTCCTTGAGAGGACTGGCTTGGATCATTAAGAGCTAGAGGGGTTTACAGAGTCGTGGGACAGGGGTGGGCTCAGGACAGGTCCATGAGTCCTTTATCATTATAAGCAAAATTAGATATATGTGTGCAACTTTCTGAGATGGACCTCATCAGATCCTCAAAAGGGATACCAAACACATGATTGACATGATTCCTGCCTAGGCTTTTCTTAATGACGAAATACATACAGAATGCTTAAAACAGTGCCTGGCACATGGAAGATTCAATAAGTAAGGTCCCTCATCACCACTGTCTTCATCATTCTTATTATATTAGTGGTGCCATTTGTTTTGTTTTGTTTTTTATTCTTCTTTCTGAAACCCCCCTAAAAACAGGAAATCTAGACACTCCCAACTCTGTTTGCGAATCTTCCTGGGGCCAAGGCACTGAAAAGCTGGTGTGCTGCCCTTCAGGCTCTTCCCTCTGGTAACACTAGTTAGGGTCTCATGGTGAGATGATGGAGCCACAGGATGGAAGTCACCCTAAAGAACTGCTCAACTCCCACCCACATTCATCTGAGCGAGAAACACACCTTTGTTGCATTAAGCCCTGGGGGTATTGGTTACTGTAGCACAGCTCAGCCTAGTCTGTCACCATATACCTCATAGGACCATGGTGAGGATTAAATGAGACAGTGCATAGTACCTGAAGCATACACACTCAAATATTGGCTGATATTATTATTATTCCATTCTCTTTGATCACCAAAGGCATTCAGGCCTCACTGATTGTAAGCAGAGGAAGCAGGACCCAGACCTCCAAGGACTCCTGAGCCCTGGGGCCCTACAGCAACCCCAGAAAAACTGCTGACCTGTGACGTGTGGCACATTCAGTGGTAATGTCCTCCAGGTGGAACTCAGCCCAGGGGTCAGGCATGTGCTTGGCCTTCTCAATTGCATGCTTCCAAGCTTCCTGCAGAAGGCAAAGGGCATGTCAGACCAGGGGTGGGACAGTACGGCTGTGGCCCTGGATTCTATAGAACACCTACTACATTAGGCCATGCTATCAAGACAGGGAGTCAAAGCAGCTCTACCTAATATCTAGAAACAAACGCAGGGAGGCTGCCAAAATGAAGAGACAAAGAAACATGTCCCAAAATGAAAGAACAGATCAAAACTCCAGAAAAAGAACTAAAAAAAATGCAGATAAGCAATCTATCAGATGCAGAATTCAAAACACTGGTTATAAGGATGCTCAAGAAATTTAGTGAGGACCTCAACAAAATAAAAAGGATCCAGTCAGAAATGAAGGATACACTAATTGAAATAAAGAACAATTTACAGGGAAACAACAGTAGAGTCAATGAAGCAGAGAATCAAATCAATGATTTGGAACATAAGGAAGCAAAAAACAACCAATCAGAACAAGAAGAGAAAAAAGAATAAAAAAAAAATGAGGATAGTATAAGCAGCCTCTGGGACGACTTCAAGAGGTACAACATTTACCTCATAGGGATGACAGAAGAAGAAGAGAAAGAGCAAGAATTGGAAATCTATTTGAAAAAATAACGAAAGAAAACTTCCCTAATTTGGTGAAGGAAATAGATATGCAAGTCCAGGAAGCACACAGAGTCCCAAACAAGATGGATGCAAAGAGGCCCACTCCAAAACACATCGTAATTAAAATGCCAAAGGTTAAAGATAAAGAGGGAATCTTAAAAGCAGCAAGAGAAAAGCAGTTGGGTACCTACAGGGGAGTTCCCATAAGACTCTCAGCTGATTTCTCAGAAGAAACTTTGCAGGCTAGAAGGGACTGGCAAGAAATATTCAAAGTCATGCAAAGCAGGGACCTACACCCAAGAATGCTCTACCCAGCAAAGATATCATTTAGAATCATGGGGCAGATAAAGAGCTTCCCAGGCAAGAAAAAACTAAAGTAGTTTACCATTACCAAACCATTACTATATGACATGTTGACGGGACTTATTTAGGAAAAGGAAGATGACCAAAACTATGAACAATAAAATGACAAAAAATATATATCTATTAACAATTGAATCTAAAAAACAAACTAAGCCAACAAGAACAACAAAGACAGAATCATGGATACGGGAGCATTTTGATGGTTGCCGGATTGGGGGGCAGGGCTGTGGGGGAATGGGTGAAGAGGTGAGGGGATTGAGAAGTACAGAATAGGTAGTTACAGAATAGCCCTGTGGATGTAAAGTATAGTACAGGAAATGGAGTAGCCAAAGAACTTATAGGCATGACTTATGGACATGAACAATGGTGTGAGGGCTGCCCGAGGGATGGGGAGTGCTGGATGGAGGGGAGCAAAAGGGAAAAAATCAGGACAATTGTAATAGCATAATCAATAAAATATAATTTTTAAAAAAGTTGAGAATGAAAATGAGATATCATCCCCCACCCCCACTGTTCAGACCAGCAAATGTTTTCAAGACTGCTAATAGCATGTGCTGACCAGGGTATGGGGAAACGAGTTCCCTGGCACACTGTCCATGGGTATTAACCCCCTCTAAGAGGTAATCTGGCAATGTAAGAAAATGAAAAATGCATTCCTTTACTTTCACCTAGAGGTCGAAATCTAGGAACGTGTCCTACAGAAAAACAAACCCAAATGTGCAAACATATACCTAAGAGGCATCATTGTTGTGACTGTGTAAAAGTGAACTTAAAAGTGTTACCTAAATTACAAATGCACCCCGTTTACTGCCCTAAATGAAAAACAGAATAACATGACCTTCTAAACTCAGAGTGTATAAAAACCATGCAAAAGCCCTGGCTTATGTGGCTCAGTGGGTTGAGTGGCGGCCTGAGAGCTGAAAGGTTGCTGGTTTGATTCCTTGTCAGGGCTCATGCCTGGATTGTGGACCAGGTCCCTGGCTGGGGGGTGCAAGAAAAGCAGCTGATCAATTGATAATTCTCTTGTACATCAATGTTTCTCTCCCCCTCTTTCTCCCTCCCTTCCCTTCTCTCTAAAAAAAATAAACAAAATCTTTTTTAAAAACCATACAAAAAATAGGTTGCCTTTACATTAACAGAGCGCTAAATTCTGGGCTCCGATAATTACAAACAGGTTTTTGTGACAGTGCCAATGTCTGGAGGACGTGGAAAATCCAATGCCTGCAGTGCCTCCCCCCCACCCCCGTCATAGCTGTGATGACTAAAAACATCCTCCAAAACTTTCAAAACTGTTGAGAACCAGGGCTCTTTTGGAGCTACTTGTAAAGATGACCAAGGCACATTATGAAAAAGAGAGAATTCTGATTCTCAAGTCTCATGGTACAACCCCATTTTTTGTTTTTAAAAACCCCATTTAATTGCTTTTATATAATCCCAAAGTGGAATCCCTCCCTGTCCCCACCAAACAAGCACTCCTGACAACCACACTAGGTGATCCTCTTCCTCCTTTCCTGAAGAACCTGAACCTTTGCCCTGTGGTCCCCCCAGGATCAAAGAGACCACAACTCCCTTCCAGGCCACAGGCCTGAGCCACGCACAGGAGGAGGGTGGATATTGTGTTAGACACTGCCTGGGTACGGCAGGCCCACCCTGACTCCAGACCTTCTCAATACCTCCCCCCAACCCCATACAGTAATCCCTCAGCCATCCAGACCAGTTGTACAGGAGTCCTGCCTCCCACAGACTCAGTCCAAACAGGACAGCATCCCACCCATGCCCTTGCCTGGGCCCTGTCACTGGGATCCTGCTCAGAGACAGGGCAGGAGCTGAGCCTTCTAAGAAACACAGACAGACAGGCACATACACACAATGGACATACACACAGTGCGCACACTGCCCAGAGCTCCTTGCTGGAGCTTTTTAACCTTTCCAAAGTCCAAAAGTAAAGTCGATAATTTTTTTCTTCCAATTTGGAAGCTGATTCACATTTAATAAAAACACTTAAGAAAAAAGAAAACACAAAAAGGGGAAAACACTTGGAAAATATAGAAAGCCAAGAAAATTCAAACCCTCCACAGGCCATCTACCCAGAGCAACTATCATCAGTGGTTCAGACTAATTAGTTCTTCCCAGGTCCTTTACATTCATTTTTTGTAAGACTGGAATGACACTGTCAGTATAATTTCCAGCCTTTCAGGAGCATGGGTCGATGTGACTTGGTACTTCTATTTAGTAATCTTGGGTTTTTCCCTGATTCCAAATGTGTGATGTGCACGTATACGTAGAAAACTGCAAGCACTACAGAATTGAATTAGAAAGCGGAAGTCCTTTCGAAACCCCATCCCCCTGCAAACCGTAGCTGACAGTTAGTGTAGAAACTCTGCAAGTTTTCTCCTCTGCACGTGCATGCACAGGAGTCTGAGAGCCCGGGCATGGCACACACGTTCTGCCTGCATCTGACTTAACACGGCGCCCTGAACACCTTTCCCTGTCATACAGGCAGACAGGCTGGATTGAGCTCATTTCCCTCCCTGGTTGTGAGGTACATAATTGTATAAATGTACCTTGAGGTATTTCCCTCAGTTCATGGATGATTGGACCCTCTCCAATACTTCCTAGTACAAACACTGCTGAAGTGAACAGCCTCATGTGTAAACCCTTCTGTACTTGTGCAAGATCTCAGTAGGACAAGCCTCTTAGGAGGATCATTGCTGGATCACGCTTAAAATTTACATGTTTGGAGTTTTCTTCAAAAAAAAGATTTCCTGAGTTACACTCCAACAGGCAGTGCACAAATTACGTAAATTTTTTAACACAAACATGACATTGTGAATTTAAACGGTAGTTAGTTGGCATAATAATCTACGGTATGGGTTTATCATTACTGACCTAACCATTTGCCTACTATTTGCTACAGGTAGACTTTGAAGTCATCACTGGCTTTTCCCTAAGCTAAATACCCTTGTGGCTGACACATTTACAACTAAGGGAGTTTCTGAATTTCTGTACTGTACAAAAGTGCCAGTCCTCTCCTGTACTCCAGCTGCTCTGAGTGACAGGGCCGGTCACCTGGCCCTGCCTGTCCAGGAGCCTGTTCCTGTGCCTGAGGCACACGGCTTTCCAACTTCACCCCTCTCAACTGGTGACTCAAATGGTCCATAAGACACCAAAGCAGGACCCCCACACTCGATAATGAGTACCAACAGAAATTAGCTCCTGGAAGGAGGCTAAGGCACCAACCAAAAAACAATCAAGAAAGTATTTTAGAATTAGAGTGTTATTTTTCAGCATCAAACTTACCTTGTTCCCAAAACCCAGAAAAAGAGACATAGTTTACTGGCAACAAGATGGGTTTAATGCAATTGATGTTTTTTAAGAGCACAGTATAAAAAGTCCTGTACTCAGATTCAGTTCCTTTGACTCTGGTCCCATCCACTGCTGACTAGCTGTGCGAACATACACTTCCTTGTTTGTAAACAACAATGAAGAATGTTGTGACTACTAGGGGCCAACTTTTTTCCTGCTCCCAAACCTGCGGTAGAGAACTTCCCACCAGAAATAGTGGCTCACTGAGATCACAGTGCTTACTACAGGTAAACAACCCCTGCCTGAGCTGAAATCACAGGTGTACTATTTTACCCATCAGGTTAAGAAAAACAGGTGTTTATGGAGGCCTGGGAAGTGAGTACTGTCAGACACTGTGAAGGCAGTGGGAGCAAGTACTGCTACCATCGGTTATGAGCCTTCCTCAATGATATGTGACCCAGCCATTCCGCTCACCTACACAGGTATGTCCAGGTGAGCTGGCCCAAAGACGATCAGCACTTACAATGCTATATAACGGTTAGGCACTGCAAACACTCTTCCTGACCATAGGGAAATGATTTCATACACTTGATACATAGTGATGTTTCAGTCAATGACTGTGGTCCAATAAGATTATAATGGAGCTGAAAATTCCCATCGCTCAGTGATGTTGTAGCAGTTATAATGTCGCAGTGCTTGATAATGATCATAAATGACTATATTGCTCATGTGTGGGTTTACTATACTACACTTTCTATTGTTATTTTACAGTGCAGTCTTTCTATTTATAAAAAAGTACATCGTGTATTTACTGCATCTTTTGATTGCATTATTTTCACTTGTGCTTGATTTAACTTTGTGTCACTTTATAAATTTAGTGCAGCCTAAGTGGACAGTGTTTACAAGGTCTACAGTAGCACACTACACAGTAATGACCCGGCCCTCACATTGACCCACCACTCACTCACTGACTTACCCAGAGCCACTTCCAGTCCTGCAGGCTCCCTTCCTGTAAGTACCCTAAAGGTGTACCATCTGCAGTATTAAGGACATAACATGCTGTACAGGTTTGCAGTCCAAGAGCACTAGTCTCTATGACACAGCTGAGGTGTGTAGCAGGCTGTACCATCCAGGTGTGTGTAAGTGCACTCTGATATTCATAAGATGATGAAATCACCTAGTGACGTGTTTCTCAGAATGTGCCCTGCTGTTAAGCCACACATGAATGTACCTGTATGCAGTCGTCAAAAAGATCAAGGCGCTTACACGAGAGCTCTCTAAGACTTATGGTTTAGGGAAAAAAAGCAGGTTGCTACATAATGCAAACAATACAACCCCATTTAATTGTGGCGGAAACCCCCAAATCACTACCATAGATTTCTAAGGCGTGTGTGAGTCTGTAGATAAATACACAGAAGTATATTTATACACAAATGCATTAAAAGAGGCCTGAAAAGTGACTTACACCTAATGGATACAATGCTTCTCTCTGGAAACAGGAGAGGATGCGCAGTTGCTCGAGGAGACTTCAGTTTTATCTGCACTGTTTGCATTTTTTTTAACTATGAGAATCATTTAAGTGCATAAAATTCACTGGGGTAGATGATTCTTAAGGCCCTGCCAGCTCTAACATTCTCTAGTTCTAAAGATCTTAAAACGCAGCTGTTGAGGGGGCTCATGAACCTTACACAGAACGGGGGTCTAGGGAGTTTCATAAAAAGGAAAACATAACCTTGCCTAGAAAACAGGAAGGATTTGGTTCTTCAAAGCCAGAGAGCACAAAATAGAAATGCAATAGCAGTAATAAAAATAAATTTCTTGGGATATGCCAGAAGTGAGGTTGGACATGTGAGTAATGTGTCTGCAATTTCTTTGGCATATAAAATGTTATGGCTGCCGTTTTTATATCACTGTTTTTATCACTATCACAGCAACCAAGGCCTCTGGATCTTACACGAGGAGGCACCAGTGGTTCCCAGAGGCCTTTCCCACACATCAACTGTTGCATTCACCAAGTGGATGTTATAAAGTATGTTTTTTCCATCATCACTTCTATCAACTTTAGGAGCTATGGCTCTATGTCAGCCCGCCCTACCCCTCCTGGCCGACAATAAATCATGCCCAAGGACAAATAAAAGAAGGGGGATGAAGTGAGGACACAGAGTCATGCTCTGAGATGGGAAGAGGCCAACAATGCTGTGTGGCTGCCCCACTCTGGGCCATGTGCATTTAGAGGGTTCTTGCAGTGTCCAAGAAAAACAGCATTAAATATAGCAGCAAAAAACTGGAAAGCGTCTTAAGTATCCCACAAGAGGAAAAGCTTAAAGAAACGGGGTATATCCATACAAAGGGCTTCCATGAGGCCACTAAAAATATGATGAACTAGATCCATATTTACTGATGCGTGAAGACATGCACTACCTTGATTGCCCAGAAAACACTGGTAACTAGAGCATAGAGAGCATGGCCCTATTGTCATAAATTCCCTAGTTATTGATTTGCATTTGTATTTATACTGAAATATAGAAAAGTCTGAAATATACACTAAGACTTTAATAGCAATTTTATCTGTACTTTCACTGCTTTCTGCAAGGAAGACAAATTACTTCTATAATCAATAAAACAAATAACTGTAAAAGAAACAAAGCTGAAAAACCTGAAGAAATCTTTGTCAAAAACAGTAGCAGCACCTGATCCCTCCCCAACCAGTGAGATTCAGAGACATGGCTAGAGAGGACATGATGGGAAAGCTGGAGGCAATAACAACAAAGCAACAGCAATTGGATGACATGATGCCCTGGCTTCCTGGGAGCCTCTCCCCAGCAGGATCCTGGCAACCTTGTTAGGGGCAGACAGGCAGGTGGGACAGTTCCCACTTCCCTGGTGAGGTACCAGAGGCTCAGAGAGCAGGGAGGTGACTTGCCTACAGACATGCAGACCCAGGACTCACACCCAAACTTGTCGAGCCCAGTTGCCTGCTCTTTCACAAAAAGAACTGGATCCAAACGTAGAGTGTGACCATATAACCCAGCAATTCCTAAGTATCTACTCAAAAGAAATAAAAGCATGTCCATACCAAGATTTGTGTAGCACTATTCATAATAGCCAAAAGGGAGAAACAACCCAAATGTGCATCAGCTAATGAAAGGATTAACAAAATGTGGTCTATTCATTCGATGCAGTAATATTCGGCAATAAAAAAGGAGGAAGTACTGACAGAGTCACAACATGGGTGAGTGTGGAAAACAGTATGCTGAGTGAAAGCAGCCAGACACAAAAGGCCACATATTGTACAATCCTATTTTTATGAAATGTCCAGAAAAGGTGAACAGAGACTGAAAGTAGATTAGTGGTTGCCAGGGGTGGGGTGGGATGGGAACACTGGGGGTGATGCCTAAAAGGTATGGGGTTTCTTTTTAGGGTAATGAAAAGGGGCTAAAATTGATTGTGCTGATGTGGATGCATCATTTTATGAATATACTAAAAGCCATTGAATCGTACATTTTAAATGGGTAAATTATACGGCATGTGAATTCTATTTCATTAAAGATGCTAAAAAAATTTACAAAATAAAATAAAAGGGGGACCCTTATGTCCCAACATTTCCACAAAGGATGTGGACATTTTAGCACAAGCACATACTTCAGAAAGATGAGTCCCCACAGCCTGACTTGAATCTCGTCTGCCTCCTGTTGTCCAGAGCCCAGGTCACCAGGAGGCCCTGTCCAATGCCAGCATCACTCTTTTTCCTTCATCTGCCCAGCAGGCCCTTCTCTTGCTGGAGGTCCAAAGCTTTTTTGGACCAAGGATGCCTAAGCTTCCCTTTCTGAGTGTGCATTCTCACAGCTGCAAATAGAGCACAGAACTGGCCACTGCCTCTGGCTGTGCACAGAGCATCCTGTGGTCACTGGGCAGGGGTGGAAGCCCAGTGCTGCCAGGGTGTGGCCTCCCAGGGCTCAGGTGGGCAGAGATGCTTCTCTCCTCTGTGAGTCATCAGACGCTGGCTCCTCCGTGTCATTCTGAGGGATAGCTGTCCTTTGACTAAGCTCTGAGCTGCGTGGCTGAAAGGATCAGTGTCATCATCAGTCTGCCAACAAGGGTGTGGGAAGCAGGGGTTCTCATGCATCTTGGGGGGGGGGGGCACAGATGCTAGTGCAACAACTTTGTAGGGTAACTAGCAATGCCCAGCCAAGTTCTAAACCCACAAACATTTGCTTCAGCCCTTCCGACTCTGGGGGGTTTGGCCGGCCGCACCAACCTGCATGGGCACAAACACACACACAGGGATACTATGGAAGTGCTGTTTTTCCTATCAAGAAACTGGAAATGACCCACATACCCATCCATGAGGACTGGCTACACATATCATGCTACTTCCAGACAATGGCATGATATTTAGCGATTAAAAAAATAAGGACAGAATATGCAAGACCATACACTGCAGTTGTGAAGAGCACCAAGTGGTTAAATTCAGAGGCTCAGGCTTACTATCCGTCAAATGCTGACATCAAGGGTTTCCATGCAGGTTAAATAAACTGGTATGAGTAACACGTGCAGACACACACACACACACACACACACACACACACACACACAGTGCCTGCTAGGCCAGTTCTGGCTGCTATCAGTTTGTCCTGCAAGGAAAGACAGTCCCCAGGAAACAGATCAGGGGTGGGAGGCTTTTCAATGTACAATATATCATTTTTATAGCTTTAATGATTTTTATCTTGTTCATATAATATTTACATGTTATAAAATATAAGCTTTTTAAAGTTTGTTTAGATATCTGTAGAAGCACATTTATTATAGCACTGATTATAATAGGGGGAAAAAGGAAACAAAAGCTCAAGAGGGGGGCTGTCTGAATAAGTCCACGCACCTCAGGTGACAGAATACAATTTAATCCACCTTAGAAAAGAGATCTGTGTGTGCTGATGTGGAGTGATCCCCAAGGTATTTTCAGGCCTAGAAAACAATGTTTGAAAATACAATTTCCCACTGTGTTAAAAAAAATGTAAAACACAGACATGCTTATTCTGGAAAACAGATAAATGAGAGAGAAGGGAAAAAGGAGCAAATCACTCTTTACCCAAGACTATCTCTGTCGGCCCAGCCTCATGGCTCAGTTGGTTGGAGCACCATCCTGATACACCAAGGATGTGGATGTGATCTCTGGTCCGCGCACACACAAGAATCAATCAATAAACCCTGGCTGGTGTGGCTCAGTGGATCGAGTGCTGGCCTGCAAACCAAAGGGTCGCCGGCTTGATTCCCAGTCAGGGCACATGTCTGAGTTGCGGGCCAGGTCCCCAGTAGGGGGTATGTGACAGGCAACCACACATTGATGTTACCCTCCCTCTCTTTCTCCCTCGCTTCCCCTCTCTCTAAAAATAAATAAATAAAATGTTAAAAAAAAAAGAGGCAACTGATCAGTTTCTCTCCCTCTCTCTCTTTCTGCTTCCCTTCCCCACTCTTCTAAGAAATAAATAAAACATTTTATTTATTTTTAAATATGTTTTAACGATTATGCTATTACAGTTGTCCCATATTTTCCTCCCCTTTATTCCATTCTGCCCTGTACCCCACCTTCCACCAGCATTCTCCCCATTAGTTCATGCCCATGGGTTGTACATATAAGTTCTCTGACTTCTCCATTTCCATTATTCTTAACCTCTCTATTTTGTATCTACCTTTATGCTTCTTAGTCCCTGTACCTTTTCCCCCATTCCCTCCCCACCCATTCCCCACTGATAACCCTCCACGTTATCTCCATTTCTGAGATTCTGTTCCTGTTCTAGTTATTTGCTTAGTTCGTTTTTGTTTTTGTTTTTTAGGTTCAGTTGTTGATAGTTGTGAGCTTGTTGTCATTTTACTGTTCATAGTTTTGATCATCTTCTTTTCCTTAGGTAAGTCCCTTTAACATTTCATATAATAAGGGCTTGGTGATGATGAACTTCTTTAACTTGACCTTATCTGGGAAGCACTTTATCTGCCCTTCCATTTTAAATGATAGCTTTGATGAACAGAGTAATCTTGGATGAAGATCCTTGCCTCTCGTGACTTTGAATACTTCTTTCCAGTCCCTTCTTTCCTGAAAGGTTTCTTTGGAGAAATCAGCTGACAGTCTTATGGACACTCCTTTGTAGGTAACTGTCTCTTTTTCTCTTGCTGCTTCTAAGATTCTCTCATGTTTAATCTTAGGCAAAGTAATTATGATGTGCCTTGGTGTGTTCCTCCTTGGGTCCAGCTTCTTTGGGACTCTCTGAGCTTCCTGGACTTCCTGGAAGTCTATTTCCTTCACCAGATTGGGGAAGTTCTCCTTCATTATTTGTTCCAATAAGTTTTCAATTTCTCATTGTCGTTCTTCTTCTTCTGCCAACCCTATAATTCGGATATTGGAACATTTCAGGTTGTCTCGGAGGTTTGTAAGCCTCTCTTCATTTTCTTGAATTCTTGTTTCTCCATTCTGTTCTGGTGGAATGTTTATTTCTTCCTTCTGTTCCAAATCATTGATTTGAGTCCCGGTTTCTATCCCTTCACTGTTGGTTCCCTGTACATTTTCCTTTATTTTACTTTGCATAGCCTTCACTTGTTCCTCTATTTTGTGACTGTACTCAATCATTTTTGTGAGTATCCTGATTACCAGTGTTTGAACTCTGCATCTGATAGGTTGACTATCTCATCGCTTAGTTCTTTTTCTGGAGTTGTGATTTCTTCTTTCATTTGGGCCATTATTTCTTTGTCTCAGCACACCTGTTACATTGTAATGGGTGGAGCCTTAGGTATTCACCAGGGCGGGGCAACCCGCTTAGCTGCCTTGTGGTGCTGTATGTGGAGGAGTCAGAGAGGGAACAATGCCACTTGCTTTACTCTTGTCCCACTTTCAGTCACTTCCCCTGCTATCCACAAATGAATTAGGTGCTGATTCCCGGGCTGGTGGGCTTGTGTATGTTCTAGGACCCTGTGGGTCTCTCCAATGAACTCTCCTGTGAGGTTGGGAGTTTCTCCTGCTACTGCAATTCTCACAGGTTTTTACAACCAGAGGTTCTGAGTCTTTATTTCCTTGCACTGGAACCCTGGGTTGTGTGGTCTGTCTCACTCCCCAGCTGTTCCTCCGGGTCTATCTGTATGCTAATGGGGGACCGCTCAGTCTACCAGGTGCCACCTTGCCTACCCTGTCTGTCGCCTTGCCACGCATCCTCTCCACTCCAGCTGCTGGTCTCCGTCCCTCCTATCAGTCTGGATGAATGCTTTCTTTAACTTCTTGGTTGTCAGACTTCCATACAGTTCAATTTTCTGCCAGTTCTGGTGGGGTTTTTTTGTTTTTAAATTTGTTGCGTCCTTCTTTTGGTTGTGCGAGGAAGCAAAGCATATCAACCTATGCCTCCATCTTGGCCAGAAGTCAAAAATAAATAAAATCTTTTTAAAAGGTAAAAAAATATATAATGTAGATCATCAAAGTCCCCTTAATTGCACTCTCTCAGAAAGAATCACTGTTGACTGTTGGATGCAAATTTCTGTCAGTTTGTGCCATGCAAATACTAATACATGTATATAGACATGTATTTTTTTGATAAAAGTGGGATCATATTACATTTCCACTTGCTTTTCTACTTATCAGCATGTATAAACAAAACAGCACATGATAATCAAAACAGATGGTACTTATGGACCAGCACTGTGCCAAGGACTTGTCACGGATTTCTTTCTCCCATAAAATATTTATGTATCTTGGCCTGGTGTTCAAGCCAAATCACACAGAAAGGTTACCTCTGTTCTAATGTAAATAGAGCCCTCTGTTTGAACCATAGTCTATAAATAGGCTCCTCTGGATGGACCTTTGAACCACTTGTATTTTTTTCTTCATTACAAACAACAGAAACAAAGCACACCTTTGAATATTTAAATCTGAGCCCTTGTACAAACATTTCTCTACTGGTTGTCAATAGAGGGTGGCACCCCCCGCCATGTGGGCTTTGCAAATATATTATGGAGAATATTTTGGGTTGTCATAACAAGTGGGGGAAAATGGGGCATTTTGTGGGCTGGGGCCAGGGATGCTGAATATCCAGTAAGAGCTGTCCCTCTCAAAATGCCAACAGCACCCCAAGTGGGAACATTTTGGCTGAGGATGAATCCTGGAGATGGAATTGCCGTTTGAGCTATAAATATTTTTATTTTAATAACAACTGTGAAATGGCCCACAGGGATTTATGTTTTGTGTAAATACTATTATATCTTCTCTCTGTCCTTTTGAAACACAGCACCCACACTGAAGTGAGCTCACAGCATTCAACCATCACCTCACTGATCCCAAAGAGAGTGCCTACTGTGCACATAGCATGGCTCGAGACACTGGGGTAAGCAATGAACCAGCACACGTCCTCCATCATGAAGCTCACATCCTAAAGCCAAGCCTCTCTGTCTGGATCACTCAGTCTGTTTCCTTTAAAATCTTCACCATACTATGTTTCTGTGTTCAGAGACTGTGTCCCTCTGCGTCTGAGACCCTTCAGCTTGGGGACCCACCCAATGTTTGCCCAAAAATCTCAAACGGACCCCCAATTCCTGAGAACAGGCAGCTGTGGGTGGAGCCCCTCCTGGGCCTGCCCTCCAGGAGGCCACCAGGATCCTCCTGCCCTGGAAATAGCCCCTCTTCTATAACCCCCACCCTCCTCATCCTATGCCCTGGCTGGAACTGACTGGATAAGAGACGGAGAATGCTTGACCCAAGCTAGGCCAAGCAGATTCCATTCATGGAATTGGGATGAAGAAGGTCAAATGTGTCTTTGCATGTGGCTCCATCTGGAATGAGGGGACCATGGGCTTTCGGGGGGTTCACTTTCCCACTGTGTAGACAAAAGGGCAGAGAAGAACAGAGAATAGGCAGAGAGATTGAGTGACAAGATAGACAGAGACAGTACTACTGCTTTCTGGGTCCTGGATCTGTCCCCCTAAAAACCAGACAGCCCTTCTAACGCTGAGTCCCAAGAAATACTCCTGGACTTTTATAAAAAATTCCCCCTTTCCCTTAAACTGGTATGAGCTGGTTTCTGTTTCAGGAGCCCCACCAGCCCCCTCTGGGACAACACAGAGATCTACATGTCCTTGAGCCTTCCTGACCTAAAATGAACAGACAGGAGGCCATACAGCTCTCCCGTTCTTCCCATGGGGCTCAGTCTGTTTCAGAAGCCTCCACTCAACAGGCAAATAGGTCAAGCCACAACCTGACACTTTAGTAGCCCCCTAACCTTAGAGGGGATCCACAGAACTATTTCTGGAGCTGCCTGCCCCAGAGGGATTCAAACTAGAATTCTGGCCCTGAAAAAAAAAAATCCCACTGTCTAAAAACTAGAATTATTTTCTAAAAACAGATAAATAATAAAGTTAGAAAAAAATGATTGCAATTTCAAGTCCCTAAATGGTAATAGGCATTTTGCCTACTAGGCATTTTACCTGTTTGTGAGGATTAAATTAAATAAGGACAACAGTATTGCATTTAGAATTTTTTCACCATCAGTTATACAAAAATCCAATCACATTCCCCTTCTTCCTCTCCTTTATACAAGCTTTGCCATGATACGAACACAAATCCCTAACAAAACAAGTGCCCTTTTCCTCAATCCAGAAAAGGGATGCCCAGACATAAGCAGGGGCTTTTTTGACTGTAACCAACACAAAGGACTACATGTCACATCCCATCCCTAGAACTATACACACAGATATCAAGTGAAATAAAAATATGTAATAACTGGTATATCAGGAGAAGCTAAGCTGATCACCACACTGATGTGTGCAAACATGTATACATATGTTCCAAAAAATAAGATCTTTACAATTTGTAGTACCTTCCAATATTTTCTAGTCTCTTCCGTTCTCTTCGATTTCTTAAAAAGTTAGTCAAAGTTTTCACAACCCAGGAGAGCATCCTGAGCAGCTGTTTGAAAAACACTGGTTGATAGTAATGAACTTGCTCTAAACCAACAATCAGCTTCACAGGCATAGACTCAGACCCAGAATTTACAGGGCTTCTCAGAGTCTGGAAACACAGGAAAGACATCAACCAGAGACCCCAATTGCCCACCTATGCAGTAGGTGACCAGGGCTAAGGCAGAAGGGGAAGGCAGTCCACTCACCTTAAAATTGAAGGAGCTCACTGGAGATGCACTGAAACCATAGTGCTCACTTTTCGTTAGGTTGCTGTAGTAGTTATTAACCTTGGAGTTGTCATTCTGGTGTGCCCTGGGGTCCTCAGTGATGGGGCAGATGAAGTAACCTTCATCTTCGTCGCTGTCTGCCTCAGAGTCCACCTCTTGGCTGGCCCCAGGGGTCTGGCTGCCATCAATGCCTTCCAGGGGGAAGATGAGGTCTTCATCTGCCATGCTCCCACGGTGCCTGTTGTGCCCCAGGGGTGGGTGGTACAGCCAGAGTTCCTGGGCAAGTGCTGCGGAGCAGGCCCTGAAAAGGGGAAGCAAGAGAATGAGTGCTGGGGCCTATGGGGGGAGGGGCTGACTCACTGGCACCTCACCTGAATGCCACTGGTTATGACAAGAGCCAGCACCCTCAGACTGAAAACGACTGCTATCTTTTGGGGAGGCACTTGGCAGGCAGCATGTAGGGACATTTTAAATGTACAAACCCGTCAATCCAGTAATTCCACATCCAAGAACTCAGTGCTTAAAACAAGGCAGGGAAACTAAATGCTTCTTTAAGCAACTAGAGTGATTTTTTAAGGACATTTAGATCAAGTGGTTCTCCTATTTAACACCCTCCCTCGGCTTCTCTTCACATTCCTGATAAAATCCCAATGCCTTCTAAGGTCCCAAGGCCCAAGTTATCTGGCCTCTGCCCACCTCTCCTTGGGCTGTGGTGTCCCCCAGGCACACTGGCTTTCTTCCTGTTCTGTGAAAGTGAGGAACCCATTCTCTCCTCAGACCTTTGTACTTGCTGTACCCTGCGCCAGGAACACTCTTCCTAATCTTCTAACATTGAGTTCTTCCTCATCATCTAGATCCCAGGTCAAAAGTCACATTTCTAGAGAAATCTGCTCTGATTCCTCAATTCAAAGAACCCCTCTCATTCCTCAAAAAATTAAAAGTAGAACTACCTTGATAACAGATTCTGCCAGCACTTCTGTCTAGGAGAAAGCTGCCCCCCCAGCTCCCACACTGATGACAGACAATTCAGTTCTGCCCCATGTACCCTGGTGCCCTTTGAGCTGCTGCCTCAGTGCTGGAGCTCAGAGCCAGTGAGTCCAAGTACAGTCAACCACACACCACAGTATTAAAGTTATGGGGTATCAAAGGAGAAGAATGAACTTCATCAAAGAATTTTACATCCTCTTCTGGGGAAAAGGCATTACCCTCAAGAAACCTATCACACTCCAAACTCCATCTCGACATCTGCTTCACAGAGGTCTCAACTAACTCAAAAGGGCTTAATGTTGTGAACTTTGACCAACACGTTCCTGTAGCAAAATTCATGAAGCCTGGGCAATAACCATCATGGCTCAGAAGTTTAAGAAATACATTACGAAGGTAATGTAAAAAGAACAATCTTGGGACAGAAAGATAATAGAAAAAGGACAAATGGCCACCAGCTCCTCAGAGCCATCTTGGTTGCCAGAATCAACACATCTAGCAGCTTCTACAGCATAGAATTCAAGTGGCAGGACAAAACTTGCTCATTGTATAACGGTGCAGCCAAGGGGTGGGGTGGGGGGCAAATAGGGATTTGTAATGGGGTCCAGAACTCAAGCTGTCCAGGAAATATTAGAAAAAAATATATAGGATGTCCTCACCCCCACAAGCCTGAGCTTGGGGGATGGGACACGTGGAGCAGGGCCATTGGGAGCTGTTTTGTATAGCAACAGCTATGCAGCTAACCTCTGGAATGGTCATTTAACATATCTATAACCTTTAACTGGTTTCATGGATATGTTAAATAGCTGTGGCCATGCTTTGAGCTGGAGGGATGGAAGTGACTTCCATCCAAGATGTAACCGGGAGGCAACGCCCCACCCCCCAGTCCTGTTACAGCGCTTGCACGAGAGCTTGGAGAAAATTGGCTCCATGCCATGGGGCCACACCTGCCTGGACTTAATATGGCAGCCCAGTAAAGCTGGAATAATACAGGAATGCTGGCGGTGTAACTGATTGTAGGAAGAGTTGGAAATGGGGCTATAGAGGAAGACTGGTGCTGGGATTTAAACCCAGGTGCTACAGCCATACCTGGAGAGAACCACGCGGCTTTGGCAGAGTGGGGACCCCATGGTGGCGACACAGCTGATGGTGCCGGGAGCCTGAATCACGGACTTCTACTTCTTTTCCTGAGATAGGGTACCCCGGACTGGGCAGAGGGAGAAGGAAGGACTGTGTATATCTATAGGTATTCTAAAGCACTTTAGTATTTTAATGAAGACATAAAGTCATTAATCTAAGTCTGTATAACTTTTAAATAAGTAATTCCTTTCCTTTTCACCAGTCTCTGGCATTGAGAGATGTCTTTCCTCTGGCGGCGGGCAAGGTGAACTAGTAGGTGAGCGGCGGGGGGGGGGGGGGGGGGGGGGGGGGGGCGGGGAGGGTCCTTTTGGTAATAGTATATCATTCACCTCCCCCCCCCTTGGGTCTGTTCTGTAACAATTGGAGGCCCTTGTGGCAGGTGTTTGGACCACATTTCTTCAACAGTGCTGGTCACATCTAAGGCAACATGAGGGTCCCTTCTGACCACATGATGGAGTGCAACTAAAAGGATGTCAATCCTTTGAAGGGTTCCAGCTAGCCTAAACTGCTCCTCATGATGGCATGAAGGAAACATTGTGTACTAAACCAACTAGTAATGTGCTATAAAAAAGGAACATCAACATCACTAAGAAGTTCAGTGGTGGCTGTTCTCTGTGGCCATAACTGACAGGAAAAGATGCTGTGACAGGCCAGGGATCACAGAGAGCAAAGGTGATGATTAGACCCTGAAACAAGAGAAGCAGGTGATAGTACATAACCATCCGAAGCCAAATGGGCACAACCATTATAATCAACAGCATGATCAGAGTGGCAGCCAGAGGTTGCAGTCTGGCCCAAAGAGGTCTGAACTGGAAGGACATCCTGTGGGATGTAACATGGGTCCACTAGATAGTTAATATCATGGTTATCTGGCTAGATGAGTAAAAAGGTGGCTAATACTTTGGAGGCCTTGGTACAGCACAAGCAGATAAGTAAGGGTAAGGGATAAACTCTGAATTTTTGGTATTCTACTGCATCAATAAAATTTTTATGTCTCCAGTGGTTAAAGAAAAAAAAGAAAAAAACCCAACCTTATAACCCATCAATCCCACCTCTGAGTATTTATCTGAAGAAACTCAAAACAATGATTCAAAAAGATATATGCATGTTTATGTCCACTGCAATGTTACTTACAATAGCCAGGATATGGAAACAACCCGAGTGCCAGTCAATAGACACGTGGATAAAAAAGTGGTAGTATATATATACAATGGAATATTACTGAGCCATTAAAAAGAATGACAGCTTGCCATCTGTAACAATGTGAATGGACCTAGAGGGTATTATGCTATGTAAACTAAGTCTGACAAAGACAAATGCCATACGACTTCACGTATGTGGAATCTAAAGAACAAAATAAACAGAACAGAAACAGACTCATAGATACAGAGAACAAACTGATGATTGCCAGAAGGAGAGGGGCTGGGGGGCTGGATGAAAAGGGGGAAAGGATTAAGATGTACAAATTGGCAGTTACGAGACAGTCATGGGGAATATAGTCAATAACATTTGTAATAGTTATGTATGATGCCAGGTACTAGACTTGACCAAGGGGGTCACTTTGTAAGTTATATAAATGTCTAATCACTATGCTGTATACCTGAAACTAATGTGACATTGAATGTCAACTGTAATTGAAAAATAATAAATTATTAAACGAACCCCTCTCAAATGCATACTCAGTCACTCCCCTAGTACATAGCCCAAGCTGAAAGCAACTCATTTACTTATTGAGTATGTCCCAGTGTCTCAAACAGTGCCTGGGGGCGTAGGGGTTCAATTCACATCCCTAGAATGAATGAGTGGCCCCCAGAGTGTTCTCAGTAACTGCCCACAATGCTCATCAATGGGGGCCTGTTCTACACCAGGAGAGGCCGTGCAACTGTCACCATGGGAGTTCTGGATACACAGACATGCAAGATAGTCAAGAAAGAGTTCAGGAAGGTCATAGGATACAAAAATCAGTATTATTTCTATATACTAGCAATGAATAATCCAAAAAATGAAATTAAGAAAACAATTCCACCTATAACAGCATCGATAAGAATAAAATACTTGGGAATGAATTTAACAATAGAAGTGTGTGACTTGTACACTGAAAAACAAAACATGTCCAAGAATTTAAAGAAGATCTGAGTAAATGGAAAGACATCCTGTGTTCATAGATCAGAAGATTTAATATTGCCACAAGGACAATACTCCCCAAATTGATCTACAGGTTCAACCCAATCACTATGAAAAATTCCAGCTGGCAGCTTTGTAGAAATTGACAAACAGGTTCTAAAATTCACAAGGAAATTCAAGGGACCCAGAATAGCCAAAACAACCTTGAAAAAAGAAAAACAAAGTTGGAGGAGTCACACTCCCTGAATTCAAAACTGAGCTACAGTCATCAAAACAACTTGGGACAAGCATAAGGGCAGACATATAAATCAATGGAATGGAACTGACAGTCCAGAAATGAAACCTCACATTTTTGGCCAACTGATTTTTGACAAGCTTACAAAGACCATTCAATGGGGAAAGAGTAATCTTTTCAACTAATAGTGCTGGGACAAGTGGATACACACTGAAAAAGAATGAAGTTGAAGCCCTTCCTGACTCTATACACAAAAATTAAGTCAAATGGATCAAAGACTTCAATACAAGGCCTAAAACTCTCTTAGAAGAAAATCTTTGTGACCTTGGGTTAGGCAAAGACTTCTTAGAACACCAAAAGCAAAAACTACAAAAGAATAGATGAACTGGACATCAAAATTAAAAACTTTTATGGTTCAAAGGACTCCACCAGGAGAGTGAATAGACAACTCACAGAATGGGAGAAAAAGGAAAGCGTGTTTGTAGAAGCAGTAAAACCTCCCTGCAGGACCCACTGACACTCACCAGCACTGGGATGCACTGTGGGGCTGGAGGGAACTCTCTAACTTTTTGTACATTTCTATACTGTTTTAACTTTTTACAAAACTTGATTGCCTGTAATATAAAATAACAAATACGCAAAAAATATTTTTTAAAGATTTTATTTCTTTTTCAAGAGAGGAGACTCAGGACAGAACCCACAAACCCCATGTGCCCTGACTGGTAATCCAATGGCAACCTTTTGCTTCAAGAGTTGGTGCCCAACCAACTGAGCCACACCACTCAGGGCAATAAGTAAAATATTTTTTTTTTAATTTTGGATGAAGGCAATAATTCCCACTATTTTTTTAAAGATTTTATTTATTTTTTAGAGAGAGGGGAAGGGAGGGAGAAAGAGAAGGAGAGAAACATCATTGTGAGAGAAACATTGATCAGCTGCCTCTTGCCTCCCAGCTGGGGACCTGTCCTGCAGCGCAGGCATGTACCCAGACTGGGAATCAAACTGTTGACTTTACAGTTTACAGGATGAGGCTCCACTGAGCCACACCAGTCAGGGCTCTAGTTATTCTTAACAGCTCTCTCCACTGACAGGAAGTCTTCTAAATCTGAGGATGGGCACTTTCTTTACACCACAGCAGGAAACCCTAATCCAATGCACACCCATGAAACGTAAACTGAAATCTCAGGAAATTGTGCTCAGCTTTGCCACTTTCTGGTCTACTTAATTCTTTCTTTGTTGTTCTTGCTTTTTATTCTTTTACGTCAATGCATCACCCATACTGATTCCTTGACTCAGTTGGACAATCACTTCCTGGATCCAGTACAAGACACGGTCACTTCCTGGATCCAGTGGCTGAGCCACTGATCCTGCTTGTCACCAAAACCTTCCTGGCCCATGCCCAAATCTCTCCTCCCTCCCCAGCCCCAGTGCTACTCAGCCCTGGTCAGCCCTTGGCCAAAATCTCTGCTGACCAAGACAGCATGGAGCCCGGAGCTGCCAGCAGGCCCAGCCAGGTCTCTGGAGCTGGGATGATGCCAGAGGAGGGGGCCACAGCTTCACCCTGCAAACCAACAGGCAGTGTAGCACAGCATTAGGAGCCTGGACTGTTGGTGACCTTGACCAAATTAATTCATGTCACCAACACCTCCATTTGTGAAGGGAGCTGAGTAGGCAAGTGTCCTGAGTGCGGTTCCATGGCAATCAGTTCACAGGGGAATTATCACCAGAAACCTGGTCCTTGGCCATGTCTACCGTAGACCTGACATTCTCTTCAGCCCTGGGAAACAAAAGCAGTTGCAGACAAGCAGCTATGACCCTGCCTGGCACGGTGCTTTGTACTCAGAAGACATTTGATATGTACTCCAGAACTGAGTAAGCAGGATCTGTTTTATGGCTTTTCAGTTGTCATAAATTTGCTCAACGCAGCTCTGGCAGCACCTGCTAACCAAGGAAGAGAGCAGCTGTTCTCTCTTTCTCAATAACAGAACCACTGGTTTTGGGTTAAGCACATGGCCACTTAGAATAAGGTCTACACTTCCTAGAGTCCTTTGCAGTTAAGTGTGACCATGCGACCAAGTCTGGCCAAGGGGATATAAGCAGAAGGACGGTTTTCAACTTTAGGGAAGGGTTTTTAAAGGGAGGGAGGAAATGTACCCTTTTGCTCTCCCTCCTTCCTGCTAGCTGGAATGAAAGTGTGATGACTGGAGTTCAAGCAACTATATTTAAACATGAGGAAGCCATGTGCTAAGGAAGGCAGAGCCACAATAAAGGAGGCCTGGGGCAGCATAATCTTATATCATGAGGCAGCATAACAGCCCTGGACTGGCAATCTTCAGACTTTACTATCTAACCTTATATAATCTATAGTAATTTTCATTTTTCCTTACTACTTGTTAATTCTATCTGGGCCAATAAACCCTTCTTTCCCGTATTATAAAAAGTCACATCGCATACCTTATAACAAATTGGTGCCTGGTAGGGTTGGCCTCGGAAAACTGTGACCTCAATCCAGAGTCCTAATGTGACAGCTGCTCCCACATTTGCTCATGAAGCCTGGGCAGTGGAGGATACTGGATTCCCCTAGACAGGCAAGGAGCCCTCAGCGGCCCATAACTCAGCCCCACAATGCCTGTTCCAACATCAGCCAGGGAACCCATCTTCCTAGGAACCTCCATCTAACTTGGGCTTCCCTGGGCCCACAGAAGGGGCCTGTTCCTGTGAGTGAGAGACTGAGACCAGGAGCAGGACCCCAGCTCCCAGTATGTCAGGATTCTCTAGAAGGTTTCCTCTGACCTCACTCAGGCATCCCCATTGTCCCCTCCCAGTCCCCAACATACTCTGGGAAGATTTTCCTATGGAGATGCAGCTGAGTGAGGTTCTGATTTAGGCAGACCAAGTTCAAGTCCCAGGTCTGCCACTTACTAGCTGTGTGACTTCACCTCTTGAGCCTTGGCTTCCTCACTACAGTGTGGGATGCCGAGTTGTGCCCGTGCCACTAACTTGACAGTGCTAGCACGGAGCAGGCATTAAGACACCGCAGCTATTATTATCATCATTTCCAATATCAGAAATAAAGGGGGCCGAGCCCGGGGTCCCAACAAGGCTAATGACCTGGATGTCCAGTTAGCAACCAACCAAGCTTTTTCCAGGATCCTCAGAGAACAGGCTATTTATGTTCTGGCCACTGAACCACTGCTCTCACAGCATCTTGCTATAGGCTCCTCAGGCAGCCACTGGGTCAGGAGATGATGTTTGCAATGCCCAGGTCAAGGCTATTGGTCCTCCTCAGGCTCCCCTCCTCCCCAGGAGCTACCCTCCTATTGTAGAAATGAGCTGTACTCTCCCACCCATCACTTTGGGAGCCAGCACCTCAAGACAATGTGGCCTGCACTGGGCCAGCCAGTGCACACACTAATATATGCCCAGCACCCACTGGTCCTCAACTGCAACCACAGTGGACAGGCCGACTTATGGGCCACCTTATGTCATGTACTTGCTTCTGTTCTGGGATCTGCATATCCCCTGCTCTCACGCCATATGCCTGGGATTGAGGATCCACAGCCAAGTCACTGGGGGTGTCACGCGGCCCAGATCTAAGCAGAACACAATTCAGGCACAGGCCACAGTGACTGGGTCAGAGGTGGCATGTGACTCAAGTCAAACCAATCTGGCCCAATTGCAGGTAAGCCGGAGGCTTTGACTTGAGTGACTGGATGAGGTTAATCCTTTCCTGCAGAGCCTGAATCTGAGACAGGGACTGAGGCCACCGGAGAACAAAGCTGACATTTGGTGGAGAGCAAAAGAAGAGAGACAAAGAAAAATGAGTAGTGATGACATCAGTTGAGACCCTGAATCCAAACATACCCAAAGCCAAACTACCCACCTGGACTTCTGCATTACATGACACAAAAAACCATTGCCTGTGGGAGGCTGGAGTAGGGGGACAACTTGGCTGGCTACACATAGGTTTTTGTCACCTGCAATATTAGAGTGCAAAACCCAGCCGGGACTTAGGGCCATTGTATATTTCTACATAATTAAAAAATAACACTTTCATTAAAGCACATAGCTAAAAATAATGCTCCTGTCCTACTAGGGCCACTGTATATGACCACATAGGCTGGGTGCTGCTCAACTCTAGTGAGCAACCTTTGCAGCAGTACACTGGCAACCCTGCCCCCCACCTGCAGAGACAACCACTTCCAATTACTCTAGACGTTACTCATGGAAGTTACCTCCACATCTCTAAATAATATGGGTATTCTGCTATTTCTTAATTTACCTAGTTTGGTCCTTATCTATTGATTTCCTGGTGTAATAAATTAGAGTTAGCTTCACATCCCTTTCCCAACACAACCTCAGACTGGTAGGTCTTCTCTTGGTTCCTTTAGACAGCATGCCAAGAACTCTGTCTCTTATTCCACCAACCAGAAGGAGTATGGGTTTCTCAGCTTAGTATGAGTTCTCACTGCAAGAAAGTAGGAAAGATGTGGCTTTTGCACTGCAAATGAGTGACAAGAAAGCAGAAGAGACTTTTGCTCCTATCAACCTCAAAAATGTATACTTTTTACTGAATAAGACAGATATGTAACACATGTGAACAGCTTACTGCAACCCAGGTGCCATGCTAAGCACCTGACACAGACTTTCTCATCTGCCAATGGCTGGAGCTGCAAGGCAGAGAAGTAGCTGCCCACCTCCTTCAGGGCCACCCTGGGAAGGGAAACTAAGCAGAGTGAGGCTGCCCTTGGGCTGTACCTGGCTTGTTCCGACGATATCTTGAGCTCTAGATTGAGTCCTCAGTTTTCTTCAAACTAGGGGGTAAAAACTGTCTTATAGATATATGCCCATGTTCACTGCAGTATTATTTGTAACAGCCAAGGTAGTAACAACCTGTGTCCATTGATGGATGAATGGATAAAGAAACTGTGGTGAATATACACAATGGAATATTATTCAGTCAAAAAAAACAAAGGAAATTCTGTCATTTGCAAAAACATGGATATACATGGAGGACATTATTAAACAAGCCAGACACGAAAGAGCAAATACTGCATGATCTCACTTACTGGTAGAATCTAAAAAGCCAAACTTGCAGAAACAGAGAGTAGAACTGGGGTTGCCAGGGGCTGAGGGTGGGGGAAATGGAGAAGCTGGTGCAAGGGTAGAGTTTCAGTTATGCAAGGTGAGGAAGTCCAGGAGAGCTCATGTACAGCAGGGTGACTATAATTAATAATACTGTATTGTAAATAGGAAATTTGTTAAGAGAGTAGATCCTAAGTGTTTCTACCGCACACAAAAAAGGTAACTGTGAGGAGATGGATGTGTTGATTAGCTTGATTATGGTAGCCATTTCACAATATATTCCTATATCAAATCATCACATTGTACACCTTAAATATAGTGGAACCTCACTTCTCAAACTTAATTTGTTCCAGAAGGCTGTTCAAGAAGCACTCTGTTTGAAAATCAAATCATTTTTTCCTATTAGAAATACAGATATTAGCATGAAAGGGTTGTTGGATGGAGAACTGAAGTTTTGTTCGACAGCCAAGACATTTTTTTCCATCAACTACTTGGTCGAGAACCAAATTGTTCCAGGTGAGAGATGTTTGAGAACCAAGGTTTGACTGCATACAATTTTAATTTTTCAGTTATACCTCAATAAAGCTGGTGAAGAACAAAACAAAGGAAACAAAGCCCAAGACAGTAACAGAGACCCTGTACTCTGTCACCGCATGGCCGGGTCTGAATTCCTGTCCCTGTTCGGTGAACCTGTCCTAAAGAGCAGACGTTGAGGGGCTGGCTGTGACCTCCCCCAGCCACTGGCACTGAGCAGGGATCAACAGGTGCTAATCAAATACATCTCCTGGCTGGCTACATTTTATTTACTTACAGGAGGGGGATGGTAACACCGGGAGTCACTAAATCAAGCACCAAGCTAGGAGTTCATGTCAGTGTCTTATTTATATCTGTACTCCAGCATGTGGTGGGTGCTCACACATACACATTTATTTAAATTATTGTGAGAAATAATAGTTTATATCTCATAATCGTTTAAAATAGTTCTCAAATGCCTTGGTTTTCAAACAATTCGGCTCTTGACCAAGTTGTTCACAGAGAAAAATGCCTTGGCTTTCTAATGAAACTTCAGGTCTCGATTCTCTACCCAACAACCCTTTCCTGCTGAAATCTGTTTATCAGTCACGTGTCTCTCAGGTAACAAACAAAGAACATTTGGTTTTCAAACAAATTGCTTCTCAAACAGTTTTCTGGAACAAATTAAGTTCAAGAACCAAGGTTCCACTGTAGTTTATGTCAGAATAAAAGGACTTATTTACAGATGTCCATACCCACCTGCCTTCTCTCTGCTGTGTCATCTCCCCCACTTGCCCCAACCAAGAACCAACTGCCATTCACAGCTACGCTCACCTCCCTGCCCTTGCACCCGATAGACCTTCTTCCTAGAATGCCTGTCTTAGTTGTTGCCAAACCCCTTTGTTCCATTCTAGATCCAGCTCAAAAATTTACCTCCTCCAGAAAGCCTTCCCTGGGTGGTTTCCCTATCTGTATAATAGGGGCAGAACCTACCCCAGTTGTTGTTCTGAGGAGTCAGTGAGATCAGGCACATAGTGTCTGGCAGAGAATGGTTCAAAAGTACCAGCTGCTATTATGCCCTAACCATTCTTATTCCTCTACCCTCTAAGTCACTTGCCTCCTCCCAGGCCCTCCATGAGCATTTCAATTACACCCAGAAACCAACAGTCTATGTGGTAGGCAGTATAATGGCCCCAACCATGCCCCAGTCACTGGAACCTGTGAATATGTTCCCTAATACAAAAAGGCAACTTTGCAGGTGTGATTAAATTAGGAGTCTTGAGATGGGGAGATTATCCTGGGTTATCCCGTGAGCCCAGTGCAATCACAGGGTCCTTATAAAAGCAGGCAGGAGGGGCAGAATTAGAGGAAGAAAAATGACAATGGAAGCAGGGGTCATATGTTGATATTTTGAAGGTGGAGGAAGGGGCCACAAGCCAAGGAATGCACAGCCTCTAGAAGTGGAAAAAGTAAAGAAATGGATCTCCTTGGAGCCTCTCAAGGGAACACAGCTCTGCTGACACCTTGACTTTTGAACTTCCGACCTCCTGAACAATTCAGAGAAAAAATTTGTATTGTTTTAAGCCACTAAGTTTGTGATTTGTCACATTAGCAATAGGAAACAAATACAGTCCAGAACAGTGGTCCTCAATGTGGGGCAATTTTGTCAACAAGAGGACACTTGGCAATGCCTGGAGACATTTTTGGTGTCACAACTCAGGAAGTGCAACTGGCATCTAGTGGACAGAGACCAGAGATGCTACTAAACATTATACAGAGCAGAGAACAGCTCCATAGCACAAAACTATGTACCAAACTGTAAATAGTGCCGAGGCTGAGAAACCTGTTCTAGAATGATTCTGGTGGAATTCCAACAAGGCTTCCCCTACTTGCTCTCCTCTTTTCCTAAAAACAAACCTCCACACATACCAGAAGGGGGAGAAATGTGCTTACTCACTGATGAAACGAGCAATCCAGAACTGAACCAAGAAGCCAAGTCAATATTTGTGCTGCTAAAGGCTCATAAAATAATCACTGCCATACCCTGTGCTTTGTTCACACAAAACTGTTATGGAGGACTTCCGCCAAGATGGAGGTGTAGATAGATATACTTTGCCTCCTCGCACAACCAAAAGAAGGACAACAACAAATTTAAAAACAAAAAATAACCACAACTGCCAGAAAATTGAACTGTATAGAAGTCTGGCAACCAAGGAGTTAAAGAAGAAGTATTCATTCAGACAGGTAGGAGGGGTGGAGATGGGCAGCCAGGGCAGAGAGGACATGCAGCAAGGCTGGAGGACAGGATGATCCCACATTTGCATGTGGATAAACTGAGAGGAACAACTGGGGAATGAGACAGACCACACAACTCAGGGTACCAGCACGGGGAAATAAAGCTTCAAAACCTCTGGCTGTAAAAAAAAAAACCTGTGGGCATTGAAGCAGTGGGAGAAACTCCGAGTCTCACAGGAGAGTTCACTGGAGAGACCCACAGGGTCCTAGAACCTACACAAGCCCACCCACCCAGAAATCAGCACCAGAAGGGCCCAATTCACTTGTGAGTAGTGGAGGAAGTGACTAAAAGCCGGCCAAGAGCCAAGCAAGTGGCACTGTTCCTTCTCTGACCCTGCCTCCACATATAGTGCCACAACACAGCTAAGGGGGTTGTCCCACTCTGGCTAAAACCTAAGGCTCCACCCCGTAGAATATAACAGGCACGTTGAGTCAAAAAAATGTGGCCCAAATGAAAGAACAGATTGAAGATCCAGAAAAAATAGAAGTAAGCGACAAAGAGATAGACAACCTATTAGATGCAGAGTTCAAAACACTGGCAATCAGGATGCTCACAGAAATGGCTGAGTACAGTCACAAAATAGAGGAAGAAGTGAAAGCTACAGAAAGTGAAATAAAGCAAATATACAGGGAACCAACAGTGAAGGGAAGGAAACTGGGACTCAAATCAATGATTTGGAACAGAAGGAAGAAATATTCCACCAGAATAGAATGAAGAAACAAGAATTCAAAAAAATGAGGAGAGGCTTAGGAACCTCCCGGACAACTTTAAATATTCCAACACCCAAATCATAGGGATACCAGAAGAAGAGGAAGAGCAAAAAATTGAAAACTTATTTGAAAAAAATGATTAAGGAGAACTTCCCCAATCTGGTGAAGGAAATAGAATTCCAAGAAGTCCAGGAAGCTCAACGAGCCCCAAAGAAGTTAAACCCAAGGAAGCACTCATCAAGGCACATCATAATTACATTACCCAAGATTAAAGATAAGGGGAGAATCTTAACAGCAGCAAGAGAAAAGGAGACAGTTACCTACAAAGGAGTGTCCATAAGACCATAAGCTGATTTCTCAAAAGAAACCCTTGCAGGCAAGAAGGGTCTGGAAAGAAGTATTCAAAGTCATGAAAAGCGAGAACCTACATCCAAGATTAGTATACCCAGCAAATCTTTCATTTAGAATGGAAGGGCAGATAAAGTGCTTCCCAGATAAGGTCAAGTTAAAGGAGTTCATCATCACCAAGCCCTTATTATATGAAATGTTAAAGGGACTTGTCTAAGAAAAAGAAGATGATCAAAACTATGAACAGTAAAATGTCAACAAACTCACAACCATCAACAACTGAACCAAAAAAAAAAGAAAGAAAGAAAACAACCTCCCTCCCCCTCCCCGCCCCGCCAAAAAAACCTAAGCAAACAACTGGAACAGGAACAGAATCACAGAAATGGAGATCACATAAAGGGTTATTAGCAGGGAGGAGTGGGGAGAGAATGGGGGAAAAGGTACAGGTAATAAGGTACAGGAGTAAGAAGCATAAATGGTAGGTACAAAATAGCCAGGGGAGGTTAAGAACAGTATAGGAAATGGAGAAGTCAAAGAACTTACATGTATGACCCATTTACATAAACTAAAGGGGCAAATTCGCTCGTGGGAGAGGGGTGCAGGTTAGAGGGGAGTAAAGGGGAGAAAAAAAATGGAACAACTGTAACAGTATAATCAATAAAATATATTTTTAAAAAACTGTTATGGTACAAAGACTATACTATGGTTTTAAAAATCAGAAAAACACATTTTATAATACAAAGTACAAATTATTGTCATTATAGCTTCATTTAACAAAATGCACAGGAGGGCTAGGATTTTAATTTTTGATGACTTCTTGGGCACACTTCTCATGTACCCAGGACACTCTGTATTCCAGGGAAATAGCATGTCTCACTTCTCAGAGGGAACTCTTGTTTACATGCCCTCTTTGTGGCTGGACCACAGGAGTACCTGGATCAAAAGGGGCCTTGTCTCATTCCTCTCTATCTCCCAGCCAAGATCACGATGCCTGGCACACATTAGGTCCTTCGTAAATGTATGATGCATGAATTGACAAGTAGCTGGAGAAATCTGGCAATTTTGTGGATATAATGGGACTGCAGCCCTGGAGGAATGGAGGGACTATGGGGAAATAATGACAAGTTGTCTGGGGTTGGTTAGCCTGAAAACATGGCTGAGATCCTTAGTGGAAAAGCCTGGATCCTGGGGAAGTCCTCAAAGAGCAGTCATGACCAGAATCTGGCCTGATAAGGCTTTTGGGACAAACAGATCTGGGTTCAAGTCCTGACTCTGCTACTACTAGCTGAGTGACATTGGGCAAATTACTTAATCTCATGAAACCTCAGCTTCCTCATCTGTAAAATTCACTTGATCAAAAAAGTGCAGCAAGTGAGCAAGGTGAAGAAGAATTGAGAGAGGTTGCCAGGGGCCAGAAAAGGCCACTGTGGCACAGATAGCTGGCTCTCCACCACAAACCTATGCTCCCCTTCCCAGCACCTTTTACATCTAGGTGGGGACGTGTGACTGCATTGGGGGCAATGGGATAGGGGCAGAAATAATTCGTGCTACTTCCACACCCACCCCAATGGCCAATTTTCCCCACCTTGGTCCCCTCCACTGTGATCCTGCCCTGAGATAGCCTGAAACAGATTCATAGCATTTCAGTACCACTTACAAAGCACCTGATTTGTCACTCTGCTCAGCTCCCTGGAGGACATGGGTCCCACCATCCCTGGGCTTTGCTCATCCTGTGCCCTCTGTTTGGCACACAGCACTGCCTGCCCTCCCTACCCATCCCCTGGCCAACTCCTCTACTAACCCCTCAAGCCTCAGCTTAGATGTCATTTCCTCCAGGAAACCTCCCCCAAATCCCAGTGATAAGCACAATAGCTTCATCCTACAGATGAGGAAATGAAGGAACAGAGAGGTTACGTAACTTGCTGAAAATCACACGGCTAGGAAATGGAGCAGATGGGTTTGAGGCCAGTGCAGGCTGAACCTAGGCTTTCACTCAGTCATCACTGGCTAATCCAGTCCTAAAAACATGGACCCAGGGCACTAGCAGCAGAAGCAGCCCCACTTAGGCATGCAAATTCTCAGGCCCCAGTCCAGCCCTACTAAACTAAACTCTGGGTATGGGCCCAGCAATGTGTGTTTAAACAAGTCCCTCAGCTTCTTATCATATGCCCTTAACTTCAAGAACCACTGGCCCAGAAAAATTTTCTGCAGTCAAATCACTTGCTTCTCAGTACTTGCTCCCTGTGGACTCCTTGCTAGGTCTAGAAAGTGCCACACTGGAAGAACTGAATACTGTCCACCCTCTGACTTTCCAGATATTTAAAATGCTTCTCTGGGGCTTTGGGGACATGGGGACTGTCATCTTCGCCCTTGTCATCAGCATATGTGTGAGTCATTCCTTCCTCTGTTTGAAGCCTTCTTTCTTGTGCCCATCAGCCTTGGCTAAAAGAGTTTAATTGAGAAACACTTCAAGGCCCAAGCCACTTTCATCCCATGGTGGTCACTATAACCACCTTCTAGAAAATTCGTTTTAAAAAATTATATTTTGTTGATTATACTATTACAGTTGTCCCAATTTTTCTCCTGTTGCCCCCCTGCACCCAGCACCCCCCACTCCCTCAGGCAATCCCCACACCATTGTCCATGTCCATGGTCGTGTGTATAAGTTCTTTGGCCAATCCATTTCCTATACCGTACTTTACATCCACATGGCTATTCTGTACTTCTCAATCCCCTCACCTCTTCACCCATTCCCCCAAACCCCGCCCCCCAACCTGGCAACCATCAAAACACTCCTCCATATCCAAGATTCTGTCTCTGTTGTTCTTGTTGGCTTAGTTTGCTTTTTAGGTTCAATTGTTGATAGATATGTATTTATTGCCATTTTATTGTTTATAGTTTTGATCACCTTCTTTTTCTTAAATAAATCCCTTTAACATGTCATATAATAATGGTTTACTGACGGTAAACTACTTTAGTTTTTTGTCAGGGAAGCTCTTTATATGCCCCATGATTCTAAATGATATCTTTGCTGGGTAGAGCAATCTTGGCTGTAGGTCCCTGCTTTTATGACTTTGAATATTTCTTGCCAGTCCCTTCTAGCCTGCAAAGTTTCTTCTGAGAAATCAGCTGAGAGTCTTATGGGAACTCCCCTGTAGGTACCCAACTGCTTTTCTCTTGCTGCTTTTAAGATTCCCTCTTTATCTTTAACCTTTGGCATTTTAATTACGATGTGTTTTGGAGTGGGCCTCTTTGCATCCATCTTGTTTGGGATTCTCTGTGCTTCCTGAACTTGTATTATCTATTTCCTTCACCAAATTAGGGAAGTTTTCTTTCATTGTTTTTTCAAATAGATTTCCAATTCTTGCTCCTTCTCTTCTCCTTCTGGTATCCCTATGAGGTAAATGTTATATCTCTTGAAGTTGTCCCAGAAGCTGCTTATACTATCCTCACTTTTTGGATTTGTTTTCTTCTTGTTGTTCTGATTGGTTGTTTTGCTTTCTTATGTTCCAGATCATTGATTTGATTCTCAGCTTCATCCACTCTACTGTTGTTCTCTTGTAAATCGTTCTTTATTTCAATTAGTGTATCCTTCATTTCTAACTGGACCATTTTCATGCTGTTGAGGTCCTCACTAAGTTCCTTGAGCATCCTTATAACCGTGTTTTGAGGTCTGCATCTGATAGATTGCTTATCTCCATTTTGTTTAGTTCTTTTTCTGGAGTTTTGATCTGTTCTTTCATTTAGGCCATGTTTTTTTGTTTGTTTGGTTGGTTTTTGTCTCCTCATTGTGGCAGCTTCCCTGTGTTTGTTTCTATGTATTAGGTAGAGCTGCTCTGACACCCTGTCTTAGTAGCATGGCCTAATGTAGTAGGTATCCTATAGAATCCAGGAGCACAGCCTCCCTATCACCCAAGCTGGGTACTTGAAGTACACCCTTAGTATGAGCTGAGTAGACCCCTTCTTTTGTAGTTGAGGCTGGATTGCTGTTGGCAGGACATTAGGAGGGATTTCCCCAGGTCAGTCTGCTGCAAGGACTGGCTGTGTCCAGTGGCCACCAACCTCTGCTCTCTATGGAGGGTCAGCTGTGCAGGGGCAGGGTAATGGTACTCCAACGTGGTCTGTAGCTTCCACCGGTGCAAAGGCTCTGCAGCTTCCCGGCTGGTACAGACCAAGATCTGTCTCCACCTGTGTTTTGCCTGGGTCCACCCTGCCTGAGCTATAAAGTAATCTGAGATGGCTGCTACTTGTGCTGGCCTTGAAGATTCCCAGGCAAAGCCAAGCTGTGAATCCAGGTTGGTTGCTGCTAGTGCCAGGCCTGGGGCCACTTAGTAAGAGGTATGGGGGCTGGGGTTCTGAGACTGGATGTAGCTTGTTTGAGAGGATTTAGAAAGTTGTGAAGCCTGAGCCAAGACCAGCCATTCATATGGAAAAGCCACTGTTAATAGATTGGGTAGGCCCATAAGTTGGGTGGAATGGAGCCTCAGGGGATCTACAGGGTGGGGTAAACAGTGTTGGCCAGGTTGATGGAATCTCAGATATGGCAACCCCAGCTGGTTCTGTAGCTCTGTGAGGGGAGAGTTCAGAAAAGGGAAAATTGCCTCTGCCCACCTTTCTGTCTGGGAGAAAGCTGTTCCCCATCTCTTGCCTTGATGCTAGACACTTCAGTTCCTCCCTGTATGCCACTGGTGCCTTTTAAGCTGCAACCTGGTGCTGGAGCTCAGATGGAGTGAGTCTGAGTAAGTCTGTGTGTAGGTTCTTTAAAAGGAATTATTGAGACTCCAGACATTTCTTCCACTAACTCAATCCCTGCTGGTTTTTGAAGCCAGAAGTTATGGGGACTTATCTTCCTGGCACTGGCACCCTGGCGTGGGGGGCTGGGGGGGGGGAAGGGTCCTGTTATGGGGCTGGGACTCCTCACTCCCAAGATATCCCTCCTGATTGTTTACCCACCACATGTGGATGTGGGACCAGCCCGTTCTGTGTCTTCGCCCCCCGCCCCACCAGTTTGGATGGATGTGGTTTCAATTCCGTAGTTCTCAGACTTCCACTCAACTCGATTTCTGGCAATTCTGAGTGATGGCTGTTCTACAGTTTAGTTGTAATTTTGACGTGTTTATGCGAGGAGGTGAGCTGTGTTTACCTAAGCCATCTTGACTGCTAGAAAATTCTCAGTTCACGGAGGTAATGGTCTGCAGCTTCTTGGTCAGTGTAACTGATCTCCCCAACACAAAAAAATCCTGTTTTTTAATCAGTCCACTGGCTGTTATTACTTTGAATGTAGTCCTGATCATCCTTTTTTTCTGCTTCAGATTCATGAGTGAATCAGAAAGAATGAATCCTAAGAATGAGCTAGAGCAAATCCAAGTTTGCTATTGACCCTTTGCCTCCTTCCATACTCTTCTGAGTGTCCTGGCAACCAAACACAATCCTGCTAAAAAATGGTCAAAACTTCTTTGGGGAATCAATCAGACCAGTGTCAGAAAAAAAGGCATAACACCCTTCCCCAGTGAAACAGCTCAGCCAGAACATCCCAAGGGGAAGGCCACAGCCAACAGGCCCCACTCATACCCCTAGACCTTGCAAAGAGCTTACTGGATCCCATTCTCTTCAGCAGATAGCCACAAAGTAATGGGATGGGGACAGAAAGGAGATGCTCTGTCCACAGTCACTCAGGTGCCCAGATCCCCCAGGCTGGTGACTCTGTCCTCCTACAGGCCCAGAGAGTCCTTTCAACTCAGCTGGTAAAAGGGGATGGGGGACAGATTTTTTAGGGTCCAGGCTTGAAAGGGGCACACACTATTTCTATTCACATACCATCAGCCAAACTCAGTCACAGCGGCCCACCTAACTGTAAGGGAGCCTGGGAAATTCATCTGGGTGATACCCCAGGAAGAAGAGAACATGGATGCTGGTGACCAATAGCTGTCTCTGCCAGATAATACACTCGAAATGTTTAAAAATCAAATCAGTGATTTATTTTTAACCAACCAAAAGGTACTGTCCCAGCACACAGCACGAAAGAAAAAAATGATAAATCATATAGACTACACACAATTGACTATACATATATAGAGATGATTTCAGTGATTAGCAGGACTGACATCCTGCCTCCCCCTCTTCCTGAGGATAAGAACTTGGGACCTCAGCCTACTCACCCTCTTTGAGAAGAGGACTGAGAGGAATGGGGGATGGCAATCCTAACCATGTTACACCTGAATTCATATCATCAAGAAGTTTTACTGTATTTGTTAAATTCATACATGAACACAAGAATGAATGCAAGGTGCTGTGGAAGCTATAGAGAAGGACACCTGCATACCTCTGTCTCTAAACCTCTACCTTCTTCCACTGACAGGCATCCTTTCCAACTCAATTGATACATCACCTCTTCCAGGAAGCGTTCTCCACCAACCCTACCCTGCAACACCCCCTCCCCCCACCACACACACACACCACATCGGGCATGATCAATTCCACTTGCTTGCTCTGTACTCCCTCCTTCACTTTGTCCATCTTGCCAATTAGAGTCTGCTGTTAGACCACCAGGGCCTCGGTTTCCTCCTCTGTAATATCAGGAGTGCACTGTGTTATTCCACTTCCTGGCTGAGTGGTCCTAAGGCCTCCAGAGCCCAGGGCCCCTGAAGTTAGGCTCCCATCCCAGGCAAACTCCCGTCACACTAGGGACGTAGACCAAACTAGACCAGGACTTGCCCGGGAAGCCCCACCCCCGTGCCTCCACACGCATATTTATGCCCGGCCCTTTGGCTCACTGGTCAGCCAAGCCTGCCAACACCCGACTCCCACAGCCAACAATGCGGCAAAGGCAACTCTACACTGTCCTCAAAGTTCCCAGAATTCTGGCCTCTCATTCAGGGCTGGGGTGGGGCATGCAGCTCCAGGCCCTGCAGGGGACAGAATAGCAATGCTGTCCCCGTCCTCTGCGGACTCTGAGGCGCCCCGGGCGAAGGCCCCAAGCTGCCTCTCCTAGCTGCTCGTGTGCCAAGTGTTTTCCCAACAGACACCGCTGTTAACCTGCGCAACTTCCCCGTTTTACAGAAACCAACACTGAGCCCGAGAGTTTAACCAGGACAGAAGCACCTCCAACACTCTCCTTCTGCGAAGCCTAGGGCCCTACTTCCAAGCCCCAGACCCTGTGGGCTCCGGGTGCTGGCTGCACCGGGGCACGCACTCCTGCAGCGCCCAAACCCGCACCCATCGGCCCAACCAACCGCTGCCGCACCTACCTGCCTCAGGAGGATTGGAGAGGCAGCCTCTACCCAGGGCCGCAAGGATCCAGAGGAGGTGGCAAAGGCTTGTAGCCCAGTGCTCCAGGGTGCAGGGCGGGCGGGCCCCCTGAGAGAGCCGGGGAGCAGAGAACCGAGCACGCGGGCCAGCGCTCCGGGGAGGCAGCGGGGCCGCTCTGGGCAGATGGGGCGATCGCGGGGCACGGGAACCTCCAGAACGATCCTGGGGCACGAGGAGCTCACAGAGATACTGGAAGAACCCGGGGAGATGGGGAGCGTGTCGGGGGCACGAACGCAGGCGACGAGCCACCTAGCCGGAGCAGCTGCGGCGCGGGCCTCGCAGGCGCCCGTCGGTGAACTACAGATCTCCCGCTGGGGCGGGGTTGTTGTGAGGCGGGCGCCAGGCGCTGCGCTTACGTCGCCGCCCCTCCTTGGCCGTCTGCGCGCCAGCAACCAATGCGCACATCCCCAAGCTCCAGGGAGATAACTGGCGTTGAGTTCTCCGCTCACCCGCCTGCTGAATACGCCACCTTCAGATAAAACTTGCCACCTTCAGATCAAACTTACGGGGAACGGGGAGGGGAGCCCTTCCAAGGGGTAATTCCAGAAGAGGCAGACTCATGACCTTCCCGTTCTCCGTCTGTTGCCTGCCTACTTCCTGTATTCGAGTCCTTTCCAAAATTATTAGTAATCCCATCTTGCGGGGGTGTCCAACCTGCAGCCTAACTCAAAATTGTAAATTTACTTAAAACATTATTGGATTTTTTTTTGTGATTACTCTTGCAATGTATTTACTGTGTGGCCCAAGACAGCTCTTCTTCCAGTGTGGCGCACAAACGCCAAAAGGTTGGACACCCCTGCATCTCAGTGTTTGTAGAAATTTCTATGCATAACCTCAGATTATTTTTATTATAGGAGATTGCTTGATTTTTCCCCTGATTTCTGCTTTGTGAAAACTTAGTCACTTACGACAGCTGCAATTATTTGTGTCATTATTTGATTAATGCCATTATTTGATTAATATTCCCTCTAGACGTTCCTTACCTGTCTAGGACATTCCTTTATTCCTAGCCTCTTAGCACAGGCTTGGCATAATACAATAAATGCCTGTGGAATGAATGGGTAAATATGGAAAGATATAAAGAAAAAAAGGAAATACGGCTAATGGTAACTACTGTGAGCATTTTGATATTATATCCCTCCAGATAGTTTTCTAGTGAACTTTTAGAAATTTCACAAATCTCATAGTAATAATAATGGGGATACTTTCTGAGCAATGTGTTTCATTTCATCGTCACACCAGCCCTGAGATAGGTTTCTTAGCCCTGTTTTACATGTCACAAAGCTGAGGCTTATACAGATAGCTTTGACCAAAAGATTTGTAAGGTGGCTCCACGTGGCAGAGGGCAGGTACACTTCAGGGCTGTGTTACTCTGTGCTGTAAAGGGGAGAGGAATTTGAAGGATCGTACAGGTGAGAGGGAGGGGGGAAAAAGGAAAGGCTTCCAGTAGAGCAGCGATTTTCTACCAGTGTGCTGCAAGAATTTTTAAAACATGCAATATCTGACTATTTAGTCAGGGGCACTGACCTCTTTTCCCTTAGATTGTCAAATAAAAAAATGACAGCAGCCAACACAGCCCTTCAGTGGAAATGCCCTGTCTTGAACCATAAATATATAGGCCATATAACAGATGTGCAGTTTACTGGTCACGAACATGATGAGGCTGTGTCTGATTAATTCTTGGTACCAGAAACCCTTATATACAAGTATAGGCATCTGATTTTTTGAAAAGTCACTTTGGAGATAAAAGGGTAGGTGATTACTATTATTATTGTTATTACTTGCAAATCAATCAAATGTACACCTTTTTTTGGTCAAATCAGCAAAAAAAAATTTTTCTTGCTGTGCTGCAGAATTTTAGTAATTATGTGTGCTCTGAGAAGAAAAGGGTTGAAAATCACTGCAGTAGAGCAATGTCTAGTGAAGGAGATTTAAATAGTTTGCCAACCACACTCCCTATGCTCTACAGAGTTCTACTCAAAGCCTCCTTGGACTCGAATAGTGTATGACCAAATTCTCCTATGGAACAAGAAAGAGTGCTTTGCGAAGGTGAGCCCCAGGCAAACGCGGAGACCACCAGTGCAGCATACCAGAGACAGAGGGACACGGACATCTGGGTATGCATGTGGATATACAGTTGACCTTTAACACAGGTTTGAACCGGAACTATTTTTAATCTGTGGTTGGAAATTCGTGGATGTGGAGAGCCATTTGAATGCACTAAGCCGTACCATTTTATATAGGGGACTTGAAAGTCTGTGGATTTTGGTGTCCGTGGGGATCTTGGAACCACAGATACTGAGGAACAACTTAAGTTTTGGGGAAGTCAAAAGCTATATGTGGACTTTTAAAAAAATTCTCATCTGAGGATATGTTTATTGATTTTAGAGAGGAAAGGAGAAAGAAAAGGGGAGAGCTGGAGGTAGGGGGAGAGAGAGAGAGAGAGAGAGAAATATCAATGTGAGAGAGAAATATCTATCAGTTGCCTCCTTGTCGGGGAGCTTTATCGCAGCCCCCGTCCGCCATGGATGAAGAATAAGTCTGCCAAGACATGATCTGCTTGGGGAGGAAAGGTGGCCGATCTCTCAAAGGAAAAGGGCCCAGAGCCTTTCCCTCCAGGGGCTTTTATTATGTTCATTCGCACAGGAATACGGATAAAGCTCATCAATCATTGTTAGCCAGTAAGGGTTAAACAATACATGATTTACAGAGAACTTTGAGGGCTTATTCTGAGTTACAGCCAATTAGATAGAGGGCTATAAAACTTTAGGTGCCAGACTCATCTCAGGTCTGGACCCTTATCTTTAAGCTGAGGGTACAAATTAAGTAGGTTTCACAGGAACGTATGTATTTTTTCTTAGGCCTGATTCCTCAAGGAATCCTCCCCTCTCAGCACAGGACTGCACTGCCCTCTGTTATTGCTTCAGGCTTAAGTCAGGCAAGGGAAGTAAGGCAGTCAAGAGATTAGGAGACTTCTTGCAGACAGAATGAGGACTCAGGCTATTTCAAAGCTGAGGGGCAAGGGTCTATCACCCCCTTTTTCTATAGCCCCTCGAGTCCTTCCATGTGGGCCTCTTCCATGACCATGCCTGTCTTAGGTTGATCCTCCCTTGAGGATTCTTACCCGTCATTGGCTAACTGGCCAAGGTTAGGGCCAAGCAGGGTGAAGTGGGCAGGGGTGGCACACCTGCCAGGGAGATAAGCTTTGTCTTCTTCGTGGCTTATGGTCCCACCTCTGACTCAGCCTTAACCATGGGGGGGTTACAGCTTCTGAAACCAGGCAGGGCGGTTCCCAACACCTCCTGTATGCACCCTGACTAGGGATCAAACCCTCAACCATTTTAGTGCACAAGGACCACGCTCCAACCAGCTGAGTCACTGGGCCAAGGCAGTTCTACAGGGATTTTAACCATTTTGTAGTCAATTTTATTTACATTTTTCTTAACAAGAGCGGACCCCTATCTATTGTTTATTGTCTCCTTCACCACTAGGTTGTGAACACATTTCTCTGGTCAGGGTCACCTGTCATTTGCAATGCCTGCTCTGACATGCCTTTTGGGGGATGCAGTAAGAGTTGATATTTACAAGTATTTACTCTGTGCCAGGCACTGTGGTAATTTATTCATGGGCAATTATCTCTTTTAATTTTCATCACAACCCTCTTATTGTCCCCACTTCATATACAGGTAGACTAAGGCAGGTTAAGTGACTTTCCCAAGGTTACACAGTAAGTGGCAGAGCCAGGATTCAACCCAGGTCTGGGTGTATACTGGCTCCTCCACTGTCCTATCCTTAAGCCTAGACTCTAGTTTTGAGGCCCCTGAAAATTCACATTCCTTGGGGAGAGCAAAGTCCTTCAGCTTGTCAGCTGCTATGGCCTTTGCAGGAAGTAGGTCCAAGTTTATGAGGCATGAGGTGGGGGTCAATATACAGACATCATCTTAGAAAGTGGTGGGAAGAATGGAAAAAAAAAATGTTCCTGAAAACCATCATTGAGTGTTTCACCCTTTGGTCTCTGTTACAAGCTTTGAAAAATGTAAGATCTAGAAGATATTTTGGTTTGAAGTCTTGATTCCTTTGGTCACCTCAAGAAAACTCTGGTTTTTGGCAAAAGACAGAATTGTACCTATAATTTTGACCATAGGAAAGTCAGGAAGAAACAAAGAATATGAGTAAGTCTGTCCAAGCCCAAAGCGAGACCAAACAAAACCCTGAAATGTAAACAGACTGAACAACTTATAGCTCTATGGCTGAGGGCAGCTTGTCTGAGCCTCTGTAATCTTTGTCTGCCCAGCAAGTGTCCCCTTCTTTGCACAAGTATCTTCATTTGTCTTCAAGGAACTAGTCCGCACCCCTATTCTCAGTTTATGGGAATAGCCCTCCACACTTCCCTGGCTTCAAGGGTGGACCCATGACCAGACCTGGCCAATCAGCATATTCCATCCCTTTACCCCACTGATTGGTTCTGAGGTCAGCATGTGACCCAATCCAGGCCAAGGAGACACTAAACTGGGTCTTTTATAGCAGCCATATAAAAAGGGAATCTCTTTTCCAGAGAGTTGCTGAGCTGGTAGAATGTAAGCCTAGGGTTTCCGGGCATTCATTCTTATGGCAAATATTTATTAAGCTCCTACTGTATGCCAAATATTGTGCTAGGAGTTGGGGGAAAGGGAAAATGAAACTTTCTTAGACAGTCATTATTCCATAACACCATAAACTGAGAAGTGTGCTATGAGTGAAAAGCATAGCGGGCAATGAGGGATCATAAAGCCAAACCTGGTTAGGAAAGCTACTCTGAATAAATGACATTTCAGTTGAGTTCAGAAGGGAGGAGTAGGCATCATTTCCAGTAGCTTTAGGAGCACAGGTACCCTGGGTGGGCTCAGCAAGGTGGTTTGAATCAGATCATTCTTGGTTTATACTTGGTCCTTCCTTAATCACCTCCTTTAACTGTGGGGAACCGTTCCAAGCGTGGGAAATGTGGCTCAGCCCCCACTCGGAAAACCAGTGGGGAGAGAGGTTGGCGGGCAGGACCCACGTCCATGGATAAGTTCTCCAGTGGGAAATCAGGCCTGCATTGTACTTAAGACTGCTATGAGACTTGCTCTTGCTAAAAAACTCCCTCACCCTGAATTGAGGAAGCAAATGTTTACTGAGTATCTTTATCTTCCCAGAATCTGGGCTAGACCCTCCAGGTATGGGACATAGCCCTTTCAACCATTTACATTGCAAATGTCCTCCTTTGATGTATTCAATGACTTCCTCTCCTGTGTCTGCAAAGATAACCACCCCAAACAAACCTATGAATAATAAATGAGGACCATCTTTGATGTAGGAGGCCTAGAAAAACAATAAAGCCTGTCCAGATGGGGGTGAAGGGGTCTCTCTCTAACTTGGAGAGTGGCCACGTAGCCCCTTTTCCTCCACAGGATTTCTATAGTCCTTGTGTATGTGTGTTTGAATACTGAAACCTCAACAGCAGATCTTGCGGGCCAAGATCTGCGTCATTTAACCATCATACAAAGCTGTTTATTGAAGACTTTGGGGGTAACGAAAGAGAATTAAATATAGGAGGAAAACACACTGTCTCCTCAATGTTACAGTATCAATGTTACAATGTTAAGAAGAAAAATAAACCTTTCACAGGGGACCTTTTGTTGGCATACTCCAGTTCCAAGCCTTGCTCCCCTGTCCTGAAACCTGCCCTTCCTTCTCTCACATGCACAAACATCGCCTCTTCAAGCTCTACTAGAAAATTCCCTCTCTCTGCCAATATGGATTTGGGTTTTCCCCCTTTCCCGTCCCCAGAGTAATCCACAGAACTCAACCCAGAGGATGCAAAAGATATCATCAAGAAAGTAAAAAGACAACTCAGACAATGGGAGAAAATATTTTAAAATCATATATCTGATTAGGGAATTGTAACTAGAATATATAAAGAGTTCTTACAACTCAATAAATAAAAATGGGCAAACCATTTGGACAGTTGTCCAAAGAAGACATACAAATGACCAATAAGCACGTGAAAAGATACTCAACATCAATAGCCATTAGAATATTGAAAGTCAAAATCACACCCACTAGAATGGCTATAATAAAAAGTCAGGTAATGAGTGTTGACAAGGATGTGAGGAAACTAGAACCCTCATACACTTCTAGCAGGAATGGAATATGGGCAACAGTTCGTTTGGCAGTTCCTTAAAATATTAAACATAGGTCTGCCATATGCTCCAGCAATTCCAGTCCCAGGTATATACCCAAGAGAAATGAAAACATATTTCCACACAAAAACTGAGTGTTCACAGCAGCATTATTCATAATGGCCAAAAAGTGGACACAACCCAAATGTCCACCAACTGATGAATGGATAATGAAAAGGTGGCATATCCATACAATGGAATATTGTCAATAAAAAAGAATGAAATACTGATACATGCTACAACACAGATGTACATTAAAAACATTATGCTAAATGAAAGAAGCTATACACAAAAGGCAACATATTGTATAATTTCATTTATATAAAATGTCCAGAGGTGGACTGGAGAGGCGAGGTTGCCGCCATCTTGATGGTTTCACCTTCACAGTGGTGGTGTGTGTGTGTGTGTGTGTGAGATTTTGTTTTAAAATATCAATGGTTGTTTGAGGAAACACAAGCCAAAGGACATTCTCTGGAGCACTGGTACCTACACAGCGGCTTTGTTGCCTCTCCTTACCACCCTGTCTCCTATGAAGAGGATGTGGAAACACAGGAATTCTCCAGCCAAGATGGAGGCACAGGTAGAAACCCTTCACCTCCTCGCACAACCAAAAGGAGGATAACAACCAATCTAAAGTCAATAAACAACCAGAAGTGTCAGAAAATCAAACTGCAGGGAACTCTGACAACCAAGGAATTAAAGAAACAGTCAACCAGAACAACCAGACCAGGAGCACTGCAGTGCAGCAAGGAGGGTTTCCCTGCCCTGGTGAACGCCTGAGGTGTAACAGGTGCACCAAGACAAAGAAATATGGCCCAAATGAAAGAACAGAGCAAAGTTTCAGAAAGAGAGCTAAGCGATAAGGAGATAGCCAACCTATCTGATGGAGAATTTAAAGCTCTGGTAATCAAAATGCTCACAGAACTGATTGAGCTTGGCCAAAAAATGAAAAAACAAATGAAAGATACCCAAAATGAAATAAAGCAAAATATTCAGGGAACCAATAGCAAGCAACAAGAAGGAAACCAGGACTCAAAGCAACGATTTGGAACAAAAGGGAAAAATAAACATCCAACCAGAACAGAATGAACAAACAAGAATTCAAAAAAGTGAACAGAGGCTGAGGAATCTCTGGGACAACCTGAAACTTTCCAATATCCAAATTATAGGGGCGCCAGAAGGAGAACAACAGCAAGAAATCAAAAACTTATTTGAACAAATAATGAAGGAAAACTTCCCCAATCTGGTGAAGGAAATAGACTTCCAGCTAGTCCAGGAAGCTCAATGAGTCCCAAAGAAGTTGGACCCAAGGAGGAACACTCCAAGACACATCATCATTACGTTACCCAAGATTAAAGATAAAGAGAGAATCTTAAAAGCAAGAGGAAAGGAGAGAGTTACCTACAAAGGAGTGCCCAGGCTATCAGCTGATTTCTCAAAAGAAACCTTGTAGGCAAGAAGGGGCTGGAAAGAAGTGTTCCAAGTCATGAAAGGCAAGGACAAACACCCAAGATTACTGTATCCAACAAAGCTTTCATTTAGAATGGAAGGGCAGATAAAGTGCTTCCCAGATAAAGTCAAGTTAAAGGAGTTCACATCACCAAGCCCTTATTATATGAAATGTTAAAGGGACTTATGTGAGAAAAAGAAGATGATCAAACCCATGAACAGTAAAATGACAACCAAGTCACAACTATCAACAAATGAACCTAAAATAAAAGACAAACAATGAAAACAAAAACTAAGCAAACAACTAGACCAGGAACAGAGTGAGAGAAATGGAGATCACATGGAGAGATTTCAGTGGTGAGGGGGAAGGGAAAAATGGCGGGGGGGGAAGTACAGGGAAGAAGAAGCATAATTAGTAGGCATAAAATAGACAGGGAGAGACAAAAAATGGTATAGGAAACAGAGAACTCAAAGAACTTATATGTACAACCCATGGACATGAACTAAGGAGGGGGAATACTGGAGGATTGGGGGGTCCAGGATGGAGGGGTGATAAGGGAGGAGAACTTGGGAAAACTGTAATATTATAATCAATAAAATGTACTTAAATAAAAAGTATGTCCAGAGGCAGAGGAGAGACTGTTCAGTGTCTGTCCCATGCACTGGACCTGGGGCAGAATGGCAATTTCTTCCCACAACTCTCACCTTCCAGGTTTGTCTGATGGAAATCAATGTTCATTCTGACATAAATCAGCACCCCTCCCCTGCCTCCTGCTTTCTGGAACAGGCCATTGTCCTGACCTGGTGAAGCACGTAATTTCCCATACCTGTAGCATTCACATACTACTCCTTGGTTCAGAACGTCCTGGGGTTTTCTGGGTATGAGAAATTTTCCCAGGTCAAGAGACCAAAGAGGCTGACAACTCCATCACTACATTAAGAGTTTATTAAGAGGACTTACATAGGAGGTGTGTCTTGGGCAACAGCAAAATGACATGGCTATGCTCTATACCATGTGGCAGGCGCTAAGGAGTTATATAGGGCAAGGCAGGATAGATGGGGTTACTGGTGTGTGACCTGCCCCACCTGGGTAAGGACAATGGCCTGTTCCAGGAACTAGCATAAGCCAGCATGATGTGGGGCACAGAGGGCTCCAAGGGGACCTAGGGGGAGCGGTCTCTATTCTGCCTTGGATCTAGCTGGATCTAACATGAGGGTTGGATAGCGATCAGGTCATAGAACAGTCTGTCCTCCACATCCGGGTAGTGTGTTTCTCCCTTACCCTTGTGCAAGGCAAACCCCAGGATCAGGATGGGACCTGTTGGAGCCTCAAGTTCCATTTGCCCAAATATCTGCATAGGAAAACATTTTTTTCCACAGTAGTTACTTTGGATTTGGTTGTGAAGGAGAGCTGTGGTGAGGAAAAGAATTTCCCTTTAACTAAATGAATATCATTAGGCATTTGAAAAATTTCACAATGAGCATGCATTACATTACATTTCAAATTTAAAATGTCAAAAAATGTCTTCCTCTACCAAAGCACTGATCATTTCACTGCATGGAGAAAATTAAAGGTAATTTTATTTTCTATTTGTGCTTTTTCTTTGCTCAGATTTCAATAAGGTACACGGATTACTTTTGCAAAGTTATTTTTAAATGTCACTTAAAAAAAGAACACAAAAACTTAAACAGAGCCCAGTTTCTTTGTTTTTGTTGCCTCCCCACCCTTTCATGGCCAGGCATCCTCACCCTTAAAGGCAAAAACCACGAAAAGCTGAATCAGCACCACAGGTGTTTGAGGAAACACTGGAGCAGGGTAGGGGAGTGGTACAGGTGAGCTCATGGCCTTGCTCCACTGGACTTCAGTTCTGTTGGAGAGGCCTCTGCCACAAGGGTTCTGAGAATTCTGGTAACAGTTCTTCTCCCAGAAGACCAGCTTTCTGCCTGCTCAAGCTGAGCAAGGGCAAATCAATGTTTGTTTGAATTCAATTATCAAAGAGAGAAAGGGAGAGAGAGAGATGGTAGGGGTAGGGTGCCTGTTAGCAAATGGTCTGACTAATGGAGAATGCTTTGAGTCACTGTGTGGGGGATTACCTGGAGAGGTATCTGCATCCTTCTTGTGGCCACAGTGGGTGATCATCCTGAAGATGAGACCAGAGCCTAGCCATGTCCAGATTAAAGTTCTGCAACCTTCCCTGCTGGGCAGCTCCACAGAATAAACTTACCTCAGACTTCATCTAAGTCCACATTGCAAGAGTGTGTGATTTTAACCAAGGATACAAAACCACTGGTTCAAGGAATAGTCTTGCTGCCAACAGTGTACTGGGTCCTGTGGATATAGCACTGGGTGAACAAGACACCATCACCTGCCCTTCTAGTGTTGACATTCTAGCAGGGCCAAGTATCATCCTGGGAGAGACTAATGCATGAGGCAGGGGGTAGGGGAGATGTATGTGGAATGCCACCCAGTGATCAATGCCCCTGTTCAAATACTTGCACAATGAATGAATTTAATTCTCACAACAAATTCTGTGAGGTGGGTACTATTATTATCACCCCATTATAGGGATGAGTGATTGAGGACCAGAGAGATAGCTTTCCTAAAGTCACACAGCTAGTTAAGGCTCAAGCTGTGTGCTTTCAGAGTGGGTAGGTTTACCCACTGTATTGGTTTCCTATTGCTGCTGTAACAGATCACCAAAAATTTAGTGGCTTAAAACAACACAGTTGTCTTACAGTTCTGGAGGTTAGCAGTCCTAAAATCAAGCTGTGAGGTGGCTTGTGTTCCTTTTCAGGGTCTCTAGGGAAGAATCATATCTTTTACCTTTTCCAGCTTCTAGAGGCTGCCCACATTCCTTGATTTGTGGCTGCACCATTCCGACCTCTGTTTCTCTCTTCACACCTCCTTCCCTAATTCCTGCCTCTTTCGCATAAGGACCCTTGTGATTACACTGGGCCTACCTGGAAAATTCAGGATAATCTCCTCATCCCGAGATCCTTAATTTAATCATATCTGCAAAGTCTCTTTTGTCACATAAAGTAACATAAGCACAGGTTCTGGGGACTTGGATGTGGACATCTTGGAGGGGGACATTATTCACCCAGCTACACTCACTTACCTATCTTTACTATAGTGGATGTTGTCTGTGATTTTCCTTAAATATGCACAGGAATGGATAAGCCTATGTGTAGATATAATTAGAAAACAAGTGGACTAAAAGGAATTGCAACTCCTGGGGCAGGAGGAAGGGGAATAGAAATTGGGGATGTCAAAGGAGACTTGATTCGTCTACAGTGTTCATTTGATTTGTTATTAGAAAATATTTGAAGCAAATATACAAAATGTTGACACATCTGAGTGGCGGGAGATAGAGGTTTGCTGTGTGCTTATTGTATGATGTATTTGCTCTGTATTTACGGCATTTAAAAAAACCACATTGAAACAGCCTGCCTAGGAGAGAGCTGGCTGGCTCTACCTGCGCAGCTGAGACAAGTTACTGGCTTTTCTGGGCGTGTTTCTCCCTCTGAGATGATGGAGGGCCAATAATCTACAACAACCTTCAGTGATTTTCCACCCTGGATCCGTGGTTCTTACGTGGTGGCGGCAGGGGCCGGACCAAGGGGCTAAGCAAGACTGCAGAGATGACAGGCCGGCCGGGAAGAGCGGCGACGCTGCACCGCCCCCAGGTGGCCGGGGGCAGTATACACCACATTCAAGGAAGATCGGACACACACAGACCTGAGGATTGAACCTTAATGTTTAACGTTGAGGAACTCCCCTTTCCTTTGTAACGCTGTGTTGTGATAATAGTTACCGCTGTGGATGTCGAGAGCACTAAGACTCCGAGACCCAGAGGGAAGGAAGCCCAGCGTTTGTCGTAAGAGGACTGGGAAAAGCTGGCGGTATCAGACATGCGCACATCCACAGGAACGAATCAATAGACCACATACTGCCGCGTCATTAGACTAATATAAGCTCAAAGAAACAAACCAAAAGCGGGAGGTAGCGTGGCCGAGTGGTCTAAGGCGCTGGATTTAGGCTCCAGTCATTTCGATGGCGTGGGTTCGAATCCCACCGCTGCCATACCGTTGGAAGCTTTGTTTTTCCCCCCATCCTTCAGAAACCTGTTCATTTACTGATTTCTCTTCCCAAGTATTCTAATTTTTTCTTTTTTGGTTTAATGGAATTGGGAGCGGGAAGGGGGGAAACGAAGAAACTGCAGCACAGGCCGCAGGCCCTCTCACGTCCTAGCCTAGTACACAAACCCACCAAAACTGCTATCTAAAAAACAAAAAAGAAAACACTATTCCAGGAGAAAGCATCCAAGATACTTAGGAAAGTTCCCGTTATTTAATCCTTCGAGGCCTGAGGCCACAGGGAGTGGGGCTGTTAACCCAACAAGTACAAAAGTTAGGTGGGGGTGATTTTAATCATGACCTAAGTTAAGGAGGGACCCTTTCTGGCTGGCTCTGTGTACTTTGGAGAGCCCCCACGGACTCCAGAAACCTCCTTAGCAGAAACCTGTCAGGGTGTCCCTGTGGTGGGGCTAAAGTATCAGGGGGTCTGCCCCATATGGGGATTATCAACTTTAAGGTCCCAGGTTCATAGATCCACTTCCTATTTGGTCTTCAGTCTTGATTTAGGGCCTCTCGTTTATTTATTTATTCAACAACTACTTACGAGGGATCCACTATGGGCCAGAAACCAAGCTTGTCATGAGGCTATAGAACAAACAAGGCAGATGTATCTTTGTACTCATACAGTTTATAGACATTGTAATCTCATTAGTTGCACCTCTGAGGGGTGTTATGCAGTGCATTATGCTAATGCTAACCTTGCCCAGGGTCAGTGGAAGAAGTGACACTTAGTTGGGACTTGAAACTGAAAGATTAGCCAAGTGAAGGGGACAGGGTGGGGCTCCTGGTGAGTCTGAGATGCTGTGAAAGCAACTCAGGGAACTGGACAGAGAGTAGCAATGGACAAATAGCAAAAGATAAGGCGGAAGTGGTAGGCAAGGAGGGCCATGAATGCCAAGGTAAGGCTTTGAACTTGATCCTGAACTCATTGAAAGGTTTCAAGCCAGAGGCTGGCATATTCCAATTTTGGATTTAGAAAGTTCCCTCTGGCAGCAAGAACAAGAGGTTCCCTTCAAAACCCACAGCAGTTGTCTAGGGGAAAAAAAGAGCAGATTGTACCATGGTTGTAGCAGTGTGTGGAGCTGAAGGGGTGGGGCAGAGAGGCATTTTGGAGGTGGGTATGACAGAACTCACTGATGAAGACATGAAGAGGAGGAATGTGTTAAAAGTGATGCCAGGTTTTGAGTTTGGGCCCCTGGGTGGCTGGTGGTGCCTATTCTCTCCATAGGAGTGAACACAGGATGAGGAGGTGGTTTGTAAGATAGATGATTTCTGTTTGATTCACACTGATTTTGAGATGCCTGTGGGATATGGGGTTGAGTAGGAGGTTGGACATAGAAGTCTGGAGATCTAGAGAACACTCCACACAAATGATACAGATTTAGGGGGCATTGGGTACAGAGGCCATAGGAATGGATGAAATTACCCAGAGAGTGCATACAGGAAGCAGAGTGGCCAAGACAGAGTCCTGACGAACATAATCTTAAAGGGAGGACAATGGGAGAGAAGCCAGTGAAGTTGGAGGCCTGGCCAGGTACATAGGTGGAAAACATATGTGGTGTAATATAGACCAAGAAGAATATTTCAAGAAGGAGGGAGTAGCCAACTATGTTGAATTCTCCTAATAGGCTTGGCAAAATATAGACTGAAAAATATCCACTGAATTTATGATTTATGGGCAAGGTCATCAGTGACCTTGATTAAAATCACTTTGGAATGTGTTTAAGAGAAGAAATGAAAACATTAGTGTAGACAACTGACCACAAAATTTAGTTTTGGGAAGGGGTGGAGTGGGAGGGGGAATGGGGAGTCAAGGGACAATGCTGGAGGTTGTTTAAACAATAGAGAAGAGCTTCAGCACACACAATGATTGGCTGTGTCATCTTGGGCTGTCCATGCTGACAATTCTGTTTTCTGTACCATGATGTTTCTGCATAGTGTCTACAAGTAAGCTTGGACCTCCTACTTTCCCTCTTAGAACCTCCTGGAAGGCTAGTTTTCTGGGAAGCCTCTAAAATGCTCATAGAGACTCAGTTTGTTGGTTAAAGGTGTTGCCTCCTTTTCTTCTGGGTAAAGACACTTGAAAGAAAGGAAGCTTCCGTGGCACAATGACCCATGCTGTTCCCATGACCAAGTTTTAGACATCATATCTTCAGAGTATCAGGGAAGAGGTGACTTAGAGAAACCCAAAAAACAAAGAAATTGATTTTGCTTTTGGATTTCAGGAGCTGAGGTTTGCCAGTAGACAAAAGACCTACAAGGTTATGTGAACAGGACAAGCCTGTTTTCTCTGTACTAAGAACATATTTCTCAGGGTTGGTAGAGAGAGGAAGGTGAGAGCAGGTGAGTTTAGATGCAAGTGTGTTACCAAGAAGAAGGAACCCCAAGGACTTCCAGCCCCAATTGGAGCTGAGAAAGAGGTAGATCCTAGAGCTCTACCCAAGCCTGGCATGGCCCAGTTGCAGAACAGCAGAACTGACCATGTATCCTGTTTAAGCCAGTGGGCCTGGGGGAGCTCCTCCAAATTGCCCCAGCTGCAGAGATGTAATCCCCACCACTTTTTTTGATGTTAGACACAACCCCAGTTTCCTCACCTGAGAAAAAGAGAATAATAGACTCCAATGTAAGGGTAGCCCTGGGAATTAAATAAAAGCATATACATGAAAACCCTTTCAAATTGTCAAGCATTAAACAGACATAAAATATTATTATTGAGCTTTTAAAAATTATATGCACACATACAGTTCAACCTAGCAATGAAGATATACACTTTGTAGCTACTTCACAAACTTTCTTCATTGTTCAGCAGAGAGGGACACACAATGGCCACATTGGCTCTGATTAACACTTTCCCTTCCCTCCACCGCAGGTTTTTCAGGTTCATGATGGTTTTCTTCTTTACCAGGATCCACAGTTTGATGGGCCAGTTCCACGTGTGTGTTTTATAATATATGCATGGATGTATTTACATACTGATCTTGGTATCCATAATCACCAAAATAATAGGGGCACTGCTTCTGTGGAAAGCAGGGCTGGATTAAGAAATTTCGTGGGTTTATTTTTATTTTTATTTGTTTAAATTTTTATTGTTATTCAATTACAGTTGTCTGCCTTTTCTCCCCATCCCTCCACCCCACCCCAATTTTGTGGGTTTAAACATCAAAGATTATGGTGATCACCACTGCCCCCTCACTAACAAATAGAAGCAACGCTAAATTATAAAATATGACCAACTACGTTCTAATTCTTTCTACTGTAACTATATTGGTACTTTTTCGAGAAGCTTAATTCTTTTAAAAAGGTTTTGTTGTTTTATGTCGCTGCCGCTACTGTGCTTACTATGCTGAGTGAACGCCAGAGGCTCGGGCAGCGAGGAGGGTCCGGTGTCGGTAAGTAGGCTGCAGCAGACAAGAAAACTGGGCAAAAGCCCCACTCCGCACTAGCCGCTAGAGTCGACCAAGGCCAGGTTCCAGGAGCTCCCCTAGTTGGCTTGCCTGCGGGGCGGAAGCGGAGCGGAAGGGGCGGGGCCAGGGTAGGACCCGCGGGAGAGGGGAGGGGCCGGGCCCAGAGGGAGGAGCAACGAAGGGGTGAGCTCGGGCGCACCGGGTAGGCCCAGAAAAAGGAGGAGCCAGAGCAGGGGAGAATCCGGGGGCGACCCAGGACTGGACGGAGGTGGGGAGAAGGCCCGTTAGACGGAGCAGGCCTTAGGCTAGGACCTCATCGTGAACCCGGCCAGGCCAGAGGGAGAAACTGGACCGAGACCCAGGGCGCGGGCGGGGGCGTGGCCATGGTTTAGGTGAGGAGGCAGGGGCTGGCCTAAACCCTGAGGGCCGGCCGGGCGGGTCCGCGGCCGGGCTCTCCGGGGTGAACGGTCAGACCCTGAACGGCTGCCTGCCTTGGAAGCACAGGACCAGGGCGAGCAGGCCCAGGAGCAGCAGCAGCAGCCCGAGCAGCAGCCGCAGGAGCGTCCGCGCCGTGGGGCCGCGGGGCCGTCCTGTCGTGGACTGTACGTATCGCTCCACTGCGTCCTCGAAGTTGAACTTGTCTGGCGCGTAGCCGAGCTGCGCGCGGGCCTTAGCGATCTGGAAGGTGTGCGTCACGGCCACGCTGTGCACCTGCGAAGAGAGAGGCCCGGCAGCTGAGGGGCGGCATTAGTGGGGCTGGGAAGCAACCTCCGCGGCAATTTAAAAGGACCAGTGTACTGGGTCTTGCTCCTGTGAAGCCCTCCTCAGGGAGGACCTCCTTTTTCCCATTTCCATTTCCCTCCAGAGCTCCGTCTTCAGAATGCCTTTTCTGCATTTCCCCACCCTTCTACTGAGCACAGTCCCCAAAAAGCAAAAGTGGCCTAGCACGATACTGTGATGTAGGAGGACCTTGATTACTTCTTGGCCTGGGTGTGGCTACCCGGAAAAATGCCTCCAGGAAACGCTCTTGGCTTCTAGGTCCTCAGTCTTAGACTGAGGCAGGGCCCAGGGTGCAGCCTTCCGCCCTCACTGATTAAACTTCCCCCAAAAAGGAATTCAATTATGTTGGGGTGATTGTTCTTGGGCTTTGAGCTTCGTTTCTCTGTGGCCAGGTGGCCTGGAGCCCATAAGCTTCAAGGGTGATAATGCAGTTATCAGTTTCAGAACTCACACTCTGTACTTGACCTGGGCTAAATCCCATTTAATCTAACGTGGTACTGTGGTACTTCCCCCACCTCAACATATTTGAAAATTGAAGATCAGAGAGATTAAGTGGCTTGCCCAGGGTCACACAAGGAACCAGTTTCCAGTTCCTGCTTTTCTGTGCTATGCTGGGACGGAGAGAATGCCAGCCTATGTGGACCCTGGGAAGGGTCCACCAGCTGCTTGATTCTCCCGTGGCACTGAAACAGCCACTGTGGTCAAGCTCCGGGTCTTAGATGCTTGTGGAAGAAGAGAGGGAGAGAGGTCAGTTCTTGTCCTTCTTTGCCCCAGCTAGTTAAGTTCAGGGCTTTGGGGTGATGGATACAGCTATGAACTAGATAAACTGGGTTCTGGAACACAGTATTCTCAGATATCAGGCTTAGATCTCACTTCCAATGGGAAGCCTCCCTAACTTCCTCAGAACTGGCTTAGGTGCACTTTGTGTATGACCTGAAGTTCTTCCTAACTTTCCCCTTATCACAGTGTGTTGAATTGCTTGTTTACTGGGCTCTCGTCCCCTCTGGACTGTGAGCTCCTTGGGCTAAGGGCTGTGTCTTGAAAGGACAAAGTCAGCGCCATTCGCTATCATGGTGCCTTTTGCCAAGTAGGCCTATGACCTTGTTAAACAGGATGCCATTTTACTCTTCTGAGCTTATGTCCCCAGGACTGGAAATTACTGGAAAGTGAGAACAAAAAGTGACACAGCTGCCGGCAAAAGCTGCGCAAACTGCAGTTTATGCAAAACCAATTGAAACCTCCTGTGCTGCAACACCCTTAACAGGCCAGTGGCCACACAACAGCAAACCGCTCCCTCCATCCTTTTACAATCCAATAAAAACTCAACTCGCCTACATCTCGTTGCTGGTGTATCTCTCCACACTTAAGCCCTTTTCCTCCCTTGGGAAGTGAATAATCTTTGCTCTTTGCGCTTTCTTTTTGTGAATTTTTTCATAACCTGCATCACTGGCCACCTTAACATGTCCTGCTTCCATTGCTCAACACAGTGCCTGGCACACAGTACATGTTAAATGAATGAAAGCCTATCAAGTCCAACTAGAGGGCTGGCTGGTGTGTCACAGACTGACCAACAGAGGGCGCCAGAGCCACATTGCCCAGAAACTTGCCCCTGATTTGCGCACAAGTGAAATGGGAAGGAGGGGATCCAGGTCCCTGCCTGACCACAATTCAGCAGCATCTTGACAGCTATTTTACATGGATGTGACTCCTGACTAATTTCACAAGCTAGTGGTTAAGCTTGAAATCACTTAGATCTGGTCCCGGTTTGAATATCAGTTCTGCTACTTTAATGAGTGATCTTGGGCAGGTTATTTCACCAATGTTGTCTCATTTCCTTCCCTGTAAATGGAGATGATAATATAATATATTGTATACATCTAAAGTAGAAGTGATGATTAAATGGGATAAACACCTGACATATCATTGCCACTCAAAAGATGGTCACTATTTTCATTCTTCTCTTTCCTCTGCTAGTTTGGATGGTTCAAAGGAGAAAACAGTAGGAAATTGCTTATTTCTGTGGCCCCGTCTCCGTTCCCCAAATCAGAGAGAACTAAGCAGAGTGTGAAGCCAATTCGAGAATGGTGTGACCTTGGACAAGTCACTAAATTTTCTAGTCCTCAGTTTCTCATCAGAAAAGGAGATCATAATCATAATTTTTTTTGTCCTTCCTAATTTACTAGGGTATCAGAGAAAATCAAATGAGAGAGTAGACTGGAAGGACTTTGTGAATAACACCAAACACCCATAAAGTTTACACTCTAATAAAACATCCTCTTTTAAACTAAGTACAAAGAGAAACTACATCCTCATTATTTGAAAACAGTATTCTATGCAGAGTGGGTACTTAATACATATTTATTATTCAGTAAGCATGGATGGTGAAGCTAGAACCACGAGGCTGTGTGTGTGTGCACTGAGAGCTGTCATGAGTTGGTGGGGAGGGGTGGCATTCTAGAAAGTAAATGTCATGGAGCCTGGTTTTTGGAGCCTCCAGTTTGACTGGGAAGCCTGATGAAATGGTAGTGAGGAGGGATGGGCTTGGAGCTGTCATGTTTCAGATCAAGAGAGCACAGCCTAAGCAGAAGCCCAGAGGCTGGATGACTATGAAGGAAGCCAGCACTAGATTTGGGCCCACATGGAAGGTTCTAAGACCTTAGACAAGCATCCAGCTATGGTGTCAGAGGGGTGAGTGGAGTGTGGACAAGGGGCAGGAAGGTAAGTGAGGGTTCCCTGGGGACACGGGCTCCCCTAGCAGCATCCAGCTTACCTCACTCCGGGTGAGCAGTGGTGGGATGCTGCAGATGGGCCTCAGGGCCAGGTGCAGGTACTCCATTGCCGTGGCTGTGTGGGGAGAGAGGGACCAATGACCAGACTGCCAGGCTCTAGGCAAGGTCCAGGGGGACCCTCAGGAACATATCAGTTGGGGGTATTATTTGCCTTGCTAGGGGAAGTCTTCACTTTGCAAAAATTTTCTGCCCTTGGATTCCTTCAATCAGCAGTTCTTAGCACATGCTGGGCGCTTTGTTTGGCTGAGAACTGTGTCACAAGTAGTTGTTATTACATTTTAAGGACTGAGCAGATTCCAAGCTACCTCACAGTAATGTCTGCCTCACTCACTTCTGTTCCAATCTGCTTTCTTGGGTAGGAGAGAAGGAAGCTGGGGTAATAGTTCTCCACTGGGCTGCACTCTGGACCACTTTAAAAACTGCTGATGCTTCCTCTGTCCCATTCCCGCTGATGCTGTCATTGTTCTGGGCTGTGGCTAAGGCATTTTTATATTTTAAAAGCTCCCAGGTGATTCTAATGTGCAGCCAGGGTTAAGAACCTCTCAGTTATAATTAGCTCCCCAGGAACTGTGGATTTCTACACAGCCCCCTAAAGCTGCCAGAACCCATGGCTCATCTTTTCTCAGCTGGGTCAAGGAGTGTCCTGAGCCAAGGACTGTGGTGATGCTCTGCTTGAGCAGCCATCCCACCTGTGTGCCACGATGGATTAAAGTGTGCAAGCATCCAGTGCAATTAAAGTACAACAAGTCCAGTCAAGGTTTTTCAGGAGTACAGCCATTTGTGTCTTGAGGGCCATCTGTCCTCTGGGCAGAACACTTCATGCTTGACACCTGCTCTGCATTCTAGCTGGAGGGAGGCCAGTAGAGGGGTGCCGGGGTTATGAGTAGAGACTGATCTTCAGGGTAAGGAGAAGAATCTAGGCTCAAAACAGGACCTCCAAATGTCCAAAAACAGCCCTAACTTCAGGGGGACCTTGGGGGACAGGACAGTCCCAAGGACCCCTTTCCTTCTGACTTGTAATGCCTTTCAGCACAGGCCACAGGGCTGTGGAGTCAGCCACTCAGGTATGAATTCTGCCTCTCCTGCTTCTCATTGTGGCACAGTGGGCAGGCCTATCAGGTAGTTGCCTCACCTTTACAATGGACCCAACACTACCCACTTTGCAAGGAATAGGGTTCTGTGTTATAGAGGGAGAAAGAGAGGGAGAGAAACATTAATGTGTGGTTGCCTCTCATGCGCCCTCTACTGGGGACCTGGCCTGCAACCCAGGCATGTGCCCTAGACAGGCAATTGAACCAGTGACCCTTTGGTTTGCTGGCCGGCACACAGTCCACTGAGCCACACCAGACAGGCATGGAATGGGGTTTAAACACAGTCAGGACTAGGGTGAGGGGAATGATGTGTTGGGGCCAGGCAAGTGCAGATCAAGCTTAGGGCACTTGGACCTGAGGATGAGGGTCTCCTTAAACTTTGTGCCTTCAGGGACTCACTCACCTCCACCAATTCCTGGCCCTGGGTTTAAAATGTGGTAATGCATGTTCACCTGGCACATGGAGGTCTTTTAATACACATATTCTTTTCTTACCTGTCAGGTAAACCCAGGAAGTAGGCACCTGGATCCACGGCTGGCTGTACCCTAGCTTCTCAAACTGCAAGGAAACATGGCCTGAGATGAAAACAGTCCTTCAGGTGCTAGTGTGGAAAGGCCACATGTTCCCTTAACCCCACACCAACAGAGGTACCTCCTGGCCCCTTGCCCACCCACCCATCCCACTCCAGTCCCAAGCCAGTCTTGAATGATATCCACACCTTGACTTGGAAAACTCAAGTAGGAATTGAATGCATGGTGGTGGGAAGGGGTGTTAACTTGGGATCATTCAAATCATTTTTTTTTAATTCTCACCTGAGGACATGTTCATTGGTTTTAGAGTGAGAGGAAGAAAGAAAGGGGGGAGGGGAGAGGAGGGGACAGGAGAGGAGAGGATGTGAGAGAAACATCCATCAGCTGCCTCCTGCAGGTACCCTGACTGGGGATCAAACTCAACCTAGGTATATGCACTGACCGGGAATCGAACCCGCAACCTTCGGTGCATGGGATGACTCTTCAACCAACTGTGCCACCCGGCCAGGGCTCACATTGTTTTTATTTACATCTGCCTACACCCAAAGACACTCCAAGGCACTTGTGTAGAATCTGATTTTTCTGAAATTGCTATTAAAGGGCAAAAAAACAGTCTATGTGTGGAGGGTGGTAGAAACGCATGAAGAAAGGGGCTAGCAGAGCATAAATTGAGGTCTTCATTTGTACAAAACTAATAGTAACAAATGTTGCCAAGCGTGTGGAAAAACTGAAAACTCTTAATCTGCTGGTGGGAATGTAAAATGGTACAGCCACTTTGAAAAACAGTCTAGCTAGCAGTTTCTCAAAAGGTTAAATACAGAGATACCATATGACCCAGCAATTCTACTCCTATATATTCTATGGGGATATAATCAAGAAAAATGAAAACACATGTCCACACAAAAACTACATGAATGTTCATAGAAGCATTATTATAATAGTCCCAAACTGATATCCAAAATTCTATCAACTGATGAATAGATAAATAAAAGGTATAATATCTACAGAATGGAATATTTCTGGCAATAAAGAATGATTACTGATATGATCCAGTCCATAACATGGATGAGTCTTGAAAACATTATGCTAGATAAAAGCAGCCAGTCACAGAAGACCACATATTGAATTATTCTGTGTAAATGAAATGCTCAGAACAGGCGAATCTATACAGACAGAAAGTAGATTAGCAGCAGCCTAGGGTAGGGTGCACGGAAATGACCACTAAAGGATACAGTTTTTGGGGGGGTTCCTTTTTTGGAGGGTGATGAAATGTTCTAAAATTTTAGTATTATGGAGATGATTACACAATTCTGAGTATAAGAAAAGCCATTGAATTGTATGCTTTAAGTAGGTGAATTATATGGTATATGAGTTATATCTCAATAAAACTGTTAAAAATTGACATGCCAGGGCCTGAATGCCCTGAGGGTGTACCCTTCAGCACAGGGATCTGTAGCCCCTTTGTCTGGGCCCAAGGAGGAGTCTGTGGGCTTCTGGGAGAGGTGGCCAGTGTTCTGGAAGGGGCTGTCATCAGAGGACTCCAGGGCCAACACCTCCCTTCGTGTTTCGGCACCACCTTCTACTTACCGCTTTGAGAGTCTCACCACACAGTATGATGGATCACAGGCAAAACTCCACAGGGTGAGCAGTCAACGTATATCAGGAAGCAGGCTGGGAGGGACTATTGCAAATTGAGGGAGCACAAGGCCTCCCAAAGGGGAAGCCACAATTCAGCTCCAGTCAGTGCCAATGTCATCCAGTGGACACTTTCCAGAACTGGTTTTGAATGTGAAATCTTCTGATTTTTTAGAAGTGGGAAAGGATGACAGGGAGAGAAGAGGTGGGGAATTCCTGAATTCTCACTCAAGGTGGGGGTGGGGCATCCGAGCACCTACCAGTGGGGCCATCCACTCAAAGAGGTTGACGCTCTCCCCATCGTTGATGTAGTATGCCTGACCGCTCTGGGGGCGGGGGGTGGCAGGAAAGGGGAATAGTCAGGCAGATGCTTGTCACCTGCCTCTGCCTCTCAGATGGCTCCCAGCCGCTGCCCAACCCCCATGTTCTCCTAAGCATCCACTGAAGAGTCAAAGCCAGTCCCCATCCCTAGACAGACCTGGGCAATTCCCTTTCAATTCTGGAACTCACTAGCAGTATGACCCCGATGGAGTCACTTAACCTCTCTGTACCTTAGTTTCTTTATCTGAGAAATGGAAGGATAGTAATGGGATCTCTTAAGCTGTTACAAAGATTAAAGGCAACAGTGTATGTTAAATGCTTAGCATTTGGTGACCAACCTCTGGGATCAACACCACTACCTCACAGGGTCACTGTTAGAAACTAATGATGCTCTATAAAGACCCCCTTCCCTGCTGTCCCCCCAAGCTTCCCTGGCCAACAGTCCCACTAGCCATCCTGAGATGTGGAGAAAGGTATGCGAGCCAGGAATCCCTTAGGGATGGGCGCTTGCTTGTAGCCTTTGGTGGGGGGCGGAGGAGTAGGGAGCATTGCAGGGGACTCACGGCTACATAGCCCTTGGCCGCGGTGAGGGCCTCAGCTGCCAGCACGTGTGCCTGCACCAGATTGTGCACGTGTACCCAGTTCATCCTTGTCCTGCGGTCCCCAAATCGGAACATGAACAGTCTCTTCTTGATGTGGCTCTGGGTGGGTGTGGAGGTTGTGGTTGGAGGAGCAGTGAACACAGATGCAAGCCTAAGTGGCTTTCAATTTCATCTCTTTGCTGATGGGTCCCAAATTTCTAGCTCCAGACCAGAGCCCTCTACCCCAACCCCTCGTACCAGGAGCCTTTGGTTATCCAGCAGACAGTGCAAACTTGGCTGGTCCCGGAGCAAGCACCTGACCTCCCTCTCCCTCAACACGCTTCTCCCTCCCATCTCAACTGACAGCACTCCAGGCTCAGGTTAAAGTCCTGGGGCCACCTTGCTCTCCCTTCTCTCACATCCCCATCCAGCTGACCTGCAATTCCAGCTGGCTCAACTGTTACAATCTGTTTAGAATTGACCGCTTCTCATCACCCTGCCTGCCATTCTCTTCCCTCACCTGGATCCCCAAAAAGCCTCCTAACAAGTCCCCTGTTGCTGGTCTCCACAAGGCCAGGGGATCCTTTTAAACCCTAAGTCAGAGTACATGTCTTCCTGCTTAGAACCTTCTGGTGTACCCATCTCATCAGGCTGAAGGCCTCGGTTCTTACAATGCCCCTTCTGATCTGGCGCCGGCTTCTCTGGGACTACAAACCCCCTTTGCTTGTCAGGCTTCAGCCCCTCCTCCTCCCAGGAACATGCTGGCAGTTTCCCACCGCAGGGCTTTGGACTTGCTGTTCTCTCTGCCTGGAAGGCTCTTCCTCCAGATTCCTGTGTGATGCACTTTCATCCCCTTAAACTGATGCTCAGATGTCCCTGCTTGATGACACTCCTGACTGCAGTCCTCCCAGTTTCCTCATCCTTTATCATCTTTCAGTTTTCTCTGTACCTCCAGTTTACCTGGTACCTTTGAACATTCCTCATCATTTACCATGTTTATTATATATCACCTTGTGTGAGAATATAAGCCCTACAAGGGAAGGAACTGTGGTCTGTTTTGTTTACTGATCTGTCCCCAAACCTAGAACACTTATCTTTCTCACATCCATGTTTGTGCCCAAGCCCTCTCTTCTGCTTACACCACTTTCTCTCTACCACCCCATTGTCTTGGTTAGTTTCTGCTTCTCTTTCCAAACAGCTCAGGCATCACTTCCTCCAGGAAGTCCTCCTGGACTTTCCCTCTGTAGTGTACTCCCATCTTCTTGTTCTTCCCTCTATATAAACCTTACCACACTGAATCTGAGACCATGGCAACTGTCTCCCTGACGAGGCTGTGAGAAATCTGAGGACAGGACCTACCAAAGCCCCCTTCCTCCCAGCCTTGGAGCCACAGCTCTGTGTCTGCCACTCATGCCTAGGCCTGGCTGGCAGACACTGAGAGCTGTTCCTGGTGGGTCTGATGGGGCCTGGGTACCTTCTAGAACTAAGGGCCTCAGGCTAAGGACACTGTCCCAAGACTAATGCAGTGACCATGGGCTGGGATGACCCTACCCACAAGAAAGACCCAGGCTCCTCTTGTGTCTCAGACCCAAGGCTGGAAGGACATACCGCAACACGGGGCAGGTGCCTCTGTTCTTCAGGGCCGTAGATCCCTGGGGGCCGGAGCACACACGTCCGTAGAGTGCCTCCTCCTAGGACACAGGGGAAGGCATTCAGGGGAGAGACAGACCAGCAGGGAGAGGGACAGAATGGCTGTCCATATCTCCTGCTCCTTACCTGGACAGGTTAACAGGTAACACAGGCCCCTGGGACTTCCTCATTCAATTAATTATTCTCTTAGTCAACAGTTAGTCATTCAACAAACACTGTTTAGAGCTTTTCCCCTTTCCCCCCTGCTTTCTGTACTGGGCATTGGGATGGATACTGTGGAGAATCTAAGGGTGACCAAGAATGGTTCCTGCCCTCACATTGTTCACAGGCCAGTAACGGATAAGACCTAGAGCAGGTGTATGAATGGCCCTTGAGAGGGTCATGACCTCCTTTAACTCCCTACTGTGCCCATTTACAGATGCACACAGACCCACACTCCCTCGTGCCAGGAGCAGTAGTCGTTTCCTTTTTCTGATCATCAGTTACATAAGGGCTCTGATGACTCTCAGGGAAGCCCTACTACGTGCCTAGTGCTCTGGTAAGCCTCAAGTTTTCTCCCTCAAGGCAACCCTCTGAGTCCAGGCTCAGAGAAGGGATTTGATTTGCATAAGGGCACACAGCTTAGCCTAGTGGTGCTGAGATGGCGGGCTAAGGCCTCTTTCCACTAATACCCCTGCCTCTCGGTGATATGACATAAAGAAAGGTCAAGACTAGAGTCGTCAGCACAAATGCCCCTCTAACTCCTACTGCTGCCCTGTGCCAGCAGGGTCCCCCAGACTAAGATAGAGAGCTGGGTCCAGGGCTTCTCAAATTCTCTGCCAGGGAGCCCCTACTTGGCGGGGTGGTGAATGTGTCTCTCTCCCCTGGGGAAGTCTGGGAGTATAGCCTGAAGGGCTGCCACAATATTTATTACTTTACTTATTGATTTTAGAGAGAGAGAAACATTGATTTGTCATTCCACTTCTTTATGCATTCATTGGTTGCTTCTTGTATGTGCCCTGACCAGGATCAAACCTGCAACATTGGTGTATTGAGACCACATTCTAACGAGCTAAGCTACCCAGCCAGGGCTATTTCTTTCAAGTCTTAAGAAAGCCTACACAATTTTCAGTTTACTTACATACTCCATTTGTGTTTAAGATTTACATATTGAAAAATTACTTATTTGTAAATTATTTGATTGCCAACCCCAACTCCTGAGACGGAGTCTCCTGCACAATGTTCTGCTGGGGGACCCGAAGCAGCCACACCCCCAGTTTGGAATGCCCAGTGTAGACTATCTTCTGGGACCAGAAGTCCGCCTTCTTTTGGGGACACCCTCCCCCTGTGCATGAAATTTAGGAGGACTGTCAGTATAGATGTGTCACTGTCCCCTGAGGTAATAGCCATGGGACCCAAGCTGGGCCAATGACATGTTCTCATGCAGGAATGTAACTCCTGCATCACTGACATTGGGACCTAAAATCCTAGGAGTAGGTTTACCCAAGAGATTGATCATCAGCTCCTGCCACCCACCCTGGTGCTGCACCAACCCTGTCTCTTTCAAGCCCTGGTGGTCATGTTTCTGGAAATACATTTTCTAGAAGCTATCACACATACTTCCTGGGTAAGTCCCCTTTTCCCCATAAATCAGCCAGGGCCAGTGACTCCAGGTCATAGCCAAACACCCTGACTGCCTCTCCGTCCAACACCCTTACTTAACAGTGAGGTCCAGTGTAGTGGATTGAGTGGTAGCCCAGAAAGATCTGTCCATGTCCTAGAATCTGAGGACATGACCTTATTTTGAAAAAGGATCTTTGTACATGTAATTAAGGACTTTGGAATGAGATCATCCTGGATTATCTGGGTGGGCCCTGAATCCCATGCTAAGTATCTTTATGAGACTCAGAGAGAATAGACAGAGGGAGAAGGGAAGGCCAGGTGAAGACAGAGGCAGAGACTGGAGTGATGCACCCAAACACCAAGGAATGAATGGAAGAGACAAGGAAGGGTTCTCCCCTAGAGTCTCAGAGGGTGTGCAGCCCAACTGACACTTTGATCTCAGACATTTGGCTGTGACTGTGAGAGTGGTGAGAGCAGAAATTATAGTTATTTAAAGCCACCAGGCATGTAGCAATTTGTCCTGGTGGCCCCAGGACACTAATGTACCCAGAGGCAGGAGGACACAGTCAGGTTCATGCTGAGCTGGGGTCTATACATCTCAGGACTCTGCCTCAGGGACCAGGGCCCTCCATGCCCAGTTAGAGGCAGAGTCTCAGAGACCAGCTTGGGTAGTAAAGACTGGAAATCACCCAGGGTGACGGTGGCTAGACTCCTGGAAGGTAGGTATCAGGTAAGCTTTTCTGTAAAGAGCCTGATGCTAATTTTAAACTCTGGGTCACCTGGACATGGAGGCAGGAGGTTGGGTTGCAGTGCCATTGGCCAGTAGGGCACTGGGCTGCCACATCACAGAGGTGCTGGGCCCAGGGTATCCATGACTCTTTTGATCATGGAAAGCTAAGGATGCTCATATAAACAATTCTTGGCCAGAGGATTAGGTGTGTGGCTTATATGCTGCTGGTCCAGTAGGGGATGCCCTAGGTAGAGAAGAGAATTCAACCGCATAGGGTCAAACCTCTGGGAGAACACAGCTGGAAGTTCCTGATAGCCCCAGGATGATAGGGTGAAGTGGAGAGGATTTTAGGGGAGAGAGCTCATTCTCAGAGAGACTATATCAACTGTGGCTGTAATGTAGCATGATGGTTAGTCCCTAGTCTCTGGTATTAGACCCCTGGGGTAGAGAAGGGGTTCATATCCCATCTCTGCCATTTAGTAGCTGTGTGACTTCAGTTAAGTCAGGTAACCTCTCAGCCTCAGTTTTCTTTTCTGTAAATTTCAGGGGTTTATAATTGCAAGCATCCCTTGCTTTCCGAATCCAATTGGCCCCTGAGTTTAGGTAGTGAGGATAACTGAGTTTTCCGATTTGTTTTAGTTTCTGAATTTTGGAAAGCAAATAATGAATGTATTTGGTTCCTGAGTTTGGAAAGCAAGAGAGACCTACAGATGCTGTGAAGAGTTATTACAACTTTTGCCTATAAAATAAGCATGTAAAGTAAGCACTTGATAAACGCAGACTGTCCACATTCTGCCTTTTAATAGTGCCCATCGTTATTTTATCCTCATGTTAAGAACCTTTGAGGTAGATTTCACTATCATCTATATTTCTTTACAGATGAGGAAACTGAGGCAGAGGATAAATACACTGCCAAGAGCCCATAGCTAAGAATTAGTGGAGCTTGGATTTGAACTCGGTTCAGCCTGATGTCAGTACTGCCATACTGCCACCTCTCTACGTTCTATTACCACTTCTCCATAGCCGAAAAAGGTGATGCTGTAAGGCACAAGGCCTGTTTTTCTGGGAGTTATTGAAGGTTAAGCTTTAGGGCCCCTCACTTGCACCACCCTTCCAAAGTGTTTTACCTCAATCCATATTCATAATTGTACGCTCTTTTATCTAAAGAGTGCCTTAAACTGGAACGACTCTGATCTGGTCTTTCCCCATAAGACCATGAGCAATGTGAGGGCAGAAACTGGGCCTGACTTTTTCTGGGTTGTATTCCTGGTGGGGGGTAGGCACAAAGCAAGTGCTCAGATCTGTTGAATGATGAATGACCAACATCCTGGGGAAGTGTTCTTTGGAAGGACGTGGGCCTCAGAAACATGTTGGCTAAAAGCTAGAACCACACATATCTTTCAGGGAAGGCAGCAGAGGGCACACACACTTGCTGTGAGCCGGGCCCCACAAGACTTACCTGGGAGAGGTGTTCCATTGGCCATGAGGGTCAACTGGTCGGCGATGGCTTTGGTTCGGGAGTAGTGGTCCATGTGCTGGCAGAGTACAGGGAGAACAGAGCCCGCAAAGGGGCCAATGACATTGCCAGCAAGGCTTACATAGCCTAGACGGTCCCAGCCCAGCCCCAGGGCTGACCTTGGCTTTAGCCCACATGAGGGTTGTATTCTGGGAACTCGCAGTGGGAAATGGACAAGCCCTGAGCCCCACTGCCCCTCTTCTCCCTCTGGGTGGAAGCCACAGGAGCAATTCGGGGAGAGTAGCTGAATTCAGGGCAATAACATGACCAAGGGCTCCTTGACTCGGGGAGGCTCCTGCCAGCCCCAGATGCCTGCTCTGGGAAACTGATGCTGGTGGTGCCACACATAGCCCTTTAAGGTTCACATGGTCTTTTTTCATACACCACCTCACTTCCTGCTCTCCACAACCTCACAGGGTGTGTATCATGCTGAGAAGAAGAAAAGACAGGCTCAGAATAAAGTGACTGGCTCAGACAGGTGGAAAGTGGCTTAAGGCCAGGTCTGTCTGATTTCAAAATTCCTGTTAGGATGACCAGTTGAAATAGAGGAGGGCTTGTGCCACGCAGTGTTGGGACCCCTTCTTCCTGGGATCACCCTACATTATGGAATGACTCTGGCTCCACCCATCCCTTCCCTGTGGGCTGTGGTCCCAGGCCCACTGGCACAGCTCACTTCTCCTGGAAGCCAGGTACCTTCTCCAGAGGGAAGTATGGCACAGAGTCCTCATCGCCCTGTTCTATGGGCTTCCCACCGAAAGCAACATTGACGGTGCTGGTGTAGACAAGCCTTGGAACCCGCCGGCGGACACAAACTATGGCGACAGGTGCAGAAAGTCAGATACACATGGACAATGTGTGCAGGCAGTTGGTTGAGGAGGTGCTGGCCCCTGGAGCCCTCCTTGAATGTACAGCTGCTCAGGAGGGAAGGACATTGTTTGCTTAATTTGGGATGTGGGTCTAGTCTCTGCTCTGTGGGCCCCTGGATGCCATGCCAGCTCACTCCTCCTCCTCAGTGTGGCTGTGGTCCCTGATCTCCCTTGCTAGGGACAGGTCAGAAGAAAGTCTCACTCAATGCGGTCACACAAAAATACACACTCTGGAATCAGATAGAAAAGTGAGGTGCAGGACATGCCCAGAGAGCCCAGCTGGGGATCTTCTATTTTGGTACTTCAGTGACTTCTTACTCCTGACCCCTATGCCCTGAGGGCAAACTCTGCCCCCCGTGTCCCCAGACACGTAAGGCCACATTGGCCCGCCCCGTGCAGGACTCTGGGCAAGTCTGCAGCACAGGAAGGACATGCTGCCTTCAGAGTGGGGCGGCAGGAGAGGCAGCAAACACACGGAGGCCACACTCAGCTCAAAGTGCCTACCATCGATCACCAGTTTTGTGCCACCGACATTTATAGACTCAATCTGCTCTTTTTCAAGCTAAAAGACAAGATGAGGTGGGAAAGTCACAGAGCTGCCTCCCTCCTTCACCAAGGCTGTGAGGGCGGGGACTGTAGAATGTCTAACTCAGAGGCAGGGCTCTCAGGGGTCCAAGAGCAGAGCTCTGGGCTCAGGACCCAGCCCTGTCACTGTCTTCCTGGGTGATCAGGGAGGCTCTGTCCCCTCTGGCCATCAGCTCCTTCATCTGGAAGGTGAGGGCAAATCTCTTTCCATGGTCGGCAGGATGAAATAAGCCCCATGGGAAGAGCTGGGACAGTGCTTGGCACAGAAAAGGGACTCAAAAAGTGTTGCATTGTTTCCTCGCCCTAGGAGTCTGTTTCCTTATCTGTATAATGGACACAGTGACTATTCATGCCTTAGTCAAGGGGGCTGAAGAGTGAAATATAAAAACAGCTGGTTTTCAGTGAGACCTGCTTGTGTGCCACGGACAGGACAAAGCTTTACATGTCATTTAATCCTTACATCCACACTAGGAGTTGGGTTCTACATTGACTTTTACACTATATTTATTCTTGCTACAGTTTTCTTTGTTTAACAGGCAATTCAGTCATAAGGTTAAAAATCATTCCAACAGTTAAAAGGGTTTACGGTGAAAAGGAAACTAACTTCCCTCCTACTCCTGACTCCATCTCCCTTTGCCCTCCCCACAGGCAACCACGTTTCCAGTCTTGTATATTTCTAGAGATGATCTACACTTATTAATATTGGCACACATGGATGTGTGAGAATATAAATCTTGATCCTAACTTTTTTTTTTTGAGCAAACAGGAAGATATCAAGCACTTTCTGCAACTTGGAAGTTGTTCTGTATCAGCACATACTGAGTTACCTCATCCTTTTGAACTTCATTGTGTGGATATAGCATAATGTATATAAATAGTCCCCCACTGATGGGCATTTTTTAATTATTTCCTTGCTTTGTTATCAAAAACAGTGCTGCAAATATGCAAATAAGTATAATTTCTGAGTCAGAGAGTATGAGTATGTTTTGATATGTTCATATAAGTACTAGTAACATCCTCACTTTACAGATGAAAGAGAGGCTCAGAGAGGTTATGTTAACTTGCTCTAGGTCACACATACAGCTAGAAGTGGCAGAACTGGCATTTGGTCCCATGTCACAAAATGCAGGCTGGGTATAGCCCAAACCCTTCCTGGGGTAGGTGAAGAACATTAATGAACACACAGGCCCAAAGGGTAAGGGGGAACAAAGCCAGGATCAGACCCTAGTGTGTTAATTCCAGGTACTGTATGTGAAGTACTCACCTTCTCAGCACCAGACATTCCATGGGAGGCCACATGGAAGACACAGTCCACTCCTTCGAAGGCATGGAGCAGGGCTTCCTCATCTCGGATGTCAGCCTGAAACACAGAAGGAAGAGATAGAGTAGGTAGTTTGAGACCAAGGCAGAAATACCAACTGTGCATCTTGCTGGGTCCCAGACCTGGCCCTCTGACCCCACCCAGGCCAAGCACATGTAGGACCAGGAAGGCGGTGGGGCAGGATTTATGTGATTGCACAGGATATCATCACTATCCTCAGCCCCATTTATCAATCTGAGTCACAGGGGTTGTGCTCGGTGTTTCCTGTGCACTCTCTCATCAAGCTCCCATGAGACCCTTGTGAAGCAGATATTGTAGTGTCCCCTTTCTCTGGATGATGACATGAGGCTCAGAGATGTGGAGCCTTGTGGCCATGGCTGTCCCGCTTGGAAGTACTGGGGCCAGAGCTGGAGCTTAAACAGCCTGTGCTCTTCTTCAACACCGTGCCACTGGTTTCAGATCAGATACTGTCTCTGGACCTCCACCACCTGCCGGGGCCCCCACCAGTCCCCAAAGACCCTCATCACTGCACCTGGATGAACTCAGTCCCTGGGGACAGCTCCCACTGGGGTCTGCGGAGGTCAAGCAGGATGACAGAAGCGCCACTCTTGGCGAGGCTGGAACCCAGACTAAAGCCCAGGTAGCCTCCTCCTCCAGTTACCAGAACCTTCTGCCTAGGGGCCTCCATAGGTGTGGCTTGAATCTTCTGCTGCCGTGCTGGTGGTGGGGCTGTCATTGGCTCACTGGGTTTGGGACAAGTCCCAGACCCATGTTGGAGCCCAGACCCTACCCCTGGTCCAGATAATGATGTAGCTTCTGGCCCAGGGCCCAGACCTGAAGCAGCAGCAGGTACAGGTCCCGGCCCATGGCCCAAAACAGCACCAGGCCCCAGCCCAGGTCCGGAAGCAGCAACAGGTCCCTGCCCAGGTCCCGAAGCAGCAGCAGGTCCCGGCCCAGGTCCGGAAGCAGCAGCAGGTCCCTGCCCAGGTCCCGAAGCAGCAGCAGGTCCCGGCCCAGGTCCGGAAGCAGCAGCAGGTCCCTGCCCAGGTCCCGAAGCAGCAGCAGGTCCCGGCCCAGGTCCCGAAGCAGCAGCAGGTCCCTGCCCAGGTCCCGAAGCAGCAGCAGGTCCCTGCCCAGGTCCCGAAGCAGCAGCAGGTCCCGGCCCAGGTCCCGAAGCAGCAGCAGGTCCCTGCCCAGGTCCCGAAGCAGCAGCAGGTCCCGGCCCAGGTCCCGAAGCAGCAGCAGGTCCCTGCCCAGGTCCCGAAGCAGCAGCAGGTCCCGGCCCAGGTCCCGAAGCAGCAGCAGGTCCCGGCCCAGGTCCCGAAGCAGCAGCAGGTCCCTGCCCAGGTCCCGAAGCAGCAGCAGGTCCCTGCCCAGGTCCCGAAGCAGCAGCAGGTCCCTGCCCAGGTCCCGAACCAGCAGCAGGTCCCGGCACAGGTCCTGAAGCAGCACCAGGCTCAGGTCCAGGCCCTGAAACCGCACCAGGACGGGGCCCGGACTCTGACTCAGGACCTGAGCCTGAGACCCCTCCCCATGCCTGGCAGACAGGGCAGTTTTTCTCCCTTTGGCCTGCAGCTTTGCAGGCCTCTGGGGAGGAGCCTGCTGAGTTGGACTTCATCTTCTACTGAGCCATGTGGACCAGGATTGTCCACCTGTAGGGAAAAATAGAAGGTATGTTCTAGAGTTGTTCAAGTCACATGGATGATCAGACCCCTAGGGGTTAAGGGAAACTCCTGGGTTCACAGCAAACCTGTCTCTTTCAGAAGCGTTAGAACTTCCAAGGTGGCTGTTGCCTTACTCAGAGAGAGTCAGAGACAAAGCAGTCAGGTCTTAGATCTTAGAGCTGGGAAAACTAAGGCCCAAAGTCACACTGCATGGCTGAGGTTTACACCAAGTATTTGTGACTTCTCTACCAGTTCCTTAAAATTCCAGTTTTCATGTAACACCAGAGAAAGACAGATCCGATCACGTGAAACCTCACCAGATTGAGGGGACAGCTTTCTGACTGGGGAGCTATAGAGGGCTTCCTGAAGGAGGAGGAGGAAGAGAAAGGGGAGAAGGAAGGGGGAGGGGGAGGAATCTACATGGGATCCAAAAGGGCTCTCTGCCCTGGAAACTTGCACATGCTTCCAAATGCTGCAGCCAGCCCCATTCTGATAACTGTTGCTTCTGGTTCTCCCAGGTCCTCTGGCAGTACAAGTGGCTAGCACTACAAGGTCTGCTCAGGCCCACTTCAGGCTTCAGGGTTAGGTCTGTGGGCCTCAGGGGCCAGCACTTGAGGAGCCTGTCCTCCTCACTCTAGACGTAAAGCAAGCTAGGCTGTCAGTCACTGTCACCATCATCATCCCACCTCCTGCTGCACCTGAGGATGAGGCTGGATCAGGAGCCAGACCCCACCATCATCACTAATAACAGCAGGAGCCATGTACTGTGGGCCCACTGTGTGCCAGGCCTAGTGGATACAGAGACAGGTAAGTCTCTGCTCCAAGTGGAACATAGTGGCTATAAAAGAAGAACAGGTGTGACTGAATCACTGAATGATGAGCCCCACGGTTGTTGCTGGTGGTTGGTGGCCATGGGGCAGGGGCCCTGACAGCTGCAGGGACTGGATCTTTTTGTTTCCTCTGTCACTGCCCTATTCTCCAAAGCTCTGAGTGAGGACTAAAGTCATGCCCTGTATAAGCCCTGGCAAACATGGTTTTCACAGGGGGAAGACACGCCAAAACCTATCCTATGGGATGATTTTAGTGGTATAGCCTGGGCCCAGCCTTGGGTACCTTTTTTCTGGGTGCCCCCTTGGGCAAGATCCTTAAAACCTAATAGCACCTCAGTATCCACAGCTGTAAACGGACCCAAATAACCCTGGCTGCTCCGTGAACCTCACAGGGGGGTCATGAGAGGGTGGATGGCAATGCCCTGGGTAAACCACTGGATGCACCATCCAGGAGGGCCCTGTCAGGTGGTGTTCCCAGGACCTAGAACTGCACCGGGCACCAAGCCAGCCTTCAGTAACAGCTTCAGAGATGGGGAAGCCCCTTAGGGCTGCATCTGAGAGTGAGTGGCCACTGACGGCGGATACTGCTGCATTTTTAGTTCTGGGGAGTAGAGGCTGCTGTTCCCAGCGAGCAGAGATGGAAACTGAGGCTCAGAGAACATTTGCAAACTTTGATGGAGGCACAGATGGTGACTCCAAAGCAGGATTTGGTGAAAGGGAGTTGGGACCGACCCCGGGCCCATAGTCCTCTCCGGGCGGCAAAAGCGGGTGCCCCCCAACGCCGAGACTGGCCTGGTGCCCAAAGCTCCTCCCACCTCCCCCAGCCCCCAGCTCACCTAGCCCTGCTCCCCGCGATTGGGCTCCCGGCGCTAGCGCTAGCGAGCTGTAACCGCCGCGTCTACTCCCCAGCAGAGCTTGGCGAGCCTGGCGCTGCAGGGGCTCCACCTTCTCTGGGAGGTGTGGCGGGCGTGGGGTGGGGGGAAGGGGAGGGAGCCGGAATGGGGGGCAGGGCCGGGCTCTCTGACTGCCCAGCGCCTCCTCCCGCCGGTTTTCGACAGGGGAGACCCGCAGGCTCTCACGGAGTGGAAATTGAAGCCAGTCGACAGGTGAGAAAACATGCAAAGTCACTGCATGCCCGGCCCTGTCCTGACCACAGTCGTCCATCTAGTCTCCAGCACGTTCATTTGTTCAGCCTGCCGGCCCTCACTCCTCAGCTATCCATCATCCTACTCATTGTTCCGTCCATCTCTGTTTATTCATCCATCCTCCCCTATTTAAAAAAATTATTTTGTCCATTCATGCATTCATCTGTTCGTCTGTCCACCTATATCCATCGAGCATCTATAATTCACTCCCTATGTCTTCCTTCGCTCCCTCCCACCCGTCTACCCTTCCTTTCCTGTATTGTTCCATTCGTCTCTGGGTTCACCCATTCTCCACTACCTTCAATTCATGTTTAAGGAATGCTGCTTCAGCGCTGACCTTTCTCTCCTTTGCAGGAGGACTCTGATAGATCACACCATCGCTGGAAAACTCATTTGTAAGTGGCAGTAAACTGAGCAAGGGGCAGGCATGTACAGACAGCTTGCTCGGCCTCTCTGATAGCACTGAGGGACCTGTGCAAGGAAGGCCAACTCAGCAAGAGGGCTGGTTACTTTAGTCTGAAAGGGCCACAGGAAAGGCTTCACAGGAACGACCTATGAGAACAGCTGAGTGTGGGAGAGAAAAAACTAAATCTTAGCAAGCACATGCTATGTGCAGGGGGTAAGGTATCTTGCTTAGCCCTCATAACTCTGTTTTAGCTCAATTTTAGAGACAGGGAAACTGATTCAGAGAGATGAAAGGGGCTCAGAGGCATGGGGTCAGCCCTGGGTTTAAATCTTGGCTCTGCCACTTTCTTGCTCTGTGCCTTTAGGCAGCTACAAGGCTCAGTTTCCTCATCCATAAAGTAGAACTGGTGTGTACTTTACGGTTGTGACATTGTGAGGCTTGTGGTATATGTAGAGGTATATGTAGAATGCTGAGCACGGTGCCTGCCCAGTCAGTGCTCAACCAGTGGTAGCTGCTATCGCTACATGAGAGATTAGGATTCAAACCCCGTCCTATGCTTCACCACTTCACAAGCCATGTCTCTGGTTCATCCTTCTATTCACAAATGGCCCCTCTCCCATCAGCAGGGCCAGAGAACTTATATTCCCTAGCACAGCCGGTTGATGCTGTCCTACCAGGAAGTGTAGTTTATAACACAGCATCTATATGGGTTGTCTTGTGCCTCATCTCCAATTCATGAATTGAATTCCTAACTTCCAGTACCTCACGATGAGACCTTAGTTGGAAAAAGGGACATTCCAGATGTAACTATAGGGTTATATATAGGGCATACTAGAGTAGGGCCCTAATCAGTATGAGCGGTGCCCTCATAATGGGAAATTTGGACACAGACATGCACACAGGGAGCCTACCATGTGAAGACTGCAGTGATGTCGCCACAAGTCAAGGAACTACCAGAAGCTAGGAGAAAGCCCAGAACAGACCTTTCCCAGAGACTTCAGAGGGAGGACAACCCTGCAGGTACCTTGACCTTGAACTATCAGTCTCCAGAACTGGAGGCACTAAATTTCTGTTGTTTTAGACACTCAGTTTGTGGTATTTTGTTATGACAGCTCTAGAAAAGTTACGACCACCACTAGCCATTTTCTCTGTGTGGAGGTGACTCAGAAGGGCAGCTGTCCAAGACAGTGACCAGACAAATCCACTGTGTCAAGGACTGTGGTCACTGCTGTCTTCCTTGGCCCTCACTGGAGCTTGGCCAAAGCCAAACCTTGTTAAGCCTTAGTCAACTATGTTTTTAAACAACTTGACGAAATTTTACTTACTTATACACCAATGTAAACACTACACAGATCAAGAGAGAGAACATATCCAGCATACCAGATGGCTCCTGTGTGACCGTGGCATGCCCTCCCCACACACTGGGTACCCACTATTCTGACTTCTATTGCCAACAATAGTTTTGCCTGTTCTTATCTTCATGTAAGTGGAATTATACAGTATGTACTCTTTCATGTTCTTTTGCCCAATACTGTTTGTAAGATTGATGCATCTTGTTGAATACAGATGCCAATTCATTTTTTTCAATTGACCAGTAGTATAGTGTGCCATTGTACAAATGTGCCACATGGATGAACATTTATATTGTTTGCAATATTTGCCTTCTATGAATAAAGTTGCTGTAAAACATTCTCGAATATGTCTTTTGTCAAACATATGCACTCATTTCTCTTGGAGTAGAATTGCTGGCATAGAATATGAATATTTTTTACTTTAGTGGAAACTGCCACACAGTTTCCAAAGTGGTTAAACCAATTTACATATTCCCCTGCCCTGCCCCAGCTATGTATGAGATTTCCATAGCCCTGTATCTTGACATTGTCAGTCTTTATTTTTAGCTATACTGGTGAGTGTGTAGTGGTATCTCATTGCAGTTTTAATTTTCATTTCACTGATTGGTAAGATTGTTGAGTACCTTTTCATATACCTATTGTCCACTTGAGTTTTTTGTCCATTTAAAAAAGCTGAGATGTGTATCTTTTTCTTATTGATTTGGAGTCCTTCATATATTCTGAATGAGTCTTTTAATAAAATTTTATCTCACCAAAAATTTATTCACACACATGTATAAATAATCACTTCAGTTTAAAAGTAATTTTGATCCTATTAAATAAAAGGAATTTTTCCTGTCTTAGAAAATGACTCCAGATCACATAATCCATGATACATTCATTTCATATGTACATGGTGGAATTGGGCCAGCAGACCCTGCCTGATTCCCACATGCTTGAGTAGAGCCCTCTCTCTGGACTGGATTCCAGAGCTGACTCAATTCAGTTTGGTTGAGCCAGGAGGGGGGGGGGGTTGGCAATGAGGCTCACATGCTTCTTCTTCCTCCGGGATGGGCTGATGGTGAATTTGCATACCCCCTTGGACCAGGGTGGTGGGAAGAACAGAGTGAGGGGACCAGGATTTAGCCTCTGGTTTCTGGAGCTGGGCTCCTACAACTAAGCTGCATGCTCAATGTTTACTATGTATCTACCATGTGGCAGGTTCTGGGGCCCCGGAGATGATTAAGACACCAGCCTGTTGCCCAGAGAATGCATGTTTAAGCAGAAGAATTGAGGAACAGAGCAAGGAAGCATGACATGGAGTGCTAAGTGTAGTAAGTGGTGTCACCTCTATAAAGACAGATGTTTGGTCAGGATGCTATGGAAGAAAGGCTAGAGGCTCCCAGCTCTTGATGGGTCCCAGGGACATCTTCAGAGTGGAGCTGATGCCATTTGATTTGTGCCTTGATAGATGAGCAGGAGTCACCAGGCAGAGGATGGCAAGAAGGACATTCCAGGCAAGGAGCTTGGTGCAGAGCTTCCCAGCAAGAGACAATCTTGTGACTAGAGTGTAGGGCATGAATGTTAGGGTAGATCCTGGGATGGCAGAGCCTTTCTTCCCTCAGCTTCCAGGGAGCCCTGGTGCAGGAACGGTATTTCCTAGGGAGTGGGCCACAGCTTGCCAGGTCACTTCGCCCTCAGGATCAATATGTGCTTAGTGGGTGGTTCTTTGTAGGATAGCCTTTCTGTTTAGAGGAATCATTATTTTTGAGCCCTTCCCATAGTTACTACTGTCCACAAAACAGAGCATGCTTCCTAGCCCTTAGTGAACACTCAAAGGATGAGGAAGAGTCCATCCCCTTACCTGAGATGACTTCTCTACAAAAGAATGACATGACCTTTTGTTGTGTATTGTTTTTCTTCTGGAACTGGGACCTAGTGGACAGGAATGAAAGCAGATGGTCCCCAAGTGCTCCGATTTCTGGGCCCAGAGGAAAAAAGCATGGCAGGAGGAACCCTTGGAACAACGGTGCATGACCAGGGCAGTAAGACTGGAGCCATGTGGCAGGTGGAAGGGACTGTTTGGAGGGCATACCTGAATGACTGGGCCTGCCAGAGGAAGCTTCTGGCCTTGGTGATCTCCTGGGCCAATCTCCTTAAATCATCTCCTTCAAATGATGGCAACACGGAGTCCTTGAGAAAGAGAAATAAGTGTTATGTTAGACCCATTAAGTGACTAGATGGGACCTGAAAATGCAAACTCTCAGAAGAATTTTAGAGCTAATTAAATGCAGCCTTCCTTCCCATGCAGGAAATCTTGTGGGCCTCAGCTTGCGTGTTTTCAGGGATAGGGAGCTCACTACCTGCTAAGGGAGTCATTCTGCAAACAGGATACTTTGAAAGATGTCTAAAAGTCAGTGTAGGAAGGGGGTAGTAAAAAACCAAGATGGTCTCTTGCCTTCATTGAAGTCAGTGGGGCAAGTGGTATATGCTCTTCATCTCACTGTTACTCAGTAAAATCTATTCAGCCCTTTATTTCTTTTAGTAAAACAGAATTTTGCAGACATGCTTTTTTCTTCTGTCATCCAATAAAATTCCAGACCTTGACCTTAAAAGGAAAGTTCTCACACTTTGCAAAAGAATCTAAGAGAGAGATGAACTGTCCCTTCCCCCTGGCAGCATTGTGGGGATGATCCCATTTTGCATCCAGAAACTATTCAGAGTCTGATTTCATAAGGCACTAAGCTGAGAGCCTTCACAATAGTGTTAATTCCTTTTCTGTGTAATAAGGACATCTATTACTTTTACTGGTTCTGGTTCTGTCCTCTGTATTATTTGCAGTATTTGGCCCTAATCAGTTGCTTGAACAAAGAAATCATGCAAAGCACTTGACTTCAAAAATTATGCCATGTCTTGAGACATAGTATTTAACCTCCAAAGAGAAATCCAGAATTCTGGCTGGTTGTGTTACTTGATCATTTGTGCTGAAAATGTTGTAATTGACAACAGAACATTAGAAAAGGTAGAAATATGTGCATAATTTTTTTAGTAGGTCAGAAGAGGATCACTTGATACCTTCCTCTTGTCCCACATGTGTGACAGAACCCATGATGCCACCAGATTTATTACTTAACAGGTCATTTGAATATCTGTTTCAATGGATTTAACACAGGGAGACAGAAATATGCAGGAATTAAAAGAGAGCTTAGGAGCATGGGTCTCTGAGCTCCAGCTTTATCATTTACTCTGACTTCAGGTGCATTCCCAAGCCTGGCTAAGACTGTTTCTTCATGTGCTAAATGGTAGAAGAATAGCCGGGAGGATTAACAGAGGTCATCGATATAAAGCAATGAAACTGCACATACTAAGTGCTCAATAATGCAAACTGTTGTATCATTAGATAACACCCGAACTTCTGCTTCTTTCCCAACCTTGTGGAGAGTTGGCCTAAGAGGAGAGCAGTAGGGAAGCACAAGCCTTTTAGTCAATACTTTGACAAGAGGACAGGGATCTTTTAGGAGGAAAAAACCCATGTCTGTTGACATTTTAATGAACTATTTCAGTGGCTCTACAACGTACCCTTTCATCCATGAAGTCCTTGGTCAGCAGGCAGAGAATTTGCAAGAGCAGGTCATCACCAGCAAGGCAGTGATAGCGCCCCCCAGTGAGGGAGGCCAGATTTCTCAGGAAGTTAGCTTCCACCCTGCAGCAGGGGACAGAGAGGGCTGGGGCCAGAATGACTGACCCACCAGGCCAGTTCCCTGGGAGCCCAGCCTATGGGGACCTCCTAGGGAAGTCTGTGGGGCAATGGGCCTTAGACTCTGGGGCTCTGTACCATTGAGGCTCTGTCAGCATCACCAAGCCCACTCTCCCAGCCAGACTCTGGGCAGTGGCACCTGCTGCCGCTTCGTGAGGCGGATTCACCCTGCTGGTGTCACCACTTAGACTGGATTTCTCAAAGCACATGGCCAGCATACTCCGGCCCCTTCCCTAATTAGAACTCCATCCAGTGCCTGCTATGTGTTAGGCCTACTAGTGACACATTATGACCTTTATGGAGTTCACGATTTAGACACAGAAATAAAATATGCACCTAAGTAACCACATATTAGATAATTACATTATTTGCCAATAACTGTATTACTTCCCAATAATGTTAACTTTTTTCTGAAGCACTTAAATCTTTCTTGCCTTACACACATTCTTCTTTGGTGATCGTTTATAAAAATAACCATAACAGAGCTGCTTTAAACCTCTTCTGCTAAATATTCATAACTGTGCTCCCAGGAAAGATGGAGGAAAAGCACAACATGTAACTGTGGGAATAGGTTCAAATCTGTTTCCATGCTGCAGAGTCAGGAGAACATGCCCTATTGCTGGGTAAGTGAAAAGTACAGAGAGGGGCCCTGGCTGGTGTGGCTCAGTGGATTGAGGGCTGGACTGTGAAGCAAATGGTCACTGGTTTGATACCCAGTCAGGGCACATGTCTGGGTTGTGGGCCAGGTCCCCAGTAGGGGGCACGCAAGAGGCAACCATATACTGATGTTTCTTTCCCTCTCTCCCTCCCTTCTCCTCTCTCTAAAAATAAACAAAATCTTAAAAATACAGAGAGGGGTTTTCACGCTGGTGTGCCCTCCCAATTCCTGACTCACAGGACTGGACCCTGGAGGAACCAGTGTTTGATGGGAGTCCCTGGATTAGGCGAGCTGCTCAGTCCAACTTCCTGTGGCCCACCTGCCCATGCAGTTCAGGGAAATGGTGTGTATTTTCACATTGCGCTCCTCCTTGAGTCTTTGCACTTCACTTAGAATAAGGCTGCAGCTTGTGTCTGGCTTCCCATCAGTCAGGAGGTACAATCCTTCCATATTGTGAAAACTGAAAGCTTTCTGAAAGAGCATGCTGTTTCTCTGGGTCAGTGGTGGTGGGTGCTCACCAGGAAGAGAAAAGCCAATGCCCTGCTGTCCCCAAGGACAACGTGTCTGACTGGATCCCAGTGACTTGTCCATTAAGACTGAGAGGCTCCCCCTTTCAGCCCACCACTGACAAGTAAGCCCCTGACATTTAAGAGAAAGAGCATGGTTCACTTCTAGGCTGGTTAACCCCACACAAGTCACTTAACCTCTCTGAGCCCCTGTCTTCTGTACAGTGAGAACAATGAGCATCCCTTTCTCACTGGTTGTTGAGAAGATGAAATGAATTAACAATGAGTAGATTCTAAAGCATTATAGAATATCCATATATGGGATGATGCTATTTCTTTTTTGCTACAAGGTCAGGCTCAGGGCTGGAACTTGCCAGTAATGCTTGTAAGACTGGGTGCTGCCCTGAGCAGGAGGTGGGTCACCCACTGCATGGCCTGGTGACATGCTGTGTCTGAGGTCTCCACCAGAGTGTCCTGCCAGAGTTGTGGGTCCTCGGAAAAGCTAATCAGGTTAAAACTGAGGGCGGGAGAGTGGAGAGGGGGGTAAGAGATTGGTTAGAACATGTCAGTCTATATTGAATTCTGGTGAAGTAACCTCCGTGAGGACCATTCATGCCTGTTAGTGAAGACCCTCACAAGGAGCCCCAGGGACTCTCAGGGAGATGGTTGTGGACTACCTGAGAATAAGTAGGTACACAGTCAAGATTCTGGGTGCAGACAGAAGTAAATAAATACCCCTCAGCCACTTGTAGGTTATGTGATCTCAGACAAATTATTTAACCTAAGACCTAGTTTCCTTTTCTGAAAAACAGGGATGATAATAACCCTTGGGGTCTTTGTGAGAATTGAGCAAAACCATGTATGTAGGTACTTAATACATGTTTGTTCTTTTCAATATTAAGGCAAGAATGAGTCCCAGCCTAGGACCAGTCTCCTGCTGTCCCCTTAGGGTCAAACCTTCTGAATAAAGAGAACGAACCACCCACTGCCTCCACTCCTTAAAAATCAAGTACTGCTGAAATCATAATTCAAGGTGGTTCATTTCCTCTGTCTGCAACTGACCTTGGGCCTGAATAGGATTTCTAAAATCCACTTTACTTCTATAGGAGAATTCAGTGTTCTTTTGTGCTCAAATGAGCTGTTCATTAGAACAGTTCAGAAATGGCCTGGCACTATGGTACAGTGAGGAGGGAGTGATTTTGGCCAGAGAAGCCCCAGGAACTACCCCTTTGATCTTCTTCCACCCCTACACCCCTGCCTCTTACCTGTCACAGTGCTTCCTCAGCTGCTCCCAAATCAGCAGAATCAGCTCCGTCTTCACCTTCTGCAGGTAGGGGCCCATGGACCCTGAGGTGTCCAGTAGGATGCACACTCTTTCTCCAAAATGGCACCAAACAGTCAGCGACTCCCTGCTCAAGGTGGGTCAGGGCAAAGGTAGGGAAGGAGTGAGGGGCTGCCCCTCCTGGCTGCTTCTCCTCACTGTTGCTGTCAAACACATGGTCTTGCAACACCAGTTGCCTGATTGATCATTGATCAGCTGTCAACCCACGGTGATACGGCCTTTGTGGTGTTGTTAGAGGGGTCTATTGTCCTAGGGTAGATCTCGTTGGGGGTCTGGGCTTTGAGAGATGAAGATTTCAGCTGTGGTTTTGCCTGTGACCACTTGTACAAGTGGTTGTAACTGCTCTGGGCTTAAGCTTTCTCATTCCTCAAGTTAAGTAATTGAACTAAGTAGTATCTCAGTATTATTTGGGGCTGGAAAGATATAACAGCACAAAGTCTGTCAACCGACCAACAGAAATCAACTGAGTATCCACTAAGTGCCTGGTGCTGTGTGAAGTGCACTGGTGAGTGACAGAGCTTGCAATTGGGCAAGGAAAACAGATGTTTGAGCTATGCCATTGACTCTGACAGCATTAATGAGGCACATAATGTGGAGAATCTGAGTTGGAGAGCTGTGGGTGGGGAGCAGGTAAGCAATGACTGCAGGATGCACAGCAGTTAGCTGAGGGAAGAGTTGGGGTGTGGAGAAAACAGGCTGTGAAAGACTAGTGGAAGGACAAAAGAACATGGACTGTTTGAGAGACAGAGAGGAGGTCAGTGTGTGGAATAACAAAGGCTGAGAAGAGAGACCAATGGGGAAGGGGCAAGAAAGAAAGCTGGAGAGGTTGTTAATAGATTGGGGATTTATCTCAACAGGAAACAGAGAGGGCCAGGGACTTGCCTGGGGTCACCCAGACTGGCAGTGACAGCCGAGATTCATACCCAGATCCTTTGGTCTATACTTTAAAGCAAGTGCCAACCACTGCCCTTCCAGAGGCTTCGGCAAGTGGCAGTCATCGCTTTGATCCACTGCCCAAGGACTGTGACTACCAGAGGACTGGACCAGATGAATTTACATAGGACCCTGAGTGGCCAACCCAGGGCTCTTTATAAAAGGCTCCTGCTCTCCTTCCTCTCATTGTCCCAAGACCCCACCAGCCCCAGAGCCTAAACTCCCTCCTATTTAGTTCTAGTTGTTTGCTTGGCCTCTTGGGCTTGCTGCTAAGCCCACCTCCTACTCTCCAGCACACCCTCCTCTGGGATGTGAGCTGGGCTCTCCTCAGCCAGCCTATCCATTCACCTCTCCCAGAGGGGCCTTGCTGCTCTTTGTAAAGAAGAATGGGGGACTTCTCTCTGTCAAGACGCCCTCATCTCTACCTTCATAGGCAGTTCTATGGGGCCCAATCAAGACTAAATTGAGCCTCTCTAGGGTTAGCCCTTCAGTCACACCCAGAGGGCCCAGGTGTGGAAGATGGCCCTGCAAAACACACCTGGATGACATAGGTCCCCTCTGGTGCCCTTTGGCCCATGCTCTATCTCCCTGTCATACAGCATCTTGCCTGACCTCCAAACCCAGAAGTCATGCTGTATCTAGATGACCCTCCTGGCCAAATCCCAGACCTGACAGTTTGTGAGTGCCTGGCCTGGGAAGGACTGACCCTGGTGTCCCTGAGGTTGACCTTCCTCTTCCCCTGAAGCTCCTCCACTCTCCAAGAAAGCAAGCAGGCTCACCAGACAGCAGCCACTGCAGCCTCTGGACATAGTGTCTCATCACCTTCTTCAGGCATGTGATGTACACTTCAATTTCCCTAGGCGTCCACTGAATGTGTCTCACTATCCCCTGGATTAATGCAAGCAAAGGCAATTTTCCCCCATCACTATTCCTTCATGTCCCCATCACTCCCTAAAAGGGTTTAGCCCACTGTGGCTCATAATTTCCCAAACATTGTTTAACAAACATTTTTGTTTGTTTGTTTTAAAGCTTTTCTTTTATTATATTACTAGGTGTATGGTTCTAGGATGGAATGAGGAATTGGGATGATGGTTTTGTGGCAAATGTGGTCACAGTATTAATGAAAAATAAGGTATCTCTAATTTTAAAACAGAAACGCCTTTATGGTAGGATGGGAGTCCATACATTTCAAACCAAAGGGTGACCTTGGACAGCATGATTGAACTCTCTTAAAATTTTTCTGGTGGATAATTTTGAATTTGGTGGATTTAAGCTTTATAGTTTTCCCTCATCTTCATAATATTGCATAAAAGGGCAAGGAGAGAAAATGGAGTCTTTACAAAAAGCATGGCTAGATTTTCATTATGTACTAAATATACCTGGTCCAGTGTCAATGCAATGAGAAAACAGGAGTCCAAAAGTAGGAAATAAGAGATGAGAACCCTTCACCTCCTGTGATAAGTAAGCCCTGTTCTCGCCATCTTACCAAGACCATCATCAGTATTGGGGGGCAGAGTCCTTGTCAGTGCATACATCAGCTGCTGCCCTGTGTTCTCAGCCACTGTCTTTGACCCTCACTCCAGTGAGCCCATCTAACCTGAATATGGCCCCAGGCTCCCTGAAGGGCTCACTTTTATCCAGCAGGATTCTGCATGACCTGTTCCCCAAGAGCAAACCCACTTTGGGGAGGCAGGGTTTGGTGGGAAGAACAGAAGCCACTGTGTGTATATGCACAGGAAGTTCTCCCCAACACATGCTGCCACTCATGGCTGAGAAGAGGCAAGGGTTGGGAGAGAATAACACCAACAAAATCCCAACTTACATTGACCTCTATGCTGGGGAAGATGCTGCAGTATTTGACTGCTGCCAGCCTCTGTACTGACTTTTGATGAGTGCAATTGGGACTGATGCGGCTGGAGATCCCCATCTTCAGTTTTTTTAGCCCGTAATTTGCTACCCACTTTAGTATAAAGAAAAGAACTATTATCTTGGGTAATTCAGGCTGAATTATTGTCTGACCCATCTATTAAAACCTCCTCTTTGAAAACTGTCTCATGTTTGAAATGTGGGGTTCCTTGGTCTTCACTGAGAGCATCCATTGCATGTGGATTCCATCCCCAGAGCTGGGGAGAGCTGTACAAGAAATAGGGGCAACAGGGAACAAAATTTATTGAGTATCTGCTACTCCCTTAGTCTGGCAGACATTGTTGCTTCCCTAACATCATTTCGACCTTCCCCCACAAAATTTGGGTGAAATCCTTCACTGCTCTAAATCTCACACTGTAATCCAATGAGGATAATTTCAGTCTACTTGTCACAAGAGTTACAAGAATAAGCAGGCTCCACGCAGTCAGAGCATACCCTCCGGGATTGACCAGTCAGACCAAGCTCAGACTTCATTGAGTGATTGAAAGAAGAAAGGTGTTCTATCTTCTGGATGAACAAGGAGTATTTCTGTTGCTTGCAATGGAAAGGATCTAACACCACTAAGAACTTTACACAAATCCCTGGCTGGTGTGGCTCAGTGGGTTGAGCACTGGCCTGAGAACCAAAAGGTTGCCAGTTTGATTCATGGTCAGGGCACATGCCTGGGTTGTGGGCCAGGTCCCTAGTTGGGGGCATGTGAGAGGCAGCCAACTGATGTTTCTCTCCCTTACTCTCTCTCCAAAAATAAGTAAATAAAATTTAAAAAAGAACTTTACACAAAATATACTTCAATTAGTCATCGATCTTAATTGGTAGGTACAATTGTCTTCATCTTACAAATGAGGACATTGAGCCCAAGTCAGTGTGGTTGGGTGGCATCCCACAGACCAAGTGGTTGCTGGTTTGATTCACTGTCGGGGCATGTGCCTGGGTTGCAGGTTTGGTCCTAGGTCAGGGCACGTAGGGAGGGCAGCCCATCACTGTTTCTCTCTTACAATGATGCTTCTCTCCCTCTCTTTTTCCCTCCCTTCCCCCCTTTCTAAAATCAAAAATCAAAATAAAATAAAATGAGGACATTGATATTGAATGTAGATAAGGGACTTGCCCAAGGTTACCCAGATAGGATATGGCAGAATCAGATTTCCAACCTTGGTGTATTTAAACCTTAGCAAGTCATTCTAAGCAGGTTTCTCCTCACTTCCATGTATGCCCACATTCCTAGAAGTAATGGCTGGTAGGAGGAATTATTGCCTAGGAGACATGTGCTGGTGCAGACAATTTAATACCCCTTCACTTGAGCAGATTTTATCCTTTCTGGGAAGCTCAATAGAAGAGCTAATCTTTTTCAGGCTTCTTCCTTGAGGGTACTTCCTGTACACTGAGCCTGGGAGAAACAGAGTAAGGTTACCTTGTGTGCGTTTCTTCCCTTTCCTCCCTTCCTCACACCACTCCCTTTTTATGTCAATTTGTCTGTCAATCAAGTCAGATGTAAAATCCCTTAGGCGCAGTTTGCTGAGGGTGAAAGGGAGGATGTAAGGTGGATCAGGGCAAGCCTACTGTGACCTCTCTTCTCCACACCCCAGTGAGTAGTTTCTGGAATCTGCGACATTTCGCAGCAATGCGGCTGGCCTGGAGACTCATCCCCGTGCCCTCCCGTCAGTCTAGGGGCTGAGGACACTGTCCCTCGTGGATGGAATGGGAGTGCTACACCCGGGGACCTACGGAGACTTTCAGTATTGACTTGTCTCATTCTCTTCCAGTGTCAAAACTGCATGTCCATTTTCCTGGTCTCGGAGACCTGACTGGTTTGAGGATAGGCCTGGTTCAGAGCTACTGCTGCTCATGTCCTGGGACCATGGGAGGGTCTCCTCCCCATGGGGCCTGCTGACCTTACAGCTCTCACAGGACAAGAGGGGTGTCCAGACACCTGTATCCTCCAACTTACCCACATTATTCCCAGTCTCTGTATAAAACAGTGAGAAAGACATCTCTGCTTCCCTCACCTGGGTCTCCGTCCTCCATTCTGCAGTGTCCTCTCTGGCTGACTGAGCTGCAGCTGGAGGGCATGTGGCCTGTGGGCTAGAGTGAGTGCTTCCCATACCCCATCTTATTTCATCCTCTCTGTTCCCCAGTTTACAGGTGAGACAAGAGGGACTCCGTGTCAGTAAGACGTAGAGCAAATATTCCACCCAGGTCCAATGGATTCCAGGGCTCTGTTCTGAGCCACTCTGCTGTCTGTCTTCGACGTTTGAAGTAAGATACATGCTATTAGATTTTAGGAGCTGAGTCTTTTCATGCCTGTCACAACCAGTTGGCACTGGTCATTATTCTTATCCCCTCTGAGCTTGAATTTCTTCATCGGTAAAATGGGAGCTAATATATTACCTGCCACATAGAATTGATTGTTACAAGCTTTAAATGGGAGTCTCAGAGGAAGGGCTGGCGCATGATCACGACTCATGATCATTGATCATTTTGGTTACCATCATTAACACATCTCAGCCATGCCCATGCGCCCACCCTGAGGCCAGCCTCACCTGGTGGGGTGCTCACCTTGCCACTGAGTGGCTGCCACACCACAGCTTTCAATAAGGGACTTCTCTCTCCATCAGGGTCATCTCTAGTGCTCTAGAAAAAGGCAGTCTTTCCCATCAGTGGCCTATTTTCTATGGCGACACACCCCATTCATCTCAGCTTCAATCTGTTAATTAGGAACCTTTGCAGGAAGGGGCCTAAAGGACTAGATTCCTCAGACATTTTTGCCTCATCTGCTGCAGGTTCAGAGGAGACTCTGGCTTTTTTTTTTGGTAGTATAGTATACTTTATTATTTTTTATAGTTTTTAAAATTTCTTTCCATTACCATATTCCCTTTATACCGTCTTCCACGTCTCCCCACCCCCTCCCCACCAAGACTCTGGCTTTTGAGGTAAAAAAAAAAAAAAAGGTATGTGTGTGTGTATTTGCCAGAACTTTCTTCACCAATTACCCACTCCTCTTCCTACTGGACTAGAACTTCTGGGCCTCCACCATGATAGGAAGCCATTTAGGAACTGTGCCCTATACGGTATCTCAGTTTTAAGGGAGAGGTTCCTTGACCACTGGGTACAGCTGGAATATGGTGATAGTTAAACAAAATCACCCAGGGCCCTGAACCAGCTGAGGCCTTGGGTGAGTTGTTGTGAAAAAAGCCTGGAGATGCCACTCCAGGGGCCCCTGCCCTGGTTTCAGCAGGCCCAGTAAAATCCTCAGTGCGGCCTAAGCCCCTCACACTGAGTCAGCTTAGGCAGTACTGTAGGTCCAAGAGACAGACCCTGGAATTATGGGGTTTCACCTCGGAAGTTGGGGAGGCTCCTGAAACCTGGTGGGGTTCCTTGAAGGAAGACAGTGCTTATGTGGACAGCATCTTCCAGAAACACAGCTCACTTGGGACTGCAGTAGGCTACACACTGGGATGGATGTCCTCACTCTGAAATGTGCTGGTTCATGAGGTCTGTCAGTTAGTGAAATGCTGAGGAGCTGATGGATTTCTTTGCTCCTTCTGTTCACAAGTACCATGGAGTCTGGAATCTCCCCCAGTCATAGCTCTAGAGGCCCCTTCTGGTTGCTGAGGTGGTTATTTTATGCTGGACTTATCTGACAGGCTGTGGCTGGAGATAAATATTCCAGGGCCACCCTCAGGCTCCTTTCAGGCCCCAGCTAAGCCTTGGGAAGCTGCAGCCAGAGCCCATTAGATGCCCTAACATCCTCGTTTCTTTGCCCCTGAGAGACCCTCCAGGTTAACCTTCCTGCCTTACAGTCATGGTGGATTTCAGTTCCATGGGGTCCTTAGGACCCAGATGGGGTCAAACCTGCGATATCCAGGCAGAGACAAAGATGGTGGTGGGTGGGGGCATGGAGGCAGAAGTGATCCCAGAGCTGAGAAGCAGATCCCCCAGGGAAGTTCTTCCCTCTTGGGGTCAGGGCTGGAGGTAGCCACAGGACACTCACCACTGAGGACCCTGCCCTGATCCCCCTGGCCCTGGGGTCAGGGGGTCTAGTCCAGACCACTTCAAGATCTAGGCAGGACCAGGAGACAAGGTAGAAACAAAATCCTGTGTGTTATTAGAGAGGGGGAGTCAAACCATTTTGACTGCCAAGGGGGCTGTGGTCTTGCAGAGTTTCTTGGGTTGACTTCTTTGCTTGAGCATCTTTGGCTTTTCTTTTGGGAGGGCTGCACTTTCGAGGTCTTTCCTGGACTGGTTCTTCAGGCAGGACACTAGTAAGGCACACTGAAACAAGGACTGGGAGGGTTAGCTGTGCCCTAGCCACAGCACACAATCTTCAAGCAGGGGACACACATACACACACAAGAGAGACTGGGTCTGCTAGGATTGTTGGACTCTCTTTATATCCCTAGAATGGCTCCTGGGGCAGAGAGCCCTGTGCATCAATCCTATCAGTAATAAGTACCATGTATGCAGATCCTGGGATGCACCAGTCACTGGACCCGTTAAAGCCTGGGCAACTCAAACCCTCAAACCTAGGTGGGCAAGTGCTATCTTATCCCCATTTCACAGATGAGAAAATCCAAGCTCCATGAGTGTAAGGGACTTGCCCAAGGCCACAATACTAGTATATAGAGAACCTTCAATCCAAACCCAGGTGGGTATGGTTCCAAAGCCAGTGCTCTTACCACATGTGGACCCAGCATCCACTGTTGGTCAGCCTACTGCATGCCTGGAGCTAACTCTGGATGTTGGCAGAATAGTGTGTGATACTCGGTTCCTTTGCCCACACATTTCTCAACTGATGAAAGGTTCTCTAGTAATTATTCTCAACCAAAACACTAGGAGACATCATTAGAATATAAATAATATCCTGGGGAAGGATGGATTAAGCTATCATTGCCCAAATACCTTGTGAATGAGTTTATCAGATGAGGGAACTGGACTGATGTGCATCTGAGAAAGGGTTAAAAAACAGCAGCAAAGAGGGGCCCTTTCAGGGAGGACACTTAAGGCACATTTAGGGGAGCAGATGCAATGGACAGGGAGGGAAAGAATGTGAAGAGGTGGCCCTGCCCTTCCAGGAGCTCACAATGTGTTGTTCTGCAAATGGCAGTCATTAAAGTGTGAGTCAGGCTGAGTCTCCTCCTCAGGCTCGTCTGCCTCCCCACCTTGACCATGGCCACCAACCTGCTCTCTGTCCACCCCCATGGTTTGAACTGCCCCAGCCCTTGTCTCACCTGTCTGAAGGATACCCCTACGTGTTGCCTCACAAACTCACCTCTGTCCCAGGCCCACCTTCCTAGTATGTATCATGATTCTGTTCTCTAACTCTTGGTCAATCATGTGCCCCAGTGAGGAACTTGGGAGTTACTCTGGGATTTCTTCTCCCTCATCCCGTACAGTCAGTCAGCCACAAGTTTGGTCAATTTCTCCCTAAATGTTCTCATGCCCATTCCCTTATTTCTATTCTCATTGCTACTGACGAGATCTGGCGCCTTAATACCTATCTAATCTCACCTTCAACTGCTCAAATTCCTTCTCTGAAAAAGTTACATTTTAGTAAGCCTTGAATAACAAGGAGAAATCCATGGACGATTTGGGAGGGGAATGGCAGGCTGAGGACATAGCAGGTGCAAAGGTTCTGAGTTTAGGAATGAGCTTGATGTGTTCAAGGAACTCAAAAGAGGCCACAATGTATAACTCACAGGCTTAAAACCAACAATTTATAGGAACCCCTCATGTTTTATCTGAAGCCTTGAGGGTCAGTGGATCAGGACATGAGGAGGGAAGCTGATGAAGGATGAGTCATGTCACCTGAAAGATGTGTTCAAGTCTGAATCCCTGGTACCTGTGACTGTGACCTTACTTGGAAATAGGGTCTTTGTAGATGTAATTAAGATGTTAGTTAATGAGGTTATATTGGTGAAGGGTAGGCCTTTAATCTAATGTGACTGGTATTTCTACAAGAGGAGAAGGGACACAGACACACAAAGAGGGAGGAGAGCCATGTGAAGACGGAGACAGAGATGGAGTTGTGCTCCCATAGGCTAAGGACACAACCCGCCTTGTGCTTCCAGTGACAAGGACACCCTCCTTGACCAAACTTCAGTCAGGCTCCTCTGAGCCTTCTTCTCAACTAGGCTGCAACGATGGCTGCTAAATCCAGTTTTGGCAAAGAATCTTGCTAAGTCAGTTTAGTGAGAACCCCCCACCCTTGATATTTGATCAACTTCTTCATCCCCTATACTGATATCTAAGTCCTTGACCTGCCTTCAGCAAGAATCCTGCTAAGTCCATTTAGCAAGAATCCCCCTATCCTTGAAAGCTAACCAAGTTTCTCTTAGTAATTTTCCATCCATGACTTGTCACTCTGCTTATTGGCTATAAATCTCCAGCTGTCTTTGCTGTGTTTGGAGTTGAGTTCAATTTCTCTCTCTTATTGCAATAATCTTGCATAAAGTGTTCCTTGACATTTTTAACAAGCATCCAGTGCAATATTTTTTCTTTAATACCAGCTGCCACTGAGGGATTGTACCCAGAGTTTTCAGAGGGAGAATGGCCCTTGTGACACTATGATTTCAGACTTTTATCCTCTGAAACTATGAAAGAATACATGTCTGCTGTTTTAACCCTCCTAGTTCAAGGTACTTTGTATGGCAGTCCCAGAAATAATATAGAAGCCAGCACAGTCATTTGTCCCACCTCTAAAGCATACCTTTTGGGAATAGTTGAGAGCTTTTTCCATCTCAGACATGATGGTGTTGATGTCATCACTTTCGTAAATGCCTGGAAACAAAGCACATTGTGAGTGTGGGAAGGGATGTAGATACTTCAAGTGTCTGTATCTGTACACAAAAGGGCTGTGTGGAGGTGACCTGAGCCAGAGAGGCAAGGTGGGATCTAAATGGGCTGAGTTGATGATCAGCTCTCTAGCCCAACACAATCCAGAGGTGGTCACAGTGAGGTTACCAACAGTGAGGCTGGCCTTGGGACACAGCACCCTGGCACCCAGTCAAGAGCTTGCCCCCACAGGAAGAGCAGGCTGGGAGCAAAGGTCTTGCTATTCTAGTGAATAAAATCACCCACCTTGGGATTATGTAAAGTGGGTAATGTCCGTAGTGAATATTGATGACAAGGCCAAGAGGAACTAAAGCATAATGACTAAGAAGACACACTCTGAGGTTGACTTGTCTAGGTTCAACTCCTGGCTCCCCCACTTACTACCTGTGTCTGACTTTTAGACCATGTGGGGTGGGGTGGAGAAGAAAGCTTCTTTGGCATCTGCTTTCTCTCAAATGTCTTCAGCTCACAATAATTGTTATGCCCAAGTGGCATATTTTGATCCCCTACAACTATCACAGAAAAATTTTTGCTCTGTGCTCCATGAACAACTGTCTTGTCACCCACCTGTTATGAGCACTCTCCCATTGGGAAATACTAAACTAAGGAACCTTTAGGGCCCCTTCCAGCTCTGACATTCTAAAGTATTTAAAAAATAGTTTTTCTTTTTTTACTAAAAAATTGTGGTAAAATATGCATAACATAAAATTTACCATTTTAACCATTTTTTAAGTGCAGTCAGTAGCATTAGGTACTTTCACATTGTTGTGCAGCCATCACCACCATCCATATGTGGTGACTGTGTACTGACTATGTGAGCAGCAGTTTTCCATTTTGAATGTGATTTTCACATGCTGCTTTTCTGGAATACATCTATGGCATAGGGAGTGATGTTGGTACTGAGATACCAGAAAGAAAGAGGTGGAAGAGCCAGCCAACACTTACACACCTGTGTCTCCAAACCAGTGGAAGCGGCCACCAGCAGCCCGGGTGAGCTCTCGGTAGGCAGTGGCTGTGTCGGTGCGGCTGGCATAGCAGGCAGGGGGGGTGGCATCCATCTGTGGCTCACCCACATAGAAGAGACACACATTCAGCTGGAGGTCACAGCCCCCACAGGCCTCGGTCACGTAGGCGCTGAGCATGGGCTGTGGGGGAGAGAGGGCGGAGGGCTCTTATAGCTGCTGGCTCAGCCTGATCATCTTTCTTGAGGGCCTACTGTGTGCCAGGTCTGGTACTTGGCACTGAGGATAAAAAGACAAATGAGCCGAGTCACAATTTCTTTATCTTTCTAGGGTAAAGCTGGGAAGCTGGACCAGAGAGCCTAGCAATACCAAGTGTTGCAACCTGGTTACAACCTGGGAACTTGTTAGAAATGCAGACTCTCGGGCCCTAGGCCAGACCTTTGGAACCATGATCTGTATTTGAACAACATCCCCACATGATTCTCCTGCACACTAAAGTCAAGTTTGGAAACATTTGCTAGGCTTCCACCTAGGGAAAGTTGTGGAGTCGTGAAGAATGGGGACACCCAGGACAGGGAGTACCCACCATGTCCTGGTCTGGAATGCCCCCTGTGAAGAGGTAGATGCCCTGAGATTGCTGTTTGTCTCTGTTCTTGAAGTCCACTTCCACAGCCTTCCGCAGGGCACTGAGGATGTTCCTACTGCCCTGACACTGCAGGGTCAGGGCCCACCTAGAGGCAGGAAAGGCCATGCTGAGGGAGGTCAGGGGCAAGACCAGGAGCAGAAGGCAGACATTTTCAGATTCATGCCCATGTCTGTCAGAGGGCAGGTATTCTATTCCCAGTGGAGAGGGGGACAGAGAAAATAGTACCACCCAGGCTGCCCTCAGACATAGTAGGTGCAGCCTCTGCCCATCACCTACTGCCAAGCGCTTTGTAAATTGTCGTGGCTCATGGAAACCATCTCGGGCCTCCAGCTTTCGATTGAGCTTCCAAACCTTGGAAGGAAGGAAAGAGGGCTTATTCTTAGGCAGAAGATTGCTCCACTCTGTGACCCAGCTCTTTGGGCTCCCCAGGGTCTAAAGAGGTCAAAATCCTAATTACACCCTCAAAAGGTTAAGGTGTCATTGGCCTGGGCCAGCCATGAGATTTCCTTGCTGGTCATGACCTGTCCCAATACATTCACAGTAAGGCAGAGCTGGGGCTCTCAGTGAAGACACAGAGACAGGACCAACTCTGGCCATCTGGACAGACTTCCCTCCTGATGTGTTTTGGTAACTCGTGTTGTCAGTGTGAATTTCCTCATCCCCTAAGAAGGGGGTCCTTTCTCCCTTTTTAATCTCCCCTGGAACACTGATTCATGCTTTACCACACATTTCACTCTCTATCTGTACTATAGTTGTTGTTTTTTTAAATATGCATCACTTCATCTTTCCTATGAGACACATTTAAATCCTTGAGAAGAAAATATATCCCTTTCATCGAAGAAAAAGCAACTCCTCTCTGGTTCAAGAGTGATCCCTCCTCCTGCACTCTTGACTCGTCATGGCCAATCTCTTCAGAGACCTTGCACATGCCTGTCTCAACATGCCTGGCTCCCACTACAAGGCCTCATGTTCTTTGAGGACTGGTTTTGTGTTTTAACTTCTGCATGCCTAATGCCCACCCCCGTGACTGGTGCACAGCAGGCTTTCCAGAAAGCTGTTCAACGAATGAATGGATAGATGAATACATGAATGAAAACATTGTCTGACATGGTTGCACAAGCACTTTTTCTATAGAATTTATTAGGAAAAGATTAGGCCCTGGTGCAGAATAATATACAACATTAACTGCTGACTTAATAGGTTTAGAACACTCCTTATTAGATGTGAAGTTGCGTAAAAATGTATAGTTCAAGTGGGTTCCTTTTCTCTTTCTCCCCTAATTAGTTAAAATGGCATGCAATTAAAAATACATATGAAATTATGTATATATTGAAATTATATGTAACTGTAGGTATTTAAACTATATATAAATTATGTATATAATTTTAATATTGACATATGAGAGCTACATATAATTTAAACATAGTTATAATTAAAAATAGTTAAATATGTATACAATATTTAAAATTTACTTATAGTTTAAATTCAGATATAAAGTTATTTACATATAAAATGTATACTTTAAATATACATTATATTTATATAATTTAATTTGTATAATTTAATTACATAGAGCTACATATAAAATTAAAACTAAGAACTGAAATCCTAAATGAAATATTGTGCCTTATTAGATCCAAACTGGGAACTAAGACTGGAGCATTCCTGGGGGCCCTTCTTTTTCTCTCTTCTGTTTATCAGCTTGGAGGCCAAGTGGGGCAATGGGCGGAGTTACTTTATCCTTGTTGATCAAGCAGTGTGTTTTGGGCTGCTTTTTACCTTCGCCCTAGTGGGACTGTTCTGCAGCCATTTAATTATTCAATGCCCCAATCAAGATCAAATCAGATAAACTGATGGCTGTCCCAGGAGGGTGGGTGTTCAGAACCTGTCATCCACTCCCTTCCAGGAGCCTCAGCCTAGTGGTGACATGCACACCGACCTCCCCCATCAGGAACTGGGAGCTTACGCGATGACATTGAAAGCATCCTTGTTGGATAGTTGCTCCTCCAGCAGAAGTCGCAGGGAATGCTGGATATGAATAATGTACATGGAACTGGTTGCAGAGATATCGAGCAGTATAACCACCCTAAACAGAAACACAAGCTTTAAGAGGAGAACCGAATCTCTCAGATAGTGTTCATTTTGTTCCATTTTACTATTTAAAGTGTTTTCCAGGGGGAACTTTAAGTGCCAGATTCACAGCTGGCAATAATCTTCTCTGTGGTTTGAGGTCAACAGATGTGAGTTTATAACAGTAGACTAAGGGGGTCGTGGAACCTTCTCTGTCAGGAGGTCTTATCACGGAATAAAGCCTCATGGTAGAGAAGGTTTAAGGGGCAGAGGCTGCATATAATGATTTGTATACCTTTCCTTGTTTAAAGTGCTAGGATTCAATATTATGATAGGTTGGGGTCTTTGAAGGAAAAACAGAAACATGGTAAACAAGTTAGATGTAGAACTGTATGTATCTGAGCCTCTGGGGAAATGTTTGTATCTTCTTGTTTCCTTGTTATGCTTTAAGATCTCTAGCCCCATTCAGCCTTCTCCTTTTACTATTTCAAATCTTACAGTCCCATCTCTTCCCTCTGTTCTCATTTGGAGACACCTATGGTTAGCAAAAGAAAATCCACTGGATTTAGAATCAGAACACCTTGGTTTGAGTCCTACTTTCTGTGTGGCCTTAGGCAAGTCAAAAAACCTCTCTGATCCTTGGTATGTTTACCATAAACTACTTATAATACGACTCCTCATAGGGTTGTGTTAAGAATCAAAGGATGTAATAGATGTATAGTATTATAAAGGATACTATTTTGTAAGAGTAACACATCAAATGAGGTATGGAATAATAATAAAGGTCATAATGGACACCCATTGTTTCTCCCTACTCAGTGTCCACAACCTCTTTTGGCAACAGCATCCTGATTTTCATTTGGGAAACACCTCTGCCTCTGTCGGTCCATTTGTTGTGGGTAGAGCTGATCCTACACTTTGAGAGTGGGCATTTGACCCTCAGCAATGTTCCATCACACTACCCTGGCCAGGGTGAAGAGTTCATGGATGGGCCCATGCCCTAAGCTCTGGGAGTGCTAAAACTGGTAGAAAGTAAGTTGGGAGCTAAGATGGCTACCTTGCCACCTGGAGGGGAAGTCTGCCTGAAAACAAAGCCATAAGAGAAGAAAGCAGAGCTGAGAAATGGAGATAGATTCCTGACATGTATGAACCTCTGGATCAAGCCATGCCTGAAGACAGCTATCAAATCTATTCTGGAATTTTCAGTTACCTTAACCAGACTTCACTGTTTTCAGCCAATTTTCACTTAGTTTCTGTTGCTTCTTAACTAAAAGAATCCTGAGTAACACAGTGAATGATGTTATTGATGTTGATGATGGTGGTGGTGACTTTTCCTCCAGGGGTTCTGTTGAGTGATTTGCTGATCCTTGGTGTAAGCAATGGCTTCTGGTGTTACTAATAGGGAATCCATGAGTTGGATAAGTGCTGTGTTACACAAAAAATCCATGAAGGACAAGAATACTACTTGGGGGAAGGTACCTTTTTTCACAGACAGTGCCCCAGATTCTTCTGCTGGCCAAAGAGAGCCATTCAATCCGCCTCTCGTACATCCGCATAACTCTGCTGAGCTGTTTCTGCAAACCCATGGGCCACACAGAGTGAGCAATTGCACAAAGTGTGGCTGATTAAGGGGTCTGTGAGGAAAGGGGTATATCCCACTTATCTTCTGGGGATAGTGTGTCAAGGCCATGGGTACCCAGGCAGGATGAACATTCCACTAAATCATGGATAAGTCTGCTGCAAGACCATGAAGAGAATAGTCAAAGCGTTTTATCACCCCTTATGGGGGAGGAGGTAGATCTTGTTCCAAAGGATTAGAGCCTTTTTTTTGTTGTTGTTTTTTGGCTTTTGTTAGATGCATCCAGATATCTACGTGGGGATGGGGTGGAAAAAGCTCCAGAGGTCCCTGTTGGGGGAGCACAGTCTCTGTTTACAGAAGAATTCAGTCAATGGCTTGGTGTCTCCACATTACTTGGCACCTTTCTCCCATTTCCCTTTCCCACACCCCATGTGCTGACTGACTGGACCCATCACTGACCTGGTACTCATAGAGGAAGGGCAGGTCCACATGAACATTCTTCACTGTCCCATCATGCCATTGAAATTGTACCATTGCCTTCTGCACTCAGATATCGCCAGGAGGGGGTACACACAGTGAGGAAGAATTTTAAGTTTAATTTGGGCACTGGGACTCTGACCACATGTGGGGTCAGATTATGCCCCCCACACCCTACAGGTCACTGCCTTGTCTAGAGCTGGAAAAGAGAACCATCAGGACAGTGGCCCTTGAATGAACATGCTGACAGCAGGCAGGCTGCCATCTCAGGATGCTCTTCTGAACACTGGAGTCTTGATTACAGAATATGGCTGGAAGTTTTGGTAACAACTGTGAGAGACCATAAAAACACACTGTCCGTGGGTTCTTAGGTTTGGGAACTCAGGCTTTTACGGACACATGAAAATCAAATTTCATCCTCCACCAAGTTGTCACATACATATCTTGAAGAATCACTCCATCCACCTAGTCATTCATCCATCCCCAGCTTGAATTGTCCATCACTCTTCCCCTTCATTCTTCCATCTTTATATTCATCTTTCCACTTGTCTTTCCATTCATGATTCCTTCCATTTCTCCACCTTTCCATCCTTAATTTAGTTTTTACTTTCATCCTTTCATCTTTTTTCTTTTATCTTTTTTATTCTATCTTGTCATTCATCTTTCCATTCCCCCCCATCTGTTCACATTTCCATCCGTCCATACATACATTCTTCTGCCTACATTTCCATGTATTCACCAACATTTTCATCCATCTACCCATTCAACCACTCAGCCATCCAGTAAACATTCATTGACTGCCTCACTTGTACTACATATTGGGGATAGAGAGTTTTTTTCTTTTAAAGAGCTCACATGTGGTGAGATTTAGACATGTAACAAACACACATATTAACACAGTGTAGGAGCTAAAGTAGAAGTCTGTACAAGGTAGAATGAGGTGTTCTGAGTGGGAGAGAGGAAAACTGTCAGACTGGAGGTAATTGTGGTACCCAATTTACTCCCTCTTGCCCATCTCCCGAGTTTTATTTTCAGATGGGTGGAAAGCCTGCCCATGATCCTCAGGCTCTGCCTTATGACTCTATTTAAACTCTTAAGAAGGGAAATGTCACAAAGGAGCTCCCCTGCAGAGGATGGAGAAAACTCTGGATCTGAGTCACCTCATGGATAGTTGATGATACCGTTTTCTGGAGAATAGGCACAAATTCCTCAATGGGAGAGAATGCGTTGGGTGCCAGAACCTGATAAAGGCTTAGCTTCTTGGCTGTAAAAATAAATGGTGGAGTTTAAGGTATGACTCATGAAGACCCAGAGGGTTAATGGCTTTTAGTCAGTTACCTGAATTCTGTGTTCTGCCCTCTTTGGGGACTTACCTTTTAGGCTATTGTCCTTTAGCCATTCTGCAGAAGTCTTGTCCAAGTTTGGGAACTCAATTGTGAGGGGGGCTTCATGCTTTGGCGGTTTAGGCAAGAGACCTCTGAGTGGCCCTTCTGCAATTTCTGTGGAAATCTAAATTAAAATTAAAAATCCTCATTACACAATCATAATTTAGAGTTGCAAAGTCCTCAGTCTCCCCCACCAACCCAGTTCACCCAAGGGGAGAATCTTGAAACATTACCTGGTAAATTAAAGGCAGTGTTGCCTCCCTGTCTGACCAGTCCCATCCCCTTTTCTGGAATTCCCAGGGAAAGAGGGAGATGTTTCCAGAAACTCTCTTCATTTACTCATCCTCCTGGCCCCTTCCCCACCCTTAGCATTAATATCAGCACCTTGACTTCCTGATGACAGGTGGCCCCTCAGTGGACTCAAAACACAAGGCTTCAGGGAACTAAAAAGTAACTCTACACTAAAATCACGTAGGGAGTTCTGCTCTGGCCCAGCCTCCCTTGCCCACATTTATAAACTAAAAACCTGAGGTTCTGAGAGGTTAAATCACACACAGCTCATGTAGGAGTAAAACACAGAACAGCAATTCCCAAACTTTGGACATCTGAACACTGTTTTCCTGAATTTTGCTATATCTGAATACCATTGTACTGTTATTACTTAGTTTATTTTTAAATCAAATATATGACATAAAAGCTTTTTATTATTTAATTTGATTTACTTTAAAAAATAGACTCCTTTTTTTGTATTAAATGATTTTAGAAAGATCTATTACTACCATAATGAGATAGTTTTAAATATATAACATTAAAAAATATTAATCTATCCTGGCTGGTGTGGCTCAGTGGATTGAGTGCCGGCCTGCAAACCAGAAGGTCACTGGTATGATTCCTGGTCAGGGCACATCCCTGGGTTGTGGGCCAGGTCCCCAGTTGGGGGCTTGCAAGAGGCAACTGGTTGATGTATCTCCTGCACATCAACGTTACTCTCCTTCTCTTTCCCATCTTTCTAAAAATAAAAAATAAAATCTTTAAAAAATATTAATCCATATATCACCTTACAATGTTGTAAACCACATGTAGCACATGCATTTCATTTTGGGAAACTCCTAACAATGGTTTGGCCATCTGATAGACCTGGGTTCAATTACACTCAATCATGTTCTCTCTCAGTGATCCCAAGCACATTATTTAACCTCTTAACTTCAGTTTGCTAATCTGTAAAGTGGGGGTAATAATCTACATACAGCAGACTGTTGTTGCAAAGACAAAATAAGGCATTTAGAGAATTAAGCACTGTGCCCATTTCATATTGAGTGCTCAGCAAATGAGAACTATTATAATTATAATACTAATGTCACCGTGATTATGTATAATCAGTAGAAGAGCTGGAAATAAAGTTCAAGATCCCAGTGTAGGTGCTATGTTTCTCTCACTCTAACCAGGCAGTATAAATACACCCCAGTGCTCTTCTGCCCACAGCTAAGTTTGCTGTGCCCTTCTAAATGGCATATAGCTTTTATGGTGCTTGTGCTATTGTGCTCATGTTAAATCTGTCCCAGAGCAGACTTTGCCCCTGAATGAAGGTCTGGGGTAAAAGCTATCTTCTAGACAGCCTACACTGTGTGGTTTAAGTTTTCATTATTCTCCAAACTGGAAGAAGAGGAAGGTGGAAGGGGTGGCAGGAGCCTGCTTACCTTTCCATGAAATACAGTTTTTAATTGGAAGATCTACCAGGACTCTTTCTGGCACAGTGGAAGGCCCGCCTGACCCATCAGCTCAGAGCTCCAAGGCTTTGCCTTGTTTCACTTTTAGGACATGGTAGGGCAACAGACAGATGAAGACAGGAAGATGAAGTGAGACCTGCTGAGTGCCTCAGGGAGAAGGTCCCAGAATCTTCACTTATACTTACCTCCTTCATGACGCCTGTCAGCTCCTCACTGGGGGCACTGTAGCACAGAGCTTGGATGTGGCCCAGGAGGCTCTGGGCCTTCTGGATTTCCACCAGTAGCTGGTCAATGTCTGGGCTGGTGCAGATCTAGGGGTGGTAGGAGCAAGAGGCCATTCAGAAGTCACTTAGCTACCAGTAGTAGCCAAGGCCAGAGGGCAAGGAGGGATGTCAGTTCCTAGAGCTGAGTGGCAGACTGTTTAAACCTGACTTTATAAACTGGGGTCTGTGTATACAGGACAGAACTTGTAAATGCATTGTGTTCCATTTGTACAGCCCTGGCCTGCAGTGTTAACCAGCTGAAGGGTTGTCTAACTTTAAAAGTGTGAAGAAACACTTTATACCCTCTTGTAGGCTGCAATAATAATAATAATAATTTTACAAGGACTTTAACACGGCTGGTGGGAATGTAAAAGGGTACAGCTTTTGTGGAAAACAGGTAGGTGGTTCCTCAAAAACAAACAGAATTACTCTATGACCAAGCATTGAGACTCCTAGGTATGTACCCCAAAACTTGAAAGCAGGTACTCAGACACTTGTATACCAATAGTCACAGCTGTTCACAATCACCAAAAGGTAGAAATAACCCAAATGTCCAGAGACTGATGAATGGATAAACCAAATGTTAGAATATCCAGAAAATGGAATGTTATCACCATAAAACAGAATGAACTACTAATACCTGCTATAATATAGATGAACCTTCAAAAAATTATGCTAACTGAAAGAAGCCAGACACAAAAGGTATATGATTCCATTTTTTAAATATATTTATTGATTATGCTATTACAGTTGTCCCATTTCCCCCCCCTTCACTCCACTCCATCCTGCACACCCCCTCCCTCCCACATTCCCCCCCTATATTTCATGCCCATGAGTCATAGTTATAAGTTCTTTGGCTTCTACATTTCCTATACTATTCCTTCCCTCCCCTGTCTATTTTCTACCTACCATTTATGCTACTCATTCTCTGTACCTTTCCCCCTTCTCTCCCCCTCCCACTCCCCTGTTGATAACCCTCCATGTGATCTCCATTTCTGTGATTCTGTTCCTGTTCTAGTTATTTGCTTAGTTTGCTCTTATTTTTGTTTTAGGTATGGTTGTTGATAACTGTGAGTTTGCTGTCATTTTTACTGTTCATATTTTTTTTCTTCTTTTTCTTAGATAAATCCCTTTAACATTTCATATAATAAGGGCTTGGTGATGATGAACTCCTTTAACTTGACCTTATCTGAGAAGCACTTTATCTGTCCTTCCATTCTAAATGAAAGCTTTGCTGGATACAGTAATCTTGGATGTAGGTCCTTGCCTTTCATGACTTGGAATACTTCTTGCCAGCCCCTTCTTGCCTGTAAGGTCTCTTTTGAGAAATCAGCTGACAGTTTTATGGGAAGTCCTTTGTAGGTAACTGTGTCCTTTTCTCTTGCTGCTTCTAAGATTCTCTCCTCTGTTTCATCTTGGCTAATGTAATTATGATGTGCCTTGGTGTGTTCCTCCTTGGGTCCAGCTTCTTTGGGACTCTCTGAGCTTCCTGGACTTCTTGGAAGTCTGTTTCCTTTGCCAGATTAGGGAAGTTCTCCTTCATTATTTGTTCAAATAAGTTTTCAATTTTTTGTTCTTGCTCTTCTCCTTCTGGCACCCCTATAATTCAGATGTTGGAACGTTTCAAGATGTCCTGGAGGTTCCTAAGCCTCTCCTCATTTTTTTGAATTCTTGTTTCTTCATTCTTTTCTGGTTGGATGTTTCTTTCTTCCTTCTGGTCCACACTGTTGATTTGAGTCCCAGTTTCCTTCACATCACTATTGGTTCCCTGTACATTTTCCTTTGTTTCTCTTAGCATAGCCTTCATTTTTTCATCTAATTTGCAACCAAATTCAACCAATTCTGTGAGCATCCTGATTACCAGTGTTTTGAACTGTGCATATGATAGGTTGGCTATCTGTTCGCTGCTTAGTTGTATTATTTCTGGAGCTTTGATCTGTTCTTTCATTTGGGCCTTTTTTTTTTTTTTTTGGTCTTGGCGTGCCTGTTATGTAAAGGGGCAGAGCCTCAGGTGTTTACCAGGGCTGGGTAGCACCGGTCGCTGCACTTGGGGGAGCTGTACGTGGGGCAGTAATGGCGCCTGCTCCACTCTCTGCTGAATTTCAGTCCCTCCCTTCGCTACCCACAATCAAATTGGGACCCTGTGGTGCTGATTCCCGATTGGGTGTGTGGGCTTGTGCATGCTCTAGGCCCCTGTGGGTCTCTCCAACGACCTCTCCTGTGAGGCTGGGAGTTTTTCTTGCTGCCGCCTCAACCCCCACAGGTGTTTTCACTCAGAGGTTTGAGGCTTTATTTCCCCACGCTGGAGCCCTGAGTTGTGAGATCTGCTTCGCTCCTGCGCCGTTCCTCCTGGTTTATCTATGAGCGAATGTGGGACCACGGGGTCTGCTAGCTGTCGCACTGCCTGCCCCATTCCACAGTCTGCCACCTCTCTGGGTCCGTCCACCAGCCTCCATGTTGTCCCGAGTCCTCTCCGCCCCTCCTACCAGTCTGGATGAATGTTTCTTCTTTATCTCCTTGGTTGTCGGACTTCCATGCAGTTCAATTTTCTGTCAATTCTGGTTGTTTTTTGTTTTAAAATTATTGTTGTCCTTCTTTTGGTTTTGCGAGGAGATGCAGTGTGTCTACCTACGCCTCCATCTTGGCTGGAAGCCCAAAAGGTAAATGATTCCATTTAAATGAAATATCCAAACTAAGTAAAACCACAAAGACAGAAAGTAGATTAGTGGGTGCCAGGAGCTACGGGTAGAGGCAGTGGGGAGTGATGCTTAATGATATGGGATTTCCTTTTGGAGAGATGAAAATGTTTTGAAAGTAGATAGAAGTTGTGGCTGCATGACATTGTGATAGTATAAATATCACTAATTGTATACTTTAGAGTGGTTAACTTTATGTGGGTGAATTTCACCTCATTTTTTTTTTTTAAAGTAAAGAAATCACACACTTAAAATAATCCAGATTTCTGGTTCTTCTTGAAAACTTGAGAATCTGGCAACACTGGAGGCACATTCCTATAGAGGTGACTGGCAGGGGCTGAGCAGGGGCACCTCTTCAGGTGGGGCAGGTGCTATCTAGTTCACCACAGTCCTCACCGCTCTTTGTTGCCTCCCACCAGAGTCAGTTGTCATCCCTGTGCTGTTGTTTTCCTCATTTTAAAGAAGACAATAAAATTTGTTGTACCCATACTTCCATCTATATTAGAAAAACAACAGATAAGAGGGCCACAGGTTTTAAGACAAAATGTTTCTTAAACCAGCCAGTTTTATTTATTTACTGGACCTTTCTAGCCCCTGTGGTCTGTGACCCCTACAAACAGAATCTGGGCAATGAGGTAACAAGAGTGGGTGTTGCTGAGAAAGGCATTTCCTAACTCAGGCTCCTGTGAAATGCTACACTTTGTAACACCTGAACATACTTGTGAGATGCAGCTGTTGATTTACTCATGGTTATTAACAGTTAGCAGGCAAGGCACAGCCTGTTAGCTGAAAGGATGGTTGGATTCTCAATCTGCCAAATGGATTTACACACACATTTGCCAACTGTTCCCTCCATGATGGACATGGTATGTGATGTCATTATTAACTGGGACAAAGACACTAATGGATGGATCTGTCCATCCATTAACAGAATGTATTGCTCATTCAGAATTGACTGCTGTGGGTCCCCTTCAAGAGCAGAGGTCTACCTAGGAGAAAGAACAGAGGCAGCCAATTCAGACTCAGAGCTTTGATGGGAACAGAGGTGGGGTGGAGCCCATGTTGATGGCAACTGGATAGATTCAGGATTCTACCCACCAGGCTTTACAAGGCCTCTAGCCTCAGAGGTGTGTAATTGGCTCATCAGACATGTTGACCAAAGGATCTCTTGTGACTTCATATCCCAATTCTTCCCACATATTTGCTTTAACCTGATTTACCTCTGTAAGCCCACTGAGCTTAGGGGAGGGAGTGGAAGCAAGCATACAGCATGGTCTGTCCTGGCTCAGGTCCCTGGGCACAGTGGGGCAGGCACGGAGGAGAGCAGGGGCAGTGAGCATACCTCTGTCCCTGGGGTGTAGCAGTGATAGCGGCCCCCAACAGCTTCTGCAAAGTTCTTCAGGACAGCCTGCGGGATGGCAGCAGGGTCAGCTCTCACTAGAGTGATGCCAATGCTGCAAACCACTTTCTCCTTGACCGAACCTCCCAACTCTCCAGAATTCCCATCTTACCAAGTGGAGAACTAGGTACAAGAGAGTTGTGCTCTGGTCCACAGCTTGGGGCCTGTCCACACGGGGCCTATCCACGTACAAAGCCTCACAGGCTGGCCCCGCCCACTATGACCAATCCAAGGGAAAACTTGGAAAGTCTCAGGTACTTACAGGAGGCACCTGATTGTCACATTTGTAGGTGACAATGTGGGTGTCGAGGTCCCTGCCCATGGTGGACTGTTGGATATAGTCAGACAGGATTTCAGCAGGCTGATCTGGGCTGAGAAGAAGACAGAACAAGAGAAGGGGGCACTCCAGCATGAGGACATACAAGAGCAAAATGATAATTTCTAGGGAACATCTACAGAGTCTAACCTACCACTTGTGTGCCAGGTCACTTGTATAAGATGCAAGGCAGAGTAAAAGCACAGGCCTGGCCTGCTCTGGTGGCCCTGTGCACAGATGACCCATGAACACAATCCTTCCATCAAGCATGTGTCAGGAGTCATGTTTGATGATCTTTCTTCAAACACTGGTTTGGTGGTCTGGCCCCCTTCATGTACTCTTTGTCTGCTTAGGAAAGGAGACCTACCAGCTTCCTAATATGGCCACCAGGGAATCCAGCCCCTTTAGAGCAAAGGCTTTCTTCAGGGCTTGCAGCAGATTGCTGCCTCCATCGGGCTGCAGGTGCTTTACCCAGAGCTTGAATTCCTGTAGGCTGGGGAGACAAGAATGGACAAAAGCAACCTAATCACAGCATTCTCCAGGGCTCTAGGCCCGGGACAAATTGAGCTCATTTCAGCCTAATGATAGCTCTTTGAGGTGGACGTGTTTATTCCCATTTTACAGATGAGAAGACTGAGGTTCAGATTTAGGAATTGCCAAAATGATACTGTTAGCAACTGGCAACACTGAGAATTCAAACGAGGTCTGACTTCAGGACCTGAGCTTCTAGTGACTGCCGTCAGGTGATCCAGGGCTAAGACCCTTCTTTCACCCACCCCAAACCCCCCAACTCTGCTGGGAGGCAGACTTCAGCCTGAAGCATGGAATTAATGCTCTAACACTCAGAGGGATCTAAGAGAAGGCTGTGGCTGTGTGGCCATATCTCATGTGGATTGGGGTGCACACTACTGGTAACAGGGAAAATGACTTAACACGGTGCTGTCTTGGTTAAACATTGAATACCTCACATGATACTAGTGAGAGAGTTCTCTTTCCATTTCTTTTTCAGTCTGACCAACCCCGCCCCCCCAAATCTCAGCTTGTTGCTAGCAATCTGTCTGTCATTATTATAACTATTGAGTCTCCTTTTTAAACAGAAAGAAAAAAATCAGGCGTAGAGCCTTCTCAAGCCAATAGGTTACAAGCTGGAATTTAATATCATCATTGTGTTTGCTATCCTTGTATTTATTTTTTGACTACTTTCTAATTATAGCAAGGATTCTGGGCTTCTCAACTATGGTACTGATAGAGAGTTTCCTTCAACAATAAATAGGGTTGATATAAAGAAAATTGATAACATTGAAAGTGGTGCAGAGTAAATAATAGCACACAAAGCAGAGATGTGACGAAAATCACTTAAGTCCAGGAATGACTGGAGTTGAGAAACTCCTGGCTAGATGATCTCAAGGTCATTCCAGGTTGGACAATGGAGATCAGGGGTCTAACTAAGGTGGAAATCAAAGTAAAAAAAATTCTCTCATTCACTGAATATCTGCCATATGCCAGTTACTTATTTTTCATTTCATCCTCACAACAGCTCAGTGAGGAGCAGGTATCCTCAACCTCATTCCGCTCATGAGAGAGGTGAAAGACTGGTCAATGTCACCCAGTAACTGCCAGAGCTGGGATTCAAAGCCAGCACTGCTGGAACTGAGCACTTCTTTGCCTGGACAGGTTCCTCTGTATAGTCAGTGCTGGGCAAGGGGATCTCCATCCCAGAAACCTAAGCTAGTGGATTTTCCAGCGATTGTGCTCTGGAATCTAATCCCGGCTCTGTCACTTTGGGCATGCTCCCTAACGTGAGACCAGTTTCTTTATCTACAAAATGGGGATAATAATCCTATTCCATGTGTTGGCTGCAAATATTAAATAAGATAGTACATGATAAGTGGCTACTGTGGTACTTAACATATGGTGGGTGATCAAAGATACTTCCTTCATGGTATAAGTGGAAACTCTTACATACCTTCCCTCTCTCTGTTCCCCTAAACTAGAAACTCCCAAATAAAGGACTAGCTAAATTGTAGTATATAGTGGAATACTACACAGCCATTAAAAAGAATGAGGAGTTCCTGTATGCACAGAGAGTGATATCCAAGGTTAGGTGCAAAGCCAGTTGCAGGCCAGTGTTACATGCTCTTGCTTATGTTTATTTTTTTTTAAATTTTAAAGGTTTTATTTTATTCATTTTAGAGAGACTGGAAGGGAGGGAGGGAGAGAGGAAGAGAAGCATTTATGTGCAAGAGATGCATGGATTGGTTGCTGCTTGCATGTCCCCAACTGTGGACCTGGCTCACAACCCAGGCATGTGCCCCAACCAGGAATCAAACTGGTGACCTTTTGGTTCTCAGGCCAGCACTCAATCCACTGAGACTCAACAGCCAGGGATCCTGTTTATGTTTAAATAAAAGAGGATGGCCCTGGCTGGTGTGGCTGAGCAGACTGAGTACTGGCCTGAGAACCAAAGGGTCTCCTTAAAAAAAAAAAGAGGATGAACACGCGGGTGCATGTGTGACAGACTGCCTGCAGAAGTAAACAGAAGATACTGTTACTGGGAGGAGAGAGGAGGACTTGGGTGAGGGAGACTCGTTGCTATTATTTACCCTCTCTTATTGTTTGATTTTTTGAACATGAGCATGTATTATTTTCACAATAATAAAACTACCTGCTAGTTTGCAGGATAAAAATGGTATCGTATGGTTGTCTTGTCTTTTCATTTGATGGATGACTTGTGAGGGTAATTCTTTTTCCAAAAGTTACTTGCTCCTGGTGTTTCTGCTTTTGTGAATTGTCCCTTTGCATTTATTTATCTGATGGAGTCTTGGGTTTGCACTTCAATCACGCAGTACAGACACTAACACTTGGGGAGGAAAATGACCACATAGGATGGCTACTCACACGGAGGTGCTGACATCCATGGGGTCTGGCCAGAGGGCACTGGTAGTGGTGCCAAAGGACAGGACGTATAGCTTCTCCTTGCGACTCAGCTGCTCCTCAATGAGGCTCTGGTGGACAGAAGTGTCAGGTAGGGAGTTAGTTATTCACAAAAGAGAAGGGCGCCAGACATCTGGTTTGGCCTGATTAAGTGAGGAAACAGCAGTTTTGCAGTCACCCCAGGGAGTAATGGCATCATTTGGACAACATCCCGCCTAATCAACGAGGCTGGAAAGACAGCCTTACAGCCTCCCCAGGGGTAACAGGCATCAATCCTCTGGACTAACGGGGAATGGTGAGGGGGAATTACTTTTACTGAGGCTGCGAAGTAGAAGCCAGATGAGAAAGTAGAACTTCAAGGCATGTGCAGTAGGAGCCACAATGGCCACCACAAAGGGGCGGAGTCTAATCTGGGAAAGTCTGGGGAAAGGATCAGATTGGAGGAGGGCATGGAACCAGAAGACACAGGAAAGTGATTGGATAGCGTGAGGCACCAGCACAGACCGAAAAATCCAGGAGAGACCAGGTAGTTTGAAATAAAGGCTGCTCTCAAGCTCAAGAAAATACATGGAAGACAAAGAACCCAGCAGGTGCCCTCCTTGGAGCATGTCCACTCAAGTATCCTTTTTGAGAATACTTTTGCCTTCTTTTTTCCTAAACTCTAAGGGTCCATAAGGAGACTTGCAAACAGGGGAGCAGCAAGTGGTGGCAGAGGGCTCTTTTGACTCTAACTTCTTTTTCTGAGTCCATGCAGCTGCTACGATAGCCTGCTTGCTCCCTAGCTCTCCGAGAGTGTACTGTCTACTTTTTGCTTTAGTAAATCTTGCCTCTCACACACCTCCTCCTAATCCAGTGTCCCCGAAATCTTTTTCCCGTGACACTGTAGAAGAGCCTATTTCCAGACTATGCGGGCCCTATTTGTCTAGGCCCTGGTGTTTCCAGTAAGAGGTCACCACTGGCTCCCAGAGCAAGGGGCCATGTGGAGCCTGGCTTTACCTCTCATGCTGTAGCCGGTCACCGGGGCTGGGGTATGTGTAGTGCTAAAGCAGGGTCACTTGAGGTTCAGCTTAGTGGACTCATGCTGACATTTGCTTCCCACCCACAGGGGATGTGGGATGAGAGCTGTAGCTGCCTATTCCAGACTGTCCCATGGTTCTGTGTGGTGGAGGTAGGACATGGGCCTTCAGCCTGTGGATTAATTGTTTAATCCCCACCTCACAACTGCAGACTGCTGTTCTCTTCCAGAGCAGCTTCTTAGGGTTGCTGTACACCAGGGTCAGAAATGTGGGTGGGATGTGTGTTTTGGCTTCCCATCTCAAATGTATGCTATGGTTGAACTCTTAACTGTGGCACGCAGGAGGGAGAACAGAGGAGAGAGACAGTAGTTTCTCTCCAAGGCATGTGAGGTGGGGATGGAGCAATGAACACAATACCAGCCTGTTTGATTGATGTTTTTAAGCTGTAGTTGGTGAATATACAACAGAGGAGTCTTGAGTCATAGTCAAGTTAGTAGGGACTGCTGTGAAGAGAATACTAGAAGCTCACACTCCCAGGGAAAATGATGTTGAGGTTTGGTTTCTTTAACTTTTTTTAGATGCTAATGAAGTGTGAACTGCTCTTTGTCAAATACATCATTGTGCATTTGCTGTAAACTGAAGCCTGCTAGACAGGCACAAATGGGAGGGAGGGGTGGTGGGAGTAGTTCCAGGTCCTTCTCTGTGCCCCAAGACTTACCATGAGGTCATTTTGTAATTCTTCTTTCCTAGGGCTACTGCTGATGGCTGACACATCAATGAGAACGCCGACTCTGGCCCCCTTGATGAGGCCAAATGCCTAAAACCATAAAGGACACATGGACAAAATCAAGGGGGAGGGTGGAGGTGAGGAAGGGAGGAGGGTTCAGCTGGGGAGGGGTGGAGGGATGGGGAGAAAAGGCACACAACTGTAATTGAATAATAATACAAAATTAAAATTAAAAAAATAAAATGTTAGAATAAAAAAACAAAACAAAACAAAACAAAACAAAACAAAAAACAAGAAGGGCACCCAGAAATAACCAGCACAACTGTGTTGCTCTGAAGACTTTCACCAAGCAGCTCTGCAATGGGAACTTCTAACCCTCCCAGACCTCAACAAGCAGGAGCCAAGGAAGGCCCATTTTACAGAGGAAGAACCAAAAACTAGGTCTAGGCTGCTGCTTCCATTTTGTGGCAACATATTCTTTAAGTTTTTGTCATTGATATTTACTGTCTATTCTTATGAAGTAATACATGTTCACTGTAGAAAATTTGGAGTCTGTAGAAAAGCATCCTTTGTAAGAGATAAAATTTGATACCTCACTACTGTGGATGAAAAAATGGCCACATGCTAAATCTAACAAGCTCAGGGGAAGCCTGTGTGGTGGGACTTACAAACTCAGAGACCAAAGTAACCACATGGGATGGACTGAAATTAACACATTCTAACTAAAGGCAGTTAATGGCTGGTAGTTATGTCCTAGTCTAATGGGGTGCAAAGTGAGGGGTGCCAGAAAATAGGAGAAAAACCCCCACAGACCTCAATTGGGGGATAGGGGAAGTGGATGATATGACTTAAGACACATTGCATAGCAAAAAGGAAGCTAATAATTGTGCTACTGCCCGGGGCAAAAGGTGTCTAGTGACCCTGAGGGCATTCAGGAGCTCATGACATAGCCAGGGGAGGTGAATGCCCTCCCTAGAAGCCCCTGTGTCACGGTAACTCTTGACCCGACTAAAGATGGCAGCTGAGAGAATGTAAACAATATGGGGAGACTGGCAAATGTAGCACATTGTGGGAGAAGCTGGATAGGAGGTCATGTAGGAAGCTCTGGGTCTGGATTTAAAGTAAGGACAAGCAGAGAGAGGGATGTTGGTTGGCCATGAGGGCTGAGAGAGTAGGTAGCAGCTGTGCCGGTCTTTAGTGAAGAGGGCAGCTGTACGTGAGAGGTTCATGCATGGTGCCTATAGTTGAGGGAGGAGCTATGTCTGTTCCTCTGAGGATTCGGCTATGCAGCCTAGGCTAATAAGAAAGACGAGCAGTCATAAGAAAGATGAGCCATGAGCCAGAAGGGATTTGGCAGCAGCAGCCAAGAGAAAGAGAACGGTGGGCTGCTGCTCTGATTGTGCCCATTCCAGCTGACTCCAAAACCACTAAGGACTCTGCCTTGCAAGATGCTGACCTGCTGCCTCAGACCTAGACTCTATTCGTACTCTTGGGACTCTGGACATACAGAGAAGTCACTCTCTTGGGACTCGTGCCTTTCCTGGACTTCACCATGATCCAGTGCAACATGGCACATGTTTTCCTGGACTATTATGTGGAGGCTGAGGACAACATACCCCAGATCCTGAAGGAGAGAGCTGCTGCAGATGGCAACTCTGAAACCCATGAGTGTGCCTTCCAGAGGGGATGGAGACCTGTTTGTGCAGCTGGCTTAAGAACAGATAAGATACGGGGCACTATTGGGCTTGGTGTTGGCTTATACCCTGGTGGGGAGCAAGGAAAGTGCTGGGTCTCCTGGGAGAACAGGGCTCTGAGCAGAAGTGCTCTTAGCCCCACTGAGGTCCTACCTGTGTAAATAAAAACCTGTTTCCTCCAACACTAATTGTTTGGTCATGCATCAAGGCGCCACATGCACAAGCCCCACTTTGCTCAGTTACACTAGGGCACTATTTTTCTCTAACAAAGGTCAGTCTTCACCTTAAGTGAGCCTGTGCTCTTTTTTTTCTTTTGGCATCTATGATAACATACCTGATAATATACCTTTGGAATATCAAAGTAATTTCCTTTTGTCCAGACCCCTCAAAGCACAACCACCAAACCAGAGCAGAGACCACACATCCTCTCACTGTTATTATTATCATGCTAATTGTTGACTGTTACCTATCCTATACTTACCAATGTAAAAGAAGTACAAGGGGGGACTCCCAAAAACCCCAGAATTATCTTCTGGAGACAAGCTCCCTTGTAGTACAGGCTTCCCCCGCTAGGTGAGTATTCTACGAACCCATCTGTATCATTGTACCAGGTGGCATTGTTGTGAGAGGTGTGCTCAGATTCAGTGAATTTTTTTCAAGACTCTTTCAACATGTTTGACCATTTCATGATGGGTGATTTACAAGCACACCTGCCCACACTGCACTGAGTGTTCAGCAGTTTTGGACCCAGAAATGGCATGGCCCCATGCCCCATACTCCCTATTCACCTGATCTCAACCCAAGTGACTTTCTTTTGTTTCCCCAGATGAAAAAACATCCTCAAAAGGAAACGTTTTTCCAATGTGAAAGAGGTGAAACAAACAAACAAAAAGCAGTTGCACTAAAAAGCATCAAAATCAATGAGTTCAAAAACTGTTTTGAGCAGTGGAAAAAATGCCTCGATAGGTGTATTGCATCAAATGGAGAGCACTTCGAAGGTGACTAAAGTTTAAACATGTTAGAATAAATACACAATTTTTTACAAATAAATTCCAGGGGTTTTTTGGGGGGGACCTCCCTTGTGTCTATTCCTTTTACTTTTTATTCAACCCCAGAGATTTGCCTGCTTTGCTTTCTTCCATCTCCCGAATCTACCACCAATGAGTTTCACGTAACCCCCTTATGCCTCCTCCTTTGATTGTAATGTATAAAATAAGGTGCAAAACTGACATTCTCTGGAGATTTTCTCCATCCATTGAGATTTTGCTTCCCAGCAATTGCCATCAGTATGGCTCAAAGAAACTCATAAATATTCTTACAGGCTTGGAGGTTTCTTACGTTAACATTTACTTGGCATAGTGTGGCAGGATTCCAAAGAAGTCCACCCAGGACCACCTTGCAGACCCTGACCTGTGCTTGGTACCAGAAGGGGCCCATTGTGCCTCACTAGCTCTTTGTTTTACATTTGGTGTACTTGGGTTAATTTCCCTTGGGATTCTGGATCTCCCTGTTTTAAGGTAAGAGGCCCTGATTTTATTTGAGCCAATTTTTAAAATCCTCAAGGTTAAGGGTTGAAAGAACCCAGGCTAAGGTGGGACAGTAGGAAAAGTGGATGGCTGGGTTTTAGCTTTGAGTTTTCTATTGAAATTGCTTTCTGAGAGTCTGAACAAAAAAAACCCCCTTTGCTGGATAAATGGGAGCCTGAACTCATTGGGATCCAAAGATAAGGTGCACTCTCTTCAGCCTGAATCTCGGGTATTAGGAGACTACAAATCTTTGTGGAGTTGTCAAAAGCCATCCCTTAGGATATACAGGAAGGAGCCCGATAGAGAGTTCCAACTCTACTGTAATTAAACAACTAACTCATCTGGAGACACACACATAAAGGTTGGGTACTTGCTCCGAGTCCTCACAGTTGTATTAGGCAACTGGGGAGAAAAACCAAGACACATGAAGGTTGAATGTAACCTAGGAAGGAGGTGACAGACCCTTGGAATTCAATCCATAAGCAGCATATTTCAACCCACCACACAATATCCCTAGAAATTTGTTCAGACTCTGAAGATAATTTAAAGAAAACTAAAATTAAAATGGGAAATTGTGCCTCCAGGGCCAGAAACTCCCAGCTCCCAGCCCCTATTAATACTCATGCAGATACACAATGAATAGGAAGCTTGTACTTACATGTACTTTACAGAAATGGGAAGATTTAGCTAGAAATGATATCAACTTAAGATGGCCAAAATTCAGTTTTCTTTGGGTGCCTAAATTAATTTTTGCATGCAAACTTAGAAAAATGCTGGCTCTAAAATTAAACTGAATGAATGGGAAGCATATCTTGATTGGAAATTAGAAACTTCTAAGAGGAATACAGATAAATTTAAAAAAATGATTAATAAGAAATTTTACAAACTTTCTTTGAACTAAAGAAGGCTTCTGAGGTTAACAAACCAATACCCCATTCCTCTCCCTGGCTGTATAATACAGTCATGAGCTCCTCTACTATATTCTTTGCTTTCTGAGCTTCCTTGTCTAGATTTGCCCTCCCTCTCCCTTCTTCGTTCCCCTTTCATCTACTCTATATCTCCTCCACTACCACTCCCTACTGACCTAGGGGGAAATGAGAATAGGAATTCAGACAAGGGTAATCCAGGAATTCTAGCAGCTGCCTTTGGAGAAATGCTGGTCTCAAGCAGACAGGAACAAGCAATTGTATATATTCCTTGGACTGAAACAGAATTAAGGTATCTGCCTAAAGATTTCCCCAATTTTTGCCTTGGCTAGATAGCTCAGTTGGTTAGAGCTTTATCTCAAAACACCAAGGTTGTGGGTTCAATCCCAGTCAGTACATATACAAGAATTAGCCAATGAATGTATAAATAAGTGGAATAACAAACTGATGTTCTCTCTCTTCTCTGTTAAATTAAAAAAAAAAAGAAATTTATTTAACTGTTAGAACATGTAATGCTGGCTATTCTGATCTATTCCAATTAGTACACCTACTGGTTTCTGGGAGCAAAGCAACAGAATTACTAAATAGGGTTTGCTAGGAAATTCTTGTACAGGAGTCTTTTTATTGTAGAAAGCCAGGTCACCTTAAAAAGGATTATCCGAAACTGAAATGGGATTTAAAAAAAGAAAAGAAACAGAGCAAGCATAGGGCTGCTCCAAGGATGATGAAAGAGCATTTCCCGGATCCGGAAGATGGCGGCGAGATAGGTGGCCGCGAGATAGGTGGGAGCGGAGTCCACTTCCCCTCAACACCAGTGAAACACCTAGCTGATCTGAGGAGCAGAGCGAACAGCCAACAGTATTCCAGCATATATGAAGATCGGAGACCAAAGATAGAGGACATGGAAAGATCAGACAAGTGCTTAAGGACAATAAGATCCCCGGGACCCGTGCGGGGACGAGGGCAACTGAAGCCCCAGCCTGGGTGCAGGGTCTGCTGCAGGATTCGTGGGAGAGAGCCAGGCTGGGCTGTGTGAGCAGCCAGGTGCTTGTTTGGACCAGGGGAGCTTTAATAGGAAGAATTTCTCAAAAAGGAAAAGAAAATAGAGGCATGTAGTAGCAAGTTAGAGAACTCTCCGCAGCAGCCAGGGCCTCTGGCACCCCTCCCCCCTCAGCCCTGGACTGTGAACGCGGAAAAGCAGCCCTGGCGCTCACCTGAAGGCCCGCTGCGCGTCTAGGGGCCCACACCTGAAACCCTGGGTGAGCACGAGCCCTGATAGGCAGGCCCAGCTGCCTGGGCACCAGACCCAAAGTGCCCCAGTGGGTGTGTACCCCAATCAGTGGCTTGGGGCCCACACCTGAAACCCCAGGGGGGCGGGCGCCCTGATAAGCGCCTGGCTGCCTGGGAGCACAGACAAAAAGCTCCTGGGTGAGCGCGCAACCGGATCAGTGGCTGGCTGCCCCCGCGCACAGACCCAAAGCGGGGATCGGCAACCAACTGAAGTCCAAAGCGGAGATCAGCCACACAACCCGATCAACGGCCTGGCTGCCTGCAGGCAACCACAGCCAAAAGCACTGTTTCTGAAAAACTCCTATGTAGCCCCTGCGCACAGAACTCTGCATGGCCTACTGGCTCTCTAGGAGGAAGGCAGAACGCCCAGCAGAGGGGAGCTGCAGGGCTAGGAGAGACTGCATTCCCCGCAAAGACTCGACCCAGTAGGGGGCTGAACTACCCCATAGCAGCACCGAGAGCCCAAGGCATCTAAGACAGCAAAGAGCAAGAAGGTGGAATGTGAGTTGCCCCTAACTGGTGCAACTCAAGGACAGCACAGCTGGTGAACTAAAGGCCTAGTGGGGAGCAGAAGGACCCAGAGGAACTAGACTGAAGGCTGAACAACAGTGAAGAGTGTGGCTCAGGAAGGGAGAAAAGTGAAACCAATCCTTCCAACCATACCCTCCTGTTCCACAGACAGGACGACCAGCTGAACTAACCTGAACAGTTTAAACCCAGCAGAAGACCTTTTTTTTTCTTTTTCTTTTTTCTTTCCTTCTTTCCCCCTGAATTCCTTCTTCCTTTCTGTCCTTCTTTCTTTTTTTATTCCTTCTTCCTTCCATCCTTTACCTTTTTTATTCCTTCTTCCTGCCTTCTTTTATTTATTCTATTGTTTTAATTTTTGTTAAAAAATTCCTTCTTATCTTGCCTCTGATCTTTATTCCTACCCCCTTCCTTCTTTTCCTTTTCTATTCCCTTTTTCCCTCCTTCCATTCTTTTTTCTTTTTTTTTTTTTGCCCCCATTCCTCTTTTTCCCACAGGTGAGACAACAAAACCTGGAGTGCTGAAAAGACCAGAGTAAGACTGTGTTACACCCATAAACGTCAGCTCAAGACCAGTGAGCACAGGAGATTAAGGAGACAGCACCACTGAATCCCATTGGCATTCTACCATAGAAGTTCATACCATAAACCCAGGGAGTCAGAATAGATCAATATAAGAAGCAGAGGCTAACAAGAAGAGTATCACAAACAATGGGAAGACAAAGAAACAATTCCCAAATGAAAGGAAAGGAGGAAGCCTCAGAAAAAATGCTAACTGAAAAAGAGGCAAGTCAACTATCAGATACTGAGTTCAAAGCAATGGTCATCAGGAAGCTCACTGAGCTCTCTGAGCTCAAAGAGAACTACCAGAAACTACAGGGAAACTACAATGAACTCACTGCAAACTATATCAACATGAAAAAGGAAATAGAAACTATCAACAAGGGCCAAAGGAAATGAAGATTACAATTTCTGAATTGAAGAACACAGTAGAAGGAATGAAAAGCAGACTTGATGAAGCAGAGGATCGGATCAGCGAGCTGGAGGACAAAGTAGAAAAAAACACCCAGAAAGAGCAAGAAAAGGAAAACAGGCTCAGAAAGAATGAAGAGGTAATAAGGGAAATGCAGGACAACATGAAATGTAACAATATCCGTATAATAGGAATACCAGAAGGAGAAGAAGAAGAGCAAGGGATAGAAAACCTGTTTGAAAAAGTAATGATGGAAAATTTCCCTAATCTGAGGAGAGAAAAAGTCACCCAAATCCAGGAAACACCGACAGTCCCAAACAAGAGGAACCCAAAGAGACCCACTGCAAGACACATCATAATTAAAATGGCAAATTCCAAGACAAAGAGAGGATCTTAAAGGCAGCAAGAGAGAAAAAGGAAGTAACATACAAGGGAGCCCCAATAAGGTTAGCAACTGACTTCTCAATGGAAATGTTCCAAGCCAGAAGAGAATGGCAAAAAATATTCCAAGTAATGAGAACCAGAGGCCGGCAACCAAGACTACTTTACCAAGCAAGACTCTCAGTCAAGATAGAAGGCCAAATAAAGAGTTTCCCAGACAAAAGAAGTCTAAAAGAATACAGCTCCACCAAACCAGCTCTGCAAGAGATGCTAAAGGGACTGCTTTAAGGAAAGGAAGGAAAAGAGAAAGACAGAGGAACACAGGTAGGGAAAAAATGGCAACGAATAACTACCTATCGATAATAACCTTAAACGTAAATGGATTAAATGCGCCAATCAAAAGACATAGAATAGCTGAATGGATAAGGAAACATGACCCACACATATGCTGCCTACAAGAGACCTATCTCAGGACAAAAGACCTACACAGACTGAATGTGAAGGGCTGGAAACAAATTTTCCAAGCAAATGGACAGGGAAAAAAAGCAGGGGTAGCAATACTCATATCACATAAAATAGACTTCCAAAGAAGGGCCATAAAGAGAGACCCAGAAGGTCACTTTGTAATACTCAAAGGAAGAATCCACCAAGAAGACATAAACATTGTAAATATGTATGCACCCAACATAGGAGCACCCAAATACATAAGGAAAATCTTGGAGGATTTCAAGAAAGATATTGACAGCAACACAATTATAGTAGGGGACTTTAACACCACACTATCAAAAATGGACAGGTCTTCCAAACAAAATATCAACCAGGATATTGTGTCACTTAACAATACCCTAGAGGAAATGTACTTAACTGATATATACAGAGCTTTTCATCCCAAAGAAGCAAAATACACATTCTTTTCAAGTGTCCATGGAACTTTTTCAAAGATAGACCACATGATAGGACACAAAGCAAGCCTCAACAAATTCAAGAATATTAAAACTATATCAAGCATTTTCTCTGACCACAAGGGACTGAAACTAGAAACCAACCCCAAAGGAAAAAACCCAAAACACTCAAAATCATGGAGACTGAATAGCATGCTATTAAACAATGAATGGGTCAAGAACGAGATTAGGGAAGAAATCAAAAACTTTCTGGAAACAAATGAAAATGAACTCACAACAACTCAAAACCTATGGGTCACAGCAAAGGCAGTCCTGAGAGGGAAGTTCATAGCAATACAGGCCTACCTTAAACAGATAGAAACATTTCAAAAAACAACCTAACCCTACACCTACAAGAACTGGAGGAACAACAAAGACAGCCCAGAGCAAGAAGAAGGAAGGAAATAACCAAGATCAGAGCAGAGTTAAATGACATAGAGACTAAAAGCACAATTCTAAGGATCAATGAATCCAGGAGCTGGTTCTTTGAAAAGATAAACAAAATGGACAAGCCTTTAAGTAGGCTCATCAAGAAGAAAAGAGAGAGGATCCAAATAAACACAATTAGAAATGAAAGAGGAGAGATTACAACTGATACCACAGAAATACAAAGGATTGTAAAATTACTACGAAGAACTGTATGCTAAGAAATTTGAAAACCTAGATGAAATGGACATATTTCTAGAAAAATATAACCTTCCAAAACTGAATGAAGAAGAAGCAGAAAACCTGAACAGATGAATAACAGCAGACGAAATTGAAGCAGTCATCAAAAAATTCCCAACACACAAAAGCCCTGGACCACATGGTTTCACAGGAGAATTCTACAAAGCATTTAAGGAAGAGCTAACCCCCATCCTTCCCAGACTATTTGAAAAAATCCAAACTGATAGAAGACTCCCAAACTCTTTTTGTGAAGCCAGCATCATCCTAATCCCAAAACCAAATAAAGACACAATGAAGAAAGAAAACTTCACGCCAATATCGCTGATGAACATAGACGCTAAAATTCTCAACAAAATATTAGCAAACCGCATCCAGCAATACATTAAAAAGATCATCCACCATGACCAAGTGGGATTCATCCCAGGAATGCAAGGATGGTACAATATTCGCAAATCAATAAACATAATACATCACATCAATAACTGCAAAGACAAAAATCACATGATCATATCAATAGATGCAGAAAAAGCATTTGATAAGATACAGCACCCATTTATGATAAAAACACTCAGCCAAGTGGGAATAAAGGGAGCATTCCTCAACATCATAAAGGCCATATATGAGAGACCTACAGCCAACATCACACTCAATGGACAAAAACTTAGAGCTTTCCCACTATGATCAGGAACAAGACAAGGATGCCCTCTCTCACCACTCCTATTCAACATAGTATTGGAAGTCCTAGCCACAGCAATCAGACCAGAAAAAGAAATAAAACGCATCCAAATTGGAAAGGAGGAAATGAAACTGTCACTGTTTGCAGACGACATGATACTGTACATAGAAAATCCTATAGACTCCACCAAAAAACTACTTGACCTAATAAATGAATTTGGCAAAACAGGTGGATACAAAGTCAATACTCAGAAATCAAAGGCATTCCTGTACGCCAACAACGAAACTGCAGAAACAGAAATCAGGAAACAAATCCCATTTGATATAGCAACAAGAAAAATAAAGTACCTAGGAATAAACCTAACCAAGGAGGTAAAAGACCTGTACTCAGAAAACTACACAACAGTGAAGAAAGAAATGAAGGAAGACACAAACAAATGGAAGCATGTACCATGCTCATGGACTGGAAGAATTAACATCATCAAAATGGCCATACTACCCAAAGCAATTTATAGATTCAATGCAATCCCTATTAGAGTACCCATGACATATTTCACAGATATAGAACAAACATTTCAGAAATTCATATGGAACCATAAACGACCCCGAATTGCTGCAGCAATTTTGAGAAAGAAGAACGAAGCAGGAGGAATCACAATACCTGATATCAAACTGTATTAGAAGGCCACTGTAATCAAAACAGCCTGGTACTGGCATAAAAACAGGCACATAGACCAATGGAACAGAACAGAGAGCCCAGAAATAAATCCATGTCTCTACAGTCAATTAATATTTGACAAAGGAGGCAGAAGCATAAACAGCCTCTTCTACAGATGGTGTTGGGAGATCTCGACAGCTACGTGCAAAAAAAATGAAACTCGATCACCCACTTACGCTATACACGAAAATAAACTCAAGATGGATAAAAGACTTAAATATAAGTTGTAACACCATAAAAGTTCTAGAGGAAAACATTGGCAGGAAAATCTCAGACATTCCACGCAGCAACATCCTCACAGACATGTCCCCTAAAGCAAGGGACATAAAGGAAAAAATAAACAAATGGGACCTCATCAAAATAAAAAGCTTCTGCATGGCTAAAGAAAACAGCACCAAATTACAAAGAGAACCAACAGTATGGGAAAACATATTTGCTAATGATACCTCAGACAAGGGCCTGATGTCTAAAATATATAAGGAACTCACACGACTCCACTCCAGGAAGACAAACAACCCAATTAAAAAATGGGCAAAGGACTTGAACAGACACTTCTCCAAGGAAGACCTACAGAGGGCCCAGAGACATATGAAAAGATGCTCAGCATCTCTAGTCATCAGAGAGATGCAAGTTAAAACCACAGTGAGGTACCATCTCACACCAGTCAGAGTGGCCAACATAAACAAATCCACAAACAAATGTTGGAGAGGATGTGGAGAAAAAGGAACACTAGTGCACTGTTGGTGGGAATGCAGACTGGTGAGGCCACTGTGGAAAACAATATGGAATTTCCTCAGAAAACTAAAAATGGAACTGCCCTTTGACCCAGCAATTCCGCTGCTGGGATTATACCCTAAGAACCCTGAAACACCAATCCAAAAGAACCTGTGCACCCCAATGTTCATAGCAGCACAATTTACAATAGCCATGTACTGGAAGCAACCTAAGTGCCCATCAGCAAATGAGGGGATCCAAAAACTATGGTATATTTACACAATGGAATTCTATGCAGCAGAGAGAAAGAAGGAGCTTATACCCTTTGCAACAGCATGGATGAAACTGGAGAGCATTATGCTAAGTGAAATAAGCCAGGCGGTGAGGGACAAATACTGTATGATCTCACCTTTAACTGGAACATAATCAATAGAAGAAAAAAGCAAACAAAATATACCAGAGACATTGAAGTTAAGAACAATCTAACAATAGACGGGGGGGGGGGGGCAGTGGGAAGAGGGGATTACAGGAACTACTATAAAGGACACATGGACAAAACCAAGGGGGAGGGTGGAGGTGGGGGAGGGAGGTGGGTTCAGCTGGGGTAGGGTGGAGGGATGGGGAGAAAAGGCATACAACTGTAATTGAATAACAATAAAATTTTTTTTAAAAAAGGGCATTTCCCCTTCTCCTTAATAATCATTTAGGAGAAATTAAAATTACCATTAAAAAGTGTGGGGGGTGGATTACTAAGGTTCTTGTAAATACTGAAGTTACTTTATCTGTTCTTAAATCACACCTAAGTTGCCTCTAGTCTTAGAGAAAAACTTCTGTGCAAATCGTAGGGATATCTAATCAACCAATGTCTGCTTTTTAAAAAATATATATATTTATTGATTATGCTATTACAGTTGTCCCATTCCCCCCCTTTACTCCACTCCATCCTGCACAACCCCTCCCTCCCACATTCCCCCCCATAGTTCATGTCCATGGGTCATACTTATAAGTTCTTTGGCTTCTACATTTCCTATGCTATTCCTTCCCTCCCCTGTGTATTTTCTACCTACCATTTATGCTACTCATTCTCTGTACCTTTCCGCCCTCTCTCCCCCTCCCACTCCCCTGTTGATAACCCTCCATGTGATCTCCATTTCTGTGGTTCTGTTCCTGTTCTAGTTATTTGCTTAGTTTGCTCTTATTTTTGTTTTAGGTATGGTTGTTGATAACTGTGAGTATGCTGTCATTTTTACTGTTCATATTTTTTTTCTTCTTTTTCTTAGATAAATCCCTTTAACATTTCATATAATAAGGGCTTGGTGATGATGAACTCCTTTAACTTGACCTTATCTGAGAAGCACTTTATCTGTCCTTCCATTCTAAATGATAGCTTTGCTGGATACAGTAATCTTCGATGTAGGTCCTTGCCTTTCATGACTTGGAATACTTCTTGCCAGCCCCTTCTTGCCTGTAAGGTCTCTTTTGAGAAATCAGCTGACAGTCTTATGGGAAGTCCTTTGTAGGTAACTGTGTCCTTTTCTCTTGCTGCTTCTAAGATTCTCTCCTTCTGTTTCATCTTGGCTAATGTAATTATGATGTGCCTTGGTGTGTTCCTCCTTGGGTCCAGCTTCTTTGGGACTCTCTGAGCTTCCTGGACTTCTTGGAAGTCTATTTCCTTTGCCAGATGAGGGAAGTTCTCCTTCATTATTTGTTCAAATAAGTTTTCAATTTTTTGTTCTTGCTCTTCTCCTTCTGGCACCCCTATAATTTGGATGTTGGAACACTTAAAGGTGTCCTGGAGGTTCCTAAGCCTCTCCTCATTTTTTTGAATTCTTGTTTCTTCATTCTTTTCTGGTTGGATGTTTCTTTCTTCCTTCTGGTCCACACTGTTGATTTGAGTCCCAGTTTCCTTCACCTCACTATTGGTTCCCTGTACATTTTCCTTTGTTTCTCTTAGCATAGGCTTCATTTTTTCATCTGGTTTTCGAACAAATTCAACCAATTCTGTGAGCGTCTTGATAACCAGTGTTTTGAACTGGTTATCAAGAGATAGGCTGGCTATCTCTTCCTCGCTTAGTTGTATTTTTTTCTGGAGCTTTGAAGTGTTCTGTCATTTGGGCCATTTTCTTTGTTTTTTTTGTCTTGGCACATCTGTTACTTAAAGGGGCGGAGCCTTAGGTGTTCCCCAGGGTGGGGTAACGCTGGTCGCTCTGCTGTGATGCCGTATGTGGGGGAGGGGCCGAGAGGGAGCAATGGCGCTTGCTCCACTCTCCACCGGATTTCAGTCTTTCACTCTGTTACCCACAATCAAATTGGGCCCCTCTGGTGCTGGTTCCCTAGTGGGTGAGCTTCTGCACACTCTAGGCCCCTGTGGGTCTCTCCCACGACCTCTCCTGTGAGGGTGGGAGTCTCTCCTGCTGCCGCCCCAACCCCCACGGGCGCTTTCAATCATAGGTCTGAGGCTTTATTTCCCCGTGCCGGAGCCCCGGGTTGTGAGGTCTGCTTAGCCCCCTCGCCATTCCTCTCTGTCTATCTATGTGCGAATGTGGGGCCACAGGGTCTGCTAGATGTTGCACTGCCTGCCCCATTTGTTCCAAAATCCTCCACCTCTGTGGGTCTGGCCGGCTGCATTTAGGCGAGTCCTCTCCACCCCGGGTGCCTGTCTCCGCCCCTCCTACCAGTCTGGATGACTGTTTCTTCTTTATCTCCTTGGTTGTCGGACTCCCGTGCGGTTCGGTTTTCTATCAGTTCTGGTTGTTTTTTGTTTTTAAATTGTTGTTGTCCTTCTTTTGGTTTTGCGAGGAGGTGTAGTGTGTCTACCTATGCCTCCATCTTGGCCAGAAGCCCCACTGTCTGCTTTTAAAACAGAAACTGTCCCCTTCCAACTAGGGAATGTTAAGGGGCAATATATATATTTTGGTAATCAAATCTGCCCCAACTCACTTGATAGGATGAGATTTTCTTGAAACTAATGATGCCCACATAACCTTTTGCCAGAAGGGTGAAATATATTTAGCGATGAGTAAATCAGATATTGAACTAACTTGAAAAATAATAATTTGAAAGGAAACTCCACAAGAGGAAAATAATCTTGAGAGTCAACATTTGTTGTAGGATGGTTTACTGCAACCTTGGGCCTTTTCCAGTATAGATATTGGCAAGATCAAGTCAGTCACTCCTATTAAAATAACTATTGATAATACTTTGCCTTTAGCTATTCTTCACTAATATCCATTAAGATTTGATGTACTAGCCCATTATACAAGATCATTTAAAAAGGGAATTTATAATTCCATATTCAAGCCCCTGTAATTCTCCTATCCTTCCAGTAAAGAAACTCAATACTAAAAAATAGATTTACACAGAATCTCATAGTATAAATGAAATAATTATCCCTAAATATCCTGCAATTCCAAAGCCACATAATCTATTATCGGTTATTCTGTGGACAGCCAATATTTTTCAGTGACAGAGTTATATAGTGCCTTTTTCAGCATTTATGTAAAAACAACAACAACAACAACAACAAAACAGAAAGAAAAGAAAGAAAGAAAAAGAAAAACTAAAAAAGACAAATATCTCTTTGCTTTCGTCTGGGAAGATTACAAGTTTACTTGGACAGTAATGCCCTAGGGATATACAAAGAGTCCCACCTATTTCTCTTAGATACTAAAAGCTGACTTAAATGATGTTAAATTTCCCAGAGATTCCACTCTAATTCAATACGTGGATGATTTACATTTATGCTCTAGACAGGGGTCTCCAACCCCCTGGACTGCAGATCAGTACCAGTCAGTGGCCTGTTAGGAATCAGGCTTCAAGGGAAGGTCGCCAGAGCTCATCAACCACCTGACCCCCACGCAAGCCTGAGTTCTGTCTCCTGTTCCCTAATGTCACTCCAACCCTACCTCGTGGAAAAAGCTGTCCCTGGTGCCACAAAAGTTGGGGACCAGCTCTCCAGAATATTACTAGACTCCCAAAGGACACAATTTACCTATTACAACAGCTAGCTAGCTATAAAAGGACATAAGGTCTCAAAGGATGAGCTACAATTTTGCTTACTTCAAGTAAAATACCTTGGCCATCTCATATCTAACCCTGAAAGACTCAGAATGATATCCTTTTCTCCTCTAAAAACAAACAAGGCCCTGGCCAGGTACCTCAGTTAATTAGATCATTGCCCCAATACACCAAAGTTGTAGGTTTGATCCCCAGTCAGAGCACATATAAGAAGCAACCAATGAATACATGAATAAGTGAAACAACAAATCAATGTTTCTCTCTCTCTCTCAAATCAATTAAAAAATTAAAAAATAAAAACAAAAACAGCTTGGAGGGCTCCTGGGTCTGACTGAATACTATCACAATTGTATTCTAATTTTTTTTTATTAATGGCTCAGCCTCTATATGTCCTATTAAAGTCAAAAATGACCTAATCCAATTCAGTGGAACCCAGAAGGGAAACAAACTGTAAAATCTCTAAAGAATTATCTAAATCTCCTGCTCTGGGACATCTTAATTATACACTTCTCTTCTTTCTTTTCACCCATGAAAATAAATGAGATGCCTTTGGAATTCTAACTCAGAAAAATAAAGGTCATCAGAGACCTAAGATATTAGAGTCAGGGACTAGACTCTGCTACAATCGCGCTCAGTAAACAGACAAGAAGAGATAAAGGCTCTCCTTCAACTACTTATGTCCTTCGTTCTGTTGAATCTCCACTGAATTCTCATCACACTCAACACTTCTGTCAGTAGACTGGCTCTTGCCTTCTGCACCTAGTATTACTTGAACTCGATGTGAGAATCTTAATCCAGCAACTTTGCTACTTTCTTTGCGAGATGAAAACATCCATGATGTGAGGGTTTTTTTTTTTTTTTCTTACTAACTACCTTCTTGTTCCTAGGAATAGTTTACAGGAAATTCCTATTCATAATGCTGACTTAATTTGGCTAACAGATAGATCTTTGAAAGATAAACAGAAATGTTACTGAGCTGGGTATGCAATAACTTCCATGGTGGACTTAATTGAAGGTTCTTATTTATCTGCATAGGATCTTCCCAAGAAACATAATTAATTGTTCTAACTTGGGTTTGCCAATTGGCCAAAGATCAACGATCCAATATTTACACTGGTAGTAGCCCTGGGTGTAGCTCACAACTCTAGAATGTTGTTGAAGGAGCAGGGCTTCTTAATTTTCTCAGGGCAGCCCATAAAAAATGGAAAGGAGGCTACAGAATTATTAGATGTCCTACAAAATTCAAATAATTGGCAATTATTAAAATTCCAGGACATTCTAAAGTTGCGACCATGGAAGCAAAAGAAAATCATTTAGCTGATGCTACAGCTAGACAGGCAGTATTAAACAATCAAATTATCCACACCCAAGAATGCTCCTTGCTTCCTATTAAATCAATAAAAGACTTTTTTATTATTCTTTTAATTTAATTCTTTATTGTTGTTGAAGTACAGTTGTGTCCATTCCCTCCCTCCCCCCCCCACCCCGCCAGCCATCCCCATCAATAAAAGACTCTTCTAATGGTTCCAATGGACAGCTGTAGAAGAAAAGAGGATATGACAACAAATGGAGGAAACTGTCCCAGGCACACAGATAGGGCTTGGGCCCAATCAGAAGCCAATCTTACCTATAGGGGCTTAATTACCTGTACGTTAACATGTGCATGAGCTAAAGCATTAGAGTCCTAAATGATGATTTCATAGAATAAACAATGTTACTACTGCTGTAGTTCATAAAGTATATAGTAGATTAGATGTTCTATCTGTCCCAATATAACCCTGGAAAATCATTCCACAGGTCCTAAGGACATTTCCCACTCTCTTTAGATTCATTTGATGTATAGTAATTGGATTTTATCCAAATGTTACCATCTCAAGAATACAAATATGTGTTAGTTATGATTTGTATGGGTTGAGGCATTCCCTTTCAGAAAAGCAACAGCCTTAATGGTAGGTAAATTATTATTGGAAACAATTAACTTCCAAATGAGGAATTCCCTCTAAGTTACAGTGACTGAGGGACTCATTTCACTGGGCAAATAATGCAATCCACTTGTAATATTTGGCCTATTCTACAGTATTTTCATTGAGCTTATCACCCCAGTCCTTTGGATTGGTGGAACTTACAAATGGTACAATTAAAATTCAACTAGGTAAATTTTCAGGAGCTTTTAATCTCTCTTGGCCAAAAGGTCTCCCTATAGTGCTCCTCAACCTAAAACCTACTTTTGGTAGACATAGACTTTCTCCTTATGAAATAAATAGTCACCAGCCATTATATGAATCTGGATAAAGGGACGTATGAAGAACCTTACTGAAAGGAGTCAGGCAGGCTGAGTCACCTGGGTGATTTGATGTTTTACCAAAAAACTCTGCATGAGCACGTGATGCATGAGTGGGTGTGTTGTCGTGATGAAGCTGCCAGTCACCAGTTTCCCATAGCTGTGGCTGTTTTTGTCATATTGTATCTTTCAACTGATGAAGAACACTGAGGTAGTACTCCTTATTAATTGTTAGGCTGGAAGGGCATACTTGTGATGAACAACACCTTTGCAATAAAAAACACAGTTAACATGGTCTTGATCTTTATGTGACTTTGCCATGCCTACTTTGGGTGTGGAGAATCAGGCGACTTCCATTGGGATGACTGGGCCTTAGTTTCTGGATTATAGCCTTGGATCCACAATTCATCTCCGGTTATGACTTTCTTGAGGAAATTTGGTTCATTGGTAGCAGTTTGAATCAAGGCATTAGCAACTGCAGGTTATGGTTCCTTCTGCTCTGGTAGCAGAAGCTGTGGAATGAATTTTGCCACAACATGTTTCATGCCAATATCCTGTGTCAAAATCTTGGACAGAGTCGTTTTTGGAATCCCCAGATCAGCTTCTAGTTCTAGCACTGTCAGTCACCAATCTTTGTTGATTGCAGCCTGTACATGTTCAACATTCTCAGGTGCTCTGCTTGTTGCAGGTCTTCCAGAATGTGGATCACTTTCAACAGATTCTCGACCAACTTTGAAGGGTTTGTGCCACACTTTTATTTGTATTGCACTCATTGCATTGTTCCCAAAAGCTTTTTGAATCATCTGAATAGTTTCTACAGAGGAACATTCAAACTTAACGCAAAATCTGATGCAGAATCATTGCTCTACTCACTCAGTCATTTTGAATATGACGGTCACACAGTACATACACATGTTCACTCAGTGGTATTTACCACTGCCTTACTAGTACAATGAAGTTGTCACTGTTGACACATGTGCATTGACACATGTGTGTCCTTGGCTGCCAGGTTACATTGATGTTGTGCAAAGTGTTCTCATTATATAAACAATGGCTGGACTTTTTCTGGACTCTCGTGTGTGTGTGTGTGTGTGTGTGTGTACATATACATATATACACATTTATATTTATCCTCACCTGAGGACGTGCTTATTGACTTTAGAGGGATGGAGAGAGAGAAGGCGGGAAACATCAGTCAGTTGCATCTCCTATGACTGAACCCACAACCCAGGCTTGTGCTGTAATTGGGAATTGGACCCCTAACTTTTTTTATTGTTGTTCAATTACAGTTGTCCCATAGAAACCCCAAATTTTTGGTTTATGGGACAATGCTCCAGCCAACTGAACCACACTGGCCAGGGCAGGATGTGTATATTTTCAAGAGATGTTAAAAGGAAGTAGTTTGTCTTAATAAGTTGGTTATTTCTGAGTGAGTAGAGACCATCTAAGAAGAACAAGGGAAGCTGTAGAAAGTTAGTGGAAAAGGAATATTGAGAAAGGAATTTTATATATAAACACTAGAACCCAATTATGAGAATGTCCTTACTCCCTAACCCAACAAGGACAACTAACTATATTAATTCAGACAGAAGCTGAAATGGCTATAAAAACCTGGCCCTTTCTTTATAACTGCTGCTGAGACACAGGCAATTTACTTATGAGACTCTTATTGTCTTCCTGGCCTCTAGAATTTCAGATGGTAATTGTAATTTACAGCATTGTGTTCTTAAAGCCTTGGCCCCAAATAAACCTTAGGGTTACAGCTTCCAATTACACAACTAGCAGGAATCAGGTGAATAATGAACAGCATTTGTGTGCTTCTAATGGGAAGTAGATGAGCCATAGTAAATGGGTACTCATCTTGTGGTCAGATTGTGAAAACTGAAGAGGTGTATGGTGTGCCCTCAAACTATAAGTAAATGTTATACTAGATGCAAAATACAGAGATGTGAGACAGACAGCAAAACCTGGGTCATAATAGCTTATAGGTTAGAAATTATCCAGAGTGTTTTTCTTAGTAAAGGCCCATAAGATCTGACTGTCCCTTTCCCATTACCTGATTTTCACTTTTGAGAAAAAATTCGGCCTGGGCTTCCCTCCAAGGTTATGGTCTTGCCCCATCCCCACAGGTCCATTGTTCAGCAAGACAAATGCTGACACTGAGACTTCCTAGCACATGGGACCTCATTATCCAACCAAAAGGTTAGTTATCTATGCATCCTTCAGATTGATTTATGACCAAAAGGGGTACATGTGGACAAAAAGGGGACTACATACTAAACCTGACAAACTCAGGGGAGGCCTGTGTGGCAGGCTTACAAATCAGAGACCTAAAGTAATTCCAAGGAATGGTTTGAAAAGAAAACTTCCTAATTAAAGGCAGTTTATGGCTGGTGGTCATGTTCTAGGGCAGTAACTTCCCTGACCAAGTTCAATCTTCACCTTAACTGAGTTTGTCTATTGTCTTTTTCCATCTACTGTAACATATCTGGCTAACAAACCTTTGGAATATCAAAATAATTTCCTTTTGTCCAGACCCCTCAAAACACAACCACCAAACCAGAGCAGAGACCACACATCCTCTCACTGTTATTATCATCATGCTAACTGTTACATGTTAACTATCCTATACCCACCAATGTATGTATCTGTTCCTTTTACTTTTTCTGCAGTCTCAGAGATTTCCCCATTTTGCTTTCTCCTGCCTCCCTAATCTACCACCAATGAATTTCATGTAACGCCCGTATGTCTTCTCCTTTGATTCTGATGTATAAAGTAAAGTGCAAAAGTGCCATTCTCTGGAGCATTTTCTCAATCTGTTGAGATTTTGCTTCCCAGCAAGAGTCACAATTTGGCTCAAATAAACTCATAAAAATCCTTACAGATCTGGACGTTTCTTATGTTGACATTACATCAGCGTATTTCACTTCATTTCTCTGGATGCTCATTTATTTTCCCCTTCTCCACCATCACAGGCAGACTTGTGAAACTTGCTGGCTGCCCTGGTATTTCTGTGAGTTTCTAATTATGTTTCTAACCGCTATTGCCACCTACCTGTTGATGCTGTTGGATTCTGCATGTAATGACTCATCCTGTTATAGCTGCACTGTGAATTAGAATTTTCATTCATATGAAACTGATAGTTTTCCAGGGGTGCTGGGTTCCATTCCATGCTTTTTGGCTTAAATCCTGCATTACTGGATACCCAGTTTTCTGTTTAATTCCATTTCATGTTCACAGAGGTGTTTTGTACCTCTCATACCTTCAACATTTCCTTTCTGCATTCTCTTGGCAAGTGATTTTGCCTCCAGTTTCACTGAGAAAACAGAAACAAACTGAGGAGTAGTAGTAATTGGTTTTTTCTAATCTTTCCAGCAGAATCTACCAGCCTGCCTGGCCCTGTGCCCACACATTTTGCCTTTTTCCTGTTACTATGGATCTAAAGCTAACTCTCCAAGCCCTACAACCAACCTTCTGGCTTGTCAAATAGGTACTTTGCTCCTATAATCAACCTTCTCTTAGACTATCAGTTTCTCCCCTCTACTGCCCATTGTACAAGCAAATACACATTTCAGGACCCCATCTCTCGTGCTACTACTCCTTTTCTCCGTTTTCCATTTCAGCAATGTTTCCTTACCTACCATTGCTCTGTGACCATTCATTAGGCTTTCCCTTCCTCATTCCTCTAAAGCCACATTTATCAAGGTGACCAATGACCTTGCTCTTGCCAAATCCAAGTTCTCAACTTTCTGGAACTCTGAGTAACTAGCATAGGACACAATTTGAAACAGGCTGAAACACTTAATAGTACACCGGTCTTTCAGGGCACCACATTTTCCTGCTCGTCCTTCCACTCACTGGCCAGTCCTCATTCTCCTTTGCCAAACTCTCTTCCTCTTCCTGAAGACTAAATATTGGGACGCCCCAGGAACTTGTTCCTGCAGGTGTTGGGCATGGGCTGACAGTATTACCATCGCTTGAGAGCTTGTGAGGTGCGGCATCTTAGGTCCCACCCCAGACTTACCTAATTAAAGTCTACATTTTAATAAGATCCCCCAACCTCACGGGATTTGGCTGCACAATAATGTTTGAGAAGCCCTGACTGATGTGGCTCCATTAGTTGGGCATCATTCCACAAAGTGAAAGGTCGCCAGTTTGATTCCTGGTCAGGGCACATGCCTGGGGTACAGGTTCAGTCCCTGGTCGGGGTGCATACCAGAGGCAACCGATCAATGTTTCTCTCTCACATCAATGTTTCTCTCCCTTTCTCCCTCCCTCCCCCTCCCTCTAAAAATAACTAAATAGAATCCTTACAAAACTAACACTTGAGAAGCACGGGGCGAGTGCCCCATCCTTTCCCTACCGTACCACACCAGGGCTTCCAGCCGCTGCACTGCTGCCACTTTTTGCCAGATGGCTCCCCTTCACAGGGAGCGGGACCATGCACAGGGGCATTTAGAAGTTTTCCTGTCACCCTCCCTTACCAGTTGTGACAACCAAACACTCTGCAGAAAATGCCTAAGGTGAAAGCAAATGGTGAACCAGAAAAGCATCTGTTGGAGGAAAACAGGCTAAAACAGATAAAAGAGCAAATCAAAGAGCAATCACTCTTCTACACTCCAGGGCTGAGAAAGACATTTAATCAAAGGTTCAGCAGAAGCTATGTGCAGATGATCAGCCTTAGTCTTACAAATCGCATTCAGGGTCTGTGGTTAAATGGTCCAGGGCACATCTACTCTCACCCCTCCAGGGTCTGCTTTGTCTTCTGGTAGCAGAGCTCTGGCTTTCTCTATACAACCATCCACCTCCCTTTGAGGTTTGGTGAGTGGGGAAGGTTATCCAAACTCCCCCTCTACCCCCTCCCCCTGGTTTTCCCCAGGAATAAGCACTAGTTCCAGTCCTAGCCAGTTAGTATATCTCACCTCCTTGGCAATGGTGATTGGTCTAAATTGGCCCAGTGAGAGTCAATCCCAGGACCTGGGAAGGTGTACTGGGAAAGGTAGATGGGGTGCCTATTGGCATGTCACTTTAGCTGGTGACATGTAAGCTTAGAGCTGTTGATGACCATCTTCCCAAGCCTGGGAACAGCCTTTCTGAGAATAAAACCAACCCAAGAAAAGCAGAGCCCAGAGACAAAGAGGTGACATCATTCGAGCCCCTGGACACAGCTGTGTCTGGGTTTCTCATTTATGTAGGTCAAGAAATTTCTTTTTTGTCTGAAGTAAAATTAAATTGGGGGTCTATAATTTACACCTGAAAGGGTTCTAACAAATACAGAAGGAATGAGTGAAAGGAGGCAAAGAATGAAATCCGTATTTGTTACCCTTTTGCTGTTTTCTCTGAGCCACTGAATTCTCTCTTGATAAAGTCCAATAGCTCTGCCAAAACACCAGAAAGACTCATTACTCAAGGACAGCTTCATCACTAAGCAACAGCCACTTCCATGGGAGGAAAGCGTGGATGCAATTATTTTTTAATGTGTCTAAGTTTGGGGGAGAGTATAAGGCAGATTTAACAGAACAAACTAAAGGTACTTGTTTGCTAGGGGTACGCGATGGAGGCCCTGTGAGGAGAGTGCTGTGTGGGTGCTGCTCCTTGGTGGTGCCGTGTATACTACAGGCAGCTGTGGTTTGGTGGGACGAGAGTCAGGGATAAGAGTGAGTGCCAAGTGCAGGCAGGGTGGTGGTGGGCGGGGGTGTTCTCTTAAGGTAAGTGGAAGAATACTCTTGCTTTTCACAAATTGGTTCTTTCAGGGGAGACTTCCAAGTCACCTAGGGATGATCATCAAGGCACACATGAGGCAGTTCAGCAGCACTTTTATCAGTGTATTGATGAGCAAATGAAACTTAGTTTCCAAAAAACTAGTCGCAAACAATTCCAATGGCTGTTTGGAGACCAGCATGTAACAGGTTCTCAACCTAAAGACTCAGTCACTATAATATAAGTGACTTACCCTCATTGAAAGCTGTTGAGATTTAGGTGCCTGGGGAAGGGCAAGGAAGGCCTTTGGATATGAAATCATGGGGCAGGGGATGGTGCATAGTTTTCCGGCCCACATGGGTATAGAGGGCTAAGAGTATGAGCTTCATAATGAGACAGGTTTGTCCTGGAGACCTAGTCCTGCCATTTACTAGCTGGGTGACCTTGGACCGGTGTGGTGACCTCGGACCGGTGTGGTGACCTCTCTGAGCCCCAGTTTCATCATTTCCAACATGAAGACAATAATGGGACTTTATCCAAGTCAATCTACTTGAAAATCAATTTGCCAAATGATGAATTAACTGAATGGACTTGAACATTCCTTAAAATGCTGGATTCACAATTAAGCCAATCATTCAAAATATTGCAGAATTCTTTAAAAACTCTTTAAACCTTCCAACTGTAAATTACTATAAAATTTATAGTCTAAGTGTTTTGATAAATTTGGCAAATTAGTCATTTAGCTATTGAGATTTAGTTAACTTTAGAATAATACTATATTTCAAATTGTTCTGAGGATTGAATGATAATATATACAGCCCTTAGTAGAATCCCTGACACATTAACAAATGTTAGCTATTTGTTGTTATTATTATTATAGCTTTGTAGGTCAGCTCAGTAATTGCGGGTCACAGACTGCATAGCCAGGATGGAATGCAGATGTGTGCGACCAGAATCTGGTTTGGGAGGGGCCAATGCATATTCTGACATTTACAAAAGCATGAACCCAATCCATTGGTCACTGAAAGTGGTTGCTCTTAACAAATACACATCAAATGAGGCTGTGAGGTTTATGTGTTTATCCAAAGAAGTCATCAGCTTTAGAAAGCTGAGAAAAACTGATATGGTTCAACTTCTTTATGTGAGAAAAAATGAAATTGGGTCTAGAAGTGGGAGAAGACCTGCCCAAAGTCCCACAGAGATCATCATCTGAACAAAGTGACTTTCAAGCTGCTGAAAGGCGATAATTCTTGAGTTCTGAGGTTGCTGGGAGGACACTGAAAAACATACTTACTCAGAAAGCTTTGCTTCAAACTGGTGGATGATCTGGGGTGAGAAGTGCATTTTCTTCACAGCACTGCTGTCCTCCTCCCTGAAGAAGCAATGCCTAAGAAGGGGTCTCTCAGGCCCAGGGAGCCGGGTATGTCACTGCAGGCTTAGGGTGAGGGGTGGCTTCAGACTTACAGCACAGCTGTGCCCTGACGGATCAGGTCAGCCAAGGTGAGCTTCTCAAACTTTAAACTGTGAGTTGAAAGCCAATCGTGTGCATCATCCCACGCTGAGGGCTGGGTCTCCCATTCCCGTAGCCTCTGTGAGATAGAGCCAGAGTCAAACAAACAGCCATGGAAAAAGAGGGTGAGACTGAGGACATCCTAGGTGCCAGGCTCTCTCCACACAGGTGCCCAAGAGCTGCCAACTCTGATGGTCTTACCTGAAAGCAGTCTGGTCAAGATCTCACCTTGCTGAAGGAACAGAGGAACATGGAGGCCTGTGCTCTCAGCCAGCAGTCCTGGAAGTCCAGTTCCCCTCTCTCATCTCATGTCTAACAAGCAGCTGGACAATTCAAGGGCCACTCAGCATGGCCTGCCTGTGAGAGACTGAGTCTGGATGCATAGAGCAGTCAGATCATACTTGATAATGGAACTCCAACCCCCAACCTGGGCAGCAACTGGCCTGCATGGGTCAGGACTCGGTCAAAGATGCCAGCTTTCCTATTTTTGTAACTCTGCTTTCAGCTCAGGACCAACCAAAGAAAGTCATATATGCCCGTGAACCAATCACACGAGATGCCTGGCTCCTAGTCAGGTGCCTCCAGCTTGCCTCTGCTGACAGCTTCCTCCAGAGCACACGTGGAGCCTCCCTTTCTTCACTATAAAGCTTTCTCACTCCCCTGCCAGCCTTTAAGTCTCTGCCAAACACAAGTGATGGTGGCTGACTCTGTTGCTAGAGAAAACTCTGAATAAATTCCGTTTGTTTTCATTTGGGTGGTCTCTGTTTATTTCCATCTTGCCTTCTCTATGTCATTTCAGGCGGATGAGTTCTGCCTGCCTATCAGTCTGCTGGACCCCAACAAACATTCGCTGACTAATGGAAGAGGGAATGGGTTTATCCTGTCCATTCCAGAGGCTGGAAGCAGTAGCAGCAGGTGACAGTTTTAGAGGAAGAATTTTCCAGCCACCACAGAAGTCTGCCCATGAAATGGACTATACCCTCTTACCTGTACCTAGTGACACCTGCATTACTTACATAGTGCTAAGCTCGGAATGTGGGAATATGGGTGAAGTTGAAATCATTCACAGTAAGCATTCAACATTGGTGATGCTTTCGGGGGGCCAGAAGGTAGAGAAAGCTGACCTGAGGCTCTGAGTCCACTTTAGCTGTTTAACTCTTCTGGAAGCTGGCATTTCTTCCGTTCTCCAGTGAGTGTTTCTGAGCCCTACTCTGAACTAGGCACTGTTCCTGGTGATAGAGCTACAATGGAACAAGATGCTAGAACAAGATGGAAATATTCTTGCCTTCTTGGAGCTTACATTTTAGTGTAGATGAATGGACAATAAGGAAGAAAATGAAATCAGTGTACATAATTCCAGAAAGAAACAGTTCCATTAAGAAAATTGAACAGGGAAATGTGATAGAAAATGACTGGGGTGGAGATGGGGAGGTCACTTTATCTTCTCTGTGCCAAGATCTATAAGTTAAGAAGAAGCCAACCCTGTGCATAGCTTGGAACACATATTCCAGTCAGAGGAATGGGGTTTGGGGTGTATGTGTGTGTCAGAGGGTTTGAAGAACAGAAAGGTGCCCACTGTTGTTGTAGAACATATAGGGTACTGTGACATGAGAAGAGGCTGGAAAGGTGTGCAAGGCCTGGATCAGACAGGGATTTTATGAGTTTCCAGCACAACCACTGCTTTCCATGTGATACAAATTGACCTTAAATGTTGCCATAGTCGGCCATAACTCACTCAGGGTACAGAATGGCATCGTAATAGGAGGTCGACTCAGTCCCACGGTAAGAAAAACCACCCTCCAGCATCTGATGACTGGAATGGGCCTGGAGCACCATTTAACCCACTGGGACCCCAGTCTAGATACAAAGATGGCTTCAGCTGCTCCTGGGCACCTGCTTGAACCCTAAGTGGATTCTGCTTGGGCTTGCATTTGTCAGGACTTTTGTTGCAGTGGGTGAGGTGGTGGACAAGAGGTTGGAACTATCCACTGTAGCTGACTGAGCTACACAGGGTAGGACAGAGGATACAGGGAGAGGAAGAGTAATAGGATGGACGAATAGTAGGAGAGAAGAAAGGAGTGTGGTACTGTTTGGTGATGTCAAGTCCACTTTTTTATGAGTCATATGAAGTTGTTTTGACCTAAGAGTGAAGCTGTTTACATTGTAGAACAACAAGATGTTGACAAGATGTTGTCATGACACCTGCTGTTATTGGTCAACAGTAGCTCAGTGGATGATGGGCACTCCTGGGGGTTTAGCAATAAGAACATGTGGAAAAGTAGCTACAGTGATTAGACATTTAGCCTTTAAACGCAAGAGTCTGTGAGGACTCACTGAGAGTGCTCAGTCTGGGCAAGGGGACTTTGCTGACCTACCTAGCCCTCTGATGACCTTGGGCATTAGCTCCTACCTTGGTGAGACGACTCTTTACCAGGGATGGTAAAAACCATGCAGCAGCCCCAGGAAGGAGATTATCTTGCCACCCAGGTAGTGCGATCATTCCCTAGCAACATGCTCTAACAACAAGAAACTTTCCCTTTGCCCTGGCAGCGGGTGGCAGCTCTTGGTTAACTAAGCCGACTCTTCTGAGAACCAACTCACCAACTCATAGAAAGGTACATCTCCACTGAATTTGGGCTTTATTTCCCTTAAATTCCGTTTGCCTGAAATAACTAATTTCATTCGAAGTATGTTATTTCTTTATTGGCTTATTAAGAGACATTATCCTGTTGCTATTGGCTTGTGAAATTATTATAATTCCCACAGTGAACCTGTGTTAAATAAATTACTGGCAATGACAACCTGTTTCTGAGCATAAATTTGCTGCCCAAACCAATGGGGTTCTCCATTTACTAGCTTTGTGATGCTGAGCAAGTCTTCCTTTGCCTGTAAGATGGGCATCTGAAGCTTTGGCACAGAATAGGGCCTTGAGTGTTTCTGCATAAATAGTTCTCAGCAATAGTGAAAGGTAACCACAAAACAAAGACAACAACAATAAAATGCTGCTCTCACGTTCTGGCAAGAGAGTATTGTTCCTTGAGTTTTGTGCCCAAAGCCTACTTTCTGTTTCAAAAGGAAATTGCATATGTTAAAGAAGTGTGAAAAATACTAGTAATTAAAGCAAAGATTTAAGTAGCACTTATTATGTGTCAAGCACTTTCCATAAATTAACTCATTTAATTCTAAAACGTAGGTTCTATCATTAACCCCATTTTACTGACAAGGAAACTGTGGTATACAAAATTTAAGTAATTTGCCCGAAGTTACACAGCTAGTAAGTGGGGAAGCTGGGATTCAAACCCAAACAGAAAAGCTCAAGTCATGTTTGTGATCGCAATATATACTGTCTTTAAATTAGCACCAAACTGTGACTATCTTGATTAGGAACTGTGAGAGAAGGGACTGAAAAGATCACCCCATTGTTACTCTCCGCTAATCAGTGTCCGGCCTCTGAACTGCCTAAAGTCATGGTCCTATCTCACACTTAGGGAAACACATGAAACACTGTCAACATACAAACGCTAGATGTCACCCTTCTCATCTTTCAGGACTCTCACTGGTCAGTGATAACACTGAGCAAGGCAGAAAAGCAACCCCCCTTTCTTCCAGTTTACTTGCATTTGAAATGATTCATCGGGCTTTGGAAAGTTGATTTTGTATTTTTACTATTTGAAGATTCACTATTAAATACACTCTGGATTTTGAGGGCAGAGCATAGTGACTGAATTCTAAAGGATGAACTTTCCAAAGAGAATAGTTAAGATCTTTGTGTTGGGTGCTCCCTTCCCTCTTCCTCACTGCCACTCACTTGTGAGGCAAAGAAGACCCTGACTGTGGCTGATAAATGTAGGACTGGTCTTTGTACACCTGGGAAGTCATGTGTTTATATTATATTAGATGAAATAAAGATATATCAACATCTGAGGTTATTGAAAGAATCCCTCAGAATTTCAACTCTATTGATATTTCCTCATTTTCTTTTAATTAAACTTGCTTTCCCGTAAGTGCCCATGCTCAGGAAAAGTAAGACGCGACTATTTTCCTGATTGTTTAATTGCCAGCATTGAAACTGTATTGTTTTGCACTGATATCATTTCACAGGTGTGATATTTAAACTCCAACACAGATTAGATGGTTATGGGCCAAGCCTGCAAATGGCTGCTCCTGAAGATAATTACTTCTATGGTAAAAAGAACTCTGAGTTTTAGACAATCCACTCGCCATCTTGTGAACATGGCTCACACACTGAGAGTCACCCTAAAACATAGTCCTGGTTATTCTAGAGGTTGATTCTTTTCCCATAACTCTCTTGCTCCAGCAGCAACTAGTGAAACTGATTTTTAGATTTAGATTTTAGGGAATCCCAAAAAAAACAAATCTCAGGAAGGGGAATTTTAGAAATCAATTTCTTAGACTTCAGGATTTGATAGTGTGGACAGTCTTCTTTACATGCTCCTGAATATTTCATGATATGCCTAAGAGAACTACAAAATTTCTATAAACAGCAGAGACATTCTTCAGTCATTTCTAAAGGTGAGGGATTAGATATAAATGCTTAACTAATCTTTTTCAGTCCTGGGATCCTATGTGAAGAGAATACCCAGAGTTGGACACATTTTGTATTCCCTCACTATGATCTGTAAACACCGTGACTCAGTGAAAGCACAAAGGTTTTTACCAGTAAGTCTTGTGTCTGATTAACATGTGTAACTAGCAGTCCATCGTCTGGATTTTGGCCACGTTCACTGACATCCTTCTGGTTCAATTGCTTCTTTGGGTCTCTGTTTCTCTTTGTGCTACAAAACAAAGTGATCTGATCAATGTCCCAGCACTGGATGTTGATTCCACACTGACAGTGCCTCTAAAAACATTTTTATTTCTGTGCAGTAAGTGGGGAGGGTTCCTGTGGAGTCCTAATAGAATGTGATCTCAGGGTTCATGAGAAATTTTACTCTATTGTTCTGGTGGATCATTGAAGCCCTCAGGTATGAGATAATGCAATGACGAGTTACCTGTCTCACTATAAGGCAGGTATTCCCCCCTCAACTCCCCAGGGCAAAATATTATTGTCACTGTTTTTATTTGCAAAATCAGAGAGAAGCTTACCAGTGATTTTCTAGATACTTATTATCTTGACCGTGGGAGACATGGCTAGTTTGTGTAGCCATTATAAAGACACTCAGTGCTTGTTCTCCTAGGGAGGAAAAGAATTCCAGAGAAGAGAAGGGTAAGTGCAACACTGAGACAACAGCCTGGGGGTTCTCTGTATTCAATTCAACTCTCCTCTAATCCATCCCATAAATACACCTATCAAACACCTATGAGGTATCAGGCTTTGTGTTAGGTGCTGAGGATATAATGGTGAACAAGGTAATGAGGGTTTCTCATTCTTGGTCCTTTTGACATTCTTGGTAGTGAGGCTGTGCTATGCATTGTAGGATGCTTAGCAGCATCCCTGGACTCTGCCTACTAGGTGCCAGTAGCCCCCCTGCCCCCATGTTGTGACAACCTGCAATGGCTCTAGACATGGCCTGATGTCTCCTGGGAGCGCAATCATCCCCAGCTGAGAACCACTAAGCTAGATGTTGTTCTTGTCCTTTGCAGAGCTTGATTCTAGAGGGCGAGACTGTTGTTTAAAAAATTAAATGTGTTAATTACAAGTTGTAGAAAGTGCTACAAAGGAAGTGAACAGGATGGCATCACAGTGATCAGGAAAGGGCTCTACTTTGCAAAGGTAAGGTGAGCAGTGAAGATGTCTTTTGAGCTTAGACCTTCTTGAAAGATGAAAAGGGGGCAGCTGAGTTAACAGTATAGTGAAGGCTGCATGAGGCACAGAGGACAGCAAGTGACCATAGCAATTCCGAGAAGGAAGGGAGAGAAAAAATACTGAACTTTTTTCTCTGAGAACTACATCTGCACTTAAAGGGCTGAGTCCTACAGCCTGCCCCTCATAGCTTACTGAATCAGTGGTAGACGTGTATCCAAGATTAAATAGATTCTTTGGGAATTGGAATTGAGTTGTTGGGCCACCGTGTCCATTCAGAAGCCAGAAGAGACTGTCCTCAGAGAAAAGTAGTTAGTGGTCATTTCCAGCTTTGGTTCCTGGGGCCACTCTCTCAGGCTTCCTTCTTACTTCCTACCTGCACCTTCTCAGTCTCCTATGCAGGCTCCTCCTCCTCTCCTGAGCATTTTAAGTCAGTGTTCCTTGAGGCTAAATTGTGAACGTTTTTTTCTCTTTTCCTAGGGGATCTTACCCTCGTCCATGGCTTGAACCACCACGTGTATGCAACAACAACTCTCAACTATGTGTCAAAAGCCCAGATCTCTAAGTCCAGAAGTGCGTATTCATCAACACTGGACATTTCCATCAGGAGTACCTCAAATTCAACATGGCAAGACTGAACTCATATTCTCTACAAACCTATTGTCTTTTTATTCTCTAGTTTAGGGAAAAGAATCACCATCCATCTACTCACGAGTCAGAAGCCTAGGAATTATTCTTGACACCTCGTTCCCCATATCCAATTCATCACCTGATCTTGTCTGTCTCTCCGCTTACCTGTCTCCATTGACATTTCTCTTTTCCAGACCAGTCTTTTCTGCCACAGACGTCACTAGACCCTAACTGGCCTTCCTATATACACTGAGTCCTTTCATCCAATCTGTTCTCCTTACTAAAGCCCAAATGATCTTGTAAAGACAGAAATCCAATGCCACTTCTCTTCTCCCTCCTACGTAACACCATTGAGAGACTTCCCTTCATTTCTAGGATCAAGAGTAAAATCCTTGTGATGGCATCTGAGGCCTCGTGTGGTCTGGCTGCTGCGGACCTACCCTCCAGCTCTCCCCTTTCACCACTGTGGCCCTCTTTGTGTCCACAACACCCTCCCCTGCACAGGAATGCTGCACTTCCCTCAACCACAGGCCTTTTCATGTACTTCCTTTGTCCTGGAACATTCTTCTCTCAAGCCGCTGCTCCTTGAAACTGCAGCCGAAATGTCACTTCTTTGGGACATCTTCTCCAGCATCCCACTTTATTCAGGTTCCTTTGTGCTATGGAAACTTTCAAAGAACTATGTTCCTTTCCTTCAGTGCACTTTAGAATGATACATTCATTAATGTGATTTTTAAAAATTGGTGTATCTCTCCCATTAGGTTGTAATTGACATGAGAGCAGGTACTGGCATATGATAAATATTTCGAGGTGGGAGATGAAGGGAGAGAAAGAGGTTGAGAAACTGCCTTGGGTCTTGAATTTCTAATTACTTGATCCCAGGCACTTGTGAGAACTGACTTCACTTTCTGCTGTCAAGCTAGCTCTCTGAGGTTTTTATTATTTGCAACCAAAAAAGTACTGGCAAGATATGGCAGGTGAGAAACTCCAAATAGAGATGCAGCTTGAACATGAGTGTACATTCTTATGAAATCATTAAATAGCCTAATGATGTGGCAACTTGCTTTTCTCTTTTGGGCCTTTAATCCTTTATCCAGAGGATGCTTTGTTTTTTGGGAAGCACCAAGATAATGTGGCAATATCTTAAAAAAACAAACTGGCTTTACATCAGTAAGCTTTGCTGGGAGACTTTAGTGTCAAAAACTGTTAGAAACACCCCATAAACAGTGCACACCCTACAGTGTCTCAGTTCCCTTTTCAGTGAGGGATTAACACTTAAGGAAGTCAGAGGCTTGTGGCCCATGGAGGGGCATTATAGAGCAACATGGTGTGCTTAGAAAGAGCACTGGACCTTTGGTTTGCTTCTCCATCTGTAGAAATATAGCATACTGGTATTATTCTACAAGTGCTGCCTCTTCAAGCACTTTAGATGATACTTAAGCAATCCTTCATTCTGTGAACATATATAGAGTGCCTGCTGGGTACTAGAGAGAGCAGGCACTGGGGGAGGTTGAGGTGAAGGGAACAAAGCCCTTATGCTCAAGCTTTGGTGCAGATAAAACCTTATCAGGGAGGTCTTCTTTGAGCACCCCATCTCAGTATCCCCTCCACCCTGCTTTCTTTTTTCCTCCTTGCCATGTTCCATCATCTGATGTTCTTTATTTACTATCTGTTTCTCCCTGCTCCTGCCCCCATAAATCCACTAGAAGACCCACGAGGGAAGGAACTTAGTTACATTCTCTACTAAAATGCTTTTGCATAAAACAGTGCCTAGAACATAGTAGCTCCCCCCAAAATATTTGTTGAATAAACGTACTCAGGACAGGTCCAGGGTTTTGACAAAGGTGGTCAGCTTACCCTGGGGTAGTGGTCACAGGAAGGGAGCATGAAAATTTGTCTTTGGACAAGGGGAGAGAGGTAGCCCTGATTAGTGGATAAAAGAAAATCTTCAGCTAACTTCCTGTTTTGCTAACAGCTGGATCTCAGATTCTCCTAAATATTTATCCAGGATAAAGCCATCCCAGGGTTTGTATGTTTTAATTGCCAAATAACGTCTAGTCTTGACCTCACCCAATCCATTTTACATTCTGCTGCTATAATGACTTTTCCAGTATGCGGAGCTATTTATCTTGCTACCTATTTAGACCCAGACACGGATCCTCGGAACCATGGATAATCAATCACCTGGGACCTTCTTTGCAAGGCTTAGCATTGCTTCAGGATCTGTTCCCTGCTCACCTTTCTATCTCATCTTAAATCCTCTACAGTCCCTGGCAACACTTACACATACCTTATTATTTCATGCCTTTCTTTGCTCGAGTAGGACCTACTTCTAGAAATGTCATTTGCCCTATTTGTTTGACAAGAAAACTCAGAAAATCTCTCCTGAACCCAATTTGCTGACCCCCAAGTCCCAAAGAAAATAGTGTTCTCCAATTGTCCCTTTCTTCCCCTCCCCACTTTCACACCAAGTTGTCACAGTCCGGAATGGCCCTATTACCTGTCTACTGTTGTACCCCCAACACCTGGCACAGTGCCTGGCATGGAGGGAACAGATGCTTAAGACCCCAGCCTCCCCGAATTTTTTCTCTGTCCAGAGCTTAGTGTCTCCCACACTCTCTCTCTCACCTCTGTCAACCTTGTGATACTCACCCTCACCTTCATATCTCCATTTATTTCTCCATCTTTGGGAAGGGCTCCTGGTTACCCCAGGACTCTGCTTTTCCTGGTTCCCACTTCCAGCTCTAAGCAACTAAGTGGTGAAGCAGACCTTGCTGGGAAGTGTTAGCTGGTCTCCAAGGCAACAGACTGCACCACTGCAAATGTGAGGCAGCGACAGGGAAAAACCTTCCTCCTGGCTGGGGATGAAATGGCCACTTTGTTAACACACTTCCCCCGCCCCTACCCCAGCACGCTGCTTTTCTCCACCCCCATAAAAGCCTGGAAGCAGGACTGGGACCTCTTTCCCAGTTTTAGAACCTCTGGGACAGCAGAGAACTATGGTTTAGACCAGTAGAGCAGTGGCGCCTACTGTCTTCATGTGGTAGGAACTGAAGAGACATCAGAGAACATGTTAAAGGCATTAGAGGCGATAACCTTCTCTCCCTCCTCAGATTCCCTGGGGTCCCTGGGAGGGGTCTTGCAGTATCCCTCCCCCACCCAAACGTGGTTAATACAACAGCAGGCTTAGTGACCTGTTAGCATTAGAAGAGAGCATCTACTACAATGGTTCCCAAACCCAGGTGCCCTTCAGAGTCCCTTGGGTTGCTGGTGAGAAAACACACACACTGTCGCATCCGGGAGACTGACACAGAACTCTGGTAAATTGTGGGAACATGAATCTTTGACAGTGGCCTCAGGTGATTATGATGTAACCAGCCCTAGCCCATAGTTGGGGATTTCTTCAGCTCCTGTTATGGACGTCAAAAGAGACAAAGTGATGCACCCATGTCAACCAGCCTTTGTGGCCTGTATGTGACTGAGGAATCTGCACTTAAGTTTTTCTCATCCAGGTCATTTCTCAAATCACTGTCTGCACTTTCTGAACCTTGGATTTTGAAGTTTAGAACACAGGCAGCTGGTGGTAGTCCTTATACGGTAAAGATTTCCCTCAGACGCTGACCCCAGCAGTGGCTTCCATAGTCCAGGTCAGGAACGAAGCCCTCACAACAGAAACTGCTGATCTCCCACCAGTCACTCTGGGCAGAAGTCATGGATAGAGAGCAACATGTGTAAATCCAGGGCATTTGGTCAACATCACCAAGGCAGGAGGTGAGGGAGATCAGAAAGAGGTAAGGAAGTCAGGAAAGAATCACAAGAGGCTGGGAGCAACCAACCATCAATGGCTACTCTGTGAACAAGAAGTGAGGTCCGTAAGGGGAGAGGGGGAGGTGGGGACAGGTTGAGAGAGGGTGAAGGGATTAGAAAAAGAACATATACGTAATACCAGTGGACACAAACAATGGTGTGAGGATTGACTATAGGAATGGGGGGGCGGGCTTGGGGTGGGAGGAAAACTGGGACAAACTGTAATACAGAAAAAAAGAGGGGGTGAGGTCCTTGTGCCCACCTTCCTGAAAATCCTGGGTAGAAGGGGCTGGCTAGCTTTGAAACCATTTTTGGTGACACAGGGGCCCAAGACACATAGTTTACCACTTTCACAACTTCCTCTGTTCCTGGATACATAGGTTTTTAAGTTTATAAGAAGTAAAACCCAGCATTGCAAAGTCATTATTACTGCTTTTTTTCTGCTTGAGCTTACATGACACATATTCTGGATGAGCCAGATGGATGATAAAGGAGGGTAAGTTTTTTAGGTTGTATGACCAGCCAAGAGGAAAGCTGTGTGCAGGTATTGCCTTGCTCAGTAATCCTCAGACCATATGTGGCTCATAATGGGCCCCATGTAAGGGACTGAAGCACAATAGGAATTTCCCTTATCCCGATCAAAGTCAAAATCTCTGATCTTTATTTAGGAACTTATCTGGTTCCATTACACAAAATATAATTGCTATAGTCTGAATGTTTGTGTCCCAACAAAGTTCCTATGTTGTAAAACTAACACCTAAGGTAATGGAATTAGCAGCTGGGGATTTATGATTAGGTCCTCATGATTAATGCCTCCTGAGTGGGATTAGTGCCTTTAGCAAAAAAAGAAAAAAAAAAAAGTCAGACAGAGTTTACAAGACATCTGCAACCCAGAGAAGGGAGGGCCCTCACCCGGTCATGCTGACAATCTGGTCTTGGACTTTCAGCTTCCAGAACTGTGAGAAATAAAGTTTTTAAAGTGATATTGCAATGAGCATAGTTTTACATCTTTGTGTACTAAGATTTTATTTCTGTAAGATAAAGACACAAAAGTAAAATGTATGAAATCTAGGGACTTTATTTTAAAAATAAAAGACCCTAAAACTTAAAGTTTTAAGTTCACAGCAGGCTCAATTGTGGTGGCAAAATGAGTTGAACTGGAATGAGGTCAGTCAGTCTATTCCATTTAATGTGAATCTTTAGACATTTTGTGATTGTCATGTTGCCTCAGTCTCTGATGGGGATGTGACATAATGCATAATATAAGCACATCACTGATTTTTTTAATCTGAAAAATCCCAAAACTCTTTAAACTTTTTGATAAATGCTGTTGTGTAGCAGTGAGTCCCTATAATCCTCATGTATTGGAATGAGCAGATAGTGATGACTTTGATAATTTTGTCTTTAGCAATCTAAAATTCTCTTTTGTTTTTTAAAAATTGAGATATAATTGGCATACAACATTATATTAGTTTCAGGTATGCAATGATTTGATGTCTGTATATATTGTAAAATGATTACAATTTAGTTAACATGTAGCACAATTTGCTTTTTATAAGCTACCTAACCTGTGGTATTTTGTTACAGTAGCCCAAACAGACTAAGACAATGTCATTATGTAGTAACAGGGGACATACCCATGGAAATAGGGGAGGGGTTTGAGCTGCACTTATGTGACTGGAGACTTTGCCCCCTTGCTGAACATGCGGCTGGAAGAGGGGCAATGGCAAACATGGCCCACATTGGCCCACATTGTTGGAAAGCTGGACACTCCTACTGACTTCTGGCATGCATGGGATTCTGGGAGAGGACTTTTGAAATGGAGTGTGCCGGGAAGGGAAAAGTCAGTTAGTTCTTTCCCCTCCCCTGGTCGGGGGGTGTCAATTGGCTCCAGCAGGCCTGCCAATGGTGGCCAGTGTGGGCCTGTGAGTGGAGGCCTGGGGCACAGACTCCAAAAGATGCCTGAAGCTGGACAGTGACTGGGGACCAGCCAAGCCACCTACATTTACAATGCTTTGGGGTGGAAGCGGCTCCTGACACAACACTGAACTGAGCTGGCAGAGGGTGACAGGGTGATTTTTCTTTGGGTGTCTTAGAGGAAACAGACTTTGAGGCAGAAACTTGCCATTATTTCCAAACACCTTGGTCATAAGTCAGCACTGTGAATAGATTTTTTGTTCTTGTGTTATTTTCACTTCTAGAACCTATGTAGTAGTTGTAATGACTAATATTTAAATAGCTATTTTTGATGTCATACTCTTGACTTTTCCTTTCCCTTTACTTTTGTGACCCAGACATTTTAGGCAGAAACTTGCCATTAAATACAAGATTTCTTTCTTTTCACCAAACTCTGTCTTTGGAGATTTGCCTGGTAGAGGGCAAGAAGTAGGATCTGTCCCCGCATCCCCTCCCCCGCCCCCCGCCCGGTCCCCCCTGGCTGGGTTTGGTAACAATGTGGTATATATTTTGTTATTAATTTGTATTTTGTTTTATTTCTTACCTCTGTTTCAAGCCAATAGCAGGTGCTTTTTGTTGGGTTGAGAAGTAGTAGCCTGAAGTGAACAGTTTCCTCAATCTTTTGTAAAAGCCTATTAAGTGAATTGAAATATTAAAGTAACACGTCAAAGCACAGTAAGTAAGGGGTGTGTGTGTCAGAGGAAAGTGGAAGTGCATCAAGAGTCCTTCCATTAGAAGAGACAGAAGCCCAACTCAAACCGGCTTAAGGCAAAAAAGGTAATTTGCTCAAATTCCCAGAAAAACCCAGGTATAGTTCTGACCCAAAGACTAACAACATTTTAACGGAAATCTGCCTCCAATTCTCATCTTCCTTTCTTCTGTGATGGATTTATTTTCAGACAGGCTCTTCGTGAGTGGTTGACCTGGACCCCAGTGGCACTCTTTTCCCCACACAACTTAGGAATCTAAAGGAAGAACACCTGTTTTCCAGAGTTTCAGCAAAGTCCCAGTCTTGGCTTTGGTTACTTGATGTGCCTGTTCCTGAACCTGGCAAGGCTGGTCTCTGTGTCCAGCCCTGAAGCCAGAGAAACCACACAGCCTACAGGTAGGAAGGGGACTGTTTTCCAAACAAAAGAGTTCAGTTTTGTTTGTGTCTTAAAAAAAAAAAAGTTTTATTTATTTTTAGAGAGAGGGGAAGGGAGGAAGAGTCGGAGAGAAACATCAACATGTGGTTGTCTCTCACATGCCCCCTACTGGCAACCTGGCCGACAACCCAGGCATGTGCCCTGACTTTGAATAGAACTGGTGACCCTTTGGTTCTCAGGCTTGGCACTCAATCTACTGACCCACATCAGCCAGGGCTCTTTGTGTCTATTTACCAAAGGAGACATAGGTACCAGGGGAATATACCTGAGGGAAGCCAAAGGAGTGGGGGAGGATAATTCCCAGACAGAGGTCAAGAAATCAGAGATCTGAAAATCAGAGAGAGCAGGGCCCTTTTCAGTGTCTGGTAGCAACGCTTCAGTGAGATGGCAAAATGTAAGAGGAGGTCCTTGGTGTCCCCAGGGGGAAAGTCCACAGGCATAGGGGTTTGAGCTCATCAAAGGTGACTACAGCCCAAGTGTGGGCTGGACACAGAACTACTGCATCATTCAGCCTGGGGCAGCTGATGTCTCAGCAGTAGTTAGTGCAGACAGACGACAAACTGCTGGAAGGACCTTCCTAATGTCTGAATCATGGACTTCTGCATAACCCCAGCGTAACCCAATAACCAACAGATTTTCCATCAACAAGGTAGAAGGACCTAGCTGATAGCCTGTTTGGGAAAATTTCCCTGGGTGCTCAATTCCTGAAAGGATCCCAATAAGATCAATGGATAGCATCAGGTGGCTCACCAACCAAGAAGTTAGCACTGCAAAATACCACTTAGCGACAACTCCAGAGATACAGCTTGACAATGAGAGGGAAAAGATGAAAAATTAAACACAAACAACTTAATAACTTACACAGTTTTTTCCCCAATAAAATAATATTCACAGAGTGTTTCTAAGTAGGACTACCTTTTACAGTTGGTTGCATTCCACAGCCAAAAGAGGCAAACTATTGATTTAGCTGCTCATGCCTGAGCCAAGGAAATGTAACTGGGACAAGCTATTTTTATTCCTTTCAACAAGCAAACCGGTGATGCGGGACAGCAGAAGTCCTAGATATGCGGTCAGGGAACCTACGTGTGAAACCCAATTCACCAATTACAAGTTATAAAGCTTTGGGTAAATTACCCTTTTTTTTAATTGTTAGAATTTTATTAAATATTGGTAAGCAAACAGGAGTGGTGCACACTTTGGTTGAAGAGTCCAATTGCTCATCTTTCTGATCCTTAGTTTTTGTAGTCTATAAAATACTTCCTTCTACTTCACACGCAGGGAGGATACATTAAAATGACATGGAAAAGCACATAACATGCATTTAATGTTCATTTTTCTCCAAGTTTTTATTGAATGCCACTATTTCTTAACCAACAGTGCTTAAAAAACATGAATTGCCTTAAAGAGTAGTTGATATACTTTTAGTTAATGTCAGGTTACTATGGAATTTGGAAAGTTTCTGTTATCCAAGCTCTAATAGGTTCAGCAGTATTATTTGCTATAACAAAAACTTGGAAAAAACCTAACTACACATCAACAGAGGAAGAGATTAGTACACACACACACACACACACACACAACTACACAGCCATCTAAAATGAGGAAGGTCTATATTTCCTGACACAGAAAGATATAAATTAAAAAGAAAGTAGTGGTAGATATGTATAATGATCTTGCTGTTATTAAAACTGAACAGGGTATATATACCTAATAACTGTTAAAAATAGTAAAGTCTGGAAAGTGAGTTGAGGGGGAAGAAACTTTAATTTCCTGTATTTATTAAAATAACTACAGATGTGTGAACTGTTAAAAAAATCCTTTTGTCCTGTTTAGGGTCAAGGTAATGTCCTTCCCCACAACAGCACTTAGGACAAGAAACAGTTTTCGATGACCCTGAAAGCAGAAACGAAGTATGTGAGTTGGGGTGAGGCTGCAATGCAAGTCCATTTTGCTGCACACCAGGTTCATTAGAACAATACGTAGAAGACGAGGCTTTCTTAGAGAAGTGGATTATTTTTTCCCCCCAGAGCAATGTATTATGGATAATGGAAAGGAGGGTTCTTCAACTGCATTTGTATTTTGCCATTAAGAAGTTGGGAATGTAAAGGAGTGAGTTTTTACTTTTCAATTTAGGAAAATACTAGAATTGCCTTAGCCAACTAAATTAAATATTTAGACAACACAAAGAGCGCCAGAGTCAAAACACAGCATTAATTTTACTGACTTACTCTGACAAATAATAAATGGGGACTGACAGTGACCAAATGCATTGGCAATATTTACTTAAAGTGCCAAGAAATGCCAGTTGGAGATAACCACATCTAAAATGAGATCTAATTTTTGAGTCCATTCCTTTTAGCAGAAATAATTATGACCATTTGGGCAGAACGAAGTTCTTTTTTTATTGTTCAATTACAGTTGTCTCTCCCCGCCCCCCACCTCCATTACTCTCCTCTGCCCTACCTACCCTACCCTGGCTTTGTCCATGTGTCCTTTATACATGTTCCTTGAAAACCCTTCCCCTTCTTTCCCTGTTATCCCTCTCCCCGCTCTCCTCTGGTCACTATCAGTTTGTTCTTTATTTCCGTGTCTCTTATGAAACATATCAAATGTATGGCTTCAAGAAAATGGGAAAGACTCAAGCTGAGAAGCCTCCAGAGTGCTCTCAGGATCAATAGAGTGCTTGCACCATTCTGGTCCTCTGTGTGTCAATACTAGAACGCTGTGAGTTCAGTAGAAGTGTCCCAGACTACAAAAATATCCCAAGGAGGTTAATGAAACTGGTATATTATAGTCAAATACTTACCAACAAAATGACCATACCTGCTGATCTAGGCAAGTTTCTGTTTTCAGAAGTTTACCGAAGCAATCCTGGAAGATAGGTGACTGGGTCTTTCAAATCTCCAGGAAATAGTTTCATAATTTTCCTTTATACCCAGCCCCAAATTTAATTATGATAATTCAATTCATGAGTAAAGCATTGGGGCAGGTCTCTGGAGAACACATGAAAGCCACATTCCTTTCATGATTACTAAGAGTTTATAATCTAGTTATAGACAAGTATTTAATAATGATGGCCCTGACATTTGAATGCTTACTATCTACCAAGAACTTCCCATGTATTACCTTATTTAAACCAACAATAACCCGATGATGTAAGTACTATTAGCCGCATTCTACACTGAGCAAACCAAGGCTCACAGAGGCTAAGTGATTTATTAAGGGTCACACAGCTAGAATAGTGGAACAGAGATTTGAATCCAGGCAGTTTACTTCCCTCTAGTAAGCTCTGTTACAGAGGTATAAGCGAAAGAAAAACAAAACACAGAGAGTTAAATATATTTCAAATACGGTTAGACAATGCAAGGAGGCAGAGGTATAGACACAACCAAGACAGACAGCAGGTGTAATGAAAAAATGAATAGGCTGGTTTGTCAGTGAAGAGAGTGGTGGGAAATAAGACTGAAGAGACAGCTTGAAGCCAAACCATGAAGGGTTTTCCATGCTATGCTAAGAAGTGTGGGTTCCGTCCTGTAGCCGGGGGAAATAACAGGAACTTGAATAAGGAAATGTTTTCATTTGTTAAGATTATTTTGGCATAAATGATTTCGATGGATTGAAATAGATAATTAATTAAAGCCCGGTTCTACCTTGTGGTGGTGCTCGGCTGAGACCTAGCTGTGTGACTTTGACGAAGTCAGTAGGCCTGAGTCCCTGACTTCTTCATCTGGACAGCAGACACACTTAACATGCCCTTGCAGATTTCATCCAGTTCTAAAATTTTTGTAAGTCTCATGAAAAAAATTCCTTCTTGAAATTTAATCTTGGGTGGTCTTAGTCTGTGGACCTGGGGCTGATTTGTAGAAACCTTGAATGTGCTTGAAATTATCATCTCACTATTTTCTTTTGCTGGGAAAATAACCAATTTATACAGCATTATGCTGTCTTTAATACCATTATAAATAACTACTTTTATTTTGTTCCTGGGTAACTGTGACCCAGAAGAGTTTACTTGGCATAAGGTCCTCTAGTCTTGGTGTTTTTTCTATAACCGTCTCATATAGTGGTTATAACAGAATTGATAGAAGACTAAGTAACAATAAGGTATTTTTGAATCCATGTTGTTTTTGGAAATAGTCTGTTGCCTTTTTATACAGTATTAGCAAAGAAAAAAATGTGCTTCCCCCCAACTTAGTTCAGTTTAAGCCTACCATTACAATTTCCAATTGATCTATTCTTTAATAGGTTTATAAGAAAGAACTCTTCAGATATCTCTATAATCTATGTTATAAATCAGGATAAGGTTCAGATGGGGCAAAGATACAGTCAATAAATCATCCCCATTTACTTGGGACTTTCTCAGTTACAGAATTCCAAGTCTCATGTCCCAGGAAACCCCTCAGTCTTAGGCAAACTGGGACAGTGGGTTATCCTAAGGAAATACCCATAAGCTCCAGAACTCAAAAATGTCCAAACCCTACATTGTCTTTATCTCCTACTTCCCCATGAGGTTCTCGAAGAGGCCAGGAAACAGCAGCAAAAAGGGCAGTGTTTTATTTGATCCTTAGTTATTATTAGACTGGGCTCATCTTGATACCTCCAGAGCCCACAGAATGTTGTCTGTGATGGAGCACATGGACAAATCTAGACACCAAGGGTCTTTATTACTACTTCAACCCAAATTTCAAATCTTAGAAGCTAAGATCCTTTGGTGTGCAGTAAAGCAGAAACAGAAGCTGAAGCAAAGATGAATGGGCTTATTAGGTCTTTGTGCAAGGAAGAAAGAAAAGATGGCTAGTTTTCTTTCTCCTACTTCAGGAAACATGATACAGAAGAGAGAGCAACATCTGTATGGTTTATTCTTGCTGAGTGACTCTTCTTATTGGTAAAGATGGCCTAGTCAATATTCTGGACTATTAATAGCATCTCTTCCTTAGCAGGGGAGGTAGGAGTGGGAAAGGAAGGAGAGGGGAGACCTTTTCCCCCCGACGATACTAACAGCAAAACCAAAGTAAAAGGTAAGGAAGTGTCACTGTGTGAATATGTGAAACCTCTTTAAGGAATCAATTTTGAAATAAATTTTTAAAATCAAAGCTTATTTCAAAGTAATAGAAGCCTTTTTAGTTTCTTTAGTAGACAATTTATTTTGATAAACTTGCTCCATAACAAAAATACAAGTGAAGAAAATTATGTTCATTTTATACAGTTTGTATTAACAATTTATTTTGAAACTATTAATTGAAAAATGTTATAACCAATTAGAAAACAACTCTTAAAAGTTTAGGGCAATATACAGATCTTGACCACAAACTTCAAAATCTCTGGAGGTGATACAACTACTAAATCCTGTGTAGGGAATCCAACCTACACAGGCCACTTTCTTCCTTCATATACTTTTATCCTTCAAAAATCAGCTCTAAAAGACAGCTTACTGTTTTGTATTGTGGAAGTAATTTCAATTTTTAGAAGATTAAAGTGGGTTGATAAACAGTTACTACAATCAGAGTAACTGTGGCTAGTAGTCTTTTGATAAAGACAAAATAAATGTAACATGTTCTTCCTATGAAGCCCACGATGCAAATTAACAGCTAAGAGTATATGCAGAGTTACTTTCCAATACTTTTCAGGGCCTTTCCTCTAAATCAATAGATTGTATGTCACCAGGACTACTTATTATTATACTAAAGAGATTAAACAGTGAATTCATAGAACATCAAGTAGAAATACCAAAGCTTTAGGCAAAAGGGTAAAAATTAATGAAGTCTTTTGGTCATCTAGAACATAAAAAAAAAAAGAGCCATCCTTCAAAAACAAAACAAATGGAACAGAAAATAAGTTTATAAGAAGTATAAGAGTCAGAAAAATTACATACACACATTAACAACATAGAACATGGATTACCTCTGGAAAGGATTATACTGAAATGGTTTTTTTAAATGAACTGAAGATTTTCCATGTTTACAGGTGTTTAGGCATATGCAATAGGAGCTTCCAAAAATTTTAAACTAAGTCCTGTGCAAATAAAACCTACAACTAGTTTTCAGCAGATTTTACAGTGATGTTCTTAGGTATGAGAATAATGCACTCTAAAAACAATGTAACAGACAAAAATTTGACAAATGATTGCACCATAAAAGTGTTTTATATACAGTTTACAAGCTACGGTTTCCTGCTATAAATTAATACTGTACTATATAGTACTTACTATAGTGACCTTTTTAAAGCAACTGCTGACAGTTGTCTCTTTTCACTTATAGGATGTATAGAATTTTATATGAGTAAGTCCATTTCAATGTTTGGTCTGGAAGAGTACAAAGATTTGACTTCACACACTACTTGATGGAACAGTTTTAACCCTGGGCTGACTGGTTAGAGAGAGTTTCCCTCATTAGTCCTTAATGTACTGGACCTCCAAGATGATGATGAAATTAAAGACAATTTGATGGTTTGGGTAACATACAAATAAAACCTTAAGTTCTGTCATCTCACAATAGCACTGCAAGTGAAAGAAGTAAACAGTGGGGAAGTTCTTAGCAGCTGAGAAACTCTCTCTCCCCATGCTCATGATCCAGTTAAAAATATTTTGAGACTATTTACAATAAAATTCATCTTTTGGAAGAGAAGAGCTCTTGGTTATATAAATTAATTTTGAAACATACTTTGCTAACACTTTATGTCAGTGGTATAATGACGACAATGAAAGCTTTCCTTCAAAGTGACCCGTTGTGACTGAGGACTAATCAAATTGCCCTGGGAATGGGGCAATCCCAAATGTCCAGCCGACTGGACACCACTTGGGGAAAAAGAATCTACTTCAAGCATCTTCTAAGGTTTCTTTGACCCTGGGAAGAAAATGTGTGACATTCACTGGTGCCACTCAAGGAATGCACCGCAGTGGTGGCCCACCTCTTATCCCCACTCTTGAGTGAGCTGCAACACTTGGGTTTTTTCCCCACAGTAAAATACTGATGAGTTAACAGTGAGATATATAAACGTTAACAAGCCAGCATGGAAAGAAAACATCAGGTTCCTCCATTTCATATTTGAGGAGGTAGCCCCATCTCTGATGCAATCATTCTCTAATGTATAATCTAGGTTTTTAAAAAACAATGCATTCATTTGTTGGTGTGAAGCTGTACTATCTAGTAGATGGACTGCCCGGGACTCTAGTGACAGACGTTCGGGGTGCCGTTTCACTATAGAGAAGAAAAACTTGGCTCCACTGCCATGAAAACTTACTTTCATTGCCATGAAAGACCTCTCCTGCCCTGCATTTGAAACAGGAGATGATCTACAGTGTTCACCTGGAAAAACTAAGCACTGAGACATGAAGGCATGGAAACGTGGAGAAGAGAAATACTGTGTTTTAAAACTATCTGTGGATTCAAGGGTTAGCTGTAGTGCTTCTTTTAGGGAAAAAAGATAAAGCTGTGGGAGGAGTACGGTCCTTTAAAGTAAATACAAAAATGTTAGCTTTTAGCAATCAAAGGTATATGGCATATAAAGAAAATATTGTATCACTCAGGTTTTTGGTTAAGGAGATGTATTAATAATGCTTATGGATAAAAAGAACATAAATTTAATTTTATAGCAGAGTGATACTGGTATTGTAAATAGCCAAAATATTGCAAATTGATATTACTAGTGGACTTTGTATTTATATAAAGTTGTATACTTGAACACAGAAAATGCATTAATGTAAGAGTCAGCCAGTAAAAAAAGAACCTCTGTACAACAGACAACAGTTGCTAATAATTTAAATAGTGTCAAATTCCCCAAATTACATGATCTTACTTTCTACTATCATATACAAATAAATTAATCCTACAAAGAATTTTAGCTTAACTTAAAATTGCACCTAGAAAGATATGGGATTATTTGTACCTATTACAAAAACCTGTTAAAATCAAGGGCTGTTAAAAAGAATGAGGTAAACTGAAGACTCTCTCCACTATACAGCCTTCAGATAAATGGCTTTTTAAAATTGAATTCTAGGTTTGCACACCACAGTGTTTTGCTAGCAAAGCATTCAGAGTTCTCTTCCAGAAACTGTTTGCATGTGTGTATACAAATTTACACACACACACACACACACATATATACACACTGTATACTGCATCACAAAATATATATTATATATATTTATATAAATATAATGAACATTTTCTCCACCCACCCACCCCAGCAACATGTTTCTTAGTGTTTGATTTTTTTTTTTTGTACATAGAGAATAGGGAATTTCAGAATTTTTACATACATTTTAGCAAACAAGTTTAGATCTATTGGCTTCTTGGTGCAGTAACACAACAGCAATCCCTTCTGGTGTCAAAGGCTCATACTACTTACAAGGAAGCTGTGAATACTAGTTTCTTAGAAAGTGAGGCCAGCCCCACAGAAACTTCTCTTGCATCCCTCTGGTCCACCATGATTCATAAATACTTAAGAATTTTTTTCCCCTCCAATGAATCATTAGACGTTAACAATGGAACAAGAGTCACAAGGGCCCCGTGCTTTTCAGTAGAAAGTATTCTCCTTCACTAGGCTGCTATCACAGTGCAGATTTGACTGCCTGAATATGTGCTCAGGAGACTTAGTCAACATTGTCTGTATTTGGTTATGAAAAAGGCTCTCAATTTTTTTTTTAAAATCCAAAGTGCATAGTGAGAACTAATCAAAGTTTTTCTTTTCTTTTCAGCATCAGTTTCATCTAAGCATCTTCCTAAGTGAGGACTACTCAGATGCCTTGACTGTGTCCTCCCCACCCTCCAAAAATAAAAAAATAAAATAAAATTTAAAATAATAAAAATAGTCAAGCAATTTAGACATTCATCAGCCTGGTAAACAAACTTTGCCAGCAAATAGAAGTCCTACTATTGTAAAGAAAATTGATAAGACAAAAAGTACATATGATGACCCAACTACTGTGTTGTTGGGTAATTTATAAGGTTGACCTCCGACTTCATTGATGTAAAATCCTATTGGAAATATTAGGGCAGCCATACAGAAAAGGATCACTGTAAAACAAACCAAAACACAACATTAGTAACATGGTTTGATGATTAGAAAGACAAAGAAAATTGGTACAAAGGAAGTTTGTAAGAAGGGTTGTGGATTGGTAACATGGTCAAACCTGTTAAAATGTGAACCACCTGTCAAAAGATTCACCTATACTACAGATTATGTAATATCCCCAAAGCCTAACAATTAAATTCAGTAAAGGCTGCGTCAGCCTTTCAAATATCAGCATTAAGAAAGGTCCCCATGCCTACTAAGTACTTGCTTTTATTATTCTTGACCATTTAAGACTGTGATGAGGGTTAAGTTCTGGCTGTACTACTTACTAACTGTGCAATCTTAGGCTCTGGTGCCCTTTTGCAAATGGAATAAATGCTAGAAGTATTAGGTTGGCCAAAAAGTCCATTTAGTTTTTTATGTAAAATAAAAGACACATGTTTCACTTTCACCAATAACTTTATTGATTTGGCTATTATGAGTATGTCAGCTATCTCCTGCCATCGGCTTTTACTGGGTAAAGGCCAGGGGTGCTGCTAAACACCTTCCAAGGCGTAAGACAGCCCCACAGCAAAGAATTATTTGGCCATAATATCAATGGTACCAATAAACTTCGCAAACCACTTTTGACGTGTTTGATCAGTCACAGCCCCTTCTCCATCCATACACTGCATAAATCTTTTTGTGTGTGTGTTTCAGTTGCCTTTTTAACTTTCTTGAAATAATAAAAGCGTAATATGGCAAACATGTTCTGGACTTCCGGCCAAGATGGGGGCGTAGGTAGACACACTGTGCCTCCTCCCACAACCAAAAGGAGGACAACAACAAATTTAAAAACAAAAAACAACCAGAACTGACAGAAAATCAAACTGTAAGAAAGTCTGACAACCAAGGAGTTAAAGAAGAAACATTCATCTAGACCCGTAGGAGGGGCAGAGACGTGGAGGACTCGCAGGAGGACTCACAGCAAGGCAGTGGCTGGAGGACCCAGTGAGGCGGCGGATTGTGGACTGGGTGGCCCCACATTTGCATGCAGATAAACTGGGAGGAACAACTGGGGAGTGAGACAGACTGTGCGACCCAGAGTTTCAGTGCCGGGAAATACAGCCTCAAACCTCCGATTGAAAACACGTGTTGGGGTTGAGGCAGCAACAGGAGAAACTCCCAGCCTCACAGGAGAGTTCACTGGAGAGACCCACAGGGTCCTAGAACGTATACAAACCCACCCAACCGGGAATCAGCACAAGAAGGGCCCAATTTGCTTGTGGGTAGTGGGGGAAGTGAATGAAATCTGGCAGAGAGGGGAGCAAGCACCATTGTTCTCTCTTGGACCCCTCCCCCGCATACAGCATCACAATGCAGCATCAGGGTTGCCCTGTCCTGGTGAACACCTAAGGCTCCACCCCTTACTACAGGCACATCCTGATTACATTAGCCAAGATTAAAGATAAGGAGAGAATCTTAAAAGCAGCAAGAGAAAAGGAGACAGTTACCTACAAAGGAGTGCCCATAGGACTGTCAGCTGATTTCTCCAAAGAAACCTTGCAGGCAAGAAGGGGCTGGAAAGAAGTGTTCAAAGTCAAGAAAGGCAAGGACCTTCATCCAAGAGTACTCTATCCAGCAAAGCTCTCATTTAGAATGGTAGGGCAGATAAAGTGCTTCCTAGATAAGGTCAAGTTAAAGGAGTTCACCACCACCAAGTCCTTGTTATATGAAATGTTAAAATGACTTATTTAAGAAAAAGAAGATAAAAAATATGAACAGTAAAATGACAACTCACAGTTATTAACAATGGAACCTAAAACAAAAACAAAAACAAAGCAAACAACTAGAACAGGAACAGAGTCACAGAAATGGAGATCACATGGAGGGTTATCAGTGGGGGAGTGGGAGGGGTAGAGAGGGGAAAAAAGGTACAGAGAATAAGTAGCATAAATGGTAGGTAGAAAATAGGGGGAGTTTAAGAATAGTATAGGAAATGTAGAAACCAAAGAACTTATATGTATGACCCATGGACATGAACTATAGGGGGGAAATGTGGGTGGGAGGGGGTGTGCTGGGCAGAGGAGAATAAAAGGGATAACTAATAACATAATTAATAAAATATATTTAAAAATGTGACTTAAAAATGTTGTATATCTTCACCTTCAATATTAAAATGGCTACACAAAAATTCACCAATTCTGAGAAGTTTTTTTAAATGCACACTGATGTGACAGCTTTCACAATACAATCTAACAAAATTGTTTCCAATGAAGTTAAAGACAACTAAGCACTACTAGAGCCATAGCAGGGAAGAAAAACTAAATGAACTCTTTGGCCAACACAATATAAACAAAACATTATTGAGTCCCTGACACAGTGCCACACTGACAAGTGCTGAATAAATATAGCATATTATCATCTTAGTTATTGTCAGATTGGTTGGCTCTTATCATGAACAACGTTAAAAAAAAAAAAAAAAAACCCTAAACAAACATGAGTAACAACCCACCCATCCCGATCTCTGTCAGGTTTCTGAATACAAACAGGTTCAAGTGGGGGAGGATGGGAAAAGCTTTGCATTTTGTATACAAACACAATGAAATCTAGTATTTGCTAAAATGTTTCTAGAAAAATATCAGAAAAAGCACTGCCTGGGTAGGAGTAATTCCATAGGCCACCATATTAGCAAACAGTGTGCTCCCCCATGCTACCAAAGAAACACCCTTCTTAGTGAATGCAAGTTACCTACAGATAGGTTAGTTTTTCCAAGAAAATAGTTTATGCTTTTTGAAAGCACACTGGTCAAAAGTGCATACTCATTAAAATTTCTCTGTAGGCAGAAATGTTTCTCTGAGAAACATTTTTTCAGGGTAATGTGAAGACAGATTACTAGACTCACAGTATATGAAGCGCTGAGGCTTTCCATTATTATGTGAATGAGAAAAGTTTCCAAGTTAGACCTCTTCCCAGGAATACTGACAGAGTCCTGGATAACGTATTAACTGACACTTATCCTAAATTACTTTTGTGTTAGTCAACAAAGTTTAAGAGTACTTAATAAGTCAACAGAAGTCTTTTCCTGGAATGGCTCCAGAAATGTATTAAAAAGTAACATTTTCTCAAGTAATGCACTAACTTAAGAGATACACCAGCACCCTTATTTGCCTTGCACTATTTAGGTGGATTATTTTATATTATACACAGTCTATTTCATTTTGGGCAAATGATCACACCAAATAATTTTACATAAGCAGATTTAGATTCTTTTGGTCATTCTGTTGTATAGTCAGCAAATAAATAACTATCAGTGATGCCCATATCCACTTATCAGTATTATCTGCCACCAATTTCTAACAGTTTTTATGTCTTAATATGATTTGGTAAGACAAAAGAAACCACAATCTAAGTAGCTCTACCTAGTCTATAAAAATAATGGGATACAATTAGTTTTAAAAACAATTTGTTTCTTAATGACTAAGTTAATCTCAAAAACTAAATAATTTAGAAATACACAGATAATACATTTTATTCTGTTAACTGATGTGCTGACTTTATGTCTACCCTCTCCTATTTTCTATTGTAAAATAAAAATCTATCCATTATAATGGAGTAATTGTTTAGTATTTTACAAGACTTAATTATTTTCCAAATTGGTTAGGAAAAGCTTAATCAAATTTAAAGGAAGCAATGAACTCTTATTCAATCTAATTTTGGTTTTTAATCCAAAAAAATTAGGTTCTCTGTACTCCCTATTTAGATGATTTTTCTTTTCTTTATTTTTTAAAAAGATTTTATTTATTTTTAGACAAAGAGGAAGAGGGAGGGAAACATCAATGTGTAGTTGCCTCCTGAGTGCCCCTACTGGGGACCTGGCCTGCAACCCAGGCATGTGCCCTGACTGGGAATCGAACCATCAACCCTTCGGTTCACAGGCCAGCACTCAATCCACTGAGCCACACTAGCCAGAGCTGGTAGACGATTTTTCTTTTAAGCTATTGAGACCTGTAAAGTTACTTTAGATCTTAGAATATTATTTTTTCTCTTTCTTTTTTAATTGAATTTATTGGGGTGACACTGGTTAATAAAACCATACAAGTTTCAAGTGTATACAGCTCAATAAAACATCATCTAATGCTGATGATATCCATCAACTTTTGACAGTTAAGTTCTGGGTCATAAATGAACCTATAAGGACATAACTTCATGTCCTCCATGGCAGTTAGTCAGATATCAGGTGTGTAGATGAGGATGTAAATTACAGTGGCAAAGGAAAGGACACATCTTTGTTACCCTTCCCCCCATAGGCCAATTCTATTCTTGTGTGGCTCTCCTCTGAGAGATTTCTCCACTGTGTAAACCACACAGAAAATGTTACCCTCACATTCTTACCAAAACTACAGCTTAACTGGAACAGAAATGCATATAATAGAGTTGATGCATACAGTAGAGTAGAGATATACAATAGTGAAACACTAGGGGGAGCCAAATCCCTCTTGGAACTGCCAACTCAGGGGACTAGCTCTAGAACAAAAACCGATGTATTTAAGGAAGCTAAGAGTAAATGCAGTTCTATGCTTACCAGATGCCATGAACTTCAAGATATATTCTTGAACTAAAACCAAGGTACAGAATAGTATAAACAGAATAAATATATTTATAGAACACTCAAATATATACAAACATATTTTGATGCATGGAATACCTTTGGTAGAAAACCCTAGAAACTAGTAACAATGGTTGCCTCAAGGATAGGAATATTGGATATCTGGGTTACTGGACCACAAATGAGACTTACTTTTCACTTGGTGACCCTTTCATAGACTTTGAATTATATATTTTATGCATATTCTTTAAAAAACTTAAATTATTTTAAAAATAAAGGAAAAATACACTGCATATGGAGGTAACTACATATACTTAAATATTCTCTATTGAAGGGGAATGAAAAACAAGATAATCTGTTCTTTATATTTATTGGGTCACAAAAACAATGGCTCAATGAGCACCTTAATACTTTCACTCATACTACTTTGCTAAATTATATGAGATTTTTTTCATATTCATAGCATATGCATTCCCAAATTTCAACTAAATCCAGAAAGTACTTCCTTCCTTGATTTTATATAACAAATGAATTTTATCTGGACAAGTATTGTACCTTTGAGTAAAGATTCTCTTTAAATTCCTCACCAATACCTTTTAATTTAGCAGCACTGTCTCTGGACCCTACTATCTAGAAAAGAACTGTCTTGGGAGGCTTGTCTGACTTCAAACAAGATCATCACCTCGTTTACCTTCGTGACAGCATGGATGGAGCTGGAGACTATTATGCTAAGGGAAATAACCCAGGGGGTGAAATACAAATTCCATATGATCTAACTTATAGCTGGAATCTAAGGAACAAAATAAAGTAATGAGTAAATAGAAGCACAGAAATAAGGAACAGACTGACAGCTGTAAGAGGGGACGGGGGAGGCTGGGACTGGTTAAAAGAAGTGAAGGAACTAGACAAAGAACATACATTCATCACCCGTGGACATGAACAACGATGTGGGGACTGACTGTGGGAAGGGCAGTGGCAAAGGGGAAAAATTGGGACAACTGTAATAGCATAAACAATAAAAAAATAAAAAGATCACCTTGCCTCACATTTCTTAACAAGAATGGAGATTATTTTCTGTCAAAAGCAACTTCACTTAAATTTTAAAATTAAGGTAGATATAGAGACAAAAATAAAACAACAGAACCAGAAACATACATTAAAAGAAAGACACTCATGAATGAATACTCCATCTTATGGTCTTTAAGGATACAATGAGTTTTAACATTAATAGGCATATGTAGGCTTGTGCCTCCCCGCTATCCTATGAGTTCTAAAGGAAAACATCAAGTGAAAGTAAGCTATGTTGTAATACTCATTTTTTAAAACTTATACAAACATGAGATGATTTTAAGGCACTGAATTAAAAGTTAAACCAATAGTATCTGGCATTAAGTCTCATCATTCTATACCTTACTAGAGCAAGGTTTCTCAACACAGACCTACTGACATTTTGAGCCAAAGAAGTCTTTGTCTTGGGACAATTCTGTGCACTTGTAGCATGTTTACAGCTTACGTGGCCTCTGCTCACTAGGTGTCAGTAGGATCTTCCTACTTATGACAATCAAAAAATGATTACAGACATTGGTGATTGTCCCCTAGGGACAAACTGCTTTAGAGCGAAAGATGCAAGAAAGCAGAATTACAGAGGCAGCTTTTCTTTGTGCATTTTTGTTTCCTTTAACTTGGGATCAGCCTCGGATGTGTTTTGAAATTAAACCAATTCTGCAAAGTACAAGAGAATGTGCAATAGGTAAATATATCAAACCCTTGGAGTAAGAAATGTCAAGAAACAATTATCAAATAACCAAATGTGTTGATTCTTCAATGGTCACATACACCTGACAGCAGAAACTAAAAATTAGTGTTATTAAAAAGCACATCAACACCTTAATCTAATTTACATTTGTTATATTTTTGTCTAGATTTATCTTTATTTGACATAAGATACTAATACCTTTGAGAAGTGGAAAGACTCAGGTTAATGACGGCTCTGAGTCACAGACCTGGAACACTCATGTCACAATGTGAGCAAAAATAAAATTCATTAAAATAGCATTTCATACAAAGCAATTAAGGTTTTGGATGTCTTGGTCTTGTGACGAGAATTCTGAAGAACCGATGGGACTGTGCAGTTTATCTGACGGCCATACGCAAGTGGTGCTCTTTGATGATAATAGAGTCCTTATTACTGATTCTTGATTATCTTCATAAAAATACCAGTGTGCATGCCTTTTAGACAAACTACTAGCACAGGTTACTTACTTCCAGTGAATGCTATCCATCGAGCATATTTTGTAGCTTCTCTTCGCCAGTGGGAAGCCACTAGCAAACCACATGTGACAGTCAATGAAATGATTCCCATGATGATAAAAAACAGTGTGGTGACCCACTCTGGGGGAAGCCGAGGTGGGATGCACGTTCGGTCTCGTCCATGGATTGTTTGACACTGTCGCACAAGGCCCACAGTGAGTGCTCCTAGGGAGATGCAAAAGGTGAGAGTGTTTTAGTGGGTTTGGCATATCCAGGGGATATTTGCTACCAATACCCTTTCAGTTCTTAAATCATATTTCCCTCTGCATGGGTCATTCAAGCACTGAATTACACTGAGTCCCACTCTCCAGCATTCTGCTGTAACTCATAAGGTATTAATACTTGGTGTAACAGACGAAGTAAACTTAAAAACAAAAGACAGTTCATTTAATTATTCATTAAATAAATACTTTTCTCAGTACTTGTGTCATGCACTGTTTCTAGGCTCCAGGAAAATAACAATAAATGAGTGACGAGGCTCCTGTTCTTAGTAGCAAAAAGAAGTGGAACTTTTGTATTTCCAGAACCAAGGCTCACTATATATTATTTTATTTTGAATGAGGAGAAAACCACTTTTCAGGAAATTGAAGGCAAACTTAAAATATGTTTAAGCATACTATTCAAGTAAAATTAAATAATGAATTAAATACTAGAACCGATATATTTTATTAAAGTTAGAAGGTCTAAGATATTACAATATAAATATTTTTCCATTATATTCAAGAAAATATTGGGAAAACTAGTAAATTCCCCCCATTTGGTAGTTCAACAATTTTTGTACAATGTACAAGTGTTCACAATTGCTAAACCATTACTGGCATGCTTCAGCAAGAAAGCATAAAGGCATTAGTGGTAGTTTTTAAACTGCCCCTTCTATGATTTATTATTATTAACATGTTCTCATGTAAAGCCAAAGGAACCCCTTTATCAAATATGAATTAACTTATAGAAACTTAAGATAAGGAAGGTGAAAGAGTAATTGTTTCATCTTCTTCTCCACTGTGAACAATGAAAATGCTACTTTTGAGTAAAAGCTGCTTGTTTCCCCCTTTACAGGGCAACTGTGAATGGGAAATTTTCTGTGAAAAGTACAAGAAAAGACATTTCTGGAGCCACTGAAAACATAAGAGATTTCTGCCTTTTTTTTGGATCTTCATTATTTTCTCACTGTGAAAACAACACAGCAATTGCCTCTAAAAAGGGCCTTTGTAAGCAGTAAAACTCATAAAGGCTTTCTGGGAGAAGACAAATGGGGGGGGGTGGGTGTGTGCCTACAGATGTGTATGGGAGTAGTGGGGCTGTAGGAAGGGGGCTTCTCTGTAACTTGGGTTTTGCCATAGATATAAAACAATGTTTTCAAAAAAAATTAAGCAAGAAAAATCAGTTCCCTCAAAACTGAGTTGCACTTTTTTTTTCCTTCTAATTAACTCCAACTCTTTCAGAATGAAAGGAGATAACTCAAGTTGTACTTTTTTCTCTTAAATCACCTAACAATTAGGCCCATATTGTGCTGTCCAGTGGTGCAACAGACTGATAGTTATGGCATCATCCCTGGCAAATGGCGCGGCGGGGGGGGGGGGGGGGGGGGGGCGGGTGGAGGAGCAGAAAGTCAGCTAACTTCCACATTAATGCCACACACTATCCCTCCTTCTAACTGCTGCTTGGAGCTGAGTGACTTCATAGACCAAAGGGAAGTAAATCAGTTCAAAGTTTTTGACAATCGCTAAGCTTTAAAGTTATCATGATAATTGCCTGAAACCAGAACAGGGAAAAGGATGCGGGGTAAGCACCAGGGTGTTGCAAAATTGTTATTAAATCGAAACTAAAAAATTTCCTAAAAAAGAAAACTTGGGGGAAAGGGAGTGTTTTATATAGTAAAGCATTTTACTGTAATTTTGGAAATAAAGAAGGCTTTCACAGCAGTGCTCAAGAACTCCTAACAGGAAACCACTCCTGACCATTCAGCAAAGACCTGTAACAAATTACCCTCTGTAGTCACTAACTATCCCATTTACAAAGGCCCTGATTGCTTTAAGAGTAGACAACAGGCAGCGAAAGACCCTCTGACAAAATGCAATTCTGTCAATTCTGACGATAGCTGCAATTTTCTTCACAACTTAAAATACAAAGAAAATATCATTGGTAACTCAATACACTAGTGGACTTCAATTTACATTCGAGAATTATTTTTGCTGGCAAATATTTCAAGTTGTAGTTAGTAAATTATAACGAAAACATCTCTCCTTCAAAATATTTGAGTGTCTCTATTTTGCTTTTCTAACTTCCTGTTAGGGCTCAAATTCAACTTAATCTTCTGGGTCTATGGATTGTGACGCTTTCTGAGTAGGACTGCTTCTTCCTCCTCTCCTCACTGGCATACTGCACCACGTGAATATAAAAAGAACAAATCTGAAAAATGAAAATTAGAGCTATGCCTTCTACAAACCAAGTGGAAATAACCTGACATATGGTCAGCTTTATAAAAAGAGTTATGCTCCTGTAGTCTTTATTACCACAAGTCAAGACCAAATATTCAGCAGCTATGTTCTGGGAGAAAAGGAAGCTAATGCTAACAAACAACCAGAAGATAAACTGTATATAAGAAAATCAATTTACAAATATTTTTGAGTGTTTTTCATGTGCTCAAGATTGCTGTAGTGGTCAGGTATTCCAAAACTAATACTGTCATAATTTCACTGAAAATAGTCTTTCTTTAAATACATTATACAAGGGCGATTACAAACAGTGATTGGCCCATATTGTTGCTAAGACTCATTTTCTTGAGTAAGACTCTAGGTCAACATAATTTATTCATACTCACATATTTTCCATGAGCTGTCTGGGGAATGGGATCTACAAAGGCAATTGTGCTGCTACTATTAAATCTAAATTCGTGTCCTGTTAGTACCCAAACTTTCACCAGCTCTTTAAATTTACCTCAAAGAATTATCTCCTGCTTGTAGCTTCAAATCCATTTCTTATAATGATTGTTTTGCATTCTCCAAATTCTCTGAACACATTCAGTTTGTATCACACAACTCTGCACTTGAATTTAAGGTAGCTTCTTTTTGCCCCCAAAACAGAAAATGAGCTTTTCAGGAAGGAACTGAACTTTCTACTTCATTGGAAACCCCCAGAAAGGCCTGCAGCAATGGGCACAAAGCAGGAATTAATAAGCATTTGGTGAACCTAGACAAGAAACAAGCTAAATTTAAAATCACACTGTATTAACTACTCCTCCTCTAAACTGTCTTAGTGTGATTTCCTGAGGCACACTAATTTTTGTTTTACTCAACAATCTTTTGCTTCTTGAAGAGCCAGGAATTCCATTCCCCAAACAACCAATCCATCTTTATCCTGCAGCTGTGTCCTAGGCAACCAATCCAACCAAGTAAGACTTGCACACAATAGAAAAAGGAAACCAAACTAGGAACTGTGGTGTCCCTCATGTGTCACAGTATCTCACCTGTGTACTAATAACACACAACAGGTAGTCATAATGAGTCTTACCCTGTTATGTGGGGCATCTTAAAGAGGCTTTTTGACATCTTCTATAGATCCAGACACTGTTGAAATGATTTAGCATGGTCAGTCTGAGCAGGTCTCTCGTCACAGTGAGGATGATTATAAGGCATGTATGTCACCACAGCATATACAAGTGGTGTCACAGGAAATCTAAAACACAGGGGCTGTGAAGCAGAGAGGCACACCCACCCACCAGAGAGTGTCGGCAGATCATGTGTGGTAAGTACTTAACAGCCTGGCCATAGAGCACAGCAGGATGACATGGTTTCTGATGAGCTGTCAATTTTTAATAGTATTGAGGAACCCTTGTACACGAGAATTCATTTTTTTCCCTGCTGTTTTCAAGATTTTCTCTATGTCTTTGACTTTTGACTACGTGACTATGACATGTCTAGGTGTGGATTACTTCACGTCTATCCTACTTGGAATTTATTGAGATTTTTCAATTGCAGATTAAAGTTTTCATCAAACTTGTAGAGATTTGGGGCATTATTTAAATATTATTTCTGCCCCTTTCTCTCTTTTCTCCTTCTAGGACTCCCATCATGTTTATGCTGGAATACCTGATAATGTCTCATAGGTCTCTCATGCTGTTTGTTTCTAAATTTCCTTCTGTTCTTCAGATTAGATAATTTAGATTGACCTGTATTCAAGTTTGATGGTTCCTTCTGCCAATTTCCCTTGTACTTTTCAACTCCAGAATTTCTATTTTCTTTTTATAATTACACATGGTTGCCTTTATTTTATTGGAACGTATTTCTCACAGTTGACTTAAACTGTGTCTAGCAGGTCCAATGTCTGGATTTCCTCAGAAGCAGTTTCTACTGACTGCTTTTATTTTTTTGTGTGTATCAGCCATACTTCCCTATTTCTTTATGTGCCTTGAAATTTTTAGTTGATAATTGGAAATTTGAAATAGTATAATGTGACAACCATTGACATCATATTCCTCCCTTTCCTAGGATTTATTGTTGTTACTGTTTGTGTACTTAATTTTCTAGAATAGTTCTGTAAAGTTGTACGCACCGATGTGTGTGGCCTCTGAAGTCTCTGTTCCATTAAGTTAGTAATCGGGTAATGGCTGGAGTAAGATTTCTTTGAATGCTTTGAATCAATATGTCTCTCAGCCTGTGCTCTCTGTGATTGCTGTGGTACATTTTCAATGGCTCAGCAGGCAATTTACAACTCGAGTTAGCACTCACTTCCTGCTTGTTCAGAGCCACAAGACCAGCTAGAAGTAAGAGAAGAGGGCCTTCACAGATCTTTCCTGGTGATCTGACCCTTTTTGCTAGTCTTTGTATTGCATTTATGGAGGAGCAGATTTTCAGAAGTCCCTGCTCCACTATCCCACAAGTTAAACCCATCAGGTCACAATTTAAATTTCATCTTTTCCACACTTGGGCAAGTAACTTAATTTTTCAAAGCCTGCTTCAGCAGGAAAACAATGACTTACTATTTAGGTTTCTGTGAGAATGAAATAATAAGATAATACTTGTAAAGTAACTGGACCTGTAAGCACTGAAAAACTATTACATGCTTTCAGGAAAGGAAATGATATATTTTTATTTTAGTTAAAAAATACATATATACTCAGAGGATGATAGTAGACAGAATAATTTAATATAATAGTTTACTCATGAAATTCACATTCCAAAATAAAAAGGGGGACATTTGATGGTTGCTAAGGCTGTTAGTCATAACAAATACTCAGGACATTACTCCCTTGCCTAACTGCTTTAGTATATCATTCAGATTGAACACCAATCACAAGGCAAGTACACACTTGCTGAAATAAAAGCTTTGGGAACAGATTTTATAGGAACAGCAATGCTGAAAACATTGAGATTGAAAGTGCTTTGCTAATAGAATGAAATCACAAAATGCTGTTAGTAAATAAAAAATTACCATTAAGTTTCTCTTTATTTTTATTTTTTCAATTACAATTTACATTCAGCACTATTCGGTATTAGCTCCAGATGCACAGCAAAACAGCCAGAAAACTGTGTGCCCTACAGAGTGGTCCACCTGCTGCCTCAAGTACCCACCCAGCCCCATATATAGTCTTTTCTCAGTTTGATTTTCTTTTCCCTTAAGCCCTATTGGCTGTTCTATTCCTATTTCAAATATAAATACTACCAGCTGTTTGTAAGTAGGACTGTAGTTCAGAGGTCATATCTCATTTTACTATAGATAAATTATATCCAACACTGTTAAGTGTAGTATCTCTTCTATTACACTTTATTATATTAGCCCATACTCCATAGAGTTGGCCTTGGGTCTAACCCTATAAAGACATTAAACATAAACTAACAGTAAACCTTTATTTTAAAATCTGCTCTATTGACAAGTATAATATGGTATGAGAATCTGTCCTATCACTCTCCCAATCACTGAAGCTCTTAACCTACAATGCACAAAGAAGTCATTAAAAAGCTCACCACAACTTTTAAACTGTACACATAATGCATGAAAAACAGGTGGAAGGATATTTGTCATATTGTTAAGAGTAGGCTGTTCTGGTTCAGTAGGATTACAGGGGGAGTGGGGCCAAGAGCACTTGTACTCTTTCCTCTGTCTTATCTGGGTGTAGGTAAATTCATACAATTTTGTCCTTTATTTTTAAATGTTTACATAGTATCACACATTAAATTTAAATAAAATGTACTAACCACATTTATATTACACATTATGAAATCTTTCAACCAGGCATGACTTTAAGTGCACACTACTATCTAAAAGAAACTAGACAATGCCAAAGAAATTAAGAGTAGACTAAAGTAAATCAGTTAGAGAACTAATGTGGTATTTAAATTACTATGTCTACATTTTCTTTCTTTCTCTTTTTTTAAAGATTTATTTTTAGAGAGGGGAAAAGGGAAGAAAAAGAGGGAGAGAAACACGGATGTGTGAAACATCGATAGGTTGCCTCTCACACACTCCCTACCGGGGACATGGTCTGCAATCCAGATGTGAGCCCTGCACCGGGAATCAAACCAGCAACCCTTCAGTCCACAGGATGACGCCCAACCCACTGAGCCACACTGGTCAGAGCAACTATGTCTGCATTTTCTATTCCATTTCAATTAGTTTCTCATAAGAAACCCTGCAGAGGAACTCAGTAGATCATACTTGAATACTTACTATTTCTTCCCTGATTAATTTGGCAGAAGAAAACAAGCTTAACATTTATTTTACTTAAATGAATCGTTCCCATGCTTTATATGTAGAAGTGGCTTAAGGCAGGTGATACTAGTGAAGGGAATATATCAAACAAATTTGGTAGGTCAAATTGTTTCTGTGTACAGAAAAGTACTGTGGAACCATGTGCAAAAGTATTTTAACAAAAATGCTGAACATTAACTCCATAGCTTTCAACCAGATTCACCTAGGGCAGGGGTGTCAAAGTCATTTTCACCAGGGGCCACATCAGCCTCGTCGTTGCCTTCAAAGGCTGAATGTAATTTTAGGACTGTATAAATGTAACTACTCCTTAACAGTTAAGCGAGAGCCCGGCACTGCTGCTGGGTAGCAGAAACAAGGTGCTGGGCTGGGTAAAACAAGGTGCAGGGCCGGATCAGCCGGCTGGCCTTGGCAATGATCAAGAAACAAGCAGTGTAGCAGACAAGAATGCTTCTCAATCATGCAAAACTCCTGGCGAAAAGCAGTCCTAAAGTCAGGGCATTTAGAGATAGAAGGGATCTCAAATATCATCTGTCCTAATCTCCCCATTAGTGCTGGGAGAATACTGAGGCCAAGAAAGGGTACACGATAAGTCAAAGATACAAAGAAACTAACAGTGTTGGGACCAAAACTCAGGTTTTCTTCTTCTTTTTTTTTTTTTTTCAAAATTCAGGTTTTCAATGAATCAGTCCTCAACTATTGCTACCACATGACACTGACTTCCTGAGCACCACTTACTGAGTTACAAAAATTATTAGTATTTCTAAAAATACCTTCTGGAACATTCAGATTTATATCAGAGCATACTTAATTACAACTTCCTAAGCACAGGTCAGTAAGTCTCAGAGGAACTTTCATGGGAGGCCAAAAAATATACAAAGATCCCTTGCTGATGTGGCTCAGTTATTAGGACATCTTTCTGCAAACAGAAGGGTTGTGGATTTGATTCTCAGCCAGGGCACATGCCTGCATTGTAGGTTTGGTCCTTGATGGGGCTGCATGCAATGGGCAGCTAATCAATGTTTCTTTCCCTCTTCTTCTCCCTTCTTTCCTCTCGCTAAATCAATAAAAGAACAAATTTTAAATATGAGGTTTATCTGGAAAAAGTGCAACCACTGTTAATATAACGAGAACAGTTTGTGTGACATCAATGTAACCTGGTAGCCAGGAGAGTGGACTGGAATGCACATGCGTGAAATGATGACTTCACTGTACCAGTCAGTGCCAGGGGTAGATGCCGTTGAGTGAGCATGTGTAATGTGTGGCTGTCACATACAAAATGACTAAGTGAACACAGCAAGAAATCTTCCATCAACTTTTGTGTTAAGCTTGAACATTCATTTGCAGAAACTATTCAGTTGATTCAGAAGGCCACAGCTATAGGCAACTGGTGATTAGCAGCTTCATCACAACACCTCTCATGTATCATGTCTCATGCAGACTTTTTTGGCAAAACATCAAGTCATCCAGGTGACTCAGTCCCACTACAGCACAGATTTGGTGCCCTGCAACTTCTGGATTTCCCAAAACTAAAATCACCTTTGAAAGGGAAGAGGTTTCTGAGATTCTGGAAAGTATGACAGGGCAACTGGGAGAACTGAGTGAGGTCCCAAGCTGCCTACTTTGAAGGGGACTGAGGCCTCATTGTACTATATACAATGTTTCCTGTATCTTCAATAAATGTCTCTATTTTTTATATTACATGGCTGGATACATTCTGGACAGACGCAAACAAAGAGGGAGACCTCGGGGGCGGGGGTGGGGGGGTTGCGGGAAGGTGGTGGGTGGAGGTGGAAGAATGTATAGGAGGATAAATGGTAATGGAAAAAAATGGTAACGCAACAAAAAAATTAAAATTAAAAAAATAGACTATTAAAAACAAAGAGGGAAATCATGTCTTTGGGTTTCTCTTGTCAGTTCACAGGAGTGACTCCTCTTGGTTCCACACTCTAAAGTATAGCCTCCTCCATCGCTGTCACCAGTTACTCTTTCTCATAAATGTTCAAGAAAAAACCCACTTCAAGGTCACCCTCCTTAAAGGAATATCCCAATTTCTTTGTCTCAACAAAAGGATTGTCTATGTTGAGATCTTATTCAATATCCAAGGAACCTTGGTTGTTTATAGTCTACTCTAAAACACCACAATGAGCACTCACATTTGTCTTATTTATTTGCACAGTCCAGAAAATGTGCACCATCACCTTCTCACAAAAGAAATGTGTAGGGTAAGTCACAATAAATAAACAATTTTCCTGAGGGTATAGCAAAGTTCTCATTGTATGACAGGCCCTTCAGGTCTGTCAAAATAACTTCTTTTTCAACTACTTGATATCTCAATAGTAAATAATTATAAATTATTTTCTAATAAAATTTACCCTCTTAATTTACACAACTTTAGTAATTCCCTGATAATGAAATTCTAAACTATTTAGTCACATGTCCATTGACCTAACTGGGTGACAACATATCATAGTGGTTAGAGTTCAGGCTCTGAATTGAGATTCAGATTCCAGGTCCACCACAAACTAGCAGTGAATTTTTAGGCAAGTTATTTAACCTCTACATGCTTCAGTTCCCTCAATTATAAATGAAGATCACAACAAAATGATCTCATAGTGTTGTGTGGATTAAGAGTATGTGTAAAGCACTTAGAACAAATGCCTGAGACAGAGTAAGAACCTGATAAATGTTAAGTATTATTAATGATATATTACTTTTTCACTAGAAGTATATACTTTTACTTTAGAAAGGGAACAATCACCCCAGCTGTTGTAGTTAAGTGGATTGAGCACGTGGCTGAGAACCAAAGGGTCACTGGTTCAATTCCCAGTCAGGGCACATGCCTGGGTTGCGGTCAGGCCCCCAGTAGGGGGCGCATGAGAGGCAATGACACATTGATGTTTCTTTTTTTTTTTTTTTTAAATGTCTTATTGATTAGGCTATTACAGTTATCCCATTTTCCCCCTTTATTCCCCTCTGCCCTGTGCACCTCCTCCCACCCACGTTTCCCACCTTTAGTTCATGTCCATGGGTCATACATATAAGTTCTTTGGCTTTTACATTTCCTATACTATTCTTAACTTCTCCATCTATCTTCTACCTACCACTTATGCTACTTATTCTCTGTACCTTTTCCCCCTCTCCCCACTTCCCACTCCCCCACTGATAACCCTCCATGTGATCTCCATTTCTGTGGTTCTGTTCTTGTTGTTTGCTTAGTTTGTTTTTGTTTTAGGTGTGGTTGTTAATAACCGTGAGTTTGTTGTCATTTTACTGTTCATATTTTGTATCTTTTTTTTCTTAGATAAGTCCCTTTAATACTTCATATAATAAGGACTTGGTGATGATGAACTCCTTTAACTTGACCTTATCTGGGAAGCACTTTATCTGCCCTTCCATTCTAAATGACAGCTTTGCTGGATAAAGGCATCTTGGATGTAAGTCCTTGCCTTTCATGACTTCGAACACTTCTTTCCAGCCCCTTCTTGCCTGCAAGGTTTCTTTGGAGAAATCAGCTGACAGTCTTATGGGCACTCCTTTGTAGGTAACTGTCTCCTTTTCTCTTGCTGCTTTTAAGATTCTCTCCTTACCTTTAATCTTGGCTAATGTAATTATGATGTGCCTTGGTGTGTTCCTCCTTGGGTCCAGCTTCTTTGGGACTCTCTGAGCTTTCTGGACTTCTTGGAAGTCTATTTCCTTTGCCAGATTGGGAAAGCTCTCCTTCATTATTTCTTCAAATAAGTTTTCAATTTTTTGTTCTTCCTTTTCTCCTTCTGACACCCCTATAATTCAGATGTTGGAATGTTTCGAGATGTCCTGGAGGTTCCTAAGCCTCTCCTCATTTTTTTGAATTCTTGTTTCTTCATTCTTTTCTGGTTGGATGTTTCTTTCTTCCTTCTGGTCCACACCATTGATTTGAGTCCGTTTCCTTCGCATCACTATTGGTTCCCTGTACATTTTCCTTTGTTTCTCTTAGCATAGCCTTCATTTTTTCATCTAATTTGTGACCAAATTCAACCAATTCTGTGAGCATTCTGATTACCAGTGTTTTGAACTGTGCATGTGGTAAGTTGGCTATCTGTTCACTGCTTAGTTGTATTTTTTCTGGAGATTTGATCTGTTCTTTCATTTGGGCCTTTTTTTTTTTTTTTTTTGTCTTGGTGTACCTGTTATGTTGTAAGGGGCAGAGCCTTAGGTATTCATCAGGACAGGGCAACCATGTTGCTGCATTGTGATGCTGTATGTGGGGGAGGGGTCCAAGAGGGAACAATGGGGCTTGCTCCCCTCTCTGCCAGATTTCATTCACTTCCCCCACTACCCACAAGCAAATTGGGCCCTTCTTGTGCTGATTCCCAGTTAGGTGGGTTTGTATACGTTCTAGGACCCTGTGGGTCTCTCCAAAGAACCCTCCTGTGAGGCTGGGAGTTTCTCCTGTTGCTGCCTCAACCCCCACGGGTAGAGGTTTGAGGCTTTATTTCCCCAAGCTGGAACCCTGGGTTGCAAGGTCTGTCTTGCTCTCCATTTGTCTTGCTTCCTCCTGGTTTATCTTCACACGAGTGTGGGACCTCCTGATCTACCAGCCACCAACTTGCTGCAAGTCCTCTCCACCTGGCTGCCATTCTCCGCCCCCTTCTATTGGTCTGGATGAATGTTTCTTCTTTAACTCCTTGTCTGTTGGAGTTCCATACAGTTTGATTTTCTGTCAGTTCTGGTTGTTTTTAAATTTGTTGTCCTTCTTTTGGTTGTGGGAGGAGGAACAGTGTGTCTGCCTATGCCTCCATCTTGGCTGGAAATCCACATTGATATTTCTTTCTTCCACCTTTCCCCTCTGTCTAAAAATAAATACATAAAATCTTAAAAAAAAAAAAAAGGGAACAATCTGTGGGATTCCATATTCCTCTTAAGTGTATTTTCTCTCATGGTACTTTTCAGTTCCTTGCTTTCTTGAGCTTAGATGAAAAACATAATAAATTTGTGTTTAATTTATGTAGACCTATCAAATTAATTAAAAGTGAACCAGGTCCTGACTGGTGTGGCTCAATTAGTTGGGCACTGTCCTGCAAAGTGAAAGGTCGCTGGTTCAATTTATGCTCAGGGCACATTCCTGTGTTGCAGGTTTGGTCCCTAGTTGGGGCCCTTACCAGAGACAATTGATCAATATTTCTCTCTCGCATCAACGTTTCTTTTCCTCTCATTCTCCCTCCCTTCCCCTCTCTCTAAAAGCAAATATATCCTTAAAAAAAGAATCTGAATTTTAGAATTTTAGGGCCTCCAAATGCGAGGAAAGCAAGTTTAATACTGACACAAGTGTTTGTTCTGTGCCATTACCTTGGTCCATCAATTACAGAAGAGGATGAATTTAAGAGTAGAGAGCTTTGGAGAAAGACAAAAGTTTTTATTCTGACAGCTGCTATTCCATTTAATCTTTAACAAGAGCTGATGTACTCACTGTAGTTATACTTGGCTTCAGATTGAAAATGTAAGGTGATAACTCCCTCAACTTTCAACATCAGAAAATACTACCCAGTCTTTCATAGAAATACATAATCTCAATCCCCCATTAATTTGATTACATTTGTGGTATCTGTGATATCCTAAACAAAGAGAAGGTGATCTAGGGCTGCAGTCCTCAACCTTTTTGGCACCAGGGACCAGCTTCGTGGAAGACAGTTTTTCCACAGGCTGGGTTGGTGGGGGATGGTTTCAGGATGATTCAAGCACATTACATTCAAGCTCACTTCTTGCTATGGGGCCCAGTTCCTAACAGGCCTGGACTGGTACTGGTCCATGGCCTGGCGGGTAGGGACCCGTGGTCTCGGGAAACTATACATTACAGAAAGTCTCTGCTGAATTTGAGAAGCCTGGCACTATACCATGAGATATTCCTGATTTTTCTATCCAAGTCTAGTAGGCACAATGTGCTATCCCAAGCTTTCCTGCATTCAGCAAATACTGAGCACACACTCAGCGTAATATATAATGTGGGGATTATGAAGAAAAACACAGACATGATCCCTGTATTTCTAGAGCTCACAATATATACAAAGAGCCAAACCGCACTTACAGAAAATTAAAAGCACATTACATAGCAGATGTGATCTAATGCTGAAAGAACTGTGCAGCCTAGAGAGACTAAGAAGCTGGAGAGATGCACTCTATCCAATGCGTGGTATTCATGTAATTTTGAGTAAGAAACTTCACTTTTTAAGGTCCACTGCCCCATTTTACAAATAAAGTATTTAGTAAATGGTTCCTGACAGCTTCACAGGTGTTTAAATTAGCTTTACTGAGGCATAATTTAGATACAATAAAATTCACAATTTTTTTGTGTACAATTCAATGAGTTTTGACAAATGTATACAGCTACTCAGTCATGATACAGAGTCATCACTAAAAGTTCCCTTATATTCCTTTGCAATTAATCCCCTCCCCCAAGCTCCCAAGATAGATCTATTTCTATTACTACAGTTTTGCCTCTTGCAGAATTTCATATATACAGAATCATATACTGTTAGCCATTATGAATAAAGCTGCTGCACACAAATAAAACATTCATGTACTGGTCTTTGCGCAGACACAAATGATGGTGTGAACGGGCACCATCCACTCACAAAAAACAAAGGAGGAATCTGCCCACTTTTTCCTGACTACTGCACAAGCTGGACATCTTATCTCATCTTATCCTGCCCTTGGATTTAATTAAATTACATCACTGGATTTCTGGCTTATAGGCTGGAGGACTTCTCAGCCTACATAATCTACAGAACCCTGACTAATCCATTTTCATTTTTTCTGTGTTCATTTCTATGAGTGAAAAGGCTGGGATGTATCTATAAGAAACTGCTGAACTGTTTCCTAAAGTGGCTGTACCACTTTGCAGTTCCACCAGCAATATATGAAAATTCCAGCTGCTCTCCATGCTTAGTATTACCAGTCCTCTAAGTTTTAGCCAAACTGAATTATAGAGGTAGGTATGTAGAGATGGTTTTATTTAATTATTTATTTATTTAAATTGTTTTTCTATTTTAAATATATTTTATTCATTATGCTATTACAGTTGTCTCAATTTTTCCTTTTGCTCCTCCTCCACTGGGTACCCTAATTCCCTCCAACAATCCCCTCCACCCCACAATTTTGTTCATGTCCACGGGTTGTGGATATACGTTCTCTGGCTTCTCCATTTCCCATACTATTCTTAACATCCCATCTATTTTGTACCTACCAATTATGCTTCTTATTCCCTGTACTTTTTCCCCATTCTCCCCCTTCCACCTCCCAGCTGATAACCCTCCAAATGATCTTCATATCTATGATTCTGTTCCTGTTCTGGTTGTTTGCTTAGTTTGTTTTTTTTATATTCAGCTGTTGATAATTGTGAATTTGTTTCCATTTTAATGTTCATCATTCTGATCTTTTTCTTAAGTCCCTTTACCATTTCATGTAATAATGGCTTGGTAATGATGAACTCCTTTAACTTGACCTTATCTAGGAAGCACTTTATCTGCCCTTCAATTCTAAATGATAGCTCTGCTGGATAGAGTAATCGAGGTTGTAGGTCCTTGCTTTTCATAACTTTGAACACTTCTTGCCTGCCAAGTTTCTTTTGAGAAATCAGCTGACAGTCTTATGGGAACTCCTTTGTAGGTAACTCTGCTTTTCTCTTGCTTCCTTTAAGATTCTTTATCTTTAACATCTGGCATTTTAATTATGGTGTATCTTGGTGTGGTCCTCTTTGGGTACATTTTGTTTGGGACTCTGTGCTTTCTGGTCTTGTATGTCTATTTCCTTCGCCAAATTAGGGACGTTTTCTTTCATTATTTTTTCAAGTAAGTTTTCATTTTCTTCCTCTTCTTCTGGCACTCCTACAATTCGGATGTTGGTACATTTGGGGATATCACAGAGGCTTCTTATACTATCTTCATTTTTTTGAATTCTTTTTCCTCCTTGCTTTTCTGGTTGAATGCTTATTTCTTTCTAAGCATTCAGTGATGTTCCAAATCATTGATTTGAATCCCAGCTTACTGCACTCCTCTGTTGGTTCACTATATGTTTTTCTTTATTTTACTTTGTATAACCTTCATTTCATTCTTTATTTTGTGGCTGTACTCAATCATTTTCTGAGCATCCTGATCAACAGTGTTTTGAACTCTGCATATGATAGTTTGGCCATCTCCATTCCGTTCAGTTCTTTTATCATGGTTTTGTATTATTCTTCATTTGGGCCATAATTCTTTGTCTTCTCAATTTGGCAGCCTCCCTGTGTTTGTTTCTATGTATTAGGTAGAGTTGCTTTGACTCACTGTCTTTGTAGCATAGTCTATTGTAGAAAAGGCACCTTTAAATTGGGTGGAGCCTTAGGTAATCACCAGGGTGGAGCAACCCACTTCACCAATTTGTGGCTCTGTGTGGGGAGAGGGCTTGGAGAGGGGACAGTGCTGCTGTGTGGCTTCTGGGCTTCTGGAGGTTTGCTCGGCACTCACCCGGTTTCCAGTCACTTCACTTACTCCCCCTATGTGACTGGTACCTGGTGCTGAATCCCAGAGGGGGCCGGTCTACATACATTCTAATTCTGAGTGGGCCCTTTAAACGGAGTCTCCTGAAAATTTGGCCATTTCTTTTGCCATCCTAACCCTCACTGATTTTTACAGCCAGAAGTTATGGGGATTTATCTTCCTGGTGCTGGAACCCTGGGCTGTGAGATCTAGCCTGGAGCTGGGATTGCTCTCTCCCAAAGTATCTCTCCTGATTTTTATCCACCACACGTGAATGTGGGATCACCCATTCTGCAGCTGCCACTGCCTCTCTGCCCATCTCCATGCCTCTGTCCCTCCTACCTGTCTGGATGAATGTGGCTTCTTTAAATCCTTGTTTGTCAGACTTCCATACAGCTTGATCTTCCGAAGGTTCTGGGTGTTATTTGTTTTGAGATATAGTTGTAATTCTACAGTTGTGTGAGGAAGCAAAGCATTTCTACCTACACCTTCATCTTCACTGCAAGTCCCAAGTTGTTTGTCTTACTAACTGGTGAATTATAAGAGTTCTTTATATTCTGACAAGTACAATACCTGACATGCGTTTTACAGATATTTTCTCCTCCCTCAATTCTTGCCCTTAAATTTTTGTTAATAATGGCTTTTCAAGGGTCAATGTTTTACATTTGAAAGAGTCAATTACTTATCCCTGCCTCTTGTGACTCCTTAGTCGAATAGGTAGCATACTCCACCGTCCTAAACCCAAACAAAGACTTAGTCAATCAGACACCACATCAGATAGGACACCAGAGTAATAAATGTTTAATATTTTTAAAGCTATCTAATGGGAGATTCCAGATGGCTCACAGGAAAAGACTGCCAAGGAGTAGTCAATTTTCCTTATTATGTCTGTACAGACTGCTCAAAAGCACAACACCTCAGCCATTTAAAGGACAAATATATAGTAAGAATATTTCTTCATTCCTTATTTAGACAAAGCTTACAGTCTAACACAGATACTTAGAAAACATCAATTGTATTACAACGGGAAGATCAATTAATTGTAAAGCCTAGTCACTGCCTGAATGAATAATAGATAATAAAAAAATAAGTAAATACATGACAAATATACCTGGAAAGAGTAAGAGGGTTACTACAGCACAACAGAAAGCCTCAGTTAAAACAACTGAACATATTACAAAGTATAATTCTTATAAACCAATGCTTGCCAATAACACAAACTAGAACACAGCCAATTAAAGAGTTCATCAAATTTATTCCAAGTCACTTTTTTCTTCTCACTCCAAATTCTTTCTAGGCCATCTAAATTATGTTCACAAATTCATTTATTACCTGTAAGCTAAATGTACCTCTAGCTAGGACATTTCTTAAGCTCCAGATTCCTACATAATATTGCTTATTAGTATTTTCCCTTTAATGCCTCACAAGCATCCTGAGCTCATCAAATACAAAATAAAATCACCTTTCTTCTCAAAACTGGCTGTTTCCAGTGTCATACTTAATGTTACCACTCTTTATCCAGCTACTCAAACCAGTCCTTCCTCTTCTAAACCCCAGAATTCTCTACCCCAAAGTCACTAAGTGGAACCTACCTCCTAAACATAAAAAACTATCCTCTTCTCACCATCTTCACCTCCAACATTTCAGTCATCGTATCAATTCTTACTATGCAATTCTTGTCCCTTCCAATCCTTTCTTCTTCACATTGCAGAGTAGTGTTTCTAAAATGCAAATCTGATTTTTGTCACACAGTCTTAAATTCTTAAATGGCTTCTCATCATTCTTAGGATGAAGAACAATAAAAGATCCCTATCATGGCCTACCCAGGACCTCTAGGATCTGGACTATGCATTTCTTCAGCTTATCTCTCACTGTTTCCCTTGCTCCATACATTGGCCCCACCGATTTTCTTTAGTTCTTAAATGCATTGGATTCTTCTCACTTTAAGGGCTTTTTTGTACATTACTCCTTTTGCCTGCAGCACCATGTCCTGCTCATTATTTTACTAACCCCTGCAATTGTGTTTATTTACATGATTTTTTGTTTATTGTCCCTTTTACCTGCTAGACTCTTAACTCTGTGGCGGGGGGGAGGTCTGTGTCTATGACATTTACCAATATATATCCAATGCTCAGTACAGTGCCTGACATATAATATGCCCCAATAAATATATTCTTCTGGCTTTACTGAAGTATAATTGATAAATTGATAAATAACATAGTATATTTTTAGGGTACAATGTCATGTTTTGATATATATTCTGAAATGATTACCACAGTCAAATTAATTAACACTGATCACCTCACATAGTGTGTGTATAAAATAGTATTTTTAAATACAAGTATAAAATACAGTATTATAAACTACAGTCACCATGCTGTACATGAGATCCTCAGAACTTATTTACCTTATGAATGAAAATCCTTACCCCTTGATCAGTATCTCCTTATTTCCCCCACCCCCAAGCAATCACCATTCTGCTCTGTTTCTGTAAGTTCAAGATTCAAAATTGTTTTACAATATTTTTTGTTCCCACATGTAAGTGACACCATACAATATTTATCTTCCCTGTCTGGCTTATTTCACTTAGCATAATGCCCTCCAGCTTCATTTGTGTTGTTCCAAATGCCAGGATTTCCTAACTATTTTTTTATGGCTAAATAACATTATATTGTACATATCTACCATGTTTTCTTTGTATCCATTTATGTGTCAACAGACACTTCAGTTGTTTCCATACGTGGCTATTGTGAATAATGCTGCAATGAACATGGGAGTGCAGATATTTCTTCAAAATACTGATTTTATTTCCTTTGGCTATCAACTCAGAAGTGGGATTGCTGGATCATATGGTAGTTCTATTTTTAATTTCTGGAGGAACCTCCATTCTGCTTTCCATAATGGCTGTATCAATTTACATTCTCACTAGGAGGATAAGAGGGGGAGTTCCTTTTTATCTACATCCTCACCAACACTTGTCATCTCTTGTCTTTTTGATAATAGCTCTCCTAACAGGTGTGAGGTAATATCTCATTGTGGTTTTGATTTGCATTTCTCTGATAATTAGGAAAAATATTGCTAAAATGTCCACTCTGCCTAAAGTGATCTATAGATTCAATGCAATCCCAACCAAACTACCAATGGTACTTTTCATTGACATAAAAAAAATCCTAAAATGATATGAAAGCACAAAAGACCCCCAAAGAGCCAAAGCAATCTTGAGAAAAAAACAAAGCTGGAGGCATCACACTTTGTAATTCAAATTATATTGCAAAGTTATAAAACAGTAGAGCACTGCCATAAATACAGACATGTAGACCAACAGAACAGGATCAAGAGCCCAGAAAAAAACTCACATATATATGGTCAACTAACCTTTGACAAGGGCACTAAGAACATACAATAAGGAAAGGATAGTCCCTTAAATAAATGGTGCTGGGAAAACTGGGTGGCCACATGCCAAATAATGAAACTGGATCCCCACTTTACACCACTCACCAATTAACTCAAAATGGATTAAGAACGTAAATGTAAGACCTGAAGCTACAAAGCTACAAGAAGAAAACATAGGGAAAAAGCTCCTCAACAGTGCTCTTGGTAATGATGTTTTAGATATGACACCAAAAGCACAGGCAACAACTACATCAAACTAAAAAGCTTTTGCACAGCAAAGGAAACAATCAACAGAATGAAATCAACAACCTATGAGATGGGAGAAAATATTTGTAAAACATGTATCTGATGGGTTAATATTAAAGCATATCAGGAACTCATACAACTCTGCAGCAAAAAATCACAAATAATCCAATTTTAAAATGGGCAAAGTCATAAAGAGGATGCTACTGAAAAAAGGGGGAGAGGGCAAAGGACCTGAACAAATATTTTCCCAGAAAAGATACACAAATGGCTAACTGGTAAATGAAAAGGTGTTCAACATGAGAGATCATGAGAGAAATGCCCTCAATAAGTATTAATTGAATGAACAGTGAATTTGTTGTATTTAATTTTTGTGCTTGTTGTTGGGTTGGCCAAAGTTTGTTTACTTTTTATGTATGATAGCTCTGCTAGTGCTTAGTTTTCTTTAACTTCATTTGAAACAATTTTGTTAGATTGTATTGTGACAGCTGTCATATCAGCATGCACTTAAAAAAAACTTATCTAGCCCTGGCTGGTGTGGCTCAGTGGATTGGACACCAGCCTATGAACTGAGAGCTCACCAGTTGGATTCCCCATCAGGACACACACCTAGGTTGCGGCCAAGTTCCTGGTTGGGGACATACAAGAGGCAACCAATCAATGTATCTCTCATACATCAATGTTTCTCTCCCTTTCTCCCTCCCTTCCCCTCTCTCTAAAAATAAATAATAAAATTTAAAAACATCAAAATTGGTGAATTTTTGAGCAGCCATTTTAGTATTGAAGATGAAAGAATATATGCAACATTTTCAGTGAATTATGCTTTATTATTTCGAGAAAGATAAAAATGCAACTGAAACATAAAAAAAAGATTTGTACAGTGAATGAAGAAGGTGCTGTGACTGATTGAACATGTCAAAGTGGTTTGGAAATTTTTTGGAACCACTGACGTCGTGGCAAAATAATTCTTAGTTGTAGGGCTGCTTCATGCATTGGAAGGTGTGTATCAGCACCCCTGATCTCTATCAATAGTGGAAGATAGCAAGCATACTCAAAATATCCAAATCAATACAGTTATTGATGAAAATGAAAAAAAATGTGTCTTTTATTTTATGGAAAAAACTAAACGGACTTTTTGGTCAACCCAATATTTAATAACCTATATTTTATTAGTTTTCGCTTCCTCCAAAATAAAAGATAAATAAGGGATTAGTGAATTATTTGGTATTTGAGGCAGAGAGCATTTAAATACTAGTTTTCCTAGGCTACTAACACTATCTAGTTAACTTTTTGAGAGGAGGCATATTAGGAAGATAAAAAGAAATTAGCATTTGTTTCAATATGCCAGCAAATCATGTTACATTTTAGTGGCATATCCATATAATAATTAGCAATCCTGAATAAAATTGGGCCCAGCAATACATTAAAAAAAATCATACACCGTGATTAAGTGAAATGTATTCTGGGGGTACAAGATTGGTGCAATATCTGCAAATCAATTAACATGATTACCATATAAACAAAATAAAGGATAAAAATTACATGATTATGTCAATAGATGCAGAAATAGCACTTGATAAAATCAAGCACCCACTTATGATAAAAACTCTCAGCAAAGTGGGAATAGAGGGAACATATGTCAACATAATAAGGCCACAGATGACAAACCCACAACCAACATCATACTCAATGAAAAAAAACTAAAAGCATTTCCCTTAAAATCAGGAACAAGACAGGGGTATCTGCTTTCATCACTCTTATTCAACATAGTATTGGAAGTGCTAGCCACAGCAACCAGACAAGAAGAAGAAATAAAAGCCATCCAAATTGGAAAGGAAGAAGTAAAACTGTCATTATTTGCAGGTGACATGATACTATATATAAAGAACTTTAAAGATTCCACCAAAAAACTACTAGAACTGATAAATTGGTTGCATTTTTATACAATCATAATAAGCTATCAGAAAGGGAAATTAAGAAAACAATCTCATTTACAACTGCATTAAAAAAAAAAAAAACCCTTAGGAATAAATTTAACCAAATAGTTAAAAGACCTGTACTTCGGAAAATTATAAGACAATGAAGAAAGAAACTCAAGAAGATACAAATAAATAAAAGCATATACTGTGCTCATGAACAGAAAGAATTAACATCATTAAAATGTCCATAATACTCAAAGCAATTTATAGATTCAATGCAATCTCTATCAAAACACTAATGGCATATTTCACAGAACTAGAACAAATATTTCAAAAATTTATATGGAACCACAAAAGGTCCCAAATAGCAATGCAATCTTGTGAAAGAAGAAAAAAGTTGGAGGAATCACACTACCTGATATCAAACTATACCACAAGGTCATAGTAATCAAAATAGCATGGTATGGGCATAAACAGACACATAGATCAATGGAACGGAATACAGTGCCCATAAATGAACCCACACCTTGATGGTCAATTAATATTTGAAAAAGGAGGCAAAAACATACAATGGGGTAAAGACAGTCCATTCAACAAATGGTATTGGGAAAATGGGACAAAAATGTGCACAAAAAGAAAAGAAATCAGACCACCTTCTTATACCACACACAAGAATAAAATGAATTGATTAAAGAATTAAATGTAAGACTCAAAACCATAAAAATCCTATTAGAAAACGTAAATAGTAAAATCTTGGATATTGCTCATAGCAATATTTTTCTGATATATCTCCTCAGGCAAGGGAAACAAAATAAAAAATAAGAAATTGGAAGTACATCAAACTAAAAAGTTTTTGCACAGCAAAGGAAACCATCAACAAAATGAAAAGACAACCCACTGAATGGGAGAACATATTCGCCAATGATACATCTACTAAGGGGTTAATACACAAAATCTATAAAGAACTTAGAAAACCCAACACCAAAATAACAAACAATCCAAATAAAAAAATGGGCAAAGAACTGAATAGACACTTCTCCAAAGAGGATAACAGCTGGCCAATAGACATGAAAAGATGCTTTATGTAACCAATCATCAGAGAAATGCAAATTAAAAGCACAATGAGATACCACCTTACACATATCAGAATGGCTACCACCAATAAATCAACAAGTGTTAGCAAGGATGTGGAAAAGGGATACCCTGTGTATTGTTGGTGGGGTTGCAGACTCGTATAACCACTGTGGAAAACAGTATGTAATTTCCTCACAAGATTAGAAATGGAACTGCCTTATGACCTAGGAATTCCACTTCTGGGAACATACCAAAAGAAACCCATAACACTGATTCAAAAGAATATATGCACACCTATGTTAACTGCAGTGTTATTTACAACAGCCAAGATTTGGAAACAGCCCAAGTGCCCATCAGTAAGATGAGTGGATAAAAAAGCTTGGTACATTTATACAATGGTATACTACTTGGCTATAAAAAAAGAAGGAAATCTTTCTTACCTTTTGCAACAGCATGGATGGACGTGGGCAGTATTATGCTAAGTGAAATAAGCTAGTCAGAGAATCACAAATTCATATGATCTCACTTATATGTGTAATGTAATGAACAAAACAAACAAAATAGAAACAGACTCATAGATACAGAAAACAAACTGACAGCTGTCAGAGAGGAGGCAAGATGGGAAGCTGGTGAAAAGGGTGAAGGGATTAAGCAAAAAAGAAAAAATAAAACCCCAACCAAACCACCCCCCCCAAAACCCCAACAACAACCCTCACAGACACAAACAACAGCATGATGATTTCAAGAGGGACAGAGGAGTGGGGGAGGCAAAAGAGAGTAAAGGTGGGTAAATGGTAACAAAAAGAGACCTGCCTTTGGATGGTGAACACACAATATACAGATGATGTATTATATAATAGAATTGTACACTTGAAACCAATATAATTTTATTAACCAATGTCATCTCAATAAATTCAATGAAAATTTAAAACATAAAGAAGAAAAAGAAATCCTGTTCTCACGGACTAAAGGCATCCCTAGAATAGAATCTGAAGTGCATCTTCAGCAGGTCCAACTAACTGTCAGCTGAGAGGTGTCTTGGGAAATATACTGACTCCTCGGACATTTACAGTGAAATGTTAATACAGAGAAACCTCAAAATTCCTTCTGTCTGTCTAACTTAAAAGGAGGAGGAGAAGGAAGCTGCAATAGAGACTTGAAAATTAGAATTGACAATGTCTCAACTCAGGGCCTCAGTGGCAGGTGCTAATGTAATGTAGATAATGTCCCCCCAAAACAGGTTACATTTGTGAATCTGAAGGCTTTAGAAAGAAAACTAGACAAGCCTACTACTCAAGAGGAGAGGACTACTAAGCAAAACTACAAGGTTCAGCATAGGGTATACAGCCTTAATTTTGTTACCTCTATAAAAGGAATACTACCCCTAATTCCAAGACTAGTTCTTTTAGGTTTATTGCTCTTTTTTGCACCACGGTGTGCAGAATATCGGCAAACATTAGGATTTTGGCATGATGCAACAGCATACTTTGTAATGTTCAATTCAAAAAGGCAGCCTAACTCAGCTAAGATTACTGAAAGATGCAGGCACATAAGAAAGTCATGAAAGAAAGTTATTTCTTTTCCACCCTGAAGTGCTGGCTACGTGTTAAGGTTTTATTTTAATTTTATTTTTTAAGTATATTTTATTGATTATGCTATTATAGTTGACCAATTATTTTCTCCCCTTTATCCCCATGTGCCCTGCACACACCCTCCCACCAGCATCCCCCTCCCCTTAGTTCATGTCCATGGGTCATACATATAAGTTCTTTGGTTTCTCTATTTCCTATTCTTTTTTAAAAAATATATTTATGATTATGCTACTACAGTTGACCCATTTCCCCCCTTCACTCCACTCCATCCTACACACCCCCTCCCTCCCACATTTCCCCCCTATACTGCATGTCCATGGGTCATACATATAAATTCTTTGGCTTCTACATTTCCTATACTGTTCTTACCCTCCCATTTTCTACCTACCATTTATGCTACTTATTCTGTGTACCTTTCCCCCCTCTCTCCCCATCCCACTCCTCTGTTGATAACCCCCCATGTGATCTCCATTTTCTGTGGTTATGTTCCTGTTCTAGTTGTTTGCTTAGTTTGCTTTTGTTTTTGTTTTAGGTGTGGTTGTTGGCAACTGTGAGTTTGCTGTCATTTTTACTGTTCATATTTTTTATCTTCTTTTTCTTGGATAAATCCCTGTAACATTTCATATAATAAGGGCTTGGTGATGATGAACTCCTTTAATTTGACCTTATCTGAGAAGCATTTTATCTGCCCTTCCATTCTAAATGATAGCTCTGCTGGATACAGAAATCTTGGATGTAGATCCTTGCCTTTCATGACTTTGAATACTTCTTGACAGCCCCTTCTTGCCTGTAAGGTCTCTTTTGAGAAATCAGCTGACAGTCTTATGGGCACTCCTTTGTAGGTAACTGTCTCCTTTTCTCTTGCTGCTTTTAAGATTCTCTCCTTCTGTTTAATCTTGGCTAATGTAATTATGATGTGCCTTGCTGTGTTCCTCCTTGAGTCCAACTTCTTTGGGACTCTCTGAGCTTCCTGGACTTCCTGGAATTCTGTTTCCTTTGCCAGATTAGGGAAGCTCTCCTTCATTATTTCTTCAAATAAGTTTTCAATTTTTTGTTCTTCCTCTTCTCCTTCTGGTACCCCTATTGCTCGGATGTTGGAACGTTTCAAGATGTCCTGGAGGTTCCTAAGCCTTCCTCATTTTTTTGAATTCTTGTTTCTTCATTCTTTTCTGGTTGGTTGTTTCTTTCTTCCTTCTGGTCCACACTGTTGATTTGAGTCCCGGTTTCCTTCCCATTTCTATTGGTTCCCTGTACATTTTCCTTTGTTTCTCTTGGCACAGCCTTCATTTTTTTCATCTAATTTGTGACCAAATTCAACCAATTCTGTGAGCTTCCTGATTACCAGTGTTTTGAACTGTGCATCTGGTAGGTTGGCTATGTCTTCGTCACTTAGTTGTATTATTTCTGGAGCTTTGATCTGTTCTTTCATTTGGGCCTTTTTTGTTTGTTTGTTTTGGTGCACCTGTTATGTAAAGGGGCGGAGCCTTAGGTGTTCACCAGGGTGGTGTAACACTGGTCGCTGCACTCTGACACTGTGTGTGGGGCAGGGACCGAGAGGGAGCAATGGCGCTTGCTCCACTCTCTGCCGGATTTGAGTCACTCCCTTCGCTATCCACAATCAAATTGGGCCCCTCTGGTGCTGATTCCTGAATGGGTAGGCTTGTGCACGCTCTAGGCCCCTGTGGGTCTCTCCAGTGAACTCTCCTGTGAGGCTGGGAGTTTCTCCTGCTGGTGCCTCAACCCCCACGGGTGTTTTCAATCAGAGGTTTGAGGCTTTATTTCCCCACGCTGGAGCCCTGGGTTGCGTGGTCTGTTTTGCTCCCCCTACTTTCCTCCTGGTTTATCTATGCTCGAATGTGGGGCTGCAGGGGCTTCCAGTCACCACCTTGTGAGATCTCTTAGCTGCAGCCTGGCCTGCCCCGTTCCACAATCTGCCACCTCTCTGGGTCCTCTAGCCGCCGCCTTGCTGCGAGTCCTCTCTGCCCCAGCTGCCCGTCTCCACCCCTCCTACCAGTCTGGATGAATGTTTCTTCTTTATGTCCTTGGTTGTTGGGACTTCCATACAGTTTGATTGTTCTGGTTGTTCTTTGTTTTTAAATTGTTGTTGTCCTTCTTTTGGTTATGCGAGGAGGCACAGTGTGTCTACCTACGCCTCCCATCTTGGCCAGAAGCAGTGTTAAGGTTTTAGAATTTTCAATTTCTGTTAGGATTAATACCTACTGACTCATTTTCCATTATAAGATCTGATATAGGACAGAAATTTTGTGATTTCAGTTCCAAGGATCACTCTTCTTCAAAAGCTTATTTGCATTAAAGACTGGATTTTATCATCTAATTTTTCAAGATAAAGCCACATTTTTCCCCAGCATCCTCCAGTCAAAAACTGAACACAAGGGAGTTCTAGGACCTAGTTATTTCTGCCCAACATGATACTACTGTCCTAAGAGGCAATCTTTCCTCCAGGGTGCCCCACTAAACTGCCTGAGACTCTGACAGGTCTGTATCAGACCACAGGGATCTAACCACATTCCTGTCCTTTAGCTTCTGTCCCCTTGTCTTTCACAGGCACTAACCCTCAAACACCACTTGTAGTTCTTACAGATAATCCAACTCACACAAATGTTTTTCTAACAAAATTTAAAGTATATATACCCTACTGCCCAGTAATGCCATTTTTATGTACGTAAACCAGAGAAAATCCTATGTATATGGCTAAAAAACAATACAAAGACCTTCACTACAGTATTATTTCCAATAGTGAAAAAACCCCTAAATATCAATAGAAGAATGGTTAAGTAAATTACGGTACATATATACCACAGAATACTAAAAAGAATAAGATAATTCTGTGCCTAATGATACAGAAATATCTCCCAGACATTGTGAGAAAAAAGCAGACCACAGAACAATGTGTATCATGAGATTCATTTATTTAAAAATATACAGGGCCTGGTACAAGTAATGCCTGTTTGAGTGTGGTTGGTAGGGTAATATTATGGGCATAATAATTTATACAGTTTTAAATATTTTACCTAAAATGTCATATGGTATGCTTGAGTGTGATATTGTTATGTTACAGAATCACGTGCTTATGATTTTGTAAAAACAGATTTTGTATTAAAAAAGGGGCATTATTTGTGCCAGACCTTGTATATATGCATGTAAGTATACATATATGTAAATGCACAGGCAACTAAGAGTAGGTACTTCTGGAAAGGATGAAGTGGGGGGTGGGAAAGGTAGAGATGAACAAGAAGTCCTATATTTTTACTTTTTATTTTAAAATTTAGAATGGATTCATATATAGTTGATCCTCATTATTTGCAGATTCCATACCTGCAAATAAAACCAATCACTACAGATTAACTGTAACCCCCAAATCACTACTAGTTGGGGCACTTTGGTGGTCATTTATGGCCATAATGCATGTGCATGCAGAGTAACAAAAAGATCTGAGTATGACACACACATTTCTGGCTGAAGTCAAACCAGCTGACACTCTGCCTTGTTTCAACTCTCCTACAGTAAAAAAGTATCCTTTCTGTGGTCTGTTTATGCATTACTTTTTGCATTTTTGTGCTTTTTGCTGGTGATGTCCCTGTTTTAAATGGCCTCCAAGTGTAGTGCTGAAGTGTTGCCTAGTGTCCTAACTGCAAGAAGGCTGTAATGTGCCTACCAGGGAAAGTATGTGTGGGAGATAAACTTTGTTCAGGCAAGAGTTACAGTGCTATTGACACTATATTATTATGTTATTAATATAAAACATTATTATTATGTATTAATATATCATCAATTCAGTGGTAATGAAACAACAATATATATTAAATAAGGTGTCTTTAAACAGAAATGCATAAAACTAAGTTATGTATTGACTGGTTGACAAAATGTGACCAGAGACTGGTACCTAAGCCCCATATTTGCTCTTGAGGCAATGGTGTAGTCAGTATTTACTAATCCAGCATTCAGAAAGACTTTATAGAACTTAACTATCACGTAAGAATCAAGTGTATTATTCCAAGTTTAAAAAAAAAAAGAGCAAGAGCTATGTTAGCCAGAGTACTTTAAAAAATAGAGCAGTAAGCTCTAGCCAGTGTGCCTCAGTTGGATGGTGTGTCACCCCGTGTACTGAAAGGTCATGGGTTCCATTCCTGATCAGGGCTCATGCCTAGGTTGTGGGTCTGGTCCCTGGTCAGGATACAAACGAGAGCCAACCAATCAATGTTTTTCTCTCACATGGGTGTTTTTCCCTCTTTCTTCTCTCTTCTTCTCTCTAAAATCAATAAATGTATCCTTGGGCAAGGATTAAAAAAAAATTTTTTAAGAGCAATAAAGTCATTAATAGGGGTTAAAGTGTCCTTTTAGCTCTCATGTGCATTGTAAATCCTACATCCCTCAGCTGCCTAGTTTCCATGGTGATGATAGAGCTGTTTGAACTTTTCTTAACTCGAATTTTTTTTAACAGGTCTCCCTCCCCTAAAGGAATTAAAGAAGTCAAAATAAGTTACTATTAACACTCAGGTTCATCCAAAAAGATTTAAGATTTCCATAAATGACCCACGGGGATGACAGCTACTAGCCACATGTGGCTTATAGTACTTGAAATAGATCTGTTATAAGAAAAAATGTTTTCAGAAACACTAATTAAAGTCTTTTAAATTTACTGTCATCTCTTTTAATCATAGGAAATCTTAAACAAATGCACAGAGCAGAAACATTTTTATTTTCAGGATCAAGTAATTAATTAATCATTTTTATCAGTTTCCAAATATTTTTACTACCCATCAAGGCCCATAGACAACACAATACATATTATTTATAAGAGATCTAGCCCAAATATTGCCCTTCTTATGCCTCTCTCACTCTGGGAAAGTGCCAGCAGAAAACACATTGCATTTTTTCTAAAATACCCAAATTTCACACTATGAATTAACTACAAACATATTAGAACCTTTACTGTGTATAAGAGACTTTAGAGACAAGATAATTCTTTCCATTCACTTAGTTACGTTACTGCCATTAAATATAAGCTCATCAGAAAATGAAGAATAACTTGCAAGCTGCTTGGAAAGTTATCCTTAACATGAGGACCAAAGGCAGCATAGAACAGTGGTTAAGAGCACAGTAAACTACAGAGCAGGTCTGACTGGGGTTCTGTAACTTTGGGAAAATGTGCCTCACTTCCTTCATCTGTAAAATGGGGATAATAAATAAGACCTACCTCACAGGGTTGTTGGTAAGATTAAGTGAGTTTAGTTTTGTAAAAAGTCTTGCCTGGTTTAAAAAGTTAGTTACTGTCACTATTGATATTGGGGAGGCGTGACAACAATACAAACAAAATACTGTGGCTATCTACCGTGGGGCACAGGTAATTAAACTATCACATATTCTTTCAATGGGTTATATTCTTTAGAACTATTTTCTATACTATTTTAATATAATTGACATATCAGAATTTTTCAAACTTACCTAAATTGACCTTACATTTGACACACAATTTCCCTTGTAAGTTTAACTATCAGTACATACAACCATCTAGACTTTTATCAGATTCTGTACCTAAGACCTAAAAACAACAAACAATCCAACTTTACTCTGTGGCAGGGAAGAAGAAACTGTTTGGTTTTGAATCAAGACATAATTATGAATTCCTAAATGGAATAGCAGGAGTAATATATGCTGGTCCTGTTTGAATTTTTAATTAATGAATTCTAATTTTTAGAAAACATAGGCTTTCCCAGGTAACTCCTGGGATATCTAGCATGATGGTTGGAATAAATGCTCAGTAAATATCAATTGATAAAGAACAGGAAGATGAAACAAGTATTTGAAAACAGTCTGAGAAGAGATAAGCAACCACATGAACAATGTAAAGATACATATTTAAGGAAAAACAATCCCTTTTATTTATGAGATATGATAGCAAAGCAGGAATACAAATGTAATGCTGTAGCTATAAGACTAAAAGTCTGGGTACCAATAAGCACAAACAGAAAACTTTAAATTCCTACTATGCATAACTTATTTGTCCTCATAAAAAAATGTGCACTTCTATGTGTTATCCTAGGAATCTAAAGGCCTCAAGGTCTAAGGGAGTTAGAAGAAAAGGTTATAGGAGCAAATGAAGAACTTCTCATTTAATAAATTCCCCAGGCTGCACTTCTTCAATTATTTATCTATATTGGGCAATACATTGTTTCCAATTAGATATTACTGAGTAATCAACAGTCCTACTGTTTTATTTTATACACAAGGAAGATAATTGGCTGGACCATACCCTACCCAGGCAGCACTGTGTCATAAGGAACAGGAGTGTGAAACAAGGGAGGTGGATTTGACTTCCAGTACTCCAGGTTCCTTGCACTATGACTTTGGCAATCAGGGCAATTGAAGCATCTGAGTCTCTTTTTCCTCATTTGTAAATAGAGCTGTTCTATTATGTATCTTAGAGTTGAAAGTATTAAGATATGTGTAGAATAAATAGCACAGTGTATTCCTTCCCACTTATCAAAACCCGGAGAAAACTAAACAGGTTGGTTTCCTTTACCCTAGTGAGGGGTCCTAAATTCACTTGGCGGTACCTTCTGGCGCCAGATGAAAGTAAATGCCCTCCACAAGGCTGGGCTTAGAAACACCAATCTGTAAAATGATGGTAAGCATCATGTGAATTGTGATGAACACCCATAAGAACTTGAAAAGTATGAAGAGAACAAATGTAAATATGTTCTAGCAAAGCATAGGAAATATTCTTTTGAGTTGAAAGTTAAGTAGATTTTAAATACCTTATATAGGTATTCCATGAAATAGGGCAGGCTAAAAGCACCAAAAGGGGTTTTAAGTAAATGTATAGATGATAGAGCTATGATCAATCAACAAGGGAAGATACATATTTTCAGGACTATTCCTCATGTTGAAACATGTCAGGGAACTGCTCACTGGGTCTGCCAGTCACACTACCTAACTTAATAGAAGTCCAGTATGCTCGGCACTGTATCTGCAGCAATCCCCACAGCAACTGTTTCAGAACTTTGCACATTCTAAATTCTCTCATGTCAGCCTCAAGTAGATAACATTTCTTCCCACTTAAAGGGAAAAATCAAGGTCTTGCAAATGAAGTGACCTCATCTGCCATCTTCTACACCTGAAAACCTCTCTAAGGCTTAGTTCATCATCTCAAAATTTCTCCGTACCATCCTTCCCATTTGTTTTTAAAAAGATGATCTCCTCCCAAAGCATAATCCTTACTCTTCATTTAAAAAAACCTAATACCCTTCCTGCCCTTTTCTTCAATTACCCCCTGGACCAGTGTTGGGATTGTGGTCTTATATTTACCATATTTTACCATGTATAATGCCCAAATTGGTAAAACTACCATTTGGGTAGTTTTATACCCAAATTTTTTGAGGGAAACATAAGGGTGCACATTATACATGGGTATAATGATTACATACCATGGTCACCCCATGTATAATGCGCACCAAAATGTGGGTGTGCATTATACACAGCAAAATATGGTAGCTGCTATACATCAGCTTCTCCTGGATGTGTGTGTGTGTGCTGGGGAAGGAGGGATTACTTGTTTAAAAATGTGGTATCTATGCCCTGGCCAGGTAGCTGTTGGTTAAAGCATCGCCCTCATTGCTTTTCCATTGGCTCTTTTTTTTTTAATATATTTATTGATTATGCTATTACAGTTGTCCCATTTCCCCCCCTTCACTCCACTCCATCCTGCCCACCCCCTCCCTCCCACATTCCCCCCCTATAGTTCATGTCCATGGATCATACTTATAAGTTCTTTGGCTTCTACATTTCCTACACTATTTTTACCCTCCCCCTGTCTATTTTCCACCTATCATCTGTGCTACTTATTCTCTGTACCTTTCCCCCACTCCCCCTCCTACTCCCCTATTGACAACCCTCCATGTGATCTCCATTTCTGTGGTTCTGTTCCTGTTCTAGTTGTTTGCTTAGTTTTCTTTGTTTTGGTTTTAGGTGTGGTCATTAATAACTGAGTTTGCTGTCATTTTTACTGTTCATATTTTTTATCTTTTTTCTTAGGTAACTCCCTTTAACATTTCATATAATAAGGGCTTGGTGATGATGAACTTCTTTAACTTGACCTTATCTGAGAAGCACTTTATCTTCCCTTCCATTCTAAATGATAGCTTTGCTGGATACAGTAATCTTGGATATAGGTCCTTGCGTTTAATCTTGGGTAATGTAATTATGATGTACCCTGGTGTGTTCCTCCTTGGGTCCAGCTTCTTTGGGACTCTCTGAGCTTCCTGGACTTCCTGGAAGTCTGTTTCCTTTGCCAGATTAGGGAAGTTCTCCTTCATTATTTGTTCAAATAAGTTTTCAATTTTTGTTCTTCCTCTTCTCCTTCTGGCACCCCTATAATTCAGATGTTGGAACGTTTCAAGATGTCCTGGAGGTTCCTAAGCCTCTCCTCATTTTTCCGAATTCTTGTTTCTTCATTCTTTTCTGGTTGGATGTTTCTTTCTTCCTTCTGGTCCATACCACTGATTTGAATCCCAGTTTCCTTCTCATCACTATTGGTTCCCTGTACATTTTCCTTTGTTTCTCTTAGCATAGGCTTCATTTTTTCATCTACTTTTTGAACAGATTCAACCAATTCTGTGAGCATCTTGATAACCAGTGCTTTGAACTGTGCATCCGATAGGTTGGCTATCTCTTCCTCGCTTAGTTGTATTTTTTCTGGAGCTCTGAAGTGTTCTGTCATTTGGGCCATTTTTTTTTTTTTTTGTCTTGGTGGGTCTGTTACTTTAAGGGGCGGAGCCTTAGGTGTTCACCAGGGCGGGGTAATGCTGGTTGCTGTGCTGTGACGCTGTACGTGGGGGAGGGGCCGAGAGGCAGCAATGGTGCCCGCTTCACTCTCCTCCGGATTTCAGTCTTTCACTCCGCTACCCACAGTCAAACTGGGCCCCTCTGGTGCTGGTTCCCCAGTGGGTGGGCTTGTGCACACTCTAGGCCCCTGTGGGTCTCTCCAACGACCTCTCCCGTGGGGCTGGGAGTCTCTCCTGCTGCCGCCCCAACCCCCACGGGCACTTTCAATCAGAGGTTTGAGGCTTTATTCCCCACCCCCCCCCCCCAGGCTGGAGCCCTGGGTTGTGTGGTCTGCTTCGCTCCCTGCCGTTCGTCCGGTTTATCTGTGTTCGAATGTAGGGCTGCTGCGGTGTGCTATCCATGCTCTGACTTCTCTGCTCTCCGCCACTCTGAGTCCAGCCCTCTTGGTTTATCGGTCTAGATGAATGTTTATTTTTTATTTCCTTGGTGTTGGACCCCCTTGCCGTTCGATTCTCTGTCAGTTCTGGTTGTGCGAGGAGGCGCAGTGTGTCTACGTACGCTGCCATCTGGGTTCTGGCTCTTTATTTCATTATCCACTCATTCCTCACACCTTTGTAATCTGACTTTCCATTACTGTGTAAATTGTTTTTCCAAGATCATTCTTGTCCTCTCAGTCTCTAAACCCAAAGATCTTTTCAGGCCTCATTGTCTTCAGCTTTTCTGAAGCATGTAACATTTGGTAGCTGTTTCCTTCTTTCTGGAACTAGCTCTGTCTTCCATATCCTGAAACCGCACTCCTGCTCTGGGGCTGCCTCTTCTGTTTAGTTGGTGCTTTCCCCTTAAGTGTTGTAAGTCTGAAGGCTCTTTATTCTCTCCAGAATTTTAACCTCATCCTCCACCTGCCTGGGGTCCTACTGTTACTTTAAATACACAATATCGATAAAATATTGTGTATACTGGCAATATTGATAAAAAAGAAACAAACTTGCCTAAGGGCACTCAGCCCATAAGTGACAGGACTGGGTCACAAATAATAGTAGAAGTTATTTATAAACATTTATTAGGTGCCAAACTATGTGTTAAGGGACTCACTTGTTTGTCTCATTTAATCCTCATCACTGAAAAGATAGGTATAATTATAATTAGGAAACATATGATTAGGTGTGATTATGATTAGGAAACTGAAGCTTAGAGAAGGTTAAATAATCTGTCTAAATCACTAAGTGGTCAAAACAGGATTAAAACTGAGATCTGTTTGACTTCAAAATCTGTTAGACCACTGTTTAGTTCACTCATGGCTCTTTCATCTATGTCACATGAGACAAACTCCAGTCCTGGGTCAGTACAATGGTCTCCTTTTCCTACATCGCCATCCAGGCTACTGAACTGAGCTAGAAAAAATAACTACACATAAACTGGGATTATTTTAAAAAATGTATGCCCAACAGGCCAAACTAGGTCCTCATTACAAACTGGAAATTTATTTTCCTATCCAGCTCTATCAATCTCTATAGCAGCTATCTCAACTCTTTCAGTCTCCACAAACTTCCTACCTTATCACCCCCTTTTTCACTCCTAATGAATGACTATCTGTTACCTCACTGAGAAAATATAAGCCATTAGAAGTAAGTTCTTTCAACTTTCTACCACCATATCTATAAACCAACTTGACCTGCTTCATCTGTAATTCCTTTCTTGTTACAAAGGAAAATGTATCTTGCCTCTTGAAGTCTATCCCTCTGCTATGCTCTGTCTACCACTGTTTGGTATCACCAGGGTCTGTGCTGAATCAAGAATTCCTTCTCTTGGTGCATTTATCAACCCTCCATCTCTACTGACTCATTATCAATGTTTTTCTATCTATTGTAAAAATGACCCACCCTAGACCCCACATTCTTCTCTAGTTAACTAACCACCTTCTACCTTCCACAGGCAAAATTCTAGCTCCACTGCTGTTACTTCATCTACTAGTCATTTCTCAGTCCACTGAGAATGAGGCTCCTACCCACACACTCCACTAAATCTTCTCTCACTGAGATTATTAACGATCTCTTTAAACCCAATGAACTTTTCAATTTCATTTTACTTTCTCTTTGATAACAATGCTGACCACCTTTTCCTTCTTAAAGACACTTTCTCCCCATGGCTTCCTCAGTATCAAGTTTTCTTTTGGTTTCTTAAGTCTATCTCTTTCTTAGCCTCCTAAAAATGTTGATATTGAGGATTATGCCTCAGGTTCCACTATTCCTGCCCCCCTCCCTCCTTGTATACTTCCTGGGAAATACCATCCCTACCCATTGCTTCTAAATTCAATGATATGCTGATGACTATTCCATATCTTCAGTCCCAGTCTGATTTATGAGTTTCAGATTTATAAATTCTCCTGCCTAGTAGGCACAGTCTCTGGTTTGACAACTTCTTCAAATTCAAAAATATTAAAATTGAGATTCATATTAAAATGGCCCCCTAATGAATGCCCTCACAATCAAATCCAAGTTATTCACGTACCTTAAAAAGGTTCTTCAGAACAGTTTGGCATTTAAAACTTTTTTTTTTAACTTATTGATTTTAGAGAGAGGAAGAGGGAAGAAAGGAGGGAGGGAGAGAACCAGAGACTTGCCATTCTACTTATTCATGCATCCATTGGTTGATTCTTGTATGTGCCTAGACCAGGGATCAAACCCACAACGTTTGCGTTATCAGAACGATACTCTAACAAACTGAGCTACCTGGCCAGGGCAAGTTTGGTAGTTTCTTAAAAAACTAAACATGCTACTATACAACACAGCAATTGCATTCCTGGATGTTCACCCCAGAGAAATGAAAATATAGGTTCATACAAAAACTGTACATGAATGTTCATAGCAGCTTTATTTATAACAGTCAAAAACTGGAATCAGCCCAGATGGACCCCAGCTGGTGAATGGTTAAACAAACTCTGGTACATCTATACCATAGACTGTTACTCAGCAATAAAAAAGAATGACCTGCTGACACACGCAACTTGGAAGTCTGACACTGACTGTGGTGGTGTTCATGTGAAACGACTACAGGCATAGCTTGGAGACACTGGTTCAGTTCCAGATCATCACAATAAAGATAGAGTTGCAATAAAGCGAGTTTTAATCTTTTTGCTGGGGAAGGATCTTACCTTCAATTTGTAAAATATGTATCATCTGTGAAGCACAACAAAACAAGAAATGCCTATACATAGGTGCTAAAACTGTAGAACTTATTAATACATAAACACAAATGAGTACAAGTAGAAGTAAGGAAATTTGAGTAAGGTCTGTGGAGTGCATCAATGTCAATACCCTGGCTGTGATATTATACTATAGTTTTGAAAAACTGTTACCTTTGGGCTAGGACTAGAAACAAACTTCCTCAAACAGATAAACAGTATATAAAAACCCACAGCTAATACACTTAATGGATGAAGACTGAATGCTTTCCCTTGAACATCAGGAATAAGACAAGGATGCCTGTTCTTGCCACTTATATTTAATACTGCCCTGGAGATTCTAGCCAAGGCAATTAGGCAATAAAAAGAAATCTACTAAAACACTATTAGAACTAATAAATGACTCTAAAAGATTGCAGAATATAAAATCAATGTACAAGAATTAATTGTATTTCCATACACTAGTAATAACACTCTGAAAATTAAGAAGGTAATATTACAGCAAAAAGAATAAAACTCCCAGGAATAAATTTAACAAAATAACTGGGAACTTCTGGTTTCTGGTCAAGCATGTAAGGCACTTAGAAGTTGTCATTATCACCCAAAGAATAAGAAAGATGCTGAACAAAGTATCAACAACTCTTCTTAGATCCATCCGAGAATGGAGTTCTTACAGGGCCAACCTTACTTTCAACGTGGTGGATACCAAGAATCACAACTTATAGGAAGAGAAATCTAAAACCTCTTGTGGGAATGATATTAGGGTAGTAAAACCTAAACTAGCTGGTGAATTCTTGGAGGCTCAGTGTGGTCAAATTTGAAAGTTAAAAATTCCAGGGAAGGGAGTCCAGTCTTTGGGGTTTCACATACTTTTGTGAGTTTTACCCCTAGGAGTCCTAGTAGGTTCTCACAGTGAACAAATATTAGAGATAAATGCCCCATTTTTCCAGCAGGGGAACAGGAAAACAGCTATTTTGATATAAGCCCAGAGTATTCTGTTCTTAAAGAGGGTTGGCGTGAAACTCTTACACCAGACTTTAACTGACTAAAGTTTTACCAGCGCCTAATGGAGCTGGAGAAAGGGAAATAACCAACTCTAGCCTTCTTTAGCCTTTCTGTCTCATCTAAGGAGAGTAGGGGGACTGAGAAACACTTGTTTCTCAGGCCTGGGACACAAGCTTACTAAAAAGCTGAGACTTAATATGAATTGTAGAATGTTTCACGCCTTACCAACACATATGTGGGGCTCCTGTATCACAACAGGGGAATACAACTCATAGAACTGCACGTATCAGATCTTGTTTAAAAAGTCTCTAGACAACCACAAAGATAAGGGAGACAACAGAAAAAAAGACACTAGAGGAAATTTTAGCCACTGACACTACAGCCACAGCGAACAGCCTGATAAACATAAAGGCCTATTTACATTAGTTCCTTTTACCCAGCACATCATGTCTAGCTTTCAACAAAAAATTTTTAAATATACTAAAAAGTGTCCTAGCCGGGTAGCTGAATTGGTTGGAGCATCATCCTGTTCACCAAAAACTTGCAGGTTTGTATATGGAACCGTTCCGCCTGGCATGGGGAATGTAGCCCACCCCCACTCAGAAAGGCCAGTGGGGAGCGAGGTCTAGCACACAGGACCTATGCCCATGGATAGGTTCTCCCTTGGGGAATCAGGCCTGCATTGTACCTAGAGTGCTATGAGACTTGCTTTTGCTAAAACTCCCTCACCCTGGATTGAGGCAGCAAATGGTTATTGTATATCTTTAAAGTAACTTCCTAAAATCTGTGCTAAACCTCCCAAGTATGGAGTGTAACCAGTTCAACCACTTTTCCCCTTGATCTGTAAAATCCTTCTCTTTGAAGTAATTAGCAACATTCTTTCCGTTGTTATCTGTAAAAGGTAATCACCTACAGTGAACCTGTGCATAGTAAAGGAGGACCATCCTCAATGTGATGTACCCAGAAAAGCAATAAAAGCCTGTCCAGGCAGGGGTTGGCCCTCTCTCTCACTCAGAGGGTGGCCATGCCATCCCTTTTTCTCCACAGGACTTCTGTAGTCCGTGTGAATTTGTCCCTCGCAGCCACAACACATGGACCCTGCTGGCTGGAGTCCACATCCTGCAGGTTTGATCCTTGGTGAGGGTATGTACCAGAGGCAACCCAATTGATGTTTTTCTCTCATTGATATTTCAATCTCCTTCTCTCTTTCTTAATCTCTCTCTTGCCCCCTTCCTCTCTAAAATCATATCTTTGGGTAAGGATTAAAAAAAATGTGTATATATACATATGGTCATGTCTAGAAGGTATCCAGCCATGTAGTATGAAAAATAGAGACATTTATTGGAGAGGATACGAGACACAAAAAACATTGTACTTAAGACAATGACACCTCAGTCCCCTTCAAAGTAGGCACCATGAGACCTCACATAGTTCTCCTAATTGCCATCAGCTGCCCAATCGTATATTCCTGAATTTCATCCATGGTCTGAAATCTCTTCCCTTTCAAAGGTGATTTTAGGTTTTTGGGGAAAGCCAGAAGTTATAGGTCAGCAAATCTAGGCCGTAGGGGGCTGATCACCTGGGTGACTTGATGTTTTGCCAAAAAATTGCACAAGACATGATGTGTGAGCAGGTGCATTGTCATGATGAAGCTGCCAATCACCAGCTGCCCACAGCTGTGGCCTTCTGCATCATCTGAATAGTTTCTGTCGAGGAACCTTCAAGCTTAATGCATAATTTGATGCAGATTCATTGCTCTACTTGCTCAGTCATTTTGAATGAAATGGCCACACAGTACATATGTTCACTCAACGGCATCTACTGCTCCCACTGACGAGTACAGTGAAGTCTTCATTGTTCATGCATGTGCATTCCAGTCCACTCTCCTTGGCCGCCAGGTTATATTGATGTCATGCAAACCATTCTCGTTGTATTAACAATGGCTGGACTTTTTCCAGACAGGCTACACACAAACACACACATGCGTGCATGTGCATGCACACACACACACTAAAAAGATAAAAAATACAATTTAAAAAAAGAACAAACATTAGAAGCAGACTCCGATAGAGCAGAGACACTGGAATTGTTAGACTGGGAATTTAAAACAATTATGATTAATATACGAAGGGCTCTAATGAAAAAAGTGGACAACATGCAAAAACAGAGGAGCAATATAAGCAGAGAGATGGAAACGCTAAGAATCAAAGGAAGTGCTAGAAATCAAAGACATTTTAACAGAAATGAAGAATGTCTTCAATTGGCTCATCAACACACTGGGTACGGCTGAAGAAAGAATCAGTGCACTTGAAAAAATGTCAACAGAAACTTCCAAAACTGAAATGTAAGAGAAAAAACAATGAAAAAGAACAGGATATCCAAGGACTGGAGGACAACTGCAATACCAAAAGGGGAAGAAAGAGGAAAAAGGAATAGAAGAGCCATTTGAGGCAATAATGACTGAAAACTTTCCAAAATTTATGACAGGCAATTATCCACAGATCCAGGAAGTTCAGGACACCAAGTAGGATAAGTACCAAAAAAATACATGTAGGCATATCATATCATATTCAAACTGAAGAAAATTAAAGAGAAAGAAAAATCTTAAAAAGAAGCCAGAGGGGGGTGGGTGGAGAAAGAAAGGAAGGAAGATAGAGAGAAAGAAGAAAAAGAAAAACCTTACCTACGGAGGAGGCAAGGATAAGAATCACATCAGACACCATACAAAAAGAGAATGGAGTGAAATATTTGAAGTGTTGAAAGAAAAAAACTACACCAGGTAAAATTCTGTCTCCAGTAAAATTATTCTTCAAAGGTGAAGAAAAAAAATAAAGACTTTCTCAGACAAAAGAAAATTGAGAGAATTTTTTACCAGTAGACTTTCCTTGTAAGAACTATTAAAATAATTTCTTCAGAAAAAAGGCAATATATAGTCAGAAATTTGGATCTACATGAAGAAAGGAAGCGCATTAGAGGAGGAATATATAAAGTAAAATAAAATCTTTTTTCTTATTGATAATTAATCCAATAGACAATAGCTGAAAATAGCAACAATGTATTCAATGATTACAGTTTATGCAGTAGCACTGTTATAAGGAATGATTGGGAGGAACTGGAAATTAGACAATCACTGCAATATGGTAGATGTACTACCTATGAAGTGGCATGGTGTAATTTCAGTGAGGACTTGTATTAATTGTAAAGGTATACTGCAAACTCAATGTCAACCACTAAAAATGTTTTTTAAAGTACAATATGTAAATACTGAACATTAACAAATGTTGAAATTAATGAAGATTTAACTGAATGGAAAGACTTTCCATACTCATGGATTGGAAGACTTAAAAACAGTAATTCCCAAATTGATCTACAGATTGTTTGTGATCTTATCAAAAACCCAGCTGGGTTTTCACCCCTCTGGTGGTTTTGTTGCAGAAAATGACAAGCTGATCCTGAAGTTCATACGGAAATACAAGAACTCAAATAGCCATAAAAACCTTGAAAAAGAACAAAGCTGGAGGACTTACACTTCTTGACTTCAAAACCTACTATAAAGCTACAACAATCAAGATGGTATAGCAATAGCAAAGGACAGGCATACAGATCAATAAACCCTCACATTTATGATTAGTTTACTTTCAATAAGGGTGCCAAAACTATTCATTTGGAAAAGAATAGTCTTTTCTAACAAGCAGTGGTGGGACGATTAGATATTCACATGTGAAAGAATGAATTTGGACCCTTACCTCACAGCTTATACAAAAATTACCTCAAAATGGGCAAGAAGCCTAAACTGTAAGAGCTAAAACTCCTAAAAGAAAACTTAGTTGATCTGAAGATGGTGGTGAGGGAGGTGGGAAGCAGAGCCCGGTTCTTCCTGTGCTCAGCTGAACACCTAGCCAATCTTCTGAGGAACAGAGTGAACAGCCAATGGAATCCCAGCTTATATGAAGTTTGAAGGACAAAAATTGTAGAGGACATTGAAAAACAGATGGTGAGGAGATTGTGCTGGGACGATAAGGTCCCTGGGATCTGCGAAGGGACCAAGGCTGCTGTGGCCCCTGGCCAGGAGCCTGCTGCAGGATACGGGGAGAATTAGAGCACCAGCTCCCTCCCCTACCAGAGCAGGGAGGGCAGCCCGGCACCAGGATGGACCTGGGTGCTGGAGGTCATTGGGGGGAATAGAGATGGAGTGGGAGACACTGTGAGGAGGTGTACACGGGCTGGGACTGTAGACGCCAGCTAGGTCATTACCAGAGAAATTGGGGAGTCAGGTGACATCTGGAGAAGGTAGAAGAGTTGGGCTGTGTTGGGCTCTAACCCTGATAGTCTCCAGTCTGGTTAGAAAGTTAGGCTGTGTGAAAACCTGGGCGCTTGTTAAGAATGGCGGGCTTAAACAAGAGGCTTTTACTCAAGAAAAGTCAAGTCTCTCAGCCACTTTTTAAGGAACTCTGGCCCAGGAGCTGGCAGGCTTGCACTGCTTGCCCAGCAGCTGATTCACACTGCTTGCCTAGAGGTTGATTTGAGCCACTTCCCCGTGCTTCACTCCGGCTGGTTGCCAGGCTGGCAGCTGAGTCGTGTCACTTGGCTGGAAGCTGACTGGCGCTGCTTGCCCAGCAGTGGGCAACAGACATGGTGGGCTCGCAGAGAGCAAGGAGGAGGCGCACTGCATGGACCTCAGCACAACTGGTGGATTAAAGGCTCAGGCCTGGAACAAATGGACAGTAGGGCCCAACAGCTCAAAGAGGACCTCGGATGGAGGCTGGGCAACTGTTAATATTACTGCCCAGACCTGGCCACCCTCCCCACAAAACTATAGGAAGGAAGAAAAGCAAACCCCAGCCCCCCTCTTCCTGTGGCATCCAGGAAAACCAGCTGAACCTGCACAGCTAGTTTAAAGTCAGCAGGGGGCTTATTTTTTCTTTCCTCTCTCCCTTTTTTTTTTGTTCCCCAAAGTGAGACAATAAGACCTGGAGTTGGGAAAGGGTCAGAGACAGATCCAAAGAGGGAGCAAAGGCTAACCCCAACAACTGAGAAACAGACAAATTTCACTTTGCTGTCCCATAGAACTGGCATTTTATTGTTTATTTGTATTATTACTATTTTTTCATTATTTTTACTTTTATTAGTATTTTTTATTTCTCTTCTTTCTGATTAGTTCTCTTCATTTTATTTCTCTGTTAAATTGCATTGTTTGACTGTTTTTCCTTATTCTCTCTTTCATAGAGTATTTTTAACTTTCCGTCTTTCATGTCACTAGTGTTCCAATATGACACTACTCTAGGTCCTGTACTTCCTATTCTTGTTATTCAGATCACATAGATTCTGTCATATGATTGTGCTCCATTACTATTGTAAATAATTGATCTTCCATACAACTGTAAATACTACACAGCACCCCTCCCGGATCTTAGCTCACTTCACTGTTTCCTGAACCTTATTACTGGTGTGCTTAATCTATTCTCTCCCACACTACACCTATTTTCTACCCTTTACTCTTACTTTACCTCATAATCTGAGCTCCCACAAGCTCACTGCTTTCTAGATCCAACTCACAATCCTTTCCCCCACAACAAGAGACTTATCTCTTTCCACCCTTTCTAAAAAGTGGCTACTTGAGTGAAATATCACGGATAACACTACACATATCCAAAGGATCTCCTATCTCTTCTCTATGGGTGGGTACTTTAAATACCATAGAATCCCACTGTCTTAAACCATTTTGCCTCCCCCCTGCAACTGATCAAAAAAAAAGAGTACGTGGAAGCTGTGAACACCAGTATACCAGTGGAAAAGGAAACCCACCAACAAAGGAACCACCAACAGACAACAACAAAAGAAGGTAAAGGAAGGAGTGGAAGCCACACTAACCTCCACCCAGGACCAATCTGGAATTACAACTAAACGGTGGAGAAATTACCCAGAACAAACAACTGAACAATAGCGAGAGAGAAGCCTCAAAACCTTGTACACACAGAAGAACCAGCTTCAACACAACCCGTTGAAACCTGCACAACAGAATGTAAGATATGGTAGATGTAGTGACCCTCAGTTAACCAGCTGGAGGGAAGGACCCACCAAAGAAAGACCCCACAACAATCAAAACCCAAGCACATACACAGAGCCAACATAAACGACAGCCCAAGACCAGAGAGCTCAGGAGATCAAGGAGACCGCACCACTGAACCTCATAGGTCTTCTACCATAGAAGTTAACACCATAAACCCATGGAGTCAAAAGAGATCAATTTCATAAGCAGAGGCTCACAAGAAAGAGTCTCACAAACAATGGGAAGGCAAACCCCAAATGAAAGGAAAGGAGGAAGCCTCAGAAAGAATGCTAAATGAAATAGAGGCAAGTAAACTATCAGATATTGAGTTCGAAGCAATGGTTATCAGGAAGCTCAATGAGCTCACACAGAATTACCAAAAACTACAGGGAAACTACAATCAATTAATTGCAAACTATATCAACATGAAAAAGAAAATAGAAACTATCAACAAGGGACAGGAGGAAATGAAGAATACAATTTCTGAACTGAAGAACACAGTAGAAGGAATCGAAAGCAGGCTAGATGAAGCATAGGATTGGATCAGTGAACTGAAGGGCACGGTAGAAAAAAAAAACACCCAGATAAAGCAAGAAAAAGAAAAGAGGCACAGAAAGAACAAAGAGGAGTTAAGGGAAATGCAAGAACACATGAAATGTAATAATATCTGTATAATAGGAATACCAGAAGGAGAATAAGAGCAAGGGATAGAAAACCTGTTTGAAAAAGTAATCATGGAAAACTTCTCTAATTTGGTGAGAGAAAAAGTCACACAAATCCAGGAAACACAGAGAGCCCCAAGGAGGAGGAACCCAAAAAGGCCCACTTCAACACATCACAATTAAAACGGCAAAATTCCAAGACAAAGAGAGAATCTTAAAGGCAGCAAGGGAGAAACAGAAAGTAACATACGAGGGAGCCCCGATAAAATTAGGAGCTGATTTCTGAATGGAAAAGCTCCAAGCAAGAAGACAATTGCAAGAAATATTGCAAGTAATGAAAGCCAGAGGCCTGAAACCAATTATTACTCTACCAAGAAAGGCTCTCAATTAAAATGGAAGGCCAAATAAGGAGCTTCCCAGACAAAAGAAGTCTAAAAGAATACATCTCCACCAAACCAGCTCTGCAAGAGATGATAAAGGAGCCTCTGCTTCAAGAACTAGAAGAAACACAGTGAAAAAGAGAGGAACACAGATACAAAAACATGGCAATGAAGAGGTACTTATCAACAATAACCTTAAATGCAAATGGATTAAATGCTCCAATCAAAAGACACAGAACAGCTGAATGGATAAGAAAACATGACCCACACATATGCTGCCTACAAAAGACCCACCTCAGAATGAAAGACCTACACAGACTGAAAGTAAAGGGCTGGAAACAAATATCCTAACAAAATGGACAGGAAAAAAAAGTCAGGGTAGCAATACTCATATTGGACATAACAGACTTCAAAAAAGGAGCCATAAAAATGAGACCAAGAAAGTCACTTCATAATACCCAAGGGAAGAATCCACCAAGAAGACATAAACATTGTAAATATATATGCTCCTAACATAGGAGCACCCAAATACGTAATGAAAATCGTGGAGGACTTCAACAAATATATTGACAGCAACACAATTATAGTAGGGGATTTTAACACCCCACTGTCAAAGATGGACAGATCTTCCAAACAAAATATCAACAAAGATATTGTGGTATTGAACAATGCCCTAGATGAAATGGACTTAACTGATATATAGAGAGCTTTTCATCCCAAAGAAGCAAAATACACATTTTTTCAAATGCACATAGAACATAATATATCAAGCATTTTCTCTGACCACAAGGGACTGAAATTAGAAACCAACCTGAAGGAAAAAAACCCAAAACACTCAAGTTCATGGAGATTGAATAGCATGCTTTTAAACAATGAATGGGTCAAGAATAAGATTAGGGAAGAAATCAAAAAGTTTCTGGAAACAAATGAAAATGAACTCACAACACAAAACATATGGGACACAGCAAAGGCAGTACTGAGAGGGCAGTTCAAAGCGATACAGGCCTACCTAAAAAAGACAGAAACATTTCAAATACACATCCTAATCCTACATCTACAAGAATTGAAGGAACAACAACAAAGACAGCCCGCAGCAAGTACAAGGAAGGAAACAGCCAGGATCAGAGCAGATTTAAATAACATACAGCCTAAAAGCACAATTCTAACAATCAATAAATCCAGGAGCTGGTTCTTTCAAAGGATAAACAAAATAGACAAGCCTTTAAGCAGACTCATCAAGAAGAAAAGAGAGAGGACTCAAATAAACACAATCAGAAATGAAAGAGAGGCTACAACTGATACCACAGAAATACAAAGGATTGTAACAAATTACTACAAAGAACTATACACCAAGAAATTTGAAAACCTAGGTGAAATGAACAAATATCTAGAAAAATATAATCTTCCAAAACTCAATGAAGAAGAAAGCCTGAACAGATCAATAACACCTGATGAAATTGAAGCAGTAATCAAAAAGCTTCTGACACACAAATCCCTGGACTGGATGGTTTCACAGGTGAATTTTACAAAGCATTTAAGACACAGCTAACCCGCATCCTTCATAAATTATTCCAAATAATTCAAGAAGATGGAAGACTCCCAAACTATTTTTATGAAGCCAGCCATCATCCTAACGCCAAACCCAAACAAAGAGATAACAAAGAAAGAAAACTTCAGGCCAATGTGACTGATGAACACAGACACTAAAATCCTCAACAATATATTGGAAAACAGCATGCAGCAATACGTTAAAAAGGTCATACACCATGCTTCCGGCCAAGATGGAGGAGTAGGTAGACACATTGTGCCTCCTCGCACAACCAAAAGAAGGACAACTACAACTTAAAAACAAAGAACAACCAGAACAACTGAACTGTACGGAAGTCCAACAACCAAGGAGATGAAGAAGAAACATTCACCCAGACTAGTAGGAGGGGTGGAGACGGGCAGCTGGGGCAGAGAGGACTCGCAGCAAGGCGGCGGCTAGAGGACCCAGAGAGGTGGCAGATTGTGGAACGGGGCAGGCCAGGCTGCAGCTAGGAGATCTCACAAGGTGGTGACTGGAAGCCCCTGCAGCCCCACATTCGAGCATAGATAAACCAGGAGGAAAGTAGGGGGAGCAAAACAGACCACGCAACCCAGGGCTCCAGCGTGGGGAAATAAAGCCTCAAACCTCTGATTGAAAACACCCGTGGGGGTTGAGGCACCAGCAGGAGAAACTCCCAGCCTCACAGGAGAGTTCACTGGAGAGACCCACAGGGGCCTAGAGCGTGCACAAGCCTACCCATTCAGGAATCAGCACCAGAGGGGCCCAATTTGATTGTGGATAGCGAAGGGAGTGACTCAAATCCGGCAGAGAGTGGAGCAAGCGCCATTGCTCCCTCTCGGTCCCTGCCCCACACACAGTGTCAGAGTGCAGCGACCAGTGTTACACCACCCTGGTGAACACCTAAGGCTCCGCCCCTTTACATAACAGGTGCACCAAAACAAACAAACAAAAAAGGCCCAAATGAAAGAACAGATCAAAGCTCCAGAAATAATACAACTAAGTGACGAAGACATAGCCAACCTACCAGATGCACAGTTCAAAACACTGGTAATCAGGAAGCTCACAGAATTGGTTGAATTTGGTCACAAATTAGATGAAAAAAATGAAGGCTGTGCCAAGAGAAACAAAGGAAAATGTACAGGGAACCAATAGAAATGGGAAGGAAACCGGGACTCAAATCAACAGTGTGGACCAGAAGGAAGAAAGAAACAACCAACCAGAAAAGAATGAAGAAACAAGAATTCAAAAAAATGAGGAAGGCTTAGGAACCTCCAGGACATCTTGAAATGTTCCAACATCCGAGCAATAGGGGTACCAGAAGGAGAAGAGGAAGAACAAAAAATTGAAAACTTATTTGAAGAAATAATGAAGGAGAGCTTCCCTAATCTGGCAAAGGAAACAGAATTCCAGGAAGTCCAGGAAGCTCAGAGAGTCCCAAAGAAGTTGGACTCAAGGAGGAACACAGCAAGGCACATCATAATTACATTAGCCAAGATTAAACAGAAGGAGAGAATCTTAAAAGCAGCAAGAGAAAAGGAGACAGTTACCTACAAAGGAGTGCCCATAAGACTGTCAGCTGATTTCCCAAAAGAGACCTTACAGGCAAGAAGGGGCTGTCAAGAAGTATTCAAAGTCATGAAAGGCAAGGATCTACATCCAAGATTACTGTATCCAGCAGAGCTATCATTTAGATTGGAAGGGCAGATAAAATGCTTCTCAGATAAGGTCAAATTAAAGGAGTTCATCATCACCAAGCCCTTATTATATGAAATGTTACAGGGATTTATCCAAGAAAAAGAAGATAAAAAATATGAACAGTAAAAATGGCAGCAAACTCACAGTTATCAACAACCACACCTAAAACAAAAACAAAAGTAAACTAAGCAAACTAGAATAGGAACAGAATCACAGAAACGGAGATAACATGGGGGGGTTATCAGCGGGGGAGTTGGAGGGGAAAAGAGGGGGGAAAGGTACACAGAATAAGTAGCATAAATGGAAGTAGAAAATAGGGGGAGGTTAAGAACAGTATAGAAAATGTAGAAGCCAAAGAACTATAAGTATGACTTAGGGACATGAACTAAAGGGGGGAATGTGGGTGGGAGGGGGAGTCAGGGTGGAGGGGAATAAAGGGGGGAAGTGGGACAAACTGCAAAGTATAATCAATAAGATATATTAAAAAAAGGGGGCGTAAATTCCCTAATATAACACAGTAAGTAAAATAGAAAAATAAAAAACAAAAACTTACAAATTTCCCACTAAGATCAGGAACAAGACAAGGATGCATGCTTTCAACACTCCTATTCAACATAGTATTGGAAGTTCTAGCCACAGCAATCAGACAAGAAAAAGAAATAAAAGGCATCAAAATTGGAAAGGAAAGTCAGCAGATAACATGATAGTGTACATGGAAATTCCTATAGACTCCACCAAAAAAATACTCGATGTAATAAATGAATTTGGCAAAACAGCGGGATACAAAGTCAATATTTAGAAATGAAATGCATTTTTGTACACAACAAAGAACTATCAGAAACAGAAATCAAGAAAAAAATCCCATTTGCTACAACAGCAAGAAAAATAAAGTACCTAGGAATAAACTTAACCAAGGAGGTAAAGACCTATTCTCAGAAAACCACACAATACTGAAGAAAGAAATTAAGGAAGACACAAACAAATGGAAGCATGTACCATGCTCATGGATTGGAGGAATTAACATCATCAAAATGGCCATACTACCCAAAGTAATTTATAGATTCAATGCAATACCTATTAAAGTACCCATGACATATTTCACAGATATAGAACATTTCAGAAATTTATATGGAACCATAAACGACCCCGAATAGCTGCAGCAATTTTGAGAAAGCAGAAGAAAGTAGGAGGGATCACAATACCTGATATCAAATTGTATTACAAAGCCACTGTAATCAAAACAGCCTGGTACTGGCATTAGAAGAGGCACATAGACCAATGGAAGAGAAGAGACAGCCCAGAAATAAACCCAAGTCTTTACAGTCAATTAATATTTGATAAAGGAGACAGGAATATAAAATGAAGCAAAAATAGCCTCTTCAACAAATGGTGTTGGTAGATCTGGACAACTACCTGCAAAAAAATGAAACTCGATCACCAACTTACACGATACACAAAAATAAATTCAAAGTGGGTAAAACACTTAAATATAAGTCGTAACACCATAAAAGTCCTATAGGAAAACATTGGCAGGAAAATCTCAGACATTCCACGCAGCAACATCCTCACAGACATGTCCCTTAAAGCAAGGAACATGAAGGAAAGAATAAACAAGTGGGACCTCATCAAAATAAAAAGCTTCTGCATGGCTAGAGTAAACAGCATTAAAGTGAAAAGAGAACCAACTGTATGGGAAAACATATTTGCCAATGATACCTCAGACAAGGGTCTGATCTCCAAAATATGTAAAGAACTCACATGACTGCATTCCAGGAAGACAAACAACCCAATTAAAAAGTGGGCAAAGGACTTAAACAGACAATTCTCCAAGGAAGACATACAGAGGGCCCAGAAACATATGAAAAGATGCTCAGCATCACTAGCCATCAGAGAGTTGCAAATTAAAACCACTATGTGGAGAGGATGTGGAAAAAAGGGAAGACTTAAATATAAGTTGTGACACCATAAAAAGTCCCAGAGGAAAACATCGGCAGGAAAATATGAGACATTCCATGCAGCAACATCTTCACTGCTATGTGCCCTAAAGCAACGGACATAAAGGGAAGAATAAACAAATTAAAAAGCTTCTGCATGGCTAAAGAAAACAGTATTAAAATGAAAAGAGAACCAACCATATGGGAAAACATATTTGGCAATGATACCCCGGAAAAGGTTTTGATCTCCAAAATTTATAAAGAACTCACATGACTCCACTCCAGAAAGACAAAAAACCCAGTTAAAAAATGGGCATAAGACTTGAATAGACACTTCTCCAAAGAGGACATACAGAGGGTCCACAGACATATGAAAAGATGCTCAGCATTGCTAGCCAACAGAGAGATGCAAATTAAAATCAGACACCACTTCACACCAGTGCTAATGGCCATCATAAACAAATCAACAAACAAGTGTTGGAGAGGATGTGGAGAAAAGGGAACCCTAGTGCACTGTTGGTGGGATTACAGACTGGTGCAGCCACTGTGGAAAACAGTATGGAATTTCCTCAGAAAACTAAAAATGGAACTGCCTTTTGACCCAGCAATTCCACTCCTGGGATTATACTCTAAGAACCCTGAAACACCAATCCAAAAGAACCTATGTACCCCAATGTTCATAGCAGCACAATTTACAATAGCCAAGTGCTGGAAGCAACCTAAGTGCCCATCAGTAAATGAGTGGATCAAAAAACTATGGTACATTTACACAATGGAATTCTACACAGGAGATGGAAAGAAGGAGCTCTTACCCCTTGCGACAGCATGGATAGAACTGGAGAGCATTATGCTAAGCGAGATAAGCCAGGCAGTGAGGGACAAATACCATATGATCTCACCTTTAACTGGAACATAATCAACAAAAGAAAAAAGCACGTAAAATATAACCAGAGATATTGAAATTAAGAAAAATTTAACAATAACCAGAGGGGAGGGGTGGACAATGGGGTGAAGGGTTTTCAGGAACTACTATAAAGTACACATGGACAAAACCAAGGGGGAGGGTGGAAGCAGGGGAGGGAGGTGGGTTGGCTGGAGTTGTGGGGAGTTGTGGAGGGAAAATGCAGACAACTATAATTGAATAAGAATAAAATAATTTTTTAAAAATTTAAATAGAAAAAAAAAGAACAGGCAACGTTTTCATATTATGAATCACACATGTATCTCAAAGCCTACAGAAAGAGTAGTTTGAAACTTATATGTATTCAAAGTGCCAGGAATGTAGACTTCCAGTCAAGATAGAGGTGTAGGTAAACAGGTCTCACCTCTGAGCACAACCATAGCGAAAAAAAACAACTAAACCAACTGTCAGAAAATTGAGCTGTGTAGAAGTCTGACAACCAAGGATTTAAAGAAGCCGCATTCATACAGATAGGTAAGAGGGGGTGAGATGCAGCGATGGAGAGAGATGTGGAGAGGCATGGAGATGGAAACAGTCGGTCCCGCACCCACATGAGGTGGATAAAAATCCTAAGGGATACCTCAGGGTCAAGGGATCCCAGCTCCAGACCAGAACACCAACCCAGGGTTCCAGAGCCAGGAAGAAACTGCAGGATTCTCAAACAACTCCTCTTAAAGAGTGCACTATGGACTTAGGACTCACTCAGAACCACCCCCTCTGAGATTCAGCACCAGGGAACAGCTGGAAGGGCACCAGTCGCATAAAGGGAGCAAGAGAAAAGCAAAGTGAGTTCCAGGAACAGCATCCTCCTGGGCAAAAATCCAGCAGCCAGGCATAGGCATTGTCCCCTGTCTAATCCTTTCCCCACACAGAGCAACAAAGATGTGACATGGGTTACCCTGCCCTGGAGATTACAGAAGGCTCCACCCCATGCAAATTAACAGGTGCACTTCTCTACAATTGGGCACACTACTAGGGTAGGGAGTCATAGCAGCTCTTCCTAATACACAGAAACAAACACAGGGAGGCTGCCAAAATGAGGAGACAAAGAAATATATCCCAATGAAACAAGAGAAAAAAATTCCAGAAAAAGAACTAAATGACATGGAAATATGCAACCTACCAGATGCACAGTTCAAAACACTAGTTATCAGGTTACTCCAGGAAGTCATTGGGTATTTCAACAGAATAAAAATGACTCAGGCAGAAATGAAGGTTACATTAAGTGAAATAAAGAAAAATCTACAAAAAACCAACAGTGAAGGGGATGAAGCCAGGATTCAAATCAACAATTACAAACACAAGTAAGGAAAAGCAATCAATCAGAACAGCAGGTAGAAAAAAGCAGAATTCAAAAAAATGAGGAGAGGCTTAGGAACCTCTGGGACAACTTTAAACATTCCAACATCAGAATCACAGGGGTGCCAGAAGGAGAAGAGGAAGAGCAAGAAAAAGAAGATAAAAAATATGAACAGTGAAAATGACAGCAAACTCATAGTTATTAACAACCACTCCTAAAACAAAAACAAAAGCAAACTAAGCAAACAACTAGATCAGGAACAGAACCACAAAAATGGAGATCACATGGAGGATTATCAACAGGGGAGTGGGAGGGGGAGTGATGGGGGACAGGTACAGAGAATAAGTAGCATAAATGATAGGTGGAAAATAGACAGGGGGAGAGTAACAATAGTGTAGGAAATGTAGAAGCCAAAGAACTTATAAGTATGACCCATGGACATGAACTATAGGGGGGGAATGTGGGAGGGAGAGGGTGGGCAGGATGGAGTGGAGTGAGGGGGCGGAAATGGGACAACTGTAATAGCATAATCAATAAATATATCAAAAACAAAGAAACAAACAAAAAGGTTTTTACGAAGATGGCAGTTGAAATATGCTTGAAAGATGGGTAGGGCAGTAATAAGACAAGCACCCAGGAGAGTAAGAGGTCATTTCAGGCTGAGAATAAACACATAAGCAAAGATTCAGAGATGAGAATAAAGACTGTATTTAGGAAACAGAGTAGTACAGAGTAATAACAGAAGTAATATAGAAGGGCTAGAATGTAGACCCACATAGGAAAAAAAGTAGGATCTAAAGTTGGAAAGGTAAGCTAGAGCCACATTGATCCTTGAGTACCTCTTTTTCTGTAAAAGATGAATTGTAGTTTCCGGTACTATCACACAGTGGTTAAGAGCCAGGACTCTGAATCCACTTATTATCTGTGTGACCTTGGGCAAGTTATTTAACTTCTCTGTACCTCTGTGTGGCTAATAACAGCAAATTATATAGGGATGTTGTGAGGATTAAATTAGTTAATACATATAAAGTACCTAGGAAAGTATCATAAAAGCAAATGTTACATAATTATTTGCTATTATTACTATATTTATCTTTTAGAAAGACAGCAGCAATCTATACATACAGATTGGAACAGTAACTTCCCTGCCTTCTATCTACCTTTACTCACGCCATTCCACCTTGTTCAAGCACAATTCTTCCTAAGTGTTTAAAACTCATTATTACATGTAACAACTGATAAGCTCAAATTCTACCATCTTCTGAGCAGAAAGTAGTTTCACCACAAATTTGACACTTATATGTATATAATTTTACCTTCTCAAACACAATACAGATTCTTTAGGGGTAAAAAAAGTTTTTCATTTGCTAAAATGCAATCCCTTAGAATATTTCACACAGTTCTTTAAAGGCTACATGTATTTCAATAAGCATCTGTTGTGAGAGAGTCTGGAATAATGTCCAGTAGTAAAAGGAATTCCTCAGGGGAGGTTTAAGGAATACTCGTAGTAAATTAAAGATTTATCAAAATGAATAGTATTCTATAAATGAAGTGGTCATAAATGAAATGGCCTTAGAGATCTCTGACTTTGAAGTTAGTGGTCTGATCAGCAGAACTAATCTGAACACAGTCTATTTTATTTCCTTTTTTTTTCTGAGAGTACATTTATTAAAGCATTTATTAAAGTGAAACAAGGAAGGGCCTAGGACAACAGAAGCAACAGGACAGAACTTAGGCAGGGCTGCTCTGATTTGTCTAGAAATGTTACAGGAAAAAAAAAAATGAACCAAGTTGCAGCTGCTATCAGCTCACTGGAAAGTCAGAGAAAAGGGGGCCTTGGGGACAGGTTCAGGGGGTTAGCCCAGGAAAAGCTGCCACTGCCCACTGCTCCCCTGGTTACAAGTCTTATAGGGTCCCTTAGAGTTTAGGAGATACATGCCTTCAGAGGGAAGAAGATGAGGAAGGGAAAGGTTACAGGCATGCTCCCAAGAGGGAGAGTGCGGCCACAGCCTACTTTTTTAAAAAAGAACTTCTATTTTTATAGCTGAAAGTAGACCCAACTGTTCCAGGTGAATAACTCATACCACAAATGGAAAGACTAGTGAAATTTTGCTCTCCCATTTTCTTACTTGACCCAAGCAACTTCATTTTTCTTTACTCTTGTTTAATCTCTAACAATAACGGTATATGGTCCATAGTTGAATAGATCTATCTTTGTAGTCAACAGATGCCTTTTTGCTCAATATACACAACAGCAAGTGTCAAAATGCCAAATGTGATCTTTTATTTATAGCCAAGCTAGTATAAAGAGACACACAAAAAAGTGCAGCATTTTCCTAATTAAAAAAAAAAAACAACCCAGAGTAACCACTATGTTGTACACCTGAAACTAATGCAAAATAACAAATGTCAACTGTAATTAAAATTTAATTTTTTAAAAAATAGAAGAAAAAAGCAGTGATTCAAAGAAATTTGTTTCCTTCAAAACTGAATTGGAGTCAAACATGGAAACTTTATGTAAGCAAACTATACATGTTGGTTGGCATATACTCACAAACACACGTAAGTATCATTGATAGCAACCCCAAAATCCATATTTATTTTGTCAACTCTAAAGCAATAAATCCCAAAGGAACATCACAGTCTACCTGCTCATTTGGCATGTGTTCTCTTTCCTGTAATTTACAGCTAATGAAACACAGTAAAGTTTACAGATATATATTACTAAAAAGTGATTTTTAGCCAGATACTTATTTTTAGGTACCTTGATATTCAAAGATTCTGAGTTTCCCTCATGGCTCTTAACTAGACTCTCTAGTATTCAATAATAGCTTTTCTCAATATTACTTTTTCATCAGTCTGTGAATGAAATGATGTAGCCACTACACTGGATCCCTTGTTACCAACTGGATCAGCTTTTGTTAACTATTAAACTTTTCAGCAGTTAACCTTTAATTGCTAGTTGGGCAGAGAATTCTAAGTATTGTACTTGGGGAAAAAATGTGTAGCTCCAGAGCTTGAAAATAAAACATTCTGACAACTAAAAAGATACGTCAAGTTTACATAAATTGTCATAAACATGTAAAGCTGTAAATATGAAATTTATACCTATATATTGTCACTGCTATCACAGTACAACCTAATACCCTGAGTTATTTAGAGGATATAAAACAAGGTCACTATTAAAATAATTATCTGTTCAAGTTGCATGATTAAGCTTATTTATAATTGAACAATAACAATTTTATAAACAGTGATACTTCATTATGTGCCTAAACTTTCTGCATGATTGCATAAGCATGAAAAAACACAATTGCATTATAGAAGCTAATGACACTAGAAGAAATTTTATTCCATAAACAAAACTAAATTAGTTGTACTGTTTGCCAGATTTCTGCAAAGAAACAACTATTATGTATTTCAAACTTATTTTCAGTCTCTGAGATGAGACTAATTAATTGGTTCTTGATACTGTAAAGCTTTGCAGACCATTTGCTCTTAAGCGTAATTTAAAAGTAACTTCTAAACTAAATGATTTTCACAATTCACCGAGGTTATTACTCTTTCGCCTATAGGAGAACAGAAAGGTGGGGCCTGAACCTGCAGGACAATTGGAAGTACTGAAAGAGGTATTAATGAAGTCTGATGATGTAACTATTATTATTACTAATAATAATACTATTATTATTATTATTATCATAAATAATAATAATAAACCTCAACTACAACTTGTCCAAGGTCAATTACATGGCTAGTAAATAGTGGGACTGGGATTTGACTACATGTTGGTTTTACCACTAAACCTGGGTGCTCTTTCCAATATTCTAGGCTGCCTTTCATCTAGGAAACCTCTTCAATCTGTTCTAGAAACATATAAACTCAATGCATTCCTGGGTTTTGGTACTTATATGTGTCCCAGTAAGTTTACATTACCAATGCAATTGACTTTTCAGTCTCTCCTCCCAGATTGGACCCAGATGGGTTTCAGAAGTATTCAAATACAGACACACCATGTTGCCTTAAATCTCTTTTCAGAGCAAGACATATATATGTAAATATAACAAATAATACAAAAGGAAAATACTTAAATTCAGATGTTTTGATCTTTTAAATAATAAATCATAATGTCTAACATTTGAGCACATACTACATACTAGATAGACCATGTGCTAATTCCTTATCCAATCAAACCTTGGTTCTTGAATGTCTCCCATCTCAAAAAATTTGGTTCTCAACCAAGTTGTTCATGGAAAAAAGTCTCAGTTGTTGAACAAAACTTTGGTTCTTGGCCCAACAACCCTTCTATGCTGATATGTACAGTATTTCTCATGGGAAAATAAAGATTTGCTTTTCAAAAAAAAACTGCTTCTTAAACAGCCTTCCAGAACGAATTAAGTTCGAGAACCAAGGTTCCCCAGCATGCCATTTTTATTTCCTCACAACCTTTTTTTGAGACAAATCAAATTACATGCCCCAAATCATGAAGCTCATAATAAGGGAATTCGAGAAATCAAATCTAGATATACCTGATTCCAAATCTTACAGGACCATTTTACTGCATTGCAACTCCCAACCAAACCCAGTGTTTATCAGGAGGAGTTAAACAACAACATTGTTTTAGGTCACACTAAGCTCAACAGTGGAGAACTGATGTAATACATGGCTAGTACTATGACAGCTTTGAAAGGGGCACTGGCAGCCAAGTGACAAAGAATTCAACAAGCCTAATTAGTCTAATGAATGCAACAGCAATCATCACTCTGTAATCTTTCTCTGCATTTCCTTCCTTTTTGTGATTTCCATTTATTCACAGCTTCTGTACAAGTTCTTGGTCCCAACTTCCTCTTCCCCCAAACTGTTAGGCCTATAGCTTACGCCCTTCATTCGGAAGTGGCTAATCTCTGTTGATAATGGTAAAAAGAGAGGCCTTCCGGAACTAAAATTGCAAAGGAAAAAAATGTGTTGTTCAGGAAATCTAATCTTGCATTGAAAAATCTGATCTACACTGTGAAATTCACAGTATCATAACTGATTTCAAGCTTTAAGTCAGTCCTGTGAACACTGTAAGAAGACTGGTTTTGAATTTTTGGTCCAAGTTCTTATTATTTGATATGCTGAAATAAATAATACTAATAATGTCACTTAAAAAATAAATAAAATAAACTTTTGTACTTTACCATTATGGAGAAGAGTTATTCTTAGCCCAAATGTCCATCAATTGATGACTGGATAAATAAAATGTAGTATATCCTTACGTACCACATTATTTGGCAATATTTGGCAATAAAAAGAAATGAACTACTGATACCTGCTATAAAAGGGATAAACCTTGAAAACATTATGCTATTTGAATGAAGGCAGTCACAAAGGACCACATTTTGTATAACTCCATTTGTATGAAATGTCTAGAACAGGCAAATTCACGGAGACAGAAAGTAGATTGATGGTTGATTAGGAGGTTGGAGGGATGGCTAAAGTGCAGGGGTTTCATTCTGGCGTACTGAAATGTTCTAAAATTGAGTGTGGTGATGGTGACACAACTCCACGAATATACTGAAAGCAACTGAACTGTACACTTTTATGGATTTTATGGTTATGTGAAATTATATCTCAATAAAGCTGTTTTTAAAAAAGAAAATTTAGTAAAAAAGACTCAAAAGGCCATCAAAGAAATTCTGTTAATGCTTTTCAAATTAAAGAACACAATGTCAAGATTTTGCCCCTACAGGTAACCAAACTGTATCCCTTTCTAAAGTTTGCCCAAAGTGATTAACAACACAAAGCTCTAGATGGGCCGGTTTGTTTAACAACTGATGTTACACAGCTCCTTCATGCTAAAGCTCTTTTGTCACAGTTCAGGGGAAAGAAATTATTAATAGTTTTCTAGTATTTAATAAATAGGTTTACTTGGGCAGCTTGTAATTTTCCTGTTTTGAACCAAGGACCTTCAATCTGTAGGCCAGGATCTACTTATAGATCTTGAACTCACGTGATAGATGTCAACCACCACAGTACACTATCTGAGGTTTTTCCAGGATATCCTGTGGAGAGGGTAGTAGGTAACAAAATGGGAAATGACCTCCTCCCCAACTCTTTCTTATCCCCAAGTACCCACCAGTCTTTATACCTGGGGAAAAAGAAAACACTTCCTCACAAAACGTCAGCCTCCTGGTTTCAAAGAGGTAAAGCTTTCTCCTATTTATGATGTGTGTATGCGTGCGTGCTGTGTTCCCTCATTCAGTCCTTCCCAGGTCAGCAGGAATGACTTCGTATGACAGGCAGTTTAAAAGAAAAAAAAAATGGGCATACCTGGTCCAACTTTTTGCCCTCAGGAGCAAGTTGCCCACAGGGAACACTTATCTCAGTTCATTTACACTGAAAATCTTATAAGACAGGTCCCCCAGTCCTGCCTGGGATTGGATGGTTAAGTTTGTTCACTTTTGAAGTCCAGTAAGAGGAAACTGCTTGTCCACAGATATAAGCCACATTCCCCAACATCCCCTTTATCAGTAATAAAATAACATCTTAGCTCCTAATTATTTTATTCTTCCCCATCCCCAACTAGTTTAGAATGCAAGCAAGGAAGAGGTTTTCAGTTATTGAGACCCCTAAACTCTGTAACATCCAGTCTAAGCAATTTAAAAAATAACAAGAACAAAAATATTTTCAGGAATAAATATACTATGACAGACAACAATGTAGATATGATAACCAATTCTAAAGAGAAAAATTTTGATTAGGTATAAGAGAGACGTTCCTTCATGTATTGGACAAGACTTTGGGGAAATATTTGGAAATCATAAAGAACAATAAGCAAATCCATCTAAGTGGTCACTGAAATCCTTGTTGCAAAGGGATTATGTCTAAAAATATAGGTCTCTCTAGATCATTTACATTATCAGAAGCAGCTTTGCTTGACTTTGTTAAAATTAATTCAATAAAACTAAAAACAATTCTTTTGCACAGAAGTTTCTCTCTTTAGCGATGGACTTATACACAGCAAAGGACATCATATTAAGACTGAAACCTAATCTCCTCCTTTCTCAATTCTATAATCTGGCAAAAATATCAGCCAGATCACTTAAATTTGAACCTCATTTAAGTAAATAAAAGGTGTGCATAAATAAGATACAGGTAATACTTCGATGAAGAGTTGTTCTGAAGGGAGTTTTTGCAACACAAACTCAAACCTCATGTGTAAAGCATTGATATGTGGGGAAAATGTGGAAATGACTTTTTTACAATGGCCAAAAATAATGGGTCTAAGGAATCAAACAAATCATCAATGTAGAAGAGCTTCAAAAACTATAAAGCAATGTATAAAATGAAAGACACTGCCATTGATGTCGAGGTCTAGCAACCAGAAAGAATTTGACCTAAGCACAGCAGAACTATGTAATTGTCATTACATTCACCTACCATTTTATATTTTTTATTACATTAACAGAAACTGTTAGGAGTCCTTATTAAAAGGACTCCCACCATATACTTTCTTCCCCTAGATATATACATAATATCTATTTCTGTCTCACTATATCTTCAAAAGTTTGTGCTTAATCTTCAAACTGTTAGATCAAGTTCAGGAAATGTTACCACATACACATCAAAATAAAAGGAATGTACTTTCTCTGTATCTGAGGCAATACAATAAAAACAAAATAAAAACTCTGCCAGCAGAAGCATGGTCCATAATCTTATGGTAATATGGTTTATTAGTTGGGATTTTAGAAAGTTATTTTCAGTTTTTTGTTTTTGAGTATTTCATTCCCCATTTTGTAGTTTAAGTAAAATCTGAGAAGTAGAGAGAGCAGAAAAAGAAGCTGAGAGACTGAAAGAGGAGGAAAAGTATGGGAGTGAAGTCCAAAGCCAAGAGGGAAGACAATTTATGTGACTTGTGCTAAGTCTAGCCATATTATTCTTGTAACAAGTTCTCTCAGGAACAAGTCCTGAGCTTTAATTTCAAAACTGGGATTCTGACACCTGACATTATAAACTATAACAGCAATACAACAATACCTAACTTTTATTGAGCAGTTATGTGATATGCCAGGCACCATTTTAAATGTTTTGTATTAACTCAATTAATCACCACAGTAACCCAATGACATGGATACTATTATTATCCATATTTTAGAGAGGAAGAATTAGAAAGAGAGGCTAAATAACTTGCTCAAAGTCACAGAGGAAGTGATGAAGTTTGGCTCTGAATCCTGAAACTTTGCCTTAGTAGTAGTGCACTACAATGATTTCCCACCTGCAAATTGCAGAACCTTTTGGCTCCAGGAATCCCACTTTCAATATATTTTGTCCATTTAAAATTCACAGTAAAAACATCACAATCAAAACTTTTACTACAGCCCTGGCCGGTGTAGCTCAGTTTGTTGGGAGTCAAACCGCAAACCCAAAGGTTGCTGGTTGGATTCCCAGTCAGTGCACCTTCCTGGGTTGCAGGTTCACTCCTGGTCAGAGGGCAGCAGATCCCAATGGATGTTTCTGTCCCTTTCTTTATCCCTCCCCTCCCTCCCCCTCTCTCTAAGATCAAAACAAATAGCCCTGGCTGGCGTGGCTCAGTTCCATTCCCTGACAGGGCACATTCTGGGCTGCTGGCCAGGTCCCCAGTTGGGGGCTACACTGGTTGCCTCTCGCACATCAACGTTTCTCTGTCTCTTTCTTCCTCCCATCACCTCTCTCTAAAAATAAATAAAGTATTTTAAAAATAAAATCAAAACAAACAAAAATACAAAAGTTCATACTGTACATAATGCACCAAAGGAAGCCAACACAACTTTTTATTGTCAGGTCAAGTCACTTTTTGTGTGGATCTTAGAATAAAGTTAGTCCTGTCACTCCTGAGGTCTTATTTGAACTTCCTGTAAGTGTTTCAATGATTTGGTAGGTGCAACTCTGCGCTGACTTTTTAAAACTAAACACTAGATCTGTCTGCTCAGGTAAAAGGAGCACACAAGCTCAAACACCAGGTAAAGTTCAGGTGTACCTTATCACAATGCAAGAGCAAAAGAGTGAACAAAGGAACATAACCCATTTATTTTAAGTTCTGGGGGCTTACTGTCTGACATAATTAAGGTAAGAAATATGGGTTAGTTATGATTTTGAAAATTTTCCTACTGTTCCTAGTATCTCCTATTATTCATTCCTCCTTCTAGCTATAGACCATTTAACTGAAGGGTATCCTAAGATAGCAAGGGAGACTGTTAAGAAAAAAAATTACCTCCTTCACCCCACTTTAGCCATACATACCCACTGTTGCACTCTGGACCTTGTGTCCACAATCCTCTGTACTCTCACCTTGCTGTATCGACCACTCCCAGTCAGGTCTTTGATTCCATTGGGTCCACTCTTCCATTGACCATCTACTTCTGCTATTCACTGACAAATCAACTGTTCTTTCTTTTACCCAATTTTACTCTTTACCCAGCTGAGAGTCCATGAACCATCATTATAATAATATTCTAACCAATATCTCTGCTTCACTGTCATTTTGTTCCATGTAGCTGGCAAACCCCAACCCTGAATGAGGCCTTCTATTGGTTTTCACCACACACTGGTACCAACGTAGCTGATCACTCCTAGTAAAGGCCAACAAGCAGATGCATTATTATACTGTGTATTCATGACCACCAACTTCTAGAGGCTTGCATGCTGCTAGACAATCCTACTATGTCACCAGTTAGCATGCTTCCTCTACAACTATTTATTTATTTCAAACATTTTCAACTTACTTCAAACCTTGGACTTCTGTCCCTCCCATCTCCACGGCTACTCACAGCACAAGACTTAGCCTACCAATCTGAAGGAGATGTATTCATCCTATCCTTGTTTTCTTTCAAATATAACAGAGGGGCTATACACTTTCCCAGTGCTTTGAATACTGCCCTTTTCCATCTTCTCAGGAATGCTATACTATTACTTAGCTCTTTCTTCTCCTGTACAGGTAACAGTTCCCGCTCTCAACTATAGCTTCCCAGGGATTATTTCGTTTATTTTATACAATGGAATTCCACCTGAAACTTCTTTGCAGAAAGGATCTTTTCTGCTAAAACAGTGAAACCTCTTTGCCCTTAAATATGCAAAATCCCAAAGAAAGTCTCATAAAAGGAGTCACTGCACATATAATTAGGATAAAAACAAGAACAGGTCATGACTTGGGTGTCACACATACAACTATACAAACTAGTAATGCTGATATTGCCAACATTTTCAGAAATAAAGCCCACTGTTTCACCAAATTCTAAACCATTGTGATACTCTGTATGCTTTGCAATTAAAAAAAAAATTGAGGTGTAATTGACATACAGCACTGTGTATGTTTAAGGTGTGCAATGGCTGACTTCATACACTTATCTACTACAATAGGATTGCTACCATAGCATTAGCTAACACCTCACATGATAATATACACTATGCTTTACAATTAAGAGCTGTGCCAAAACTGTAGAGGCAAGAAGAGAAGCAGAATTTTTAGAGTGTTATTTTAATTACCAGCAAATCTGACAGCATGATTTTATGCTGCTAGCTCTAGATGAGGAAGAGAAGGGACAGAGAAGGAAGCAACAAATGTCCTAGCTACAGCCTTTTTAAAGGACTAAAAATATTGCAGGATATACAGAACCATGAGTAATACTTTAGAATTAGTTTGACTGCTTAGTGATACATTTTTATAACAAATAATTCACGGAGGGAGCTAAACATTCCCAACCCCCAATATTCCCTTCATCTGCACTGAACAAGCAGTTAGAAAACAAGCTCGGGCATTCACCTGCGATATCCTTTCTTCAGAAAGATGCCACCTCTGTTCCACCAGCACCTCCTTGCCCTGCTGCTGACACCTCCATGGTGTTACGACAGACACTGCTACTGCTGCTGGGCTGCCTGCGCTTCTGCTGTGTTATTTAATTTTCTATTATTAAGATCTTTAAAGCGTTTTGTTATGTGCTCGAATTAAAGATGCTCCATAAAATGAAGTTTATTATTAGTAGGCTTATAGCTCCCAGGCCTAAAATAAAGCCAAGTTATAAACACAGAGACTTCAAAGGGAAAACCCGGAAGCCACATGCATCTCCAACGCTGCCAAGTAGGCAGGGGCTAGGCCGGGGCGCGGGGACCAGGGGGTCCTACCCAGCGCCTAGCCCGCCCCCACCCCAGTACCAGTGACCCTGCCTCTTCCATCACCTCTACCCGCCACAGCTTCCTTGGGGTCGAGGTCGGCCCTGGCACCGCTGGGCCTTTCCTCGCCCACAGGCAACCTCGCTCCGGCCCCAGCCTCCGCGCCAGCTTTCGAATTCCTTTACCGGAGCCTCAGTTTCCTCCAAATACTTCTTCCCATTTCCCTGGATTTTTAAAAAAAATTCAGCACGAAGCTGGTTCCTCACAGTTCCTGAGGTCGGGCGGCCGTCTCCCCTCACCCGGTTTCCCAGTCCGGAACTCGACAGCCCAGTCCAGGTCTCCTCGCCCCTCAGCCACTTTTCTTCAGCCGGGTCTTCTCCCTTCACCACCCTTCCCCGGCCCCCGCGCGTCTGTCGCTCACCCGCGGACTCCCCGGTGTTGATCCAGTCGGGGTTGGCGATGCTGGCGATGGCGAAGATATCGGCGGCGAGAAAGAGACATCCTGAGATGATGGTCAGTTTATCCATCTCCCCGCCCCGCTCCCCCCACCCCCCGAGCCCCGGGCAGGCCGCGGCCTCACGCCTTGCGCTCCATGGGCCACCGCCGGGACCCGGTGTCCCCGCACCACCGCCTCGAGCCCCCTCGGCCCCGCCCCGCTAGCGCCCTTAGCGCTCCCGGGACCAGCAGCGCGGCACGACCCGCACAGCCGGTTCCGCAGCCCGCCCCGGAACTGCTCCACGTGCCCGCCCTTCACCCGGAAGTGAGGCCGCAGCGCCGGTCTAGTCTAGCCCTTAGCTTTCTGCGGCCCGCTTGTCTTTGCGGGCTCGCAATGCACCACCCCGACCTTATTTTGGCCCCTTGGCTCAGGCCCCTGCCGCGTTCCCGGTGTCTACCGGCAGGCCATGCTTTCTTGCCACTAATAATAGTATTGTTCTCGTCGTTGACCGTTTGGTTACAAAATGCCCTTCAGTCCTTAGCCTGAGACTGGATGGGGGCTGGGGAAGTGGGGCGCCGGTCTTCCAGCTGCAGGACCCGTACAGCCCCTGTCACCTTGTATCATTGCCCACTCAGTGCCTGTCAGCTCGGAACTGCCCCAGGTAGTACATAACCGTGAGAAACTGGGGTGCACCTGTGAGACCAGGTCCCGGCTCTTTGAAGCTGACGTATTGCTGGGGAAGAGAGAAACACGCTACATCTTGTCTTTAATGATAAGTTCAGGTGTTGATCTCTGAATTAAGTCAGCTGGGGATGGGACACTGAGACCGCCGCGGTCCTAAAGCCCTGACCTTTGAAGACCTGGGCAGAACAGAGGGAGAAGAACCAAGTACGCGAAGCACTGGGAACGGGAGGAAGACTTCGGCCTGTCTCGGGTGCTGCGCGGAGGGGGGACGGGGGGGACGGGGCGGGGTGCGCTGTGGCTGGGGAGTGCTGTGGGAGACACCGAGAGGTGAGCAGAGGAGGGATGTTGCGCTTGGGGAACCATAATGAAGTTTGGATTTTATTCTAAGTGCAACGCAAGGCACCGGCAGGACAGTGAGAAGATTTTACTTAGTTTGTAGACGGTCGAGATGAGGGGCAAGAATGAAAGTAGGGATAGCAGTTAACAGGCCAAGTCGTCCAAGGAGAGAGAAATGTTCTTTTGGCTGGGATGAGAGTAGTGAAGATGAAGAAAAATGAACAATCTGGGTGTTTCTAAGGCAGAGGAAACTGAGGTAGGCAGAGCTGAAATTGGGGTTGGAAGAGAGGACTCAGGAATGACTCCTAAATTGTGTTTGGTGATACTTTTTACTACTTGGGGCCTAAGAAGAGACTTAGGTTGGATTGATAACCAAAAAAGAAAACTAGACATTGGCATATTTTGTTAGCAATACAATTGGTCTATATATCTACAGTTTTGCCATCTAGTGGAGGTTTCGTTTCTTTCGTGGCTCGTGGACTAAATCACCATTAACCCTGACTTTGGATCCAGATAGTCCCTCATGCAGCACTCAGATGAGACACTCATTTTCTCCCTGAATGCCACCCAGCTTATCCCTAGAAAGACCTAGAAGAGTGACACTTGTCTCTATTTTTGGAATGGCTACATGTCCCCAAAACTCAACAAATTTCAAATTTAACCAAATCCAACAGCCGTGCAGAAATGTGCAGTTACCAATGTCACCACATAGATTGGGTAAGGGGCAATTTGGTTGCTAGTCTATAGACATTCCTGTTCAAGCACTGGTCTCTTGAGGGGAAGGATTTTTTTAAAATATTATACCATTTATTTTTCCTCTGCCACAGAAATTGGCACAAACTACCATATATTCCAGGAATTCAGATAAGTATATTGCATTATTGCAGGAGGTCTTTGCTTTTTTTTTTTTTTTTTAATTATTGGAGAAGTTTGATGGAACTATGTTCTTGGCTGATTGTCTGGCATTTCTATTGCCCAGGAATAGAAGCAACTCCAATTATACAGTTCTGAATTCTCAGCAAATGCCCACTGATGTTCACCACTGGGCAGTTGATGACAATTTTAGGGTGAAATTTTGGAACAGTTTGCCTATTTGAACTCAAACTGAGTGGAATGATGATGACTTGATTCTTGTGTTTAAAAATCCCAAATATAAATTCCTCCTGCCCAAAAGCACTTCCCAGTCCCTCCTGCCTTTACCCCTCCACAAAAGTTTCTGGATTTAAGATTAAAATGTAAAAACAACCAGTATGAAGTTAAAAAATTTAAAACATTTTTTACCAGATAAATGGTCGCACATCACTGCAGACAATGGGGGTAGAGGGACAGTCAAGGACCAAATACTATGTTTACAGATTTCCCATTAATCCTATTCTCAGCCCCACGTCTCTTTCTTGCCTCCCAGTACCTGGTGTTTAAAAGTTCCAAGTCTCTCCGAGGCCTATGGGACAGATCAGTTCCCTTCCCTTATGTCTCTGTCTAGATTTTAGTGAGGCAAACCCTAGGGGGTTAGAGGCGGTACAACTGAGTAAAAAAGAATACAGAACTAGCCCTGGCTGGTGTGAATCAATGGGTTGAGTGCCAGCCTGTGAACCAAAGGGTCGCTGGTTTGATTCCCAGTCAGGGCACATGCCTGGGTTGCTGGCCAGGTCCCCATTAGGGGGTGCACGAGAGGCAACCAAACGTTGATGTTTCTTTCCCTCTCATTCTTCCTCCCCTTTCCCTCTGTCTAAAAATAAATAAATAAAATCTTAATTAAAAAAAGAATACAGAACCATATTGTAGTCCTACCCCTGCTACTGACTTGAACTTTCACCTCTCTAGGTCTCTTTCCCCCATATAACCTAGCATAGTCAGGCACTCTGCTTCAGTGATAGAACCTCCGCATGCGATCACCCCTAAGCAAAGCAGCAAAGCAGCCAAGACTTTCCAGAGAGAGGATGATCCATGGAGGCAGAAAGTCCTAAGGGACCCAGAAGAACATGGAATGCCTCAGGAGGGAGCTATGCTGACAGCCTGAAGTCATAAACAGCCATTCTGCGTTGTTAAAGGGCTGTGAACAGATAGTGCTTTATGATGATGGATTGTAGGTGATGGATTGTAGGCCTCAACCCAGTGGAAGCTGAATCCAGATGAGACCTCTGGGAAAGCTGGGGATGGGACTGTGCAATCACTTTTCTCTTTAAGTAGTCTCTGGCCTGACAGGATGACGAACACACTGCCACCCTGGACTTCAAGTTGACCATGCAGGCCAAGAGTATGCTTGATGCACCACTTGTTTGCACCTGGGGTTTTCATGATTAGATACAACAAAAGAGCCACATCCAGAAGTTAACAGCTTGTGCCTTGGGCTCATATCTCAGTCGAATGGATTGGCTTTCTTTGGAGCTGATTCTGAGACAAGACATTATCGATTAGTGTGCATGAGGTTTCTGAGGGAGTACTCTCAAGATCAACTCCTGTGGGGGAAGGGAAGCAAATAGACTGAGCAGAGGAAGGAGTCTGCAGTCACAGAGGTCTCTGGCAGACCCCACAGGGAACTCCGAAGCTGGATGGCATTTTGGAGTTGTTAGCTGTGGTAAAGAGGCCAAGCCTTTGTATGCCTACATGGACCAGTCACTGGATGCTAGCTACCCCAGGAATGGGGCATGCATGACCTTGGGTAAGGTGGCTCTCAGCCAAGGACAGTTCCTTGAGAGGGTTGGCAGCTGTGACCTGTCAAGCTACCTACTACCATCTCAGTATCTGTAGAATAGGTGTTTCAGCTCTGAAGGCGGACTAGGCAGCACACTAGCATTTGCAACAGTGCGCCCATGGTGCAGCACTTCTTTTCAGCTTGGAGAGCAGCACCGTCAGGACCCTGGCGGGCATCTTTTCCTGTGGAAAACTTATAAGAGGAAGATGAGTGGAACACCAACTGCAGCTGCAGAACTGATATTGATGTCATTTCCCTCCTCTCCTATCATCCTTGATTCTTCAAACCCTCTGCCAGCACATCTAATGGCCTAGGTGGCTTATGTGGTGGGAGGCCTGGGCCTCCATCCCTGAGGAATTTGAGCCCCTGGGTGCCATTTACTTCTCAGGTGGTGGCTGCTGTATTTGTCTATTTACTGCCAAAATAAGATGAGGGGGTGCTAAGAGACACCCACATAGATCTTGTGGGAGCCAAACCATTCTATTTTACTATTGGTGAAAAATTGAACAGTCTACGTGCTTCCCGTCTACTGTGGATGGGGTCCTCATTGTTACCTGGGTGGTGAATCATCCAGCTCCCAAATCCTGTTGTAGCATCTACTCTTTCAGATCACGCCAACTGCTGGTGCAGGTGGGTTCTCTAGGAAACACGTTCTGAGTTACAGAGTTTACTGAGGACTGTTCTTGGGACCCGTACCTGTGTGGGGAGGGAAGGAAGTAGGAACAGGCAGAAGTAGAAGTCAAGTTGCACTGCAGCCACAGATGGACCTCAGTGGCCCCAGTAGGGACGTCTGAAGCTGGGATGGCCCTCCAGAGTTGTTTGAGTTGGAGAGAGAGCAGGTTTTCACCCTGCATTGACCAGTTACTGGGTACTAGCTTACTTGGGGAGGTGTGAACTTGGGCAAGAAGCTCTCTTTGGCTAGCAACAGGGTTGAAGTGGGAGGAAGAAAAAGTCCATCCATCTTGAAGGGGCATCTGGGTGGCATAGCACAGAATCCACGACAGTTTGTATCCTGCAGTTCCAATAATCAGTATGATCTTGACATCTGCTCAAAAGAGCATTTTCAGCCTGGGTTGGAGGAGAGGTGGGTAGACCCCTGTACTAGGCCCCAAGATGCTTCCCTCACAGAACCTCAAATGCTGCCATGCCTCATTGCTGCTAACTCTCACCATCCCCCTACTGATAGGAAAATGAAGGAAAAGGATGTATTTTATGGTAGAATTAATTTGCTATGTGGACAGATGCTTCACCAGATAATTTGGAGGAAGAAACAGGCCACCCATCACAAGAAGCCACCTGCAGGAAACTCCTTGAGGTTGGGAATAGTAGGAAACAGGACGACTTTGTTCATTTCCCTTTGTACCAGCCTTTGCAACACAGAATTTATCCAACAAGAAATCTGCCCTGACTCTGATCAGTGTAGCTCAGGTGGGGCGGTGTCCCCCAAAGCAAAAGGTTTGATTTCCCGGTCAGGGCACATGCCTGGTTTGCGGTTCGGTTCCAGGTCTGGATGCATGCAGGAGGCCACTGATCAGTGCATCTCTCTCACATTGATGTTTCTCTCCTTATCTTTCTCCCTCCCTAGCCCTCTCTCCAGGGATAATAAATAAAATCTTAGGGAAAAAAATTTCTTTAAAAAATATCTTTTAAGAGGAGATTTATCAGAGGGAAATCATGTCACTAAAACCAGTGTGATCTTTGGATTTTGGTGTAATACTCACTTCCAACAAGAGAAGAACAAAGTTGTTAGAATAAGAAATATTTTGTAACTCATCTAGGTTGCTTAAACAGTTTCTGAAGTTAAAATTGATATGTGAGTTATTGAAGCCCAGAAAGTACAAAGAAGTAAAAAAAAAAAAAGAAATCTGCCCTGGCTTATTGTTTGGGTAGAGCCACAGACAGCTGAATAACCTGGGAGCTTCCCAGGTTTGGACATCTTTGCACAGTGCTTGACACCTAATAGGTGCTTGATTACTATTTGTTGAAGGCATGAGTGCAAGGTGCTTAACTTCTCAGTCTAATCAGAGTGGGAAGGGCAACAGAACCTACCTCATTCTCTTGTTTTCTATTTCTTCTAAAATTTATTTTTGATGATTTGTATTTTCCTAAAACTGCCCACTCCATCTGTTTTTAAAGTCTCAGTTCCAAGGGATAGAGCCCCTGTTTGTCTTGTGCATCAGCACAGACTGTAGAGCAGGCTTCTGGTATGAGTAAATGTGTGTAGGAGGAAGGGTTATTTCAGAAAAATAGGAAGAATTAATTCCTCTCTGAACTGTAACTCATTTTTTTTTCAGGTCGCCCTTGGCTATTTCTCATTTAAAATATCCATGAAAAAAGTGCAGTTCCAAAACAGTTGGAACGGTTGGTGTAACAATATTTAGAAACTTTATTGGGAGGTAGCAGGGCAGTCTGCTTGCTGTGATGGTCCCCTGTGGACCATTTCACATCTCTGAGCCCCTCCCGTGTGCTTTCTCCACTCTCTCCATTTCAGTAGTTTCCCAGGAATGGATGTGAACTCGCGGTGAGCAGCGCTGTACTAGTACGCGCAGAAGTTTTGTTTTCTCCACCGGAGTATTCACACTCCATTTTCCAGGTCTACAAGTCCTTGTGATGACATCACTGCCCAACTTCTGGGAGTCATGGTCGCGCGGCCCCTGGGGGCAACCCAGGGCGCCGGCCCTAGGTCTCTCGGCACTGCAATCGGACCACGTGTAGCACAGTACATTGGCTCCTCACTCTTCCAGGGTTCCAGACCGTTGGGAGTTGAACCGACTTCGGACAGCCTGCCAGGGGCCATGGAGAAGGCCATCTACAAAAGTAGAAAAGGTGAGTGGAGAGAGAATGGACAAGCTTTTTTCCTCTGTAAAATGGGAACAACACCCTCTTGGCCTCTTGCCATCATTTCTTTACCAGACTATAATTTACATACAAAAAGAGCATCCCTTCTCAGGGCACAGGTCTGTGAGTTTTGACAATCACTTACCCACGTTTAACCACCACTACAGTCAAAAGACTACACCTTGGCCACCAACCCTCTCCCCATCCTCAGCTCCTCATCTGTTTCTGTAGTTTTTCCCTTTCCACAGAGAATGTCACAAAAATGGGATCTTATTGTATGGAGTCTTTTGAGTCTGGCTTCTTTCACTTAACCCTTTTGTCTTTTGCGACATAGTAGAGTGAAACCTTGCCTAAAAGGCCACTTCTCTGAAGGCTCAAGGAGAGGATGGGGACCACCTGCTCTAAGTTGCCCCTATAATCTTTTCTTTTCTCCAGGATTTTATTTATTTATTCCTAGAGAGAGGGGAAGGGAGCAAGAAAGAGAGGGAGAGAAACATCAATCAGTTGTTTCTTATATGTGCCCTGACCCAGGATTGAACCCCCAACCCAGGTATGTGCCCTGCCCAGAAATCAGACAGTGCCCAACCAACTGAGTCACACTGCTCAGGGCGTGCCCCTGGGGTCCTGAAAGGTCTCTGAAGGCCCCTCCTTCACCCTAGGCGTTTGCACACAGAGAGGATGAAGATAGGCAAGGACACCTGCTGGGCAGAAGTAGCAGTGAACCCTGCCAGCTGGGGTGGGGGACAAGGGGAAGCCCTTCCTCAATAGTGGGAGGTCTCCCAGGCCCCCGAAACACCAGTCACATGAATTTGGCAAAGGCTTAGTGAGTAGCAGTTTGTCACTTGTCCTTAAGGAAAAGTGTTGTGTGTGTGTGAAACACTGGGAAAATGTGCAAAAAACAAATCTCCCCAGAAGTTCCTGTGTACTGAAAGTGAGTTTCCCAAAAGCTTCCTGTTGGCAAGAATAACTTGTTTTAAATCACTCCTCAATCTTTGAAACTTTTCTTGTGAGGTTTAGTTCTGTAGAAGACATATTTCACCCTCTCCCACCACCCATTGTCCCAGGTTCTCCTCCCAAATGCTTTTTTTCTACTGTGTATTTCCACTGTCATTGCCATGACATGCTTGGGCAATTGCAGTAACCCCTTTATCCCACATCCACTCTGGACTCCATAATCTCCACACAGCAACCAAAGAGTGAGCTTTCTTCCTTCCCCTCCCTCCCTCCCTCCCTCCCTCCCTCCCTCCCTCCCTCCCTCCCTCCCTCCCTCCCTCCCTCCCTCCCTCCCTCCCTCCCTCCCTTCCTTCCTTCCTTCCTTCCTTCCTTCCTTCCTTCCTTCCTTCCTTCTTTTTTTCCTTTTTTTTAAAGCAAATCTTACTGTGTCCTGCATAAATTGCTTCTAGCTTTTCCAATTAGGTAATCCTGCAAGGCAGGTCTGCTCTGCCTTTGCTCCTCCTATCCACCCCTACTGGTATCCTTTATGCTCTTTCCTGTCTCTAAATCTTGATCCGATTTGCTCCCTTCCCCCTCCTTTTCCTAAATATTTCCTATTAGTTCTTTGGACCTCAATTCAGTTTTACCTCCTCTGTGAAGCCTGGCCTGCCTTCCCCACAGGAGACCTTGATCTCCTGTTGGTCACCCTGAGACTTCTGTAATTTTCCTCCATAACATGTGTTACAGCTGTTATTCAACATATATTTACATGACTAATGGATATCTGTCTCCTCCACTAGGTGAGAAGATCCATGAGTACAAGAAACACTTCCTGAATCCATAAATATTTGTTAAGTGAATGGATAATAATTTCTAATGTTAATTAAACATTCATAATGTGCTAAGCACTGTGCAAAAGCCTTTCACTGTCTTATTTAATTCTCATAATAACCCCCTCAGCTGGACACTTTTCTTTACTGAGGAGGAAACTGAAGAACGGAAAGGTTAACTGCCCTAGAGGTCTGGCTTTAGAGCCCCAGTGACAATTCTCATGCTTCTGTCTCTGTGAAGGTCTAAAACATATCCCCCTCTTTTTATTAGAAAAACAAATCAGCTTCCAGGTCAAGTCATCTGTGCACAACTTGAGCAAAACTCAGCAGACCAAACTTACTGTTGGCAGCCTGGGGTTAGGCTTGATCATCATCCAGCATGGGCCCTACCTCCAGGTCACACATCTAATCAAGAAGGGGGCTGCAGCCAGGGATGGAAAACTCCAGCCAGGTGACTGTGGTTCCCTATGCCTCCCACCACCCAACCCTGCCTCTCTCCCCTCTGCTTTCAGGGATGCTTAGGTTATTAGGTTTCACTGTAACCAGAATGATGATGATATTGTCTAAGAGCTTTCTATGGGTCAGCCAGTTGCTATCACTTATGTAACCCTCCCTCTTGTGCATTGTTTATTCATTGAATTCTTATAATAACTCTCTAGGTAGAAAGTATTATCATTCCTCTTTTATAGGTGAGGAAACTGAGGCTCAGTGAGAATGAGCTGCTTTTCCAGTTTCACCGCCATCTAGCAAGTGGAATACAAACACAGGCAGTGTCACTGCAGAGCTCATGCTCTCTGTGGATGAAGGTTTTCTCTCTGGTAGGCAGTATTAATCATTAACATTTAGATGCATGACCTCATTTTAGCCTCCTGACAAACCCTGCGGAAGACTCTGCTATATAAAGGACCTTACAGAGTCCTGAGTGGTGTGGTTCAGTTGGTTGGAGTGTTATCCCATGGCTGAAAGTTTGCAGGTTCGATCCCTGGTCCGGGTACATACAATCCCCGGTCTGGGTGTGTACAGGAGGCAAGCAATTTATGTTTCTCTCTCTCCCTTCCTCTCTCTCTAAAAGCAATAAAAAAATGTCCTCGGTGAGGATACAAGAAAAAAAAAAAAGGACCTTACAGATAAGAAATCAGATATTTTAGAAACCTGCCCTTGGTCACACCAAGGAGCAGGGATGTGAACTCTCTCTGTTAAACTCCACAGTGCAAAGGCTTTATCAGTGCCACCCTGTTTCTCTTGTCTTTGAGTGAATGAATTTTTTATCCAATGCAAGATGTGTTTTCCTAGTGCCTGCTCTGGGCCTAGTGCTGTGCTCAGGAGTCAGTGAGGCACAATGAGAGTATAATGTGTTGAGAAGAAAAACCATTCAGCATTAACCGGACTGTCACTTTCTAGTGCTATGACCTTAGACAAAGTCATTTAACTTTCCAGGTCTCAGTCACCTCATCCCTAAGTTGGGATAATACCACCTTTGTCAGAGGTTGCTAAGATTTGATAATTTTAATGAAAGTGCTTTGAAAACTACAATGCTACAGAAATACTGGCAATAATTTATCTTAGGCTGGTCTTACTTAGAGAGTGTCTAGACTCATGTCTTTAATGTCTTTAAAAAAAAAAAAAAAGGTTGTGGTACAGGAACCCCAGTGAATTAAACCACTGGTTTGCAACTCTGGTTACCTATTAGAATCACCTGGAAAACTCTTAAAACTAAGATGCCTGGGCCATATCTCCCCAAGGGTTCTGATTCAACTGGTTGGGGTTGGGGATAGGGCAGTTCATGTTTTAAAGTCTCCTCTGGCGATTCTATTGTAATTGCAGTTTGGGTTAGCAGCAGTGAGTTAAAGAAAAAAGTAGATAAATGATCTTATTATGAAACAGTTCATCTCATCTTAAATCCAAAGCATTTTCTCCATGCATCACTACTTGGGGCTGGGGAACAAAGGGCCAGAGAGTTCTGGATTTTCCAGACCGAAGGAACTCCAGGACAGATCCCAGGGCTCTGCTTGTTCTCCTTGGCTTCTCTGGGGTGAAGTGTGTGCCAGCTGCTGCTCGATAACCAGAGTGTACACTCCCTGGAGTGGGACTAGGTGTGTTTTCATGCACACAAAACAGAATCTCATGTTGGGGGCTGCAATTAGTAGGCTCCTTGAAGTCCTTGAAGTCAGAGGCAGTCTTTTCTTTTTTTTAAAGAGGAAGAGAGTGAGAGAAAAAAAATGATTTGTTGTTTCTCTTATTTATGCATTCATTGAATGATTCTTGTGTGTGCCCTGACACTGGGGATGGAACTCACAACCTTGGTACATTGGGACAACACACTGAACAACTGAGCTACCCAGCCAGGGTCAGAGACAATCTTGAATTCATCTTTGAAATTCAGTACTTACCTGTAGTACTGGTACATTTATTATGTCTATGCTTAATAAATGAATAATAATTGAGTATTTGACCTAGGTATTGTCTTTCTATATTGTCTAATTTAATTTTGCAACACTGCTGGAAGGTAGATAATGAAATATAGAGGCTTAGTTAGGTAAAGAAACTTACTTAATAGACAGAACTGAGCGGTTGGAGCTGGGACTTGAACCATGTCTACCTAGGAAGTCTCTACCTTTGACTAGAAATGAAATTTTTTCTATTGATTTAGAGAGAGAGAGGAGGAAGAGAGAGAAAGAGAGAGAGAGAGATTCGTTGCTCCACTTGTTTAGGCATTCATTGGATGTTTCTTCTATGTGCCCTGGCCAGGGACTGGACCTGTAACCTTGGTGTGTTGGGATAACACTCCACCCCACTGAGCTATCTGGCCAGGGCAGAAATGAGATTTTAATAAAGAGAAAGTCCAGACTCCTAAATTTATTCATGGAAAATCAGCCACCCCTCTTCAGGGTCCAGGCTTCAAAGACTGTAATTCCTTCCTTCTGACAATGGTTGAAATTTTGAGATGGCGATAGTCCCTGAAAACTGCAGTTTCTTTGACCTCATCATTTCCCAGCCCCATTCTCATCCATGTGCTTCAGATTTCTCTCCTTTGGTGTTTCATACAGGTTTCATCTTGATTTCCTAATTTTAGTTTAGTGTTAACTTATTCCAGCTAAACTTTATTCTTTAAATTTTTTTTTACTGGTTTTAGAGATAGAGTAGAAGGGGGAGAGAGAGAGAGAGAGAAACATCAATTTGTTTTTGTTCCACTTATTTATGCATTCATTTCTTGATTCTTGTATGTGCCCTGACCCAGGGATTGAACCCATGGCCTTGGCATATTGGGGTCATGCTCTAACCAATTGAGCTGCCTGGTCAGGGCTTCTGGCTAAACTTTAAATTCCTTTTGGCCAATATAGCTTTAACAGACTCTGATACAGTAAGAAATTAAAATATCTTTGCGGATAAATACAAGTCCTGTACTGGCTATCATTCTTACCAAGCCACATTCATTAAGTATTTCCTGAATGCCAGCTGTGTGCAGGCTTCCTGCTTGGCACTGGGTCTCACACCATGTGGAGCTTATGGAACTTAAGCCTAGTTGAGAGAAATGGAGAAAAATAAATAAATCTATTTTTTAGTAGTGGCTTGGCTGTTACAAAGTTGATTTAAATAAGTAATTGAAACAAAGTTTATATGATGTGGTTCCTATAGCCTATTAAAACAAAACGTGTAATGAGGTTGGTATTTATAAATACTAGATTGGTGTTTCTTTTTGAAGGGCAATGTGAATACCCACTGCCACAGTAATCACGTTCACACAATATATTTGGTTTACAGTGTCAGGGTGTCAAGCTGTTTATGTTCTGCTCTCTTGATAAAAATCACCTTTAACAACATAAGTAAGCAGAATGCCAAGCCATAGCTTTCAGCTATAAACTTTCCTTTTAACATTAGGCAAGTGAGCTTACCCAGTGAGTTTTTGCCATTGTAATTAACCTCCGTCGGACCGTACAATCTGCCTTGCGTCAATATGAAGCTGTCTTTGTTAGATTTACTCTTAGCTACTTCTTTAAGAGCAAAGTAAAGTTTTCTCTACCCTTCTAAGCATTCTTTAATACTGGAAACTTTTTTTTATTCAGTTGTCAAGTGATCTTTAACTGAAATATTTTCCTTTGTAGTTCTTAACTAGCCAGGCATTCCACTGCACCACTGCTGATGGCATCTATGATGTCCTGGTGGTGGCGGCCATCGACATTGCAGCCCACAGACTGGGCCGTCCCCAGGATCTCTGTAACAGTTCCAGAGAGTTCTCTAGCTAAAGACCAGTGCCATGTCTCTCGGGTAATGTGGACAATCTCATCAAAAGTGGTCTTTCCACTGTGCTTAGTTGTTTGTTTGTTTTTTTGTTTCTTTCTGTTTTCCTGGCGGTTCTTTGAGGGCTTTGATGATCAGGGTGGAGGAAGAAGGTACAGCCTCAGTCTGGGCCTGTCTGTTCTGAATGGTCAGTTTCACTGTAATGCTCAGACCATTCCAGTCCAGTCACAGGTTGCTTGCTTTGGTGATGTCATCACCAAACTTTTTTTTTAATCCTCACCCAAGGACATCTTTTCATTGCTACTTAGAGAGGAGGGGGTGGGGGAAAGGGGAGAGAGGCAGGAGGAGGCAGCAATGAGAGAGAAAAACATTGACTTGTAGGTGCCTTGACTCCCTAGTCAAGGATTGACTAGTTACAGGGGATTGAACCTGTAACCTGGGCATGTGCCCTCACTGGGAATTGAACCCACAACCTTTCCATCTATGGGATGACAATCCAACCAACTGATCCCACACCAGCTGGGGCTCATCACCAACCTTTTTTGTAGATAGGGGGTCAATCTTGGGGGCCAGGACAGACGTGGCACCAACTTCCCCATCAATGCACCTCAGGAATATGACTTTAATTTCATTGGGGTCAAACTTCTATGGCATGTTGTCAGATGAATCTGGATTCAGAAGGACTGAAGAAAGTTTCACCTAAGTCTCATCTGAGCCAAAAGCCAAAAGAATACTGGGAATTTTTGGTTTTGATATAATCTAGCACTACAGAAGTTTGTCTTTGGCATTCCTTGAAGGCTTCCTTTGGGATCAGCTTCCTAAGGAGCACATGTGGAATAGATAAAGAGAGGGTACTTCATCTTGACTCTTGTTTTGGAAGGAAGGTGATTGAGGATTTGCCAGCTTCCCACACACAGAGAGGTAGACACATCCTTTGGGACTTCATTGGAGTCACTTCATCTGATGTTAGTTATAAAGTCTCTATTACCACTTGACAGAATGTTAGTACTAGTTAGATCTAAAGACTACGATTTTACCCAGTGTGAATCTTCCCTTAGATAGCAGCTTCTCTGTATTCCTTCTTTTCTTGCTGAATAATACCCTTGTAGTAGTCAGGGTTCTTCATTGCAAGCAAAAGAATAGTTCCGTTAAGGCACTGAATTTAGAACATTGAGTCTGACAGAATTGCCAGAAAGGCTGGAGAACCAGGCTTGGAAAATGGTGAGAACACAGGGCCATGCACAACTACCCCTGGAAACTGGGTGTGCTCCCCTCAACCCTCTGCATGTCCTGCTCCAGGTTCAGTGACCCTGGTGGGAGTGCCCAGTGGCTACATGTCCATGCCCTAGCTGCTGGGGGTAGGGAGATGAGTGCAAATGAATAATTGGTCTTTTTTAGGATCCTATTTTGGGGTCCAGGAACTTGCTGTCAAGATGTGGTTCTCTTCCCATCTACTGTGGACTCAGAAGCCCCATGCTTTATCATCACATTTCCCTCCCTGTCCAGCACTGCTTTAGCTGTCAAATCCCTTTGAACCAACATATTTTCTGTATATACATCTTAAGCTTAATTAAAGCATGCTAATTGTCCGGTGTTTCATGCAAGATTATTTGCTCAACCAATACTCTACAAGGGTTGAAAATTAAACACCGATGTTTAATGTGGTCAACTTACTGTGGAAGGCCCTGGAAAAAGCCAGGCAGCTATAATGGAAAGTAGGCCATTTATTTATCACTTAATGTAAGTGCCTTTTTCTTTAAGAGTAATAGCCATTCTTTTTACTTGAAACACACTTTTAGAATTCTAAAGGATGCTTCAGTTATAAATGGTATAATCTCTGTCATACCAAGGACTTCAGAAATGCTGTGAAAACATGGTGTAATATCTATCATTGTACTGCTATAAGAAACATCTTGCATGCATTCATTATGCAAAAGACACTCAAGTTACCAAGTGGTTATTTTTTAAAAAAGATTTTGCTTGTGTATTTTTAGAGAGAGGGGAAGAGAGGGAGAGATACATCAATTGGTTGCCTCTGCGCACATCCCAACCAGGACAGAGTGTGCAGCCCAGGGATGTGCCCCAAATGGGGATTGAGCCAGTGACCTTCTGCTTTGTGGGATGATGCTCAGTCAACTGAACCACACCGGTCAGGGTGAGGTGATCATTTTTATTAACTAAAGACTGACTCTTGGTTTTGGTTCAAGATGAATCAACAATATGAACCCGTGAAATGAAACACCTCACAATAAAACCCAAAATGGTATGTTCCCTTTAAACCACTATCTTATTTTTGCTGCTATTTTTTCCCCCTCTTTAGGTGATGTTCTGATTAGTGTTGGCCATGCCAATGTGCTAGGATATACTCTTCGAGAATTTTTAAAGCTTTTGCAACATATCACCATAGGAACAGTGCTGCAAATAAAGGTTTACCGAGATTTTATTGATATACCCCAAGAATGGCAAGAAATATATGATTTAATCCCGGAGACCAAATTCCCAGTAACATGGTAGGTAGTTCATTTATGGAAATCTTTGTTATGCTACAGAATTCTCCAGGGTCTGTGAAGCCCAGCATCTTGGTTTAATGTGAAAATTATCAAATGGACCATGGTAGGAGGGATTGGTGACACTTCCAGAACAATGTCATGGTTTTTTAAATCCTTTTGAAAAGAATAATCTGCAGGAAATAACATCAGGAAGAATGATAAAGGCAAGACCTTTGAACCTGGAGATATGTAATAAAAAAGAATAAACTATCCCATGGGAACTCTGTCCATGCAACATGTCGCCCTTTCCAAAGTCAGCCCTTAAATGTGTGCTAGGAATCCCATTCCCTCATTTGTCTCCTGTGTATTCAACTGCTCTCTCTGGATCCTTTCCAGTAACATTTAAGCCTTTTAAAGCTTGTATCTATCATCTTAACAGAAACCATCTTAACTCCACTCTTTTCTCAGCTCCTCTGACCACTGCCCTGTCCCTGACTCCAAACTTGTTGGAAGAGCTGTGCACTGTTAGACATTGCCGTTTCTTAGGTACTCCTCAGTCCACGTTAATCTGGGCCTTGTTCTCATCACTCAGCTGAGGCCTTTCCCAGGTCCTCCAGAACCTTCACACTGCTGATTTTGTGGCTCCTCTCATCTTTATTTTCCCTTGACTTCTGAGAATTAGACACTTTATAACCTCCCAACTTCACTGTTGTTGACACAGTACCTTCCCCTGGCTTCTGTGATACCCATTCCCCTAATTTTCCTATGACCTGTAGCCACTCCTTTTTGGTCTTTTACCCAGACTTGGACTTTCTTAAGGTGTAATCTTTGGTTTTCTCCTCTCAATCTCCTGGGCAATCTCAATGATGACTTTGGTCTCTATTATTATCCATACATTAAAAATTTTCAAATTGTATTTTATCTCCTAACTTGTATATTTAAACACCCACTTGGTATCTCCCTTTGGATATATCATAAACTCTCAAACTCATTATGCCTAAAATCAAAAGCCAGCTCACCTCTGATCTTCTAGTGGCCCTATCTTCCTGGGGCAGTGTCTGCCTTGTCGAATAAGTCGGAAATTTAGGGGCTGAACTTGATTTTTCTATTTTCCTTGTCTTCCCCCTTCCTCCTCCGCCACTACAACTTGTTATTCACCTTCCAACCGTCTCCCACATGTGTCCACCTCTCTGGCCTCTACCATCACTCCAGTCAAAGCCACCATTTTGGCTCCCTGCATCTACTCTTGTCTCCTGTTCAGTGTCTACACAGAATGATCCTTTTACAATGCAAATCGGATTGTAACATGCCTTAAAATCTGTAGGATCTTCTTTTGTTCTCAGGATAAATGCCCAAATTCTTATACTGGTTTGTGCTCCCAGGATTTGGCTGGTGTTTGTACACCACTCCAGCCTCATCTCACATGGCTCCCCTCCCCTGTGGTCCACTTTGGCTTTCAGTTCTTTTACCTGATGTTGCTCTTTGCCTTGGGGCCTTTTCATGTGCTCTTCTGTCTGCAACATGCTTAGGACCCTATCATGAGTTTTCCTTGAAGGTTCTGAGTGCAGACTTTGCTGAGAGGCTTTCCTAAAGGAAGTGTTAAAACACTGTCAGGTCCACCTGTCAAATGTTCTCATAATATCCTGATTCTCTCCTCACAGCATTGATCCAATTTCAATTAAATAATCTGCAGTCAATTGTTTACTGTGTTGCCCTGGGAGAACGCAAAATCTATGAAGGCAGGGGCAAGTCTGTCTTGTTATGCTGAACCTACCACAGGACTTTTACTCAATTGAGGGCTCAGTTATTCAGTGAGTAAAATTTGAAATCCACCTTTGAATCTCTGGCAAATCAATCTGAGAGCTTGTTTATCTGTTCATACAGGAGTAGCAGGGACTCTTCTGTGGATCAGATAAGTAAGGAAGTTCTGTTGAGCACTCGAACATCTTTTCTTCCAGTGAGAAATTGAGTGCTCTGATGCAGGAATTGTCCTTATTAATTCTGACAGGTCTCCTGAGCCCTAGTTGCTGCAGCCCTGCATTTTTGCTCATTCAAAGAAACCTGGCTGGAAGCTTCTCTTAGACTAAAATTGGCCCAGATTGTTGCATAGGAATTACTTAAGAGATCCCAATTTGTGACCCTAGGGATTGGTGTGACCACGGATGCGCTCTTCTCTAACACGTGTTTTTGTTTTTGTTTTTTCCTTCTCTACTGTGTTTTAAAAAGCCAGAAGGGCAGTCACCTGTAAAAAGTGAGGAGGTACTTGGGGCTTGTCTAGGGGCCAGTAGAACTGTATTTCTTGATCTGGGTGGTGACTTTGAAGGTTTTTATAATTTTTTTCTTAAACTGTTTTTTTTCCATTTTCTGTTTATTTCAAATTTTAAAAATGAAAAATAGTTGAATTATTTGCCAAATTTACAAGTCTAATATTTCATGGAAAGAATCTGGATTTGTGGTTTTTCCTGAAAAATCAGAAGATGGGCTTGCATCCTCATAGTGACAATGGCCTAGAGCTGGGGAACAGCTGTCCCCATCAAATTGGGCACAGACTGGGGGAAAAAATTTCCCCCAATAACCAAATCAGTTCTGATTTGATTAAAAATCAATAATAATAGCAAACACTTATTCCCTGCATACAATGTGATGGGTACTATTTACAAAATTATACAATTTAATCCTCATGCCAATTCTTTTTTTAAATCCTCATCAAAGTTTTATTTAAAAAAAAATGATTTTAGAGAAAGAGGAAGGGAGAAAGGAAAGATGGGAGGGGGGGAGGGAGGCAGAGAGAGAGAGAGAGAAACATCAATGTAAGAGAGAAACATGGATCTGTTGCCTCCTGTACATTCCCCAACTGCAGATCAAACTGATAATCTAAGTACGCGCCCTGACCAGGCATCAAATCTGCAACCTTTCTGGTTCACAGGATGATGCTCCATTCAACTGAGCCACCTGGCCAGGGCCATGCCAGGTTTTTTTTTATTATTATCTTGTTATAGATAAGAAAACTGAAGCCAAAAGAAATGAATGTAAACTTGCCAGAGATCACAGGGGTAAGGAGCAGTGGTTTGTCTCTAGAGCAGCCATGTCCAATAAGAACTTTCTGTGGCGGTGGAAATGTTCTCTATTTGTGTTGTCCTCCATGGTAGCCACCAGCCACATGTGGCTGTTAAGCACTTGAAATATAAGGATTTGCAAATGAAGAATTCAGATTTAATCAGTTTAAATTTAGCTGTCACAGAGTGCTGGTGGACTTTGTACTGGGGAGTGTCAATAAAACCTGAGCTCTTAACCACTTGCTTATACAAAACTATGTTCTAAGTGAGTATTTTAATTACAGAGTTTGAGATTCAGAATATTAAAATCTAAGGATGACAGATTTACTGTTCAAAAACAAAGAAAAGATAAACACAGAATAGCACAACTTAAGTATGAGGCTGAAACTCAGAAACTTAGGAACAATCCCAAGCACGTTCTGACTCCCTTTCTTAAGCAAAGGATTTATATCTAAGATGTCGTTAACTTATGTGAAGGGGCCAAGGAAGAGGCAAAAAAGGGAGGAAAAGACTTCTTTCACAAAGTTAGTATGATCTTCCTCAGGAGCACATGGCACTGTGTGGACACTGGAGAGAATATGCCATAGAAAGATCTGGGCTGGCCTCCTGGTATAAAAACTGTTTCCAGCCAACCCCGACCTCTGCGGGCTTGTGGTTTTATTATCTAATGCCAGTTCAATAGGAGCCTGACTCTACCACCTGTCCTTTATAATTACCTGATACAGAGTTACAAGGGATACCCTCTGCAGCCTGAAAAAATAGTACCTTGTCCCCTTACCCCCAAATTCATGTGCTGTTTAGGAAGCCCTGAGCATGATGAAGGCCTATTATTCTAGTCATTAGATCTTTTAGATTTCCTTGCACAGCACTAAATCAAGGATCAAAGAAAATCACACAATTTAAGACCAGTGGCTCTCAAGTAAAAATGACTCAATATTAATTGTATATCATCAGGAGAGAGAAACTTTAGGGCACAGATAGAGCAGGATTAGAAAGTTCAAGAGTTCTGGTTCTGACTGGTGTGGCTCACTTGGGTGGGGCGTCATGCTGCAGGGCAAAGGGTCACCAGTTTGGTTCCGGCTCAGGGCACATGCCTGGGTTGGGGTGTATGTGAGAGGCAACCGACTGATGTTTCTCTCACAGCAATGTTTCTCTCCCTCTCTTTCTCCCTCTCCTCCTCTATCTATAAATAAATAAAATCTTTAAAAAAAGAGGCCTGTAACTGCTAGCAGGCAAGCATCACCCAAGTTTCAACAATCATGAAAGTTGGGGCAAATTACAAAAAAATCTTAAAAAGTTTTGGACAGCAACAAAGAGGTGCAATAGTGAATGATGAGACACATCTGGATAGAAGGGTGTTCTACAAATCCACATTTGTAAACCCCAAAAAGAAGCGAAGAATAATGGTCAGGAGAAAAAAAGTAAGACTCACAGAGTTTCCCATGACTAGCATGTTAAAGGTGAGGCCCACTACTTCCAGAATCCCCTTGAAATTAGTGATATTCTGTTATTGTCAACCCCTGGGGACCCATAAATACATTCTGGGTGGAATGAAATTATCCCACCCTTTAAGGCCTGCTAATAAGATTAGGCGTCAGGCTTAAGTCCTTGCAAAGCCAGGCAGTTTGATTTACATTTAGGAATGGAAACAAATTTAAAGATACTTTTAGAAAAGAGAGAAAACATCAACAACTCAAAAAGGCAGTGCTAAAGTTAAATTGTATCCTTTCTTCTATGTGCCAAAGCCAATGATAAGATATTAAGAATACTTTTCATTTAACTATTCTTTTATTTCCAGCACAAAAAAGAAAACTGAGCAGACCAAAGATGACTCTTTCACAAGCACTGAGGACAAGGAAGATGTAGTTTTAGATAAAAAACTTAAGTATTATAAATTCCCACAGTCCATTGGGCATCATCCTGCAAGAAGACCCATGTCAATCTCCAGAGAATGGCATGAATATAAAAAGAAGAACCAGACTATCAGTGTAGGAACAGACATTAACTGTGACGTCGTGATTCACAGAGACCACAAGAAAGAAAAGAGAGCCCCTTCCCCATACTGGACAATGGTGAAGCAAGACAAAGACAGCTCCTCCTCCTCCTCAGCCTCAGACGTATTCTGGCTGGAAGACTATGCCCAAGTTGAAAAGGGCAAGGGTCAACCTGCATCAAAAGTTGGTTACTAGTTTGCAAATCTGTGATCATAGGAGCATTTCTCTGGAAAATACCCAATTTTTGTGCACTGCCACATACAGCTTTTCTGTACTTACAGGAATATGTGCAGACTTAACCAATCATTTCACAGCAGTTGTGAAGCCTTTAGGCCTTCTTCAATGTAATATCCAAGACTTCCCTTGATGGGACAAGAGCCCTCAAAAAGTTTGTTCTTAAAACAGCACCATCATTCAGTCATTAAGACCCTCCTATCTCAGAAAAATGTCTCACTTTTTAGAAAATGCAGCAGAGTGCTTAATATCAGAATGTGTAAACATAGTAGAGAATTTCACTTTTTAAGGTAGGTACCATATTGTTATTTAGCTATTTAGTTTCTCTTGTTTTGCAAACTTCAGTTCCCCTACTTAAAAGAAGTAATGGATATTATTGACTAGTTGTTCAAATTAGAAATTTTTTTCCTTTTCTGCCCCACTTTTAATCTGATTGTTGGGTTCATAGGTAACTACTTTAATTTTGTTGTGTATAGTGCGCTCCCACATATAATACACACCTGCATTTTTGGCCCAAACTGTCAGGAAAAAAATCTTTTAATTTTTTAAATTCAATTACTTATTGATTGACATTTAGATACTTGTTTCTTGTATTATAAAATAATTTTAGCATTTTTTGAACATATTATGGTATAAGAAATTTTATGTAATAAATTACAAAGCACAAGAATAGATATAAGGTATGTCAGGTACTACCCATGTATAATGTACATACTTATTTTTCCCTCAAAAATTTGAGTAAGAAAAGCACACATTATACACAGCAAAATATGGTGCTTGAAAGAGACAGGATAGAAACAGATGAGGGAGAAGATGAGAGAAAACAAAGCTCTGTCACAGTGAAGATAAAGCAGATATACAAAATGAGGCAGTGCAAATATAGGACATGACTGATAGGGAATTTATGTTTTTCAGAAACAACTCTATTCCAAGAAGGGGATAAAACCCAGGCCATTTAATCTTTCCCAAAATGAGATTTTAACTGCTTTTATCTTTTTTTGTTGTTGGTTTTTTGTCATCACAAACAATATTTTTCTTTTTTTGAATTATATTTTATCGATTATGTAATACACTTGTCCAAATTTTTCTCCTTTTGCCCCCCACAACCCAGCACCCCCTACTCCCTCGGGCAGTCCTCACACCATTGTTCATGTCCATGGATCATGCATGTAAGTCCTTTGGTTATTCCACTTCCTATATTGTACTCTATATTCCTTTGGCTATTCTGTAACTACCTAGTTGTACTTCTTAATCCCCTCAATGGGCTCTTCACCCATTCCCCCAAACCCCTCCTCCCATCTGGCAACCATCAAAATGCTCTCCATATTGGTGATTGTGTCTCTGTTCTTGTTTGCTTAGTTTGTGTTTTAGATTCAATTGTTGATAGATATGTATTTATTGCCACTTTATTGTTCATAGTTTTGATCATGTTTTTCTTAAATAAGTCCCTTTAACATTTCATATAATGGTTTAGTGATGATGAACTCCTTTAGTTTTTTCTTGTCTGGGAAGTTCTTTATCTGCTCTGCGGTTCTAAATGATATCTTTGCTGGGTAGGGCAATCTTAGCTGTAAGTCACTGCTTTTCATGACTTTAAATATTTCTAGCCAATTCCTTCTGGCCTGTAAAGCTTCTTTTGAGAAATCAGCTGACAAGTCTTATAGGAATTCCCCTGTATGTAACTAACTGCTTTTCTCTTGCTGCTTTTAAGATTCTCTCTTTATCTTTAACCACTGGCATTTTATTTTATTAATTGTAAATTTTGATCATTTTTTATTTAAAAAATTTTTTTTATTGATTATGCTATTACAGTTGTCTTGATTTTCCCCCCTTAGCCCTCCTCCACCCAGCACTCCCCACTCCCTCAGGCAATCCCCACAGCATGGTTCATGTCCATGGTCATGTGTATAAGTTCTTTGGCTACTCCATTTCCTATACTGTACTTTACATCCTCATGGCTATTCTGTAACAATGTATTTGTACTTAATCTACTCACCTCTTCACCCATTCCCCTTCGTCTCCCTTCCATCTGGCAACCATCTGGTAACAAACTTCTTTTCTCTTGCTGCTTTTAAGTCTCTCTTTGACCTTTGGTCTTTTAATTATGATGTGTCTTGGAGTGGGCCTCTTCGCATCCATCTATGCTTCCTGGACTTGCATGTATATTTCCTTCACCAAATTAGGGAAGTTTTCTTTCACTATTTTTTCAGATTTCCAATTTCTTGCTCTTTCTCTTCTCCTGGCACACCTATAATGTGAATGTTGGAATGCTTGAAGTTGTCCCAGAGGCTGCTTACACTATCGTTTGTTTTGGATTCTTTTTTTCTTCTTGTTCTGCATGATTGTTTTTGGCTTCCTTATGTTCCCAATCATTGATTTGATTTTCAGCTTCATCTATTCTATTGTTGTCCTGTAAATTGTTCATTTCAATTAGTGTATCCTTTGTTTCTAACTGGATCTTTTTTTATGCTGCTGAGGTCCTCACTAAGTTCCTCAAGCATCCTTATAACCAGTGTTTTGAACTCTGCATCTGATAAATTGCTTATCTCCATTTTGTTCAGTTCTTTTTCTGGAGTTTTGATCTCTTCTTTCATTTGGGCCATGTTTCTTTGTCTCCTCATTTTGGCAGCCTCCCTGTGTTTGGTTTGTATGTGTTAGGTAGAGCTGCTATGACTCCATGTCTTGTTATCGTGGCCTAATGTAGTAGGTGTCCTGAAGAGTCCAGAGGCACAGCCTCCCCTCCGACCCAAGCTGGGCACTCAAGGTGTGCCTTTTGTGTGGGCTGAGTTCACCCTCCTCTTGTAGTTGAGACTTAGTTGCTGTTGGCAGGTCAATGGGAGGGATTTACCCACGCCAGTGAGCTCCAAGGATTGGCTGTGACCACTGGACACCAACCTCCATTGCTGCGACCAGCACGGGGAGGAGGTCCCTGAGGGGGGGGCGACAAGAGATTAAAAGACACAGACACAGACACTTTAAGGAAAAGTGGGGACCAGGTGGGACATCATCCTCTGATAGAGACAATGACCCTGAACATGGTCTCTGTGTTTATTTTATAAGAGTTAGTTGGATAAAGCTCAAGGACATTTTGCAGACTCAGGGAAAAACTGCAGGCATAATTGCTCGGTTCTCAGGCTATCTAAATGATAAATATTTCTTCTGCAAAAGTTATAGCCGCATTCAGCTGAAGCTTGTGGTTAACTATTTCCTTAACCCCTGTGGGTTCTGGCTGTATGACTCCAGCCTTCACCATCCTCCACACTCCAACCTCTGTGGAGAATCAGCTGCGGAGGGGCAGGGTGGTAGTGCTCAGATGTGATCTGTACCTGTCCACTGGATGCACAGGCTCTGGGGTTTCCTGGGTGGTGCAGGCCAAGGTCAGCCCCGACCTGTGTTTTGCCTGGGGCCACCCTGCCTGAACTATAAAGCAGTCTGAGAGGGCTGCTACTGGTGCTGGGCTTAGAGATTGCCAGGGGAAGCCAAGTTGTGAATCTAGGTGACTGCTGCTAAGACAGGCCTGGGGCCACTTAGCAAGAGGTAGGGGGAAGGGAGCGTACAGAGACAAGCTGTTGCTTGAGAGCATTTAGGAAGTTGTGAAGCATGAACTAAGACCAGCTATTCATATAAAATAGCTACTGTTAACAGCTATAAATTGGGTGGGATGGAGCCAGAGGGCATCCCCAGGGGAGGGCAAACAGTGTTAGCAAGGTTGATGGGAATCTCAGATATGGCATCCGCCAGCTGGCTCTGTGGGAGGTACACTCAGAAAAGTGACAATGGTTGCTGCTTGCCCTTCTGTGTTGGAGAAAGCTGATCCCCAGCTCTCACCTTGATACCAGAAACTTCAGTTCCTCCTTGTATGCCACTGGTGCCTTTCAAACTGTTACCCCAGTGCTAGAGTGTAGAGGGAGTGAATCTGAGTAGGTGAGAGCATGTGTGGGCTCTTTAAGGGGAACTGCTTGGGACTCCAGAGGTTTCTTCCACCAATTCAGTCCCTGCTGGGTTTTGTAGACAGAAGTAATGGGGACTTACCTTCCTGGCACTGGAATCCTGGGCTGGTGGGCCTCGTGTGGGGCTGGGACTCTTCACTCCTGAGATATCCCTCCCGAATTGTTATCCACCTTACATGAATGTGGGACCAGTCAGTTCCATGTTTCCACCCCTCCTACCAGTCTGGATGGATGTGGATTCTTTAATTGCAAAGTTGACAAACTCCCATTCAACTTGATGGTTGTTCTATAATTTTGATGTGGTTGTATGAGGAAGGGAGCCATGATGCTGCCATACTGACCAGAAGTCTCTGCTTTTATCTCAAAGAGGTACCACCAACAATAGCCTGGAAATACTGGCTAATAGTTACTCAAACTTCATTTAATGGCTTCTCACACTATCATATCCTTTTCTCCTTCACAGCATCTAAAACAAAGATGCCTGCAGATAATAAATACTTGTTGGTTAACTGATTAGAAAAAAACACAAGAAAACACTTAGAATGTTTTATTGACTTTAGGTTGGCTGGAAACAATTACTTGCATTTATACTTTTTACAATTATTTCACCTCATTGAAAAAAAAAGATAAATGTTACATTACAGACTGTGACTTCCATGTGTTTGCTGCTCTGGGCTGAGAAAACATCCAGCTCTTTTCCTGCAATGTGTGTCAGCATTATAGCTCATCAACAAAAGGTGTGTGCCCCAAATTTCCACTTGCTACCATTGACTTCTTGCCGGAAACAAATTTCTTTGCAGCCTTTAAGTAAACAAACAAACAAGAGGCAGAAAGTTAAAAGTAATTTAACTTATTTATTCTGTTATTTCACGAGTTTATGGATGACACTGTAAGCCAGCAATTCTGTAACAGCTTCTTGTAAAAATTAACTACAGAAGGGGGCTAGTGTGCTATTTTAATTTGAATAAAAGCTTAGCTGTTTCTTTGAGTATCCCATTATATATGTGACTGAGGAAGTGCGGTGCTCTCGATATGAAGGTAGCTGTTACAGAGGGAGATAAGGAAAACCTCATGGACATTGCAAACTAGGGTGGAGTTGGCCTTGGGCAGGATTGTACCTTCTTATTTCTGTATTACAGTGACAAATAGTCTAGGCTAATAAAAATACACTGATCATTAACTTAAAAGTCCAATTTTCTTAGTATTCTTTATGCCATGACTTCAAATTCAAAGGCTGGTTGCTTAGGTTAAGTGTAATGCCGTAAGTATCAGTCCCCCCATTATGTCAGGCCATCTTTTTTCAGTGTATGGCGGTGGCAGCAGTTGGGGTGGGACTCACATGGTAGTATACAAGATGAGGACAGACATTTGGAAAAGTATGTAATAAATTCTGGGTCCAGCGAAGTGATGTTGGTGTTACTCCTTAAAATATACTGTCTCTTTTTTCCATCCTCATTGTCCCTATAAAAGGTAGACATGTTGTCAAGGAGATGGTTGAGACGTCTACGATGAAAGGGCAGTTGGCATTTTTAATATAGAAAGGATTGGAAAAACCTACTGATTTTGAATTTATTCTGTAGTTCATGTACTTGTTTGGTATAGTAGGGAATACAGAGAGGAAGTATAACATATATTCCTTGCCCTCAAAACAACTCATCTTGTAGGCAACAATAATATATGTGGTAAAAAAAAAGCAAGAGTAGGAGAATGTCTTAGGCTGAGAAGACAAAAGAAAATCTTGAGATGCTGGACTGTGAAGGACTTGCAGAATAGACTTTTTTTCTTCTTGGGAGTGAAAAGGAAAAATACCAAACTTGGCTGTAAGTTTGAATCATAAAATTGCCAATATTCGATTCTTCTTGACCTCTAAGAATTTAGAATGGTTTAACTTAATTGTAATTTAGTTGAATGAGGAAGATACATAAACCCTGAGTTGATAAGGAAGCTATTCGCAGATCTGATGGTAATGAGCTTACCTGCCTCCACACCAGGTAGACAGGCACCAAACAGCACAAGAATAACATATATAGCCTAAGGAAGCTTATGCAAGCCTTCTGAAATTGGATCATTAAGGTCAAGTTATTTGATGTTAAATCGTAAGTTTTCATTTGCTTACATTTATGACATCAGCATCAGCTACCGAGTCAATCTGCTGCAGGACTGTGGATGGTGGCATGTACGAACCAGAAACAAGGGCCTGAGACCCGATTTCATCCAGGAAATCCTCAGAAGACTCCACTGACATTAGGTACCCAGCCTTCAGCTTGTTCCTGTCCAATTAAAGGTGCATAACTAAGACAGAAGCCAGTTTTACAGAGCAAGGCAATTTTATTAGTACGTTCCCAGACTCTCAAATATGTATTGGTAAATATGCAAATTAACAGCTTTGAAATCTTACACTGTTACAGGCCTCCCTTCTATTTCTTCAGCTTCACCATTATTTACATTATCATTTAGAAAGTTGTCAGTACAAAATTATACAAAACCCCAACAGATTACATTTTGATTTTGGACTAGAACTGAGATCTAGTTAAACCTATTTTAATGTAAAGCTTTGATTAGTGAGATAACTCTTGTCTGTTGATACTTTCTTGGTAATCATTTTAGGCATTTCAATTAAAGAAAAATAACTATATGGGCTCTTAAAGCTGTCCACTTAGCAGAATGTTGTGTGTTAATTCTGTAGCTATCCCTGTACCCCAGCTCCATTTCTGTGCTGGGATTTGTCTCATCGAGGGTAGAAAGCAATGGAGAAGCAAGTGGGTAAGCCCCAGTAGCTTAAATGTGGGCACAAAAGCATCAGTTTCAAATAAAGTAATATCCAATTTGTAATTCTCCCAGAAAGAAATTGGTGTTCAATAACGCACCTAGGTTATTTAACCCTTAAATAAATTACCCTCCTTTGGCACGCTGTAGCAAGACTTCCATTTACACATAATTGAAATTATATGTAGCAATTTTACCAAATTGTCAGCTTACTTAAAACGAGATTCTACCGGCAATAAACTTTACCAAAAGTTTGTCCCTTCAGCAACACCACCTTACTTTCTCTTTTTCACTACAGAAGACTAAGAACCCGATAGGAAAAAGTATCAACTCCATGCAAATGGCAAAAAACACACAAAAAAACCCCCTTGACATTGATAACTGATACTCCATTTTCTACATATTGCCATACCTTATAAAAACAGTGTTTCACTTATTAAAATACACTTTCTTATATAAACTACCTTGAAATAGATTTTTCTTAAATAAATCCAGTGTTTCAATTTTTTCTTATGTTTTGTTTCTGGTACACAGAGTTACACCCTATTAACCCTTGGTTCCATGGATACAGTATTTAATAAACCATGTTGTCATTATTCAAGAGAGGCAATTTCTTAGTGTGTTCGGCATTTAACAAAGTAATAACACAAATGGGAACAGAAACGACCAATCAGTTATTCCCTTCTGGCTTGTACTTCACTGTCATACTTGCCATGTGGGCGACACTTATGATCATGAAGACTGAGTTTCAGGATTCACATTATGAACTGTCCTCAATGGATGGAGTCAAAGTTAAATGTTTTAAACTGCTATATGAAAATGTAAGCTGATTTCCAACTCTGCCCAAAGTGTCTCTCTTTTAGTTAAGAGAAAATCCCAAAACTTGCGAGTTAGAGGTGTTGTTAGTACTTTCAATGATGACAGTGGGAATTTAAAAATCACCAAATAGGTGAAGAGTAATTCAATCTTTTAATCAGTTATCTTTTTTTGGTCTATCGCATCAGTGAAGAGGAAAAGAAATTACTAATGGTTATGGTGGAACAGGCACTCATATACTGGTGGTATGATTATCAACTGGTATAAACTTTTTCACTGTGACTTTGAATATAAAAATAAAAATTTTATATAAACAAACACACATATATTTTAAAGCAGAGCCTTTCATCGTAATGTTTATAAGTCTTAACCCAGCTGAGAATCCATACCAAGAAGATGAAATACAAATGTTTTAAATGCAAAGATATCTTTTAGAGTTTATGATTTCCAATTGCATAAAGTGCCCACTAAATATATTTTGATATGCCAATTAATATTGTTTTTGACAAATTTTTTAGTAATCTGAATAAACAGAAATGTAATGTTACAGAGGAATTATTGGGAATGAAGGATCATTTTTTGTGTTTGTAATTTTCAAATTTCAATAGTAAACATGCTATTAAATAGGATGTAAGTATGTATACAATGTTAACAATTATGTTTAAAAATGCATGAAAATGGTCATGCAAACACGCAAAATTTTAAGTTATATCTCTAGATGGTAGGATATGGGTATGTCTCCCTTTCTTTTAAAATAATTTTCTGTGTCTTTTAATCCTTTTGTGCATGTATTACAATATTGTTATAACTACAAAAAATATAACTTTCAAATAACTGAAACACAAAACACATAGCTAATACTGAAACTTACTTGGCAGCCTGGACATCTGTATTGGAAAGGTTTCCTTGAGCAATTGTTTTTACTTGGTTGTAGGCAGCCTTGATAACCTAGGACAGACAATGAAAAGCTTCAAGAGTCTTCTGAAGCAATCAAATGCTCCTCTAAGGCAAAAACACAAGATGGAAGCTTAGTTCTAGAGAAAAAGCAGTGTCCATTTGGATGGAGTTTTTAAGTCAGTATGCATTCCTTATTCTTCCAATATTCCATCATGCAGTTGTTTGTACAACTTACAGTCTTTGAGTAGCAAAGCTTCTTGCAAAAGTAAGTGGCAGAGGATAGCAGGGAGGTTTAGGAAAAGCAAATATGGATTTATAATCACCTATAAAGAATAAGCAGCTCTAAAATTTCCCTAGCCTCTCAAAGTGTCATGCAAAGTGTCACTGCTAGCTCTTACTATTCACTGAGAAGAAAGTAGTAATCCATTCAGCCAACTTAAAGCTTGTCAATACACTGGGGATGCTGGAGTCAAGAAGAAATCAAGTTCTGGTGATATGGGTGAGCACTTGGTAAATACTTGTTGACTAAGTAAATTAATAAGCCTGGCCCATGATTTTCTCCACCCCGACCGTGGCATCATTCTGGGTCTGCTACTTAATGTTCCCCCTAATTACCTAAATTCTAGGACCTCCATTTTCCATCCATTTCAGCTACTCATATTCATAGCTACACTCTGGACTTGGCCATAACCTAGATTTGCCCTACCCCTGAAATCCTCAATTCCAAGACCCCCAGCCTAAGTCTTACATCATGCTGTCCTTGTTTTTCCACTTTATCAAGATCACTAGTTCCTTGGTTTGTTTCAATTTGAGGTCCCTCTGGCTTCACTTCTCTGTCTAGCCTAGATCCAAGAATATTCTCTCAAACTCTTGCCAGCATTCCCAACTCCCTTGCTATCTCCTCATACTTCTGTCTGCCTACCTAGCAGGACTTCAACCTGGGATCAACCCTGCTACCTGCCTCCTCAATAAGGCTAGTGAATACTATTGATGAAAAATTCCAAACCAGACCTGTCTGTACTGTGAATTTGCTTTGAAGATGTCTCTAATGGCTAATTGCCATTCTCTGTGTATCTAGATGTTCATCTGTCCCAAACCTCCCATTTATAGTTTCCTATCTCCAATGTCTGCTTCAATCTTTCTCTCTTCACTATGAATGTTTCTTCCAAGTTCATCTCTTAGTATAAACCCTACTAAACCTACCCCCCACAGCCCTGCATCCAAGCTCCACCTGCCTACCCCAACCTTGCATTTCTTTCTTCTCATTCATTTCTTAGCACAGTAAGTTACCATTTACTTCCAATATTCTGGTGAAAACTGGTAATATCACCAATGATGTCCTGGTTTGCTAAAACTATCAGACCTCTCTGTGGTTAACTAGAGGGATGTCAATCCACAGTAGATCAAAATGGTGTTAATTTCCTCCAAATATATCAGTTTCTCTTCTTTTTCTTCCTGTTTTCTTGGTCATTTTCCTGAGTCACTTAAAGCCTAGAGCATAAGGAGCTTCAGTTTTCTCCTACGGTCTTTCATACAAAACCCTGAATTCAACACAGTCTGAGGATTCCCAAAAGCACATACTGGCCTTGACCTCACCTCAGATCTCAATTTGGATGTCCCAGAGACAACTCAATGCCACTTTTCCAAACAGAACCAAAATACCTAGGAAGCATTTCCTCCCTCTTTCCTGGAAGCATTAGTATACATGTTTTCTCCACAGCAGATACACTTCAGTGATGCTACAGACCTCTGATAAGTCACGGCATTCAAACATTTCCATGTGTTAACTAAAAATATGTTAATGGGGAATAAAAAGTTGTGAGCGTGGTGAGTTTGCAACTTACATCTCCAGCAGCTGCGGCCTGTGAGATAGTATAAATCCCAAAGAGTCCAGAATCTGAGTAACTGGCATTAAAAGCAGAAACCTGAAATATAATGAAACTTGACTGTATGTCATTCTACCAGGTAGAATGGGGCACAATTAACACTGTCTAGATAAAAACTTGTATGTTCATAATATAAGCAAAATAGACTAAGATTTTGTTTATTTTCATTTTTGCGAACCGATTTTGATGATGAAAGGTAAATGTAAACACGAACCTGTGAACATTGTCATTATAGACACAATGGCTGAGTGTCATGGGTTGTGGGCTTTGGTGCTAGACAAACCTGAGTTCTACCCTATTGTTGTTGTTGACTTCCTTTTTACCAATTCACTTGCATGTCTAAAGACTAAAGTTAAAGAGTTAGGGGAAAATTTCTGCTTGGTGGCCATTATTCACATTCCAAGGTAGCAAAATGTTTAGCCTCTGGATAACAGGGTTATTATTGTCTGAACAATGTTAAGCTCCTTAAGGTAACATGACTGCCTAGGATAAGGTTTCCCAGTATTTACATAAGGATCACCTGACTGTTATTAAGAATACAGACTTCTGGTTTCCTGCAACAGATGACTTAGATGTCTCTAGATGCAGTCTGGAGCCCACATCTTAAACTAATATTCCAGGTGATTCTCATGTACTTTAACATTTGAGAACCACTGGTCCAGCCCAGATAAAGCATAGAGCATAAAAAAACTGCACTTCAATTACTTGAATTATAATCTGAGACTATCCTATTCATATTCCAAATTTCTGGGCAAGTTTTGAAGTAGGAATTTCTATTACATTATGTCACTGGATTAGGATTAAACTCCAGCCACCCCAAAGCCGCCATCATCATTCCATGGTAAAGAAAACAGTAGAACATGAACCGAGAGAGAGAAAATCTGGAGGAAATTTTAAAAAGCAGCAGTTGAATTAATTTAGAAACATTTAAAATAGTGGTTTTCAAACTGTTCCAGGGACCCCCTAAGGCTCTGTACAGAAGATTCCAAGGGTTTCATTGTCAAGTAAACTTTCAAAACTTTAAAAGAAAAAATGTGTGTGTGGGCATTATAGTTGGGAAATCATATTGGCTAAAAAAGCTCCTCTGCTAAAAAAAAAAAAAAGTTTGAAAACTAGCACTCAAATATTAAACAGAGGAGTAAAAGGAGAAGGTTGACTTTAATATCCACTTTTAAGTGGCACATGGCCAAAGACTTACTGAAACTAAACCTACCTGTGCCTTGTACTATTGCTGAAGTTATGAATACTTAGTCCTACAATTTATAGTACGTGTTACTTTTTAAAAGCATATCATTGAATGTCATGTAAGGTATAGTACATTGGGAAAACAATGGTCACTCATTAAATAATACCTTGCTGACATTTTATATTATCTTGATTTGAATATCATCATTTCAAAAGCTTTAGCACTTTTCTGTCATAAAAAGGTGTCTTCTAAAGTAGCATGGACTTTTTGTTGTGACTAAATGTTATTACTTTTCTTCTCCTTTTTTTATCCTCACCTGAGGACATGCTTATTGATTTTAGAGAGAGGGAAAGAGAGAGGGAGAGAAATATCAATGTGAGAGAGAATCACTGACTGGCTGCCTTCTTGTGCCCATGCTGACTGGGGACTGAACCTGCAACCTAGGTATGTGCCCTGAATGGGAATTGAACCCATGACCTTTTGGTTTACAGGATGATGCCCAACCGACTGAGCCACACTGGCCAGGGCTTACTTTTCTTTTTTAACTTAATCAAAAGCTGTAGGAATTTCTTGGTATATATCTTGTACACTTGATTGAAAAACATAAAGAACAGTCAAAATCAGGAAGGGGGTATAAGAACGGAAGAGGACAGAAGAAAATCTAGAAATAAAGGCTAATTAGAATTTAGGGGAATGTTTAGTATTTAAAATTTTATCCTAAAGGAAAGTGAAGTGTGAATTTCTGACTTTTTAAAGTACTTTTTTTTTCTTTCTTTTTCTTTATATTTTTATTTTTAGAGAGAGAGGAAAGGAGGGAGGAAGACATGGAGAGGAACATCAATGTGTGGTTGTTTCTTGTTCACCCCCTACTGGGGACCTGGCCCACAATCCAGGCATGTGCCCTGACTGGGAATGGAACTGGCGACCCTTTGGTTCGCAGGCTGGTGCTCAATCCACTAAGCCACAGGGCTAAAGTATTCTTTCTACAGTAGGTTTACAGTTGTTGAGTATGTGAAACAGTTTATTCTTGTATTATTATTTGCTAAGTATTGTATTATTTTCCACATGAACAACTATAAACCTACCCTTGCCCATTCTTGTATATTAGAATAATTGAAAGGATAGTAAGTTTTCGGTAGGCACACTGAAGTACTAAAACCAAGCCTGGCTGTATCTTCAACTTCACAAAGATTTTCTTTGCATTCGTCTTAAAATTTAAGAGCAGATTAACATTAAGAACAGACTATCTGGATTACATTGTAAACACCGAGCCTTTGAGAAAAGAGGAGAGCTATCAACTGCTTATACTTGCATCAAATGGATGGTGAATCCCCTTGGCGACAGCTTGGTACAGAGGACTGGTGGCATTGCTGCCCCTCTTTACATGTGGCCCAGCGCCAAGGACATGCTGGAGAACACTAAATGCATTTGCTTCTGCACTTCCTGTGGCGGCACTTTCAGCTACAAAAGCAGCATGGACGAGACTATCTCCATTCTGTTCTCGAATTTCACCTGGGGCCATGTAAGGAGAGGGTGAAGAAGAAAGTGGTCACCACTGGTTTTATTCTTTAGCATTCTGTACCACATACTATGAACCACTAAGATTAAGCTTTCCTGAGGTCCAGTGCTCTTCCTGCCACCCTCCCCACCCCCACAAAACACACAAAACATGTTTAAAAGACAAGACCCAAGCGAGCTAATTCTTTCCTTCCACATTGAGGCTGTTTGGTAGTAAATAATCAGGCTTATTCCACTCTCATACAATATTTTGGAGGGGAAGGGGGGACTTCCTTCTGAAAAATTAAACTTAATAGAAGAAAACGCTCACCTCCACGGTATCTGGCCTTTGCACCAGATAAACCAAGCCCACCCCTCATGTTCAGAAACCGTTCAGCAACTTGCTTCAGAACAGAATGATTCACACCTATTTCACCAGAAAGAAAAAAAGCTAGAACCAGAATTTCTAAAAGACAATTATAAAACATCAGTTTAAAAAATGATTATACAATTCAAATATTTCAGAAATAAACAGTAAAGAAAACAAGAGTCCCTGCCCCCAAATGCCATTCTCCCAGAGATATCCATTTATAGTTTACTATATATTCATATAAAACTTTTTTCTATGCATGTATTATTATCTTTATTTTGTTATTTTTCAAAATGGTGTAATTCTATTGATATTGTTTTAACTTGCCTTTGGTAATTTGCATCTGAGTGAGTGGTCTACATCAAATCTTTAATGGTTATAAGGAATTCCATTATATGAATATACCATCATTTATTTAATTAATCCCTTCTTTATGGACATTCAGATTTCCAATAGTTGGCTATTAAAACAATATTCATTGTGTATCAAAGAACCCTTTTGAGAGGTAAAGACAACTCACAGAGTGGATCTGATAAGAATTTAGTATCCACAATATATAAAGAAGTCTTACAACTTGAAAATAAAAAAAGCAAACAACCCAATTAAAAAATGGACAAAGGACTGGAACAGACACTTCTCTAATGATACACAAGTGGCCAATAAGCACAAAAAAAGATGTTCAGCATCGTTAGGAAAATAGAAATCAAAACCACAATGAGAAACCAGTTCACACCCACCTGGACAGCCATAATCAAAAAGGCAGAAAATAACAAGGGTTCGTGAGGATGTGGAGAAACTGGAACCCTTGTCCACTGTTGGTGGGATTGTAAAATGGTTCAGTTGCTTTGGAAAACAGTCTGGTAGTTCTTCAAACGGTTACAGATAGTTAGTTACCTTATGTCCTGGCAATTCTACTTCTAGGAATATACCCAAAAGAATTAAAAACAGATGTTCTAATCTAACAAAAACCTTATACACAAATGTTTATATTCACAATAGCCAAGATGTGGAAATAATCCATATGTCTATCTGATGAATGAATAAATAAAATATGGTGATGAAATATTTTTCAGCCAGAAAAGGGAACACTGGTACATGCTATAACATAAATGGACTTGGAAAACATTACACTAAGAAAGAAGCCAGTTATAAAAGGTGATATAATGTATGAATTCCATTTAAGTGAAATGTTCAGAAGAGTCAACTATGTGTAGACAGAGAGTAGATTAGTGGTTGCCAGAGAGGCAAGGAGGAGGTGGAATGGGGAGTTACTGATAACGAGTATGGAGTTTCTTTTGGGGATGATGAGAATGTTCTGAAATTACAAAGTGGGAAGAGTTGCACAACTCTATACTAAATACCATGAACTGTACACTTTAAAAGGGTGAATTTCATTGTATATGAATTATTACGCCTCAATTAAGCTATTTATAAAACAATGAATGAAAAAAATACTGCAAATAATATTCTCAAGCAACTATTTTGTAAACTTGACCAAGTGTTTCTGTAGGTTATATCCTGAAAAGTAAAACTGCTGGGTCTAAGAGCATAAATTTAGAATTCTGATATACTCAAACAGGCCTCCAAAAATGTTCGATCAGTTTACGTTTCCACCAACAATTTTTGAGAGTGCCTACTACTTCCATACCCTGGGTAATACTGGGCAGTGTCAAACTTTTAATTTTTGCCAATCTCACAGACAAAAATTTTCTTAATTTTTAGTGAGTCTGACCATCTTTTTCAATGGTAACCGACCACATACACACACAGTTTCCTCATGAATTGTCTGTTCATGCTCTTTGCCTATTTTTCTATTAAACTTGTACTTCTTTAAAAAAAATAAACCCTGTAAAAGCTCTTTGCCTAGAGAAATTTACCCTTTGTCATAGGTTTTGCAAATACTGTAATAAATTTAAAACTAGTAATTTACAAAGTTAAATATTGGACTCTGCTTTCCAAGAAAAAAACACTAGCAATTACAATCTCATTACATACTGCCTATGAGACATAAACAGAGGACCGAGTTTTCAAATTGTGTTCAATACGTACTCACCTAATTACAGTTTAAGACTATTCCTGAGAAAGCAAATTGATATGTGGGCAACTCCCAACTTACCAAGTCCAATCAAAGCCATTCGTGCACTTGTAAAATGGTTCTGAACATAGTGATGTAACTGAGGAAGTTAAAAAGCATTTGTTAGGTTATACTGGTATAAATATATAAAAAGCTGGGGGGAGAGGGGTTGGGCAGAGGTAGAAGAGGGTATAAGGGGGATAAATGGTAATGGGAAAAATACAATAAAAAACAACAAAAAAATCACTCTATGAAAAATTTTAAAAAATATATAGCAAGCTGTAAAAAATTTAAAACTGCAGTTCAGCAGAAAAATAATCCCTTTAAAGTTGTTATAATGAATAAGAGACTACCTAGATTTTATTTAAAAACTACTGCTTAAAAGAACTAGAACTTAATGTGATGATGGTTACATAACTGAATATAATGAAAACTACTGAATTGTGGACTCTAAATAGGTCAACTGTATATGTGAATTGCATCTCAATAAAGCTATTACTGAAAAAAAAATTAAAAAGGGAATGAAAAATCAGAGCACACACTGGTTTGAACTTGAAAAAAACTGAAACCTAGTTTATTACTTTTATGATGTGACTTAAGCAGCATACCAGGTTTCTTTTGTCTTTATGCAAGTAGTATTAAAGGACTATTTACATTCTACTGTAGAGCTAACAGAATTACCTCACTGTACCTCTCACCCATCTTGCCATAAGGTTACTGTCTATACTAGGCTTTTCAACCTAGATGATGAAAAAATTATCGGGGGGGGACTTAAAAAACAAAAACACTGTCACTGTCTCTCCCAAACCTCACCCCATTCCTAGGCTCACTATACAAACTGATATATGGTAGAACTCAATGTGGAATCTTGGAATCTTTTTTTAAAAACTATCCCCATCCCCCATGATCTAAGAATCAGTGAATTTGAGAATCACTGCTTTATACTTTTATTTTAGACCTAATATACAAAACTCAGGCTTAAACATGCATTCTCAATAGGAGCACTATTGCTCAAGGGAATGAAAATTGGTTCTTAAGGGTAAGAAAAATGTCTTATTTCTTTTATATACCGAATACAAATAAAGACACAGTATATTAACAGATATTCGGTGTATCTGTGGTATTAAAAATTCATTGGGGGAGGTTAGAAAAATCTGATTACAAAGTCTCTTTGGGAATGGGTCATAATGTTGAGAATCACTAGGCAAGGGTAATGAAACTGAAATTCTAATCAAGTTATCAAATTTTTGTGCCCTAAAATGAATGGTTCCTACAAATATGAAGTCACCTTGGATATCCATTTTCTTTTTTTCCCCTATTGAATGCTGCCACTGCTCAAAGTATCCTGGCACCAATTTCTTTAGAATTCCCTTTAGCCTAGGGACACATTTAAAAAATGCTAATAATTTGAAATAATCTTGGTTAACATCTTAGTATTTATCTATCACACACACACGTTACTACTATTTTTTAAATTAAAGTATAGTTGCTATACAACACATACCTTATTTTTTTTTTAAATGAGACTCTTTGGTATATCCTACTCATAAATTACTTTTTCATCCCTTGACATTACACCATAACATTTTCCCATATCAATCAATAATTTGGTTGCATAGTGTTCCATTCTATAAATATTTAATAACTTATTTAAGTATTTCTCCAGTGTTGGATATTTATCTTGTTTCTAATTTTTCACAATTATAAACACCACCACAATAGATAAATGAATGTTTTCTTTGCATTGTCTTTTAGCTACCTCAGTAATTTATCTTCACAAAGGTAAATATTTTTGTCACAAGACTGTTATTTACTTAAACATTTAATACTGTTACTTATTTATTATGTTTTTATAATACTGTTTTAAAAAGATATGTACACACAGAAAAGGGTCTAGAAGAAAATAAATCTGCATATTAACACTGAGCGCCTTTACATTTGTGAGGTGTTTTCCTTCATTTTTCTTCTTTGTGTCTGAATTTTCGTATATCCCCTTTATAGAATTCTTAATTTTAAGTCAAAACATACAAAAACAGTTCTGATAGAATTTTAGTTGAAAAGCTGATAAAAGAAAAAGCAAACAAGTGAATTTTTAAATTAGAAGATAGAAAGAAAAATTATAAACAACACGGTAGGTGAACATTCAATTTAATATGAAACAAGCACATTTTAAACGCCACGTGTTGTGCAGTACCTCGTCTGGTGTCACCTTTCCAATCCGATAGTCTGGACAATACAGGGAATTAGCCAAGGCATTTCGGTAAGCTGCAGCATGCAAATTTTCAATGATACCTGTAAAATAAGAAGAGTTATGGAAATGTAATTTAAATAAAAACAACATTTTTAGAACTTAGAAAGTTTTGTTCATCTTATGACAACTTTTAAAATTCTCCCAGTTGAGAAGTGCTGAGAAAAATAACAGATAACTTGCTGGAGTCCACCTAAACACTTCTCTATGTACCTGGTATTATCTGGAAACTATAATGGCCTGGGTTCAGGAAGTTTGATTTGCTGTGTGACTTTGGACAAGTCATTTAATCTGAATTTTACTTAATTCTAGGTACCCTCTCTAGGTAATGAGGGAGTTGTCAATGTAAGAGAAGTTAGAGGAGTATCAGGCTTAGGTCATATTAGTAGTTTTCAGGGGTCAAATGCTATAATCAAACTGTACCCCTCACTGGGGTCCTGGCACTGTCCCTACTTTCCTGCTTTAGAGGCTTTGCTTGGGATATGTCCCTTTCATTTGTTCATCACTGGGCCATCTTCCTATGTCAGGCCCTGTGCTAAGTGCCAGAAATACAGAGATAAGTAAGACACAACGTCTGCCCTCAAAATGTTGAGAAAACTTTGAACAAGTCATTTAATCTGAATTTTACTACTTCTAGGTTCCCTCTCTAGGTCAACAGTACATCAGAACTGCAGAGGGACACGGAAAGGCAGTGCAAACTAGACAGGAGTTAAGAGAAGTAAAATCTGGGATGAGCCTTACAGAGTAAGTATGTGTTTGCCAGGTGAGTGATTTGGGAATGGATTTCAAGCAGCAGGAACAGATGAAGGCATAAAATATGACAACAATTTGACTCAAAGGGGAACTGCAATGAGAAGGGGGAGAGGGTACAGGAAGAAACAAGGGAGGCAGGCAGGGCCAGATGATCTTGAGCTTTATCCCATTTGTAATTAAAAGCCTGTAAAGGATTTTTGCTAGATTTTCATGTCAGAGAAGTCATTGTAATGGCAATGTGAAAGATGGGCTGAGGATATAAACCTGCAGGCAGACACTGGCCAGTAAACTACAGAACTGCTCAGGCAGGAAGGAGGAGGGCTGGAGTCTCACTGCTACCAGTGGGGAAGAAGCCACTCTGGACGTGTAAGTCATTTTTCTAAAACTTACCATTCTCCCCTGACCAGTGCTGCTCAGTGGCTTAGGTATCCCACAAAGCGAAAGCCTGCCAGTTTGATTCCCAATCAGGGTACATGACTGGGTTGCAGGCCAGGTTTCCGGTTGAGGGCAGGCAGAAGGCAACCGATCAATGTTTCTCTCACATTTGTTTCTCTCCCTCTCTCCCCCACCCACAAAAAATAAATAAGTCTTTAAAAAAAATAAAATTTATCATTGTTTCTTTTGTAGAAGTTCAGAGTAACAAAGATCATACTTCTTTGTGACACAAAGTATCACTATGTTATAATATTAGCTAACGTGAACCAAGCACTCATTATGCTGCAGGCAGAGACCCTTTCTCAACAGGCCTGTGTTCCGCCTTTTTGTGTTTGTCTCTGTATATTAGGTAGATCTGCTCTGACTCTTTTTATGATGGCTTTATAATAAAAATATCCTATGGGGCTCAGTGGCGCAATTTTCCAGAACATCTGAGCTCGGTGTTCTAGGAAATGTCTCTTGAGTGAGTTATGTACACTCACCTGTTGTATTTGACTCCTGAATGCTGTAGGCCCATTCTTGCATGGAGTTAACCCCCAGGCTGGGTGACTATAAGGATAGACCTCAATTACATGTATGAGTCACTGTGCAGGGGCTGTCCCCTGAGGCGGAGTTGTTCCCTGCAGGGTCTGGTGCCTGTCGGAATTCCCTGTGGGTGTGCTGCTTATGTGGCTAGTTGGGTGGAGCTCTGATGTGGTCCAAAGCCCACCACTGTTGGGAGCCGACCCTTGACACAGTCAGGATGGATGAGATGCGTCTGCACAGCAGAGGCAGCTGTGGCTGGACTTCCTGTATGTCTCTCCTTGCATGCATGTCTTTGCTATTACTACGTGGTGGGATTTTTGAGCACTTCTATTTCAGGTCCACTGACCTGCAGAATTCCAATGCAATTGTACAAAATGATTTCTTGGCTATAGAACAAAAGTCCCTTATAACCCCTCCACAACCTACTTCTCCTACTTATTGGAAGATTAATATTAGACAATGGGCAGGCTAGCTGCCCGAAAAATGCAGAAAAGTTTTACTAGATGTCCCCCTTAGTACAACCCCCCTATACCTTGGACAGGAATAATAATTGATGGAACTAGATGGGTAAAAGAGCAAGGAAAATAGGTGAACTATTATGATTTAAGCATGAGGGAACAAATACAAAGATCATCCCCTGCAAAGTGCATACAGAAAGAACCTAGACAGGAAGACAGATGGCTGAGTTAGAAAGCCTAACCACATAGGCCCTTTAATAGTTCACATATAACTGCTGACTAGCGTATCTTTTTGACCTATGCCAAATTCTGAAAACTTTGTTAGACATCAAATGATCAATAGCCATTTGAAACTTTGTACATGTAGGTACTTGTAGTTGTCTGATTGATATCCCTCCTGGTCAAAATAACTTTTGTTTAGTATGAACAAATCTGTAGAACTTCCAGTACATTTTCTTGGTATTTCTGTATAGACTTTTTCTGCTTGATAAATCATGCCATGCACCTGTTCCTTTGATGTTATATAACAATTCCCTATAAAAATAAAGCTTGATTAAACTCTTAAGAGTTTGGTCAGACCCACAAGGGCTGGCCGTTCTCCGGCATCAAACTTGGTGTCTGACCCCTCATACTTCGCCTGCGCCATCCATCCTCCGGGGACCGAGACCCACTGAGGCTGGACCCCGGCACATCATTGACTTGTGTTGGTCTTGGGTCCCACTTGGGTTGGGTTCCTGTGCAGGTAAATGTCAGACTCTGAATGTACCTGGCTTTGGGCTACCTCTCTGGAGCTTTCTTGCTATTCACTGTTTGTGGCTGCCTCTGCTGGGCCTGGGTGTTTGTGGGAGGGGCCAAACTATGTACAAGCGTAGGTTTCTTCCAGCTCTGAGCCAGGGAGAGATCAATAAAAGGTCCAAGGTACCCCGAAATCCACTTCCAGCTATAGGCCACTCTGCCATCCTCTGAGGTCACCTGGTCCTCCTCCAGAGCCTTCTGAAGAAACGGTGGGCCCAAGCTATGCACAACCCACTGGCCCTTCCACAAGGCATAAAGTTTGGTGGGGTGACTGAGGTTGGGAGGACCAAGGGTCTCCTGCAAAAGGCCTGCATTCTGAGCGAAGCCCATCCCACACAGAGCCCATGCAGCTGGTCACTTGTTTATACCTGAGCATTCAGGAGCGGTCTACCTGAACATCTGCTCCTACCAAAAGTTGAGTTACTTCCAAGAGTTGGTGGTGTTCCTTTACAGATTTGTTTTGCCAGTTGTACTTGTCAAAATCATATAATCAAACATTACATAAATACAAAACATGAATACAAAAAGTATTATTTAAAAAAATTAAATAGATCACTTTGGAAAGACTCAGTAGAGGTGGACTGGCTAAACAGTAACAGCTATTTGTAACAATAAACACTAATGTCAGTGGCACCGATAAACTGCTGCTGGATTTGGTGGAAGCAAAACCAAAAAACCACAAAAAACCCCACAAAAAACCCATGGGTGGGGTGGCAGGAAAAAAATGCCTAGGATCCCATAATTAAACTATAAAAGATGAAAAATAATCAACAATATAAATGTTTAGAAACAAAAGAACAAACTGGACAAATTTTGGGAAAAGACATTTTCAAATGCAAGTAGAAAAATAACTTCAACCTTTTTTCACTCTCTATAAATCGATTTTCTTTTAAACCCAGTATATTAGAAACAACTGATGTAATCTAAAAAGGCACTCACGAGCCTGTGGATTCTGAAAAGCCACAGCTTTGTCAATCCTTAGTTGAGACTGAAGGGCAGCTACCTCCCAACGACGAAATTCAGGTGCTGTGGTGACATTGAGCAGGAACTCCATTAGAATATCGCTGCAGAGGATATCAAGATAAAAGTTATAAGTCAAAAATTTAAAACCAACATCTATCTATTCTATATCATTGTAATACTCTCACCCTTACACTTTAACCTTGTGGGAAGCACAGTGTTTTAAGCACTTTGCAAATCATAATCCAAAACCAAAGTCAGAGGTCATAATGCTGCATTTAGAACTGAGCAGTTTAGTATTTCTTTAAAAGCAGATGTCCTAGCCCTGACCAGGTAGCTCAGTTGTTTAGAATGTTGTCCCAAATACGCCAAGGTTGCAGGTTCAGCCCTGGGTCAGGGAGCATACAAGAAGCAACCAAAGAACGCATAAATAAGTGGAATGACATACCCATGTCTCTCTCTTTCTCTCTTCCTTCCTCTGAAACCAATAAATTTAATTAAAAAAAAAAAAAAGCAGATGTCCTAAATACATGCAGGTACTTACATATCATCCCGTAGGCACTCCACAGTGTAGGCCATGTTTTCCCTTGTTGAAGTCACACTGCATCAGAAATAAATTACTGTACAGTGAATTATCTGAATCAGAAGTTTTCCTTTGTATCTGTTAAATTAACCAGTTCCTTTGAAAAAAATTATTTTGAAGCATAAAAAAGTATAGATAGTGTAACAAAAATACACATACCCATCAACTAAAATTTAAAAATATTAAAAAAATTATCTTGCACACCTGAAACTAGTACAATATTGCATGGTAACTATAATTGAAAAACAAAAATTAAAAGGATATTTTTAATAAGAAAATACAAATAATTTAACTTTAAAAAGGAAAGAAACCCTGACACATTGCACATGGATGAATCTTGAAGACATTATGCCAAGTGAAATAAGGCATTCACAGAAGGACAAACGCTATCATTCCACTCATACGAGGTATCTAGGGTAGTCAAAACCACAGAGACGAACATAAAATGGTGGTTGGCAGGAGAGGGATAAAGAGTTAGTAACGGGGAAGATGAAAACATTCTGGAGGTGGATGGTGGTGCTGGTTGTTTCATGCCACTTAATGCTATAGAACTGTACACTTAAAAGAAATTTTATGTTATGTATATTTTACCACGACTTGACAACTGATCCCTTTGTACCTTTCCCAGGCTAATTCCCTCACTCTCTCCCGGAGACAGACATATTCATAAACATTACATATTACTGTTTAAAAAAATAATAAATGACTCATATCTTTAAAAAAATCTTGAAACTTGTTTTTCCACAAAACATTTTGTATTTTAATCTATTATGTGGATATGCAGAAGTAGGCCATTCCTTAATTGCTCTGTAGTAGTCCCACTATATGACTACATCATACTATATTATCTGTTTCCCTAAAGATGGACACTTAAATTGTTTCCAGGCTCTACAAAAACATTTTTGTGAATGTGGACTAAAAAATGTGAGGCTGTAGGATATGCTCATTTTCAATATTACTAGATATTCCTTGATTCTTTTCTAGGTAGTTGAATCAATTTATACTTCCACCAGCTGTATAAGATATTCTCTACCTCCCATAACACTGCTAACACAAGATATAACGACTCTGATGGGTGAGGAATGGTTAGCACACAACTGATTACAAGTGAAGATTGCTTTTTCTGGCTTCCTTTTCTGGGAATAGCCTGTTCCTGTCCCCTGTCCATCCATCTTCTCTTTGTTTTTTCCTCCTAGTATGTAATTCTTTATTTTTCAAAATAATCCTCTCCACATTATGCATTTTGCAAATATCTACTCCCAGTTAATTAAATTTTTACTTTAAAGCATAAAGATGTTACATTTTGATCTAGTCAAATTCATCAGTCTTTTCCTTCTTTAAAAAATCTTTAACCACCCTGATAACAGAGACAAGTTCCCTTACAATAGAATATTTTCTGGTGTTTTCACTATTTATTTCCTAATACTTATTTTAAACAAACCTTAATTTGCCACCAACTGCTTCAATTCCACGAGTTATCTTGAAAGATGATGCTCCTTTTGTAGTCTTAAAAAAGAACAAATATTTTTAGTAGTTTTTTAATTCTAAGTTTCCCAAACAGCACACTATAATTTAATATGTCATTAAATTCAAAGGGAACTTTAACTAAATAGTAGATTCTTTTTAGTTTAAGAATTATAAAACATCCCTGGCTGGTGTGGCTCAGTGGATTGAGTGCTGGCCTGTGAACCAAAAAGTTGATGTTTTGATTCCCAATCAGGGCACATGCCTGGGTTGTGGGCCAGGTTACTCAGCTGGGGGTGTGCAACTGATCAATGTACCTCTCACACACTGATGTCTCTATCCCTCTCTTTCTCCCTCTCTTCCCCTCAAATAAAACCTTTAAAAAAATTATAAAACAAAATTCACCAAAAAGCACAAGTATAGATTTTTATATAAAGTACATTTAGGCAAATATTTCATTATCAAATATAAGCTTACTAGATTCATCAGTCTAGTCTAAAAGAGATTTGCATATGGGAAAGAATAATTTTCATACTTTTTTTTAAATTTAATTTTTCAAAACTGATTTCTTATACTCTAGCACAAACATTTAGATAGACACTAGTTTAATGCTTCTCTGTGATTTTTTCATGTTATATTAGGGGACTGTATAGAACTGAATACTGTTCCCCCCAAATTCATGTCCAACCAGAACCTGTGGCTGTGACCTTATTTGGAAACAGAATTTTTGCAAACATATTTAAAATGAGGTCACACTAGATTACAGTAGGCCCTCAATCTAATAGGAATAGAATAATCAAGAGGGAAATTTGGACACAGAGACAGAGAGAATGCTGTGTGACAAGATACAGAAATTAAGAGTGATATAGCTGCAGGCCAAGGAATACCAAGGATTGCTGGCTACCACCACAAGCCAGGAAGAGGCAAGGAAAGGCTCCTCCTAGAGCCGTCAGAGGGAGCACGGTTCAACTGCTACCCTGAGTGCTAGCCTAAGAGGATAAATTTCTGTTGTTTAAGCTACTCAGTTTGCAGTAATTCCTTTTGGCAGCACAGGAAACTAACACAGGAACACTGCTTTTAGTTTTTCTTTTCTGTAGGACCAAGAGACCACAGAAGCTCTAAACATACTGAGAAAGTAAAGGTGCTTACCAGACTGGATGCGAGTCGAAGCAAATGAGAGGTTCCTAAGTTGTTAAAGTCCTCGCACCTACTGCCTGCTTTAATAAACAAACCAATTCTTGATGCAGGAGCATGGTTTTCCAGAGAAGCAATCACTAAACCATTTGGTAACTTGGTAAGCTGTATTTAAAATAAAGTAGAGCTGTGAATAAACTTTATATTACCAAGATAGTAAGGCATGTGTAAGTCCCAGGTAGCAATTCAGTAGGACTGACCTCAAGCTCCTGAGGATGTAGAGGCGCTCTTGCAGGGGCAGTTGTGGCTTTCACTTTGGGAGCAACTTTGAGGGAATAAAATCTCTAAACATACAAAAAAAAACACACACAAAAAACCCAACCCAGGTTACACATTTCTCAGAAAAACAGTGTACTATATCCTAAGTGTGCCCGGGCAACAGAAGGTGTTCAGTGGTAAAAGAACTCCATGGCAAAATTTAACTGACTGACTTATTATGGATTTATTAACCCACCATTCACCCAAGCCTCTCTTAAACCTCTATTTATTTATGACTTGTAGAGCCTGAAGGAATACCAAGCTATACACATTCACTTTTACTCTGTAAAAAATTACTGTATTTTCTTTTACCTTTTAACTATCTTATTAAAGCTTCAAGTGGCTATTTCTAGCTCTAATGCTTTGGTTTCATTTGAAAAAGTGTGGAATTGTGACACCCACACCCTTTTATAGATTTTAGTATTGCTGCTTCCCTTATCTGCCCAGAGTCTCATCTTAGTCTCTTTCCAATTGAAATGACAATCATTTTAGTTGCCTTTGAAAGACACAATGTACCAAGGAAAACCTCTATCAAGCCCCAAATGTTTCCCATATTATCTTCTTCTCTCTTTTCTGCAACACTGAGACTACACAACAAAGGGTTATAGCTTCTTTGACTAATACAAATTTATATCATCCTGAAGTTAACAATATCCTCATCCACAGCAGAATCTCAATGTGTAATATGCAGCCATTCATAAAGTAAAGGGTCCTTTTAAATGTTGGATTAGGAATCTAAACTGCATAATTTTTTTCTTTTTGGAAAATGATATACAATGGCACAGAATTTGTTTTACTATGCCTAAGGTTTATGAGGTCACAGTGTATATGTTAAGAATTAATACAGCTTGGTACTCCCAAGACCAAATGATCAAGTGTGAAGGATAGAGGGCACTTCGCTGTGCTTCTGGCAGCAGTGCACTAGTTGATCCCTAGTTTTCATCTGCTGTCAGTACTTTTTAATTATAGGTTACAATTAGCTTTGCTTTATCATCAATTTGGTTTGCTAGGTATGGCATAGTTAATCTTACTTGAGATTTTGGCTTTTAATTTTCCAAAAATTAAAATTTAAGACGTGGGCATAAAGTTCAAATATAATCCATAGAGCTACTGCCAAGGGAGATTTAGGTATTTTCCCTTCAGATGTGTCTGAACACTGATACTTTGTTGGTTATGTATTTCCTGTAATTTTTCCCATTCAAATCAGTTGCAAAGAATTATCCAACACCCTGGCTGAGTAGCTCAGTGGGTTGGAAAGTGGTTCCAACGCACTAAGGTTGCAGGTTCAATCTCTGGTCAGGGCACGTACAAGAATCAACCAATGAACGCCTAAACTGTTAGTGCCACAAATTGATGTTTCTCTCTTAAACCAATCAATTAAAAATTATCATTTTAATAACAAAATACATATAAATTTACTCTTATGTAAAATATGCTATAATTAGAAACAATAATTACTTTCAAGTTTACTGTAATCTGTTTACATTGGTATTTTCCAACTGTTAACTTTGAGGGTTTTTTTTCCCCTTACTGGAAAGTGGGTATGGATGGAATGGAGATTTTGCCCCTCTAACTGGGCTGCACTCAAAGGACTGTTAATCTTTGGTTTGTCTAGGTGTGCCAGGAAGCGTAAGACAATGACTGTAAATTATGGCCACTTGTATAATTCATAGGATATCTATTTAAACATTAAGCACAGGAAAACTCCATCCCCTGGTCTTTTGCACCTCCCTCTACCAGGTTATTAGGTTACCTAATAAATATGCTGGGTACTATTGGCATGTTGGGCTAGACATTTGTTTCTTTGTGGAGGGCTCTTTGTGTGCGACAGGATGTTTTGGCGCCATCCTAGACCTCTAGATACCAGCAGCACTTCTCCACAGGTTGTTACAACCAAAAATGTTTCCAGCCCTGGCTGGTGTGGTTCAGTGGATTGAACGTGGGCCTGCCAACCAAAGGGTCACTGGTTCCATTCCCAGTAGGGACACATGCCTGGGTTGCAGGCCAGGTCCCCAATGGATGAGTGGGTGGATGGGAGGGGGTGGTGCATGACAGACAACCACACATTGATGTTTCTTTCCCTCTTTCTCCTTCCCTTCCCCTCTCTCTAAAAATAAAGAAAATCTTTAAAAAAAATGTTTCCAGCTATTGCCAACTATTCCCTGGGGGCAAAATAGGCAAAGCTGAGGTTTTTAAGGGCATTCCCGATCTCCTCCTGGATAATGACTGCTCCACATGATACAATACTGACACCTGAGTTTTTTCCCTAGTGACAGCTATGTTTCATTTGGGCTTGAAGGAGGAGCCTTAAGCAACTCCTGAGGACAGACAAAAGAGCCCTCACAGAGGAAGTCTCTAACAAGATCATTAAAAACACACGTCATACATCCAGGACACCGTAACCAAGTTCCAGGCAGTGATGACTTCAAAGACATTAGCTCGTTTCTTACAATTTTACTCATAAGTCCATTTCACTATTAGGGAAACTGGTGCTCCATGATACACCAAGAAGCAGAGGCCGCAGCTACCAGGGCAAGACTGACAGGCTAGGTCCACGTCGGCCTCCTGCACCCAGGTCTCACGGTTTCGGGACGCAATTGCAGCAGTGACCTTCAGAGGTCTCTCCACTCCGCTCTCAAGCCCTCTCCCTCCCTCAAGTTTTTCGTCCTTAGGTCTCTTCTGATTATTGTACGAAGCCGGCCTGCAACGCAAGACCCACCCTGCCCGCAGCCCAGATGCAGGGTTCAGCTCAAGGGCAGACCAGACTAAGGCCCTGGACCCCTAACCAGGTACCTCCGGTTCATATCACCTTGCTGACAAACGGCTCCCCAACACTCCCCAAGCCCGCCGGGTATGCTCACCGAGAGGGACCCGGCTCTGGTTAGCAGCTTCATAGCCCAAAATTGCTCTAACCCACGGTCACTGCCGGTTGATAAGAAAGCAAGATGGTGGCCGACAACCGGAGTTTCCCAGCTTCCCCCGCGCCCCTTCGTACGGGTCCTCTCTATCCGGACGGCGGTCTATCCGGACCCCTCTACTGCTCCTTGGGGGAGATTGGACCAGTTTAATTCCTGCACTTCGCAGGGTAGGGAGACAGCTGTTTTCTTAAGTAAACACTTCAGCATGTAACTTCCGTTCCACCTTTCTGGATTCTCCTCCTGGCCCGGACATCCACTCGGCAATCCTCTCCTGACACGTTTACAGCTTCTACGCCCCTCCGCCACTTTGGATTCTCCCGACTGGATAGCCCAATGGGACAGACTCTCCGATTCCAGCCGCGGGTGACTGTGTGTGGCTGGGTAAAGTCCTCGGTAGGTCGTTCGGCCCAGGAGAGAGAGGCGGTCCGAGGAATTCATTGGTGTAACCCCCGAAGCAGGCCGGGGGCACAGTGCTCCCAACTAATGCCTTTGTCCGCGTGGAACCTATATTCTAGGCAGGGGTTACGTAGGAAGTGAAAACTGGTTTTTGTATGAGAAAATGAAAATGCTTTGAATAGTAGAGGTGTGTGTGAGATTTCTGAGCTGAAACCCGCCTTCTGAGTCACGTGACTTCGGGGAAGCAAGCACGTCCATCTTAAAGGAGCGGTAGCAGACAGCTTCGGTGAGCCCACGCCAAGTGGAGGAGGGAGGCGCAATCGCTGCCCTTGAAGGACTCACTGTCTGCACTTTGCGACGTCGCGTGGTTTGGGAAACCAACAGCATCAGTATCACTTAGGAGTTTGTTAGAAATGCGGACTCTGCAGGTTCCATGCTGGATCAGTATGTGCATTTTTACACCATCCCCAGGTGATTCACGTGTGCATCAAACTTCTGAAGGGCTGCTGTTCCAGCTGTTAGAAAGCAGAGACAAACACATCTGGCCTGTGGCTTAATTGCTGCATGCCTACAACTGCCTGATGGGGTTCTGGTCTTTTAGAACCTCACTCCAACCTAATTTCTGTGTCTTCAAGGTCACTCCTAACTCGGTCTGTACCATACATAAGAGTTATCCAAAGTGTGGTAGACTTATACTAGTGGTGCATGAGTTGAATGAACGCTGTTCTACTTTAATAGTCATATTTATTTGGGATATTATGGCAAGCAGTGCTGGCATAGCAGTGCACTTCCTCTTTAAATACATTTATGAAAGAAAAGAAGTTGGTTTAAACATTAAGTAAATTGACCATAGGTGATAGGGAGATACGGCAAAAACCATGAAGGTTTTTACCTTTATGTTATACTAATGAGTGAAGTGTGGGAAGCTGTGGTGATAAAGTCACCCTTCTGCTTAAAATTTTTTCAAGGATTCCCTGTATTTTTCAGGATAAGATTCAAATTAACATTGCATGCAGTACTTTTTTCGCTACCTCCAAATTAACTGCTCCTGAGAGTCCAGTGACTGGAATGTCTTCATCCTATAGTTCAGGTTAGGACACACACAGGTGCACACACACATGCCTGTTTAGAATGTACCCTTCAGTTATAACCACCCACATATAAAAATGTAACTGTTGCACCCACTGACGCAAGAAACAGACGTTCGAAGACTTTCAGGACGTTTACAGAGATGTTACTTTAATGGCCAACTCTTTTAACCTGCGCAGGGGCGGACTCTCGATGTGTCCCGGAGACACTTGCTCAGAAGAGCTGCAGATGAGAGCCGCGCCGAACGCTCACAGGCTAGCTCTTTTATACAGTGAGAAGCAAGCAAGCAAGTTACAAAAGCGGGAGTTGCTGTTATCTCTGCATAGCTCTGAGCTCTGGAGGAACATTAACCAGATGTTAAAACTTTCTTTTGAAACCCTGTCTCCTGTCGATAAGAACCACCTGTCCCACTTAATTTGTACCCTCAGTTTAAAGGGTCCAAACCTGAGATGAGTCTGGCGCCTAAAGTTTTATGGCCCTCTAACTAATTGGCTGTAACTCAGGGCCCTCTGCAAATCATATATTGTTTACCTTTACTTTGGCCGACAATGTTGTTTCTCTCCCCTATCTATTCTGGTGACCTTCAAGAGGTTTTCTGCTTAGCAATGCCTATAATTGCCTAGCTCTCTTTCCCAGCTCTCAACATAACTAACTATGACCCAAACAAAAAATTCTGTTCAGCCAGGTGGTGAAAGAGAAATACCATATGATCTCACTTATAACCAACAAAACACAAGCAAGCAAACTATACCAGAGACATTGAAATTTAAGAACAATCTGAAAGTAACCAGAGGGGAGGTGGGAGGGGTTAATGGGAGGAAAAGGGGGAAGGGTTTTCAGGAACATGTACAAAGGACGCATGGACAAAACCAAAAGGGTAGGATCAAGGGTGGGGAGTGGGGATGGCTGGGGTGGGGGAGAGTGGTGGGGGGAAATGGAGACACTGTACTTGAACAACAGTAAAACAAATTCTGTTCAAAATGTGATAGAATTTGAAACATAATCCATGATATCAGCTTCATAAAATCCTAAGTTTATTCAGTATTTTGCAACATTGCAAAATTTTTCATTAAGCTTTAAACTACAAAGTAGGACTGCCATCTTTGGACAGATCTAGCACACCACATCATATCATAAACTACTTAACTTCATGACCACTGCTTATGTGTGGAGGAAGGCTGTGTCGAGTCGAAATGCCATTATTAACATACCTGTTAATATATGTTATATGCTATATGGTGTTGGTAAGTGTGCATTTTCTACCTCACTCTTCTTCAGCACCCAGCCGGTCCTACAGCTAATTACAGAATTATAATGATAATGGAACCTGGACCTCTATGAGCTCCAATTCTCTTTTTGTGTTGTCACACCCTATACCAGGGGTGTCAAATTCATTTTCACTGGGGGGCCACATCAGCCTTGCGGTTGCCTTCAAAGGGCTGAAATAATTTTAGGACTGTATAAATGTAACTGCTCCTCAGCTGTTAAGGAGTTGAAATTACATTTGGCCCTTGGAAGGCAACCGCGAGGCTGATGTGGCCCCCGGAGAAAATGAGTTTGACACCAGTGCCCTATACCATTTAAAGAGTTAATGCTTGGAGTAGTAAGGCCCCAAATGGAGGGAAGTAGTAAAAGAGTTGAGAATGGAGGACACAGAAGATCAAAGTGGGTGACTAAAAGGATAAAAAATAAAGCAGACAAAGGAGGGAAGAAGAGAGTTCTCAATATCAGGCTCCAGAATGCTTATATCTTCTTGCTATTACTTTTACTACTTAAATATTAAAATCTCTCTTCCTCTTTTGTAATAATATCCTTAGTCAAGTCTGGCATAAAAACAAAGGAGTAGGCAACAGAAAACCTTGAAGTTTCTCCAGGTTGCCTGACCACCTCATGTCAGGTTTCTGCCACACTACGTTTTATTGCAGAAAAAAATAAAGTCCTTGAAATTGCTTCTACATAGGAGACATTGAAAGGCCTGGGAGAGGAAATGAGCAGACAGGAAGACAGTAGACATGCAAGACCACATGAGTACATTGCTGGAAAGATCAACTTGTTAGTTTTCTTTCTTTTTTTTAAAAAAAGATTTTATTTACTTTAAAGAGAGGGAGAGAAACATCAATCCTTGGCCCACAATCCAGGCACCAGGCATGTGTCCTGGCCAGGAATTAAACCAGCAACCTTTCAGTTTGTGGGACAATGCCCAAACCACTGAGCCACGCCAGTCAGGACTGTCAATTTTCTTAATGTGGAATCAAAACTGACTCCATAGAGCTCAACTCCCTGCCCTGAGATGGAGTTGGGTGGGTGGAGTATGTGTGGGGGTGGGGGAATGTCAAAGGGAAGGAAACTATCGTGGGGGCAAAATAACCCCCCCCCCAAAAGTGGTTTGATCTTACATTTGGGAACATCACATTCCCATGTTAGGGCCAGAGGTATTAATCATGGCTCCTCTTCACCCATAATTTTGATGACTGGCATTTTCCTCCCCAGTCCTCTCAGAATCTTACCCAAGCAAATATCACCCTAGCCTGGAATTTTTTCACCCTTCTCTGAATTTTATTGCCTTGTATTGATAATTAATTTTGCATTCACGTTTAATCTCCCTTAACTACATTAAAGAAACATTATTCACAATTTTAGACATTAAATAGAAGTTAAAAAGGCAGTATAATGAACTCCCACTTACCTATTATTGCTCATTTTCAACCATAATTGACATTTAACTTGTCTTTCTTTGATTTTAAGCTCCTTAATGGAGAAAAGCATTACTAATAAATATTTAAGATGACTTCAGTCATAATTGAGGTGGCCTGGTTATTTTTGACACCTCACTTAAGTGGTTGAGATGTTTATTCTCCCAGTTTCCCTTGGATCTGTGCATTTCCTATTAAACAGAAACACATCCCTTTTGTCTTAAAAAGTCAGCTTCCATGTTTCTCTTAATTGTACGTGGGCTCTAGTAACTTTGACATGCAGAATACTGCATCTCATTGGTTGATGTCAGATATGAAGGAGAGAACCCCAGTGAGCTCACTTGTGTCATAAGATTGCAAAGACAAGAAAGGAAGGGCCCTGAAGATTAACATTTTATTTAGAATGAATATTTAGGAGCCAGACTAGATGCATATGCTCTATCTAGTTCTCATGATACTCAGTTAGACTTACATGATACCAATAAAATCTAAAAATTTGTAAGAGAGCCTGATTTTTCTCCTTTTAAATTATTTTAAGACTCAAGTAGCCAAAGTTACTTTGACTAGGAGTGCTTAAGTGTGGGAAATAAAGGAAGGGTTTATCTTCTGTTCACGGCACCCAGTCTTATATGAATGGTGATATGAAGATAAGCTATTACCTGGTGATATTTTGTACTAATGTCAGGAAAAGTTCTTAAGAGTAAAATGACTTTAAAAATAATTGTTTATTTTTCAATTACAATTGACACACAATATTATATTAGTTTCAGGTATACAACAGTGATTACACACATATATATATATATATATATATATAACTTATGTAGTGATCACCCTGATAAATCTTGTCCCCATCTGACACCATACATAGTTATTGTGACCTTTTTTACTATATTCCCTATGCTGTGCTTTATATACTTATGACTATTTTGTAACCACCAATTTGTACTCCTTAATTCCTTCCCCTTTTTCACCCATCCCACAATGTCTCTGCCATCTGGCAACCATCAAAATGTTCTCTGTATTTACAATTCTGTTTCCATTTTTTGGTATGTTTATTTTGCTTTTTTTTTTTAAAGATTCCAAATATAAGTGAAAGTGTAACAGAGTGCAGCCAAGAGGGGGGCCCCAAATAGGGTTTTGTAATGGGGTCCAGAAGAGCTTGCAGATAATTGGCTCCACACCACAGGGCCATACCTGCCTGAAATGATGGCAGCTGTGGTCAATTGTGGGAGGACCTGAAAATGGGGCTGCAAAGGAAGATTTATACCCAGGTATGGCAGCCATTTGGCGTCTCTTTTTGGGACCACGTGTCTTTTTGAGGGCCACGTGGCTTGAGAGAGGTTGGGACCATGGGGCTTTGGCGGTGAGTTAGGACCACGAGGCTTTGGGTTGCTCCCTTTTGCCATGCGGCTTAGGAAGCAGGAGAGACATTGCCTGGAAGAAAAGGGGTGAAAGGACTCTTGCTGGTGGGCCATGAGAAGGTGCCTCATGGCTTTGGATTAACTGGAGATCATGGTAGCGACACAGCTGATGGTGCTGGGAGCCTGAATCACGGACCTCTACTTCTTTCCTGAGATATGGTACTCCAGATTGGGCAGAGGGAGAAGGAAGGACTGTGTGCATTTGTGGGTATTCTAAAGAAGTTTGGTCTGACTTCTCCAAGGAAGACATACAGAGGGCCCAGAGACATATGAAAAGATGCTCAGCATCACTAGCCATCAGAGAGATGCAAATTAAAACCACAATGAGGTACCATCTCACACCAGTCAGAGTGACCAACATAAACAAATCCACAAACAAATGTTGGAGAGGATGCGGAGAAAAGGGAACCCTAGTGCACTGTTGGTGGGAATGCATACTGGTGAGGCCACTGTGGAAAACAGTATGGAATTTCCTCAGAAAACTAAAAATGGAACTGCCCTTTGACCCAGTAATTCTGCTGCTGGGATTATACCCTAAGAACCCTGAAACACCAATTCAAAAGAACCTGTGCACCCCAATGTTCATAGCAGCACAATTTACAATAGCCAAGTACTGGAAGCAACCTAAGTGCCCATCAGCAAACGAGTGGATCCAAAAGCTATGATACATACACACAATGGAATTCTATGCAGCAGAGAGAAAGAAGGATCTTATACCCTTTGCAACAGCATGGATGGAACTGGGGAGCATTATTATAAGTGAAATAAGCCAGGCAGTGAGGGACAAATACCATATGATCTCACCTTTAACTGGAACATAATCAACAAAAGAAAAAAGCAAACAAAATACAACCAGAGACATTGAGGTTGGGAACAGTCTAGCAGTGGCCAGGGGGGAGTGGGGTGGGGACAGTGGGAAGAGGGGATTGCAGGAACTATTATAAAGGACACATGGACAAAATCGGGGGGGATGGTGGGGGTGGGGGAGGGAGGTGGGTTCAGCTGGGGTGGAGGGAAGGGAAGGGGAGAAAAGGCATACAACTGTAATTGAATAACAATAAAAATTGAAAAAAAAAAGTTTGGTCTGTATTATTTCAAATAATAATTCCTTTCCTTTTTATCAATCTCTGGCATTGAGAGATGTCTCTCCTCTGGTGGCGGGCAAAGCAAACCTAGTACAGGGGAGGAACCCCCAGAGAAAAAAGGGGGGATCTTTTTTATCTTTTCAGTCCCCCTTCCCCCTACCCCTCCCCGGGTCTGTTCTGTAACAAAAGCATATGGCAATTTCTTTCTCTGACATATTTGGCTCAGCACAATACCCTCTATGTCCATCTATGTTCTTGCAGATAGCAAGGTTACATTATTTTTAAAAGAGTTTATTTATTTATTTTTAGACAGAGGGGAAGGGAGGAAGAAAGAGAGGGAGAGAAACATCAATGTGTGGTTGTACTTGTGCGGCCCCTACTGGGAACCTGGCCCGCAACCCAAGCATGTGCTCTGACTGGGAATCAAACAGGTGACTCTTTGGTTCACAGGCTGGCACTCAATCCACTGAGCCACCCCAGCTGGGGTGGAAATTCTTGTGTACTTATTTTATACCCGAGGGTTTGGCCAATCCAAAAAGGTCACGAAGGAGACAAGTGACCGCAGATCCCGGCCGTGGGATCCTGTGTTGTGGTGGCAATATGCAAATACACACGGACTATAGAAATCCTGTGGAGAGAAAGGGGCTGCGTGGCCTCTCTCCAAGTTAGAGAGAGGGCCCCTGACCCCCGCCTGGACAGGCTTTTATTGTTTTTCTGGGCATATTACATGGAGGATGATCCTCATTTACTATGCACAGGTTCACCACAGGTGATTACCTTTTAAGGACAACAAAGGACAGAATACTGCTAATTACTTCAAAGACAAGGATGTTACAGCTGGAGGGGGAAACTGCTCACACTCCATACTTGGGTGGTTTAGCACAGACTTTAGGAAGTTAAAGATACTCAGTAAACATTTGCTGCCTCAATTCAGGGTGAGGGAATTTTAGCGAGAGCAAGTCTCATAGCAGCCCATGTACAATGCAGGCCTGATTTCCCACGGGAGAACCTATCCACGGACATGGGTCCTGCCCGCCAAGCTCGCTCCCCACTGGCTTTTCCAAGTGGGGGCTGGGCCACATTTCCCACGCTTGGAACGGTTCCCCACAGACAAGAAAAAGAGAGTTTGGATGTCTGGCTCCTATATAGCTTCCCTGTGATAAAAATTATAGATTTAAAAATTGACATAAAATATTTCTCCCCTTGAAAATATTTTAATTAGGATCCTAGTGCTCTAACTCCTTCTTGCTGAAATGATTATTTTCCTCTACAAGTTATGTACAAAGGTTGATGTGTTTAGTCTCACCTAGGATATTGTGTAAAGGGGCATCCCACATGGGCAATTACGATCTGGCCAAGATAAAAAGCTTCAGTTCACAATTTTACTTCTCTCATTGTGCACAAAATTTTCTTACTATAGCCTCTTTCACCTGTCCTGCTTTCTCCCCCTTTGACCTTATGCCCAATCCTTGTTTCTCTTTACGTCTACAGTAACAGGACTTTTTCTAGCTTAATTACGTCATTACATAGTTCTGTAAACTAGATGGCCGTGCACTGCAGTGTCCTGTCTACCTAAGATGCAGTAGTATACAGCTTACTAGTTTTTCCATAAAAATAAAATGAATTAAAATTACAATATTTAATGTTTTAAAGTTGTATTCATTAAACTATTAAGATGTAGAACAATGCAGACGTAGTTTAGGTATAGAATAGTGTGCTTAACTATGTGACATAGATAAAAGTGGTATAGAAATTTAGGTGAAAGAGAAAGAAATGGGGGTTAAAGCAGTCATGGAGGGCTTCACCAAGATAGTGGGACTTCAGTTAGGTATTGAGAATGAGTGCCTTTTCCAGTTAACCAGTTTAATTTTTATTAACAAACATTATTTTGAGACACTACTACTTGCCAGGGGCTGTTCTTGGTGCTAAGGCTACAAAGATAAATGAAACGGGGTCCTTGACTTCATGGAGTTTATAGCATAATGGCTAAAGCAGACCCATAAAGAGAAAAGATAGCATTAATTCACAATAGTTAGTACTTAATTTCAATTGAGCAATTCTATCTATTTCAATTGTTCTCTAAATTCTAATCTGAATACCTACTTTGGGATCATTCTCAATCTTTCACTGGTCTTGACTGCTCTTGCTCTTCATCAAAGTAAAACCATTTCTCGTTGACTAGCTCTAAAAATCTTGTGGCAGATAAGGAGAATTCCATCTGTGCCTTCACTTTTTCACAGGGTCAGAAACCTTTCAAAAGAGCTTTCTCCTACCCTTAGTCATTACATTCTGCTTCCTGAGTATTCTCCACCCTCATCCTCTACTTTCTGAAAGGAAAAGCCATTTTGCCATTTCATTCTCTTTTTTTCCTCTGCTGTTGACAAGAAGAAAAAAAACACAGGAAAAAGAGACCTCTGCACTTTTCTTTTTCCTCTTCCATCTAGTTTCTCGTTCTTTGAGGGTTTCATGTTGATATATATCCAAATTTAAATTAAATAGTAAAGATTGACCACACTCTCAGGCTGTTTCTCTATTTAAAGGGATCAGTGTTTGTGTTTATTTAAAACATTTAGCTAATCAGAAAATAACATTTAAATTGAATATACGTAAGTTCTTCACCTCATCCTTGTAAGTCAAGAAATGTGCTCTGTGTATATTTTCAATGAGAAATGAATTGCTGTGTTTTTTTAAGGATTGCTCCTTCTAAAATGCAAGGATCCCAGGGTTTTTTTTTTTTATAACGTAGCTTTGACATTTATTGTGTGTGTAAGAACATTGTACTAGGAGTATAACTGTTTTAAAACAACAAGTTATTTAAAAGTATCCATTCTGCCGCAGGGGGTGCAAAAAGTGGAAGACCTATTTTCCTTTTTTTTTTTTCCAATTACAGTAGATGTACATTATATTAGTTTCAGGTGTACAAAAGAGTGATTAGATATTTATATACCTTACAAAGTGATCCCCTGATAAATCTATTACTCATCTGACACCATACCATACTTATTACAATATCATTGACTATATTCCCTATGCTGTACTTTACATCTCCATGACTATTTTTATTAGAAATAGAATTATGCTATATTATTATTGTGGTAAAAATGCATAACATTTATCATCTTAACTATTTCTAAGTGTACAGTTCAGGAGTGTTAAGTACTTCACACTGTTGTGTAGCTAATCTGCAGAACTTTTTTCCTTGCAAAGTTGAAACTATGTCCCCTCTACATGATAACTTTCTGTTTCCTCCTCCCCTAGCCCCTGGCACCCACCATTCCACCTTCTATTTCTGTGATTTTTACTACTCTAGGTGCCTCATATAACTGTAATTGAAGGGCTGCAAATAAGACACCACTCTCGAGGGAAGGTGAATGGCCAGAGGCAAACCGCCAAAGGCAATCTTTATTGTCCAAGCTTCTGATATATAGCCCATTGTTATATAACTTTGTTACATAAAGTGTTTTTACTTTTTACACACATGATTCCGTTATAGGCTGTAACATAGCAATCACCATGGTAGGTATGTTATGTGTTCTTGGTACTAAGGTTACCTCTATAGTAACTTACTTCTGTATACCCAATGGAGTGAGCCTTAGGTTACTTCTATGGTAACCTGGGGTGAGATAGAGGTTGCCTCTATGGTAACTTTACCTCAGCCAATAAGGGTTTGTTATGTGGTCATGACTCCATTGGTTACAGAGTCAGCCTTGGTTATGGAGCATGTGGCATTCCACAGCGTCTCTGTAACCAGGTTTTATGTTCTGTAACCAAGGATGAGGAATCTAGGTTTTGATCACCACATGTAAGCATACAGTGTTTGTCTTTTTTTGACTGCCTTATTTTATTTGGTATTGTGTCCTGAAGGTTTATCTATGTTGTAGCATGTCTCAGAATTTCCTTCCCTTTTTGAGCCTGAATAATATTCTGTTGTACTTATATAGCACCTTTTGTTTATCCATTCATCCATCAGTGAACACTTGGGTTGCATTCACCTGTTGTGAATAATCCTGCTGTGAACATGGGTATGTAAATATCTCTTTGAGATCCTGTTTTTAATTATTCTGAATACATACCAAGAAGTGGGATTGCAGAATCATATGGAAACTCTATTTTTAATTTTTTGAGAAACCTCCATACTGTTTTCCATAGCAGCTGTACCATTTTACCTTCCCACCAACAGCACACAAGGGTGGAACCCAATGATTTAAAGATGCATTTTTAATAGATGCATTCCTACTACTACTTTTAATGTAAAATAGAGAGAGATTTCTTTCCCTTTAAGTGCAATAAAGGAGGCCAAAGAATTTAGTTTCAGAAAAAAAAAGCAGTCAAAAATAAAGAGAGAGAAGTACATTTTCCATTGATACTTTTCCCTGGCACAATAAACAAAATTGATCTGTACCTCCTTCCAACAGTTCTCCTGTTGCCACCCCAGTGTGTTTTTATGAATCAAAGAAGATAGGGATGTAGTTAGAAAATTCAAATGTGACTAGAAAAAATCTTTAGGCAACATTAATATGTTTTTAATTAGGAGCTTTGACTTATTCCCTCTTTTGAATTGACTGTAGACTTTGCTTTGGTTTGAAAACTACATGTGCTAGAAAATGTCCCTTGTTCCACGTTATTCCTCACAAAAACTGTCTCTTTCCCTTCTTCAAGCAGCTCCCTAAAGTAGGAGCACCAGGGGATGATTCATTAGCACATACCAGTAGTGACCTTACTTGGGGAAAGGTGAGTGTCATACCAGGCCCTCTTAAAAGCATAGGAGCTGGTGGATAATGTGAAGCATACAGTCAGGCAGCTGAGAGATTTCCATCAGACACCATTTCTAGGTCTGGGAATCTGTTCTTCCCTTTCTTGGATACTTTGTAAAGCCAGGACAGTTTCTTCCCAGCTCTCACCATAATATTTTAATAAGACATGTCTTAGCCTTAAATTATTTTGGTCTCTGAGGCATTATTTGCAACTTGAGGGCAGAGGTAGATGAGTTCTGTATTAGCTGGTGTGAGGATTATAAATTCACAGTATCCTGGGAAGCTGACATTAACAGAAGGGTAGATGGGTAAAACTTTTACTAACTGGGATTTAGCTTTACAGGGAGTCTCCAGCTGGCAAGGTGAGAGCCTTCTTTCCTTTTCTTCTGTCCGCTAACCCAGTATTTTTCCCACCTGTTCTTTTGAGGGCCTTTAATAACAGTGATTTCTTTGGCTGCCCTTGAAGGTATTTAATCTTGGAGGCAATCAAAAATGAATATGGATTAGGAGATTATTCCATTAGTCAGATCACTGCAGTGAATATTTCTGAGCTTTGCCCAAACAGAAATTAAAAAAATGCCAAAATTATATAGGTAATTGAACAGTGGTTCCAATCACTGTCTCACACCTCCTTGCCAGTCTTCTGCCTATTGATAGATGGTGACAATCAGTTTCTGTTGTGTGGGACAGCTTTTGGACATTTAGAATAAGAGCAGAAACTGAGACATTGCTAGCTGCATAGAGCAGAGGTTCTTAAACCCATTGAAACAGCAGGTGATGGACCCCATACCCAGAGATTCTGATTCAGTAGACCTGCATTAGAACCAAGATATCTGCATTTTTAAAAAGATTTTATTTATTTATTTTTAGAGGGAGGAAAGGAGGGAGAAAGAGAGGGAGAGGAACATCAATGTGTGGTTGCCTCTCATGCGCCCCCAACTGGGGACCTGGCCCACACCCCAGGCCTGTGCCCAGACTGGGAATCAAACTAGTGGCCCTCTGGTTCGCAGGCTGGACTCACTCCCTGAGCCACACCGGCCAGGGCGATCGATATCTGCATTTTTCATAAGCACCTGGGGTGATTAGGATGCAGATGATACAAACAGACCATATGTTGAGAAATATCCTAGTGGCGTATATCGGGACATACCTAGGGATAATGTTAAATAATCATGCAGATGCCCAGTCTGATTGCAAACCCAGTGAATAAGAGCCTAGAGGAGTAAGACCAAGGCATCTTTTTAACAAGTTTTCTGGGAGATCGTGATGAACCATTGTCTTATAGTTAAGGTGAGTCTCTGCCCACTTTTTAACAATTTTATTGAAGTGTAGTTTATATATCATATACTTCATTTGTTTAAATTACACAAGTTGATTTCTTTTGTAAATTTGCCAGGTTCTGCAGTTATCACCACAATATAGTTTTAGAACATTTCCATCACCCCATTAAGATCCCTCATGTCCATTTTTGGTGAGTCCCTGTTTCTACTCTCCATCCTATGCATTTTTTGGACATTTCATATAAATGGAATCATCTGTTTGTTTTTTTTTTGAGTCATCCTTCTTTCACTTAGCGTAATGTTTATGAGGTTTACATTAGTTTTCAATTACTAGTTTTTACACTATACCAAATTAGCACAAACCTCGTGGCATAAAACAATATAAATTATCTTATAGAGCCGAAGGTCAGAAGTCCAAAATGGGACCTCTGAGGCTAAAATCCAAGTATCATCGGAGATGTGTTCCTTCTGGAGGCTCTAGGGGGAAATCTATTCCTTGTTTTTTCAGCTTCTAGAGGCCACCAGCGTTTCTTAACTTGTGGTCACACCACTCTGACCTTTGTTTCCATTGTCTCTCTTCTAAGTACCCACGTGATTACATTGGGTCCACTACAATAATCTCATCTCAAGATCCTTAACTAATCACATCTGTAAAGTCTCTTTTGCCAGGTAATGTATTCACAGATTCCGGAAACTAAGAATGGATATTTTTATTCCGCCTATACAAGGTTCATCTGTGCAGTAGCATGTATCACTATTTTGTTCTTTTTTATTGCTGAATAGTACTCTATTATACAGACATACTACATTTTGTTTATCCATTCACCAGTTAAAGGGTATTTGTGTTGTTTGCACTTTTTGACTATTATAATTAATCCTGCTATGAACATTCATGTGCAAGTCTTTGAGTGAATGTGTTTCTATTTCTCTTGAGTAGGTATCTAAGAGTGGGATTGCTGGGTCATATGGTTTGTTTATTTTATCCTGATTTAATTACTAATAGTTCCTCTCTTTAGTCTCATAATTTTATTGGTTTGGGTAATAAATTGTATGGTCACCTTAATTATAGTAGCTTATAGAACAGAAAGCATATCAATCAATGTAGTCCCACCACCCATCCCCAAAATGTTTAGGTGGAATTAGTAACACTAATTATAAACTTGACATAGAAGTATGGGGAGTAACTCCAGTTCTTAGTGTGGAGAACTTTCCAAATTTAGAGATATTTTAAAACTAAATGAAAACAAAACAAATGAACAAACATACACCAAAAAACAAGTGTTGAAAGACGGAAGGCAGGAAAGAAAAGGAAAGCAATCAGGGGTCTAAGTTTAGTGCTTGAATATTTCTATCTGTGAAATCCTCACATTAAAAGGCCAGGCAGGCAGCAAAGTATAGGTACAAGTAAGTAAGGAGAATCTAAAATCTAGGAGGAATGTAGTAAAAGTGGGTAAGAAGGGTTATAAATTATGAACTTAAAAATGACTACAGGATATATGAACCCTGCCACCTAGGGCCCTTCCCCACCTGCCACGGGGTTACTCGCCTCTCCAGAGATCTCTCTGCCTGACCCCAACCGTGCCTTCTTCTCTAGTCCGTGCCTTCCCGCTTTAGTCAGCTTCAAGACTTTCATGCCACCCTCTCCCCACAACTCCTCTGATCGTCACCATGAAGATCAACCCCTTCCTGACCAGTGACCACAGGAAAAACCGCAAACGCCACATCAGTGCCCTCTCGTACGTGCGCAGGAAGATCATGTCATCTCTGCTCTCTAGGAAGCTGTGGCAGAAGTACAACGTCAGTGCCTATCCACAAGGAGGAGGTGGACCAGGTGGTTCGAGGACACTACAAAAGTCAGCAAATCGGCAAGGTAGTGTAGGTGTGAAGAAGGAAATATGTCATCTACATTGAGGGAGTGCGGCATGAGAAGGCTAACTGCACCACTGTCCAGGTAGGCATCCACTCGAGTAAGGGGGGTATTACAGGCTGAAACTAGACAAAGATTGGAAAAAAATTCCTGAATGTAAAGCCAAATCTTGGCAATTTGGAAAAGAGAAAGGCAAATACAGGGAAGAACTTATTGAGAAAATGCAGGAATAAATATAGCGCAACCATACTTTAGCTCTGGATTCTTAGCCTGGTGTGTATTTCTTTGAAACTTTTCAAGATGTCTCTGGAATATTTTGTTTCCTTCCTGTTTTGTAATTGATATGGGACTCTGTAAATGTGTTGTTGCTGTTTTGATTAATTTTATGAATAAAAAATGAAACTTTCTTAATTCTAAATAAATAAATAAATAAATAAATAAATAAATAAATAAATACGACTGCCCTGGCCAGTTTGGCTCAGTTGGTTAGAGTGCTCTCTCTCTCTCTCTCTCTCCCTCCTCCTTCCTCACTCTCTCTCTAAAAAGCAATGAAAAAAATGTCCTTGGGTGAGGATGCAAAAAATGACTGCAAGTTTTCTGTCCTTTGTTTTCTTTGTGTGTGAGCAGGTAAGAATGTAAAGGCTACACTCTTGGTACATCCTAGCTACTACATAGGGGCAGAGGTTAGGCTAGCAAGTCCCAAAGTTTACTGTGCACTAGAATCACCTGAGGCATTTGTTTAAAATGCATATTCCTGGATTCTAAACCCTAGAGACTGTGGTTCTTGGAGTTCTGGAGAAGCCAGGAATCTGCATTTTAACTGGTACTCACATAATTCTGATGCATGTTTGGCTCTATGGGAAAAGTGGGCTGGACCATCCAGGGGATTCTCAAATTAATATCTGAAATGTTAACACTTTCAGAAGTCATTAGGGCTTGTGGTCAAGATAGATGCCTAGGTAAATGGTATACTACTCTCATCTTCCCATGACCACTTCAAAATTACAACTAAACTACAGAACAACCATCATTCAGAAGCACCTGAAGAGTAGCTAAACAGAAGTCCTATAACTAAGGATATGAAGATGAAGTCACGTCCAGATGGGTAGGAGAGTGAAGACGCGAAACATGCTGGTCCCACACCCACTCGTGATGAATAAAAATCTGGAGGGATATCTTGGCTACAGAGGTTCCCCCTCTGAGGAGCACAGAGTCCCCCAGATCAGGGTTCCAGTGCCAGGAAGAGAAGTTCCTGTAACTTCTGACTTTGAAAACCAGTGTGGGGTAAGGCTGAGTGAGACAAGAAGGCTGCTTGTGCCCCAGGAGTTCCTCTTAAAGGGCCCACTTATGGACTAATTCTGACTCACTCCCTCTGAGCTCCAGCACTGGGGCAGCAGCTTGAAATGCAGGGGACATACTGGGAGGAACTGAATTATCTGGCTTCAGGGTGAAGGCTGGAGGGGCAGCTTTCTCCCAACAGAAGTGCTGGCAGAGGCCATTGTTCCTTTGATGGGCCCTCCCCCCACCCGTGGCCCCTAGCCAGCAACCTGGCTAACTGTTCTCCCTGCCCCACCTAACTTACCAGCTTAACCAAGTTCTTTCCAATGGCTTTTCCATACAAATGGCCTATTTGGGTTAATGCTGAAGATTCTTAAAATTTCTCAAAGGTTCACAAACAACCTGTAACCAACCTCGGTGTGCCCTGTACCTCTTGGTAAGTGACCCCAGGCCTGGCACTAGCAGCAGCCAGCTTCAAGTCCCAGCATAGCCTCTCTCAGATACCTTGGGGGTAAGGGGCCCAGGAGAAGTGGCAACCATCTGAAGATTACTTTGTAGCACATTCTGAAAGGTCCCAGGCTGGGTACAGGAGGCAGCTGCACATCCCAAGAGGCCCCCAAAACAACATACCTGGTCACCAGCTGCAGACCACTCCACAGCACCACCCAACACCCTCCACAAATGACACACTCAAAGAGTAGATGCAACAGGCATCAGAGTCCTGATGAAGCGAGTCCACAAAACCCAGAACTGTGAAACACTTTATGATATGGCCAGAGAAAAGATAAAGTCTTGGGAGCATATGAGTTGGTTATGTCTGTCATTTATGAAGGGATTTGCACTGTGTAGACATTTGTTGTATGTGTAGTTATGATAGGGGACTCAAGAGTTGGAAAATTTTAGTTTAAGGTAAATAGTTATAAGCCTAGTAAGTAATGCATATATTAAAGCTATTGTTTCAGAAACTACAGATAAGCCCCATCCTGGCTCCCAGGAGACACAGTCAACCTCCTGGGACACAGCTAAAGACCACTGCCTGGGGCACAGCTGGAGACATCTGAGCCATTGTGTTCCTGGGAAAGACAGAGGAACAGCTGGGAACAGCTAACTGCCCAGGGTGAGAATACTGCAGTTTTTAAATTTAATTTTCCCTGAATTTCAAAACCCCTCACTGCACCTTGTTCTCTGTTTTAAGAAGACTGGCTTGGAAGGAAATGTAAGATGGTTGGTTAGGGTACAAACCTGCCATCTTCTCAGATCATTGGCCATCTAAATAGAGCGCCCATAAAGATTCAATCCCTGTTTCTGCTTATTGGGTTCTGAATGTGACAGGCAACACTAATGCCGGTCTTTTCCAGTTTCAGTTATATGCCTTAGACAAACAAATTCTACCTGTAAATGAGAAGAGGTCTGTTAGTACTTGCATTTCCTAAGCACACCTTGGTGAAGGTGTAGGTAGAAATCTTTTTTTTTTCACTCTTACGCTGTTACTTAATTTTTTAAATATGCATTATTTTATTTAATAATATGCATTATTCTTTCTTTTTAAAATGATTTTATTGTTGTTCATCAAAACAGCCTGGTACTGGCATAAAAACAGGCACATAGACCAATGGAACAGAACAGAGAGCCCAGAAATAAACCCAAGTCTTTACGGTCAATTAATATTTGACAAAGGAAGCAGGAGCATAAAATGGGGCAAAAATAGCCTCTTCAACAGATGGTGTTGGGAGATCTGGACAGCTACGTGCAAAAAAATGAAACTCGACCACCAACTTACACAATACACAAAAATAAACTCAAGATGGATAAAAGACTTAAATATAAGTTGTAACACCATAAAAGTCCTAGAGGAAAACATTGGCGGGAAGATCTCAGACATTCCATGCAGCAACATCCTCACAGACACATCCCCTAAAGCAAGGGACATAAAGGAAAGAATAAACAAATGGGACCTCATCAAAATAGAAAGCTTCTGCAGGGCTAAAGAAAACAGCATTACAATACAAAGAGAACCAACAGTATGGGAAAACATATTTGCTAATGATACCTCAGACAAGGGCCTGATCTCCAAAATATATAAAGAACTCACACGACTCCACTCCAGGAAGACAAACAACCCAATTAAAAAATGGGCAAAGGACTTGAACAGACACTTCTCCAAGGAAGACATACAGAGGGCCCAGAGACATATGAAAAGATGCTCATTATCACTAGCTATCAGAGAGATGCAAATTAAAACCACAATGAGGTACCATCTCACACCAGTCAGAGTGGCCAACATAAACAAATCCACAAACAAATGTTGGAGGGGATGTGGTGAAAAGGGTACCCTAGTACATTGTTGGTGGGAATGCAGACTGGTGCAGACTGTGGAAAACAGTATGGAATTTCCTCAGAAAACTAAAAATGGAACTGCCCTTTCACCCAGCAATTCTGCTGCTGGGATTATACCCTCAGAGTCCTGAAACACCAATCCAAAAGAACCTATGCACCCCAATGTTCATGGCAGCACAATTTACAATAGCCAAGTCCTGGAAGCAACCTAAGTGCCCATCAACAAATGAGTGGATCGAAAAACTATGGTACATTTACACAATGGAATTCTATGCAGCAGAGAGAAAGAAGGAGCTTATACCATTTGCAACAGCATGGATGGAACTGGAGAGCATTATGCTAAGTGAAATAAGCCAGGAGGTGAGGGACAAATACCATATGATCTCACCTTTAACTGGAATATAATCAACAAAAGAAAAAAGCAAACAAAATATAAGCAGAGGCGTTGAAATTAAGAACATTGTAACAATAGCCAGAGGGGAGTGAGGAGGGGATAGTGGGGAGAGGGGTCTATAGGAGCTACTATAAAAGACATGAGGAGAAAGTCAAGGGGGAGGGTAAAGATGGGGGAGGGAGGTGGGACTGGCTGGGGTGGGGTGGAGGGATGGGGAGAAAATGCAGACAATCGTAACTGAATAAAAATAAATAAATAATTTCTTTTAAAAAAGAAATCAATCATAAGGAGAAAACTAAAATATACACAAAAACATGGAAGGTAAATAACATGTCATTAAACAATGAATGGGTTAAAATTGAGATCAAAGAAGAAATCAACACATAAGCAGAAGTGAAGATAAAAACCACATGATCATATCAATAGATGGAGAAAAGAATTTGATAAAATCAAGCACCCAGTTGTGATAAAAATTGTTAAAAATAAATAAAATAAATAAAATTATTTTATTGTTGTTCAATTACAGTTGTCTGCATTTACCCTTCACCACTCCCCACCCACCCCAGGCATCCATACCTCCCACTTGCTTCCACCCCCCTGGGTTTTGTCCATGTGTCCTTTATAGTTGTTCCTGAAAACCCTTCCCTCTTTCCCCCCATTATTCCCTCCCACCTCCCCACTGGTTACTGTCAGATTGTTTTGTTTGTTTCATTTGTTGATTAGGTTCTAGTTAAAGGTGAGATCATATGGTATTTGTCCCTCACCGCCTGGCTTATTTCATTTAACATAATGCATTTCAGTTCCATCCATGCTGTTGCAAAGGGTAGGAGCTCCTTCTTTCTTTCTGCTCTATAGTATTCCATTGGGTAAATGTACCATAGAAATCTTTTTTTAAATTGTTGTTCTGTTAGATTTGTGCCAATTTTCTGCTGTTGCTCTCTCCTGCCCTACCCTCCAGCCCCACTCCCCCAGTCAGTCCCCATCCTGTTGTCCATGTCCATGGGCCATTTGTACCTGTTCCTTCATTAGACCATTCCCTTTCTTTCCTGCCTTATCTGCTTACTTCCTCTCTTTTGCTCACTGTCAGTCTGTTCTTTGTTTCCATGCCTCTGGTTCTATTTTGCTTGATGGTTTGTGTTGTTGATTAGCTTCCTGTTATAGGTGATATCATATGGTATTTCTCTTTCACCACCTTGATTACTTCACTTAGCATAATGCTTTCCAGTTCCATCTATGTTGTCACAAAGGGTAGGAGCTCCTTCTTTCTTTCTGCTGTGTAGTATTCCATTGTGTAAGTGTACCATAGTTTTTTGACCCACTCATTTACTGATGGACACTTAGATTACTTCCAACACATGTCTATTGTAAATTGTACTGCTATGAACATTGGGGTGCATAAATTCTTTAAAATTGCTGTTTCAGGATTCCTAGAATATAATCCCAGCAGTGGAATTGCTGGGTCAAGAGACAGTTCCATTTTTAATTTTCTGAGGAAATTCCATACTATTTTCCACAGTGGCTGCACCAGTCTGCATTCCCACCAACAGCGTACTAGGGTTCCCTTTATCTCCACAACATCACCAGCACTTGTTGTTTGTTGATTTGGTTATGGTGGCCATTCTGACTGGTGTGAGATGGTACCTCATTGTGGTTTTAATTTGCATCTCTCTGATGGCTAGTGATGATGAGCATCTTTTCATATGTCTCTGGGCCCTCTGTATGTCTTCCCTGGAGAAGTGTCTGTTCAAGTCCTTTGCCCATTTTTTAATTGGGTTGTTTGTCTTCCTGGAGTGCCGTCGTGTGAGTTCTTTATATATTTTGGAGATCAGGCCCTTGTCTGAGGTATCATTAGCAAATATGTTTTCCCATACTGTTGGTTCTCTTTGTATTGTAATGCTGTTTTCTTTAGCCCTGCAGAAGCTTTCTATTTTGATGAGGTCCCATTTGTTTATTCTTTCCTGCACTCTCTGTTTTGATTACAATGGCCTTGTAATACAGTTTGGTATCAGGTATTGTGATCCTTCCTACTTTGTTCTTCTTTCTCAAAATTGCTGCAGCTATTCAGGGTCTTTTATGGTTCCGTATAAATTTTTGAAATGTTTGGTGTATATCCTTTAAATGTGTCCTCGGTATTTTAATAGGGTTGTATTGAGTCTATAAATTGTTTTGGGTAGTATGGACATGTTGATGATGTTAATTCTTCTGATCCATGAACATGGTACATGCTTCCATTTGTTTGTGTCTTCCTTAATTTCTTTCTTCAGTGTTGTGTAGTTTTCTGAGTACAGGTCTTTTACCTCCTTGGTTAGGTTTATTCCTGGGTATTTTATTTTTCTTGTTGCTATAGCAAATGGGTTTTTCCCCCCTGATTTCTGTTTCTCATATTTCATTGTTCGTGTACAAAAATGCCTTTGATTTCTGAATATAGACTTTGTATCCCACTGTTTTGCCAAATTTATTTATTTGGTCGAGCAGTTTTTTGGGTGAATGTATAGGATTTTCCAAGTATACTATCATGTCATCTGCAAACAGTGACAATTTTGCTTCCTCCTTTCCAATTTGTGGCTAGGACTTCCAATACTATGTTGAATAGAAGTCTTGAAAGTGGACACCCTTGTCTTGTTCCTGATCTTAGTGAAGAAGCTTTTAGTTTTTGCCAATTGGGTATGATGTTGACTATAGGTTTTTTTATATGGCCTTTATTATGTTGAGGTATGCTACCTCTATTTCTACTTTTCTGAGTGTGTTTTTTTTTATCATAAATAGTTGCTGTACCTTATCATATGCTTTTTCTGCATCTATTGATATGATCATGTGATTTTAATCTTTCCTTTTGTTTATGTGATATATTACTGTTTATTGATTTGTGAGTATTGTACCATCTTTGCATCCCTGGGATGAATCCTACTTGATCATGGTGTATGACCTTTGTAATATATTGCTGGATTCTATTTGACAATATATTGTTGAGGATTTTAGTGTCTATGTTCCTCAGTGACATCGGCTTATTGTTTTCTTTCTTTGCTCTGTCTTTGTTTTGGGATTAGGATGATGGTGGCTTCATAAAAAGAGTTCAGGAGTCTTCTCTCTTCTTGGGTGTTTTGGAATCCTGTGTGAAGGATAGGGGTTAACTCTTCCTTAAATGCTGTATAAAATTCTCCTGTGCAACCATTTGGTGCAGGGCTTTTGTGTGTTGGGAGTTTTTTGATTACTGCTTCAATTTCATTAGCTGTTTTTGGTCTGTTCAGGCTTTCTGACTCTTCTTCATTCAGTTTTGGAAGATTATATTTTTGTAGAAATTTGTCCATTTCACCAAGGTTCTCAAATTTCTTGGCATACAGTTCTTCATAGTAATTTTTTATAATGCTTTGTATTTTTGTGGTATTAGTTGTAATGTCTCCTCTTTCATTTCTGATTGTGTTTATTTGTGTGCTCTCTCTCTCTTTTTTTAGATGAGTCTGTCTGAAGGGTTGTTGATTTTGTTTATCTTCTCAAAGAACCAGCACCTGGATTTATTGATCCTTAGAATGGTGCTTTTAGTCTCTATGTCATTTAATTCTGCCCTGATCTTGCTTATTTTCTTCCTTGCACTTGCTCTGGACCTGTTTGTTGTTGTTCCTCCAGTTCCTGTAGATGTAGGGTTAGGTTATTTATTTGAATTGCATGTGTCTTCTTTGGCTAGGTCTGTATTGCTATGCACTTTCCTCTCAGGACTGCCTTCACTGTGTCTCATCACTTTTAGACTGTTGTGCGTTTATTTTCATTAGTTTCTAGAAACTTTTTGATTTCTTCCTTGATCTCATTCTTAACCCATTTATTGTTTAATAGCATGCTATTCAAACTCTATGTCTTTGAGTATGTTTGAGTTTTTTCTTTGATGCTCATTTCTAGTTTCAGGCTCTTGTGCTCTGAGAAGATGCTTGATATGATTTCAATATCCTGAGTTTTTTTGAGGCTTGTTCTGTGTCCTATCACGTGGTCTATCTTTGAAAATGTTCCATGTGCATTTGAAAAGTATTTGTATTTTGCTTTTTGGGGATGAAAGGCTCTATATCAGTTAAGTCCATTTGATCTAGGGCATTGTTCAATGTCGCAATATCCTTGTTGATATTTTGATTAGAAGATCTACCCATTTTTTTTAGAGCTCCTGGCCAAGATGTAGGCATAGGTACACACACTGTGCCTCCTCACACAACCAAAAGAAGGACAACAACAATTTAAAAACAAAAACCAACTGGAACTGACAGAAAATCTAACTGTATGGAAGTCCGACAACCAAGGAGATAAAGAAGAAACATTCATCCAGACCAGTAGGAGGAGCAGAGACGGGCAGCTGGGGTAGAGAGGACTTGTGGCAAGGTGGTGGCTGGTGGACCCAGTGAGGTGGTAGATTGTGGAACGGGGCAGGCCAGGCTACAGCTAGCAGACACCACAGGGTGGTGGCTGGCAGACCCTGTGGGCCCACACTTGCAAATAGATAACTGGGAGGAAAGGCGAGGGAGTGAAGCAGACCACGCAACCCAGGGCTTCAGCCCGGGGAAATAAAGCCTCAAACCTCTGAGTGAAAACACCCGTGGGGGCTAGGGTGGCAGCAGGAGAAACTCCCAGCCTCACAGGAGAGTTCACTGGAGAGACACACAGGAGCCTAGAGTGTGCACAAGGCCACCCACTTGGGAATTAGCACCAGAGGGTGCCAATTTAATTGTGGGTAACAGAGGGAATGACTGAAATCTGGCAGAGAGTGGAGCAAGTGCCATTGTTCCCTCTTGGCCCTTTCCCACATACAGTGTCACAGTGCAGCAACTAGCCTTACCCCACCCCTGGTGAACACCTAAGGCTCCACCTCTTTACATAACAGGTGCACCAAGAAAAAAAAAATGGCCCAAATGAAAGAACATTTCAAAGCTCCAGAAATAATTCAACTAAGTGATGAAGACATAGCCAACCTATCAGATGCACAGTTCAAAACACTGGTAATCAGGAAGCTCACAGAATTGGCTGAACTTAGTCACAAATTAGATGAAAAAAATGAAGGCTATGCCAAGAGAAACAAAGGAAAATGGACAGGGAACCAATAGTGATGCAAAGGAAACTGGGACTCACATCAACAGTGTGGACCAGAAGGAAGAAAGAAACATCCAACCAGAAAAGAATTAAGAAACAAGAATTCAAAAAATGAGGAGAGGCTTAGGAACCTAGGACATCTTTAAATGTTCCAATATCTGAATTATAGGGGTACCAGAAGGAGAAGAGGAAGAACAAAATATTGAAAACTTATTTGAACAAATAATGAAGGAGAACTTCCCTAATCTGGCAAAGGAAAGAGACTTCCATGAAGTCCAGGAAGCTCAGAGAGTCACAAAGAAGCTGGACCCAAGGAGGAACACACCAAGGCACATCATAATTACATTACCCAGGATTACACATAAGGAGAGAATCTTAGAAGCAGCAAGGGAAAAGGACACAGTTACCTACAAAAGGAGTTTCCATAAGACTGTCAGCTGATTTCTCAAAAGAGACCTTACAGGCAAGAAGGGGCTGGAAAGAAGTATTTGAAGTCATGAAAGCCAAGGACCTACATCCAAGATTACTGTATCAAGCAGAGCTATCATTTAGAATGGTAGGGCAGATAAAGTGCTTCTCAGATAAGGTCAAGTTAAAGGAGTTCATCATCATCAAGCCCTTATTTTATGAAATGTTAAAGGGATTTATCTAAGAAAAAGAAGATAAAAAATATGAACAGTAAGAATGACAGCAAACTCACAGTTATTAATGACGACACCTAAAACAAAAACAAAAGCAAATTAAGCAAACAACTAGAACAGGAACAGAACCAGAGTAATGGAGATCACATGGAGGGTTATCAACGGGGGAGTGGGATGGGGAGAGAGGGGGGAAAGATGCAGAGAATAAGTAGCATAAATGGTAGGTAGAAAATAGACAGGGGGAGTGTAAGAATAGTGTAGGAAATGTAGAAGCCAAAAACTTACATGTATAACCCATGGACATGAAGTTTAAGGGGGGAATGTGGGAGGGAGGGGGTGTGCAGGATGGAGTGGAGTGAAGGGGGGGAAATGGGACAACTATAATAGCATAATCAACAAATATATTAAAAAAGATCTATCCATTTTTTGACAGTGGGGTATTCAAATCCCCTCGCATAAATCTGTTGCTGTCAATATGTTTCTTGAAGTCCTCCAGGATTTTCTTTATGTATTTGGGTGCTCCCATGTTGGGTGCATATATGTTTGCAATATTTATGTGTTCTTGATGGATTTTTTGCTATAGTATTACAAAGTGTATTTCTGTGTCTGTTTTTATGGCCTTTGTTTTGAAGCCTGGTTTGTCTGATATAGGTATTGCTACCTTGGCTTTTTTTCGCTGTATGTTTGCTTGGAATATATTTTTCCAACCCTTCGCTTTCAGTCTGTGTAGGTCTTTTCTTCTGAGGTTGGTCTCTTATAGGCAGCATATATGTGGGTCATGATCTCTCATCTATTCTATTGATTGGTGCATTTACTCCATTTACATTTAAGGTTTTTTTGATAGGTAATTATTATTATCATTATTCATTGCTGTTTTACTCCCTTGATACCTGTGTTCCTCTCTCTCTCTCTCTCACTCTTTTTCTTTTTTTAAAAAATTTTATTGTTATTCAATTACAGTTGTATGCCTTTTCTCCCCATCCCTCCACCCCACCACAGCTGAACCCCCTCCCTCCCCCACCTCCACCCTCCCCCTTGGTTTTGTCCATGTGTCCTTTATAGTGGTTCCTGTAATCCCCTCTTCCCACTGTCCCTGACCCCCTCCCCCCCCCCTCCCCCGGCTATTGTTAGATTGTTCTTAATTTCAATGTCTCTGGTTATATTTTGTTTGCTTTTTTCTTTTGTTGACTATGTTCCAGTTAAAGGTGAGATCATATGGTATTTGTCCCTCACCGCCTGGCTTATTTCACTTAGCATAATGCTCTCCAGTTTCATCCATGCTGTTGCAAAGGGTAAAAGCTCCTTCTTTCTCTCTGCTGCATAGAATTCCATTGTGTAAATATACCATAGTTTTTGGATCCACTCGTTTGCTGATGGGCACTTAGGTTGCTTCCAGTACTTGGCTATTGTAAATTGTGCTGCTATGAACATTGGGGTGCACAGGTTCTTTTGGATTGGTGTTTCAGGACTCTGAGGGTATAATCCCAGCAGCGGAATTGCTGGGTCAAAGGGCACTTCCATTTTTAGTTTTCTGAGGAAATTCCATACTGTTTTCCACAGTGGCCTCACCAGTCTGCATTCCCACCAACAGTGCATTAGGGTTCCCTTATCTCCGCATCCTCTCCAACATTTGTTTGTGGATTTGTTTATGTTGGCCACTCTGACTGGTGTGAGATGGTACCTCATTGTGGTTTTAATTTGCATCTCTCTGATGGCTAGTGATGCTGAGCATCTTTTCATATGTCTCTGGGCCCTCTGTATGTCTTCCTTGGAGAAGTGTCTGTTGAAGTCCTTTGCCCATTTTTTAATTGGGTTGTTTGTCTTCCTGGAGTGGAGTTGTGTGAGTTCTTTATATATTTTGGAGATCAGGCCCTTGTCTGAGGTATCATTAGCAAATATGTTTTCCCATACTGTTATTTCTCTTTGTAATTTGGTGCTGTTTTCTTTAGCCATGCAGAAGCTTTTTATTTTGATGAGGTCCCATTTCTTCATTCTTTCCTTTATGTCCCTTGCTTTAGGGGACATGTCTGTGAGGATGTTGCTGCATGGAATGTCTGAGATTTTCCTGCCAATGTTTTCCTCAAGGACTTTTATGGTGTTACAACTTATATTTAAGTCTTTTATCCATCTTGAGTTTATTGTCGTGTATGGGGTATGTTGGTGATTGAGTTTCATTTTTTTGCATGTAGCTGTCCAGATCTGCCAACACCATCTGTTGAAGAGGCTGTTTTTGCTCCATTTTATGCTCCTGCCTACTTTATCAAATATTAATTGACCTTATAGACTTGAGTTTATTTCTGGGCTCTCTGTTCTGTTCCATTGGTCTATGTGCCTGTTTTTATGCCGGTACCAGGCTGTTTTGATTACCGTGGCCTTGTAATACAGTTTGATATCTGGTATTGTGATCCCTCCTGCTTGGTTCTTCTTTCTCAAAATTGCTGCAGCTAGTCGGGGTCGTTTATGGTTCCATATGAATTTCTGAAATGTTTGTTCTATATCTGTGAAATATGTCATGGGTACTCTAATAGGGATTGCATTGAATCTATAAATTGCTTTGGGTAGTATGGCTATTTTGATGATGTTAATTCTTCCAATCCATGAGCATGGTACATGCTTCCATTTGTTTGTGTCTTCCTTCATTTCATTCTTCAGTGTTGTATACTTTTCTGAGTACAGGTCTTTTACCTCCTTGGTTAGGTTTATTCCTAGGTACTTTATTTTTCTTGTTGCTATATCAAATGGGATTTTTTTTTTCCTGATTTATGTTTCTGCTGTTTCATTGTTGGTATACAGGAATGCCTTTGATTTCTGAGTATTGACTTTGTATCCAGCTGTTTTGCCAAATTCACTTGTTAGATCAAGTAGTTGTTTGGTGGAGCCTAAAGGATTTTCTATGTACACCATCATGTCATCTGCGAACAATGTCAGTTTTACTTCCTCCTTTGCAATTTGGATGCGTTTTATTTCTTTTTCTGGTCTGATTGCTGTGGCTAGGACTTCCAATACTATGTTGAATAGGAGTGGTGAGAGAGGACATCCTTGTCTTGTTCCTGATCATAGTGGGAAAGCTCTAAGTTTTTGTCCATTGAGTGTGATGTTGGCTGTAGGACTCTGATATATGGCCTTTATTATTTTGAGGAATGCTCCCTTTATTCCCATTTTGCTGAGTGATTTTATCAGAAATGGGTGCTGTATCTTATCAAATGCTTTTTCCGCATCTATTGATATGATCATGTGATTTTTGTCTTTGCAGTTATTGATGTGATGTATTATGTTTATTGATTTGGGAATATTGCACCATCCTTGCATCGCTGGGATGAATCCCACTTGGTCATGGTGGATGATCTTTTTAATGTATTGCTGGATGTGGTTTGCCAATATTTTGTTGAGAATTTTAGCGTCTATGTTCATCAGCAATATTGGCCTGAAGTTTTCTTTCTTCGTTGTGTCTTTATCTGGTTTTGGGATTAGGATGATGCTGGCTTCATAAAAAGAGTTTGGGAGTCTTCCATCAGTTTGGATTTTTTCAAATAGTCTGTGAAGGATAGGGGTTAGCTCTTCCTTAAATGCTTTGTAGAAATCTCCTGTGGAACCATCTGGTCCAGGGCTTTTGTGTGTTGGGAGTTTGTTGATGACTGCTTCAATTTCCTCTGCTGTTATTGGTCTGTTCAGGTTTTCTGCTTCTTCTTCATTCAGTTTTGCAAGATTATATTTTTCTAGAAATGTGTCCATTTCATCTAGGTTTTCAAATTTCTTAGCATACAGTTCTTCATAGTAATTTCTTACAATCCTTTGTATTTCTGTGGTATCAGTTGTAATCTCTCCTCTTTCATTTCTAGTTGTGTTTATTTGGATCCTCTCTCTTTTCTTCTTGATGAGCCTACTTAAAGGCTTGTCGATTTTGTTTATCTTTTCAAAGAACCAGCTCCTGGATTCATTGATCCTTAGAATTGTGCTTTTAGTCTCTATGTCATTTAACTCTGCTCTGATCTTGGTTATTTCCTTCCTTCTGCTTGCTCTGGGCTGTCTTTGTTGTTGTTCCTCCAGTTCTTGTAGGCGTAGGGTTAGGTTGTTTGTTTGAACTGTTTCTGTCTTCTTAAGGTAGGCCTGTATTGCTATGAACTTCCCTCTCAGGACTGCCTTTGCTGTGTCCCATAGGTTTTGGGTTGTCGTGAGTTCATTTTCATTTGTTTCCAGGAAGTTTTTGATTTCTTCCCTAATCTTGTTCTTGACCCATTCATTGTTCAATAGCATGCTATTCAGTCTCCATGATTTTGAATGTTTTGGGTTTTTTCCTTTGGGGTTGGTTTCTAGTTTCAGTCCCTTGTGGTCAGAGAAAATGCTTGATATGATTTCAATTTTCTTGAATTTGTTGAGGCTTGCTTAGTGTCCTATCATGTGGTCTATCTTTGAAAAAGTTCCATGGACACTTGAAAAGAATGTATATTTTGCTTCTTTGGGATGCAAAGCTCTCTATATATCAGTTAAGTCCATTTCCTCTAGGGTATTGTTCAGTGACACAATATCCTTGTTGATATTTTGTTTGGAAGACCTGTCCATTTTTGATAGTGGGGTGTTAAAGTCCCCTACTATAATTGTGTTGCTGTCAATATCTTTCTTGAAATCCTCCAAGATTTTCTTTATGTATTTGGGTGCTCGTATGTTGGGTGCATATATATTTACAATGTTTATGTCTTCTTGGTGGATTCTTCCTTTGAGTATTATGAAGTGACCTTCTGGGTTTCTCTTTATGGCCCTTTTTTTGACGATTAAGGCACCGTATTTTTTGACAAGGAAGAAGTGGCACAAGAGGAGGAACTGGACCAAGAAAGTGAAGGAACTAGACAAGAACATATATGTATAACCCATGGATGCAAACAACACGTGTTGGCCAAAGAAAAGGAGAGGGCTAGTGCTGGGAGGAAGGGGGCAAATGGAAGAAAATGGGCACATCTGTAATAGTATAAACAATAAAAATAAAGAAGAAAGAGTGAACATGTAAGGGTAGTACAGCATCTTTAATGCAATGAGTTTGCTCATTAGTGAACTTGGTATTACTTAGGGTGAGGAAGATGTAGAGCTGTGCAGTTGCAAAGGGAAACTACAATGAACTTGCTGCAAACTATATCAACATGAAAAAGGAAATAGGGAGAAAAGGCACACAACTGTAATTGAATAACAATAAAAAAAAAGAAACTATCAACAAGGACCAAGAGGAAATGAAGAATACAATTTCTGAACTGAAGAACACAGTAGAGGGAATCAAAAGCAGACTTGATGAAGTAGAGGACTGGATCAGCGAACTGGAGGACAAGGTAGAAAAAAATACCCACAGTGAGCAAGATGAGGAGAAGAGGCCCAGAAAGAATGAAGAGGCAATAAGGGAAATGCAAGACAACATGAAACGTAACAATATCCGTATAATAGGAATACCAGAAGGAGAAGAAGAAGAGCAAGGGATAGAAAACCTGTTTGAAAAAGTAATGATGGAAAATTTCCCTAATCTGAGGAGAGAAAAAGTCACCCAAATCCAGGAAACACAGAGAGTCCCAAACAAGAGGAACCCAAAGAGACCCTCTGCAAGACACATCATAATTAAAATGGCAAATTTCCAAGACAAAGAGAGGATCTTAAAGGCAGCAAGGGAGAAAAAGGAAGTAACATACAAGGGAGTCCCGATAAGGTTAGCAACTGACTCCTCAATGGAAATGCTCCAAGCCAGAAGAGAATGGCAAAAAATATTCCAAGTAATGAGAACCAGAGGCCTGCAACCAAGGCTACTTTACCCAGCAAGGCTCTCAATCAAGATAGAAGGTCAAATAATGAGTTTCCCAGACAAAAGAAGTCTAAAAGAATATACCTCCACCAAACCAGCTCTGCAAGAGATGCTAAAGAGGCTGCTGTAAGGAAAGGAAGGAAATGAGAGAAAGAGGGAAGAACACAGGTACAACGAATCGGTAATGAATAAATACCTATCAATAAGGTTTCTTTTGAGAAATCAGCTGATAGTCTTATGGGTACTCCTTTGTAGGTGACTCCTTTTCTCTCGTTACTTTTAGCATTCTCTCCTTATCTTTAATCTTGTGTAATTTAATTATGGTGTGTCTTGGTGAGTTCCTCCCTGGGTTCAATTTCTTTGGGACTCTCTGAGCTTCCTGGACTTCCTATAAGTCTATACCCTTCACCAGATTGGGGAAATTTTCCCTCATTATGTTTTTAAATAAGTTGTAAATTTATTGCTCTTCCTCTTCTTTTTCTGGCACCCCTGTGATTCAGATACCAGAACATTTAAGTCCTGGAGGTTCCTCAGCCTCTCCTCATTGTTTTTGAATTCTCATTTATTCATTCTGTTCTGGTTGATTGTTTATTTCTTCCTTCTACTCCAAATCATTGATTCAAATCCCATTTTCCTTCCCTTCACTCTTGGGTCCCTGTATATTTTTCTTTATTTCACTTTGCATAGCCTTCACTTCTTCCTCTATTTTGTGACCATACTCAACCATTTCTGTGAGCATCCTGACTACTAGTGTTTTGAACTCTGCATTTGATAGGTTAGCTATCTCCTCCAACCAATTGGTCGGCTTAATTCTTTTTCTGGAGTTATGACCTGAATTTTCAATTGGGCCATATTTCTTTCTGTCAGCACACGTGTTACATTGTAAGGGGTGGAGCTTAAGTATTCTCCAAGGTGTGGCAACCCACTTGGCTGTGTTGTGGCACTGTGTGGGGGGGAGGGGTTACAGAGGGAACAATGCTGCTGCTTGGCTCTCACCCTGCTTTCTGTCACTTCCCATGCTACCCACAAGCAAATTGGACCCCTCAGGAATTAGATTCCTGGTTGGGTGGGTTTGTATATGTTTTAGGAACCCGTGGGTCTCTCCAACAAACTTTCCTTTGAGTCTGGGAGTTTCTCTCACTGCTACAAAGTCCTACAGGTTTTTAAAGCCAGAGATTTTGAGGCTATGTTTCCCTGCACTGGAACCCTGGGTTGCGGAGTCTGTCTCGCTCCCCAGTTGTTCCTCCCAGTTTATGCTGCACACGAAATTGGGACTGACTGGTCTGCCAGCTGCTGCCTTACCATGTGTCCTCTCTGCCCCAGTGCTCATCTCTGCCTCGCCTATCAGTCTGGATGAATGTTTCTTTTTTACCTCCTTGGTTGTTAGACTTCCATACAGTGTGATTTCTCTGGCAGTTCTGGATGTTTTTTTCTTTTTAAGTTGGTTGCTGTTCTTCTTTTTGTTGTGTGAGGCAGAAAAGTGTATCTGCCTACACCTCCATCTTGGAAGGTGCCTACACCTTCCAACAGAGCTGGAAGTCCATGTATTAGCTCTTTAAGAGGTTTAGACCCCATGCTTCTCAGGGCGAACCCTCCATTGCTGAGTTATATCCCTTTGAAAGTGCAATGGATGCTCTCAGGAGTGGGGCCAGCTCTGTTCATGTCTCTGTGCTGCCTACCAGTCTTGATGTGTCTTCTGTAAATCCTTGGTTATAAGACTTCTCTTTAGCTAGTTTTCAGTTGGTTATTCAGGATGATTGCTCTATATGTTAGTTGTAATTCCACTTTGGTCCTGTGGGGAGGTGGGTGTAGCTTCTACCTACTCTGCTGCCATCTTGGATTCTGCCATTTTCTGTAAAGGACTTGAGTATCCCTGGATTTTGGTATTCCTGCAGGTACTGAGGGACAGGTGTAATTTTTTCCAGAGGAGTCAAAATTATACTTAAATTTTTCCCATCCTGTAATCCCTACATTGTTTAAGGATCTCCTGTCTATTTTTAGCACTGAAATAATGCATTCACAGGATTATTTCATGCAGAAATGAAATTATACCTTATAAAGTGACTTTATTTCTGTACTGGATAAAGGGGGGGAAAAGCCACTTCAAATTTTCCTTAGCATTTAAGAAATCAACCTAAAATTTATACAGATTTTACAAAGCTAGGAAAACTTTGGCATACAACTCTGGACTTCCAGAGTCCAGGCAGGTAGGGCTGGGGCTCTGTTTGCACTGAGGGGAGAGGACCGGATGGCTGGTGAAAAGGAGCTTGCAGGCCAAGAGCTTGCAGACAATCACCTGACTTCTGGAAGTCTCCACAGTGTAGGCTGCTTCAGCCACTTTGCTCCTTCTTTAGTTCCACAAGTGGCAACGCCCAGAGCATCATCTCCACCCAGTGGTACAGGTGACTCTCAGTCCCTTGCACATGGACCCAGCCCCATCAGCCCTTAACCTCTACATCCCCACCTTCTCCCACAGCTGCCTTATTCTTTGATGTGCACCCCACACCTTAGTCACCCACACTTATTATACACTGCTGAGACCAGCATGGGGTGGAGGTCCCTGAGGGGGGCCACAGGAGACTGGAAAAACACAACACAGAGAGTTTAGAGAAAAGCAGGGGTCAGGTGGGACATTGTCCTCTGATGGAGAGATAATGATCCCTGAACATGGTCTTGCGTTTATTTTATAGGGGTTGGTTAGATACAGCTCCAGGACATTTTGAAAACTTAGGTAGATGCTGCAGGCACAGATTGTTCTGTTCCCAGATTATCTAACTGCTACATATGTCTTTTGCAATAGTTACAGTTGCATTCAGCTGAAGCTTGTGGTTATCTATCTCCTGTTCAGCCCCTGTGGGTTCTGGCTATTGTCAGCTGCTGGCTTGATCCACCTTGCAGATGCCAACAGTCAAGTGTGGCTTTGTTAAGCACTCAACCTTGGCTATGACGCCAGCTTTCACCCTCCCCCACAGTACACCTCCTCTACTTACCTGTCCTCTACTTCCTGCCATAAGTCCCCTTCCTGTGGAGTCCTCAACACATGTTGCTTGGAGCTTCCCCTAGCCAACCTCCTTCATCCCTCTACACCAGTTAGCACTACCCACCCTTCCTTGGTTAATAAATGCTCTTATGTTTACTACCTCCATACACCTTGGAGATTAGTTTTTGTTTCTGCTTTTAAAATTTTTATTATTTTTATTGTTTTTATTGTTGTTCAAGTATAGTTGTCTCCATTCCCCCCTGTCCCTCCCATATCCAACTCCCACCCTCGATTATACTCCCTTTTGGCTTTGTCCATGTGTCCTCTATACATGTTCCTTGACGAACTTTCTCCCTTTTCCCTGCATTATCCCCTTCCCCTCTCCTCTGATTACTGTTAGTTTGTTCTTTATTTCAATGTCTCTGATTGTATTTTGCTTGCTTGTTTGTTTTGTTGGTTAGGTTCCATTTATAGGTGAGATCATATGGTATTTGTCTTTGACCACCTGGCTTATTTTGCTTAGCATAATACTCTCCAGTTCCATCTATGCTCTCACAAAGGGTAGGAGATCCTTCTTTCTTTCTGCTGCATAATATTCCATTGTGTAAATGTACCAGTTTTTTGATCCACTCATTTGCTGATGGGCCCTTAGGTTGCTTCCAGCACTTGGCTATTATAAATAATGCTGCTATGAACATTGGGGTGCATAGGTTCTTTTGGATTGGTGTTTCAGGATTCTTAGGGTATAATCCCAGTAGTGGAATTGCCGGGTAAAAAGGCAGTTCCGTTTTTAGTTTTCTGAGGAAGTTCCATACTGTTTTCCACAGTGGCTGCCCCAGTCTGCATTCCCACCAACAATGTGCTAGGGTTCCCTTTTCTCCACAACCATGCCAGCCCTTGTTTGTTGATTTGTTTATGATGGTCATTCTGACCAGTGTGAAGTGGTATCTAATTGTGGTTTTAATTTGCATCTCTCTGATGACTAGTGATGCTGAGCATCCTTTCATATATCTCTGGGCCCGCTGTAGGTCCTGCTTGGAGAAGTGTCTGTTTTGGTGTTTTGCCCATTTTTTATTTGGGTTGTATGTCTTCCTGGAATGTAGTCGTGTGAATTCTTCATATATTTTAAGGATCAAACCCTTGTCGAGATATCATTTGCAAATGTACTTTCCCATACAGTTGGTTCCCTTTTCATTTTGCTGATGTTTTCTTTAGCCATGCAAAAGCTTTTTGTTTTTTAAAATTATTTTATTGTTGTTCAATTACAGTTGTCTGCATTTTCTCCCCACCCCTCTACCCCTCCCCAGCCAAATCCACCTCTGTCCCCTTCTTCCACCCTCCTCCTTGGTTTTGTCCATGTGTCCTTTATAGTAATTCCTGAAAAGCTTTTTGTTTTGATAAAGTCTCATTTCTTTAATCTTTCCTTTATGTCCCTTGTGGATAGATCTTCCAAACAAAATATCAACAAGGATATTGCAGAAGTGAACAATGCCTTAAATCTTTATATATATATATAAACTTTCGTCCCAAAGAAAAAAAAATACACATTCTTTTCAAATGCACTTGGAACATTTTCAAGATAGACCACATGGTAGGACACAAAATAAGCCTCAACAAATTCAAGAAATTTGAAATCACATCAGGCATTTTCTCGGACCACAAGGGCCCGAAACTAGAAACCAACCTGAAGGAAAAAACTCAAAAAATGCTCAAATTCATGGAGGTTGAATAGTGTGCCATTTAACAATGAATGGGTGAATAATAACATCAAGGAGGAAATCAAAAAGTTTCTGGAAATCGATGAAAATGAATGTACAACAGTCCAGAAACTATGGGACACCCCAAAGGTAGTTCTGAGAGGGAAGTTCATAGCAATACAGGCCTACAAAAAAAAGATAGAAATATTTCAAGTAAACAACCTAACCCTACATCTACAAAAACTGGAGGAACAACAACGAACAAAGCCCAGAGGGAGTAGAAGGAAATAACTAGATCAGAGCAGAATTAAATGACATAGAGACTAAAAGAACAATTCAAAGGTCAATAATCCAGGAGCTGGTTCTTTAAAAAGGTAAACAAAATCAACAAACCTTTAAGCAGACTCATGAAGAAAAAAGGAGAAAAGACCCACATAAATAAAATTAGAAATGAAGAAGGAAAAATTACAACTGATACCACAGAAATACAAAGGATTATAAGAAATTACTATGAAGAACTATATGCCAAGGAATTTAAAAACTTGGGTAAAATGGACAAATTTCTAGACAAATATAATCTTCCAAAACTGAATGAAGAAGAAGCAGAAAGCCTGAACAGACTTATAACAGTTGGTGATATTGAAAACTGTAATAAAAAGCTTCCCATGTACTAAAGCCCCAGACCAGTTTGTTTCACAGGAGAATTTTACAAAACATTTCAGGAAGAGCTAACCCCTATCCTTCACAGGCTATTCTAAAACATCCAAGAAGAGGAAAGATTCTTAAACTCTTCTTATGTTTGTGCTTTTTTTCTTTAGTTTAGTATCTTTTAGTTTAATGTCTGTTTTATATCTTTAGTCTTTCCATTTAGAAGAACATGATGTCTCTCTTACCTAAAATGAATGAAATGGAAATAAACCTCTAACAAAAGAGAGAAAAGGCAAGGGTCGTCAGTAGAGGAGCAAAAGGGAAGACAAAGTTGAACACTGATGGATGCCTGTTGACAAATGAAAGCAAGGGTAATCACCTACCTACTACTCTTGTGCACACAAGAGGGGTAACACAAGATCTGGGGACAGATTTCTCAGTGAAGTCCTGGAGAGGACCAGGGGTTTGAGGTGGCCTGTTATTTGGAGATCTTAAAAATATAGGAAAAACTTAAAGTGTCCAGAATAGTTGTGTCAGTCAGGTAGGGTGAAGAACCGAGGCAGCTTTAAGTGCAGAATCCTCTAGCCTTAGAACATATTGCAATGCAGAGAACCACAGAATGCTTTTTATTTTTTTAATTTATTATTATTTTAAAAGATTTTATTTATGGCTTTTTAGAGAGAGGGAAAAGGAGGGAGAAAGAGAGGGAAAGGAACACCAATGTGCAAGAGAAACACCAATTTGTTGCCTCTCTCACACCCCCAGCTGGAGACCTGGCTCACAACCCATGCATGTGCCCCAAACAGGAATCTAACCAGCAACCTTTCAGTTCTCAGGCCAGCACCCAAGCCACTGAACCACACCAGCCAGAGCCACAGAAGACCTTTTAAAAAGGCACCACCATGGAGTTGAGAAATCTTTGAAATGAAAAATACCAGTGCTTAAAAAAAACAATATCAAGATAAGGGCCGGAAGTAAAAATGGAGGTACTCTCTGAGAAATCATAAAAAAATAAAAGTAATGTGGGAAAAACAAGGGACTGAAATTACTAATGTAGGAGATTTCACACTTGAATAATAATAATTATAGAAGGAGAGAACAGGTCAAGTGGTCAGTACAGAAATGTAAGGAGGAAGCCATTAGACTTAGTTGTTTATAGGATTTGTTTAGCTAGTTGGATCTGAGCCCCAAGGAGACACGGTTGAGGTCAAACACTGCAGATTGGTTTCATCATTTTGCTTAGAGTTCTATTAATAGTATCATTAAAAATTGTATAATATGAGAGAAATAAATTTGGTTCCAATTTCAGATTATTCAGAATGGCTGATGGGACAGCACATTCATGAGGAAATTTGCCAGAAGCCAAGATGGTGTGGAAATGAGAGGTGGATATTTTTGGGAGACAATTCTTCAGAGGTCTCTTGCATCTCTGCATGACTTGCAAACAGACTAACTGCCTCATCATTTCAGACTATTTTTGCAATGATGATAGTAGAGGAAATGGCTTTTGAAGAGACAGTATATCCCTCTGGACCATAGGGAAGATTTACTTAATATTCAGTATAGTTACAATGTTTCTTTGTTCAGTATAGTCATAATGTTTTTGTTCCAGAGTAAAGCTTGGGTAGGTTTACTTACTGCTCATTCTAAAATTTGAGTTCCATAAACTCATGGTTCTTTCTTTATAATTCCTCCTCTATAACACAACCCACTGAATGTACAAGCATTACCTAGCTTTCCTTGTGTTGCCTTGTGAACATTAGGGTTTGGGTAATGGTCACAAATATGATCTTTGACTACTGCTGTTGTGTGAGTAATAAAGTCCTGTATCTTTGACTCAAAATGACAATGGCTTCTGCTAGTGTTCATGAAACTGTGGTCAGGTAATTTGATAACTTGCAAGTAGGGTAAACTCTCAGGCCCATCACAGATTAGTTCTTAATAACAGGTCATGTATCTTCATCTCAAAAGATTACTAATTTTTTTGGGGGGGAGGTTCAATTTGTTTACATACAGAGAAGGGGGAGAGAGAGAGAGGAAGAAAAGGGAGAGGAAGAGAGGAAGAGCAAGAAGAGGAAGAGACAGAGGAGGAAGAGAAAAAGGAGGAAGAGGAGGAGGAGGAAGAAGGATGAGGAGGAGGAGGAAGAAGGAAGAGGAGGATAAGGTGGAAGAAGAAAAAGAATCAAGAGAGGTACCTCGATGTACTTAGTTGCAGGCAGCAGTCTAGGAAAGACATAAAGGTCACTGGTTGGAACTGAATATCATAACAGCTTTATTTCTTGATCATTTTCCATTTTATCAACATTAGCAATGGCCAGGAAGACTTGTTCCAGTGTTATCGGACTGATAGAATAGTCTTCTAAATTGAAATGCACTTTAGCTTCCTCCAAAATACTAAACACCTTTAACAGAAAAAAAAATTATGGTGTTACCATTGCAATATCCTTAGAGGAACCTTTTCCTCACCCAATCATTCCCCAACTCCTACCAGGTTTATACTTATGGACAAAAAGGTATAGAAGGAGGAAATTAGAAAGTAGAAGGAAAAGATGGTTGAAAAACAGAGAAAAGGAGGCAGTTCTCCATCCTTATTCTCTTGATAGGTATGGAATAATAGAATTTAGAGTTTTAAGTCTTAATCAAATTATAGCAGCCATTGAAAAGTTAAAGATTTTTCTTCTCTGACAATGTCAGGTTTCCATTCCACATGCGTGAATCCCAAATGTTTCCTGTCAGTCCTCTATTAACACATAATGTTAAAATTGGTATGATTTTGATAATCACCTTTCCCCAGCAAATTTCCTTTCTGGGAATGTGGTAGTAAATAATTCCTTGATACTCCTGGCTTATGATGTTACCTATGAAAAATTTGATAGGTGATTAACAGAGTGCCCACATTTGATAGAGTTTTATAACATTCCCCAATAATTCCCATTCCAATTGTCTGCAACAATGGAAGAGAGAGTATATACAATTAATACAAAAGATGACAATCTCTAAACCCATCTGTGACTTTAAGTGTTTCAATAGATTTATATCCACATGAAGTATGGTCTTATTGCCTGTAGTTTGTAAAAATTTCAGAGGCTGGCATAATCTCTTTTAGGCATGGAAAAATGATAGCTCACAAGCTTACTTTGCCAAACACAACATAGATGAATCCAAATGTTCTATAGAACTGTGTCTAAACATTGCCCTGAAACTATGCTCATACAGTGTGGGTGTGGTTTCTTTTTCCAGTTGTGTGTGTGTGTGTGTTAGGGTCTTTATACTATTGTTATGACTAGACAAACTTCATTCTAAAGGAAAGCTAAAATTCTTGTATATAAAACATAAATGTGGAGGCTTTCACTGAAGCAATGAGCTATTACAGCATTTGAAAATATGGTAGTGATATTGTAGCCATTCCTAGTTGATAGGATGCATTTATATTTATTATCACACAATTGGAGATTACTGCAAGTGGAATTAATTGGGGTTAAAATACTTAAATAAGTTACATGTCAATAATAGTGATTTTTTGGTAATGCATCCCTATCTACTCTCTAGTAAACATTTAAAAAACTTTTAAAATTGTGAAATATGAGGGGGAACCCCCCCAAACCTGGAATTATCTTCTGGATGGTGGGCCTCTTGTAGTACAGGCTTCCTCCATCAGGTGAATATTCTAGGAACTCATCTGTATCAGTGTGCCAGCTGGTGTTGTTGTGAGAGGCTGTCATGATGGGTGATTTACAAGCATACCTGCCCACACCACGTTGAGTGTTCAGCCATTTTTGACCAAAAATGGCATGACCCCCATGCCCCACCCTCACTATTCATCCGATCTCACCCTTAGTGACCTTTTTATTTGTTTATCCAGATGAAAAAAGTCCTCAAAGTGAAACATTTTCCTTATGTGGAAGAAGTGAAACAAAAAACAGCAGAAGCACTAAAAGGCATCAAAATCAATGAGTTAAGAAACTGCTTTGAGCGAGAACCAAGATGGCGGCAAGGGTAGACACACTGCGCCTCCTCGCACAACCAAAACTGACTGAAAATCAAATGGCAAGGAAGTCCGACACCAAGGAGATAAAAAATAAACATCCAGACGGGTAGGAGGGGCAGAGACAGGCAGCGGGGGTGGAGAGGACTCGCATTGCCGTGGCAGGACTGAGACTGGTGGAGTGTGGGACCAATGGGACAGGCAGTCTGACCACTAGCAGACCCTGCAGCCCTACATTCATGCATAGATAAACCGAGAGGGCCGGACTCAGAGTGGCAGAGAACAGGGCAGGCAGAGCTGCGGGTAGCACCCCACGGCCCCACATTCACACATAGATAAGCCGGGATGAATGGCGGGGAGCGAAGTAGACCGTGTAACCCAGGGCTCCAGCTCGGCGAAATAAAGCCTCAAACCTCTGAGTGAAAACACCCGTGGGGGTTGGGGTGGCAGTGGGAGAAACTCCCAGCCTCACAGGAGAGGTTGTTGGAGAGACCCACAGGAGCCTAGAGTGTGCACAAGCTCACCCACTCGGGAACCAGCACCAGAGGGGCCCAATTTGATTGTGGGTAGCAGAGGGAGTGACTGAAATCTGGCAGAGAGTGGAGCAGGCCCCATTACTCCCTCTCGGCCCCTCCCCCATGTATAGCACCACAGCACAGCAACCAGCATTACCCCGCTCCACAGAACGCCAAAGGCTCCGCCCCTTTAAGTAACAGAAGCACCAAGACCAAAAAAAATGGCCCAAATGACAGAACACTTCAAAGCTCGAGAAATAATTCAACTAAGCAGCAAACAGATAGCTAACCTATCAGATGCACAGTTCAAAACACTGGTAATCAAGAAGCTCACAGAATTGGTTGAATTTGTTCGAAAACTAGATGAAAAAATGAAGGCTATGCTAAGAGAGACAAAGGAAAATGTACAGGGAACCAATAGTGATGCAAAGGAAACTGGGACTCAGATCAATGGTGTGGACCAGAAGGAAGAAAGAAACATCCAACCAGAAAAGAATGAAGAAACAAGAATTCCGAAAAATGAGGAGAGGCTTAGGAACCTCCAGGACATCTTTAAACATTCCAACATCTGAATTATAGGGTTGCCAGAAGGAGAAGAGGAAGAACAAAACATTGAAACTTACTTGAACAAATAATGAAGGAGAACTTCCATAATCTGGCAAAGGAAATAGACTTCCAGGATGTCCAGGAAGCTCAGAGAGTCCCAAAGAAGCTGGACCCAAGGAGGAACACACCAAGGCACATCATAATTACATCACTCAAGATTAAAGAGAAAGAGAGAGTCTTAGAAGCAGCAAGAGAAAAGAACACAGTTACCTACAAAGGACTTCCCATAAGACTGTCAGCTGATTTCTCAAAAGAGACCTTACAGGCAAGAAGGGGCTGGCAAGAAGTATTCCAAGTCATGAAAGGCAAGGACCTACATCCAAGATTGCTCTATCCAGCAAAGCTATCATTTAGAATGGAAGGGCAGATAAAGTGCTTCTCAAATAAGGTCAAGTTAAAGGAGTTCATCATCACCAAGCCCTCATTATATGAAATGTTAAAGGGATTTATCTAAGAAAAAGAAGATAAAAACTATGAACAGTAAGAACGACAGCAAACTCACAGTTATTAACAACCACACCTAAAACAAAAACAAAAGCAAACTAAGCAAACAACTAGAACAGGAACGGAACCACAGAAATGGAGATCACATGGAGGTTTATCAGCAGGGCAGTGGCAGGGGGAAAGGGGGGGAAAGGTACAGAGAATAAGTAGCATAAATGATAGGTGGAAAATAGACAGGGGGAGGGTAAGAATAGTGTAGGAAATGTAGAAGCCAAAGAACTTATAAGTATGAGCGATGGACATGAACTATAGGGGGAGAATGTGGGAGGGAGGGGGTGGCAGGTAGAGTGGAGTGAGGGTGGGGCAATGGGACAACTGTAATAGCATAATCAATAAATATATTAAAAAAAAGAAACTGCTTTGAGCAGTGGAACAAATATCTGGATAGGTGTATTGCATCAAATGGAGAGTACTTTGAAGGTGACTGAAGTTTAAACATGTAAGAATAATACACAATTTTTATTCTTATTTTTTAAAAGATATTATTTAATTTTAGAGAGAGGAGAAGGGAGGGAGAAACAGCAGGAAAAAAACACCGATGTGTGAGAGATACATCGTTGGGTTGCCTCTTACATGCCCCCAACTGGGGACCTTGCCTGCAACCCAGGCATGTGCCCTGACTGGGAATCAAACCAGTGACCCCTTGGTTTGCAGGCTGGTACTCAGTCCACTGAGCCACAACAGCCAGGGCTAAATACACAATTTTTATACATAAATTCAATTTTGGGGTCCCCTTTTATATATCAAAGATATAAAAAGTATATGGAACATAAATGTACAGCTGCTAAGCTGTACAATAAAGTTAACAAACATGTCACCAGCACCAGAATTCTAGACATCACTTATGTGCCACTACTAAGACTCACTTTCTTTCCCTTAAAGAAACTATCTTGTTTTTTATGGCAAGCATTTATTTGCTAGTCTTTATAGTTTTGTTACTGAAATATGAAACCCTAAATACTATAGTTGGTTTTGCTTTCTTTGTACTTTACATAAATGCAGTCATACAGTATGTATTATGTATTTTTATTTGTTCTTTCACTCATAGTTTAAGATTTATCCATGTGTTTGTGTACTGCTATACTTCATTCATTTTTATTACATACATGACTAACACAGTTGTCACAAGTCAGCCCTACCTATATTACCTGGGAATGTTGTTGCAATGAATTCTTTGAACTCCTTTAATTTATTTTCATTCTTATCAATCTTAATTTTTACTGTCAGAGTATATATATCACTAAACTTGTTCTTGAGGTGCTGAGGGCTGCCTAGGCACTTGAATCTCCCCTTCACCATGATGGCCAGCCTGGTACAGAGGGCCTCACATTCTTCCATGCTAGGGGGACAAAAAAGATATGGCTGAAGAGACTCCCTTTCAGAGGGAAAATTCAGTATTTCACAACAGAGCTAGGACTTTAAAGTAACATTTGCAGTAGAAAAGCTTGGTATTGTAGAGTATCTCAAATAAGACCATATTTGAGATGAGGAGATTTTAAAATTAAAAAGATAGATTCCTAAATCTATGATAGAAAGAGTTGCCTTCTTATCTTCTCTTCATTCTGGATTACAGAACTCAATTTAGGATTCTTGGCTTTAGCCAAAAATTAGTCTCTACCTTTTATGTAGCTCATATACTTAGATAAGTTCACTGACATATTTCTGGCTCCACTAATTCTTTCCTACACTCTTTTAAAACTATTCTATTTATCCACCTTTTAAAAAAGAGTATAGGAGGGAATTAGTGGAGCAAAAACTATGGTACATTTACGTGATGGAATACTACGTAGTAGAAAGAAGGAAGGAGCCCCTACCCTTTGTAACAGTATGGATGGAACTGGAGAACATTATGCTAAATGAAATAAGCCAGTGAAGGACAAATACCATATGATCTCACCTATAAGTGGAACCTAATCAACAAAACAAATAAGCAAACAAAAATATAACCAGAGACATTGAAATTAAGAACAAACTGACAGTAACCAGAGGGGAAGTCAGAGGAGATAATTGGGGGGAGAAGAGGGAAGGGTTTTTAGGAACAACTATAAAGGACACATGGAGAAAACCAAGGGGGGGGGTGAGATCAGGGGTGGGAGGTGGGGATGGCTGGAGTGGGGGGGATAGAGACAGTATACTTGAATAACAATAAAAAATAAAATAAAACAGTAAAAATTTTCTATTTGGTTATTTTTAGAAAGAGAAGAAGGGAGGGAGAAAAAGAGGGAGAAAAACATTGATGGGTTGCCCCTCAAATGCCCCTAACCAGGAATGTGGCCTACAACCCAGGTATGTGCCCTGACCAGGAATCAAACTGGTGACTCTTCAGTTTGCAGTATGACACCCAGCCCAATGAGCCACACTGGTCAGGGCCCTCCCAAACTCTTCTTGTTCTCAACCAAACCTCTCAATGGGTCATACCTGTGGGAAGTCATGATGATAGCTTTGCCACTTTTACTCATCCATGTCACCATGTCCCAGAGAAGGCGCCGGGCTACTGGGTCCATGCCAGTAGATGGCTCATCCAGGAAGACAACTGAGGGCTTTCCCATTAGGGCAATAGCAGTATTCAATTTACGTTTGTTTCCTCTACTTTATCATCATAAGAGAGGAGAGAAAGTGGAGGAGAAAGAAAAAAATAAGGGTACACAAGTCATTAATTCATAGGAAAGAATTAGTTCATATATACAGAATGCTGATTTGATATGGATTACAAAGCAGCAGGCCAAAATCCAGGTGTATATATCAACTCATTTTCATTAAAATGACATTTTTAAATAATTTATTTTAGTATCATTATTGGCATAATATTTTTGTTTTGGAGAAATAAAGAATTGTATGGAGATAGAAATGAAGGTGCTCTTTTTGAAATGCAAAGGCTCATGTCTACAAAATGTTAACATCATATAAGTGGGATCTGCCTTATTCTTGACATCTGAACCCTGATAGGACATGATGTTTTTTTTTTATTGTTGTTTTTTTTAATTTTTTTTATTGTTATTCAATTACAGTTGTGTGCCTTTTCTCCCCATCCCTCCACCCCACCCCAGCCAACCCCCCTCCCTCCCCCACCTCCACCCTCCCCCTTGATTTTGTCCATGTGTCCTTTATAGTAGTTCCTGTAATCCCCTGTCCTCACTGTCCCCTCGCCACTCCCCCCTGTCCATTGTTAGATTGTTCTTAACTTCAATGTCTCTGGTTATATTTTGTTTCCTTTTTTTTTCTTCTATTTATTATGTTCCAGTTAAAGGTGAGATCATATGGTATTTGTCCCTCACCATCTGGCTTATTTCACTTAACATAATGCTCTCCAGTTCCATCCATGCTGTTGCAAAGGGATAAGCTCCTTCTTTCTCTCTGCTGCGTAAAATTCCATTGTGTAAATGTACCATAGTTTTTGGATCCACTCGTTGCTTCCAGTATTTGGCTAATGTAAATTGTGCTGCTATGAACATTGGGGTGCACAGGTTCTTTTGGATTGGTGTTTCAGGGTTCTCAAGATGGATAAAAGACTTAAATATAAGTTGTAACACCATAAAAGGACATGATGTTATTTCAGTTATTGCCTCTGTGTGACAGAGGGATCAGGTTAACAGTAGAAACACAGGTAAATGGATTAATAATTGCAACAACATAGTATCTTACCTATATGTGTAGAGAAACTTATCAGCATCAGTTTCCAGGTGCATTGAATGCAAAAATGTTTCTACATACTTGTAGATGTTTGGCTCAGGGACCCCCTGCAGCCTGGCATACATGATCAGCAATTCCCGACCCGTCATGTGGTTCAGCACAGGGTCAGACTGAGGACAATAGCCAATTCTTGACCTAACCTGAATCAAGATGGTACTAATAAGCAACAGACCCAAGTCAACTGTTCCAATGAGCATACAGTTTATACAGATGAAATAGAAAACCATCTTAAGAAGCTTCGACACCCATAGAGCTCGCAACAAGGATTATTTATTTTCTAGTCTAAAGAATATTTACAGCTGAACTCACTGTAGTAAAATGTAATACTAATATTCATAACTGGAATTTTTAACAAATATCTATTATATACTACTATGTACCCAATGTAGATTTTTTGTTAGAGGAAGTTGCCTATTCAAACCAGAGAGGATGGGGGAGAGGGATAATAGGGGATAATAGGGGAAGGGTCATCAAGGAACATGTATAATGGACACATGGACAAAGCCAAAGGGGGGTAGGTTAGAGAGTGGGAGGCAGGGATGGGTGGGGCAGGGGGCATGGTTGGGTGAAAATGGGGACAACTGTACTTGAACAACAATAAACAAATAAATATTATTAGGAAAAGCTATTCTATTAAATCAATTAAGATAATGTATAGAATTTCACTTCCAGCATTGGCCAAGTAACTTATATCAGGCTAAGCCTCCGACAGATGACAATTATATATATAATACATATACATATATCTATATATATATATATAAAGAATACAAAAATAAACAAGTTGGACTACATCAAACTAAAAAGCTTCTGCACAGGAAAGGAAGTCATCAATAAAATGAAAGGCAACTTACTAAATGGGAGAAAGTATTTTCAAATCATATATCTGATAAGGGGTTAATATTTAAAATCTATAAAGAAACCATATAGCTCAATAATAAAAAGCCCCCAAACAATCTGATTAAAAAATGGGCAGAGGATCTGAATAGATATTTTTTTAACTTGAGTTTATTGGAGTGACATTAAAATTACATAGGTTTCTGACCTGGCTGGTGTAGCTCAGTGGGTTGAGCTCAGGCCTGTGAACCAAAGGGTCATTGGCTCGATTCCCAGTCAGGGCACATGCCTGGGTTGGGGACCAGGTCCTCAGTAGGGGGTATGAGAGAGGCAACCACACATTGGTGTTTCCCTCTTTTTCCTTCTGTTCCCCTCTCTCTAAAAATAAAATAAAATCTTAAAAAATCTATATAGGTTTCAGGTGTACAATTCTATAATACATCATATGTATATTGTATTGTGTGTTCACCACCTCAAGTCATCTCCTTTCATCACCATTTATCTTCCCCTTACTTTCTTCTACCTCCCCATCCCTCCCCTCTGGCAATCACCATATGGTTGTCTGTGTCCATAAGTCTTTTGTTTCCATTGCTTAATTCCTTCACCTTTCTGACCCAGCCTCCAATGCCCTCCCCTCTGACAGTTGTTAGTCTGTTCTCTACATCCGTAAGTCTGTCTCCACTTTGTTCATTAGATTTCATATATGAGTGAGATCATATGGTAATTGTCTTTCTATGACTGGTTTATCTCACTTAACACAATAATCTCTAGGTCCATCTGGGCTATCTCAAAATTAATATTTCTTCTTTTTTTATGGCTGAGCAGTCCATTGTGTAAATGTACCACAGCTTAAATTTTTTCATAGTTTATTTTTATTGTATTTTTCTATTACATTTATGCCCCTTACACCCTCTTTCACCTCCACCCACCTCTGCCCCCCACTATCACCACACTATTGACCATGCCTGTGAGTTATTTTTCTTTTTGCTCAATCTCTCCACCCCCCAACCTTCCCAGCCTGCTCTCTGTCTATGAGTCTGTCTCTGTTTTGCTTGTAAGTTCAGTTTGTTCATTAGATTCCACATATGAGTAAAGTCATATGGTATTTGTCTTTTTCTGACTGGCTTATTTCACTTAGCATAGTTCTCCAGGTCCAAGCATGCTGTCGCAAAAATTAAAATTTTCTTTTTTAGGCTGAGTAGTTTTCCATTGTGTAAATGTATTATAGCTGTTAAATCCATTCATCTATTGATGGACATTTGAGCTGCTTACAAATCTTGGCCACTGTAAATAATGCTTCAATGAACACAGGGGTGCATATATTCTTTCAAATTAGTGTTTTGGTTTTCTTCACATAAATTCCCAGAAGTGAAATCACTGGGTCATAAGGTAGTTCCACTTTTAATTTTTTCAGGTAACTCCATACTGCTTAACACAGTGGCCTCACTAATCTGCATTCCCACCAATAGTGCAAAAGAGTTTCCCCTTCTTCAAATCTTCACCAGAACTTGTTGCTTGTTGATTTATTGATGATAGCCATTCTGGTAGGTATGAGGTGATATCTCACTGTGCCTTTAATTTGCATTTATTTGATGTTATTGATGTTGAGCATCTCATTTATTCATTGTTATTCAAGTACATTTATCTCCATTTTCCTGCCACCACTTCCCCCTACACCCACCCCCACATCCCCCCCTCAATCCTTTCCCCCTTTGGCTTTGTCCATGGGTCCTCTATATATGTTCCTTGACTACCCTGTCCTTTTCCCCCCTGTTACTCCCTTTCCTCCTTCCCTCTGGTTGCTGTCACAGTTTGTTTTTTATTTCAGTGTCTCTGGTTATATTTTGCTTGTTTGTTTGTTTTGTTGATTAAGTTCCATTTATAGGTGAGATCATATGCTATTTGTCTTTCATTGCCAGGCTTACTTCACTTAGCATAATGCTCTCCCGTTCTATCCATGCTGTTGCAAAAGGTAGGGACTACACAACTTTCTTTCTGCTGTATAGTATTTCTTTGTGTAAATGTACCAGTTTTTTGATCCACTCATTTGCTGATGGGCACTTAGGTTGCTTCCAGCACTTGCTATTGTAAATTGTGCTGCTATGAACATTGGAGTGCAGAGGTTCTTTTGGATTGGTGTTTCAGGATTCTTAGGGTAAAATCCCAGCAGTGGAATTGCTGGGTCAAAACTCAGTTCCATTTTTAGTTTTCTGAGGAAATTCCATAGTGTTTTCCACAGTGGCTGCACCAGTCTGCAATGCCACCAACAGTGCACTACAGTTCCCTTTTCTCCACATCCTCACCAGTACTTTCTGTTTGTTGATTTGTTTATGATGGCCATTCTGACTGGTGTGAAGTGGTATCTCATTGTGGTTTTATTTTTTATTGATTATACTATTACAGTTGTCCCATTTTCCCCACTTTATTCCCTTCCACTCTGCACCCCCCTCCCACCCACATGCCCCCATCCCTTAGTTCATGTCCATGGGTCATACATATACATTCTTTGGCTTCTACATTTCCTACACTATTATTAACCTCCTCCTGTTTATTTCGTACCTATTATTTATGCTTTTTATTCCCTGTATCCTTCCCCCTATTCCCCCCACTCCACCTCCCCACTGATAACCATCCTTGTGATCTCCATTTCTCTGATTCTGTTCCTGTTGTAGTTGTTCGTTTAGTTTGTTTCTGGGTTTTTTTTTTTAGGTTTGGTTGTTGATAGTTGTGAATTTGTTGTTATTTAACTGTGCACAGTTTTTTAAATCTTCTTTTCCTTAGATAAGTCCCTTTAACGTTTCATATAATAAGGGTTTGGTGGTGATGAATTGTAAGGAACTGGTATGCATGGCAATGGTGAATGTAGCTCAGACATGGTTTGGAAAACTGACAGGCGTGAGGCAGCACAAAGGAGCCAGGCCCAGATTGGCTTTCCCGTGGGGAACTAGGCCTGCCTTGTATCTAGGCTGCTTTGAGGTTTGCTTTTGCTACAACTCCCTTACCCTGAGTTAAGGCAGCAAATGTTTAATGCATATCTTTGAAGAAACTTCCTAAAGTCTGTGCTAAACCTCCCAAGGACCAAGTGTAACCAGTTCAACCACTTTTCCCCTTGCATTTGCAACATCTTATTCTTTGTTATCTGCAAGAAGTAATCACCTAAAGTAAACCTGAGCATAATAAATGAGAACCTTCCTTGATGTAAGGCTCCCAGAAAAGCAATAAAAGCCTGTCCAGGTAAGGGTTGGGGTGCTGTCTCACTCAGAGAGTGGCCATGCCATCCCTTTTCTCCACAGGACTTCTGCAGTCTGTGTGAATTTCTTCATCGAATCTACAACACCACGGACACTGCTGGTCGGAGTCCACATCAATGAACTCCTTTAACTTGACCTTATCTGGGAAGCACTTTATCTGCCCTTCCATTCTAAATGATAGCTTTTCTGGATAGAATAATCTTGGATGTATGTCCTTGCCTTTCATGACTTCAAATACTTCTTTCCAGCCCCTTCTTGCCTGCAAGGTTTCTTTTGGGAAATCAACTGATAGTCTTACGGGAACTCCTTTGTAGGTAACCATCTCCTTTTCCCTTGCTGCTTTTAAGATTCTATCTTTATTTTTAATCATGGGTAATGTAACTATGATGTGCCTTGGTATGTGCTTCCTTTGGTCCAACTCCTTTGGGATTCTCTGAACATCCTGGACTTCCTGGAAGTCTATTTCCTTTGCCAGATTGGGGAAGTTCTCCATTATTTTTTCAAAAATGTTTTCAATTTCTTGCTCTTCTTCTTCTCCTTCTGGCACCCCTATGATTCAAATGTTGGAACATTTAAAGTTGTCCTCACCAGTCTGCATTCCCACCAACAGTGCACTAGGGTTCCCCTTTTTTCCGCATCCTCTCCAACATTTGTTTGTTGATTTGTTTATGTTGGCCACTCTCACTGGTGTGAGATGGTACCTCATTGTGGTTTTAATTTGCATCTCTCTGATGGCTAGTGATGCTGAGCATCTTTTCATATGTCTCTGGGCCCTCTGTGCCCATCAGCAAATGAGTGGATCAAAAAATTATGGTACATTTACACAATGGAATTCTACGCAGCAGAGAGAAAGAAGGAGCTTATACCCTTTGCAATGGCATGGATGGAACTGGAGAGCATTATGCTAAGTGAAATAAGCCAGGTGGTGAGAGATAAATACCATATGATCTCACCTGTAACTGGGATATAATCAACAAAAGAAAAAAAGCAAACAAAATATAACCAGAGACACTGAAATTAAGAACATTGTAACAATAGCCACGGGGAAGTGGGGAGGGGATAGTGGGCAGAGGGGTCTATAGGAGCTACTATAAAGGACACAAGGACAAAATCAAGGGGGAGGGTGAAGGTGGGGGAGGGAAGTGGGACTGGCTGGGGTGGGGTGGAGGGAACGGGAGAAAATGCAGACAATTGTAACTGAATAAAAATAAATTAATTAATTTTAAAAAAGTTGTCCTGTATGTTTCTAAGCCTATCCTTATTTTTAAAAAATTCTTCTTTCTTCATTCTGTTCTGGTTGAATGTTTCTTTCTTCCTTCTTGTGCAAACCATTGATTTGAGTCCTGGTTTCCTTCCCTTCACTGTTGGTACCCTGTGCATTTTCCTTTAATTCACTTTCCATAGCCTTCACTTTTTCCTCTATTTTCCTACTATACTCACCATTTCTGTAAGCATCCTGCTTACTAGTGTTTTGAACTGTGCATCTGATAGGTTGGCCATCTCTTCATCACTTTATTGTATTTTTTCTGGAGATTTCATCTGTTTTTTCATTTGGGCTAAATTTTTTTTGTCTCAGTACACCTGTTACGTACTAAGGGGCGGAGCCTTAGGTATTTGCCATGGTGAGGTAACCCACCCTCACTAGGTTGTGGTGCTGTATGTGGGGGAGGAGTCTGAGAGGTAACAATGCAGCTTGCTCAGCTCTCCGCCGGCTTTCAGTCACTTCCTCTGATACCCACAAGCAAATTGGGCTCTTCTGGTACTGATACCAGGGTGAGTAGTTTTGTGTACATTTTAGGACCCTGTGGTTCTCTCCAAAAAACTCTTCTGTGAGTCTAGGAATTTCTCCTGCTACCTCAACCCCCACAGGATTTTTCAGTCAGAGGTTTTGAGGCATTATTCCCTGCTCTAGTTGTGCAGTCTGTCTTGTTCCCTAGTTGGTCCTCCCAGTTTATCTCCTCGGAAATGTGTTACTGCCTGCTCCACCAGCCGCCGCTTCTCCTGGTCCTCCAGCCACTGCCACCTTGCCAGTCCCTGTCCTCCAGCCACTACCTTGGTATGAGTCTTCTCCAGCCCAGCTCCCTGGATCTGCCCCTCCTATAGGTCTGGATGAATGTTTTTTTCTTTTACTCCTTGGTTGTTGGGCTTCCATATGGTTCAATTTTCTGGCAGTTCTGGTTATTTTTTGTTTTTAAATTTGTTGTTGTCCTTCTTTTGGTTGTGTGAGGTGGCAAAGTGTGTCTACCTATGCCTCCATCTTAGCCTGAAGTCTGTTTTTTTGTTTGTTTGTTTGTTTCCCTTGCCTGAAAAGATATATCAGAAAGAATATTGATATGAGGAATGTCCTAGATTTTGCTGCTTGTGTTATATTCCAGGATTTTAATATTTTTGAGTCTAACATTTATGTCTTTAATCCATTTTGAATTTATTCTTGTTTGTGGTGTAATAGGATAGTATAGGTTCATTTTTCTGCATGTATCTGTTCAATTTTTTCCAACATCATTTATTAAATAAACTATCTTTAGCCTATTGTATATGCTTGCTTCCTCTGTCAAATATTTATTAACTGTAAAGGCATGAGTTTATTTCTGGGCTCTGTATTCTGTTCCATTGATCTATGTGTCTGTTTTTATGCCAGTACCATGCTGTTCTGATTACTATGGCCTCATAGGAAAGTTTCTTATTAGGTGGCACGATTCCTACAACTTTGTTCATCTTTCTCAAGATTGCTGTTGTTATTTGGGGGCTTTCATGATTCAACATAAATTTTTGAAATATTTGTTCTATTTCTGTGAAACACATCATTGGTATCTTGATAGGAATTGTGTTGAATCTGGATTGCTTTAGGAAGTGTGGACATTTTACTAATGTTAATTTTTTCTATCCCTGAACCCAGTACATACTTACACTTATTTGTATCTTTTATTTCTTTCTTCAGTATCTTATAATTTTCTGAGTACATGTCTTTTACATTTTGGTTAAGTTTATTCCTAGGTATTTTTTCTATTTGAAGTAATTGTGAATAGGACTGTTTCCTTAATTTCTCTTTCTGATAGTTCATTAGTGGTGTATAAAAATGCCACCAATCTTTGAATATTATTTTATATCCTGTTACTTTACTGAATTCATTTATCAGTTATAGTATTTCCTGGTGGAATCTTTACGATTCTCTATGTACAGTATAGTGTCATGTGCAAATAATGACAGCGTTACTTCTTCCTTTTCAATTTGGATGCCTTTGATTTCTTTTTCTGGTTTTATTGCTGTGGCTAGGACTTCCAGTACTATGATGAATAAGAGAGGTGAAAGCAAAAACTGTTGTTTTGTTCTTGGACATAAGAGGAATATCTGCAGTTCTTGCTCATTGAGTATGATGCTGGCAGTGGGTTTGTCATATATGGCCTATATGATGTTTAGGTATGTTCCTTCTATTCCCACTTTGCTGTGAGTTTTTATTATAAATATGTGCTGGATTTTATGAAATGCTTTTTCTGCATCCATTGATATGATCATGTGCTTTTCCCCTTCATTTTGTTTATGTGGTGTTTCATATTTATTAATTTGGGAATATTGTACCAACCTTTCATACCTGGAGTAAGTCCTACTTACTATTGGTGTATGATGTTTTTAATGTATTGCTATATTTGGTTTTCTAATACTTTGTTGAGGGTTTTAGCATCTATGTTCATCAGGGGTATTGGCATATAATTTTCTTTTTTTGTACAGTCTTTATCTCATTTTGGAATGAGGATAATGCTGGCATTGTAAAATGAATGTAAGAGTATTCCCTCCTCTTGAATTTCTGGAATGGTTTTAGAAGGATAGGTGTTGTTCTCAAAAATGTTTGGGAAAATTCAAGGAGTTTTTTGATTACTGCTCCAATTTCATAGATGTAATCTGTGTATTCAGACTCTCATTCTTCCTGATTTAGTTTTGGAAAGTTGTATGTTTCTAGGAATTTATCTATTTTTTCCAGGTGGTCTAATTTGTTGGCATATAGTTCATAATATTTTCTTACAATCTTTTGTATGTCTCTGGTGTCAGTTGTTACTTCTATTTTGTATATGATTTTATTTTTTGGGGTCCTACCTCTGTTTTTGTGTGACAAGTGTAGTTAAAGATTTGTCAGTCTTGTTTGTTTTTCAAAGAATCAGCTCTTGAATTCATTGATCTTTTGCATTTTTTAGTCTCTATTTCATTTATTTCTGCTCTGATCTTTATTATTTCCTTCTTTCTACTTATTTTGGGCTTTTTTTGTTTGTTTGTGTGTTTTCAAGTTCCTGTTAGTGTAAAGGTAGATTGTTTATTTGAGCTCTTTCTTGTTTCATGAGATAGGTCTGTAATGATATGAATTTCCATCTTAGGATGGCTTTTGCTGTGTTCCTCAGATTTTGGGTTGTTGTATGCTCATTTTCATTTGTTTCAAGGTCTTTCAATTTCTTCATTGATCTCATTGTTAACCCAATCATTATTTAATAACATGCCGTGTAGCTTCCATGTCTTTGTGTATTTTCAGTTTTCTTCTTGTGATTGATTTTTAGTTTCATAGCATTATGGTCAGTAAAGATGCTTGATACGATTTCAATAAGCTTAAATTTATTGAGGCTTATATGTGTCCTGACATGTGGTCTATCCTAGAAAACATTTCATGTGCAGTTAAAAAGAATGTATATTCTGCTGCCTGGGATGAAATGCTGTTAAGATGTCAATTAATTTCATTTCATAAAATGTGTTATTTAAGGATGCCAGCTCCTTGATGATTTTCTGTCTGTAACATCTATCCATTGAAATCAATGGGGTATTACACTCCCCTACTATGACTATATTTCTGTCCATCAAGATTTGCTTTACATGTTACATATTTAGGTGCCCCTATGCGGGCTGCATGAATTTACAAGGTTTATAGCCTCTTGTTGAATTGTTCCCTTTATTATTATGTTGCATCCTTCTTTGTCTCTTACTATAGTCTTGGATTTAAAGTCTATTTTGTCAAATGTAAGTACTGCTGCACCAGCTTTCTTTTTCTTTCCATTTGCATGAAATATCTTTTTCCATCTCTTTACTTTTAGTCTGTGCCCATCTTTTGTTCAGAGGTGGGTCTCTGAAGACCATATCTATATGGATCTTGTTTTCTTATCCATTCAGCTATCCTGTCTTTTGAGGTGAGCATTTAAGCTATTTATATTTAAAGTGAATATTGATAGATATGTATTTATTGCCATTTTTAAAACTATTTTCTACTTCTTCTCCTCCTCCTCCTCTACCTCCTCTTTGTTCTACTTCTTTCTTCTTCTTCTTTATCTTCTCCTCTTCCTTCTTTTTTCTTCTTCTTCTCCTCCTCCCCCTCCACCCCCTCCTCCTTCTTCTTCTTTACTGGTTTGGTGGTAACAAATTCCTTTTGATTTTTCTTGTCTGGGAAGCTCTTTATTTCTCTTTCAATGTCCTTGCTTGGTTGTATATCCTTGCTTTTCATCACCTTGAATATTTCATGCCAATCCCTTCTGGCCTGAAATGTTTCTGTTGAGAAATCAGATGACAGTCTTATTGGAGCTGCCTTGTAGGTAACTAACTGCTTTTCATTGCAGCTTTTAAAATTCTAACCTTGTCTTTAAGCTTTGTCATTTAATTAGGTTTGACCTGGTGTAGGCTTCTTTGGCTCCATCTTTTTGGGGACTTTTTGGGCTTCTTGGACTTATGTGTCTTTTTCCTCCACCAGGTTAGGGAAGTTTTTGGTCTTTAGTTCTTCAAATAGTTTCTCAATCCCTTGATTTCTCTGTTCTCCTGGTATCCCTATGATGCAGATGGTGCACTTCATGTTGTCCCAAATGTTCCTTAAACTATCCTCATATTTTAAAAATTCTTTCTTCTTTTCCTTTTTGAAAAGTTACATTAATATTTATTCTGCTGCAATTTTTCTAGGGGTGTTTTCTCTAGGAAGGACTATTGACATAGAAGGAAGAGGGTATTCTGGATTCCTTGGCTATAATAGTATCCCCTCCATTGTAACACTTCTGAACAGAGATTTGTATTATTGTATTTAAAAATGAATTCCAATAAAGCAGGCTGTACAACTCAAAACCTACTAAATCATTTTTCTTCAGTACTATGTTTTTACTCTTTTAGTTATTTCTTTTGATTCAATCAATTACTTGATTTAGTAACTTCCTACATGCCATCATATCAATGTTCTTGAACCCGTTCACCAAAAATTACAGGAATATTTCCTCAGTATTTTTTTATTGTTGTTCAAGTATTCCATTTCCCCCCATTCCCTGCCACCGCAGCCATCCACACTTCGCACCCCTGATCCCATACCCCCTTGGTTTCATACATGTGTCCTTTATAGTTTTTCCTGAAAACCCTTCCCCTGTCCCCCCATTACCCCTCCCACTCCCCTTTGATCACTGTCAATTTGTTCTTTATTTCAATGTCTTGGATATATTTTGCTTGTCTGTTTGTTTTGTTGATTAGGTTGCACTTACAAGTGAGATCATATGATGTTTGTCTTTCACTGCCAGGCTTATTACATTTAGCATAATGCTCTCTAGTTCCATCCATGCTGTCGCAAAGGGTACGAGTTCCTTCCTTCTTTCTGTTGCATATATACCATTGTGTAAATGTACCATAATGTTTTGATTCATTCATTTACTGATGGGCACTTAGGTTGCTTCCAGCACTTGGCTATTCTAAATTGTGCGGCTATGAGCATTGAGATATAGAGGTTCTTTTGGATTGATGTTTTAGAATTCTTAGGATAAAATCCCAGCAGTGAATTGCTGGGTTAAAAGGCAGTTCCATTTTTAGTTTTGTGAGGAAATTCCACAGTGGCTACACCAGTCTGCATTCACACCAACACTGCACTAGGGTTCCCTTTTCTCCACATCCTCTCCAACACTTCTTGTTTGTTGATTTGTTTATGTTGGCCATTCTGACTGTTGTTAAGTGGTATCTCATTGTGGTTTTAATTTGCATCTCTCTGATGGCTACTGATAGCGAGTATCTTTTCATATGTCTCTGGGCCCTCTGTATGTCCTCTTTGGGGAAGTGTCTGTTCAGGTCCATTGCACATTTTTTAATTGGGTTGTTTGTCTTCCTGGAGTGGAGTCGTGTGAGTTCTTTATCTATTTTGGAGATGAAACCCTTATCTGAGGTATCATTGGTGAATATGTTTTCCCATATGGTTGGTTCTTTTTTCATTTTAATGCCATTATCTTTAGCTGTGCAGGAGCTTTTTATTTTGCTGAAGTCCCATTTGTTAATTTGTTCCTTTATGTCTCTTGCTCTAGGGGACATATCAGTGAAATATTGCTGCCTGGAATGTCTGAGATCTTCCTGCCAATGTTTTCCTCTAGGACTTTTATGGTGTTACGACTTATATTTAAGTCTTCTATCCACCTTGAATTTATTTTTGTGTATGGTGTAAGGTGGTGATCGAGTTTCATTTTTTTGCACGTAGCTGTCCAGATCTCCCAACACTATTTGTTGAAGAGGCTATTTTTGCTCCATTTTATGCTCCTGCCTCCTTTGTCAAATATTAATTGACCATAGACACTTGGGTTTATTTCTGGGCTCTCTGTTCTGTTCCATTGGTCTATGTGCTTGTTTTTATGCCAGTACCAGGCTGTTTTGATCACAGTGGCTTTGTAATACAGTTTGATATCTGGTATTGTGATCCCTCCTACTTTGTTCTTCTTTCTCACAATTGCTGAGGCTATTTGGGGTCATTTATGGTTCCATATATGTTGGGAACTGCCCTGCCTAGTTTCCGAAGCCGTAAACCCCCATGGTTAAGGCTGAGTCAGAGACCTCGGGACCATAAGCCATTAAGGAGACAAAGCTTATCTCCCTGGCAGGGGTGCCATCTCTGCCCACTTTACCCTGCTTGGCCCTGAGCTTGACCAGTTTGACAATGACGGGTAAGATTCTGCAAGGGAGGAACAACCTAAGACAGGCATGGTCACAGAAAAGGCCCACAGGGAAGGACTCTAGGTGCTATAGAAAAAGGGGGTGATGGACCCTTGCCCCTTGGCTTTGACATAGCCTGAGTCCTCATTCTGTCTGCAAGAAGTCTCCTAATCTCTTGGCTGCCTTACTTCCCTTGCCTGACTTAAGCCTGAAACAATAACAGAGGGCAGTGCAGTCCTGTGCTGGGAGGGGCAGATTCCCTGGGGAATCAGGCCTAAGAAAGAATGCATACAATCCTGTGAAACCTGCTTTATTTATACCCTCAGCTTAAATGATAAGGGTCCAGGCCTGAAATGAGTCTGTCTCCCAAAGTTTTATAGCCCTTTAACTAACTGACTGTAACTCAGAATAAGCCTTCAAAGTTCTCTATAGGTTATGTATTGTTTGACCCTTACTGCATGACAATGATTGATGAGCTTTATCTGCATTCTTGTGCAAAATGAACCTAATAAAAGCCCACGGAGGAAAAGGCTCTTGGCCCTTCTCCTTTGAGAGATCGGCCACCTCTCCTCCCGAAGCAGTTCATGTCTTGGTAGATTTATTCTCATCCGTGGCGGACGTGGGGCTCAGAGATAAAGCTCTGCGACACATATAAATTTCTGAACTGTTTGTTCTAGATCTGTGAAATATGTCATTGGTACTTTAATAGGCATTGCATTGAATCTATAAATTGCTTTAGGTAGTATGGCCATTTTGATGATGTTAATTCTTCCAATCCATGAGCATGGTACATGCTTCCATTTGTTTGTGTCTTCTTTAATTTCTTTCTTCAGCGTTGTATACTTTTCTGAGTACAGGTCTTTTACCTCCTTGGTTAGATTTATTCCTAGGTACTTTATTTTTCTTTTTGCCATATCAAATGGGATTTTTTTCATGATTTCTCTTTCTGATATTTCATTGTTGGTGTACAAAAATGCCTTTGATTTCTGAATATTGACTTTGTACCCTGCTTTTTTGCCAAATTCACTTTTTAGATCAAGTAGCTTTTTGGTGGAGCCTAAAGGATTTTCTATGTACACTATCATGTCATTGGCAAACAATGACAGTTTTACTCCTCCTTTCCAATTTGGATGCCTTTTATTTCTTTTTCTTGTCTGATTGCTGTGGCTAGGACTTCCAATACTATGTTGAATATGAGTGGTGAACATTTTCATCCTTGTCTTGTTCCTGGTATTAATGGGAAAGCTTAAGTTTTACCCATTGAGTGTGATGTTGGCCATAGGTCTCTTGTATATGGCCTTTATCATGTCATGGAATGCTCCCTCTATTCCCTCTTTGCTAAGTGTTTTTGTCATAAATTGGTGGTGTACCTTATCAAATGCTTTTTCTGCATCTATTGATATGATCATGTGATTTTTGTCTTTCCTTTTGTTTATGTGGTGTATTATGTTTATTGATTTGTGAGTATTGTACCATCTTTGCACCCCTGGAATGAATCCCACTTGATCATGGTGTATGACCTTTGTAATATATTGCTGGATTCTATTTGATATCATATTGTTGAGGATTTTAGCATGTATGTTCATCAGCGATATTGGCCTGAAGTTTTCTTTCTTTGTTATGTCTTTATCTGGTTTTGGGATGATGTTGGCTTCATAAAAAGAGTTTGGGAGACTTACCTCTTCTTGGATGCTTTGGAATAGTCTGCAGAGTACAGGGGTTAGCTCTTCCTTAAATGCTTTGTAAAATTCTCCTGTGAAACCATCTGGTTCAGGGCTTTTGTGTGCCAGGAATTTTTTGACTACTGTTTCGATTTTGTCAGCTGTTATTGGTCTTCTTCATTCAGCTGTTTTTGCTTCTTCTTCATTCAGTTTTGGAAGGTTGCATTTTTCTAGAAACTTGTCCATTTCACCTAGGTTTTCAAATTTCTCGACATATATGTGTTTGTAGTAGTTTCTTACAATCCTTTGTATTTCTGTGGTATTGGTTGTAATCTCTCATCTTTCTTATCTGATTGTGTTTATTTAGTCCTCTCTCTCTCTTTTTTTTTCTTGATGAGTGTTTGTAGAGGCCTGCTGATTTTGTTTAATTCAGAGAACCAGCCTCTGGATTTATTGATCCTTAGAATTTTTCTTTCAGTCTCTATGTCATTTAAGAATCTGCTGTGATCTCAATTATTTCCTTTCTTCTACTTGCTCTGGGATGTTTTTGTTGTTGTTCCTCCAGTTCTTGTAGATGTAGGGTTAGGTGGTTTATTTAAAATGCTTAAAAATTCTTTTTTCTTTTTGCTGTTTTGAATTGGTGTTTTTTCTACCTTGTCTTCCAAATTGCTGATTTATTCTTTTGTTTCATCTAACCTACTATTTATTTTTTGCAGTGTATTATTTATTTCAGATATTTCATTCTTTATTTCTGACTCTTTTAATAGTTTCTGTGTCTTTATTACATGTTTGGGCATCTGTATAAACATTTCTTTGATCTCTATATCTGATCAATTCATTGCCTCAATTTCTTTTAGCTCTTTTGGAGTAGTCTCTTCTTCTTTCATTTAAGGCTTGTTTCTTTGCCTTTCCATTTTGGCTGCCTCCTTGTGTTTGTTTCTACATATTAGGTAAATACTCAAAGACTCTGGTTCAGACTTATGTCTGACACTGCCTGTGACTGGCCTTGGGCAAGCTGTTTGGAGCTTTCGGTGATCCAGAGCTTGTTGCTCCCTCTGCAGGGCCTGGGTGTGTCCAGAAATAACCAAGTTGTGCATCTCTTGCCCTGATGCCAGGCAAATCAGTTCCTATCAGTATGTCCTTGGGACCATTTGAGATGCGGCCACAGCACTGGAGCACAGAGTGGGTAAGTTCGTGTAAGTTTGTATGGGTCCTTTAAGAGGATCTCCTGGGACTCCAAAGCCCTCTGTTTCCCTCATCTACAATCCGTGTTGGTTTTCACAGCCAGATGTTATAGGGACTTCTCTTCTTGGTTCTGGAATGCTGGGCTGCATAGCCTGGTATGGGATTGGGACCCCTTGATCCACAGTGGGGACTACCACAGCTGAGATAGCTATCGAGATTTTTATCTGTCACATGTTGGCAGGGAACCAGCCTGTTCTTCCCACCATTCCTGATGTGGCTTCTTCTTTACAGCCTTAGTGGTAGAACTTCTGTTCAGCTAGATTTTAGGTGGTTCTGAATGATGGTTGTTTTGTAGTGTAGTTGTAAGTTTAATGTGATTGTGGGGAGATGTGAGTACTGGATTTACCCATGATACCATCTTGGTTGAAAGCCCATATTTATTTTCTACTGTTATACAGGGTCCAGCACAGGTAAGACCTGCTTGAGTGTAGTTGGCAGGGTAATAATATGGGTGTATGATTTAGTTTTAATTTGAACATTTCACCTAACATGTCATATGGGATGCTTGAGTGTGATATTGTTATGTTACAGAATTACATGCTTATGATTTTGTAATCACACCTTTTGTAATAAAAAAGGGGCATTATTTGTGCCAGACTCTATATTTCTTGGACTAAAAGAAGAGATTTAAATATTTTATAAATTATATATTTTTATTGCCATATCTCCTATAATCACTCCTTAGAGTGATTTCTTCTTCATAATCTGGTGCAAAAATATTATAAACTTTCTTCTATTATAAATGTTACCTTTTGGTATTAGTTCCTCCTTTTTAAGGGTCATTTTTGATGCTTTCAGGCTTGAACACCAGCTTGTTTTATACTAAGGGTGAGACTCCCAATTTAACATTCTTTGTATTTTATTTTCAACATTTCTGTATCATTCATTGCATAAGACGTGTCTTGACATCAGCATAAATTTGGGGCTTTACTTAGAATTATAATTTTTTTAAATTAAATACTTTTTATCCAAAATGTCATTATAGAAAAGAAATGATGCAAGAGAAATATATAAGAATTTTGCTATTACAATTATAAATATTAATGCAACATGAGAACTTATTATTCCAGATCCCATAAAATACATAAATTTGTAAAATAATTTTTCAATTGGGGAACAAAAGGAAAGTGTCTACTCTCCTGGTCAGAAGGTAGAAGAGGGAGAACCTGAAGTGTCTTGGAAGGTAGAATGTGGTAGAGTGGGAAAGGGAGAAATTGTTGAAAGTTGTGGGATTATAATTTTAAACTTTTTAATGGGATTTTTAATGCCTATATGAATTCTTCATGCACATGCATTAAACTTTGATTTTCTCCTGTTAATATATTTCTGTTAATTGGGTTATTAGCCCAGACTAGAAGAATTTTGAAGGTGGAAGGAAAACTATTAATAACTTTTCAACTCCTATTGGTGAGCCAGCCAGGAAAATTCACTGACCGAGACACTGCTGGTTCTTTGGACTGTTGCAACTGAGGGATTATGGATGGTTCATCTTAGGTGGCAGAGGTGGTAAGCATTTTACCCTGTCAACCTCTGTACAGAGTTCAGTAGAAGTTGGAAGTGGTGAGTGTTTGTCTCTTTGTTAAATTTAAATTGGTAGGAGAAAATATTTGTGAAGCTAGCTTCTTGGACCTAGTGACTCAGGTTTTAATTTAATTTAATTTAAGTAATTCATATTATTGATCCTTTCCTCCAAGAGGTGGTTATTGTGCTCTTCTATGTCTTTGTCTTCTTCTTTAAAAATCTTCACCTGAGGATATGTTTATTAATTTTTAGAGGGATAAAAAGGGGAGGGGGAGATGAGAGAAAGAGAGAGAGAGAGAGAGAGAGAGAGAGAGAGAGAGAGAGAGAGAGAGAGAGATGGAGAGGGAGAGAGAGAAGAGATGTGAGAGAAACACATTGATTGATTACCTCCCATATGTGCAGCTGAGGACTGAACCATCAATATAGATACATTGCCTCATGGAGATCAAACCTTCAACTTCTTGGTGTATGGAATGACACTCCAAACAACTGAACCACCTGGCCTGGGCTATGTCTTTGTCTTTTATGTCATTTTGTCATAAGAAGTAAAAAATAGGCATAGACTTTTTAAAAATTTATATTTTATTTTATTTTTTATTGTTGTTCAAGTATAGTTGTCCCCATTTTCCCCTCACTACTCTCTCCCTCCTCACCCACATCCACCTGCCATACTCAATCCTGTCACACCCCATTGGCTTTGTTTGTGGGTCCTTTATATATGTTCCTTGATGACCCTTCCCCTTCTTTTCCCCACTATCCCTCTCTTCCCTCACCTCTGGTTACTGTTAATTTGTTCTTTATTTCAATACTTCTGGTTATATTTTGCTTGATTGTTTGTTTTGTTGATTAGGTTGCACTTATAGGTGAGATTATATGGTATTTCTCTTTCACTGCCTGGCTTATTTCACTTAGCATAATGCTTTCCAGTTCCAATCATGCTGTCATGAAGGGCAGGGACTATACAGCTTTCTTTTTGTTGTGTAGTATTCTATATTGTAAATGTACCATAGTTTTTTGATCCACTCATTTACTGTTGGGCACTTAGGTTGCTTCCAGTGTTTGACTATTGCAAATTGTGCTGCTATGGACATTGGAGGATAGAACCCACTAACAGAGGCATAGACTTCTTATACACTTACTGTTCAAGTCTGCCTCACAGACTTGGAAGTTAAATGGCTTTCTCTAGACCAGTGTTTATTCAGACAAACATTGTTGTGAATCTATATAAAAAATGAGGTTTTTCCTTTGATCTTGTTCTATATCCTAAGAGCTTGATCGTACGCAGTGAAAATATTTTTTCTGGTTTCCACCATCTGGAAGGTGCACTTACTAGGGTGAAGCTGGTGACCAGTCAAATAGACTTGGGTTCCAAGTGTCTCTTTGTCCAGCTATGTCAGCTCTCATGGGAATTTGTCATAAGAGGGCCCAGCCCATAAATGGCCTTGGTTATCTAAATCTTTGTTACTTGTTAGTGCTGGAAAAGTTCCACTCCAATAGTTACTGCCTGTTGCCACAAATTAGCAGGTTTGTGGCTGAAGGCATCTCACATTTTGTGGAAGACCAGAGACACTGTATTCACCTACAAACCTACCTGTGTAACAAAGGTCTGTGCTTTCTATGACTTTCTTTGGAAGTAAACTTTCAGATCTATGAGGGTTGCATCTTTTGCACTCTCTTTGTGGAACTCTCTGCTTTCTTGATTAAGCTGTGAAAGGTTTATTGATTGAGTTCCCATAAAATTATACTGTCACTGGACAGATGGTGGATGTTTTGAATTGGAAAAACTTGTAAATTAAAAAAATTCAGCTCAATTATGCTAAGTGAAATAAGCCAGGTGGTGAGGGACAAATACCATATGATCTCACCTTTAACTGGAACATAATCAATAGAAGAAAAAAGCAAACAAAATATAACCAGAGACATTGAAGTTAAGAACAATCTAACAATAGCTGGGGGGGGGGAGCAGTGGGAAGAGGGGATTACAGGAACTACTATAAAGGACACATGGACAAAACCAAGGGGGAGGGTGGAGGTGGGGGAGGGAGGGGGGTTCGGCTGGGGTGGGGTGGAGGGACGGGGAGAAAAGGCATACAACTGTAATTGAATAACAACAAAAATTAAAAAAATTCAGCTCAAATATTGGTATAATAACTAGCCATTAAGACACTCATAATAAATGGGATAATAGGAGAAGGGCCATCAAGGAACATGTATAAAGGACACATGGACAAAGCCAAATGGGGTAGGTTCAAGGGTGGGAGGTAGGGATGGGTGAGGCAGGGGGGCATGGTGGGGTGAAATGGAGACAACTATATTCTAACAATAGTAAAAAATAATAAAACAACCCCAAAATATTCTGTAGCATAAAAACAAGTATGCAATATGAAAGAACCTTGTACACTTTAATTGAAACAAAGGACACATTCCACAAAAAGTGTAATTACACCTATTCAAAATTTAAAAAATTTAAAACATGCAAAGATACACAACATTTTGTTTTGACATACACACATCAATATAAATAAAAAGGGAAGCAAGAGAACTATAAAATGTAATTAAAGACAGTATTACTCTCTTCAGAAGGGACATAATGTGCTTCAAAGGTTTTGGTAATATTCTGTTTCATACACTGTGTGGTATATATTTGCCATCATTTTTTATTACTTGCTTATTTTTTGTATCTGTAAATTATTTAATAATAAAATCTATCAAAGTAATACAAAAAGACACTCTTAATAAGATGAAAGAGCATTCCACCAACAATCCTCCTAGGGTCTCTTATACCCATCCTTGCCAGATTGTCAGAAAGAAATACTCTCCCCACCTTGTATTGGCCGGACTACTCCATTTGGTCTAGGGGTTACTCTGCTTCAGGCTGGGCAATATCTGTTAAGACAAGTCCCCACAGGTCTATAGGACCCTGGCCAACCCAGGGGATTGTGTATGTGCACTGACCCCCCCCGCTTTTTACTTCCACTCTATGTAATTGAAAAATAACATGCCATCCTACTGAGATGATTTGATGTATTTGAGAGGGCAGCCAAACCAGCTAAGACCCAAACAGATGTCTGTGGGAAAGAACAAATGATTGTGGGGAAGACCCCTGGGACCCACACAACCCACCTAAAAAGACCACTCATCTGTTGCACCAATGGAAACCAAGGAAAGACTAAAAAGATGCAAGGACCTCAGAATTCAATAGAAATTATGTGTTTCACACAGGCCTCAGTTATGGGAAAGAGTAAAAAGACAAGTATATCAAGAAACCAACTTAACTTGGGATAAAGTTTTCTCAGTTACCCTGCTTAGGGTAAGAGTAGCAGTAGCAGCAAGCTCCAATTGAACCCCTATGAAGTGTTACATGGAGACCCTTCTTTAAGACTAAGTATTTCACCTAGCACAACAAAATAAAAATTATGTGTAAAAAAGAATACATCAAAAAAGACAAATACAGCCAACACCATACCCAATGGACAAAAACTTAGAGCTTTCCCACCAAGATCAGGAACAAGACAAGGATGCCCTCTCTCACCACTCCTATTCAACATAGTATTGGAAGTCCTAGCCACAGCAATCAGACAAGAAAAAGAAATAAAACGCATCCAAATTGCCAAGAAGGAAGTAAAACTGTCATTGTTTGCAGATGACATGATGGTGTACATAGAAAGTCCTTTAGGCTCCACCAAACAACTACTTGATCTAACAAATGAATTTGGCAAAACAGCTGGATACAAAGTCAATACTCAGAAATCAAAGGCATTCCTGTATACCAACAGTGAAACAGCAGAAACATAAATCAGGAAAAAAAATCCCATTTGATATAGCAACAAGAAAAATAAAGTACCTAGGAATAAACCTAACCAAGGAGGTAAAAGACCTGTACTCAGAAAAGTATACAACACTGAAGAATGAAATGAAGGAAGACACAAACAAATGGAAGCATGTACCATGCTCATGGATTGGAAGAATTAACATCATCAAAATGGCCATACTACCCAAAGCAATTTATAGATTCAATGCAATACCTATTAAAGTACCAATAACATATTTCACAGATACAGAACAAACATTTCAGAAATTCATATGGAACCATAAATGACCCTGAATAGCTGCAGCAATTTTGAGAAAGAAGAGCAAAGCAGGAGGGATCACAATACCTGACATGAAACTGTATTACAAGGCCACTGTAATCAAAACAGCCTGATACTGGCATAAAAACAGGCACATAGACCAATGCAACAGAACAGAGAGCCCAGAAATAAACCCAAGTCTTTATGGTCAACTAATATTTGACAAAGGAGACAGGAGCATAAAATGGAGCAAAAATAGCTTCTTCAACAAATGGCATTGGGAGATCTAGACAGCTACATGCAAATAATGAAATGATCACCACCTTACACCATACACAATAATAAATTCAAGGTGGATAGAAGATTTAAATATAAGTCGTAACACCATAAAAGTCCTAGAGGAAAACATTGGCAAGAAAATCTCAGACATTCCACGCAGCAACATCCTCACAAACACGTCCCCTAAAGCAAGGGACATAAAGGAAAGAATAAACAAATGGGGCCTCATCTTCAAATAAAAAGCTTCTGCAGGGATGAAGAAAACAGCATTAAAATAAAAAGAGAACCAACCATATGGGAAAACATATTGGCCAATGATACCTCAGACAAGGGCCTGATCTCCAAAATATATAAAGAACTCACACAACTCCACTGCAGGAAGACAAACAACCCAATTAAAAAATGGGCAAAGGACTTCAACAGACACTTCTCCAGGGAAGACATACAGAGGCACCAGAGACATATGAAAAGATGCTCAGCATCACTAGCCATCAGAGAGATGCAAATTAAAACCCAATGTGGTACCATCTCACACTGGTCAGAGTGGCCAACATAAACAAATCAACAAACAAATGTTGGAGAGGATGCGGAGAAAAGGGAACCCTAATGCACTGTTGGGGGGAATGCAGACTGGTGAGGCCACTGTGGAAAACAGTATGGAATTTCCTCAGGAAACTAAAAATGGAACTGCCCTTTGACCCAGCAATTCCGCTGCTGGGATTATACCCTCAGAGTCCTGAAACACCAATCCAAAAGAACCTATGCACCCCAATGTTCATAGCAGCACAATTTAAAATATCCAAGTGCTGAAAGCAACCTAAGGGCCCATCAGCAAATGAGTGGATCCAAAAACTATGGTATATTTACACAATGGAATTCTCTGCAGCAGAGAGAAAGAAGGAGCTTATACCCTTTGCAATGGCATGGATGGAACTGGAGAGCATTATGCTAAGTGAAATAAGCCAGATGGTGAAGGACAAATACCATATGATCTCACCTTTAACTGGAACATAATCAACAAAAGAAAACAGCAAAAACATATAACCAGAGACATTGAAATTAAGAACAATTTAACAATAGCCAGAGGGGAGTGGGGAGGGGATAGTGGGGAGAGGGGATTACAGGAGCTACTATAAAAGACACATGAACAAAATCAAGGGGGAGGGTAGAGTTGGGGGAGGGAGGTGGAATTGGATGGGGTGTGGTGGAGGGATGGGGAGAAAATGCAAACAACTGTAATTAAATAACAATAAAAATTTTAAAAAAGATAAAATAATAAAAAAAATTAAAAAAGAAGGGCAAGTATATAGTTAGAGAATAGTCATGGGGATGTAAGGTACAGAATAGGAAATGGAGTAGACAAAGAACTCATGGACATGAACAATGGTGGGGGGATTGCCTGAGGGAATGGGGGGTGGTGGGTGGAGGGGGGCAAAGGGGGAAAATTTAGGACAACTGTAATAGCATAATCAATAAAATACAATTAAAAATACAAAAAAAAATAAAAAGGAAAAAAAACCAAAACAAAAACGAAGGTACATTTACACAGTGGAATTCTATGCAGCAGAGAGAAAGAATGAGCTTATACCCTTTGCAACAGCATGGATGGAACTGGAGAGCATTATGCTAAGCGAAATAAACCAGATGGTGAGGGACAAATAACGTATGATCTCACCTTTAACTGGAACATAATCAATAGATGAAAAATGCAAACAAAATATAACCAGAGACATTGAAGTTAAGAACAATCTAACAATGGCCAGAGGGGAGGGGGGAAGGGACAGTGGGGAGAAGGGTTTTCAGGAAGTACTATAAAGGACACAGGGACAAAACCAAGGTGGAGGGTGGAAGCAAGGGAGAGAGGTGGTTTTGGCTGGGGTGTGGGGGTGTGGAGTGTGGGGGTAGGGAGAAAATTCAGACAACTGTAAGCTAACAACAATAAAATGATTTTTAAAAAGACTAAGTGTAATTGCCATCTTGAAAATGATTGTTATTATTAAAAAATAGATACAATAAAATGTGCACAGTTTGTAAGGGCTACTTCATCTGTCATACCTAAGTATGCTTCTAGCTAGTTAAGGCTTCCTGAAGTTGTTTCCCTACATTGTGTGAGTCCAGGAGATTGAAACCTCCTCAAGCCCTAGAAAAGTCAACATCTTGAGAGGTGGCTATAAGCTAAGTCACACGGACCCTATGAAATTCTACTAGTTAGTTACTTTTTAAGAGAATCAGGATTACTGAGATCCCATCTGACTAGGAAGAGAAGATGCTGACATCTCGAAAGTAGTGTGCTTCCACCCATGAGTCTGGACAATGCCTGTGTGAACCTAAGTGATCTATTTTAATGTGCTATTGCTTTGGTTTAAACAATGCATGTTTTTAAATTTATTTTATTTTTATTGTTGTTCAAGTACAATTGTCTCCATTTTCACCCCACCATGTCCCTCCCCCTCCTCTCCCCAACTCTTACCCTCAAACCAACCCTTTATGGCTTTGTCCAAGTGTCCTTTATACATGTTCCTTGATGGCCTCCTATTATCCCCTATTATCCTTCTACCCCTTCCTCTCTGGTTACTGTCAGATTGTTCTTTATTTCAATGTCAATGGTTATATTCTGCTTGCCTGTTTGTTTTGTTGATTAGGTTCCACTTACAGGTAATATCATATGGTATTTCTCTTTCAGTGACTGGTTTATATTACTTAGCATAATGCTCTCCAGTTCCATCCATGCTGTCCCAAAGGGTGGGAGCTCCTTCTTTCTTTCTGCTGCATAGCATTCCATTGTGTAAATGTACCATAGTTTTTTGATCCATTCATTTACTGATGGGCACTTAGGTTACGTCCAACAATTGGTTGTTGTAAATTGTGCTGCTATGAAATTTGGGGTGCATAGGTTCTTTTGGATTGGTGTTTCAGGATTCTCAGGGTATAATACCAGCAGTGGAATTGCCAGGTCAAAAAGCAGTTCCATTTTTAGTTTTCTGAGGAAATTCCATACTGTTTTCCACAGTGGCTGCACTGGTCTACATTATCACCAACAATCCACTATGGTTCCCTTTTCTCCACAACTTTGCCAGCACTTGTTTGTTGATTTGTTTATGATGGCCCTTCTGACCAGTGGGAAGAGGTTTCTCATTGTGGTTTTAATTTGCATCTCTCTGATGAAGCACAAGCATATGTTTGCTTCCTCTGTGAAATATTAATTGACTATGTAGGCGTGGGTTTATTTTTGGGCTCTCTATTCTGTTCCATTGATCCATGTTTCTTTTTCATGTCAGTAGCAAGCTGTTTTGATTACTATGGTCTTGTATGATAGTTTGATATTAGGTAATGTGATTCCTGCAACTTTGTTCTTGTTTTTCAGGATTGCTGTTGCTATGCAGGTGTTTTGTGGTTCCATATAATTTTTTTTGAAATATTTGTTGTAAAAGGTGAAAGATTTACATGATCTGAAGAGACACAAGGACAAAATCAAGGGGGAGGGTAGAGGTGGGGGAGGGAGGTGGGACTGCCTGGGGTGGGGTGGAGGGAAGGGGAGAAAATACAGACAATTGTAACTGAATAAAAATAAATAAATAAATTTAAAAAAGAAATATTTGTTGTAGTTCTGTGAAATGTGTCATTGGAATCTTGATAGAAATTGCATCAAATCTATAGATTGCTTTTGGGTATTATGGACATTTTAATGATGTTAATTCATATGTACAGAAAAATGAAACTAGTCCACCTTCTTACATCACACACAAGAAGAAATTAAAAATGGATTAAAGACTTAAATGTTATACCCCAAACCATAAAAATTGTACAAGGAAACATAGGCAGCCAAATCTCAGACACTGCCCATAGAAATTTTTTATGAGATATGTCTCCCTAGGTGAGGGAAACAAAAGAAAAAAAAATAAACAAATGGGACTTCATCAACCTAAAAATTTTTGCACAGCACAGAAAATTGTCAACAAAGTACAACCCACAGAATGGGAGGACATATTCACTGATACATCTCATAAGTGGTTAATATCCAAAATTAATAAAGTACTTACAAAACTCAACACCAAAAAAACAACCCAAATAAAAAATAGGCAAAGGACCTGAATAGACACTTCTCCGAAGAAGACTGACAGATGGCCAATAGACATATGAAAAGATGCTCAATACCACTAATCAGCAGAGAAATTCAAATAAAAACTACAATGAGATACTATCTCAGACCTGTCAGAATGGCTATCATCAATAAATCAGAAAACAAGTGCTGGCGAGCAGGTGGAGAAAGGTAACCCTTTTTCACTGTTGGTGGGAATACATATTTGTGAAGCCAGTGTGGAAAGCAGTGTGGAGATACCTCAAAAAATTGAAAATTGATCTGCCTTCTGACCCAGCAATCTCACATCAGGGAATATATCTGAAGGAACCCAAAATAGTAATTCAAAGAAGATAAGCATCCCTATGTTCATTGCAGCATTATTTGCAATTACCAAGATATGGAAGCAGTCCAAGTGTCCATCAGTGGATGAGTGGATAAAACAACTATGGGACATTTACAGAATGAATTCTACTTAATCAGAAAGAAGAAGAAAATTTTATCCTTCACAACAGTATTATGGACCCAGAGAACACTATGCTAAGTGAAATAAGCCAGTCAGAGAAAGAAAAATACCACATGATTTCACTCATATGTGGAATCTAATGAACAAACTGAACTAACAAGCAAAACAGAGACAGACTCATAGATGGAGAACAGTTGACAGCTAGTTGGGGGGAGGTTAGAGGGTGGAGGGATTGAGCAAAAAGGGAAAAGGACTCATGGACATGGACAACAGTGTGGCGATTTCTGGGAGGAGAGGGGCATAAGGGGACTAAATGATAATAGACTAAATATAATAATGATTATATATTTAAAAAACAAACCAAACAGCTCAAGCAGCTGAAGTAGCCCATGCCTGACACCCCACCCTTTTGCCAGTCTCTTTAAAAATTGTAAAAGGCAAATAGAAAATCTACTGTCTTTTCTGAAATTATTAGTAATTCTGTTTATATGTATGATCTTTGTGATATCTGTGTTTGTGTTTATATATGGTATAGTGTTTTGTGTCTCTGGATAGTATCACTAAGTTGTAAATACTTATATAAATTAGGAAATAGAAAGTATACCAAATGTTTTCTTAGGATTATAATAATCTGGAAAAATACTTGATATTAAAACTGGTTTAGGTTTGGTTTGAATAAATATATATATGACTTTTAGAGTTATTAATATTGAATACAGTACTTTTGTTTTACCTGAGTTTACAAAAATAAGTTTGTTACCTATTACAAAATTTGTCAGGAAAATAGCTTGACAGTGGTGAGGGGAAATGGAGACAACTGTATTTGACAATAAAAAAATAAAGATGAAAACAGTAAGGTGTTGCTATGTTTAAAAAAGATAAAGTAGCTTGAAAAATCAACTAATAACTAATAAATCAGTAAATGAGTGGATCAAAAACTGTGGTACATTTAAACAATGGAATACTACTCAGCAGAAAGATCTCCTATCCTTTGCAACAGCATGGATGCAACTGGAGAGCGTCATGCTAAGTGAAGTATTCCAGGTGGTGAAAGAGAAATACCATATGATCTCATCTATAAGTGGAACCTAATCAACAAAACAAGCAAGCAAGTAAGATATAACAAGACACATTTAAATAACAAATTGACAGTAACCAGAGGGGAAGGGGGAGGGGACAATGGGGGAAAGAAGGGGAAGGGTAGCTTTGGAACATGTAGAAAGGACTTATGGTCAAAGCCAAAGGGGAGAAGATGGAATGTGGGAAGCGGGGTGGGTGCGATGGGAGAAAGTGATGGTGGGAAAATGGAGACAACTGTATTTGAACAACAATAAAAAATGATTAAAAAAAAATCAAATCAGTTGTAAAAAAAAGAATTAATAGTTATAACCAAAATAAAGGTCTTTTGATACACCAGAGTGCTGCTCCATGCTATGTTGATCTCCCTCTGTATCAGTTGCTGGAGGCTCTGCCCTGCTGGACTAAGGATTTTGTCTGCCCTGCTTCCCACCTGGCTCAGAGACTCTTCCCTGCAAGACACTGAAGATTTCCTTGCCTACCCGGCTGTCTCCCAGATCTGCCGTCTGAGACTCTGGGACTTGGATTAAACATAAAGAAATAACAAATGGGCACCATCTGAAGATGGCAGTGAGGTAGGTGGGAACGGAGCCCAGTTATCCCTGTGCCTAGCTGGAACACCTAGCCAATCTTCTGAGGAACAGAGTGAACAGCCAATGAAATCCCAGCTTCCATGAAGTTTGGAGGACAAAAATTTGAAAAACAGATGGTGAAGAGATTGTGCTGGGATGGTAAGGCCCCTGGGATCTGTGCTGGGACCAAGGCTGCTGTGGCCCCTGGCCTGGGGCCTGCTGTAGGATATGGGAGGAGAGTTAGATCACCAGCTACCTCCCTTACCAGAGCAGGGAGGGCAGCCTGGCACCAGGAGGGACCTGGATGCTGGAAGTTGCTGGGGGGAATAGAGACGAAGTGGGAGACACACAGAAATGGTACACATCTGCTGGGACTGTGGAGACCAGCACCAGAGAAATTGGGGTGCTGGGCAACACCTGGAGAAGGGAGGCATAGGGCCATGTCAGACCCTGACTCGGATAGTCTCTGGACTGGTTGGGAAGTTGGGCTGTGTGAAACGCTGTGTGCTTATTAAGAACAGTGGGCAGTTGCTTTGTAAGGAACTCTCGAGGAGCAGCTGGCTCACAGAGACTGAGTGGCTAAGTGGAGCCGCATGTACAAGCTTGTTTCACACAGTGTGCCCACAGGCTGATTGAAGCCCTGCGCCCAAGACTGAGTGGCTGGGTGAAACAGTGTGCCTGAGATTGACTCTCGCTGTGTGCCCAGAGACTGAGTGGCTGATTTGAGCCTGGCAGCTCATGCAGGATCTGGGCTGGAGGCCAGGAAAATGTGAATATTTTGGCCCAGACCTGGTCCCCATCCTCTCAAAACCATAGGAAGGGAGAAAAGCGAAGCCCAGCCCTCATTTTCCTGTGGCATCTAAGAATACCAGCAGAACTCACTGAACAGGTTTAAAGTCAGCAGGACGCTCATTATTATTTTTTCTTTCGTGTTTGTTCCTCTGTCTTTTTTCCCCCCTTCTTTTCTTCCCCCAAGTGAAACAATAAGGTGTGGAGTTTCGAAGGGTCCAGAGACAGATCCAAAGGGGGAGCACAAGGTTAACCCCCAAATCAGAGAAACTGAGACGAATGTCACTTTGCTATCCCACAGAGCTGGCATTTTATTGTTTATGTGTATTATCATCATTTTTTTCATTATATTTACTATTTTTATTTTATTAGTATTTTTTCTTAGTTCTCTTCCTTATGTTTAGTTTTCCTTGTTTTATGTCTCTGTTTAATTGCATTGTTTGACTGGTTTTCCTTATTCTCTCTTTATTGCATTTTAATTTTCCTTCTTTCAATTCACCCATGTTCCAATAACACACAACTCTTGATCTGGTATTTTCTATTCTGGTCATCCAAATCATATATTTCTTGTCATATTATTGTTGTTCTAGTACTATTGTAAATAATTGCTGTTCCATACAATTGTACATACTAAACAGCACCCCTCCCTGATCTTAACCCACTGCACTTTATTTCTGAGCATTATTATTGTTGTGGTTAACTCTAGTCTCTCTCAGACTATGCCTACTTTCTATCCTTTAATCTCACTATATCTCATCACCTAACCTTTCACAAGCACTCTGTTTTCTGGATTCAGCTCACAATCATCCTTCCCTCTAAGAAGAGTCTTATCTCTCTTTCACCTTTTGTAAAACGTGGCTATTTGGGGGAAATATCACAGTTAACACTATACTTATCCAAAGAATCTTGTAACTCTTCTCTACTTGCTGGTACTTTAAATCCCATAAAATACTCTCCTGCTGTCTTAATCCATTTTGCCTACCTTCTGCCACTGATCACAAAAATAGGTGGGAGCTGTGAACATCAGTATACCAGCTGGAGACAGAAACCACCAACAAAGGAACCATCAAAAGGTAAAAAACCACGTACAACAAGAAAGCCCAATCAAAGAGAAGACAGGGCAAACCTAGAGCATCCAGACAAGAAGATCAAAGAGACTATACCACTGAACCCCAAAGAATTCCACCCATAGAAGTTCACCCTACAAAGACAGCTAGCAAAGTGAAACACCAGGAAGTGCAGAAACAAACAAAAAGACTCACCTAAAATGGGGAGACAAAAAAAGAACATGCAATCAAAATGAATGGAAAACTCCCCACTAAAAAAGCTAAATGAAATGGAGGTAACCAAATTATGACAAATAGAAATCAAAATAATGGTTAAAAAGATGCTCAAGTAACTCACAGACAACTACAAGGAACTGAGTGAGAACTACATCATCATGAAAAAGGAAATAGAAACTGTAAACAAAAACCAGGAAGAAATGAACAATAAACCCTTGAAAATAAGAAACACACTAGAAGGAATTACAAGCAGGCTGGGTGAATCAGAGGATCAAATCAGTGACCTGGAGGACATGGTAGAAAAAAAAACCCTACCCAGATAAAGCAAGAAAAGGAAAAGAGACTCAGAAAGAATGAACAGGTGGTAAGGGAGCTGCAAGACAACATGAAATGTAAAAATATCCATATAATAGGGACACCAGAAAAGAAGAAGAGCAAGGGATAGAAAACCTGTCTGTAAAAGTAATGATGGAAAACTTCTCCATTATGATGAAGAAAAAAGTCACAGAAACCCAGGAAACACGGAGAATCCCAATCAAGAGGAACCCAACGAGGCCCACTTCAACACACATCATTATTAATATCTCAAAATTCCAAGACAAAGAGAGAATCTTAAAGGCAGCAAATGAGAAACAGGAAATGGGCTAGCACACTTCCAACACACAAGGAAATGCTGATAAGGCTAGCAGCTGACTTGTCAATGGAAATGATCCAAGCCAGAAGAGAATGGCAAAAAATATTCCAAGTAATGAGAACCAGAGGCCTGCAACCAAGTCTACTTTATCCAGCAAGGCTCTCAATCAATACAGAAGGTCAAATAAGGAGCTTCCCAGACAAAAGAAGTCTAAAAGAATACACCTCCTCCAAACCAGCTCTTCAAGAGATGTTACGGGCTCTGCTTTAAGGAAAGGAAGGAAAAGAGAGAGACAAAGAGAGGAACACAGGTACAATAAAACAGCAATGAATAAGTACCTATCAATAATAACCCCAGATGTAAATGGATTAAATGCTCCAATGAAAAGACATAGAATAGCTGAATGGATAAGAAAGCATGACCCACACATATGCTGCCTACAAGAGACACACCTGAGAACAAAAGACCTACACAGACTGAAAGTGAAGGGCTGGAAACAAATATTCCAAACAAACAGACAGGAAAAAAACAAAACAAAACAGGATAGCAATACTCATATTGGACAAAATAGACTTCAAAACAAGGTCCATAAAAAGAGGCCCAGAAGGTCACTTCATAATACTCAAAGGAAGAATCCACCAAGAAGACATAAACATTGTAAATATATATGCTCCCAACATAGGAGCAGCCAAATACATAAAGAAAATCTTGGAGGACTTCAAGAAAGATATTGACAGCAACACAATTATAGTAGGGGATTTCAACACCCCACTGTCAAAAGTGGATAGATCTTCCAAACAAAATATCAACATAGATATTGTGGCAATGAAGAAGGTCCTAGATCAAATGAACTTAACTGATATATATCTAGAGAGAGCCTTTCATCCCAAAGAAGCTAAATGCACAATCTTTTCAAATGCACATGGAACATTTTCAAAGATAGAGCACATGATAGGACACAAAACAAGCCTCAACAAATTCAAGAATATTGAAATCATACCAAGCATTTTTTTCTGACCACAAGGGACTGAAACTAGACACCAAACTCACGGGAAAAACTCAAAAACACTCAAATTCATGGAGATTGAATAACACACTATTAAACAATGAATGGGTCAAGAATAAGATCAATGGAGAAATCAGAAAGTTTCTGGAAACAAATGAAAATGAATTCACAACAATCCAAAACTTATGGGACACAGCAAAGGCAGTCCTGAGAGGGATGTTCAGAGTGATACAGGCCTACCTAAAAAAGATAGAAACAGGAGAGCATTATGCTAAGTGAAATAAGCCAGGCAGTGAGGGACAAATACCATATGATCTCACCTTTAACTGGAACATAATCAACAAAAGAAAAAAGCAAACAAAATTTAACCAGAGACATTGTAGTTAAGAACAATGTAACAATAGCCAGAGGGGAGTGGGGCGGGGATAGTGGGGAGAGGGTTTACAGGAGCTACTATAAAGGACATATGGACAAAATCAAGGGAAAGGGTGGAGGTGGGAGCAGGAGGTGGATTTGGCTGGGGTGTGGTGGAGGGATGGGGAGAAAATGCAGACAACTGTAATTGAATAGCAATAAAAATTAAAAAAAATATATAAACATTTCAAATAAACAACCTAATCCTACATATACAAGAACTCAAAGAACAACAACAAAGACAGCCCGGAGGAAATAGAAGAAAGGAAATAACCAAGATCAGAGTGGAATTAAACAACATAGAGACTAAAAGCACAATTCTAAGGATCAATAAATCCAGGACCTGGTTCTTTGAAAAGATAAACAAAATCGACAAGACTTTAAGCAGACTCATCAAGAAAATAGAGAGGACCAAATTAAACACAATCAGAAATGAAAGAGGAGACATTACAACTGATACCACAGAAATACAGATGGTTTCACAGGAATAAATGGGCAACAGACTTGAACAGACACTGCTCCAAGTAGGACATCCAGAGGGCCCATAGACATATGAAAAGATGCTCAGCATCACTAGCCATCAGAGAGATGCAAATTAAAACCACAATGAGATACCACTTCACAACAATCAGAATGGCCATCATAAACAAATCAACAACAACCAGTGTTGGAGAAGATGTGGAGAAAAGGTAACCCTTATGCATGGTTGGTGGAGATTCAGACTGGTGGAGATGCATGATTGGTGGAAAAAAGTATGGAATGTTCTCAGAGAACTAAAAATGGAATTGCCTTTTGACCCAGCAATTCCATTGCTGAGATTATACCCTAAGAGCTCTGATACAAAAGAATCCAAAAGAACCTATGCACCCCAATGTTCATAGCAGCACAATTTACAATTGCCAAGTGCTGGAAGCAACCTAAGTGCCCATCAGCAAACGAGTGGATCCAAAAACTATGGTATATTTACACAATGGAATTCTACGCAGCAGAGAGAAAGAAGGAGCTTATACCCTTTGCAACAGCATGGATGAAACTGGAGAGCATTATGCTAAGTGAAATAAGCCAGGCAGTGAGGGACATATACCATATGATCTCACCTTTAACTGGAACATAATCAACAAAAGAAAAAAGCAAACAAAATACCACCAGAGACATTGAGGGGGGGAACTGTCTAGCAGTGGCCAGGGGGGAGTGAGGTGGGGACAGTGGGAAGAGGGGATTGCAGGAACTATTATAAAAGACACATGGACAAAATCGGGGGGGATGGTGGGGGTGGGGGAGAGAGGTGGGTTCAGCCGGGGTGGGGGGAGGGAAGGGGAGAAAAGGCATACAACTGTAATTGAATAACAATAAAAAATAAATTAAAAAAAAAGAAAAATGTAAGAATAGCCAGAGTGGAGGGAGGAGGGTACAATGGGCAGAAGGCTTTAAGTAATAAAGGACTCATGGACAAAACCAAGGGGAAGGGTGGAAACGAGGGAAGGAGGTGGGTTTGGCTGGGGTGGGGAGAAAATGCAGACAACTGTAATTGAACAGCAATAAAGTAATTTAAAAGACATAAAGAGGAGAGATTACAACTGATACCACAGAAATACAAAGGACTGTAAGAAATTACTAGGAAGAACTACATGCCAAGAAATTTGAAAACCTAGGTGAAATCGACAAATTTCCAGAAAAATATAATCTTCCAAAAGTGAATGATGAACAAGCAGAAAGCCTGCACAGGCCAATAACAGCTGATTGAAGTTGAAGCAGTAATCAAAAAGCTTCCCATACACAGAATCCCTAGACAAGTTGGTTTCACAGGAGAATTTTACAAAGCATTTAAGGGAGAGCTAAACCCCATCCTTCACAGATTATTCCAAAAAATTCAAAAAGACAGAAGACTCCCAAACTCTTTTTATGAAGCCAACATCATCCTTATACCAAAACCAGAAAAAGAGATAACAAAGAAAGCAAACTTCAGGCCAATATTGTTGATGAACATAGATGCTAAAATCCTCAAAAAAAAATATTGGCAAATCGCATCCAGCAATACATTCGAAAGATCATGCACCATGATCAAGTCTGATTTGTCCCAGGAATGCAAGGATGGTACAATATTCGCAAATCAATAAACACAATACACCACATAAACAAAAGGAAAGACAAAAATCACATGATCATATCAATAGATGCAGAAAAAGCATTTGATAAGGTAGAGCACCCATTTATGACAAAACACTCAGCAAAGTGGGAAGAGAGGGAGCATTCCACGACATGATAAAGGCCATATACAAGAGACCTACGGCGAACATCATACTCAATGGACAAAAACTTAAGCTTTCCCATTAATACCAGGAACAAGACAAGGATGCCCACTCTCACCACTCCTATTCAACGTACTACTGGAAGTCCTAGCCACAGCAATCAGACAAGAAAAAGAAATAAAAGGCATCCAAATTGGAAAGGAGGAAGTAAAACTGTCATTGTTTGCCAATGACATGACAGTGTACATAGAAAATCCCTTAGACTCCATCAAAAAAACTACTTGACCTAACAAGTGAATTTGGCAAAACAGCAGGATACAAAGTCAATATTCAGAAATCTAAGGCATTTTTGTACACTAATATTGGAATATCAGAAACAGAAATCAGGAAAAAATTCCCATTTGATGTAGCAATGAGAAAAATAAAGTACCTAGGAATAAACTTAACCAACGATGTAAAAGACCTGTATTCAGAAAACTATATGACACTGAAGAGTGAAATTAAGAAAAACACAAATAAATGGAAGCATATTCCATGTTCATGATTGGAAGAAGTAACTATCAAAATGTCCATACTACCCGAAGCGATCTGTAGATTCAATGCAATCCTTATAAAAATACCAATGACATATGTCACAGATATAGAACAAACATTTTGAAAATCTATATGGAACCATAAATGACCCCGAATGGTCACAGCAATTTTGAGAAAGAACAAAGTAGGAGGGATCACAATACCTGACATCAAACTGTATTACAAGGCCACTTTAATCAAAACAGTCTGGTACTGGCATAAGAACAGACACATAGATCAATGACACAGAATAGACAACCCAGAAATAAACTCTTGTCAATAATGTCAGTTAATATTTGACAAAAGGGGCAGCAGCATAAAATGGAGCAAAAATAGCCTCTTCAACAAATGGTGCTGGAAGATCTGGATAGCTACATGCAAAAAAATGAAACTCGACCACCAACTTACACTACATATTAAAACAAACTCAAGGTGGTTAAAAGACTTAACTATAAGTTGTGACACCATAAAAGTCCTAGAGGAAAACATTGGCAAGAACACTTCTGATATCCCATGTGGCAATATTTTCATTGATATATCCCCTAGGGCAAGGGATATAAAGGAAGGAATAAACAAATGGGACTATATCAAACCGAATATCTTCTGCACGACTAAAGAAAACATCAACAAAATGCAAAGAGCACCAACTGTATGGGAAAACATATTTGCCAATGATACCTCAGACAAGGGTTTGATCTCCAAAATATATAAGAACTCACATGAGTCCACACAGGAAGACAAGCAATCCAATTAAAAGATGTGCAAAAGACCTGAACAGACACTTTTCCAAGGAGGACATACAGAGGGATCATAGACACATGAAAAAATGCTCAACATCACTAGCCATTAGAGAAATGCAAATTAAAACCACAATGAGATACCACTTCACACTGCTCTGAATGGCCATCATTAATATTCAACAAACAAGTGCCGGCAAGGTTGTGGAGAAAAGGGAACTCTAGTGTGCTATTGTTGGAAATGAGGACTGGTGCAGGCACTGTGAAAAACAGTATGGAATTTTCTAAAAAAACTAATGATGGAACTGCCTTTTGATCCAGCAATCCCACTGCTGCTATTATATCCTAAGAATCCTGAATTACCAATTTAATTTTATTGTATTTTATTTATTTTTTAGAAGACTTTGTTTATCTTTACAGAGAGGGGAAGGGTGGGAGAAAGAGGGAGAGAAACATCAATGTGTGGTTGCCTCTCACACACCCCCTACTGGGGACCTGGCCCACAACCCAGGCATGTGCCCTGACCAGGTAGGAACCGAACCCATGACTATTTGGTTCACATTCCAGCACTCAATCCTCTGAGTCACATCAGCCAGTGCTGAATCATCAATTTTAAAGAACCTATGCACCCCAATGTTTATAGCAGCACAATTTACAATTGCCAAGTGCTGGAAGCAACCTAAGTGCCCATCAGTAAATGAGTGGATAAAAATACTATGCTATATTTATACAATGGAGTACAATGCAACGGAAAGAAAGAAGGAGCTCCTACTATTTGTGACAGCATGGATGGAACTGGAAAGTATTATGCTAAGTGAAATAAACCAGGTGGTGAAAGACAAATACCATATGACCTCACCTATAAATGGAAAAATGGAACCTAATCACAAGGCAAAAAAACAAGCAAAATAGGACCAGAGACATTGAAATGGAAAACAGACAGTAACCAAGAGGTGGGGGGAGAGGGATAATAGGAAATAATAGGGGAAAGGCTCTCAAGGAACATGTGTGGAGGACACATGGACAAAGCCAAAGGGGGTAGGTGCGATGGTGGGGAGGTGGGGATGGGATGGGGTGGTGGGGCATGCTGTGGTGAAAATGGAGACAACTGTACTTGAACAACAATAAAAAAATTATGAAAAACAGTGGTACATGCACACAATGGAATACTATGTACCAGAAAGAAAGAAGGAGCTCCTACGGTTTGTGATGGCATGGATGGAACTGGAGATCCTTATGCTAAGTGAAATAAGTCACGCAGTGAAAGACAAATTCAATATGATCTCACATATAATTGGAACCTAGTCAACAAGAAAAACATAGCAAAATAGGACCAGAGACTTGGAAATAGAGAACAAAGGAACAGTGAGCAGAAGGAAGGTTGGAGGGGAATAACAGGGGAGAGATTGGGAAGGTGTGTGTGAAAGAATAAGAATAGAGGACTCATGGACATAGACAATGGTGGGGGTATTGACTGTGGGATCAGGGTGGGGGTTCAGGTCTGGGGAAAAAGGCAGGACAACTGTAACTGAACAAAAATAAAAAAAAAACAAAAAAAAGGAAAGTTAATGGGATTAAGAAATACAAGTTGACAGTTACAAAAATGTTGTGGTGATGTGAATTACAACATTGGCAATATAGTGAAAAATCACTAATAACTATGTATGGTTCCAGGTGAATATTAGAAATACAGGGGGGAACACTTTGTTTAGTGTTGTGTATGATTGTCTAACTACTATGCTGTACATCTGAAACTAATACAACATATTATTTAATGTAAACTCTATTTGAAAAATAGTTTAATAACAAACAAAAACGTACATTAGTGATAGCAAATCTAAAAAGAGAAAAGAATAAGGGGGAAATTCTGCCATCTGCATCAACATAGATGGACTTGGGAGAAATAAGCCAGTCATGGAAAGAAAAAAACTGTGCACAATCTCACGTTTATGTGAAAGATAGAAAAATTTAATACGTAAAAGCAGAGAGTTGAATGGAGGTTACCAGGAGCTAGGAGGTGCAGGGGTGGGGAGAGGGAAGGGGAAGATGATGGTAACAGTGTACAAAGGTGAAGTTATGCAGGATGAGTAAGCCTGGAGATCTCATATACATCATGAATATTATAATTATGAATACTGTGTTGAATAGTGGAGATTTGCTAGGAGAGTAGATTTCAGGTGCTCTCATCATGTACCATATTTGCCATGTATAATGTGCACTATTTTTTCCCATATTTGAGGAAAAAATAAGGGAGCACATTTTACACGGGAGGTACCTGAAATACCTTGTATCTGTTCTTGTGTTTTGTAATTATTTGTTACATAAAATTTCTTGTGCCATAATATGTTAAAAAAGAAATGCTAACATTTCTTTTTTAAAAAAAGGTTTATTTTTAGAGAGTAGAAGGAAGGAAGAAAGAGAGGGAGAAAAAGATCAATGCGTGGTTGCCTCTTCATGTGCCTCCTACTGGGGACCTGGCCCATAACCCAGGCATGTGTCCTAGACTGGGAATCGAACTGGCAACTCTTTGGCTCATAGGCTGGGACTCAATCCACCGAGTCACACCAGCCAGAGCTTAAAATTTCTTTATAATACAAATAACAAGTATCTAAATATAAATAAATAATTGAATTAAAAAATTAAAAGAAAAGATCTTTTTCCTGAATGTTTGCGTCAAAAACGTGGGTGTGCATTATGGCAAAATACAGTAAATAAAATGGTAACTGTGAGGAAAACATGTTGATTAGCTTAATTATAGTCATCATTTCACTATGTATAGGCATACAAATCATGTTGTATATCTTAAATATATACAAATTTTATTTAAAATGTCATGTAATCTCACTCAAATAGGGGTACATTAGAGTAAGTCAGCATTACTTTGGAAATAAAATTAACTAAATTTCTCATGATTTTATCTGGTAGGATAGGTCTCATTCTGTAAGGAAGTGCATATAGGGCTGTTGAGCCCTGAGGGTTCACGGGAATACCCCAAAGGGTCTGCAATCCATGTATGTATCAAAGATTATTTGTATCCTGAATACATTTGGTCTCATACACATTGTTACAAAAACTCACCAAATTTATTTGAATGCTATTGTGATTAATAAAACAAAAAGTAAGGAAAAAAAAAAAAAGCTTACCAGACTGGCTTCGTTGTGATCAGTATAGGAAAACATGCATTCTCAAACACTGTTGGTGTAGTGCTACTTGACACACCCACTTAAGGAGAGAAATTTGTCAAGGTCCAGAAAATTGGGTATAGTGTACTACTTCTTGTGTAATAAAGTGGAAAATAGATGTTTATAGTTGATTATATTTACACAAAAACTGTAGCATGGTAAAAGTGGTGACTTGTTTTTTGTGGACTTGTGAAGTAATGACACAAGGGTGGGTAGGAGAGGGAGTGAACCCTGTTACTTGTATACATTCCTCCCTCCCTTCCTTCCTTCCTTCCTTCCTTCCTTCCTTCCTTCCTTCCTTCCTTCCTTCCTTCCTTCCTTCCTTCCTTCCTTCCTTCCTTCCTTTCTCCCTCCCTCCCTCCCTCCATTCCTTCCTTCCTTATCTATTTATTGCTCAAGTACAGTTGTCTCCATTTTCACCTCACCAAACTCCCCACCCCACCTTTCTATATTGTTTTATTTATGGTCCATTTGAACAAATACCTTCTTTTCTGAGATAGTTCATATTGTTATAATTTTAAACTTCTTTTCATTGTTTATTCACTTTCATAAATATGCTCTAATTGCTAAAAATTACAATCCTGTCCTTGACATCTCCTTAAACTCTGGATGTCATTCTTTCCTCCTCTTGTTTGACAACTGCCTTTCGTCTAGGTCTGGCCCAGACTTGTTTCCCACCCCAGCTCACTTGTCTACTTGTCATCCCACTGCATTCAGGTTTCAGTAATGTCCAGTGGACACTATTCAGTCCTACCTTGCCTGACAACTGTTTCATTTCCTTCTTGAAATCTTCTCTTTATGTAGATTGTATGATAAAACTTTATCTAGATTATCCTGTTAAGTCACTAATTCTCCCCAATTTCATTTCCAGTTATTTTCTTCCTCCATACTTAGAAATGTTTGTAGTCCTCAGGATTCACTCCATATCTTTCTTCTCATAATTATAACACTCTGAATAGATTCTCTAATCTATTTCCACAGTTTAAATTTCACTTGTAGTTTGATGAAACCCAAATTCATATTTCTATATCAATACACTAGCATAGGTTCCAACTATTGGATATTCTCCCATTCAGATGTGTCGCAGATATCTTAAACTCAACATATGCTCCTCCAAACACACCCATCTCCTGTGTTGACTATCTTGGTGAATGAAACTGTCACCCATTCACTGGCTCAAGATAGAAATCTGGGAAATATCTTAGGTTCCTTTCTTTTCCTTATAATCCAGACTCTAAATGCTGTGAATTTTTAAAAAATTATTTTATTGTTGTTCAATTACAGTTGTCTGCATTTCCCACCCCCCACCCCAGCCAAACCCGCCTCCCTCCCTTGCTTGGTTTTGTCCATGTGTCCTTTATAGTAGTTCCTGAAAACCCTACCCCCTCACACTGTCCCCTCCCCTGTCCCCTCTGGCTATTGTTAGATTGTTCTTAATTTTAATGTCTCTGGTTATATTTTGTTTGCTTTTTTCTTTTGTTGATTATGTTTGGGACTAATACCATATGATCTCACCTTTAACTGGAACATAAACTCTGTGAATTTTATGTTCTTGATATTTCGCTGGTTTTTCTATCATTATTTTATATCAAACTATAATTATTTCAAGCACATTAAGTGAAATAACTGTGCTTCCTGTTTCTAGTTTGAACCATTTGCAGTATTTATACTTTGCTTCAGCTAGAAAGAATATTTGCCTTTTCCCAAATTTACTGTTATCAAGACTATCACTGTCCTTAGAGTATGTTATTACTTTTGAGTAAAGAATCATTCTGTCTCTCCTATCTATCCATCAATCATCTATATATCTATCATATATCTATCTAGCAATCATCTATCATCATCATCATCTATCTTCTATCATCTGTCTAATCGATCATCATCTATCTATATTCTATTATCTATCTATCTATATCTACCTATCAATCAATCTATCTATTATCTATCTATCTATCTATCTATCTATCTATCTATCTATCTATCTATCATCTATCCATCATCTTACATAGCTGAATGCTTACAGCTTCCCTTCCATGTCCCTCACCCACTTGCCTGGTTACCTCCTCCCTTGGGACACCAACTCAGTGATTAGGATCACGCATACCTTTCTGATATTTTCAGTGATGCTAATGCCATCGATTAACACAACTCCAGAGGTTATGGTCTCATCTCCAGTCAACATTTTCAATGTAGTGGTTTTTCCAGCTCCATTTAATCCAAGTAATCCAAAGCATTCAGACTTTTTGACGATAAGGGAAATATTTCTTACAGCCTTTACAACTGGACACTTATAATAAATCTGTGAACATTAAAAAATCATAACGTACTGAAGCAATGATTATTGGTCAACCACAAGTATAACCTCAGGCCCCTGTGGACTGCTACCTGTGAAGAATTTTATAAGAGAGCTTTCCCTTTCAGCCATCTGTTTTACCAGAATATACATAGGTCCCATAGAAGTCCACTGAGTTAATAACACTACCAATAAATTCTTCGCAGAGATAAAGCTCAGGGCAATGTTGTCACTGAGTCACTTTACCTTTGTAAGTTCTTTGAGAAGCAGTGGGCTGTTATTCAATTTAAGAGGCTGTGCCAAGACTTCCTTCCTTTCGTTTTCTACATTTTCATCTTTATATTCTTTGCTTACTTTGATGGACACTGTAGCCTATGTTTTCAAAACAAGGATGTGAATACACTTTAGATATCTTGTATAAATTGAGGTATTTTGAAAGTTGAAGGAGTAATTACAAAAATGTAAGAAAATGTTAGGCTAATTTTCAAAAACCTTCCTACCAGTTTCCTAAACTTTTATGAACAAATTTATTTTTGACTTGCTTAGTTTTGGAAACTATGGACATGAACAAGTTTTTCTACAATTATGAGTAAGCAGTATGTTCTTGTCAGTAAGATGGAAACTTCATGGAAAACAAAAGCCACATTATACTATTATTGTCTAGTATAATTTGTTACAAATAAAATATGTTCAAGAGACCATGGGAACCAAGGAGAAGAGTGGACTGTTCCTTTTTGAGGGAAAGCCTCTCTAGAAGTGAAGGCTGAGCTGAGAATGAGGAATAAACAAAGATTTATTAAGAGAATGAAGGAAGGGTGAGGATAAGAAGAAAGGCCACTATTGGCAATGGGAACTTAGTGAAAGACACAGGAATGAAACAACTCAGCATGTCTTGTGAATAGTAATTTGTACTGTTTCAGCAAAAAGATTGTTGATTTGAATGGACTATTTTTACATTGAGTACTCAGTTAACAGTATTGGTTAAGGAGGAGGGGAGCTGAGAATATGATCAGCTCAGTAAACATCCAAATCAAAAAATGGAGAAAACTGTACTTGAAAAACAATAAAAAATATTTTAAAAAGGAATGAAGAAAACTGCTTTGAGAGCTTTTTCTTTTCCATTTTCACAAGTGGTTGTATAGGTGTAGTAAGAATGATTATCCAGAGGGAAGGGGGTTCGGCTGGGGTGGGGTGGAGGGATGGGGAGAAAAGGCATACAACTGTAATTGAATAACAATAAAAAAATATTATTGAGATGAGCTAAACAATGAGTCAAAGTGAGGTTCAAAAAAAAAAAAAGCCCCTGGAGAGAGAGGCTCTGGACCCTTCCCCTTTGAGAGAAGCGGCCACCTTTCCTCCCCAAGCGGATCATGTCTTGGTAGTCTTTTTCTTCATCCGTGGCGGACTGGGTGGCTGCATTAAAACCCCCTGACAGTTGTGTGAGGAGGCATAGTGTATCTACCTATGCCTCCATTTTGGCTAGAAGTAGGTCTGTAAATTGGTTGTAATGATAGATTAGGTTAGGGTAAAACTTGAAAAAAGGAGTTAAGGACAAGTCTCAGATTTCTTTTTTGAGTACAAGTATATATGTGATGATGTTTTTTATTGAGGAGGAAACACTGAAGGTTTTATGACACTGGAAGAAGAGGAAATTAAAGATGTTGATAAGCAACAATAATGCTCCTAGTAAAAGCAAACATTTATTTTTATTATGTGATGGGTATGAGCTCTTCAAAGATAATAAATCTTCTTAATAACTATATGAAACAAAGTCTATTATGATATCATGTATGTAATGGAAATATATGAATAAACAATGGCCATATTTTTAAAAAATTTAATGAAAAATATTAACCTATACCCCCAATAATGTAAATTAACTCCAAGTATTGTAGTTTCAACACAAAAAGATCAACAAGATTAAGAGTCAACTTCTCATGAAGTCAATAGTCTATGTCATAGAAACAATAGGGTCAGTAGTGTGATATATTCAAAATGTGGAAAGAAAAAAATCTATCAAGATGGCATATTAGATTGCTCTTAACTTCAGTGTCTCTGGTTATATTTTGTTTGCTTTTTTCTTTTGTTGATTATGTTCCAGTTAAAGGTGAGATCATATGGTATTTGTCCCTCACCACCTGGCTTAGAGCAATCTAACAATGGCCAGAAGGGAGTGGGGAGGGGATAGTGGGGAGAGGGGTTTTGAGGAACTGCTATAAAGGACACATGAACAAAATGAAGGGGGAGGGTGGAAGTGGGGGAGGGAGGTGGGTTTGGCTGGGGTGGGGAGAAAAAGCAGACAACTGTTATTGAACAACAATAAAAAATAAATTAAAAAACTGGCATATTAGGTGAACACAGCTCACCTCCTTGCATAACCACATCAAAAGTTAGAGCTAAAATATAGAACAGCCATCACTCAGAACCATCAGAAATTGAATTGAATGGAAGCCTGACAACTACAGAATTAAACCACATCCATCCAGACCGGTAGGAGGGGTGGAGATGGGGAATGGGCTGGTCCTACATCCACATGTAGTGGATAAAAATTTGGGAGAGATATCTCAGGAGTGAGGAATCCCAGCCCCAAACCAGGACCCCAAGCCCAGGGTTCCAGTGCCAGAGAAATTAGACTCCATAACTTCTGCTGCAAAAACCTGGAGGGATTGAGTTAATGGAAGAAAATTCTGGAGTTCCAAGCAGTTCTTCCTTAAAAAACTTTTTTTATTGTTATTCAATTACACTTGCATGCCTTTTCTCCCCATCCCTCCACCCCACCCCAGCCGAACCCCCCTCCCTCCCCCACCTCCACCCTTCCCCTTGATTTTGTCCATGTGTCCTTTATAGTAGTTCCTGTAATCCCCTCTCCTCACTGTCCCCTCCCCACTCCCCCCTGGCTATTGTTAGATTGTCCTTAACTTCAGTGTCTCTGGTTATATTTTGTTTGCTTTTTTCTTTTGTTAATTATGTTCCAGTTAAAGGTGAGATCATATGGTATTTGTCCCTCACCGCCTGGCCTATTTCACTTAGCATAATGCTCTCCAGTTCCATCCATGCTGTCGCAAAGGGTATAAGCTCCTTCTTTCTCTCCCAAGCAGTTCCTCTTAAAGAACCCACACATGAAATTATACACATTCACTCCCTCTGAGTTCCAGCACCTGGGTAGCAGATTGAAAGGCACCAGTGGCATATAGGGAGAAACTGAAGTATTTGGCATTAAAGCAGGAGTTGAAGGACAGCTTTCTCCCAGAAAGAAATGTGGGCAGAGGCCATTTTCCCTTTGCTGAGCCCTCCCTGCAGAGAGCCACAGAGCCCACAGACATGTGTCATATCTGAGACTCCATCAATTTGGTTAAAACTGCCCAGGAATCTCCCTCAAGATCCCATCAGACCCTGTGCCACCAAACTTATAGCCCACCCAATCTGTATTTTCCATATGAATCCTGGTCTTGGCTCATGCTTCACAACTTCCTATTCCTCTCAAGCAAGCAACAGCCATCCTCAGTGAGCCTCTAGCTCCCACTTCCCTTGCTAAATGACTCTGGCCCTGGCACTAGCAGCAGCCAGCTTATATTCTCAGCATGGCTTCATCTGGGAATCTCCAGCCAAGCACAAGTACCAGTCATCTTAAATTGCTTTATAGATCATGCAGGTTGACACTGAGCCAAAGATAGGTGGAGGCTGATGTTGGCCTGCACCACCTGAGAAACTCCAGGGCTTGCACACCCAGTGGAAAGCTACAGACCACATCAGAACACCTCCACACTACCCCTGGACAGCTGATCCTCCATGGAGGGTGGAATTTGGTGGTTAATGGTTACAACCAGTCCTTGCAGCTGACCAGACTGGGAAATCCTTGCCATTGACCTGCAAGTAACAATGTAGGCTCAACTACAAGAGGAAGGTGTACTCAGTACACACAAAGGGTGTGCCTCGAGTACCCAGCTTGAGTGATAGTGGATGCTGTGCCACTAGACCCTACAGGACCTACTACATTAGGCCATGATCCCAAGACAGGGAGTCATAGCAGCTCTACCTAATACATAGAAACTAAGACAGGGAGACAAAAAACCTGGAGCTCTGAAAAGACCAGAGTTAGACCCATAAATGTCAGCTCAAGACCAGTGAGTGCAGGAGATTAAGGAGACAACATCACTCAATCTCATTGTCATTCTACCATAGAAGTTCATACCATAAACCCAGAGAGTCAGAACAGATCACTTTGAGAAGCAGAGGCTAACAAGAAGAGTCTCACAAACAATGGGAAGACAAAGAAACAATCCCCAAATAAAAGGAAAGGAGGAAGCCTCATAAAGAAAGCTAAATGAAATACATGCAAGTCAACTATCAGATACTGAGTTCAAACCAATGGTTATCAGGAAGCTCACTGAGCTCACAGAGAACTACCAGAAACTACAGGGAAATTACAATGAACTCACTGCAAACTATATCAACATGAAAAAGGAAATAGAAACTATCAACAAGGGCCAAGAGGAAATGAAGAATACAATTTCTGAACTGAAGAACACAGTAGAAGGAATCAAAAGCAGACTTGATGGAGCAGAGGATTGGATCATTGAGCTGGAGGACAATGTAGAAAAAAACACCCAGAAAGCATGAAAAGGAAAAGAGGCTCAGAAAGAATGAAGAGGGATTAAGGGAAATGCAGGACAACATGAAACATAATAATATCCATATAATAGGAATACCAGAAAGAGAAGAAGAAGAGCAAGGGATAGAAAACCTGTTTGAAAAAGTAATGATGGACAATTACCCTAATCTGATGAGAGAAAAGGTCACCCAAATCCAGGAAACACAGAGGATCCCAAGCAAGAGGAACCCAAAGAGGCCCACTGAAAGACACATCATAATTAGAATGGCATAATTCCAAGACAAAGAGAGGATCTTAAAGGCAGCAAGGGAGCAACAGGAAGTAATATACATCGGAACCCCAATAAGGTTAGCAACTGAATTCTCAATGGAAACGCTCCAAGTCCGAAGAGAATGGCAAAAAAATATTCCAAGTAATGAGAACCAGAGGCCAGCAACCAAGACCACTTTGCACAGCAAGGCTCTCAATCAAGATAGAAGGCCAAAAAAACAGCTTCCCAGACAAAAGAAGTCTAAAAGAATACACCTCCCCAAATCAGCTCTGCAAGAGATGCTAAAGGGATTGTTTTAAGGAAAGGAAGGAAAAGACAAAGAGAGAGGAACATTGATATGAAAAAAATGGCAGTGAATCACTACCTATTGATAATAGCCGTAAATGTAAGTGGATTAAATACTCCAATCAATAGACATAGAATAGCTGAATGGATAAGAAAGCATGACCCACACATATGCTGCCTACAAGAGACCCATCTCAGGACAAAAGTCTTACACAGACTGAAAATGAAGGGCTGGAAACAAATTTTCCAAGCGAACGGACAGGGAAAAAAAGCAGGGGTAGCATTACTCATATCAGACAAAATAGACTTCCAAAGAAGGGCCATAAAGAGAGACCCAGAAGGTCACTTCATAATACTCAAAGGAAGAATCCACCAAGAAGACATAAACATTGTAAATATATATGCACCCAACATAGGAGCACCCAAATACATTAAGAAAATCTTGGAGGACTTCAAGAAAGATATTGACAGCAAAACAATTATAGTAGGGGACTTTAACACCCCACTGTCAAAAATGGACAGGTCTTCCAAACAAAATATCAACAAAGATATTGTGTCACTTAACAATACCCTAGATGAAATGGACCTAACTGATGTATATAGAGCTTTTCATCACAAAGAAACAAAATACACATTCTTTTCAGGTGTCCATGGAACATTTTCAAATGGACCACCGGATAGGACACAAAGCAAGCCTCAACAAATTCAAGAATTTTGAAACCATATCAAGCATTTTCTCTGACCACAAGGGACTGAACTAGAAACCAACCCCAAAGGAAAAAAACCAAAACACTCAAAATCATGGAGACTGAATATCATGCTACTAAACAATGAATGGGTCAAGAATGAGATTAGGGAAGAAATCAAAAACATTCTTGAAACAAATGAAAACGAACTCACAACAACCCAAAACCTATGGGACACAGCAAAGGCAGTCCTGAGAGTGAAGTTCATAGCAATACAGGTGTACCTTAAAAAGATAGAAACATTTCAAACAAGCAACGTGACCCTACACCTACAAGAACTCGAGGAACAACAACAATGAGAGCCCAGAGTAAGTAGAAGGAAGGAAATAACCAAGATCAGAGCAGAGTCAAAATGACATAGAGACTAAAAGCACAATTCTAAGGATCAATGAATCCAGGAGCTGGTTCTTTGAAAAGATAAACAAAATCAACAAGCCTTTAAGTAGGCTCATCAAGAAAAAAAGAGAGAGGATCCAAATAAACACAATTAGAAATGAAAGAGGAGAGATTACAACTGATACCACAGAAATACAAAGGATTGTAAGAAATTACTACGATGAACTGTATGCCAAAACATTTGAAGACGTAAGTGAAATGGACACATTTCTAGAAAAATATAATCTTCCAAACCTGAACAAAGAAAAAGCAGAAAACCTGAACAGACCAATAACAGCAGAGGAAATTGAAGCAGTCATCAACAAACTCCCAACACACAAAAGCCCTGGACCAGATGGTTTCACAGGAGATTTCTACAAAGCATTTAAGGAAGAGCTAACCCCTATCCTTCACAGACTATTTAAAAAATTCGAACTGACGGAAGACTCCCAAACTCTTTTTATGAAGCCAGCATCATCCTAATCCCAAAACCAAATAAAGACACAACGAAGAAAGAAAACTTCAGTCCAATATCGCTGATGAACATAGACGCTAAAATTCTCAACAAAATATTAGCAAACAGCATCCAGCAACACATTAAAAAGATCATCCACCATGACGAAGTGGGATTCATCCCAGGGATGCAAGGATGGTACAATATTCGCAAATCAATAAACATAATACATCACATCAATAACTGCAAAGACAAAAATCACATGATCATCTCAATAGATGCGGAAAAAGCGTTCGATAAGATACAGCACCCATTTCTGATAAAAACACTCAACAAAGTGGAAATAAAGGGAGCAGTCCTCAACATAATAAAGACCATATATGAGAGTCCTACAGCCAACATCACACTCAATGGACAAAAACTTAGAGCTTTCCCACTAAGATCAGGAACAAGACAAGGATGCCCTCTCTCACCACTCCTATTCAACATAGTATTGGAAGTCCTAGCCACAGTAATCAGACATGAAAAAGCAATAAAAGACATCCAAATTGTAAAAGAGGAAATGAAACTGTCACTGTTTGCAGACGACATGATAGTGTACATGGAAAACCCTATAGACTCCACCAAAAAACTACTCGACCTAATAAATGAATTTGGCAAAACAGCTGGATACAATGTCAATACTCAGAAATCAAAGGCATTCCTGTACACCAACAACAAAACTGCAGAAACAAATCAGGAAAAAAATCCCATTTGATATAGCAACAAGAAAAATAAAGTACCTAGGAATAAACCGAAACAAGGAGGTAAAAGACCTGTACTCAGAAAATTACACAACACTGAAGAAAGAAATTAAGGAAGATACAAACAAATGGAAGCATGTACCATGTTCATGTATTGGAAGAATTAACATCATCAAAATGGCCATACTACCCAAGGCAATTATTAGATTCAATGCAATCCCTATTAGAGTACCCATGACATATTTCACAGATATAGAACAAACATTTCAGAAATTCATATGGAACCATAAACGACGCCAAATAGCTGCAGCAATTTTGAGAAAGAAGAACCAAGCAGGAGGGATCACAATACCTGATATCAAACTGTATTACAAGGCCACTGTCATCAAAACAGCCTGCTACTGTCATAAAAACAGGCACATAGACCAATGGAACAGAACAGAGAGCTCAGAAATAAACTCAAGTCTATACGGTCAATTAATATTTGACAAAGGAGGCAGGAACATAAAATGGAGCAAAAACAGCCTCCTCAACAGATGGGGTTGGGAGATCTGGACAGCTACGTGCAAAAAAATGAAACTCGATCACCAACTTACGCCATACATGAAAATAAAATCAAGATGGATAAAAGACTTAAATATAAGTTGTAACACCATAAAAGTCCTTGAGGAAAACATTGGCAGGAAAATCTCAGACATTCCACGCAGCAACATCCTCTCAGACATGTCCCCTAAAGCAAGGAACATGAAGGAAAGAATAAACAAATGGGACCTCATCAAAATAAAAAGCTTCTGCATGGCTAAAGAAAACAGCACCAAATTACAAAGAGAACCAACAGTATGGGAAAACATATTTGCCAATGATACCTCAGACAAGGGCCTGATCTCCAAAATATATAAAGAACTCACTCGACTCCACTCCAGGAAGACAAACAACCCAGTTAAAAAATGGGCAAAGGACTTGAACAGACACTTCTCCAAGGAAGACATACAGAGGGCCCAGAGACATATGAAAAGATGCTCAGCATCACTAGCCATCAGAGACATGCAAATCAAAACCACAATGAGGTATCATCTCACACCAGTCAGAGTGGCCAACATAAACAAATCCACAAACAAATGTTGGAGAGGATGCAGAGAAAAGGGAACCCTAGTGCACTGTTGGTGGGAATGCAGACTGGTGAGGCCACTGTGGAAAACAGTATGGAATTTCCTCAGGAAACTAAAAATGGAACTGCCCTTTGACCCAGCAATTCTGCTGCTGGGATTATACCCTAAGAACCCTGAAACACCAATCCAAAAGAACCTGTGCACCCCAATATTCATAGCAGCACAATTTACAATAGCCAAGTACTGGAAGCAACCTAAGTGCCCATCAGCAAACGAGTGGATCCAAAAACTATGGTATATTTACACAATGGAATTCTACGCAGCAGAGAGAAAGAAGGAGCTTATACCCTTTGCAACAGCATGGATGAAACTGGAGAGCATTATGCTAAGTGAAATAAGCCAGGAGGTGAGGGACAAATACCATATGATCTCACCTTTAACTGGAACATAATCAATAGAAGAAAAAAGCAAACAAAATATAACCAGAGACATTGAAGTTAAGAACAATCTAACAATAGCCAGGGCGGGGGGCGTGGGGGGCGGGGACAGTGGGAAGAGGGGATTACCAGAACTACTATAAAGGACACATGGACAAAACCAAGGGGTAGGGTGGACGTGGGGGAGGGAGGTGGGTTCAGCTGAGGTGAGGTGGAGGGATGGGGAGAAAAGGCATACAACTGTAATTGAATAACAATAAAAATTAAAAAAAAAACACTCAGCAAAGTGGGAATAAAGGGAGCATTCCTCAACATCATAAAGGCCATATATGAGAGACCTACAGCCAACATCACACTCAATGGACAAAAACTTAGAGCTTTCCCACTATGATCAGGAACAAGACAAGGATGCCCACTCTCACCACTCCTATTCAACGTAGTATTGGAAGTCCTAGCCGCAGCAATCAGAGAAGAAAAGGAAATAAAAGGCATCCAAATTGGAAAGGAGGAAATGAAACTGTCATTGTTTGCAGATGACATGATAGTGTACATGGAAAACCCTATAGACTCCACCAAAAAACTACTTGACCTAATCAATGAATTTGGCAAAACAGCTGGATACAAAGTCAATACTCAGAAATCAAAGACATTGCTGTATACCAACAACAAAACAGCAGAAACAGAAATCAGGAAAAAAAATCCCATTTGATATAGCAACAAGAAAAATGAAGTACCTAGGAATAAACCTAACCAAAGAGGTGAAAGACCTGTACTCAGAAAACTACACAACACTGAACAAGAAATTAAGGAAGACACAAACAAATGGAAGCATGTACTATGCTCATGGATTGGAAGAATTATCATCAAAATGACCATACTACCCAAACAATTTATAGATTCAATGCAATCCCTATTAAAGTACCCATGACATAATTCACAGATATAGAACAAACATTGCAGAAATTTATATGGAACCATAAACGACCCTGAATAGTTGCAGCAATTTTGAGAAAGAAGAACAAAGCAGGAGGGATCACAATACCTGATATCAAACTGCATTACAAGGCTACTGTCACCAATACAGTCTGGTACTGGCCTAAAAACAGGTACATAGACCAATGGAACTGAAGAGAGAGCCCAGAAATAAACCCAAGTCTTTACAGTCAATTAGTATTTGACAAAGGAGACAGGAGCATAAAATGGAGCAAAAAGAGTTTCTTCAACAAGTGGTATTGGGAGATCTGGACAGCTACGTGCAAAAAAAATGAAACTTGATCACCAACTTACGCCATAAACGAGATCTGTAATGTTGTTTATCTCCATTTGGTTTAGTTCATTTTCTGGAGTTTTGATCTATTCTTTCATTTGGCCATGTTTCTTTGTCTCTCATTTGGGCAGCCTCCCTGTCTTAGTTTCTATGTATTAGGTAGAGCTGCTATGACTCCCTGTCTTGGGATCATGGCCTAATGTAGTAGGTCCTGTAGGGTCTAGTGGCACAGCATCCACTATCACTCAAGCTGGGTACTCGAGGTACACCCTTTGTGTGTACTGAGTACACCTTCCTCTTGTAGTTGAGCCTACATTGTTACTTGCAGGTCAATGGCAAGGATTTCCCAGGCTGGTCAGCTGCAAGGACTGGTTGTAACCATTAACCACCAAATTCCACCCTCCATGGAGGATCAGCTGTCCAGGGGTAGTGTGGAGGTGTTCTGATGTGGTCTGTAGCTTTCCACTGGGTGTGCAAGCCCTGGAGTTTCTCAGGTGGTGCAGGCCAACATCAGCCTCCACCTATCTTTGGCTCAGTGTCAACCTGCATGATCTATAAAGCAATTTAAGATGACTGGTACTTGTGCTTGGCTGGAGATTCCCAGATGAAGCCACGCTGAGAATATAAGCTGGCTGCTGCTAGTGCCAGGGCCAGAGTCATTTAGCAAGGGAAGTGGGAGCTAGAGGCTCACTGAGGATGGCTGTTGCTTGCTTGAGAGGAATAGGAAGTTGTGAAGCATGAGCCAAGACCAGGATTCATATGGAAAATACAGATTGGGTGGGCTATAAGTTTGGTGGCACAGGGTCTGATGGGATCTTGAGGGAGATTCCTGGGCAGTTTTAACCAAATTGATGGAGTCTCAGATATGACACATGTCTGTGGGCTCTGTGGCTCTCTGCAGGGAGGGCTCAGCAAAGGGAAAATGGCCTCTGCCCACATTTCTTTCTGGGAGAAAGCTGTCCTTCAACTCCTGCTTTAATGCCAAATACTTCAGTTTCTCCCTATATGCCACTGGTGCCTTTCAATCTGCTACCCAGGTGCTGGAACTCAGAGGGAGTGAATGTGTATAATTTCATGTGTGGGTTCTTTAAGAGGAACTGCTTGGGAGAGAAAGAAGGAGCTTATACCCTTTGCGACAGCATGGATGGAACTGGAGAGCATTATGCTAAGTGAAATAGGCCAGGCGGTGAGGGACAAATACCATATGATCTCACCTTTAACTGGAACATAATTAACAAAAGAAAAAAGCAAACAAAATATAACCAGAGACACTGAAGTTAAGGACAATCTAACAATAGCCAGGGGGGAGTGGGGAGGGGACAGTGAGGAGAGGGGATTACAGGAACTACTATAAAGGACACATGGACAAAATCAAGGGGAAGGGTGGAGGTGGGGGAGGGAGGGGGGTTCGGCTGGGGTGGGGTGGAGGGATGGGGAGAAAAGGCATGCAACTGTAATTGAATAACAATAAATGTGACAAAAAAGAAAAGCACAGTAACATAAGTCCACAAATTTATTGCATCTTTAAAAATTAATAAAACAATCCTGGAGCACCTAATATATGCCAAGGACTGTTTCAGGTAATGAAGATACATCAGTATGCCAAACATACAAAAACATCCCTCTTTAGTTTATATTGCAGTGGGGACAGGCAGACAATAAACAAAATATGTAAGTAAAATGCATATTTGTTGGCAATAAATTTTATGAAAAATAAAGCAGGGAAAGGAAATAAAAAAATAGAAGCAGTTACAGAACAGGCAGGGGTATATAAAGTAGGGTATAGGAAATGGAGTAGCCAAAGAACTTATATGCATGATCCATGGACATGAACAATGGTGTCAGGACTGCCTGAGGAAGTAGGAGGTGTTTGTTGAAGGAAGCAAAGGGGGAAATATTGGGACAAATGAAATAGCATGATCAATAAAATACAATTTAGAAAAAGAAATTTATCAATGAAGGTATAATATCTTTTGCTTTCTATAATTCATGAGCTGTTTTATTTATTTATTTATTTATTTATTTATTTATTTTAATTTTTTTATTGTTATGCAATTACAGTTGTATGCCTTTTCTCCCCATCCCTCTACCCCACCCCAGGTGAACCCACCTCCCTCCCCCCTCTCCACCCTCCCCCTTGGTTTTGTCCATGTGTCCTTTATAGTAGTTCCTGTAATACCCTCTTCCCTCTATCCCCGCCCCCACCCCCCACCCCCGCCCTGGCTATTGTTAGATTGTTCTTAACTTCAATGTCTCTGGTTATAATTTGTTTGCTTTTTTCTTCTATTGCTTATGTTCCAGTTAAAGGTGAGATCATATGGTACTTGTCCCTCACTTCCTGGCTTATTTCACTTAGCATAATGCTCTCCAGTTTAATCCATGCTGTTGCAAAGGGTATAAGCTCCTTCTTTCTCTCTGCTGCGTAGATTTCCATTGTGTAAATATACCATAGTTTTTGGATCCACTCGTTTGCTGATGGGCACTTCGGTTGCTTCCAGTACTTGGCTATTGTAAATTGTGCTGCTATGAACATTGGGGTGCACAGATTTTTTTGGATTGGTGTTTCAGTGTTCTTAGGGTATAATCCCAGCAGCGGAATTACTGGGTCAAAGGGCAGTTCCATTTTTAGTTTCCTGAGGAAATTCCATATTGTTTTCCACAGTGGCCTCACCAGTCTGCATTCCCACCAACAGTGCACAAGGGTTCCCTTTTCTCCACATCCTCTCCAACATTTGTTTGTGGATTTGTTTATGTTGGCCATTCTGACTGGTGTGAGATGATACCTCATTGTGGTTTTAATTTGCATCTCTCTGATGGCTAGTGATGCTGAGCATCTTTTCATATGTCTCTGGGCCCTCTGTATGTCTTCCTTGGAGAAGTGTCTGTTCAAGTCCTTTGCCCATTTTTTAATTGGGTTGTTTGTCTTCCTGGAGTGGAGTCGAGTGAGTTCTTTATATATTTTGGAGATCAGGCCCTTGTCTGAGGTATCGTTGGCAAATATGTTTTCCCATACTGTTGGTACTCTTTGTAATTTGGTGCTGTTTTCTTTAGCCATGCAGAAGCTTTTTATTTTGATGAGGTCCCATTTGTTTATTCTTTCCTTTATGTCCCTTGCTTTAGGGGATGTGTCTGTGAGGATGTTGCTGCGTGGAATGTCTGAGATTTTCCTGCCAATGTTTTCCTCAAGGACTTTTATGGTGTTACGGCTTATATTTAAGTCTTTTATCCATCTTGAGTTTATTTTCGTGTATGGCGTAAGTTGGTGATCGAGTTTCATTTTTTTGCACGTAGCTGTCCAGATCTCCCAACACCATCTGTTAAAGAGGCTGTTTTTGCTCCATTTTATGCTCCTGCCTCCTTTGTCAAATATTAATTGATCGTATAGACTTGAGTTTATTTCTGGGCTCTCTATTCTGTTCCATTGGTCTATGTGCCTGTTTTTATGCCAGTACCAGGCTGTTTTGATTACAGTGGCCTTGTAATACAGTTTGATATCAGGTATTGTGATCCCTCCTGCTTTGTTTTTCTTTCTCAAAATTGCTGCAGCTATTCGAGGTCGTTTATGGTTCCATATGAATTTCTGCAATGTTTGTTCTATATCTGTGAAATATGTCATGGGTACTCTAATAGGTATTGCATTGAATCTATAAATTGCTTTGGGTAGTATGGCCATTTTGATAATGTTGATTCTTCCAATCCATGAACATGGTACATGCTTCCATTTGTTTGTATCTTCCTTAATTTCTTTCTTCAGTGTTGTGTAGGTTTCTGAGTACAGGTCTTTTACCTCCTTGGTTAGGTTTATTCCTAGGTACTTTATTTTTCTTGTTGCTATATCAAATGGGATTTTTTTCCTGATTTCTGTTTCTGCAGTTTCGTTGATGGTGTACAGGAATGCCTTTGATTTCTGGGTATTGACTCTGTATCCAGCTGTTTTGCCAAATTCATTTATTAGGTCGAGTAGTTTTTTGGTGGAGTCTATAGGGTTTTCCATGTACACTATCATGTCGTCTGCAAACAGTGACAGTTTCATTTCCTCCTTTCCAATTTGGATGCCTTTTATTGCTTTTTCTTGTCTGATTGCTGTGGCTAGGACTTCCAATACTATGTTGAATAGGAGTGGTGAGAGAGGGCATCCTTGTCTAGTTCCTGATCTTAGTGGGAAAGCTCTAAGTTTTTGTCCATTGAGTGTGATGTTGGCTGTAGGTCTCTCATATATGGCCTTTATTATGTTGAGGACTGCTCCCTTTATTCCCACTTTGCTGAGTGTTTTTATCAGAAATGGGTGCTGTATCTTATCAAATGCTTTTTCCGCATCTATTGATATGATCATGTGATTTTTGTCTTTGCTGTTGTTGATGTGATGTATTATGTTTATTGATTTGCGAATATTGTACCATCCTTGCATCCCTGGGATGAATCCCACTTGGTCATGGTGGATGATCTTTTTAATATATTGCTGGATGCGGTTTGCTAATATTTTGTTGAGAATTTTAGCGTCTATGTTCATCAGCGATATTGGCCTGAAGTTTTCTTTCTTCGTTGTGTCTTTATCTGGTTTTGGGATTAGGATGATGTTGACTTCATAAAAAGAGTTTGGGAGTCTTCCATCAGTTTGGATTTTTTCGAATAGTCTGTGAAGGATAGGGGTTAGTTCTTCCTTAAATGCTTTGTAGAAATCTCCTGTGAAACCATCTGGTCCAGGGCTTTTGTGTGATGGGAGTTTCTTGATGACTGCTTCAATTTCCTTTGCTGTTATTGGTCTGTTCAGGTTTTCTGCTTCTTCTTCATTCAGTTTTGGAAGGTTATATTTTTCTAGAAATGTGTCCATTTCATCTAGGTTTTCAAATTTCTTAGCATACAGGTCTTCATAGTAATTTCTTATGATCCTTTGTATTTCTGTGGTATCAGTTGTAATCTCTCCACTTTCATTTCTAATTCTGTTTATTTGGATCCTCTCTCTTTTTTTCTTGATGAGCCTACTTAAAGGCTTGTCGATTTTGTTTATCTTTTCAAAGAACCAGCTCCTGGATTCATTGATCCTTACAATTGTGCTTTTAGTCTCTATGTCATTTAGTTCTGCTCTGATCTTGGTTATTTCCTTCCTTCTGCTTGCTCTGGGCTGTCTTTGTTGTTGTTCCTCCAGTTCTTGTAGGCGTAGGGTTAGGTTGTTTGTGTGAACTGTTTCTAACTTCTTAAGGTAGGCCTGTATTGCTATGAACTTCCCTCTCAGGACTGCCTTTGCTGTGTCCCATAGGTTTTGGGTTGTTGTGAGTTCGTTTTCATTTGTTTCCAGGAAGTTTTTGATTTCTTCCCTAATCTCGTTCTTGACCCATTCATTGTTTAATAGCATGCTATTCAGTCTCCATGCTTTTGAGTGTTTTGGGTTTTTACCCTTGGGGTTGGTTTCTAGTTTCAGACCCTTGTGGTCAGAGAAGATGCTTGATATGATTTCAATTTTCTTGAATTTGTTGAGGCTTGCTTTGTGTCCTATCATGTGGTTTATCTTTGAAAAAGTTCCATGGACACTTGAAAAGAACGTGTATTTTGCTTCTTTGGGATGAAAAGCTCATGAGCTGTTTTTTAACTCCTCATTGATACTTGTGACTTTTTCTTATTTGGGAATATTAAGAAACCTGAGATTGAACTTTTGGCTTAAAGAGCATAGGAAATTTTTTAAAAGCATAGGAAATTAAGTTTACATTGGCTTGAGGATACCAAGGCTAATCAGAATAGTTTATTAGATTCCTATATAAAATTTGGGGACTTGGTGTAATCTAAATATTATCCCTTTGCTTGGCCCTGTTTTTGCAATATACAGGAGCAGTAACAAAAAAGGAAGAATTTAGAAGCCAAATGTCCTTTTAATTTTATCATGAAAATTCCCTCATAATAGTTCTTTTTTTCATACCTGAAGAAGTGTGACATAGCTCTTGGGCTCTTGTCCCAGCCTAAGAAAGTCAGGGCACAAAAAAGTCTCAAGGCAACATCCTCAAGTTTGATTCTAGGCACCAGAAAAAAGTCCTTTCTTTTCCATGGTGCTCAAAACTTAAATGTCTTTTTGAAGCTATGCATTGGACTAGGCATCTTTAGATTAGGGTAATAAGATCTGTATGGACTTTGGTATAAAAGTAAGAAGGATGGGACTTTTGATTTGTTATATAGTTCTAGACATTAATTAGCAACACATAACAGGCAACTGAAATACGAATTGAATGCTAATCATTCTAATCAGAACTCCAAGTGGTAGTGGAGGCCATTATAGTCTCAAGGTAACTTCCCTTATGAAATGTTAGAGATACGCAGACTCACAGAAATTTATGGCCAAGATCTCAAGAGCCGCCCTGAAGCAGTACCCAGAAACAGATTTGGGATGAATAAAGCGAAGGTACAAAGAGACAGATATAGTGGTTTTCTGCCTCAAGAGAAGTGCCAATATACTGAGCAAATGGAACACTAAAGTAATTTTTAAAATTCTTGGCAAACTCTGAAACTATGTGAAATTATAAGAACTATGTAGAGTGATAATTAGTAATCTGACTGGTAGGGGTATGATGTCCCACATGGTTTTAGGTAAATTACAAAATTGAAAACAAATGCATCTCAAAGATGGTTCATGCACAAGGCAGTGTTTTCTATAATAGTCAATCCATCACAAAGGGATTATTTCCTTGTTGGCAGAGGATTCAAAGGTTAGAATCTAAATTACTAACTATGATGAAAGACTTATAATTCAAATCAGTACCAGACAGATCTTGGTATAATTAAATGATACTTTCTTTAACAAATAATAGAGGCAGAAATCTGTAAACTCATACTTTCTGGCCTAACATTGAGATTTCTCTGAGTTGTATCAAAAGTCTAGGGCACAGAGACATATGAAAGGATGCTCAGCATCATTAGCCATCAGAGAAATGCAAATTAAAGCCACAATGAGATACCACTTCACACTGGTCAGAGTGGCCATAATAAACAAATCAACAAACAAGTGTTGGCATGGTTGTGGAGGAAAGGGACCCCTGTTACCCTGTTAGTGGGAATGCAGACTGGTGCAGCCACTGTGGAAAACAGTATGGAATTTCCTTAAAAAACTAAAAATGGAACTGCCTTTTGACCCTGCAATTTCACCACTGGGATTATATCCTAAAAATCCTGAAACACTAATTCAAAAGAACCTCTGCACCCCAATGTTCATATCAGCACAATTTACAACAACCAATTGTTGGACACAACCTAACTGCCCATCAGTAAATGAATGAAAAAACTGTGGTACATTTACACAATGGAATACTACTCAGTGGAAAGAAAGAAGGATCTCCTACCCTTTGCAACAATAGCATGGATGCAACTGGAGAGCATCATGCTAAGTGAAGTAATCCAAGTGGTGAAAGAGAAATACCATATGATCTCATCTAAAAGTGGAACCTAATCAACAAAACAAATGAGTGAGCAAAATAGGACCAGAGACCTATTGAAATAAAGAGCAAACTGACAGCAACCAGAGGGAATGTAGGAGGGAGATAATGGGGGAAAGATGGGGAAAGGTCAAGGAACATGTATAAAGATCCATGGACAAAGACAATGGTGTGGCAAAGGTATGAAAATGGGAAGTAGGTGGTGGGTAGGGCCGGGGAGGGTAATGGGGGAAAATGCAGACAACTATAATCGAATAACAATAATTTTTTTTAAAAAAGTCTTCATTAGTTACTCACCTTCTTGCCTTTCATAAATATATTGTACATGTTAGATAAAATTTTCTGAAAGACAAAGTTTTTCAATCTCCAAGATGTAGTCTCCAGACAAAAAAGCAACAGGAGGTAAAATAAGCCTGTGGCAGCCAATGAAATCAAAAACTTTGCAATCCCATGTTCTCCAAAACTATAGACACTGCTCTCAATAACTGAGAATAATAAAAGAAATAGTTTTACTTTAAAAACTGATGCAAAGTTTAAGATGACCCTAAAAGTTAAGAAATACAGATTCAACACACATTTTAAGTTAAATTTAGAGAAGCATGGAATATGGATAATAATTAATTGTTATAATATTTTGTCACTCTCATTTGATATTACCTGATATTTATAAATATTTTAAAAGTTCTCCTGTCGGCCACTGTGGAAAACAATATGGAATTTCCTCAGAAAACTAAAAATGGAACTGCCCTTTGACCCAGCAATTCCGCTGCTGGGATTATACCCTAAGAACACTGAAACACCAATCCAAAAGAACCTGTGCACCCCAATGTTCATAGCAGCACAATTTACAATAGCCAAGTGCTGGAAGCAACCTAAGTGCCCATCAGCAAACGAGTGGATCCAAAAACTATGGTATATTTACACAATGGAATTCTACGCAGCAGAGAGAAAGAAGGAGCTTATACCCTTTGCAACAGCATGGATGAAACTGGAGAGCATTATGCTAAGTGAAATAAGCCAGGAGGTGAGGGACAAATACCATATGATCTCACCTTTAACTGGAACATAAGCAATAGAAGAAAAAAGGAAACAAAATATAATCAGAGACATTGAAGTTAAGGACAATCTAACAATGGTCAGGGGGGAGTGGGGAGGGGACAGTGAGGAGAGGGGATTACAGGAACTACTATAAAGGGCACATGGAGAAAATCAAGGGGGAGGGCAGAGGTTGGGGGGGTGGGTTCACCTGGGGTGGGGTGGAAGGATGGGTAGAAAAGGCATACAACTGTAACTGAATAACAATAAAAAATTAAAAAAAAGAAATAAAAACTTTCACTAAAAAAAAAAAGTTCTCCTGTCAATAATTTTTCTCTACTTTTTAACAGTTTCAGTAAACCACCTTACTGCATACTCAATGAATTTCAAAGTTTGGGACTTTGAGCAGAATGCTTAGTAATTAAATAAAGCAAACAAGATAAAGGTATTTATGGCATATCTAACCATTATTATAGTCCATGTGTAATATCCTTAAAGTTCTTGTTTAAATGCTTGTTTTCATTTTTTGGATATATACGCAGGAATGGAGTTGCTTACCTATTCTATGTTTAGCTTTTTGAGGAACCACTAAACTTTTCCACAGCAGATACAACAATTTATATTCCCACTGGCAATATATGAGGGTAAAAATTTCTCCATATGCTCACCAAACCTTTAATACTTTCCATATTTTATTTTAGCATCCAAGTGTACATAAAGTGATATCTCGTTTTTTAGTGAATACACTTGACATGTAACATTGGGTAAGTTTAAACTATAAGTGTGTTATTTGGATACATTTGTATATTGGAATGATTGCTGATGTAGCAATATTTATCACACTATTTTCCCTGGTGTGATTCCATCCTGCATGTCTGTTCTATGGAACAAAAGTTGTTTACCTTTGTCCACCTTCTCTCCCATCTAAGTGCGTGCTACCAACCCATGGAAGATTTGATGGACATGGATATAAGCCCTCTGAGGGCCCAGAACTATATTTTTGGTTGTGAACTCAAAGCTGACAAAGACGATCACTTTAAAGTGGATAATGATGAAAATGAGTACCAATTATCTTTATGAATGGTCATTTTACAGGCTGGTGCAAAGGATGTATTGTACATTGTTGAAGTAGAGGCAATGAATTATGCAGGCAAGCCAATTAAAGTAACACTGGAAACTCTGAAAATGTCTGTACAGCCAATAGTTTCCCTTGGTGGCTTTGAAATAAAATCATCTATGGTATGACAGTTGAAGTGTGGTTCAGGGCCTGTGCATATTAGTAGACAGCACTTAGTAGCTGTGGAGGAAGATGATGACGAGGAGGGTGTGAAACTCCTAAGCATGTCTGGGAAGCATTCTCCCCCTGAAAGTAGTAGCAAGATTCCTTAGAAAAAGGTAAAACTTGCTGCTGATGAAGAAAATGATGATGATTCTGAGGATGAAAAAGCTGAAGAAAAAGCTCCAGTAAAGAAATCTATATGAGATACTCCATCCCAAAGTGCACAAAAATAAAACCAGAATGGAAAAGACTCAAAACCATCAACACCAAGATCAAAAGGTCAAGAATCATTCAAAAAATAGGAAAAATCTAAAACACCAAAAGTACCTAATTCTGTAGAAGATATTAGAGCAAAAGTGCAAACAGGCACAGAAAAAGTGGTACACTTCCCAAAGTGAAAGCCAAGTTCATTAATTATATGAAGAATTTCCCTGTATGACTGACCAGAAGGTTATTCAAGATCTCTGGCAGTGGAGGAATTCTCTTTAAGAAAATAGTTTAAACAGTTTGTTAAAATTTTCCATCTTATTTCATTTGTGTAACAGTTGATATCTGGCTGTGCTTTTTATAATGCAGAGTGAGAACTGTCCCTTCCATGTCTGATAAATCTTGTCCAGGTCCCATTGCCAATAATATGTTGTCCAAATGCCTGTTTAGTTTTTATTTCTATTTATTTTAAAAATATTTTATTGATTATGCCATTACAGTTTTCCCAATTTTCCCCCTTTATCCCTCCTCTGCCCTGCATTCCCAACCCTTTTGCAATCCCCACCCACCTCATTCATGTCCATAGGATGTACATATAAGTTCTTTGATTTCTCTGTTTCCTATACCATTCTTAACCTCTCCCTGTCTATTTTATGCCTACCAATTATGCTTGTTATTCCCTGTACCTTCCCCCCATTCTTTCCCTCCGCCTCCCCACTGAACACCCAAATGTGATATCCATTTCTCTGATTCTGTTCTGTTCTAGTTGTTTGCTTAGTTTTTGTTTTCTTTGTTTTTCATTTTATTTTTTTAAGGTTAAGTTGTTGATAGTTGTGAGTTTGCTGTCATTTTAATGTTCATAGTTTTTTTTTATTGCTGTTCAATTACAGTTGTCTGGATTTTCTCCCCTTGCCCCACCACACCCCAGACAAACCCACCTCCCTCCCCCGTCTCCACCCTCCCCCTTGATTTGTCCATGTGTCCTTTACAGTATTTCCTGAAAACCCCTCTACCCACTGACCCCTCCCCACTCCCATCTGGTTACTATTAGATGGCTCTTAACTTCAAAGTCTCTGGTTATATCTTGTTTGCTTTTTTATTTTGTTGATTAGGTTCCAGTCAAAGGTAAGATCATATGGTATTTGTCCCTCACTGCCTGGCTTATTTCACTTAGCATAATGCTCTCCAGTTCCATCCATGACATTGCAAAGTGTATGACTTCCTTCTTTCTCTCCGCTGCGTAGAATTCCATTGTGTAAATGTACCATAGTTTTTGGATCCACTCATTTGCTGATGGGCACTTAGGTTGCTTCCAGTACTTGGCTATTGTAAATTGTGCTACTATGAACATTGGGGTGCACAGGTTCTTTTGGATTGGTGTTTCAGGGTTCTTAGGGTATAATCCCAGCAGCGGAATTGCTGGGTCAAAGGGCACTTCCATTTTTAGTTTTCTAAGGAAACTACTGTTTTCCACAGTGGCCTCACCAGTCTGCATTCCCACCAGCAGTGCACTAGGGTTCCCTTTTCTCCACATCCTCTCCACATAGTGGTTTTAATTTGCATCTCTATGATGGCTAGTGATGCTGAGCATCTTTTCATATGTTTCTGGGCCCTCTGTATGTCTTCCTTGGAGAATTGTCTGTTCAAGTCCTTTGCCCACTTTTTAATTGGGTTGTTTGTCTTCCTGGAGTGGAGTCGTGTGAGTTCTTTATATATTTTGGAGATCAGGCCCTTGTCTGAGGTATCATTGGCAAATATGTTTTCCTATACTGTTGGTTCTCTTTGTAATTTGGTGCTGTTTTCTTTAGCCATGCAGAAGCTTTTTCTTTTGATGAGGTCCCATTTGTTTATTCTTTCCTTCATGTTCCTTGCTTTAGGGGACATGTCTGTGAGGATGTTGCTGCGTGGAATGTCTGAGATTTTCCTGCCAATGTTTTCCTATAGGACTTTTATGGTGTTATGACTTATATTTAAGTGTTTTACCCACCTTGAATTTATTGTTGTGTATCGTGTACGTTGGTGATCGAGTTTCATTTTTTTGCATATAGTTGTCCAGATCTACCAACACCATTTGTTGAAGAAGCTATTTTTGCTTCATTTTATGCTCCTGTCTCCTTTGTCAAATATTAATTGACCGTAAAGACTTGGGTTTATTTCTGGGTTCTCTCTTCTGTTCCATTGGTCTATGTGCCTGTTTTTATGCCAGTACCAGGCTGTTTTGATCACAGTGGCCTTGTAATACAGTTTCATGTCAGGTATTGTGATCCCTCCTGCTTTGTTCTTCTTTCTCAAAATTGCTGGAGCTATTTGGAGTCATTTACTGTTCCATAGAAATTTCTGAAATGTTTGTTCTCTATCGGTGGAATATGTCACTGGTACTTTAATAGGTATTGCATTGAATCTATAAATTGCTTTGGGTAGTATGGCCATTTTGATGATGTTAATTCTTCCAATCCATGAGCATGGTACATGCTTCCATTTGTTTGTGTCTTCCTTAATTTCTTTCTTCAGTGTTGTGTAGTCTTCTGAGAACAGGTCTTTTACCTCCTTGGTTAGGTTTACTCCTAGGTACTTTATTTTTCTTGTTGCTATGCCAATTGGGATATTTTTCCTGATTTCTGTTTCTGCTATTTCATTGTTGGTATACAGGAATGCCTTTGATTTCTGAGTATTGACTTTGTATCCACCTGTTTTGCCAAATTCATTTATCAGGTCAAGTCGTTTTTTGGTGGAGTCTATAGGATTTTCCATGTACACAATCATGTCATCTGCAAACAATTACAGTTTCATTTCCTCATTTCCAATTTGGATGCTTTTTATTTCTTTTTCTTGTCTGATTCATGTGGCTATGACTTCTAATACTATGTTGAATAGGAGTGGTGAGAGAGGGCATCCTTGTCTTCTTTCTGATCTTAGTGGGAAAACTAAGTTTTTGTCCATTGAGTATGATGTTGACTGTAGGTCTCTCATATATGGTCTTTATTATGTTGAGTAGTGCTCCCTCTATTCCCACTTTGCTGAGGGTTTTTATCAGAAATGGGTGCTGTACCTTATCAAATGCTTTTTCCGCATCTATTGATATGATCATGTGATTTTTGTCTTTGCAGTTATTGATGTGATGTATTATGTTTATTGATTTGCGAATATTGTACCATCCTTGCATCCCTGGGATGAATCCCACTTGATCATGATGTATGATCTTTTTAATGTGTCACTGGATGTGGTTTGCCAATATTTTGTTGAGGATTTTATGCTAAAAATATGTTCATCAGTGATATTGTCCTGAAGTTTTCTTTCCTTGTTATGTCTTTATCTGGCTTTAGGATTGGGATTATGTTGGCTTCATAAAATGAGTTTGGGAGTCTTCCAACTTCTTGAATTTTTAAAAATAACCTGTGGAGGGTCTGGATTAGCTCTCCCTTAAATGCTCTGTAGAATTCTCCTGTGAAACTGTCTGGTCTAGGGCTGTTGTGTGTCAGAAGCTTTTTGATTACTGTTTCAATTTCATCAGGTGTTATTGGTCTGTTCAGGCTTTCTACTTCTACTTCACTGAGTTTTGGAAGGTTATATTTTTCTAGAAATTTATCCATTTCATCTAGATTTTCACATTTCTTGGCATATAGTTCTTTGTAGTAATTTCTCACAATCCTTTGTATTTCTGTGGTATCAGTTATAGTCTGTCCTCTTTCAATTCTGATTGTTTATTTGGGTCCTCTCTCTTTTTTTCTTGATGAGCCCGCTTAAGGGCTTGTCCATTTTGTTTATCTTTTCAAAGAACCCGCTCCTGGATTCACTGATCCCTACAATTGTGCTTTTAGACTCTATGTCATTTAATTTTGCTCTGATCGTGGTTATTTCCTTCCTTGCACTTTCTCTGGGTTGTCTTTTTTGTTGTTTCTTGAGTTCTTGTAGGTGTACGGTTAGGGTGTTTATTTGAGATGTTTCTATTCTTTTTAGGTAGGCCTGTATCACTATGAACATCCTTCTCAGGACTGCCTTTGCTGTGTCCCATAGGGTTTGGATTGTTGTGAGTTCATTTTCATGTGTTTCCAGATACTTTTTTATTTATTCCCTAACCTCATTCTTCACTCATTCATTGTTTAATAGCATGGTATTCAATCTGCATGTTTTTGAGTGTTTTGGGGTCTTTTCTTTGAGGTTTGTTTCTAGTTTCAGTCCCTTTTGGTCACAGAAAAATCTTGGTATAATTTCAATTTTCTTGAACTTGTTGAGGCGTCTTTTGTGTCCTATCATGTGGTCTGTCTTTGAAAATGTTGAACCAAGATGGCGACGTAGGTAGACACATTGCGCCTCCTCACACAACCAGAACTGATGGAAAATCGAACCGCAAAGAAGTCCGAAACCAAGGAAATAAAAAATAAACATTCATCCAGACTGGTAAGAGGGGAAGAGATGGGCACCGCCGTGGAGAAGACTCGCGTGGCCGTGGCGGGACTGAGACTGGTGGAGTGTGGGAAGAATGGGGCAGGCAGTCTGACCACTAGCACACCCTGTGGCCCTACATTTGTGCACAGAGAAACCGGAAAAACGGCGGAGAGTGAAGCCGACCACGACGTAACCCAGGGCTCCAGCGCGGGGAAATAAATCCTCAAACCTATCATTGAAAGCCCCCGTGGGGGTTGTGGCGGCAGCAGGAGAGGCTCCCAGCCTCACAGGAGAGGTTGTTGGAGAGACCCACAGGGGCCTAGGTGTGTACAAGCCCACCCACTCGGGAACCAGCACCAGAGGGGCCCAGTTTGATTGTGGGTAGCAGAGGGAGTGGCGAAGTCTGGTGGAGAGTGGAGTGGGCGCCATTGCTCCCTCTCGGCCCCTCTCCCATGTACAGCATCACAGCGCAGCGACCAGCGTTACCCCGCTCTGGTGAACACCTAAGGCTCCGCCCCCTAAAGTAACAGACATGCCAAGACAAAAAAAAAAAATGGCCCAAATGACAGAACACTTCAAAGCTCCAGAAAAAATACAACTAAATGAGGAAGAGATAGCCACCCTATCAGATGCACAGTTCAAAACACTGGTTATTAAGACGCTCACAGAATTGGTTGAATTTATTCAAAAACTAGATGAAAAAAAGAAGCCTATGCTAAGAGAAACAAAGGAAAATGTACAGGGAACCAATAGTGAGGCCAAGGAAACTGGGACTCAGATCAATGGTGTGGACCAGAAGGAAGAAAGAAACATCCAACCAGAAAAGAATGAAGAAACAAGAATTCAGAAAAATGAGGAGAGGCTTAGGAACCTCCAGGAGATCTTTAAACGTTCCAACATCCGAATTATAGGGGTGTCAGAAGAAGAGGAAGAACAAAAAATTGAAAACTTATTTGAACAAATAATGAAGGAGAACTTCCCCAGTCTGGCAAAGGAAATAGACTTCCAGGAAGTCCAGGAAGCTCAGAGAGTCCCAAAGAAGCTGGACCCAAGGAGGAACACACCAAGGCACATCATAATTACATTACCTAAGATTAAAGAGAAGGAGAGAATCTTAGAAGCAGCAAGGGAAAAGGACACAGTTACCTACAAAGGAGTGCCCATAAGACTGTCAGCTGATTTCTCAAAAGAGACCTTACAGGCAAGAAGGGGCTGGAAAGAACTATTCCAAGTCATGAAAGGTAAGGGCCTACATCCAAGATTGCTCTATCTAGCCAAGCTATCATTTAGAATGGAAGGGCAGATAAAGTGCTCCTCAGATAAGGTCAAGTTAAAGGAGTTCATCATCACCAAGCCCTTATTATATGAAATGTTAAAGGGACTTACCTAAGAAAAAGAAGATAAAAAATATGAACAGTAAAAATGACAACAAACTCACAGTTATTAACAACCACACCTAAAACAAAAAGAAAAGCAAACTAAGCCAACAACTAGATCAGGAACAGAACCACAGAAATGGAGATCACATGGAGGTTTATCAACAGGGGAGTGGGAGGAAGAGAGTGGGGGGAAAGGTACAGAGAATAAGTAGCATAGATGATAGGTGGAAAATAGATAGGGGGAGGGTAAGAATAGTGTAGGAAATGTAGAAGCCAAAGAACTTATAACTATGACCCATGGACATGAACTATAGGGGGGAATGTGGGAGGGCGGGTGTGGGCAGGATGGAGTGGAGTGAGGGGGGGGAATGGGACAACTGTAATAGCATAGTCAATAAATCTATTTAAAAATTAAAAAAAAAGAAAATGTTCCTTGTGCATGTGAAGAAAATGTGTATTTTGTTTCTTTGGTACGAAAGGCTCTATATATATCAGTTAAGTCCATTTTATCTAGGGAGTTGTTGAATGCCACAATATCTTTGTTGATATTTTGTTTGGCAGATCTGTCCATCTTTGACAGTGGGGTGTTAAAATTCCCTACTATAATTGTGTTGCTGTCAATATCATTGCTGAAGTCCTCCAAGATTTTTTTATTTATTTGGGTGCTCCTATGTTGGGAGCATATATATTTACAATGTTTGTGTCTTGGTGATTCTTCCTTTGAGTATTATGAAGTGACCTTCTGGGTCTCTCTTTATGGCCCTTCTTTGGAAGTCTATTTTGTCTGATATGAGTATTGCTACCCCTGCTTTTTTTTCCTGTCCGTTTGCTTGGAAAATTTGTTTCCAGCCCTTCACTTTCAGTCTGTGTAAGTCTTTTGTCCTGAGATGGGTTTCTTGTAGGCAGCATATGTGTGGGTCATGTTTTCTTATCCATTCAGCTGTTCTATGTCTTTTGATTGGAGCATTTAATCCATTTACATTTAAGGTTATTATCGATAGGTAGTTATTCATTGCCATTATTTCCTACCTGTGTTCCTCTGTCTTTCTCTTTTCCTTCCTTTCCTTAAAGCAGTCCCTTTAGCATCTCTTGCAGAGCTGGTTTGGTGGAGCTGTATTCTTTTAGACTTCTTTTGTCTGGGAAGCTCCTTATTTGGCCTTCTATCTTGATCGAGAGCCTTGCTGGGTAAAGTAGCCTTGGTTGCAGGCCTCTGGTTCTCATTACTTGGAATATTTTTTGCCATTCTCTCCTGGCTTGGAGCATTTCCATTGAGAAGTCAGTTGCTAACCTTATTGGGACTCCTTTTTATGTTTTTTCCTGTCTCTCCCTTGCTGCCTTTGAGATTCTTTCTTTGCCTTGGAATTTTGCCATTTTAATTATGACGTGTCTTTAAGTGGGCCTCTTTGGGTTCCTCTTGATTAGGATTCTCTGTGATTTTTGGATTTTTGTGACTTTTTCTTTCATCAGATAGGGAAGTTTTCCATCATTACTTTTTCAAACAGATTTTCTATCCCTCGCTCTTCTTCTTCTCCTTCTGGTATCCCTATTATATGGATATTATTTCATTTCATGTTGTCCTGTATTTCCCTTAACCCCTCTTCATTCTTTCTGAGCCTCTTTTCCTTTTCTTGCCAATTCTCGGTGTTTTTTTCTACCTTGTTCAGTTTGCTGATCCTATCCTCTGCTTCACTGAGCCTGCTTTTGATTCCTTTTCCTGTGTTCTTCATTTCAGAAATTGTATTCTTTATCTCTTCTTGGCCCTTGTTGATAGTTTCTATTTCCTTTTTCATGATGATATAGTTTGCAGTTGGTTGATTGTAGTTTCCCTGTAGTTTTTGGTAATTCTCTGTGAGCTCATTAAGCTTCCTTATAACCAATGCTTTGAACTCAATATCTGATAGTTGACTTGCCTCTTTTTCATTTAGCATTGTTTCTGAGACTTCCTCCTTTCCTTTCATTTGAGGATTGTTTCTTTGCCTTCCCATTATTTTTGAGACCCTTCCTGTTAGCCTCTGCTTCTTAAGTTGCTCTGTTCTGTCTCCTTGGATTTATGGTGTGAACTTCTGTGGTAGAATACCTGTGAGATTCAGTGGTACAGTCTCCTTGATCTTCCTATTTTACTTATCTTGAGCTGTGGTTTATGTTGGCTCTGGGTATGTCTTTGGTTTTTGGTTCTTTTTGGGTCTTTCTTTGGTGGGTCTTTCCCACCAGCTGGTTATCTGAGGGTCAGTCTGTCCCCCACCTCTTGCTTTCTGTTGTGTAAGTGTAGGCAGTTTGTGTTGGTGCTTGTTCCATGTGTACAAGGTGTTGAGGCTTTTCTCTTGCTCTTGTTTAGTTGTTTGTTCTTAGTAATTTCTTCACTATTTAATTGTATTTCCAGATAGGTCCTGGGTTGAGTTAGTGTGACTTCCACTCCCTCCTTCACCTTCTGTTCTTAGCTGTTGGTGTTGCCTTTGTTGGTGGGTTTCTTGTTCCAGGAGGTATCCCGGTGTTCACGGCTTGTACCTACTCTTTTTTCTGGTAGGTTGTAGGGGGAAGGCAAAATGGTTTAAGAGAGAAGGAGTGTATTATATGATATTTAAAGTACCAGCCCTTAGAGAAGAGATAGGAGATCCTTTGGATATATATAGTGTTAACCATGATATTTCACCCAAATAACCATTTTTTGGAAAGGGTGGAAAGAAGATAAGATTCTTGTTGTGGGGAGGAAGGACTGTGAGTTGGATCTAGAAAGCTGTGAGCTTGTGGGTGGTCAGATTATGAGGTAAAGTGAGAGTAAAGTGTAGAAAATAGGTGTAATGTGTGAAAGAATAGAGTTAACCACACCAGGAATAAAGTTCAGGAAACAGTGAAGTGGGATGAGATCTGAGAGAAGTTCTGTGTAGTATTTACACATGTATGGAACAGCTATTATTTACAATAGTAATGGAGCAACAATCATATGACAGAATCTATGTGATCTGAATAACTAGAATAGGGAGTATAGGTCCTAGAGTAGTGTGCTAATGGAACCCAAGTGAAGTGAGAGACAGTTAATTAACAATACACTGTGAAAGAGAGAACAAGGGGAAACCAGTCAAACAATGTAAATTAACAAGTCAAGTGAAGAAGACTAAACAGAAAGAAGAGAGATGCAAAAATATTAATAAAATGAGTGATGTAAAGGTAATGAAAAAAATGATAGTACAATTATACAATATCTTGCAAGTTCTCGGGAGTAACAAAGTGAAATTTGTTTCACTGTCTCAGCTGTTGGGACGCCCCCTCTTTGGGTCCAAATTTGGTATTTTCAGAGTTCCAGGTTTTATTGTCTCACTTGTAGCAATTTTAAAAAAAGAAAGATGGAAGGAAGAAGAAATACAAAGGGAGAGAAAGAAGCAATAGAACAAGAAAGCAGGAAAGAGAGGAAGAAGGAGTTAAAAGAAAGAAAAAAAATAATAGAGAATTACTTAAAAAACAAAACAAAACAAAAAAACAAGCCTGCTGGCCAAAGCAGTTTTGCTGCTCTTTTTTGGCTGTAGTCAACTCAGGCAGCCTAGTCCAGCTCTTCTCCGTCCGGAGTAGCACTTGAGCAGCCTCTGGTTCAGATCTCCAGTGGCCCCTGGACCCACAAGTTCAGGCATTCACCGTCTTCCAGGCCATGGGTGTGCGCGCATGGGGCCTTCCTTGATTCGCACTCTCCCCTGTGCCTTTGTTCTCACGTCTCTCTGAGTTGCATGCTCCCTGGTCGCTGCCTGTGGTCTCTGGTGTGCACTGTCCCCCAGGTGCTTAGGATTTGGGCTCCATATCCTCCACAGCCCCGTAGGAGCGCCAGGCAGTCTGGTGGAGAAGAGACTGGAGCTGCTGCTGCAGGAGAGTCCCCTCAAATGCCTCCAAGGGTCTTTTTCTTTTGGGGAAAATCCTCCTGCTCAATCATGCTGCTCCATACTAGGAAGGGCCTGTCCTCTCGCACAGCCCACCTCTCCTGCTTGACCAGGGACTGTCTGCGTCAGGGCCCAACACCGCCCAACTCTCAATTCTCCCCAGCTGCTGCCCAAGGTCTTTGGTCTTCAGTGTGTTTACCACACTTCGTCCTTACTCCCCTCCCTTGACCTCAAGCAACCAGGTCTTTCTCTGTGCTCGAGCCCTGTTCCGCAGGGGAGGGAGCCGTTAGGTCGGCTCTCTCCCAGTAGTCTTGTGGCAGGCCCTGTGGAGGGGGGCTTGGGGATGCAAGTTGCCTTCGTCCCTGCACTGGTCCCAGGGACCTTTTTGTCTTGAAGCAGTCCCCTTACCGTCTGTTTTTTCAGTGTCCTCTATATTTTTGGGTCTCCTATCTTCAAAAACACTGGGGTACTGTTGGCTGTTCACTTTATTCCTCAGTAGATCGGCTAGGTGTTTCACCTGTGTGCAGGGGGAAGTGGACCCTGCTCCCACCTATCTCGCCGCCATCTTTCTAAATCCCTAATGTTCATAGTTCTTGGTCTTCTTCTATTTCTTAGATAAGATCCTTTAACATCTCATATAATAATAGCTTGGTGATGACGAACTCCTTTAACTTGACCTTATCTGGGGAGCACTTCATCTGCCCTTCCATTCTAAATGATAGTTTTGCTGGATAGAGTCCTTGCCTTTCTTGGGTGTAAGTCCTTGCCCTTCATGACTTTGAATACTTCTTTCCAGTCTCTTCTTGCCTGTAAGGTTTCTTTGAGAAATCAGCTGATAGTTTTATGGGCACTTCTTTGTAGGTAACTCTCTCCTTTCCTCTTGATGCTTTTAAGACTCTCTCTTTATCTTTAATCTTGGATAACTTAATGATGGTGTTCCTTACTGTGTTCCTCTTTGGGTCCAACTCCTTTGGGACTCTCTGGGCTTCCTGAGCTTCCTGGACTTCCTGGAAGTCTATTGCCTTCACCAGATTGTAGAAGTTTTCTTTCATTATTTGTTCAAGTAAGTTTTCAACTTCTTGCTCTTGTTCTGGCACCCCTATGATTCAGATATTGGAACGTTTAAAACTGTCCCAGAGGTTCCTATACCTCTTGTAATTTTTTTTTGAATTCTTGTTTCTTCATTCTGTTCCAGTTGGATGTTTATTTCTTCCTTTTGTTCCAAATTGTTGATTTGAGTCCTGGTTTCCTTCCTGTTACTGTTGGTTCCTAAATATTTTGTTTTATTCCACTTCGGTAGCCTTCATTTGTTTCTTCATTTTGTGACCAAGCTCCATCAGTTCTGTAAGCATTTTGATTACCAGGCTTTTGAACTCTGCATCAGATAGGTTGGCTATCTCCTCATCGCTTAACTCTTTCTCTAGAGCTTTGATCTGTTCTTTCATTCGGGCCATATTTCTTTGTCTTGGTGCACCTGTTATGTTGTTAGGGGGCGGAACCTTAGGTATTCACCAGGGCTGGGAAACCCTCTGTACTGTGTTGTGTCTGTGTCTGTGGGGAAGGGGTCAGAGAGGGAACAATGAAGCTAGCTTGCTCAGCTCTAGCTCCACTTTCCACTGAACTCTCATGTGAGAATGGGATTTTCTCCCACTGTGACAACTCCTGCTGTAGTTTACAGCTAGTTTCGAGTCTTAGTTTCCCGTTCAGCCAGCCCTACCTCACTGGTGCAGTCCACTGCCTAACTGCGGGTCCTTTTAGCCAGCCCTGCGCACTCAGCCACCTCCTTGCTGTGGGTCTCCTCTGCCTGCCTGGCTGCCCGACTCCTTCCTACCAGTCTGGTTGAATGTTTCCTTAATTGCTCCATTGTTGGACTTCCATGCAGTTTGATTTTCTGGCACTTCTGGTTGTTTATTGTTTTTAAATTGGTTGTTATCCTCCTTTTGGTTGTGCAAGGAAGTGAAGGGTTTCTACCTATGCCTCCATCTTGGCCAGAAGTCCTGTTTAGATTTTAGATGAGATCAGGTGCATTCAGGGTGGTATGGCCGTAGATTCTGTTTAGTTTTTAAAGGTGGATATCCACCTTTTGTTTGGTTTTAGGTATGTATGGAATATTATGATAGGACATAGTAGTTATGGTGGTCAGACAAATGGAAATGATGGGGAGACAAAAATATCCATATGAAATAAACAGCACTTATTTACTTATTTTTATTATTATTTTTTTATTGTTGTTCAAGTACAGTTGTTTCCATTTTCACCCCACCTTGGTCTCCACCCCCTCATACCCCCACCTCCAACCCTCAAACCTACCTGCTTTGGTTTTGTCTATGTGTCCTTTACACATGTCCCTTGATGGACCTTCCCCTATTTCCCACCATTATTCCTCTCCCTCCTCCCTTCTGATTACTGTGAGTTTGTTCTTTATTTCAATATTTTGGGTTATATTTTCTTTGCTGGAAGCATCCTAAGTGCCCACCGGTAAATGAGTGGATAGAAAAAACCTATGTTACATTTACACAATGGAATACTATGCAGCAGAAAGAAAGAAGGAGCTCCTATCCTTTGTGACAGCACAGATGGAGCTGGAGATCATTATGCTAAGTGAAATAAGCAGGTGGTAGAAGACAAATACAGTATGATCTCACCTATAAGTGGAACATAATCAACAAAACAAATGAGCAAGCAAAATAGCACCAGAGACATTGAAATAAAGAACAAACTGACAGGTACCAGAGATGAAGAGGGAGAGGAATAATAGGGAAAGGTCCATCAAGGAACACGTATAAAGGACACATGGACACAAATGAAAGGGGTAGGTTTGAGGGTGGGAGGTGGGGATGGGTGGGGCAGGGGGCCATGGTGGGGTGAAAATGAAGACAACTGTATTTGAACAACAATGAAAAAAATGTTATAAAAAACCTGAACCCTCCTTACACTGTTGGTGGGAATGGAGACTGGTGCAGCCACTCTGTAAAACTGTATAGAGTTATCCCCCCAAATTAAAAATGTATGGGAGTTCCACCCAAGATGGAGGCATAGGTAGAAACCCTTCACTTTCTCACACAACCAAAAGGAGGATAACAACAAATCTAAAATCAATAAACAACCAGAAGTGCCAGATAATCAAACTGCATGGAACTCTGACAACCAAGGAACTAAAGAAAAAATCAACCAGAACAACCAGACCAATAAGGCAGCGGACCATGCTGGCCAGCTCAGGAAAACCGAGGCAAGGGGCCAGACTGGTAGGGTGGGGTTGGCTGTGGGGAGGCAGCAGGCTGCAAGGCAGGGGTGGACTTAAGGGGAAACTGAGACTCAGAGTTGACTGTGGACTATGGCTGTTGCCAGGGTGGGAGAAACTCCCAGTCTCCCAAGAGAGGCTGGTGGAAAGTGTGCTAGAGACTGGCAGGAAAGCTGCAATGTTACCTCTCTGGCTCCTCCCCAACAAGCAGTGCTGCAGCACAGCAAGGAGTGTTGCCCTGCCCTGGTGAATACATAAGGCCCTGCTCCCTTAAACTTAGCAGGTTCACCAAGACAAAGAAATATGGTCCAAATGAAAGAACAGAGCAAAACCTCAAGGAAGAGAAATAAGCAATGAGGAGATAGCCAACCTATCTGATGGAGAATTTAAAGCCCTGGTAATCAATATGCTCACACATCTGATTGAGCTTGGTCAAAAAATGAAAACACAAATGAAAGATACCCAAAATGAAATAAAGCAAAATACTCAGGGAACCAACAGAGACAGGAAGGGAACCAGGACTCAAAGCAACGATTTGGAACAAAAGGGAAAAATAAACATCCAACCAGAACAGAATGAAGAAATAAGAATTTAAAAAAGTGAAGAGAGGCTTACAAACCTCTGGGACAACCTGAAATGTTCCAATATCCAAATCATAGGGGTGCCAGAAGGAGAAAGGAATTGAAAACTTATTTGAACAAATAATGAAGGGAAACCTCCCCAATCTGGTGAAGGCAATAGTCTTCCAGGAAGTCCAGGAAGCCCAGAGAGTCCCAAAGAAGTTGGACCCACAGAGGAACACACCAAGCCACATCATAATTAAGTTACCCAAGATTAAAGGTAAAGAGAGAATCCTAAAAGCATCAAGAGGAAAGGAGAGAGTTACCTACAAAGGAGTGACTATTGCAAATTTCTTTTTCAGAAATCAGCAGAAATATCAGCTGATTTCTCAAAAGAAACTTTGCTGGCAAGAAGGGGCCGGAAAGAAATATTTGAAGTCATGAAAGGGAAGGACCTACATCCAAGATTACTCTATTCTGCAAAGCTTTCATTTAGAATGGAAGGGCAGATAAAGTGCTCCTCAGATATGGTCAAGTTAAAGGAGTTCATCATCACCAAGCCATTATTATATGAAATGTTAAAGGGACTTATCTAAGAAAAAAGGTAAAAAACTATGAACAGTAAAATGACAACAAACTCACAACTGTCAACAATTGAACCGAAAAGAAAAGAAAACAATGAAAACAAAAACTAAGGAAACAACCAGAACAGGAACAGAATCAGATAAATGTACACTACATGGAGGGATTTCAGTGGGGAGGAGGAAGGGAGGAATAGGGAGCAAAAGGTACAGGGAAGAAGAAGCATAATTAGTAGGAATAAAATAGACGGGGAGAGATAAAAAATGGTATAGGAAACAGAGAACTCAAAGAATTATGTACAACCCATGTACATGAACTAATGGGGGGGTGCAATGCTGGAGGGTTGGTGTGGCTGGGTGGAGGGGTGATAAAGGGGGAATATTGGGAAAACTGTAATAGCATAATCAATAAAAATACTTAAAAATAAAAATGCAATTACAAAAAAATTAAAAAATATTTATCACATGACATCATTACAATGCAATATTATTGTCTATATTCCTTGTCCAGTCAAGCATTGCTTAATGACAGGAATGTATAAGTTGTGAGAAATGTGTCATTAGGCAATTTTGTCATTGTGTGAACATCACAGATTGCACATACCTAGATGGTGTACCCTGCTACATACCAATACTACATGGTAGAGCTTATTGCTTCTAGACTACAAACTAGTACAGCATGTAACTACGAATACTGTATGTAACTGTAACATAATGATACACCTCTTCAGGGTCCTTGTACTAAATGGAGATTGGAGTACCAGAAGTTGCTTCAGGTGAGTCAGGGAGCAAGCAATGAGTGAATGTGAAGGCCTAGCATATTACTGTACACTATTTTAAACTTTATACATATTGTACACTAGTATGCTAAATTTATAAAGAACACTTCATTTATTTAATAGTAAATTAACCATAGCTTACTGTAACATTTTTAATTTAAGTTAAATAAGCCAGGCAGTGAAAGATAAATACCATATGATCTCACCTATAAGTGGAACCTAATTAACGAAGCAAACAAGCAAGCAAAATGGAACCAGAGACATGGAAATAAGAACAAACTGACAGTAACCAGAGGGGAGGGGGAAGGAGATAATGGGAGAAAGAAGGGGAAGGGTCATCAAGGAATATGTATAAAGGACCCATGGAGAAAGACAAGGGGAAGAGGATTGAATGTGGGAGGTGGGGGTGGGTAGGCCAGGGGAGAGTAATGGAGGGAAATGGGGACAACTGTAATTGAATAACAATAGAAAAAGAACTTTAAGAATATATAATTTATTTAACCCTAATAATTACATTTTATCCTGCAGTGATTTAGTGAAATAAAATTACATTTCTCTTTCTGTCACTGCATATAATTTATTTGATTCTACAACAAATTACACACACACATTAAATAGGCTTATCCATTTTTACAATCAGTCTAATATATGAAATCACTCTAAATATGGAAAATGTAATAGCTAGCTTGAAGGGTATTATGAAGATTCAAAATAACATATATAAATGCAGACAACTATAACTGAACAACAATAAAATAGTTTAAAAATTGAAAAAAAATAAATGAAATACTGAATAAAAAAATAACATATATGTAAGGTATTTTCAAATAGTAGGTGAGTGACTACTAGTAATTCATTCTAAGTCTGGTGGTGACTTTATGGCATTTATCTTGTTTTTTGTTTTGAAGGTTCATTCCCCCCCCCCCACACCTGTGAAAATAACTTTGGTACAGACAAGCACTCAAAATCGCAAGGCCCTCCATTGGAGGAATGACAGGCTTCTCTTATCTTCCACAATCTAAGCTTAAATGTGGAAGTCTAGTTAAGAACCTGAGAAGCCCCAGATACTCACATTTTTTACTGCAGTTCACATAGATGTTTTGAAATCCTTGGGCACACATTTTTTTTACTTCATAGTCCTCAAAGAATTTGCTGATACTCATTGCAAAGTTGTAACTGGGAAGCATCATTAACACATTATCTATGAAGGTTTTGGTGGAGTCAGGAATTTCATTGCCTGTGATTTTTTGGTGGTGAAGACACAATACAATATAGAGATGGTATAGAATAGAAATGTACACTTGAAACCTATATAACCTTATTAACCAATGTTATCCCAATTAATTTAATTTGAAATTAAAAGAAGGGAAAGGGTCATCAAAGAACATGTAATAAAGGACCCATGGACAAAACCAAAGGGGGTAGGATTGAGGGTGGGAGATGGGGGTGGATGGGGTTGTGGAAAGTGGTGGTGGGAAAATGGAGACAACTGTATTCAAACATTAATTAAAATGACAACAAAAAAATAAAGGATGATTAGCTTCAATTATAATAAAGTAATGAACCTCTCACAATAACAAACTTCCCCAGGATGATTAACCATTCATCAGAGAATTACCAATCTAGCTGATGATCCTTGAGAACACACTCATTATTAAGTAACTAAGCTTCTTTACCTTGACAGCTTTTAGCATAGATTTGTCAATTGCAGAGATCAAGAGAAGGGCACTTACCATAGAGGAAGCTTGCAGGGCTTGAAGTTGCTCTGGGTGAGTCAGTGAGTGAGTGGTGAATAAATGTGAAGACCTGGGACAATACTATACACTACTGAAGATTTAATAAACACTGTCCCACAAGTTCTCTCCCTGCTTCCTTTCAAAATGTTCAGATATAAAACATGAAAGCTGTCAATGCTGCTCTATGAATAAGTTGTAGGCTGAATTGATTGGAAATATTGAGAAGGAACTGACTGGCATAGGTCATAATAATAGTAATAGTTAGAAGGGAGTGAAAGGGAGCCTGATCAGTAAGCATATGAAATAAAGATGGAAAGAGAGAAACTGGGATTCTAATAGCAATGTAGTTTTGACTCTTGCATGTTGGAGCAGTGATCAGATTAAGGAATTTTGTGGTAGTCATAAAGAGGGATTTAACATGGAGAGGGTAGAGAACTAAGGATTCAATATTTTGACTTTGGAAATTTGTTTTTGGTTCCATTGTTCTATCTGGCATAAAGGGTTCTCTCTGGCATTGAATTAATCGAAGAAATAAAACTTATATATACTCTAGATTGCAACCTGAAAATATTTCCAAAGTAGAGGGACAGACTGGCTCCACACTACCACAGAAAGCTTTTACAAAAGTGGCAGTGTCACTTAATACTTGTTGAGGTAGTTCTTGTGGACATGTGTCCTTGTACAAAATGTTATGTCCTCAACAAAGAATTTATAATAATGTTCTCTGAAGACCATCATGCTAGATCTGGGAGGCTTGCAGCACCCTCTGAATATGTAGCATTGGGCGAAAAGGCTCCTCTGTGCTGCAAAAAGTCAGTGGCTGATTATAATATCATTTGTGCACTCAAAATTGAGGTGCTGTGAGTGAGAGGAAATCTATTGCTAAGACCGACAGATATTGTCTCATCAGAGAAAAATTTTTTTTCCTAAGCCACATATCCTTCCATTTCTTACAGCATATTAAGCTTGATTATAATCTTGTGGGCCACTGTTATATATGTGGTCTGTTGTTGACCAAAACATTATGTGGCACAAGATTGTAATATGGCAGAACACTGGTAGAATCTATAGCTAGTATAAAAGTGATTGACAATAACATCGATTCAGGAAATGGGCATGAATGCATAACTCCTGCTTGGCTTTTAGCCTACTATACAGGGGCTCAAGTCTTCCTCACAGGGCATAATACCACTTCTTGGAGAGAAGTGCAAAAGAATAAAAACCTGTGCATGGTCCACATGTTGTTTCCTTTTGTGTCAGGCCAACACATAAAGTCAGGGAGTGAGCCTGGAAACATTTTTTGGTAGATTTCTTCCACTTCAGGCAGAGCTCAATCGATTAACATAGTTCTAAGTTTATGTTTATACAGAAGTTCAACCAAAGAATGTTCTAAAAGCAAATCCTATTTGTGCTAATCACCAGCAGCCAGACTCTCTTTAATTGTATAATCTGAGAAGGAAGATGTGGAGAACTTACTCCTAGAATTCTGTTAAAGTCAGATCTCAAATAAGGGAAAAGGATTTAATGTTGACTATATTCGTTGCATATCATATTTTCTTGTTTCCTTCTGAAAAAAATCTCATTAGGAGGGTCAAGATGATGTGCTGCATTGAATTAGGCATAAGTCACCCCACAGGACCTCAACACTCACCTATCTCTCCCTACCTTGCTCTAAAGTGAGTGCTATTAAGATTTTAGAACCGAAGGACCAAATCTGGGGGAGGGGGAATATTTCAAAGGAGATAAATGGTTTGCACACTTATATTGTAGTCTTTTACTCTTTTTCTTTCATGAAACTAGTGTGATATTAACTCCAGCTCCTTCAAAGGGCCTAGAACTTTTCTCTTTCTCTTTCTTCCTTTCTCCTCCCCATTTCCTCTCTCTCCCTCTCTCCTTCAGCTGTCACATACCCACTCAATAAATATTTGCTGACTTCCAAAATGCATCATTTTTCAGATTACTGGAAAGTAAGTTCTTAACAATATTTTATTCTCTAGGCCTTTCATCCAAATTTATTTAATGTATTTCCTGGAGAAAGTGGAAATCGCGGGAAGTCCTTACCATAGTATTGTATTATCGAGTGGATAACGATGCTGAAAACAGTTGAAAAGTAGTTAAAGAGGGTGAGCTTGATGTAGGCAGTAGTACTACTAGAAAACAGGAAGCTTCCCAGATACATGAGAGGAACAACGGACCAACCATACAGCATAAAGATCATCATTGTATCCAGAAAATGGTAGTCTTCCACAAATGCATCCAGTCTGCAGTATTTGAACACTCCCTGAAATAGATGCAGACATAAGGGCAAGGTGAAGGACACTGTACAAAAAGGAGTCAACAAGCCAGAACACTGAGGAAATGGCAAGTTCTGCCATCATTAGCATACGGAACTACTCATTACTTAAATCAGTTTACCCATTAAAAAAGCCTTATGAGCCTGAAGTAAACTACCTCTTCCTCAATAGAGGACTTTTGTGAACAGAAGCACTGTACTTCCATTTTATCTTTTCTTTTCCCATTTGGAACATATAACATTTTATTCCTAACCCCCAATGCCTTGATTAAAATCAAATTAATCATGTTTGCATTAAGCCCAACTCTGAAGTAGACTATTTATTTATAGATTTTCCCTGGGGCTGATGTTGTATTATGTAACCTCCCCTGCATAACTCCACACACTTAGACTGCCTCCTGGCGCTTATCTGTACCCCCAACACCATAAAGCCACCTCAGCAACTCAGAAACCTCTGTATTCATTTATTTCTCATCCACTCAAGAATCAGAAAAGGAAGCATAAATTTAGAGGGGACTAGATTAAGGGAGGGAAACCTCCAGAGCCATTAAAGAATTTTCCAGACGTATATATGACAGTTGGTGATTACAGCTTCTCTAAATATAGCAAGGTTACCCCTTTTGAGCAATCACAGAATTATTTAGTAGGGCATCTAAAACAGGAAAAGAAGGATTAAAATAAGAATAGCCCTATTACAACCCTATGATGCTCTTAGAAGTATCTTATATTTAAGTAATAGTGTTTACAGAGAGTAAATGAAGAGAATCATCCAGCTTAAATCAAAGAACTTGAATAGCTGTAACTATAGTTGTTTCCCCCATTCCAATTAAGAGGATAAAATAACAAGAATAAATACAGTCAGAAAAAAGTTGCAGGTAACCTAAGAACAGCTTTGTTCCAAGACTTATAATGCTTAGAGATATCTTAAATTAGATTCCATTTCAAAGAAAAGTTAAATTTCCACTTTGATACATAAAGACACATACCCTATTTTTAGACAGGTATGACTTGACCTGATGTATAAATTATCCCTAAGTTACTCTAAAGAGAAATACCAAAAGGTTTTTTTTTTTTTTTGACATTAATGAGCTAATTTTAAATATTATATGTAAATAAGACATGTGAAGATGGCCAGAAATTCTGCAGAAGAAGATGAATGGGGAAGGTAGAAAGGTCAATACAAAAAATATAATTAAATGCATTATAAAGAGCTTCCGGCCAAGATGGAGGCATAGGTAGACACACTGTGACTCCTTGCACAACCAAAAGAAGGACAAGAACAATTTAAAAACAAAAAACCAGAACTGACAGAAAATCGAACTGTATGGAAGTCCGACAACCAAGGAGATAAAGAAGAAACATTCATCCAGACCGGTAGGAGGGGAGGAGATGGGCAGCCTGGTGGAGAGGCCTTGTGGCAAGGTGGTGGCTGGCAGACCCAGTGAGGTGGCAAATTGTGGAATGGGGCAGGCCAGGCTGCAGCTAGCAGATGACACAGGTGGTGGCCAGCAGACCCTGAAGCCCCACATTCACGCATAGAAAAACTGGGAGGAAAGGTGGGGAAGTGAAGCAGACCATGCAACCCAGGGCTCCAGCGCCGGGAAATAAAGCCTCAAACCTCTGATTGAAAACACCCGTGGGGGTTGAGGTGCCAGCAGGAGAAACTCCCAGCCTCAAAAGAGAGTTCTTTGGAGAGACCCACAGGGGCCTAGAGCGTGCACAAGCCTACCCACTCAAGAATCAGGACCAGAGGGGCCCAATTTGATTGTGGGTAGCAGAGGGAGTGACTAAAATCTGGCAGAGAGTGGAGCAAGTGCCATTGCACCCCCTCGGGCCCTCCCGTACGTACAGTGTCACAGTGCAGCAACCAGTGTTACCCTGCCCGGGTGAAAACCTAAGGCTCTGCCTCTTTACATAACAGGCGCGCCAAGATAAAAAAAAACAAAACGGCTCAAATGAAAGAACAGATCAAAGCTCCAGAAAAAAATACAACTAAGTGACAAAGACATAGAAAACCTATCATATGCACAGTTCAAAACACTGGTAATCAGGAAGCTCACAGAATTGGTTGAATTTGGTCACGAAGTAGATGAAAAAATGAAGGCTATTCTAAGAGAGACAAAGGAAAATGTACAGGGAACCAATAGAAATGGGAAGGAAACCGGGACTCAAATCAACACTGTGGACCAGAAGGAAGAAAGAAACATCCAACCAGAAAAGAATGAAGAAACAAGAATTCAAAAAAATGAGGAGAGGCTTAGGAACCTAGGACATGTTGAAATGTTCCAACATCTAAATTATAGGGGTACCAGAAGGAGAAGAGGAAGAACAAAAAATTGAAAACTTATTTGAACAAATAATGAAGGAGAACTTCCCTCATCTGGCAAAGGAAATAGACTTCCAGGAAGTCCAGGAAGCTCAGAGAGTCCCAAAGAAGCTGGACCCAAGGAGGAACACACCAAGGCACATCATAATTACATCACTCAAGATTAAAGAGAAAGAGAGAGTCTTAGAAGCAGCAAGAGAAAAGGACACAGTTACCTACAAAGGAGTTCCCATAAGACTGTCAGCTGATTTCTCAAAAGAGACCTTACAGGCAAGAAGGGGCTGGAAAGAAGTATTTGAAGTCATGAAAGCCAAGGACCTACATCCAAGATTACTGTATCCAGCAAAGCTATCATTTAGAATGGTAGGGCAGATAAAGTGCTTCTCAGATAAGGTCAAGTTAAAGGAGTTCATCATCACCAAGCCCTCATTATATGAAATGTTAAAGGGATTTATCTAAGAAAAAGAAGAAAAAAATATGAACAGTAAAAATGACAGCAAACTCACAGTTATTAACAACCACACCTAAAACAAAAACAAAAGCAAACTAAGCCAACAACTGGAATAGGAACAGAACCACAGAAATGGAGATCACATGGAGGGTTGTCAACAGGGGAGTGGGAGGGGGAGAGAGAGGGGAAAGGTACAGAGAATAAGTAGCATAAATGGTAGGTAGAAAATAGGCAGGGCGAGAGTAAGAATAGTATAGGAAATGTAGACGCCAAAGAACTTTTATGTATGACCCATGGACATAAAATATAGGGGGGGGAATGTGGGAGGGAGGGGGTGTGCAGGATGGAGTGGAGTGAAGGGAGGGAAATGGGACAACTGTAATAGTATAATCAATAAGTATATTTTAAAAAATGCATTATAAAACTACCATAATTAAAACAGATTTGTTGTGGCATATTACAGATACATGAATGAAATAAGGAATACAAAATATACTTAAATTCAAGCAAGAAAAAAAATCAAAAAGGATGAAGAGAGGTTAAGGGAAATGCAGGACAGCATGAAACAGAATAATATCAGTGTAATAGGGATATCAGAAGGAGAATAAGAGGAGAAAGGAACAGAAAACTGGTTTGGAAAAGCACTGATGGAAAACTCCCCTAATTTGACGAGAGAAAAAGCCACACAAGTTCAGGAAGCAGAGATGGTCCCAATCAAGAGGAACCCAAAGAGGCCCACTGCAAGACACATCATAATTAAAATGCAAAATTTTAAAGACAAAGAGAGAATCTTAAAGGTGGCAAGGGAGAAACAGGAAGTAATATACAAGGGAGCCTCAGTAAAGCTAGCAGCTGACTTCTCAATAGAAACATTACAAGCCAGAGGGGAACGGCTAGAAATATTCCAACTAATGAAAAGCAAAGACATGCAACTGAGACTACTCTATCCAGCAAGGCTTTCAGTTAAAACGGATGGCAAAAGAAGGAGCTTCTTGGACAAAAGAAGGCTGAAAGAATATACCTCCACCAAACCAGCATTGTAAGATATGCTAAACAGACTGCTTTAAGAAGAGGAACAAAAAAAAAAATAAGAGAGAAAGGAACAAAGGTACAAAGGGAATAAAATAGCAATGAATAAGTTCCTATGAATAATAATCTTAAATGTAAATGGATTAAATGCTCCAATCAAAAGACATAGGGTAGTTGAATGGATAAGAAAAGATGACCTGCCCATATACTCCCTACAAGAGACACACCTCAGAACAAAAGACCTACACAGCCTGAAAGTGCAGGGTTGGAAAAATATATTCCAAGCAAATGGAGAGGGGGGGAAAAAAAGTCAGGGTAGCAATACTTCTGTCTGACAAAATAGACTTCAAAACAAAGGCCATAAAAAGAGACCCAGAAGGACACTTCATAATACTCAAGGGAAGAACCCATCAAGAACACACAAACATTATATATCTATATGCACCCAACATAGGAGCACCCAAATAAGTAAGGACTTCAAGAAAGCTATAGACAGCAACACAATTATACTAGGGGATTTTAACATCTCACTATCAAAAATGGATAGATCTGCCAAACAAAATATCAGAAAGAATATTGTGGTATTCAACAATGCCCTAGATCAAATGGACTTGACTGACTATATGTGTGTGTGTGTGTATGTATATATACATATATAATTATACACACACACACATATATAATTCCTTTCATCCCAAAGAAGCAAAATACATATTCTTTTCAAATGTATGTGGAACATTATCAAAAACCATATGACAGGACACAAAACAATCCTCAACAAATTCAAGAAATTTGAAATCCTATCAAGCATCTTCTCAGACAACAAGGGACTGAAACTAGAAACCGACATCAAGGAAAAAACTTAAAAACACTCACACTCATGGAGATTGAATAGCTTACTATTAAGCAATGAATGGGTTAAAAATGACATCAAGGAAGAAATAAAAAATTTCTGGAAACAAATGAAAATGAACTCACAACAGTCCATAACTTATGGGATATAGCAAAGGCAGTCCTGGAGGGAAGCTCATAGTGATACAGGCCTACCTAAAAAAGATAGAAACATTTCAAATAAACAACCTAACCCCACACCTACAAGAACTGGAGGAACAACTACAAAGACAGCCCAGAGGAAGTAGAAAGAAGGAAATAACCAAGACCAGAGCAGAATTAAATGACATAGAGACTAAAAGCAGAATTCTAAGATCAATAAATCCAGGAGCTGGTTCTTTCAAAAGATAAACAAAATCGACAAGCCTTTAAGTAGGCTCATCAAGAAAAAAAGAGAGAGGATCCAAATAAACACAATTAGAAATGAAAGAGGAGAGATTACAACTGATACCACAGAAATACAAAGGATTGTAAGAAATTACTATGAAGAACTATATGCCAAGAAATTTGAAAACCTAGGTGAAATGGACAAGTTTCTAGAAAAATATAACCTTCCAAAACTGAATGAAGAGGAAGCAGAAAGCCTGAACAGGATGATAACCACTGATGAAACTGAAGCAGTAATCAAAAAACTCTTGGCACACAAAATCCCTGGACTGGATGGCTTCACAGGAGAATTTGACAAAGCATTTAAGGAAGACCTAACCCCTATCCTTCACAGACTATTCCAAAAAATACAAGAAGAGGGATGACTCCCAAACTGTTTCTGAGAGGTCAGCATCATCTTAACCCTAAAACCAAATAAAGACCCAACAAAGAAAGAAAACTACGGGCCAATATTGGTGATGAACATAGACACTAAAATCCTCAACAAAATATTGGCAAATCGCATTGAGCAATACATAAAAAGATCAGACACCACGATCAATAGGGATTCATCCCAGGGATGCAAGGATGGTACAATATTTGCAAATCAATAAGCATAATACATCACATAAACAAAAGGAAAGGCAAAAATCACATGATCATATCAATAGATGTGGAAAAAGCATTTCATAAGGTACAGCACCCATTTCTGATAAAAACACTCAGCAAAGTAGAAATAGAGGGTGCATTCCTCAACATGATAAAAGCCATATATGAGAGATCTACACCAACATCATACTCAATGGGCAAAAACTAAAAGCTTTCCCACTGAGATCAGGAACAAGACAAGGATGTCTGCTTCACCACTCCTATTCAACATAGTATTGGAAGTCCTAGCCACAGCAATCACACAAGAAAAGGAAATAAAAGGTATCCAAATTGGAAAGGAGGAAGCAAAACTGTTGTTTGCAGATGAAATAATAGTGTATGAAGAAAATCCCTTGGACTCCACCAAAAAACTACTCAACTAATAAGTGAATTTGGAAACAACAGGATACAAAGTCAATATTCAGAAATCAAAGGCATTTTTGTATACCAACAATGAAATATCAGAAACAAAGATCAGGAAAAAAGAACCCATTTACTATCGCAACAAGAAAAAGAATGTGCCTAGGAATAAACCTAACCAGGATGTACATGACATTTACTCAGAAAACAACACAAAACTGAAGAAAGAAATTAAAGAAGACACAAACAAATGGAAGCATATACCGTATTCATGGATTGGAAGAATTAACATCATCAAAATGTCCATACTGTCTAAAGCAATACATAGGTTCAATGCAATTCCTATTAAAGTACCAATGACAGATATTTCACAGATATATAACAAACATTTCAAAAATGTATATGGAACCATTAACAATCCCAAATAGCTGCAGCAACTTTGAGCAAGAAGAACAAAGTAGGAGGGATCACAATACCTGATATCAAACTGTATTACAAGGCCACTATAATCAAAGCAGCCTGGTACGGGAATAAGATCAGACACATAGACCCATGGAACAGAATACAGAGCCCAGAAATAAACCCAAGTCTCTATGGTCAATCAATATCTGACAGAAGGGGCAGAAGCATAAAATGGAGTAAAAATAGCCTCTTCAACAAATGGTGTTGGGAGATCTGGACAGCTACATGCAAGAAAATGAAACTCAACCACCAATTTATACCATACAGAAAAATAAACTGAAGGTGGATAAAATACTTATATTTAAGATAAGGAACAAGACAAGGATGTCTGCTTCACCACTCCTATTCAACATAGTATTGGAAGTCCTAGCCACAGCAATCACACAAGAAAAGGAAATAAAAGGTATTAAAATTGGAAAGGAGGAAGCAAAACTGTTGTTTGCAGATGAAATGATAGTGTATGAAGAAAATCCCTTGGACTCCACCGAAAAACTACTCAACTAATAGGTGAATACCATAAGTCATGATACCATAAAAGTCCTAGAAGAGAACATAGGCAGGAAAATCTCAGATATTCCATACAGCAATATTTTCACAGATATGTCCCCTAGAGCTAAGGGTCACAAAGGAAAGAATAAACTAATGAGACTTCATCAAAATAAAAAGCTTCTGCACGGCTAAAGAAAACATTAGCAAAATGAAAAGAGAACCAACTACAAGGGAAAAAATATTTACCAATGATACCTCGGACTACAGTTTGATCTCCAAAATATATAAAGAACTCACATGACTCCACTCCAGGAGGCCAAACAATCCAATTAAAAAATGGCTAAAGGACCTGAACAGACACTTCTCCAAGCAGGACATACAGAGGGCCCGGAGACATAAGAAAGTATGCTCAGCATCACTAGCCATCAAAGAGATGCAAATTAATACCTCAATGAGATACTACTTCACACTAGTCAGAATGGCCATCATAAACAAATCAACAAACAAGTATTGGAGAGGATGTGGAGAAAATGGAACCCTAGTGCACTGTTGGTGGGAATGCAGACTGGTGCAGCCACTGTGGAAAACAGTATGGGATTTTCTCAGAAAACTAAAAATGGAACTGTCTTTTGACCTGGCAATTCCACTTTAGGACTATCCCCTAATAATCCTGAAACACCAATTCAAAAGTACCTAAGCACCTCAATGTTCTTAGCAGAACAATTTACAATAACGTACAGCTAGAAGCAGCCTAGGGGCCTGTCAGTAAATGAGTGGATGAAAAACAGTGGTACATTTACACAATGGAACACTATGCTGCAGAAAGAAAGAAAGAGCTCCTATCCTTCTCGACAGTATGGATGGAATTGGAGAGTATTATGCTAAGTGTAGTAAGCCAGGCAGTGAAAGGCAAATAGCATATGATTTCACCTATAAGTGGAACTCAATTAACAAAACAAAATAAGCAAGCAAAATATAACCAGAGACATTGAAATTAAGAACAAACTGACACAGAACCAGAGTGGATGGGGGAGGGAAATAATGGGGGAAGGAAGTGAAAGGGTCATCAATGAACATGTATAAATGATCCATGGACAATGCCAAAGGGGGGTAGGATTGAGGGTGGGATATTGTGGTGGTTGGGGTAGGGGAAAATGGTGGGAAAATGAAGACAACAGTATTCAAAAATTAATTAAAACACAATATATACTTAAATTCATATTATCAGTTAATATGTATCAAAAGTAGTGTTTTTCAAATCAGTGGGAAAAGATTAGCTTTGAAAAAAGATGGTAGAACAATGGGTTAGATATTTAGGGAAAAATTAATCTTTACTTTGTTCTTTACCTAGAAATAAGTTCAAGAATTACCAGGAAACAGTTAGACACAAGGGCTAAGAGAAAAGAGATGGAAGTTTGGGCCTCCCAGAGAAACCTGATATTCCCAAAGTAGCACCAATTAAAACAAGAGAGAGGAGGAGGTGGCAATAAGGAAAGGGATATAGAAAATACAAGAACTGTGTTTAGAAAAGATTTATAGGTATAATTATTGGTTTATGAAAATTGCTGGAATAATATTGATGAGGCCTCTAAGTTTTTAAAATTCTTGTACAGCCAGAGAAATAAAAGTCCTAGAAAAGCTCAAGATTTAAAATGACTCTTAGAGACTTCTGGCCAAGATGGAGGCATAGGTAGACTTCTGGCCAAGACCTCTTCACACAACCAAAAGACAACAAATTTAAAAACAAAAAACAACCAGAACTGACAGAAAATCAAACTGTATGAAAGTCTGACAACCAAGGAGTTAAAGAAGAAACATTCATCCAGACCTGTAGGAGGAGCGGAGAAGGGCAGCTAGGTGGAAAAGACTCGTGGAAAGGCAGTGGCTGGAGGACTGGGGTGGGCAAGTCAGCAGCTGGAGGACCCTTTGAGGCAGGGGCTGACAGACTGGGCGGTTCCACATTTGTGTGCAGATAAACTGGGACTAACAACTGGGGAGAGAAACAGACCAAACAATCCAGGGTTCCAGTGTGGGGAAAAAAAGCCTCAAAGCCTCCGACTGAAAACGCCTGTGGGGGAAGAACCTCCCAGTCTCACAGGAGAGTCCCTGGGAGAGACCCACAGGGTCCTAGAACATACACAAACCGACCCACCCCGGAATCAGCACCAGAAGAGTCCAATTTGATTGTAGGTAGTGGGGGAAGTGACTGAAAACCCGCAGAGAACGGAGCAAGCCGCATTCTTCCTCTCGGACTCCTCCCCAACATACAGTGCCGCAACACAGAGAAGGAGGTTGGTGGCACCCTGGTGAACACCTAAGGCTCTGCCCCTTACTACATAACAGGTGCACCGAGACAAAAAAAAAAAAGGCCCAAATGAAAGAACAGTTCAAAGCTCCAGAAAAAATACAACGAAACAACAAAGAGATAGCCAACTTATCAGATGCACAGTTCAAAACACTGGTTATCAGGGTGCTCCAGGAACTCACTGGGTACTTCAACAGCATAAAAAAGACCCAGGCAGCAATGAAGGTTGCATTATGTGAAATAAAGAAAAATCTACAGGGAACCAACAGTGACAGGAAGGAAACCAGGACTCAGATCAATGGTTTGCACAAGAAGGAAGAAAGAAACATTCGACCAGAACAGAATGAAGAAACAAGAATTCAAAAAAATGAGGAGAGGCTTAGGAACCTCCAGGACATCTTTAAACACTCCAACATCCGAATGATAGGGGTGCCAGAAAGAGAAGAACAGCAAGAAGTTGAAAACTTATTTGAAAAAATAATGAAGGAGAACTTCCCCAATCTGGCAAAGGAAATAGACTTTCAGGAAGTCCAGGAAGCTCAGAGAGTCCCAAAGAAGGTGGACGCAAGGAGGAACACACCAAAGCACATCATAATTACATTACTCAATTTTAAAGATAAGGAGAGAATCTTAAAAGCAGCAAGAGAAAAGGAGACAGTTACCTACAAAGGAATTCCCATAAGACAATCAGCTGATTTCTCAAAAGAAACCTTGCAGGTAAGAAGGGACTGGAAAGAAGTATTCAAAGTCATGAAAGTCAAGGACCTACATCCAAGATTACTCTATCCAGCAAAGCTATCATTTAAAATAGAAGGGCAGATAAAGTGCTTCCCAGATAAGGTTGAGTTAAGGAGTTCATCATCACCCCACCCTTATTATATGAAATGTTAAAGGGACTTTATCTAAGAAAAAGAAGATCAAAAATATGAACAGTAAAATGATGACAAACTCACAGCTATTAACAACTGAACCTAAAAAAACAAAAACAAAAACAAAGGAAGTAAACAACTACAACAGGAACAGAATCACAGAAATGGAAATCACATGGAGGGTCGTCAGCAAGGAGGGGATGGGGGTTGAGTGCGGGAAAAGGTAAAAGGAATAAGAAGCATAAATGGTAGGTAGAAAATAGACAGGGGGAGGTTAAGAACAATGCAGTAAATGGAAAAGCCAAAGAATTTATATGTACGGCCCATGGACATGGAGTAAAGGGGGGTGGAATGCAGGTGGGAGGGGGTATGCAGGTGAGAGGGGGTATGCAGGGTGGAGGGGAATAAAGGGGGAGAAGTGGGACAATTGTAATAGCATAATCTATAAAATATATTTTTAAACAATGAAATAAAGAGAATGACCAGGAAACAATGAGACTAGCAAAGTCAGCTGTGCCCAATGCATAATGGCCTGATTGGGGCCAGAGGGAGCTCCCTAACGAATTTCTTGAACTAGGGTGTACAATGATGAAAGTAGTGTATATCAAGGCTTATTAGAGAAATGTGAGTTATGTCCAGAAGGTATCCAGCCATGTAATATGAAAAATAGAGACATTTATTGATGAAGATACAAGATACAAGACAATGATGCCTCAGTCTCCTTCAAAGTAGTCACCTTGGGACCTCACCCTGTTCTCCCAATTGCCATCAGCTGCCCTGTAGTATTTTCTTGAATCTCACTGACAATCTGAAATCTTTGCCTTCAAAGATGATTTTAGTTTTGGGAAAAGCCAGAAGTTGCAGGGCACCAAATCTGGGCTGTGTGTATGTGGTTGTGGGAGATTGCCGAGTCACCTGGGTGTTTTGATGTTTCACCAAAAAACTCTGTATGAGCACATGATTCATGAGCAAGTGCGTTTATTATGATGAAGCTGCCAATCACCAGTTGCCCATAGCCAAGGCTCTCTGAATCATCTGAATAGTTTCTGTGAAGGAATGTTCAAGCTTAACACAAGTTTTGACACAAATTTGTTGCTCTACTTTCTCAGTTATTTTGAATGCAACAGCCACACAGTACACATGCTCACTCAATGGCCCCTACTGACTAATACAGTGAAGTCATCATTATTCATGCATGTGCAATTCTAATCACTCCCCTTGGCTGGCAGGTCACATTGATATAGCAAAACTGTTCTCATTATATTAACAATGGCTGGTCTTTTTCTGGACAGACCTCATATCTCCAAAGTGATATTGACTTAGCTCTCTAAGCCCTTGGCAAGGCCAGTATTAAATAAGTCCTTTTCTACCTTTCCCATGCTGTATGTATGCCTAAAACACAGACCAGCTTACAGCTGGAGCTCAGTGTTTGTTGAATTAATAATTTTACATTTTCAGGAAGGCAGGGCTTTCAAATGTGTTCCATGGGACATGTAGAGGTCATGAAAACAAGCATATGGATTGCATGAGGGGGAAGCCTCACTAGGCAGCATGTCTGGTAACATAACTCATGAGAAAATTTACTTATTCTTCTCTTCCAAGTCTTCATGCATGCCTGAAGCTTAGTCACAGTGGGAAAAGAAAGAAGACTTTAGTAACCACCACTTGGAATCTCCTGGAGTGACAGTTAAAACAGTGTTGGGGCACAGTTAGTTCATCAAGGGTTGGAGCCAGGAACATAGTTAGCTTAATCCTTTTCTCTAACATATGAGCAGTAAAGTCATCTTCTTTGTGAATCTGATAGGCATAGAAAGTGTGAAAGAGGAATTTTGGATGCTGGGCAAAATGACAGAATCTTGCCTTCTCTTGTTGGGTCCAAGAATGAGTACAGTTGGTGGCATTTCACAGAACCAGATAGGATGAGAGAGTGTCCCAGTGTAAATCAGGGGATATCAAAGTCAGATAAGCAAGGAAAGCTAAGAACCCATATGGAGCACCCAGTCTGAGGATCATTAAGGGAAATTTTGGGTGGAGGGGAGAGACAGAGGGAGAAACAGAAAGAGGGAGAGGGAGAGATGGAGGGAGGGAGGGAGAAATAGAGAGAGAGAGAGAGAATAGAGTAGCAGGAGTAGATTAAGATGTTAAGGCAGAGGGAACTGTAAATATGAGAGCAGAAATAACTTAAACATACATTATCCAGGGTGACTTTGAATGCATAAAGGACAACAAGTTTTGGAGTAATACCAGCCAAGCCTCTGAAATTGTACTATCTGAGTGAATTAGATAGGTAACTTATTTCTGTGAACCTGTTTCCTTGCCTATAAATACATATGATAAATTAACATCACTTCAGGTAATTGTATTATTGAATGATATAACATAAAAACATATGACAAGTAACTTTTCTCATGAGATAAAAATGGCAATATTGGTAAAAATATTAATATTGGATGGTCACAAGTTTTGTTATGGTTGTAGGAGCCAAGTTGACTCAAAGTTTTTCCTTTTTTCTGCAACAACTAATCCTACAATTCCATGGTATAGTTTGTATTGAGAATTGGTAGTTCATCCATTATAGTGGTAATTTGCATTCTGTTTTATAATATATATTTCATTTCTATGTTTATTGCTAAACAGTGAACTATTTGAGGAACGAGATGCTATCCTATTCACATTTAAGTCCCCAGTACCTCCTGTACATAAAGAAGCTTTACCTCTTTTACCTTTCTTTACCCTTTGCAACTGCACAGCTCTACATCTTCCTCACCCTAAGTAATACCAAGTTCACTAATGAGCAAACTCATTGCATTAAAGATGCTGTACTACCCTTACATGTTCACTCTTTCTTCTTTATTTTTATTGTTTATACTATTACAGATGTGCCCATTTTCTTCCATTTGCCCCCTTCCTCCCAGCCCTAGCCCTCTCCTTCTCTTCGGCCAACACCGGTGTTGTTTGCATCCATGGGTTATACATATATGTTCTTGGCTAGTTCCTTCACTTTCTTGGTCCAGTTCCTCCTCTTGTGCCACTTCTTCGTTGTCAAAAAATACGGTGCCTTAATCGTCAAAAAAAGGGCCATAAAGAGAGACCCAGAAGGTCACTTCATAATACTCAAAGGAAGAATCCACCAAGAAGACATAAACATTGTAAATATATATGCACCCAACATAGGAGCACTCAAATACATAAAGAAACTCTTGGAGGACTTCAACAAAGATATTGACAGCAACACAATTATAGTAGGGGATTTTAACACCCCACTGTCAAAGATAGACAGATCTTCCAAAAAAAAAATATCAACAAAGGTATTGTGGCATTCAACAATGCCCTAGATGAAATGGACTTAACTGATATATATCTAGAGAGAGCCTTCCATCCCAAAGAAACAAAATACACATTCTTTTCAAATGCACAGGGAACATTTTCAAAGATAGATCGCATGATATGACAGAAAAAAAGTATCAACAAGTTCAAGGAAACTGAAATCATATCAAGCATTTTCTCTGACCACAAGGGACTGAAACTAGAATTAAACCTCAAGGAAAAAAACCCAAAACACTAAAAAACATGGAGATTGAATAGCATGCTATTAAACAATGAATGAGTGAAGAATGTGGTTAGGGAAGAAATCAAAAAGTTTTTGGAAAAAAATGAAAATGAACTCACAACAACCCAAAACCAATGGGACACAGCAAAGGCAGTCTTGAGAGGGAAATTCATAGCCATACAGGCTAAAATGAATAGAAATATTTCAAATAAACAACCAAACCCTACACCTACAAGAACTTGAGGAACAACAACAAAGATAACCCAGAGCAAGTAGAAGGAAGGTAATAACCAAGATCAGAGCAGAATTAAATGACATAGAGACTAAAAGCACAATTCTAAGGATCAATGAATCCAGGAGCTGGTTCTTTGGAAACATAAACAAAAATTGGCAAGTCCTTAAGCAGGCTCATCAAGAAAAAAAGAGAGAGGACCCAAATAAACAATCAGAAATGAAAGAGGAGAGACTACAACTGATACCACTGAAATACAAAAGATTGTAAGAAATTACTATGAAGAACTGTATGCCAAGAAATGTGAAAACCTAGATGAAATGGACAAATTTCTAGAAAAATATAACCTTCCAAAACTCAATGAAGAAGCAGCAGAAAGCCTGAACAGACCAATAACACCTGATGAAATTGAAACAGTAATCAAAAGGTTTCCGACACACAAAAGCCCTGGACCAGATGGTTTCACAGGAGAATTCTACAGAGCATTTAAGGGAGAGCTAACCGCTAAACTCCACAGATTATTTCAAAAAAAATTCAACAAGATGGAGACTCCCAAACTTGTTTTATGAAGCCAACATCATCCTAATCCTAAAACCAGATAAAGACATAACAAAGAAAGAAAACTTCAGGCCAATATCGCTGATGAATATAGATGCTAAAATCCTCAGCAAAATATTGGGAAGCCGCATCCAGCAATACATTAAAAAGATCATACACCATGACCAAGTGGGATTCATCCCAGGGATACAAGGATGGTACAATATTCGCAAATCAATAAACATAACACACCACATAAACAAAAGCAAAGACAAAAACCACATGATCATACTAATAGGGGTGGAAAAAGCATTGGATAAGATACAGCAGCCATTCATGATAAAAACCCTCAGCAAAGTGGGAATAGAGGGAGCATTCCTCAACATAATAAAGGCCACATATGAGAGACCTATAGCCAACATCATACTCAATGGACAAAATCTTAGAGCTTTCCCACTAAGATCAGGAACAAGACAAGGTTTTCCACTTTCACTACTCCTATTCAACATAGTATTGGAAGTCCTAGCCACAGCAATCAGGCAAGAAAAAGAAATAAAAGGCATCCAAATTGGAAAGGAGGAAATGAAACTGTCATTGTTTGCAGATGACATGGTAGTGTACATGGAAAATCCTATAGTCTCCATGAAGAAACTACTCGACCTAATAAATGAATTTGGCAAAACAGGTGGATACAAAGTCAATACTCAGAAATCAAAGGCATTCCTGTATACCAACAATGAAATAGCAGAAACAGAAATCAGGAAAAAACTCCCATTTGATATAGCAACAAGAAAAATAGAGTACCTAGGAATAAACCTAAGCAAGGAGGTAAAAGACCTGTACTCAGAAAACTATATAACACTGAAGAAGAAGTTAAGGAAGACACAAACAAATGGAAGCATGTACCATGCTCATGGATTGGAAGAATTAACATCATCAAAATGGCCATACTACCGAAAGCAATGTATAGATTCAATGCAATCGCGATTAGAGTACCCATGACACATTTCACAGATATAGAACAAACATTTCAGAAGTTCATATGGAACCATAAACGACCCCGAATAGCTGCTACAATTTTGAGAAAGAAGAAGCAAGCAGGAGGGATCACAATACCTGATATCTAACTGTATTATAAGTCCATTGTAAGAAAAGCAGCCTGGTACTTGCATAAAAACAGGCACATAGACCAATGGAACAGAAGAGAGAGCCCAGAAATAAACCCAAGTCTTTAAGGTCAATTAATATTTGACAAAGTAGGCAGGAGCATAAAATGAAGCAAATATAGCCTCTTCAACAAATGATGTTGGGAGACCTGGAGAGTTACGTGCCAAAAAATGAAACTTGATTACCAACTTACACCATACAGAAAAATAAATTCAATGTGGATTAAAGACTTAAATATAAGTCGTAACACCATAAAAGTCCTAGAGGAAAACAAGGCGGGAAAATCTGACATTCCATGCAGCAACATCCTCACAGACATGTCCCCTAAAGCAAGGGACATAAAGGAAAGAATAAACAAATGGGACCTCATCAAAATAGAAAGCTTCTGCATGGCTAAAGAAAACAGCATTAAAATGAAAAGAAAACCAACTGTATGGGAAAACATGTTTGCCAATGATACCTCAGACAAGGGTCTGATCTCCAAAATATATAGAGAACTCACACAACTCCATTCCAGGAAGACAAACAACCCAATTAAAAAATGGGCAAAGGACTTGAACAGGCACTTCTTCAAGGAAGACCTACAGAGGGCCCAGAGACATATGAAAAGATGCTCAGCATCACTAGCCATCAGAGAGATGCAAATTAAAACCACAATGAGGTACCATCTCACACTGGTCAGAGTGGCCAACATAAAGAAATCAACAAACAAATGTTGGTGAGGATGCGGAGAAAAGGGAACCCTAGTACATTTTTGGTTGGGAATGCAGAGTGGTGAGGCCACTGTGGAAAACAGTATGGAATTTCATCAGAAAACTGAAAATGGAACTGGCCTTTGACCCAGCAATTGCGCTGCTGGGATTATACCCTAAGAACCCTGAAACACCAATCCAAAAGAGCCTATGCATCCCTATGTTCATAGCAGCACAATTTACAATAGCCAAGTACTGGAAGCAACCTAAGTGCCCATCAGCAAATGAGTGGAGTAATACATTTACAATGGAATTCTATGCAGCAGAGAGAAAGAAGGAGCTCATACCCTTTGTGACAGCATGGATGGAACTTGAGAGCTAAGTGAAATAAGCCAGGCGGTGAGGGACAGATACCATATGATCTCACCTTTAAGTGGAACATAATCAACAAAAGAAAAAAAAGAAACAAAATATAACCAGAGAGACTGAAGTTAAGAACAATCTAACAATAGCCAGAGGGGAGTGAGGAGGGGATAGAAGGAAGAGACGTTCAGGAACTACTATAAAGGACACATGGACAAAACCATGGGGGAGGGTGGAGGTGGGGGAGGGAGGTTGGTTTGGCTGGGGTGGAATGGGGGGGTGGGGATAAAATGCAGACAAGTGTAATTGAATAACAATAAAAATTATAAATAAATAAATATATAAATAAATATAAATAAAATATATAACAACACACTAAATAAGGTAATGTTCTAAATAACAACCACATTATTTCCATGTTTATAGAATCAGTTATACTCTATTTTCTTTTTTTTAAATGACTCTCTCTTTTTTAAAGATTTTATTTTATTTATTTTTGTAGAGAGCGGAGGGAGGGAGAAAGAGAGGGAGAGAAACATCAACGTGTGGGTGCTTCTCACATGCCCCCTACTGAGGATCTGGCCTGAACCCCAGGCATGTGCCCTGACTGGGAATCAAATGTGCAAAAAAAAAAAAATGTGTCTTAAGCAAAACTAGTTTTTTTCTTTTCAGACCTAGCTATCTTGATCTTGGATTTGCAGTATAAAAGTGTGTGTTTGTGCATGTGTGTGTGTGGAATGGTGTTGAATAGCAATAGGAAGCTTGACTTAGTTTTTGATTCTACACCGTTTGCTGCAGTCCAAATTTACCTGACGGCACAGCTTTGGAAATTAGTAGATGGTGGCTTATTCATATGGGTAGTGAAGAATATATGAAAAATAATAGCTCATAGTCCTTTAGTGTTTTGGGCCAGGGCACAATGCTGAGAAATACATGGGAAGCCAATTCAAGAGAGACTTTTCAAAGAAAAATATTTTCTCCAACTGAAAGAACATGAGTGAGAACAGTTCCAGAAATGGATTCTACAATATATTCTCTGGCATAATAAGCCAAAGTAGTTAAAATTTTTTTTACAAGTTTTATTTTAGGGTACAATTAGCTGAATAGGAATTTCTAGTGGGTGACATAAGAAAATTAGTCTTCATGTAACTTTAGCTAGCACTCACCAGTAGTAAGCAGGAGGAAATGGAGAAGAAGATAAGATCCCACAGCAAAGCAGAGAGCCAGTAAATAAGTACACAGACTCCACTCACGAACTGGATGTGCTTTGCCTTAGTGGTTCTCTCAGTCACTGTCTGGGGACCAAAGCTACCCACCACAGTAGCCATGCCAAAAGCCAAACATAATACTATCTGCAATCCATTTGCAGGCCTACAAAAGATGAAATAAAAAATTTAAATAAACGACAAAAGAAAAGTAGAAAACGATGAGTTCAGTGGCTATTTTCCTAATGCATTGTTGCCAAAATACAAGGGGACATATTAAAGTTCACTTCCAGTGAAAGGAAAATCATACATACGCTGTGTGAGAGTCATAAAGAGGGAGAGGCTGAGGTCTGTTGGAGACTTTAATGGAAGCGCTGGGGCCAGAAAGCGACATAAAGAGAATGTTGTCTAGCACTGCCAGGGATGTTGCAGCTGAATGGTATGCCTCATTATTGAACAAAATAGTAAATACTGTTTTGTTTTTCTCAACCTCAATGGAAAGTGCAATAATGGAGAAGTCACGGCACTCTTTATTTTCCAATATATAATTTGTTACATTACCTAGAAAAAAGAAAGAAATTGGTCAGTGAGTCAACCTATAATAATGCACCTACTATGTACATTGGAGAAGAAAGACCAAATATATTTTCCTGTTATCTCTTCCCTTTCCAACTTATTACAATGGCTATTTAAAATACTTACCTTTATCCTCAATCATTTTACCCCATTGTTACTCTCTACAATCTCACATTATAGTCTAAAACTTGAAAAAATGGTAGGATTCCAAGATGGCTACAGAGTATGTGGAAGCTACACTCACCTGATCCTGGCCCCAAACCAGATTTGAAGCTAAATTATACAACAATCAACCTGAATAGCCAACTGAAGACTAGCTGAAGTGAAGTATTATAACCAAGGATTTACAGAAGTAGCTGCCCAGAGACTGGTAAGAAGGGCAGAGATGCAGAAAGGGCCGTCTTCTGCACCTATGAGTGATGGCTGAGAAGCCATAAAAATATCTTGACTGCAAAACTCCCTTCCCCCAGGAGGATGGGGTCTCAACCCCATGCAGAAATCCCCAACCCAGAGAAACAGAGGTAGAAAAAGGAGCCTGCACAGCATCTGGTAGTGAAAATAGTGGGGATTCAGTCCACCTGGGAGAGAAGGGAGTCTACTGAAGACCCAGATGTCACCTTCCTAGGGGTAAGCACTCCTGTTATTACAGCAACAGCCTGGGTAGTGAACTGTACAGTCCTCCAACTGCTGTTGAGGCCACTCTGCTTTGCTCAAGTCATGCAGAAGGGTCTTCTGGATGAACCCAGCAGTGAAATTTGGGGTGCTCTTTTTATGGGGAGGCTCTTAGTGGAAACTCAGAAAGTGACTGAATTGTGTGGCTTTAGAAAGGGAACCAGTATCCTCGACCTTCAGTGCACAGTCAGTGCTTTCCCCGCCCATTGAATTGCTTGGGCAGCCCCATCCTGCTGAGTTCAGTCATGCAGGAGAATCAGAGTGCCTTAGAGGTCTGGGACTTTCACACCACGTCTCATGGGGGGCTTTTGTCTGGGAATCAGATGGGTGTGTGCTGGGTTGTGTGGCTAAATCATGGTGGGGGTCACTCCTATCTCCCCTGTGAGCTCAGTCTTCACAATCCTGAGAACAGAAAAAAGGACCTGCCTCATCCTACAAGCTTGCAGGTATTACCCACAATGGGAGGCTATTTGGTTCTGATCTTCCAACTCCCATTTATTGCAGCCTGCTGAGTTTAGCTCTGTGGGGAGAGGGAAAACTGCTGGGGACTAGATATTCAACCCTTCAGTCACTTGGAGGCTATTGTCTGGGACAAGAAACAGCAAGCCCCTCCTGGGAGAGCTTGATTTGGAGACTCTGGCATAGACTGAGTGGTTTGGCTCTTCATAGGGGCCACTTTTCCCTCATTGAATGCCTGACTGTGTGACCCCCCAAGTAGGGTGCCCACTAGCCCTGTCCCCCCAACCTCTCTTGTTTCATCCTACTGAGCTCACCTGTGGAAGAGTCTGGGAGTCGCAGACAGCCTGGGACCACTCTATAGACTTTTTGAAGGCTCTGGAGGAAGACCAGGCAACCTCAGGGTGAAGCAGGGAAGCAAACAGGTGAAGGAAGACCTCGGAGAGCCTCAGACCTTTTACAGATCTTCCCCCAGCTCTAAGCAGGACTAAGCAAACCCTTGTACATGAATTGATTCTTCCCATGTACACACAGGCCCAGTAGATGCAGCCACAAAATAGTGAATAGCATGGCAGCTCCAGACAAGTAGCTCAAGGCTTGTTACACACAATGTCTGACATAGACCTGTACCTAAGCCCAATCCAAATGGACTCAGAAACAACACAACCAGTGGTGGGATTCAGACCACATCAGAGCCTGACTCAACTAACCATACAAGTAGTACATGCAAGGGGGAATTTTAGCAGGAACCACACACTGCTGACAACAACTTAGCCCTGTGGGGGAAGCAGTCCTGCATAGCAACTTATTCACAGCAATCAAAGTTTATCCTTATAGTCAGCCAGCCTGAAAGGTTAACAGCACCCACAAAAGGGCCAATAGCATTCAAGGCTCAACTACAACAAGAGGCTGCACATAACCCACAGAAACATTCATGGAGCAGAAAGCTCAGGTGATCTGGAAGATTGTGCCACTGAGCCCAACTAGACACCTTCATCAAAAAGCCATCATAATGGAGATCCAAGATGGTGGAGGAGTAAGTGGAAGCAACACTAACCTCCTCCCAGGGCCAATCTGGAACTACAACTAAATTGTAGAGAAATCATCTTGAATAACCAACTGAACACTAACTTGAGAGAAGCCTTATAATCATGGTCACACAGAAAAAAACACTTCACCAAAATATGACTAGTAGCAAGTATCAAGGAGATGTATGAGGGCTACATGGACTCCCATGGGTAGTAGATAAAGTGCTGGAGGGATATTTCAGCAGCCAGGAGGTTCCCCCTCAGTGTGGGGTCTAAATCCCAGGCTGGGCTCCCCAGCCTACAGTACCAGAGCCAGAAAGGAACCTAGAAAACATATAGCTGTGAAATACAGCAAGGGTTCTATCTGCCAGGGACAGATGGCTGGAGATGCAGAGAGCCTTTCAAAAGGCCAAAGCACAAAATTTCACTTTCAGGCATTTACCCTGGGTTCCAGCAGAGGGAGTACAGAAAGGAGTAGAGACTTTTAAGGAGAGTCTGAGGCTGGTGGCTTTGGGGAGTGAACTGAGGTAACAGCCACCGGGATCCATGTGTTGAGTAATCCCCCATACTGCAGGAGCCATCTTTCTCGGCAGAACTCCATTCTGAATGGCATCAGCCTGAAGGGAATCAATAGCTCCACCTGTAAGAATTACTCTGCGCTGCCTTGTTGTGCTTAGGCCTGACTGCTGATTATAGATTGATTATATTAACAACTGAACAGATTAACAGCTGATTAGTTTAGCAGTAAAGGCAGAAAATACAAAGAAGCAGC